>NC_064627.1:837037711-838531878 GCF_023864275.1 Schistocerca cancellata
AAATATACCACTGAGTGTACCAGTCAAATTATGTCACTGTACGGAAAATAGTTCAGAAGACGTGATGTCATAAAAACTGAGATGCGTGAAAATTTGCCGCATCATGCATGACGTTTAAATTTATTACTTCGTTGCTATTAATGATATTCACTACTGTTTTGGCAGACAGTATGCACAAGTGCCGCTGAATGTATCTACACAAATATATCATTGTACGACATGTAGTTCGGGAGATATGACGTCAATTACTGAGATGCTTGAAAAACTACTTCAGCATGCATGAAATTTTAATGTACGACTTTCACAGCACATTTCGCAAACAGTAGCCACATATACCACTGGTAGTACCTGCAAAATTATGTAATTGAAAAGCATATAGTTCAGAAGATACGACCTCATAAACATTGTATACTTATATGGATATCGTGTCTGTTCTTTCGGACACCATATCCATATAAGTATATAGTTCTGGCAATACCGGCCATGACCTTCTTCTTCTGTGCGGATGCATAAATAGTCCCCGAACTCTTACGGGACTTGGTAAGAATGTCTTCCACAAGCAATGAATGTGTTGGGGTGGGACACTACGAATGTAGTGTGTGCACATACAAGGTAAGAATGTGAGTGTCGCTGCAGTCGCACTATCCTCTGTGCCCTCGGTGGCTCAGATGGATAGAGCGTCTGCCATGTAAGCGGGCGATCCCGAGTTCGAGTCCCGGTCGGGGCACACATTTTTCACCTGTCCCCGTTGATACATATCAACGCCTGTTGACAGCTGAAGGTATTAATTAAATTCTAATTTCATGAACATTGAGCTACTTGAAAATGATACTGCAGGATGAAATTCGCTAGAGAAACAGATAAAATATGTGTATAAATTCGGTAAAATCTGGTAAATATATGTGAAATATATTTGAGATGTGCGTAGGCGGGCGAGCCCGTGGGTAAAAAGCTCATCTTAAACCCCCTGTAACGATTTTAACCAAATTTGGTATACATGTTAGTTACGATCTAGAAAAAAACAAAAAACTATGGTGGTAAGAACCGCTAGCCTCTTATTGGGGTGAGTGTGATAACGCGGGGAGAGGGGAGGGGTGGAGAAGATGGACCGACAGCAAAGGGGAAGGAGGAGATAGGCGGGGGGAGAAGGAGATGGACATAGAGAGGAGAAGGGGTAAATGGACGGAGAGTGGCGAGATGGGGAGAGAGAAAGGGAAGAGGGAGGGATGCACAGAAGCAAGGGGAGGAAGAGACAGGCAGAGAGAGGGGAAGGAGGAGATGAACAGACGAGGAAATGGACAGAGAAAGGGAAAAGTTGGAGCGGGACAGAAAAAGGAAAGAGGACGAGACGAACAGGATGCGGGGGGGGGGGGGGGGTGGATGGACGAAGGGGGGTAGCAGAAAGAGGGAGAGGAGAAGATGGACAGAGAGTGGTGGGGGTGGGGTGGAGGAGGTGGACAGAGAGACAGAGGAGGGGGTGGGTGGAGGAATTGGATAGAAATGGTGTGAAGGAGGAGATGGACTAATAGAAGACTGGAATAAATACATATCCGGGCAACGCCATGTACTTAACTACTATGGAAACAATCGGGAACAGCTCGTGCTATTTAATAGATTTTTAATCATTTTGAAATTAACTTAATCCAAAAATCGTTCCTAAGAAGGAAAAGTTGCTGACAGCAGTTACGGGGCTGTATTTAAAATATTTATCGTCGGTTTCCTATGTAACGAAATTTCTAGTTTCACTGCTCATAAACCTGGCGAAACCGAACCTTTCGCATACATTTGCCTACATTTCCCACGAGCAGAGATAGTGCCGTTTGTTACGAGGATATCATGACAATTATTGTCACATCCGATTTGAAATGTAAAGTGGTGTCGAATCACTTACATACGGCTCTTGGCACCTTGCGTGGGCCAAATATTTCCTAATTACTTTCTGAACCAGTTTGCGGCGTTTAACATAATTCCTTATTGCCAGAAAATGGTAAGTTCCCCCCCCCCCCCCCCCCCCCCCTCTATTTCTCTTTATTTTGGTATTCGACGACGTAGTAATTAAGTCAGTATACTTTGTTAATTTGACATATCCTTATGTGATCGTAAGCACTTGGGTTGTTCAGTAAGCGTTAGCGAGAGCAGACACAATCTAATTGCACTTATAAAACTCTCACCCATGCTCATAATCTCTGGTCTACGAGACAGCAACTTTATTCTGAGGTAAATGTTGCTGCCGAAACTTCCAATGCTGTATATTTCACAGATACACTCCATTTTTAGCTTGCTGCATCATCTTGATCCTTACCATTTAATCGAATAATTTATTTATCGAATGCTTCTTTCTGCAGCCATTTTAACAAAGAAGTGGACTATTAGACGTTGATAAGACCACGAAAAAGAACGGAATTTTCAGAATCGGGCGACAACTTATAATTATACTGCCGTTAAGCTACTTCAATCGCTGTATTCTTGCTCTACTATTTTGATGTATTACTAGCAGTGTCATTGTTACAATAATCCTTTCTCACCTCTACTGGTATCAGGCCAATTAATGTCGTCTTCCACCACAGCAATAACAATTGTAATGGTAGAATTTACAGTCGATGCTTTCGTGAAGTTAGGTTTTTTGAATTTTATATTATATTTACTCCACTTGTTCAGTATTATAGTATACGATTCACGAAAACTATGTGTGACCTGATCGACACACAGTTTAACACTGAAACGCTCATTGCCTATGTAAACTGTGAGAAAGTTTTTGACAAGGTAATCCGCAAAAAAGGTGCTGAAAATTCTAGTATAAAATGACATGTCAAAATGAATATCCAGACTATTTGCAACATATAGACTAAAATTCCAGTTACCCCAGAGGGCTCTCTACCTACGTTCTACCCACGCGAGGACGGTCGCATCAGCACCTCCCCAAAAAGGCTTTACATCCAGGCATTTCCCCTAATTAGCCTCACATTCAGGAGACCGCCTAAGTGTGGATGTAGCCAACCCTCTAATAACGATGGCGCCAGCGCCTGCAGTCACTGCCTGGACGCTGGAGGAACTGTTGAAATGGGTTTTGATTGGCACCAATTGTGCGTGATGGAAGCGTGCTTTAAACGAAGAAGCTGCTTTCACACTGAGCAACGGATGCTTTTCATTAGCCATTGTCTTGTGGATTTTAGCTAAACAGTTAACGACAAATGCCATCAAAGTGAAGCTAATAGTACAGTGTTACATTTACCACCCCTGGTACATGAGCGATAGGTGAGAAGAGGGTTCCTGATAGTGCTTGTAGACACTGAGTGATGTTTAAAGAACGAGGTGGATTTGGCAGGTTGTACATGAAACCACTAAACTCCTTTTTTTTTTTTTTGAAAGTTGATGTGTGGTGGTTTTGCATGCCTTTTGATCAATTAAAAAAATGGCTCCAAGCACTATGGGACTTAACATCTGAGGTCCTCACCACTCACTCTTAATATCCTCCTTCCCCTTTGTTTGTCTATTTCTTCAATCCCCTTTCTCTCACCATATCTTCCTCCTTCCTCTTCCTTATCATATTCTTCTCCCCCTCTCTGTTTCCATCTCTCACTCACTCACTTCCATATACAACTACCCACACCCCTCTAAACTGCTACCTCCCTCGAGCGTCTCCCCCTCCTACTCTCTCACTGCATTTTTCCTTTTCCCCTCACTCTGTCCATCTGCTCCTCTATCCATCTCAACCTGTACCCTGCCATGCTCATTGCCATATGTGCCGCTCCAATACAGTTGAATAAAGCAGGCCCATACTACTCTCACAACATACCTTCTGTGCAGGTCAGGCAGCACATTAGGGGCTTGAAAATCATTTATTTGCCCTTGATGTACAGGCCACTGTGAAAAGAGGATCATAAGGCAGGCTAATACTACTCCAACACAATATACCTGTCATGTGATCTTGTACTAGAATTTTAAACATCTCATTCCACCAGGAAGGAGGTACACCGCCCATGTTGTCTGTAATTCAGTACTGCGGTTCGATCGCGTTCCCATTGTTACTTTGTACCAGAAAGGCCTCTCAACAAGGGAAATGCCCAGGCGTCTCGGTGTGAACCAAAGCGATGTTGTTCGGACATGGAGGAGATACATGCCTCGCTCAGGTCGCCCAAGGCCTACTACTGCACTGGATGACCGCTACCTACTGATTATGACTCGGAGGAACCCTGACCACCACGCCACCATGTTGAATAATGCTTTCGTGCAGCCACAGGATGTCGTGTTACGACTCAAACTGTGCTCAGTAGGCTACATGATGCGCAGCTTCACTCCCGACGTCCATGGCGAAGTCCATGTTTGCAACCACGGCACCACGCAGCGCATTACAAATGGGCCCAACATCATGCCAAATGGACCGCTCAGGTTTGGCATCACGTTCTCTTCACCGATGAGTGTCGCATATGCCTTCAACCAGACAATGGTCGGAGACATGGTTGAAGGCGACCCGATAAGGTTGAACGCCTAAGCACACCGTCCAGCGAGTGCAGCAATGTGGAGGTTCCCTGCTGTTTTGGGGTGGCATTATGTGGGGCCGAAGTACGCCACTGGCGGTCATGGAAGGCGCCGTAATGGCTGTACGATACGTGAATGCCATCCTCGGACGGATAGTGCAACCATATCGGCAGCATATTGGCGAGGCATTCGTCTTCATGGAAGACAATTCGCGCCCCTATTGTGCACATCTTGTGAATGACTTCCTTCAGGATAACGACTAGAGTGGCCAGCATGTTCTGCAGACATGAACCCTATCGAACATGCCTGGGATAGATTGAAAAGGGCTTTTTATGGACGACGTGACCCAACAACCACTCTGAGGAAACTACGCCGAATGACCGGTGAGGAGTGGGGCAATCTGGACCAACAGTGCCTTGATGAACTTGTGGTTAGTATGCCCCGACGGATACAGGCATGTATCAATGCAAGAGGACGTGCTACTGGGTATTAGAGGTACCAGTGTGCACAGCAATCTGGACCACCACTTCTGAAGGTCTCGCTGTATGGTGGTACAACATGCAATGTGTGGTTTTCATGAGCAAGAGGGCGGAAATGATGTTTATGTTGATCTCTATTCCAATTTTCTGTACAGGTTACGCCGGCCGGGGTGGCCGAGCGGTTCTAGGCGCTACAGTCTGGAACCGCGCGACCGCTACGGGCGCAGGTTCGAATCCTGCCTCGGGCATGGATGTGTGTGCTGTCCTTAGGTTAGTTAGATTTAAGTAGTTCTAAGTTCTAGGCGACTGATGACCTCAGATGTTAAGTCCCATAGTGCTCAGAGCAATTTCAACCAAACATAATTAATCAGACATAGTTAGGATGTTATTTAATCCAAGTGGCTGGTCGGACTGGAGATGATGGATCTTCTGTAAAGAATGACGCTATCTGAGAGAGGGTGTGACCGGCGTGCTGAGACGCTGCCTACACAGCGGTGTGCGTGACGCGTGGCTGTGTGTGTGCCGCAGGTCGACGCAGCCGCTGCTGGTGGGCCGCGTGGTGAAGGTGTTCTCGCCGGGCGCGCGGCCGCCGGTGGCCGAGGAGTACGGCTTCGCGGCGGCGCTGGTGGCCAACGTGCTGGTGCGCATCTTCTGCTGGCACCACAACTCCAAGGAGGCGCAGCTCGTCGGCATGCGCGTCCGCGTCGCCTGCTGCAGTCTCATCTACCGCAAGGTGAGCCCTCTGCTTTCTCTTCGCTGCGGCAGCGGCTGTACATAAGACCATCTGTGAGATCAGTTTGTTCTGGGAAGCCGTCGATTGCTTCTTTTCGGCACCAACCGTCTATAATCCCTGCCGGCAAGAGAAACATCTGTGACAAACTAAAATGGTGAAATTCCCTTGTAGCTACTTCTGGTACAAAAATATCTTATTAACAGTTTTGTAAAACACTCCTCTAGCGCCGCTTGCTCTTGCTAAAATAGACAGCTGCCCTACAGCTTTCGGTAGTGATCGTGGCACAGAGATCGGGTTCCTCTCGTACTTGGAGATGTAAGTAGGGTCTTCCACATGTCGTCTCACGCTAAGACCATTGCGCAACAAGAATGGCGCATTGTCAGAAGACGGTATATTTCCAGGTTTGCTGCAGACATAGTTGTGCCGTGGTACTAATGACGAGTGCATTATAATGTGCGAGTTAAATGGCGCGGCAACTGGGAGCTACCTCTAAAGCTGTAGTATGCGGGACAGTACGGTGCTTGTGGGCAAAACGTCTACATTCCAGACAGATTCACCGTGAAATTTTGGTGGCGTATAGACCGAAAACAAAGTTTCAGCATTAGTGAAATTGTGGCAACAGTACAACCGAGACCTCACAGATACAGGTGATGTTGATAAAGGAGAACAGATCTTGTATCATGCGATTCCCATCTTTACAACAAGCTGAAAGAACATCTGAGAGCAAAAAAATTTCCAACTATGCGGACGTTCACGCTAAGGCTCTCGAATGGCTCCGAGACTAAGGAGCGGATTTCTATCGTCGAGAAATTGAACGATTGATAGAATGTTCCGACCATTGTTGGCAGAGACTTGGTGACTATGCTGAAAAATAGTGCTGTATATCTGTATAGCTTTAATGTGTGGTGCAGCATTCAGTAAAAGTCACTTGGCCTGCATTAATAATGTGTAATTTACTTTTTGAAATCCAATCGTATTTCAGCTTGTCCTCTCACTTGATCAGCCACTTTGTAGTCAAGCTGCTATTACAAGTTAAGTACAAGTGAGGAGAACTGGAGGCACAGTCCGACTCAAAGAAACAGATATATCGAATGAAATCCTCAAATAGATACAATAATCTCACTTTATTAACGTGAGTGGCAATGCGTTCTTAAACTGTTCAAGTTGTTCAGGTTATTCGACCGGTTGTAGCTGCTCGATCAAGAGAAGAAAAATCACACGCAGCAAAAACTGAAATGTACGAGAAAATGAAGACCAGCGAGAAACAGATTATGTCAAATGATGCTACAGTGGTAGCAGAACTTTAAGCACTACCTGAGCGACAGCATAATCATCTGAAACTTCAGCACTCCGAAATACTGCTACAATTAGGCATCTACACTATTGGATCATATTGCCCGAGCTTGCTATAGTTGTGGCGGAGACACCTGTTGACGTCTTTCAAGAACTGAGATTCGCCGCTCGCTTTAGGCGCTGTTTAAAACTTCGTCTTCCCAAGAAAACAGTCGACAGCTTGCAGTGACACAACAGAGTATTTAAAAAGTTCACAAAACGTTAAAAAGAATTACAGCACAGATAAATGGCCAAGTACAACGTAACAAATGATGCAGTACGTGGAAACAAACGCACAAAGCTTTTTTTTACTGCGGTTATAAATGTTCTATGCGTCCATCCTTTGTCATGCGGCACACATATAATCAGTGGTCCAATTATGCCCGTATCCGGCCCAGCATATCAGGAGTGATGGTAAGAACAGATGCTGCAATGCGGCACCACAAGTCGTCGAAGATCGGCTGTAGTAATGGAATATTAACTCTATCGTTGATGTAACGCAAAAAACCCCGAGGTTTCAAATACGGCAACCGTAGTGTACATTCGAGTAGCGCCAGGTCAGCGGCCGCATCGCGGCTTATCCGGCGACATGGTAGCGCCTCATTGAGATAATCTCATACACAATCGTGGAAATGCCGAGGGGCGTCATCTGTTTGAAAGCTGAAATCCCAGCTATCAGTATTCGAGTCGTGGTATGAGCCACAATTGTAGCATGTCTAGTTTAAGTGGTACCACTGACAGTTCCCTCAACAAAAAAGAAAAGTCCATAGATTGTCTTGTTGGACACGCCTCAGAACGGGTTAACTTTCTCGGAATCCCGTTCGACAATTGCATATTAATCCTCTACCTCCCGAATGCGTATTGAGTCGTCTAACTACATCAGAGGGCGACAAATGGCTTCGTCACCGAAGATTAATTTGCCTCCGAAGTCACCATTTTCGAGACAGTTCTGCATATTTGTACTCCATAATTGTATGGCTTCACGCTTAATCGCTTACGAAGGATTTTCCACACTGCTGGCTGAAAGATGTTGACTTCTGCTCTAGCTCGACAGATCGACTTTGAAGCATCACGACCCTCACACGATCCACTGTCTGTTCTGACAAGCCCGGTCGGCCTAAACATTTCACATCGCACACTCATGCATCCTCCTCGAACTTCCTTTACCACTTCACTACGCTCTTCTGTTCTTGTTTCGTCTTGCGAAACTTGCCACGGCAAGCTCGCTACATACTCACCACCAATTAGTAACGGGGAAATTCTAGCAACAAATAGTTACTCCGCCAGGTTCTCCATCATTTGCAGCAACTACAGTTCGCGGTACCCCTGTCGACAATTTTCCGTGCTAACGCGACAGCAAAACACACACACACAAAATAGAGTTTTTACTGTATCATTTATCACGTTGTATTTAGTCGTTTCCCTATACCGATTTATTAAATTGTTTCGACGACTTAATAATTACCCTGTAACTATGTCTTTTGCAGCAGTTCTGGAAGAAGTAATCTGGGACGTCAGTTGCTAGGTACTGACGTCTCCTTGCGGCCAACAGCACCCTGCAAGCGTATTGCTGCTCGTGCAAACATTCAACTTTCTACAAAGACCTGATTTTAATGGGACTCGCCATCTCGGCGATAATCAGTAACTGTTTAATACAAGTGGCGGCCAAAAAGTTTCCGCTCGAGGGCCGTACGGTTCACAATTGATATGCCGTTCAGGCAAAATCGCCGTGAGCATTAACGCAATCATTCCGTTGATGCAGCGGGTTGAAGATACCGTTTAGTGTTACATCTTGACATGCTGCAGAAAGCAATCCGTAACAGTCTGCTGGACATCCTCTTTCGACACGACTTTAAGTGTTCGTAACAAACGTCTAGCTTACTCGCATGAAGTGTTGAGTGCTATTGACAACGGATTTTAGATTGATGCCGTATTTCCGGGTTTCCGAAAGGCTTTTGACACTGTACCACACACGTGACTTGTATTGAAATTGCGTCCTTATTGGATATCGTCTCAGTTATGTGACTGGATTCGTGATTTCCTGTCAGAGAGGTCACAGTTCGTAGTAACTGACGGAAAGCCATCGAGTAAAATAGAAGTGATTTCTGGCGTTCCACAAGATAGTGTTATAGGCCCTTTGGTGTTCCTTATCTATATAACCGATTTGGAAGAAAATCTGAGCAGCCTTCTTTGGTTGTTGGCAGATGACGCTGTCGTTTATAGACTAATAAAGTCAATTGTAAAACGACGTAGAAAAGATACCTGTATGGTGGGAAAATTAGCAATTTACCCTAAATAATGAAAAGTGTGGGCTCATCCACATGAGTGCTAAAAGGAATCCTTTCAACTTCGGTGCCATGATAAATAGTCAAATCTACAGGCCTTAAATTTAACTAAATACCTAGGAATTACAATTACGAACAACTTAAATTGGAAGGAACACACACAAAATGGTGCGGGGAAGGCTAATCAAAGACTGCGTTTTATTGGCAGGAGGCTTAGAAAATGTGACAGATCTATTGAGGAGACTGCCTACACTATGCTTGTCCGTCCTCTTTTGGAATACTGCTGCGCGGTGTGGGATCCTTACCAGACAGGACTGACGGAGTACATCGAAAAAGTTCAAAGAACAGCGTCACGTTTTGTATTATCGCGAAATAGGGGAGAGAGAGTCACTGAAATGATACAGGATTTGGCGCGGACATCATTAAAACAAAGGCGTTTTTCGTTGCGACGGAATCTTCTCACGAAATTCCAGTCACCAACTTTGACTTCCGAATGTGAAAATATTTTGTTGACACCGACCAACATAGGAAAAAACGATCACCATGATATAATAAGAGAAATCAGAGCTCGTACGGAAAGATATAGGTGTTCGTTCTTACCGCGCGCTATGCGAGATTGAAACAATAGAGAAATGTGAAGGTGATTCGATGAACCCTCTGCCAGACACTTAAATGTGATTTGCAGAGTATCCATGTAGATATCGATGTAGATATAGAAACGAACAACAGAACCTGGGGCTGAACAAAAATATGGAAAAACCAAAAAGACAACACATTACCACACCTAATACGGTGCAGGAAAACCCTTGGTATTCAAAACAGCTTCCAGTCGTCTCGGAATGCGTAAGTATAGGCCCTGCATAGTTTTCAAGGAAATCCTATACCAGTGGCTAGTTCAGGTAACGTGATGAGGGTGATAACGATTACGCACTCTTCTCTCCCAAATAGACGTCAAACTTCGAGAGCTGGTGACTTGCAAGATCCCCTCGCTTCTAAACTGATCCTGTTATTACTCAGCTTAGCCGCGATTCCGTAGAGGCTGGTATATGTGACGCACAGTATAACTGGTCACCATTTCCACCCAGAATTTGCGAGTGTAAGTCGGACCTTCCTTGATCCGCCTTGCTGGGTCGTGTCGTCGGATTTCCTCCTACCTTTGCGCGGTGAGGCTCTCGTAAATGTCATCCCGTGCAGATTCTTCATTGGCGCATTGGATGTCTCCGTCGGTGGAAGCTAATTATCTGAAATTGCTGTCGATCAACTTTGGGGTATCTATTTACTCGAAATTAACATTCAGAATGCCGTAATATCGCTTTTATTCCCATTATATCAATAATGAAACACTCATGTCACAAACCACTCGGAACCGAGAGCATGGCTACCATCGAACAAGACAGGAAGAGCTCTCAACGTCGACTGCCGAATTTGGCGCGCAGTCCGTATCTCTTACTAGTTTCGTCACATTTCTTGAATTTCCGATCAAGTTCGTACTTACTAAGATATGCTTTTGTTAATGAACGCGTGTGAATTTTAACGAGGCAAAATTATGATAAATAGTTTTAAACATCCAGAGAGGCTCCTCCTAGGATTCATGTTGTCACAAATGATTTTAATTATTAAATATAAATAAACAAAATCGGGGACTTTGGCGCCAAGACGGCGGTACTTCCCGTCTTCTATATTTCCCAGGATGACGGTTGTTGCTACGGTCCAGCGCCGGGGCCTACCCCACTACGCACGACATATGGTCGCTTCGTCACCTAGCTTCGTCGTGAATACATTAATAAGAAACAATAATTTATTAAAACTGGTAAAAATGTCTTCCTCACGTAAGAGGCACCTTACAGACTGTGGTGGCCAGGGGAGATACGTCAATCCATCCTCGTCCTCACAAAATCACTTCTGGATGATGCGAGCTGTGTGAACAGGGGTCGTGCGCCTTGGAACACAGCACCACCATTGCGGAACAAATATTGTACCATGGGACGGATCTGACCATGCAAAATGGTCACATAATCCTTGGTAGTAAGGCAATTTTGCAGAGTAACCATGAGGCCCATGGAATGCCACGATATGGTTGCCCAAATCATCACCGAAGACGGCCGCTGTGGCCGAGCGGTTCTAGGCGCTTCAGTCCGGAACCGCGGAACTGCTACGGTGCCAGGTTCGAATCCTGCCTCGGGCATGGATGGAAGTGGTGTCCTTAGGTTAGTTAGGTTTAAGTAGTTCTATGTGTAGCGGACTGAACTCAGATGTTAAGTCCAATAGTGCTTAGAGCCATTTGATTTTTTCATCACCGAACCCCCGCCGTTTTTCACCCTTGGGACGTAAATTCTGCAACGGTGTGAACCGAGACTCATCCGACCACATGACTATGTATCCATTGTTCCACAGTCCATATTTTATAGTTTCGGCACCACGTTTTCCTTTTACGGTCATTTTCTTCACTAAATAGTGTTTTTGAAATTCAAGCTCGCCCTATTTATGGAGCGGCATTCTTGTCTTCGTGCTGACAGGGTTTGCGAATGCGACATTCAGTTCTGCGCTGACTTTTGCACCTAACTTGCTCTTATTTTTGGTCACAATGGTCTTCAGCGACGGTCTGGTACAATCACACAACAGACACTTTCGTACGCCTTGTGACTCAGCGGATGACGTTTTTCCGCCTTCCCTGTATGCAGTATAAATCTTCGATATGGTGCGACTTCAACTCGAGGCACTTCGGCTCCCTTTGTTACGGATGCACTCGTCATACTAGCACCAACAATTTTCCCACGTTCGAATTCACTCAGCTCCGCCATAATGCACTCACTACGACACAGACTGTTCTAACCACGACGGACACTTGCAACTTATCAGGGGCATTGCCTACTTGCCACTTGTGCTCAAATATAACAGCGGAACCTTCAGCCTTGACTAGCATCTGCATTTATGTTGAAACACGAATTTCACACGTTGTCATCATTCGAGCGAAATACAGTAAAATAATAGAACTGGAAAAAATCCACCTATAGTTAGAACCGTTTACTCACTGGTAAAAGGTATTTCAAAACTTCTGCGCCTAACTCATCCATCTGGTCGCTACACAATAGCAGTTTGTTGGATAGTATGACCGAATGAAAGTGGGGAGATTTCCAGAATGAGGTTTTCACTCTGCAGCGGAGTGTGCGCTGATATGAAACTTCCTGGCAGATTAAAACTGTGTACCGGACCGAGACTCCAACTCGGGACCTTTGCCTTTCGCGGGCAACTGCTCTACCAACTGAGCAAAGGTCCCAAGTTCGAGTCTCGGTCCGGAACACAGTTTTAATCTGCCAGGAAGTTTCATATCAGCGCACACTCCGCTCCAGAGTGAAAAATCTCATTCTGGAATCATCCCCCAGGCTGTGGCTAAGCCATGTCTCCGCAATACCCATTCTTCCAGGAGTGCTAGTTCTGCAAGGTTCACAGGAGAGTTTCTGTGAAGTTTGGAAGGTAGGAGACGAGATACTGGCAGAAGTAGAGCTGTGAGGAGGGGGCGTGAGTCGTGCTTGGGTAGCTCAGGATCGAGCTCTTGCCCGCAAAAGGCAAAGGTCCCGAGTTCGAGTCTCGATCGGGCACACAGTTTTAATCTGCCAGGAAGTTTCGAAAGTGGGTAGAGTTATTCCGCAAAAGTGAAAGTGGAACGAGGATCGGCGGAAACGAGACTGTACCGTCAAACGTTTGCATGGCCTGTGATTCAAGTCTTCTTGCTTAGAGATTTTCCGTTACAGGAGATATGAAGGTCATGGCACAGGCTCTGGGAAACATCAGCAGTGATGTGCAGTGAAGCATTCGTACCTTTACTGGTATTTACTAAACTTTGTTAACGGTTCCAGTTCCACGACAAGATGGCGACTGTTAATGAACCACTATTCTTTCTTTTAAAACACGCTCAGTGCTCACCACAGCAACTTCAACAATCAACGATTATAAGCGACACCGCCGAGCACTGGGGACAAGTAGTGTAAAGAAATCGTCAGGTTTTGTCTCCTACTCTCGTGTCCCAGGCTCCGATTGTTGCAGACCTATTGAACATTGAAGAAAAGCGTTCGTATTTTAATGGATGCAGTCATTTTATGAAAACTGAAACCTGGGGAACTTTTCGAGTAAAAATGGTAGCAATTTAGTTCGGTACTTAAGAAATTAACTAAGCTCTGTCCACACTCGCACCGCAATCGGGAACATTTCAATTCACTCTGTTACACCCGCGTCTGTTGCGTTCATCAAATGCTCGTGGCATCAGACAGCACCCCATATACCGGATGCAGGTCGCTATTATGTTGTGGTTTGCTTGGATGCACCAATTATACAGCCTCGTCACGGAGCCAAATAGGTTCAGGAAACATCTATGGCCAAATGATGACAACAACGGTTAGCAACAGTTTATTGACAGAAACCTTGGTAGTAGTATGAAGATGGTCCGTGGCAATAGCTCACTTGCACTGATCTGACTTTCTCTTTGGTTTAGTCTTGAATTCAATGAACGGTAATCGCGATCTCTTGTAGAACGTCCAGTTTGGCTCGTCTTGGCAGTGACTGTAGACACGATCCATACACTGTCTTAAGGTACTGTTGATATTGTGTTGATACAATCTTCTGAGTGGAACCTTGTGTCGGCTTACATCCCCTTTTAGCGGTTGGATGTCCGTTTGAGAACTACTTTTGTGACGTCAGGCAGTTGCATAAAATAGTCGTTGCTGTGTGGCGCCCTCTCTGGACGCTAGACTTAAATCAGTTACACATGGGCTGCACGCGGCTGGGCGCTCTTCTGTGTATGGTTGTCTTCCGTATCTTCCGGAGGAAACAGCAAACTCTTAAAAACAAAAAGGAGCTAAATTAATTTGCTTAGGTGCTACAGGAGGCGGTCAAAAAGTTTCCGTTTGAGGGGTTTGCTGCAGCGTATATCCAACGTAGCGCTACTTCGACGCGGGTATATAAGCAGCGAACAAGGGATTCGTGTGGCATGTCTGTCTTTTCCACGTACGCGCTACTCCGATGCCGGTATATAAGCACCGATAATGAGACAAGGGATTAGTGTGGCAATTGTGTCTTTCCGACGAATGAGCCGTAAATGCGGAAAAGTGAACTATGGCGACGTTAGTGCCACATGCGTCCCAACAGGACCAACGTCCTATTCTTTTCTTGGCTTGGACAAACGCCGATAGACATCCATCGGAGAATGAAAAATGTGTGTGCGCCAGCATGTTTTTCGAAAACCACCATTGTGGAATGGTGCGCCAAGTTCCGTGTTGATCGCAGTCAGCCCCATTCATTACGGTCCAACTCAGGTGGGAGGCATTCGAGCACCTGCCCTATAGTAGCGATTGCACCCCAAGTGATTAACCTCTAAAACAGTCGACGTTTCCTGTTGGACAAAGATGTGCAGAAGACAGTTACGGTCTTCTTCGAGCAACAGGACACAGTGTTTACCAAACGGTTATATTCAGCCTGGTGCGTCGGTGGGATGGTTGCCTCAATGCTCACGGCAGTTTTGCCTGATTGGCATACCGGCTCTGGACTATAAGGCTTTAAAACTGAAACTTTTTGGTCATACCTTGTGACAAATGTACAGTGTACGTACCTCACGAATCCGTAGAAAAATCTTAGAGAATTGTCCTTTTCTAAGTGGTCCATTTATCTCGAATCCACTATGCAAGTCGATTTGCATCTGTAACTGCACTTTCTAATGACGAATGTTGACGCTTACCTGCCTTCAGTTTGCCAACGATCCTCATCACAATTCGTCCATAGTTTGACGCCATTCTAAGTACTGTCTAGGGCAAAAGTCTTCTGCAGCGCCAACTACCGTCCTTCTCCTCAGTGGACAGCCAACAAATAATGCAAACGAACTGCGGCTGTGCAATTTGTTCTTCTTATTCGCTACCTACATTAGTTCCTTTATTTGCCGTTACCGTCCTCCTTTTTACATTGGTCTGTCAAGAACCTTTAGGAGCGATTTATTTTATTTTATTAGCAGTCCTTTATCTATGGCTATTTCTCACTTATCTGATGTTTTTCACAATGCTAAACGTGATATCCTAACGCAACAGCTAAAATATTGTTGAGTAGTAGATCTAGCAGGTTCATGTTTTTTATCTTATCTGAATAACATACGGCAGAGTGTATCAGTTCCATGCTGAACACACAGCGATAAGTTCTCGGAATGAATTTGACGTAATGAGACATGGTGTACCACAGGATTACAGGATTCAGTTTAACGTACTTTGTTTTTCTTGATATTCGAAAATAATATTTCGCTTGGCTTATGTGAGATATAGACTTGGTCCTTTTTGAGGATTACACATACTACATATAGAATCAAAAGGAGTACCGATTCTCTTCATAAAATACAGTTAACGAAATGTTTGAAAACTTCATCACTTGGTTGCTTTAACAAGGTTCATGTCACTGCCCAATTTTTTGGGATTACGCGTCGATCTCAACTTTAATTAAAAATCTCACACAACAATTCATAAATCTCCTCAGATCAGCTAGATGTTTAGTGCGCATCATTAAACACAGGTGATATAAATATAAAGAACGTATTTGACTCTGCGTATTTACTTTTACTTTTGAATACGAATTTATTTGGTGGGAATTCAACTTATAGGGATAAGATTGTTAGAGTACTAAAAACATAGTAGTTGTATTTGAGGTTAACTCTAGAGCTTCCTGCAGAGCCCTGCTTAAAATACTTGGTGTTTTGACAACTGTTTCGCAATATGTGCAGTAATTAGTGTCTTTCGTTGATACCAATTTTCCTGCTTGTTAAATAGTGCAAGGCAGGAATATAATACTTGGCCCAAAGACAACCTCTATAAAAACTTCAGTTTCTTAACATTAGTGTAGGAAGGAGTATAAACGTGTTCAACAACCTATCAAGGCATGCTTAATCTTTCGTGGGTAATTTTGAAGAACTGGAGTAAATAACTTTACACTATTTGGTTCTTTCTATTCTGCTGAAAGATACATCACATCTAATGAACTTTGTTTGAGTTTCTTTGATGTTTTATTTTCTGTGTGTGTGATGACTGTTTCTCATACTATTCTTAACTCGAAATTTCCTGGCAGATTAAAACTGTGTGTCGGACCGAGACTCGAACTCGGGACCTTTGCCTTTCGCGGGCAAGAGCAAAGGTCCCGAGTTGGAGTCTCGGTCCGGCACACAGTTTTAATCTGCCAGGAAGTTTCATTTCAGCGCACACTCCGCTGCAGAGTAAAATCTCATTCTGGTATTCTAAACTTGTTCATCTTATTTTGTATTTCACACTGATAAGGAAAAATTAAATGTTTTACCATGGCTAATATTCTATCGTTAAAAACCACTTTGAAGAGATGGTATTTTTGATTAACATTCCATTATTTTAGTCTTATGAGTTGATGCTTTCATATTATATTCAGTAAAAATTTTGTTTTCAAAAGCATGTTAAGATCATCCACATAAAGAAGCCAGATCAGTAGTGAAGAGGCAGTCAGCTGAACCGTTTTGTTAATTATAAAATCATATCCACATACAACAACAACAGTACAAATCTTGAATAGTGTTGGATATAAATTGCATCTTTACTTCACACCCTTGTTTACTGTCATGCAGTCATAATTGTTCATCACTGTTCAATACAGTTGTCATCTTTTCATAGTTGAACTGTTATGCTGATGCCTAATTTGTTTCCTACGTCTCTCATTGTATTCCATATTTTCTCCCCAACAACAGTGTCAACAGTTCTCAAACTAACCAAAAGTAAGCGCATTTCTTGATGAAATTACCTTCAGTTTTCAATGAGCTGAAACAAAACGATTTTGTTGTTGTTCAAAGTATATATTCTATCAGGTGTATGTAAGGTGTCTGTTCTTTCGGGCATTTTCAAAAGAACAGTCACTACGCATTCACATAATTGATTCGCCTCAATGGGCAACGAATCCACAACGTTCAAGACGGGTGCAAACACATTGACGTTCCACCTACAGTAGGAAAGTAAAATTAGTGAGCATGGATGACACGGAGAGTGACTGCAGATAGGTGGTGCTAGGAGGAAGTGTGGGTCAAATGAGAAGAGCGCCGAGATAGTCCGCGCATTTGCAATAAACACATTGTCTGGATGGTGCAGTGGTTAATATAAGAGCCTAGTAAGGAGGAGACCCTGGGTTCGAGTCCTGGTCTGGAACAAATTTTCACTTGTCGTTGCCGATTCTACATAAAGTCATCAAGCAGCTGATATCATTAGTTCATTCCCTTACCCTTCTCTTCCTTTCCTTTCTCCCCCTCCACCTTCAATTTACATAATACATATCTTCTATTATTTTCACTCTGCCGTTAAGAACTGCAGCACATAATTTGTAACGAACATTAAGTCAACTTGTACCTTTTCAGTTATTGAAATTAGTAATTCGGTCTTTTCCCTAATTTCTTGGCATAATTTTCTTCCTCCTTCACATAATGTGAAGGCGTCATATTCCATCACGTGAAAGTTTACCTCCATATTAAATTAATTCTGCATTAACACGGTCTAAGCCTGTTGTTTTCTCATTTTTCATAACTTTCAATGCTGTCGCCAACTCTTCCATAGTCACAACATCTTGGTATTTATGCCATTTTCTGAATTACACTGACTGAAAAAAAATCGCAGCACCAAAAAGCAATTAATGCAGAGTAATGAAATATCAGGAATACGTTTGTCTATGTAATATACGCAAGTGATTAAAATTGCAAGATCCCAGGTTAACGCAAGCGTGAAGTGTAGCCGGCCTGAGTGGCCGAGCGGTTCTAGGCGCTACAGTCTGGACCGCGCGACCGCAACGGTCGCGGGTTCGAGTCCTGCCTTTGCCACGGATGTGTGTGATGGCCTTAGGTTAGTTAGGTTTAAGTGGTTCTTAGTTCTAGGGGACTGATCACCTCAGAAGTCCCATAGTGCTCAGAGCCATTTGCACCATTTGAATAACCGGTGTAACCGCCAGAATGTTGAATGGAAGCATGTAAATGTGCATGCATTCAACATACTGATGGTTACACCGGCCAAGGCAATATGTCGACGCTCTGTAGAGCATGTTGGGTTACAACAGCGGTATATGGGCGAGCTGTATCGTGTTGGGAAGCAGCCCACGGAATGCTGTTCATGAATAGCACCACAACACGTCGAATCACCAGACTGACGTACAAATTTGCAGTCAGAGTGCGTGGGATAACCACGACAGTGCTCCACCCCTGACCATAACTCGAGGTATGAGTCCAGTCTGTCCAGCAATCAGACAGGTTTGCAAGTCCTCAACTGACTTCCTCCTAACCAACACATGGCTATCACTGTCATGGAGGCAACCAGCTTCCATCAGAAAATACAACAGACCTCCATCCTGCCCTTTAGTGAGCTCCCGCTTGATACCACTGAAGTCGCAAATGACGGTAACTTGGTGTCTGTGGAATGCACGCTAGAGGGCTACTGGCTCGGGGCTGTAACCGATTTGTAACATTACTTTCGAATACATTGTGGGAGTGAACAGTGATCAATGTGCTACAAATATTTACTATCAAAATCAGTCTTGATCACAATTTATTTATTACGGTGACCGGTTTCGACCACTACTGTGGTTTATTCAGACCTACAAGTCATATACAAAACTTTAATTAGAGGGCTAAATACATTAAAAAAATACATAAAGTTATAAAGCTATAAAACGATGAATTACCAATGAGTAAGAACCTCCTTCTGGTGGTAAATCACTACTGGAGAAACCAGTGCACGTCTTACTATATACAGGGTGAGTCACCTAACATTACCGCTGGATATATTTCGTAAACCACATCAAATACTGACGAATCGATTCCACAGACCGAACGTGAGGAGAAGGGCTAGTGTAATTGGTTAATACAAACCATAAAAAAATGCACGGAAGTATGTTTTTTAAGACAAACCTACGTTTTTTAAATTGAACTCCGTTAGTTTTGTTAGCACATCTGAACATATAAACAAATACGTAATCAGTACCGTTTGTTGCATTGTAAAATGTTAATTACATCCGGAGATATTGTAACCTAAAGTTGACGCTTTGAGTACCACTCCTCCGCTGTTTGATCGTGTGTATCGGAGAGCACCGAATTACGTAGGGATCCAAAGGGAACGGTGATGGATCTTAGGTACAGAAGAGACTGGAACAGCACATTACGTCCACATGCTAACACCTTTTTATTGGTCTTTTTCACTGACGCACATGTACATTACCATGAGGGGTGAGGTACACGTACACACGTGGTTTCCGTTTTCAATCACGGAGTGGAATAGAGTGTGTCCCGACATGTCAGGCCAATAGATGTTCAATGTGGTGGCCATCATTTGCTGCACACAATTGCAATCTCTGGCGTAATTAATGGCGTACACGCTGCAGTACATCTGGTGTAATGTCGCCGCAGGCTGCCACAATACGTTGTTTCATTCCTCTGGGGTTGTAGGCACATCACGGTACACATTCTCCTTTAACGTACCCCACACAAAGAAGTCCAGAGGTGTAAGATCAGGAGAACGGGCTGGCCAATTTATGCGTTCTCCACGTCCTATGAAACGCCCGTCGAACATCCTGTCAAGGGTCAGCCTAGTGTTAATTGCGGAATGTGCAGGTGCACCATCATGGTGATACCACATACGTCGACGCGTTTCCAGTGGGACATTTTCGAGCAACGTTGGCAGATCATTCTGTAGAAACGCGATGTATGTTGCAGCTGTTTGGGCCCCTGCAATGAAGTGATGACCAATGAGGTGGTCGCCAATGATTCCGCACCATACATTTACAGTCCACGGTCACTGTTGCTCTACCTGTCTGAGCCAGCGAGGATTGTCCATGTTCCGTAGATTCACCGCCCCGTGGTTTGTGAAACCTGCTTCATCGATAAACAGATAGAACTGCAACGCATGCCCTGTTAATGCCCATTGACAGAATTGCACTCGATGATTAAAGTCATCACCATGTAATTGCTGATGTAGCGACACATGAAACGGGTGAAAGCGGTGACGATGCAGTATGCGCATGACACTACTTTGACTCAGTCCACCGGCTCTCGCAATGTCCCGTGTACTCATGTGTGGGTTCATGGCAACAGCAGCTAATACACCAACTGCACCCGCTTCTCCTGTGACGGGCCTGTTACGGACCTGTTTGTGTGCTACGACCATACCTGTTGCATACAGTGGGCGGTAGATGTTTTGCAATGTGCGGCACGTTGGATGCTCTCTGTCCGGGTACCGTTCTGCATACACCCTGCAGGCTTCAGCTGCATTTCGTCGACACTCGCCATAGATGAGTATCATCTCCGCCTTTTCAGAGTTCGAGTACACCATGGTCACAGTTCCTACAACACTATCACAGACGTCTGGTAACACGGTGTACTACAGTTGGTCTGCGTGCGGAGACGAATGCAGAATAACAATAGCAGCAAGCGCTACATGTGGACACTGCGACAGCTAGACCAAACCACAACAGTGCACTACAGCCACACTCGTAAACACGGTCGTCATCGTAAACATGTCCCTGCAGATGCTGCTCACCGACCGTGGCCCGTGTTTGTTACAACACGCAACTGAACGTCGGAGGTTTCAAGCGCCAACTTTAGGTTACAATATCTCCGGATGTAATTAACATTTTACAATGCAACAAACGGCACTGATTACGTATTTGTTTATATGTTCAGATGTGCTAACAAAACTAACGTGGTTCCATTTAAAAAAAACGTAGGTTTGTGTTAAAAATCATACTTCCGTGCATTTTTCTATGGTTTGTATTAAACAATTACACTAGCCCCTCTCCTCACGCTCGGTCTGTGGAATCGGTTCGTCAGTATTTGATGTGGTTTACGAAATATATCCAGCGGTAACGTTAGGCGACTCACCCTGTATAATGGAGGCTCTGACGGAATGATCTCAGTATTAACCAATGGGTTATAAGTCGAATAACAATGTAAAATTTCTTAGTTAAAAGAACATTGTCAAGAAAGGAAAATACACACTAAACTTAGCTTGTTCAATAGCTATTGTCAAGAAGCGTTAAAAATATTTAAACATGTAGGATAAATGAACTTCGTTTTGACAGTACATGAGTTTCCCTCTCAAGGCCTGTTAGTGAACCATTTGGAACCACTGGTTGCCATGGTGAAGTTGGACGCCGTTCCAAAGATGTGGCAGCAGGCTTCTTTCCACTGAAGTTGTTGTAGAGTCGATAGGCAAACTAATGGTTGCCATGGTCAGGATAAACGCCAGTCCAAAGATGTGGCAGCAGGCTTCTTTCTAACGAAGTTGTTGCGAAAGTGGAATGGCCAAGACTGCCACGTCAGACGATGTACTACTGAGCAGCAACATGTCTTTATTGTAACGATTTTCAATGAGTAGCTGCAATAATCGTTAACTGACATGTGTAGTACATGCTGCACAGACACGATTTACTGGTGTAATAAGAGACTTCCATTTACATAGATTACATAATAATTCTTACAGAGTAATAATAAGAAAAAAAAATCGAGAGGGCACAGTAGTTGAGCATATTTATGAAATATTGTCTATAAAGTTCATATGTAGATTCCATTTTTTTCTTCCCCTTTCTTTCTCTTGTAGGTCTGAAGATGACCACAGTAGTGGTCGAAACCGGTCACCGCAATAAATAAATTGTGATCAAGACTGATTTTGATAAATTGTGATCAAGACTGATTTTGATAAATTGTGATCAAGACTGATTTTGATAGTTAAAAAAAAGATTTGTAACAGTTGTTTGTGTCACTATGGTGCCATCTGCTGCTCCAGATACTGTACGATTCGTCAGAGCCATACATCGAACACGACGGTCTTCTCTCCCGGTAGAGTCACGCGGCCGTTCGGAGCCCGGTCTTCTTGAGACCGTAGATTCTCGTGATCGCCGCTACCAGTAATCATGTACAGTGGCTACATTCCTGCCAAGTCTTCCTGCAATATAGTGAAAGTAACACGCAGCTTCTAGTAGCGCTTTTACACGGCCTCTTTGAACTCAGTGAGCTATTGATAAATGGCGTCTTTGCCGGCTTCGTCAACTCACCAAGTCCATCTCAAAGGTAACCAACGCTGATGGGCATTACAGTTTGTATCTCAAGCCATCCTGATTTGCATCCTCTCATTAGTGCTACTAACGCCACGGCTGCAAAATACTAACACGAATTCTTTACATAGGAATGGAAAAACTGGTACAAGCCGGCCTCGGGGAAGATCAGTTTGGATTCCGTAGTACTGTTGGAACACGTGAAGCAATACTGACCCTACGACTTATCTCAGAGAATAGGTTAAGGAAAGACAAACCTACATTTCTAGCATTTGTAGAGTCAGAGAGAGCTTTTGAGAATGTTGATTAGAATACTCTCTTTCAAATTCTGAAGGTGGCAGAGGTAAAATACAGGGAGCGAAACGCTATTTACAATTTGTACAGAAACCAGATGGCAGTTAGAAGAGTCGAAGGGCATGCAAGAGAAGCAGTGGTTGGGAAGGGAGTGAGACAGAGTTGTAGCCTATCCCCGATGCTATTCAATCTGTATATTGAGCAAGCAGTAAAGGAAACAAAAGAAAAATTCGGAGTAGGAATTAAAATCCATGGAGAAGAAATAAAAACTTTGAGGTTCGCCGATGACATTGTAATTCTGTCAGAGACAGCAAAGGACCTGGAAGAGCAGCTGAACGGAATGGACAGTGTCCTGAAAGGAGAATATAAGATGAACATCAACAAAAGCAAAACGAGGGTAATGGAATGTAGTCGAATTAAATCGGGTGATGCTGTGGAAATTAGATTAGGAAATGAGACGCTTAAAGTAGAAAATGAGTTTCGCTATTTGTGGAGCAAAATAACTCATGATGGTCAAAGTAGAGAGGATATAAAATGTAGACTGACAATGGCAAGGGAAGCGTTTCTGAAGAAGAGAAATTTGTTAACATCGAGTATAGATTTAAGTGTCAGGAATTCGTTTGTATGGAGTGTAGCCATGTTTGGAAGTGAAACATGGACGATAAGTAGTTTGGACAAGAAGAGAATAGAAGCTTTCGAAATGTGGTGCTCCAGAAGAATGCTGAATATTAGATGGGTAGATCACATAACTAATGAGGAGGTATTGAATAGAATTGGGGAGGAGAGGAGTTTGTGGCACAACTTGACTAGAAGAAGGGACCGGTTGGTAGGACATATTCTGAGGCATCAAGGGATCACCAATTTAGTATTGGACGGCAGCGTGGAGGGTAAAAATCGTAGAGGGAGACCAAGAGATGAATACACTAAACAGATTCAGAAGGATGTAGGTTGCAGTAGGTACTGGGAGATGAAGAAGCTTGCACAGGATAGAGTAGCATGGAGAGCTGCATCAAACCAGTCTCTGGACCGAACACCACAACAAAAACAACGCAACTCTTAAGCGACTGGCGTGAAATGTGAACAGATATCGTCTTTCAGATGTAAAGAACACGCCTAACAACTTCCGCATATGTCGCACCACTCCTTCATGGTTTTGCGATATTTTATCCGTCAGTGTATTTTAAACCTCACTGAACACTCAGCTTTCTTGTCAGCTGCTCTATATTTTCCTGATTTATTGCCGTTTCTATGATTGTTGCCCTGAATTGATGGAAACCAGTTCATTAACTCCACTTGTGTACTTATCACGCAGTCCGGGCGACCTCGCGTGGTCTCGTTCGAGGAACTCACCTGTCTGCATGTCGATTGCGTCACTCGACCTGGCGATAAGTCGGCAACTTCGGGAGGTGGAAGGGGCAGGTAGAGGTAAAGGATAGAACTGCACGAAACCAGCGCCTGCCGGAAAGGGTGGTGGAGGGGGGAGTGGAGAGGGGAGGGGAGGGGATGCTGACGGCCGGCCGCGGCTGCCGGGTGTCTGCCGAGCGGCCCCACTCGTTGGCGACGGCGCGCTAACGCGGCCGTAGGCCACTGTTTGACAGACCACCCTCCTGTGTGACACGCGCGTTGTCACACCTGGTTACAGCCGCCCAGGTGCTAATCGGCGAGGCCGAGGTGGACCAATTTCTTGAACACACACTCCAAGTTTGGTCCCCAAAAGAATGGCGTCAGCAGGGAGTAGTTAATGGTGCCGCCTTCATTCTCAAACAGATTAAATGGTGGTCTGCGCTGCAGTTCACAGGGGTGTGTGGTGTGCAGTGAGCTCATGGCTTGACTGACTGACGTGCCTGTCGACAGCTAGGTTCGGTCGAAAATATCGATACGTAGAAATATGGACCAGTCTTCATAATAACACCGACACTGAAAGCTTATTTCTAAATTATCGTCCTATCGACTAATCGACCGTATTAAGTACCGAAAGTGATAATTTTTACTGTTTGCCTTTTCTTGTACCATAAGCACTCTAGTTCTCATCAACAGATTTCTTGTTCATTCCAGCTACTACCAATCTTTGCAATCTAACAGCAAATGTCTTACAGCTGGCTTAATTTTATTTCAGATTCAGTGTTACAAATGAGCACCAGATTTGAACATGAATGTATCCGTTTTGCATATTCATGAAATCTTGTTACTTCCGTGTGTCATTTCTACCATTGCAAATGATAGGTACGAGGTACAAAACGAACACGTTTGGTGAGGGCACTGCATGAGAACGGTGGGAATTACCGCTCCCTGCTCCCTTCTATGAGACAGAATGTACGCTCTCATTACCCCCTTAAGTGTGCCTGGATCAAGAAAAGACAGATGCACTGCAAAACCAACGTAGACTCGGTACGAAAGTCATATACATTACTCCACTGGTATTTAATGATAAGAAAAAAATGTCGTGTGACTAGGGCCTCCCGTCGGGTAGACCGTTCGCCGGGTGCAAGTCTTTCTATTTGACCTATTTGACGCCACTTCGGCGACTTGCGCGTCGATGGGGATGAAATGATGATGATTAGGACAACACAACACCCAGTCGATAAAAATCTCCGACCAAGCCGGGAATCGAACCCGGGCCCTTAGGATTGACATTCTGTCGCGCTGACCACTTTTTTAAAATTTAATTTTCATTTTGTTCGCTTTAGTTCGTTGCATCTGCTCGGGGCGGACGTCGTAAGACATCCATTTAAGTTCGTTGTTGATCTGTTAACTCAAAATGGTTCAAATGGCTCTGAGCAGTATGGGACTCAACTTCTGAGGTCATTAGTCCCCTAGAACTTAGAACTACTTAAACCTAACTAACCTAAGGACATCACACACATCCATGCCCGGGGCAGGATTCGAACCTGCGACCGTAGCGGTCTCGCGGTTCCAGACTGCAGCGCCTAGAACCGCTCGGCCACAACGGCCGGCGTTCTGTTAACTCAATTTTTTTTTTTATTACAGAGGACACATTACCCTCTGAACGAACACGCTGAGCTACCGTGCCGGCTATCACTCAGCTACCGGGGCGGACTATTTAATGATAAATGGACTTCTGTCTATAATATTTGTGGTAAGAGCAATATTTCATGCGCAGTACATATATCAGAAATGTTGTACTCCTGAGAGTTCTCTTGTGTAGAGACGGCTAATTATCGATGTATCGTAATATCGTAGATTTTGGGAATGTCGATATAATACTCGTATGTATCGGTATCTTTAAAAAATTGCCCATCGCTATGGCGCCAGCCTCTGTGGACGGCAAAGTGAAATTTCTCGTCGTACGTAGACGGCGGTGATATCAGTGACACTTCATTTTTGTTACACAGGGTGCCCCAGGAAGAATGGTCAATATTCAGAGATATGACACGAACGATCATTCGAAGCAAAAATTTCTAAAGGCATGGACCTGAAAAGCATTCACCTTAAGAATTATGAGCACTTCTTCATCAGCGATGCTGTGAAACGTATCTGTTATACATCGAACTTTTTGTTTTCCATACTTTGGGAGGAGGTAGTATGGATCATAACATGAAAAAAGTGTCCAGTAAACCTTGGCTCTAAAATTCATACCGTAAGAATTATGAGCACTTGTTCAGTAGAAGGGACGTGTTTCGCAGTAGGGATGGCGTTTATCGCTGAAACCATCCATTTTCGGTTATATTGTTTTCTTCAACGCCACTTCAACTTGAGTGTTAAAACCGCTCAAAATAATCGGTTTCTAAAATAACCGATTTTCGGTTTTTACTCCCATTATTGCATGTGATAAACCTAGATACCGAACAAAGATTGAAAAATTTTGACTCCCATAATTTGAAGTATATAGAAAAGAAAATAGCAAATTAAATAGGCAAATAAAAGAAAATTTAGTACCCACACCATTCTCTGTATTTCTCGAAAAGTGATAAGTGAATGAATACCACAAAAGATCACCAGTATTCTCCAATTGAGTCTATTATTTTTAAAGTATGTTCAAAAACCACATTGTAAAGGAGAATCACACCATATTTGGATATTATGTGTAGGCAGTGCTAAAGGGTTAAAACTGAGGTTGCGGAACTCTATTTTTAGTGTTAATTTGTCCGTAGCCAAGACCTTCAAGCAGACAAAGGCATGTTATGTATACACAGGCAACAGATCAGCTACATTCTATTTTTATTGTACCGTAAACGATGAATGAGTTGTTAAATTTAAGTTTTTGCCATATATGACATCGCAAGTTTGTTGTTGCTCCTTCCGTTCTTAATCTTTTAAAGCAAGTGAAGTTTTACACCCTTCGTGTACACATGTACCATCCAATACCACACCTCATGGTAACAGGTGCATTATTGTCTCAGCAATGCTGTACCAATTTTAATGCCACGAATGTGTCGCTGCTTTCTGTCGGCATTGTTATTAACATAGCACCGATCACTTTTCCAATTTTCTATAGTAGTGCAATATTTCAAAGTAATAGGAAATTTTCGAATAAAAATTACTCATTTTTTACAAAAAATTTTAGCACCGAAAAATACCTGTTATTCAGAACTAAAACATGGTATCGCTTTTAGCCGGTCGGTTTTTCCCATCCCCATTTCACAGTAGTGAAGATGAAGTAGTGCTCATAGCTCTTATGGTATGCAATTTAGAGCCGATGGTTACTGTACCTTTTACTTCGTTCCTTCCATGTTTCTAAATACTGGCCATTCCTCCTGGGACACCCCGTATACTATGTGATACCTCCTGGGATTTGTTCTGGCTCCCCTGTTATTCAGTCTTTATACAGCTGACGTGTCCGAAACCGCCACACGGAAGTTTGGGCCCTGGAAGTACGTTGTAAAAATTCACAGGCCACTGAGGAAATCTTAACGAAGGACGTGAAAAGTCTGTAGTAGAGTGGAGGTGGGAAGAGGAAGGACTCGATTGGATTTGGTAGCTGGTAACTGGAAAAGATGTCGTGCAAGTGAAACCAATCCACAAGTATCTAACATGGTTAAAGCTTTGATCCTTTGACTGATAAGTCGGAATGTCAGCCTAGTTGCAGGAGGGGTACGTGTCCTGTAATTTTATCACTGTTGATGAGCATATCGAGCAAGGATCAGGTAACTCTTTGCTACCGCCTTACCGAACACAATAATAAGAGGAAATTTTCATTGAGAAACAACTGACGGAAGTTCGTTACGGAATTTAGATAACAGCACAGCTTTGGACTAGCAGAACCATGTTCATTATTTTTACGTTACCACCTAGCTGTGGGGAAAAAGGACGCTCTGACCTTGAATAAAACATTACAAGGAGCACCCATCCATCCACCCACCCACGCACCCACCCACCCACCCACCCACCCACCCACTCACACACACACACACACACACACACACACACACACACGAACGCCGTAATATAGGAAAAACTAGAGGCAGCACGTAGCTCAACCGCAGCTAGTCATCCTAGTGATCACTTTACGAGTGTGAACGACCTACACAGAGTGGAAACGACTGAGTATGCCACAGAGTAATGACTAGACGGCTCACCTCATGGAAGAAGCTTACACGTCGGTACTCTGGTGTCGGAGACGGACTGAGCACGGTCATGCAACTCGACTGCGAAAAACTGAGATAAAAATGAGACGTAACAGCGGGGCGCTGGCGATTTTATAGACCCGACTATCCCAAAGTACCGTGTGCTTATAATTAAAGTTCAGCTTCTCACGGAGGTCCAGTGAGGGCTGTAGTTATCGTATGACACTGAAGCTTGGTATGCTAGTGCGTTAATACGGAACCGATTTATGTTGGAAAAGAAATTAGTTCCAGTTGTGGCCATCAGGTGCAAATCTGACGCTGTTCACCTTGTATGGCGGTACGGCATCTACCCTACCATTTGACAAGCCATAACGTGAGAGAGGGGAGAAGAGAAGTTTGTGGCACAACTTGACCAGAAGAAGGGATCGGTTGGTAGGATATATTCTGAGGCATCAAGGGGTCACCAATTTAGTATTGGAGGGCAGCGTGGAGGGTAAAAATCGTAGGGGGAGACCAAGAGATGAATACACTAAGCAGATTCAGAAGGATGTAGGTTGCAGTAGGTACTGGGAGTTGAAGAAGTTTGCACAGGATAGAGTAGCATGGAGAGCTGCATAAAACCAGTCTCAGGACTGAAGACCACAACAACAACAACAACGTGAGAGAACAGAGTAGCTACTGAGAAGAGAAACCGTGCGCTGTTACTGAAACTGTTTTATGTGAACGGCAGCGATTGCAGCGCAGCATCGACAGAGTATCGCCGACTGAAAGGTCTGAATACAGGCCTGATGCCATTAAATCGCTTAAAGAAGATGATAATGGGATTCGAAAACACGGGTGATCTTAGTGTGATGTGTAGAAGAGAAAGGAGTCATATCCCGGTGGGAGTTATTGATAAGGTTGTTGTTACTGTAACCGCCAAGCAACACGTGCCCCGACTAGTGCCAGTGCTTGTGAAGTGACACGAGATTTGTCCAGCCCCTGGTCAAGAACACGGAAAATTTTGAGGTCTATTTTGCACAGGTACCCGTACAGGATCTAGACGGTACAGCGACTGAAATCTCATGATCCACGGCAACATTCGGAATTTGTCCTTCAATTTATGGCACAGACCGAAGTAGATGGTATGTTGCTGGGCAATATTCTATGGAGTGACGAGGCACATTTTACACCACACGGTGCAGTGAATACGCAAAACTGCCGAATTTGGGTTACTTTTAAACCGCATGTTGTTCCTCTTAGAACAGAAAGCACCTGTGTGACTATCAGGAGTAACGTGACATCATTAGGTGTATTAGGTATACAGCAACCTATGAAAATTTTGTGCTGGGCTGGGACTCAACCCCTCTTAGCGCGAGCGGTCCCCTTAACCACTTTGGCTATCCGTGCATGCTCCTTGGACCGATCCAAACTTCTGTATGTCATACTGTCAACACGCTATTGTCGTAGTTGACTGAATTCACTGAGTAGTAGATTGCACTGTAACGGGACAAACCATTATATCTGCGTAGTGACTATTGAGACTTCCTTGTGCTGATTTGTAAGAAGTGCATTCTAACGACGGTTGTCGTTTCTTATACTGTCTTACGTAAAAGGAAACAAGGCGTCAATATGCTTAAAATTGTAGTCAATCACAAAAGATAGATATAAGTATACATTACTTCTCGCAGTGCGATACTGAGGGCTAATACGAGGGTTGTCCAGAAAGTAAGTTCCGATCGGTCGCTAAATGGAAACCACAGTGAAAATAAGAAACATTTTATTTGCAAGAAAAAATGGTTCAAATAGCTCTGAGCACTATGGGACTTAACATCTATGGTCATCAGTCCCCTAGAACTTAGAACTACTTAAACCTAACTAACCTAAGGACATTAATCACACAACACCCAGTCATCACGAGGCAGAGGAAATCCCTGACCCCGCCGGGAATCGAACCCGGGAACCCGGGCGCGGGAAGCGAGAACGCTACCGCACGACCACGAGCTGCGGACCTATTTGCAAGAGTTAGGTACATTTTCCAGATACTTCTCTACATAGTCGCCGCTCCGACTTAGACATTTGTCAGAGCTTTATACCAAATTTCCAACACTGGTCATAGAAGGCAGCCGCCTGTGCTTTCTGATAATTCTCAATGCTGGTCTATAGCGTGTAGCCTGCGCCCAAGTGTTGTCTTCGTATCCAGCGTCTCATGTGATACTCAGGACGAGCCAGTTAGGGCTGTATTGTGGGTGATCGAACACTTCCCATCGAAAAGGCTGCAGGAGCGTCTTCACTGCCCCTGCAGAGTGCGGCTGAGAATTGCCATGAAGAAGGAAGTGCGTGGCAGTTGTGTTAGGTGGGCTGCATTCATTAAGGCGAAGCCTCTCAGCGGGCCCTCCTGCTTGGTGGGAGACATCGTTGTGCTAGGCACCTTTACTAGCTCACAATGCGCTCACAACTGAAAAGAGCGTCTTGATGCGATCGACGGTCATACTAGACACACTACCCAACACATCTGTGCAAAGCTTCATCAGGTTTTCACTGTGGTGTCCATTTCACGACCGGTCGGGACTTACTTTCTGGACAACCCTCGTAGTTATTACACACAACGAAATTATAAATTTGTATTAAGGCCCTGATTATTCTTCGAAAGTTACTCTGTTCCAACTCAGCATTATTTAATCGACAAGTTATTAAAGTTGCGTAAAGAGTTCGTTACGTCAGTGCAGCCGAACTGATCACGATCAGAAATTCCAGTGTTCTAACTCACTTTGCTTGTACGCTGAAATCGTGAGCTTAGGATGAATCCTAATATAATTAAATCCAGCACAACCAAGCCCAACCAGATAAAATCGCTTTACTAGCGTATAGCTGTTCTCAAAATCTGACTGAACCGACTACTCTGCAGATAATGATTGACGTCTGACACCTTACACATTTGGTATTGAACAACTTAAATCTCACTGTAAGTAATTGCTGTAATATAATAATTAATTTGGAAGCTCAGTGTTACTCCTTCACATGAAATATGTGAGTAATAAATAAATCTTCTTACAGAAATGGTAATCAGAAGATACTTCCACATACGCAGTGGTGTCGTTCGGAAATTCCCGTTACAGACTTCTAGGATTTGTAGAGGGGAGTGAGTACATAATTTGAATAGGAACCCATGTCTGGAAACGTACAGTTTAAGTTCAACGAAGGTTTCAATTCAAATGTTTAACTCATCCACTTCTGCTTGAGGAACTGAATTAGGCGTGACGCAGTTTTAGGCAACAATTCGAAAGGAAAAATAATGAAACATCCGTTTATCACTTAAGCACATTTGTTTCTATTAACACTTTACACTTACGTGTTTACATTATTCCAAAACAGAAAAGAACCTTCATACTGTACGTACAGAACAGTACTGATACATTACAACAGCGGCTCGATGTGGCGACAACCAACTGTGTTACAAATGTTGTACCTACGAAGTATGTGTTGTTACACACTCTCCATCCCACCTGGTGTCTCTTCAATTTCTAGTGCAACGGCCAGAACTCGTGCCAGCAGATCTTCCTCTGTCTCTAAATGAGTCTTATAAATTAAACTTCGCATACTGCTTTAAGTGACATCAGATGACTCTATGACGTAGTGCATGTCATCCTGCCTATCCTATTGCATACCAGGGCAAACCACTCTGAGACTCTCTCTTTCCTTCAACAGACGTGGATGCGTTACACATCTGAATTGAAACCATCGTAGAACGGACACCGTAAGTTTCCGGACACGGATTCCTATTCAGAGTATTATGTACTCTCTCCCTTGTACAAGCCCCAGATGTTTGAAATGGGAATTTCCGAATACCCTGTACATCCTTGTACTTCACGTTAACGTGAGATGAAATCTATGTATTAGGCCTACAGTTAATTACACAATTAGCAGTTGCCTTCTGCCTGCAATGCTTTGTTATTATCTGCTATATCTAGCAAATAACTTACGCACTAGGTTAGCTTTGAGCGCTAATGCGCTGCCTCCTGGACTCGGGTAGGGGCGCCGGCGGATTAACGACATGGGCCGGTATGCTGGCCAGTCTGGATGTGGTTTTTAGGCGGTTTTCCACATCCCGCTAGGTAAATTCAAAGCGTCTGACTTTGTCAACGGGAGTCAGGGTTTTTAGCAATTGCAAGTGGCAAGCCTTCAGATTCACTCGTTCCCTTGATATCTTGCAGACGGTCGCTTGTGTTTTGTTCAGCTCTCTGCTTGCTCTGTTCATCGACTTCTGTGGGCTAACGTGTGAAACTCGCTAGCACGAGGTCAATCGTTTCTTCTCTCAGTGCAGGCCGCTCCTTTGAATTCCCCTTGCAGAAGCATCCTGAAGATTTAAACTGCGTATACCATCGCCGAACGGAGTTGGTGGATCTTAATTTAACTTCATTGTGAAGTATCGTACTGTTACGGCAGAGTGATGTGAATCCATTTGAGGCACAACATAGATTTACTGGACGCCTGTCGCCATCTTGCTAAACTGCTCATTGCTACGCAACAATACAGAACTTTTTGAGTTTTTCTGTATGAATGTGTCAATTAATGTAGCTGTATGTGAATTTATGAAACCACTTCAGTCATCTGATATAATAACGTTGTCGTTATTATATCGATAGATAACACAGATAGTTGGCTGTAGTCCAATGACTGCAGAGCGAGTGGTGACGAGATGAACTCAGGACAACAGTGAGGTAAGAGTACTAGGTAAAGGCCTTTGCAGAAAGACTATACCACGAGAAGATCGTTGAACCGTTCGACATACGCTGACGAATAGACGGAGACAACGGATGAAATTCGAGCAGGTGTTACAGGCCGAGTGTCAACATGAACCGTCGCGAACTTTATTACTGTAACCTGAATTGAAATCTCGAGTTGACATGCGTCGTTTACCGCTGACAGACAAGGGAGATTCGCATTATGTAGAGCCAAAGTCAGCTGGGACATTGAATAGCATTCTGTGATGTTTAGCGAGGAGTCAAGATTAAGATTTTTGCGGTCAGATAGGCTATACGGTGTCCGTAGACGACCTAGTGAAAGGTCACAGGAAGCAGCGGCTCTCGAGACCCAAACCTCTCCAACTCCTGTAGCCGTGGTTGTAGGGAGCTGTTGGATATGACATCAGAACTGATCTGCTAACTATTGAGCCGGCCGAAGTGGCCGAGCGGTTCTAGGCGCTACAGTCTGGAGTCGCGCGACCGCTACGGTCGCAGGTTCGAATCCTGCCTCGGGCATGGATGTGTGTGATGTCCTTAGGTTAGTTAGGTTTAAGTAGTTCTAAGTTCTAGGGGACTGATGACCTCAGAAGTTAAGTCCCATAGCGCTCATAGCCATTTTGCCAACTATTGAAGGGAGCCTCGTTGCTCACCAGTAGGTGGCAAGAATGATCCTGTTGTTATATCTCTTATGACGAGGATGCCAAATCGCACATTCCAGTGTGATTATGAAGACACTGCAATTCATACTACTCACGGATTGAGAAATGTACAGATTATGGGCTGACCTGTCTAATCCCCTGATTTGTTAACCATAGAGCATCTCCAGGATGCGATGAGAAAACGTCTATACAGGGTGTTACAAAAAGGCACGGCCAAACTTTCAGGAAACATTCCTCACACACAAATAAAGAAAAGATGTTATGTGGACATGTGTCCGGAAACGCTTAATTTCCATGTTAGAGCTCATTTTAGTTTCGTCCTCCTACGCTCAATGGAGCACGTAATCATGATTTCATACGGGATACTCTACCTGTGCTGCTAGAACATGTGCCTTTACAAGTACGACGCAACATGTGGTTCATGCGCGATGGAGCTCCTGCACATTTCAGTCGAAGTGTTCGTACGCTTCTCAACAACAGATTCGGTGACCGATGGATTGGTAGAGGCGGACCAATTCCATGGCCTCCACGCTCTCCTGACCTCAACCCTCTTGACTTTCATTTATGGGGGCATTTGAAAGCTCTTGTCTACACAAGCCCGGTACCAAACGTAGAGCCGGCCGCGGTGGTCTAGCGGTTCTGGCGCTGCAGTCCGGAACCGCGGGATTGCTACGGTCGCAGGTTCGAATCCTGCCTCGGGCATGGGTGTGTGTGATGTCCTTAGGTTAGTTAGGTTTAAGTAGTTCTAAGTTCTAGGGGACTTATGACCTAAGATGTTGAGTCCCATAGTGCTCAGAGCCATTTGAACCATTTGAACCAAATGTAGAGACTCTTCGTGCTCGTATTGTGGACGGCTGTGATACAATACGCCATTCTCCAGGGCTGCATCAGCGCATCAGGGACTCCATGCGACGGAGGGTGGATGCATGTATCCTCGCTAACGGAGGGCATTTTGAACATTTCCTGTAACAAAGTGTTTGAAGTCACGCTGGTACGTTCTGTTGCTGTGTGTTTCCATTCCATGACTAATGTGATTTGAAGAGAAGTAATAAAATGAGCTCTAACATGGAAAGTAAGCGTTCCCGGACACATGTCCACATAACATATTTTCTTTCTTTGTGCGTGAGGAATGTATCCTGAAAGTTTGGCCGTACCTTTTTGTAACACCCTGTATGCTATCAAATAGCCTCCAGACAGCAACCTTCATGAACTGACATAGCATTTGTGTAAGACATAGCAAGAAATTTATGAACATGGCTTTCGGAGGATGTTTGATTCCAGGTCCATGGAGCTCATTCCTAGTACCCATTGTTGACTTATTTAATATCCATTACATGACTCACATCTCCACAAAGCTCGATAAATATTGGACTGGGGTTTCCGGGTTTAACACTTCTCATTTCCGTCTATGTATTAGCAGTAATTCTGTTTCTCAAAAGTGAAGCGTGCTCGCTTGTGAATATACACTTCCGTAACCTTGCTGTCCCGCTATCATTTGTCCTTCTCGGTTGGCGAAGCTAGAGTTATCACACTGAGATGTCTTTCTGAGACAGCCGTCGGTCATAAGTGATTTGGTCGCGTTCCCTTGGCTTCTGACTCTGAAGTGAACGGAGAACGAGTGCCTCCGAGATAACGAAAGGCTTGGTAACCTGCCACAGCAGACGAGCGGCAGTTTCACTCACATGTCAGTCCTCTGCACCCTCTAGTGACGAACACACTACCGCCTCGCAACTGCCGCACCAGTCCACAAAGATAAGCAACGGGACAGAATGAACACATCTTCTGAGGAGGCAACCGGGTTAGCGAGGGCGTCGCTCTTGTGTGGTGGCGAGGCGCTCCAGGGCCAAGGCGTCTCGATTTAGCGCCCGCGGGCGGTGCCAGTACAGCACGCGCCGGCTGGCGCACATTTCACTTTCCACAAAGCACTGCCGTCGCCGACTCGCATAAACATCGCACATGTGATCAGCAAGAAAGAAAGAAGGCTGGGGTTTAACGTCCCGTCCACGACGAGGCCATTAGAGACGGAGCACAAGCTCGGACTGTTGAAGGTTCAAATGGTTCTGAGCACTATGCGACTTAACTTCTGAGGTCATCAGTCGCCTAGAACTTAGAACTACTTAAACCTAACTAACCTAAGGACATCACACACATCCATGCCCTAGGCAGGATTCGAACCTGCGACCGTAGCGGTCGCTCGGCTCCAGACTTTAGCGCCTTGAACCGCACGGCCACTCCGGCCGGCGACTGTTGAAGGATAGAGAACGGAATTGACGGTGCTATTTCGAAAGAACAACCCCAGTACTCGCCCTAGGTGGTTTAGGGAATCACAAAAAAAAAAAAAATCTAAATCTGGTGGGCTGGATGGTGACTGGAACCAACATTCGCCCGAATACAGGTGCCGCTCTGCCCACTTCACTACCTCGCCCGGTAACACGATCAAAATGGTTCAAATGGCTCTGAGCACTATGGGACTTAACATCTGTGGTCATCAGTCCCCTAGAACTTAGAACTACTTAAACCTAACTAACCTAAGGACATCACACACATCCATGCCCGACGCAGGATTCGAACTTGCGACCGTAGCAGTCGCGCGGTTCCGGACTGAGCGCCTAGAACCGTTAGACCACCGCGGCGGCGGTAACACGATCAACACGATTCTGAAGGAGTTTTTGTATTGTATTGTATGTTAACCGGTGACCTAGAAACGGCGGAGAGTCTCCGTCCCCGCCGCAACCGCAGTGGTCCACAACCCCACGACGACCACCGCAGTCCACTTCACCCCTACGCCACCCCACACCGAACCCAGGGTTATTGTGCGGTTCGGCCCCCGATGGTCCCTCCAGGGAACGTCTCACACCAGACGATTGTAACCCCTGTGCTTGCGTGGTAGAGTAAGGTGGTCTACGCGTACGTGGAGAACTTGTTTGCGCAACAGTCGCCGACATAGTGTAGCTGAGGCGGAATAAGGGGAACCAGCCCGCATTCGCCAAGGCAGATGGAAAACGCCTAAAAACCATCCACAGACTGGCCGGTTCACCGGACCTCGACACAAATCCGTCTGGCGGATTCGTGCCGGGGACCAGGCGCTCCTTCCCCCCCGGGAAGCCGTGCGTTAGACCGCACGGCCAACCGGGCGGGCAAAGGAGGTTAACTTCTTCATCATCATCAACAACTTGGCATCCACTGCTAGACACATGGCTTTTCCAGACTTCTGCATACAGTGTGGTTTCTACTGTAAGCATCCATGTGGTTCCTACATGTTGCCGAGTGTCATGTACCCACCTTTTTTATGGTCGTTTTCTCCTGTAATCCAGCAAAGTACATCACTGCTCTGTCCAGCATCCATTGCCCTGATTATTTGTCCTGACTACCTCCATTTCCTTTTCATTACTGTCACAACTATATTTTCGATTCCAGTTTCTTCCCTGCTATATTTCTTTTTCTTTTTTTTCTATCCTAGTAATTTCCAGCATCCAGATTACCTTAACATATACACTACTGGTCATTTAAATTGCTACACTACGAAGATGACGTGCTACAGTCACGAAATTTAACCGACAGGAAGAAGATGCTGTGATATGCAAATGATTAGCTTTTCAGAGCATTCACACAAGGTTGGCGCCGGTGGTGACACCTACGACGTGCTGACATGAGGAAAGTTTCCAGCCGACTTCTCATACACAAACGGCAGTTGACCGGCATTGCCTGGGGAAACGTTGTTGTGATGCCTCGTGTAAGGAGGAGAAATGCGTACCATCACGTTTCCGACTTTGATAAAGGTCGGATTGTAGCCTATCGCGATTGCGGTTTATCGTATCGCGACATTGCTGCTCGCTTTGGTCGAGATCCAATGACTGTTAACAGAATATGGAATCGGTGGGTTCACGAGGGTAATACGAAACGCCGTGCTTGATCCCAACGACCTCGTATCGCTAGCAGTCGAGATGACAGGCATCTTATCCGCACGGCTGTAACGGATCGTGCAGCCACGTCTGCACGAACAGTTCGACGATGTTTACAGAAGCATTGACTATCAGCTCGGAGACCATGGCTGCGGTTACCCTTGACGCTGCATCACAGACAGGAGCGCCTGCGATGGTGTACTCAACGACGAACCTGGGTGCACGAATGGCAAAACGTCATTTTTTTGGATGAATCCAGGTTCTGTTTACAGCATCATGATGGTCGCATCCGTGTTTGGCGACATCGAGGTGAACGCACATAGGAAGCGTGTACTCGTCATCGCGTTACTGGCGTCTCACCCAGCGTGATGGTATGGGGTAACATTAGTTATATGCCTCGGTCACCTCTTGTTCGCATTGACGGCACTTTGAACAGTGGACGTTACATTTCAGATGTGTTACGACCCGTGGCTCTACCCTTCATTTGGTCCCTGCGAAACCCTACATTTCAGCACGATAATGCACGACCGCATGTTGCAGGCCCTGTACAGGCCTTTCTGGATACAGAAAATGTTTGACTGCTGCCCTGGTCAGTACATTCTCCAGATCTCTCACCAACTGAAAACGTCTGGTCAATGGTGGCCAAGCAACTGGCTCGTCACAATACGCCAGTCACTACTCTTGATGAAGTGTGGTGTCGTGTTGAAGCTGCACGGGCAGCTGTACCTGAACACGCGATCCAAGCTCTGTTTGACTCAATGCACAGGCATATCAAGGCCGTTATTACGGCCAGAGGTGGTTGTTCTGAATATTGATTTCTCAGGATCTATGCACCCAAACTGCTTGAAAATGTAATCAGTTGCCAGTTCTAGTACAATATATTTGTCCAATGAATACCCGTTTATCATCTGTATTTCTTCTTGGTGTTGCAATTTTAATGGCCAGTAGTGTATATAAACGATCAGGTTTTCAATGGTTTTCGCATTGGAAGTCCATGTTTCACTGCTGTAAGTCAAAACAGATAACACACATTCATTGTAATTTTTGCGTTACAGACATATCGGAAGCTTAGTTTCGGAAACCGTGTGTATCGTCATTTGATTTTGCAGCTCTTGTAGTATCATGGTTACAGATAAAATTACAGGATATAATGCCGGGCTGTCTTGCGTCCGAATTTCCACAGATTTGTCCTAGTTTTGAGAACATCCAGGGTGATTCTGGGGGTTTTCATATAATTGTCAAGGGTAAACGAGGGCATTTTCTTGAGTCTAGGGTAATCCCGTGCCGCCGCCACGCCCGTCAGACAGTTGTGGGCTTGGATGCCAATTGTATAAGTGTACGTTTGACTCCTCCGTGCCGCAACTATAATATCATCTCGGTACAACATTACACCGACTTACACAAGATTTTTATCATTTATATTCTTTAACATTCTTCGAGTCGGTATGGTTTTATTTGTATTTGCTAATTTGTCGTCAGCAGACTGTATGTGTCCGGGAAAATAATCCTAATTGAGCCAAATGTCCAGATTTTTCGAAGTCTTCGTCGTGGGTCGGCAATGTAAATGATGGCGGGCCAATTTATAAGGTCATCCTGTTATGCAAACAATTGTTTCTCCGTACAAACTCATACGTGTTTCACCACCTTTGTGCCATCGTCAGTGGGCACTCATTACTTATTTCCATAAAATGTGAAATTTTTATACAGTGATGGTTTTAACGAAAATTAGACCGAAAAAAATGTTTTTAGAGATAAAGTGATTTGGCAACTTACCAGCCAAATTCACAAAAAACCGTTTAGTTGCATATGACAGGCTACCTGTACAACCAGTCCAAGAATATAAAAAAATTGAGGTAATGACAAAAAACAGAAAAACTGTTTTAGGTCTAATTTTCGTAGTAATAATTATTACTTAAAATATGATTACATTTTACAGAAATACATTAAGTTAAGAATACCCATCGACAAAAATGCTGAGACATGTTTTCGTTTGCATGAAAAAAACAGTGGTTTGTTTAGAAGGCGGACCTTATATCCAGAAAAACCCTATTTAGTTTATCAGAAGCGCCTCAGTACCAATTTACTTCTCTGTTTGTTTATTTTCTATCAACCCAGTCATTGTCTTCAACAGCGCTGCATGCAAAACCTCAGCATCTGGTTCTACGACTTCTTTGTTATTTCTACTGTATTCTCTTCAGTATGTTGATTATAAATTTTTTAATCTTATTAGAAATCATTGGTAGTCCTGCTTTCACGCTTGCTCTTCTACAGTTAGTTAATCTGTAACAGAGGCAAGCATCCAATGATATCCTCACAACGAAAATATTTCAGGTAATTTCGTTTCCTCAGCTTAGAGATCTGAAAATAGCCCGCAAGGTTGCTGCGATTAGTTTTGATAGTGTGAAATCTCCTTATCTGACTCCTCGTACAATTCATAATTTCCAAACCAACTGACTTATGGAAGCGGTAACACTAACGTATATATTTTACAATAACTAAAATAGGTCGAATCATTGCCGGTATTTTTTTTCCCGAGGCATCTTTACGCTATTTCCACTTTTAAAGCCAGCTAGTCCTTTTTATTGATTATAATCGAGTGTTTCTTCCTATGTGGTTATGATGTTAGTGAATATCTCCTACATTCTGGAGAGAATGTTGAAAGATATTTAATGCTTTCTGTTTGCCAGTGTCCTTTCGTCTGATGTAAAACCACGAAGAACACTTCATTTGTTACATACTTTCATTTGTTAGTTTGCACTGATAACAAACACTTGAAGTAGTTAACAGTGATTTAAATGGTTCACATGTCACATGAAAATAACGTATGAGCAGTAATGTGGGACTTCATTGACGCAACCAGCAGCAGAAACGAAAACACTCGCCGTGGTAGACATTTTGGACGTTTTTACTTGTTTTGATGTTCCACAGATTGACTCTTACAAGTGTTATATATTCATAGCAATGCAGGGAGAAATAAATCGGTCAATTTAACTGTGAAAACAAAACAGACAAAGATGAAATGTGATTCGGTTTTGCTGATTTGTCTTGCAGTCAATCTGTAGGCGGGTTATAAATAGAAGTTCCAAGGGCAGAGGCGAATTTCATTTTTTGCAGAAAATGTCGTATGCGATTTTTATTTGGGAATATATCTGAATTATCAATATCCTATATCAGTGGGCCAACGGCCTTGCAGCAGTGGTAACACCGGTTCCCGTCAGATCACCGAAGTTAAGCGCTGTCGGGCTGAGCTAGCACTTGGATGGGTGACCACCCAGTCTGCCGAGAGCTGTTGGCAAGAGGGGTGCACTCAGCCCTTGTGAGGCAAACTGAGGAGCTACTTGACTGAGAAGTAGCGGCTCCGGTCTCGGAAACTGACACACGGCCCGGAGAGCGGTGTGCTGACCACATACATGCCCCTCCATATCCGCTTCCAGTGACGCGTGTGGGTGAGGATGACATGGCGGCCGGTCGGTACCTTTGGGCCTTCACGGCCTGCTCGGGAGGAGTTATATCAGTAGGCACCTTCACTTTGTAAATAATGAAGGGTTTGGGTTAAGGGAATCTGTTGAAGACTATTGTGTCCCTATAGGCTGTTGCATTTGTTTTTTGTTGTTTATGTCGACGAGAGAGAGTAAAAAAGAATGAAGGATGAAATCCGATGCTGAAACCGAATAATACTTGGAGAGAGGGGGGTGGGGCGGTGGCGGTATGTGTGTGTGGGGGGGAGGCGGGGGGGGGGGGGGGGGAGTGCAAGTTCAAAGTACTCATGCGACGGACGGATAACCGATATTGACAAATACGTATGCGTTTTCTGTTCGGGAGACAGCAGAATGGTTTGCGAGTAAACCTAGGACACTGGCACAATATCTGGCGATCAGAAACAGTGCGTTTTTGCCTGTATTCCCCTTATCGATCAACTGTTGGAGAAGAAATTTTCCTCCCCCTCTGGGATCCGATCTGAATACCTGTGGGTCGAAAGCCACCACCATGACTTGCGATGGCGATCACGGACAGATGGGTAGTTCAATCAGTAACGTAGGAGATACAGACTTTGAGACAAAGTTGCATGTAGGGGCACCGAGAACGCCATTATCGGGTTTTTTCTTCTGGACGCAGAAGAACCGCTGTAAATTTTCTGATTCAAAGCTGCTCCAGTCACATTTGAAGATAAATGATGTTATCGGTGTGAAGCAGATGAGAGTCTCATCTATCTCGAAACATGCCTCGTTGACTGGATGCTTTCACTTGTTTGTTTGAATTGATAAGAATGACTGGCCGGAGTGCGTCTCGTTTAAAAGTTTCAGATAAAGCATTCGTAAACGAAGACAACCGGGTGAAACTGGTAAGTTATTGGACTCTCATACGCAGTGATAATGCAAGGCAGATACCCAGATAAGGAGAGTGATCTTCACGTGCAGGAGTAACAGATCATCTTGAATTATCTGTGCTTCTGTTCTCTCATGAAATATGATTAGGTTCAAACTTGTAAAATAGACCAATGTGTTCACGCTGGCTCATATTCCATGTTACACTATTGTTTATTAAGCAGTAGAGCCGTGGTTTCTTTCCCATTCTTAATGGTAGTCAGAAGGTACTGACAGAGGAGAGATTTAGAAGAAAGAAGGGCGTTAGTGTCCAAAATTCAGCATCCTGTAGTCATCGGGCTGACTGGACAAGATACACGTAATTGTTTGAGAATTTCAGTCATATATCTTTCACTTCAAATTTGTAAATTTTGGTCAGTATCTACATACAAAAATTTTCTCTGTACACTGTCTCCCATTCAGCTGCTACGTTTGTCGTTGGAATTATTACGTTTGAGGTAAAGAACTAATCAAAATGTGATTTTTATATTAAAGTTGAATTAATACAGTTAACTAAGTGTGGAGGATGCTGCTTTGTTTTAGACTGCTACATCTTTTTAATAAGTACTGGAAAAAACGACAGTCCCTTTTGAGGAATCCAAAAGTAATATCACTGTAACATTCGATACACTGTGAGAACGTCAAATTTCAAAACCATCCTTCGGCTTTTTCCTTTATCCCCTAACAATTCAACATTGCTAAAGTATGGCATTAGTCCGTCTTGTTGAAGTAAACACTGCAGTATTCGCGTAAAATGATTTAGGTCCGGTGCGACCACTAGGGGATTTGCAACACTTCCTCCTGTAAGGGGTCCAGTCCAGAATTGTAGCAGAGCGCCACCTGGCGCGCTATTTCTACAATACTGCGACGCGGCAGTCGCGTGTGCAGAAATACTATCTGCGCTGGCACAGCCGGCTGTGGAACCGGTACAAAGTGCCCGCAGGTCGGATAGGAGCGGTTAGGGAGACGGATACTTGTGTAAGGTGTAGGCTGTAGAGGTAAGCGTAGCGCGAACGGCCGCCGCACGAGTGGACAGACGGCGAGGTCAGCGTTGGCGCCTCTCCGGTTCTGGCCGGATCCGCCGCTCCACGCCGCTCCACGCCACGTCACAGCGACGCCGCTCCCTACAGCTGAGCGCTGCGCCGTGACGCTGCTTTCTGGGTCACCCAGTCGCCCGGACCCGGCTGCGGTCCTCGGCTCTCAAAGAGCTGATTTCCGGAGTCTCCCCCAACTGTTACATTTGTTAAAAAACAGTGTCTGATGAAAAACGGTGAAGCGGCCAGAAGAGGAGGAGGAGACGAAATGAAGCTTCACGAGAGTTTATGTGATGTCATTTCAGTGATTAAAAAATCGAGGCAAATTTACACAGAAGTTCGCTGTATGAAACCACTTACTGCTACTGCGATTTCCAACCAGGGAGTAATTACTCCCTGAGGGTAAAAATGAAAATTTTTGATGAGTAAAAAGCAAAGGGTTCGATTCTGTTTCTGTAACGAAACTAAATTACTTTTGGAAAAGTATGTTGTTGTTGTTGTGGTCTTCAGTCCCGAGACTGGTTTGATGCAGCTCTTCATGCTAGTCTATCCTGTGCAAGCTTCAAAATCTCCCAGTACCTACTGCAACCTACATCCACCTAAATCTGCTTAGTGTATTCATCTCTTGGTCTCCCTCTACGATTTTTACCCTCCACGCTGCCCTCCAATACAAAATTGTTGATCCCTTCATGCCTCAGAACATGTCTTACCAACCGATCCCTTCTTCTAGTCAAGTTGTGCCACAAATTTCTCTTCTCCCCAATCCTATTCAGTACCTCCTCATTAGTATGTGATCTACCCATCTAATCTTCAGCATTCTTCTGGAGCACCACATTTCGAAAGCTTCTATTCTCTTCTTGTCCAAACTATTTATCGTCAATGTTTCACTTCCATACATGGCTACACACCATACAAATACTTTCAGAAACGACTTCTTGACACTTAAATCTATACTCGATGTTAACAAATTTCTCTTCTTTAGAAACGCTTTCCTTGCCATTGCCAGTCTACATTTTATATCCTCTCTACTTCGACCATCATCAGTTATTTTGCTCCCCAAATAGCAAAACTCCTTTACCACTTTAAGTGTCTCATTTCCTAATCTAATACCCTCAACATCACCCGACTTAATTCAACTACATTCCATTATCCTCGTTTTGCTTTTGTTCATGCTCATCTTATATCCTCCTTTCAAGACACTGTCCATTCCGTTCAGCTGCTCTTCCAAGTCCTTTGCTGTCTCTGACAGAATTACAATGTCATCGGCGAACCTCAACGTTTTTATTTCTTCTCCATGGACTTTAATACCTACTCCGAATTTTTCTTTTGTTTCCTTTACTGCTTGCTCAATATACAGATGGAATAACATCGGGTCTCACTCCCTTCCCAACCGCTGTTTCCCTTTCATGTCCCTCGACTCTTATAACTGCCATCTGGTTCCTGTAAAAATTGTAAATAGCCTTTCGCTCCCTGTATTTTACCCCTGCCACCTTTAGAATTTGAAAGAGAGTATTCCAGTCAACATTGTCAAAAGCTTTCTCTAAGTCTACAAATGCTAGAAATGTAGGTTTGCCTTTCCTTAATCTATTTTCTAAGATAGGTCGTAGGGTCAGTATTGCCTCACGTGTTCCAACATTTCTGCGGAATCCAAACTGATCTTCGCCAAGGTCGGCTTCTACCAGTTTTGCCATTCGTCTGTAAAGAATTCGCGTTAGTATTTTGCAGCTGTGACTTATTAAACTGATAGTTCGGTAATTTTCACATCTGTCAACACCTGCTTTCTTTGGGATTGGAATTATTATATTATCCTTGAAGTCTGAGGGTATTTCGCCTGTCTCATACATCTTGCTCACCAGATGGTATAGTTTTGTCAGGACTGGCTCTCCCAAGGCCGTCAGTAGTTCCAATGGAATGTTGTCTACTCCCGGGGCCTTGTTTTGACTCAGGTCTTTCAGTGCTCTGTCAAACTCTTCACGCAGTATCGTATCTCCCATTTCATCTTCATGTACATCCTCTTCCATTTCCATAATATTGTCCTCAACTACATCGCCCTTGTATAGACCCTCTATATACCACTTCCACCTTTCTGCTTTCCCTTCTTTGCTTAGAACTGGGTTTCCATGTGAGCCCTTGATATTCATACAAGTGGCTCTCTTTTCTCCAAAGGTCTGTTTAATTTTCCTGTAGGCAGTATCTATCTTACCCCTAGTGAGATAAGCCTCTACATCCTTACATTTGTCCTCTAGCCATCGCTGCTTAGCCATTTTGCACTTCCTGTCGATCTCATTTTTGAGACGTTTGTATTCGTTTTTGCCTGCTTCATTTACTGCGTTTTTATATTTTCTCCTTTCATCAATTAAATTCAATATTTCATCTGTTACCCAAGGATTTCTACTAGCCCTCGTCTTTTTACCTACTTGATCCTCTGCCGCCTTAACTACTTCATCCCTCAAAGCTACCCATTCTTCTTCTACTGTATTTCTTTCCGCCATTCCTGTCAATTGTTCCCTTATGCTCTCCCTGAAAGTCTGTACAACCTCGGGTTCTTTCAGTTTATCCAGGTCCCATCTCCTTAAATTCCCACCTTTTTGCAGTTTCTTCAGTTTTAGTCTACAGTTCATAACCAATAGATTGTGGTCAGAGTCCACATCTGCCCCTGGAAATGTCTTACAATTTAAAACCTGGTTCCTAAATCTCTGTCTTGCCGTCATATAATCTATCTGATACCTTCTAGTATCTCCAGGATTCTTCCATGTATACAACCTTCTTTTATGATTCTTGAACTAAGTGTTGGCTATGATTAAGTTATGCTCTGTGCAAAATTCTACCAGACGGCTTCTTCTTTCATTTCTCTCCCCCAATCCATATTCATTCATCCAAGTATATAATACATTAATAAAATTCAAGTTTGTACTGACTGGAAAAAGATGCAGTACTTACAAGTCACATATTAAAAAAGATCTAAGCCGGAAATGGGGCGTCATGAATAGTTGTAAGATGGCGAGGCGCTAAGGGCTGCTCGTACTTTAGTGAACAAGGGTTTTTTTGTTAGAAATAGTCAGTATTAATTATCTCAATGAATCAATTACTCAGAGTCTAATAAAACACCTACATTCCGACATTTTAATAATAAAAATATTCAAAGAAAGTTCTTTATCATTGTAAAGTTTAGTTACGCGCTAATGTTGATAATCATTGGAAGGAGACGGAGGGGAGGATGCGGTACTACATAATAGCTGATTACATTCAGGGGTAATAGTCTTAGAGAGGTTGGGAACCACTGTATCAGCATGACGTTGCATCCTCTCTGGCCTGGGCGTATGCACTGATTAAGTTGGGAGGGCTATCGTAAGGTTGTTTTAGCCTCTCCTGAGGCAAGATAGTCCATAACTGCTTAAACAGGTCGTCGATATTGTTGTCACTGGCACTAGGATGGAGGTGTCGTCCGGGCTGGCCCCACAAATTTTTTTCCATGGATAGATCTGGGGATATTGCTGACCGCGTGAGTATCACATCACGCAGACAGCTGACTGAGATAATTGCCATGTTTAGATGAGCATTGTCCTGCTGAAAAGTAACACAACAATACTCTTGCTTGAGGATGTCCATGACGTACTGTTGGGCCGTCAGAGTACCTCAGTCGCTAGCAGACGTGACCTGAAGTAATGTCAAATGTCTCCCTACACCCTGCCACTAGGAGAAACATCACGATGCCTCTCTCGTGGTCTAGTGGCTAGCGTTGCTGCATCAGGGTTCGATTCCCGGCCGGGATGGACATTTTCTCTGTCCGGGGACTGGATGCTTGTGTGGTCCTCATTTCATCATCATCACTCGTGACAGTGGCTCGATTGGATTGCGTGAAAAAATGAACTGTGTAGAAATTGGAATTTGTACGGGCGCTGATGACCGCGCAGTTGAGTGCCGCACAAACCAGACGGTGCCTCTACGAATCGTTGAAATAATGGGACCTCATCCTACGTCGCCGTCATACTAACCAACTAGCGGTAGTGCAGAACCGCGATCTATCACTGAGCACAATGGGAGGCCATTCATCAGTCCTCGCTTCTCGGTCACGACACCGCTCCAAAGGCAGCCGTTGGTGTTGTGGTGTTAACAGCAGCCTACGCATGAGATGATAATTCATTAGTCCGGCTGCAGCTAGTCTCGATCAATGGTGGGGGATGCCACAGAATGTTGCAGAAACCTATTGCTCTCAGACGGCAGTCGCAGATGTGGGGAGATTACGATGTGCTTGGTACACAATAGGGCGATCCATCTTTGTGGTAGTCAGGCGTGTCCAACAGAAACCTTGACGAGTATGGCTGCCCGCACGTTCCCATGTAGTCCGTCCTCGGGTCACTGTCACATCCGAATGCCTCACAGCTCCGGATATCGAACTATTCGATCAAGAGGAGAGCCACGAGGAGGGCGCTTTTAAACTCTGCAAGGTGATGATAACGCTGTCTCACACGAGTATGCAGCATCTCTGCGGCATTCACAGTGTTCACTCACCATCTAACGCTGTTCACGCCCCTTATTTACCATACCAAGCTTGATAACTATACTACACATGAACAACACTAATGCACTCTGGTGGCCATTATACCTGCCACAGAGAAAAACAACTCTTAAGCATTTACACACTCCCCGATTCTGTGTACGTGCATGAAGTTACACCCGTAGCAAGTCCTCCATGGTGGCGGCGCTAGAGCTGCAGTTCTACGGTCTCCTGATTGCTGTGCACGTTCGGCCCGATTTAATTACAGTGTGAGTAGGTGCCCCGGCGGCTCTTGAATGGCTTGTTAAAGTGAAAAATGCCAAGTTGTATCTTGCTTGGTAGTCTACGTTTTTGGGTGTAGGTCCCGCCATAACTGGCTGGGTAAGTCAATAGAAAGAGCGCAGGAGGTCAACGTAAACCTTCCCCAGTAGCACTGTGCGTAGTTGAGCACTATTGTATTCAAACCAGCGGGTTGATGAAAACTTTACCTTTATCAATTAGTCACTCTAGGTGCATTTTGTCCTCTCGTTGTCCAACAGACCAACACTGTATGGCCAGGCATAATCGTCTGACTGATAGAACAAATGCATACACTATCTGATGAAAAGTGCCTGGACGCCCTGTAATGGACGTCAATATAGTGTGTGTCCATCTTATGCCTTTATCGCCGCTTGAACTCTCCAGGGGACTTTTTCAATGAGGTATCTGAATTTCCCTGGAGGAGTAGCAGACCACTCTTCCTCAAGAGCCAGAGAATACAGTAATGTCAGACGCTGCGATCTGGAGCGAAGTCGACTTCTCACTCACTCCGAAGGTGTTAGGTTTAGGTCGGGACTCGGATAAGCCAGCCCATTTCAGGAATGTTATTGATGTTTTACAACAGGATGCACTGTCATACTGATATAGACTATCATCCGAACTCTTCCCCTACTGTGCACAGGACCCACTGCTGTAAAAAGTGTTCATATCTTTCCGCATTTAGCGTTTATTAAGCGTAAAAACACCCTAACAACGAAAAACACCCCCGTACCGTAACAGCGCCTCTTCTGCACTTCACTGTTGGCACTACCCATGGTGGCCGTAATGTCCTTCATTAATTCGCAAAACCCAAACCCATCGTACTGCCACAGAGTATAACTTGATTCATCACTCCAAAAAAACTCTTTTCGAGTCAGCCACTACGCAATGGCGTCGCTGTTTACATCATCTCGCTCGCACCTCGGCACTGACTACAGAAATGTGTTACCTATGAGAAGGTTCTCAACCATTGTACCCCCCCCCCCCCCACACACACACACTCTTTTTAACTCCCTACGCACACCCATTGCGCTGGATGGACTGCTAGTAGCACTTTGGAACACACGAGTCATTCCTTCCGCTGAGTTCATTAGATTTATTACATCCGTCCTCCGCAATGCTCGACGATCTCTATCCATCAGTGCATGAGGTATACCTGGTCTTGGTTTAGTTGTGGTTGTTCTTTCTATTTAACAGTCATACACCAACACTCTACTCGGGCAGCTTTAGTAGGGTTGAAATGTCCCTGACGGATCTGTTACTCAGGTGACACCCAATGACTGGTAAATGCTCCATATCACTGAGCTCTCCTGAACGATCCCTTCTGCTGTTACGGCCTCCTTTTTTACTGGCTGGTCGGCCTCTCCAGACATCTTGAGGTCAGTTTCGCATTACATATTGTTGCTCGGATAATTTTGATCAGACACTGCTTGTACCATGAAAAGATGAAAAGAGCATATCTCAAGAAGTCGTCCTCACTGATAGGAGCCACTTACTTTCAGTATTGTATTTATGGATGTTACTATTATGACATGTTTGACAAAAACTGCATATGGAATTAAATATATTGCAAAGTTGTCGTCAGTGTACCCGACTGATTAAAGAGCTATCTGCAAGAAGTCCTTGTGTGGACACTACATATTGTGATCATTGCTCATTACAAGCTCCTGTCCAACAAATTTCTTTTTCCTCATTGATGGGTCACCCAATCTTATGATACTATAAGTAAATCAACTATTTGGCATTTTCATTTCCAAAATCCGATAGTATCTGCACTGAAAAAGCTACAGATTGCAAACTTTTAAGAAGTTCCGTAATATTTGATTTCTAGTTTGGGCTATTACCGATACAAACACCTAAGAATTTTGAATATTCTGTTCCATTTATTGATTTACTCTCACGCACTATTTCGTCAAAACGTTAAACCCCGATCTTCAGTCTTCCCTTCCTTTCGATGATCGCTTAACTTATACCTTGAGAGAATGTACGGGACATGTAAGTGAGGTTGATTGTCCAGGGGACGTTGCGATTTCGTTAGGCGTCCTCAGAGAACCGCAAGAAACGCGCCACAGGCCGCTGGCCGGCTGCTCGGCGCCTGGGCCATTTGGCAACCGCGCATCGCACGTTGCACCGCCGTCTGCGTATGCTGCCCGCGTCTCACATTTGTGCACCTTATGCAGCACTTGCAGACTGCTCACGTGACGGTCTGCACTTCTCTGATCGTCTCCGACGCTGCAGCAGCGATTTGTGAGCAACTAGTTTGTAGTCGCGCTTCGCGTCGTCGCAGAAGTTCATACAAAGGATATTTACAGAATCGTTTTAACATGAAACGTTACGACAGATTAATTTGTTGAGCAAACTTCTTGAGCTGTATTTCAAGCCGCGTGTGAATAGCACAAGTTTAGGTATTATTAGGTATTATTCGTGTCAGTGATCACAGCTGTGACTTCCATAGCTTTAGTAGGATACAAACCAGCAAGGGTTGTGTTACCAATAACATATATCTGTGCTGTGTCTGATATCTGAAATTTATGCTTCGCAGTGGCGTTACGCCGAAACTGCAATTTCAGATTAAAAATTTTTGCAGCCATACGCAGAAAATGACATCCTTTAAACAGTTTCTCACGGATCCCCATGAAATCTACTTCTGAATTTATCTAATCGAACTACGCCGCCCACCGTCACGTAAAAATGTTTGTTTGGGGAATGGGAAGAAAAACCTAGAACCCTCACTTCTTCCATCCTGCATTATCGCCAGCAAGATCAGAGTCAACACAGCGTAGCTACTTTGCTGTTTGTCTTATCCCAACAGTATATTTTTACAAATCTGCAGATAGGTAATGTAATCATACGATTTAATTATGGTGGTAATTTAATGTAATCTTGATGTATACGGTACTTTTATTCAGTTATTACTTCAACAATGCGTTGTCCATTCAGAATCAGAGATTTATCACTCAGAAAGTATAAATTTTGTAGTTACAAGTGAACAGACATTTTCACTGTCCGTATGTTTTCCGTAATTATGCGTAACAGCGACTTTTTAATATCTCTGAGCTACACTGTCTGAATTTTCAGCACCTTGGCAACATAATAGCGTAATAAAATTAACTCTTCCTCGTTTAGTTCTTCACTGAAGAGTTGAATGCTCAGAAAATATATCGTTATTACTAAAAAATCAATTTACTCTTTTCTTCCTCACTAGAGAACTACCAAAATTCAGATTATTAAACGATTAGTTGGGGTTGTAATAATCTATTCAAAAACACAATTCGTAACTTTCACAAATAACGGACACAACACGAAATTAAAACGTGTCCATCACATATCTCAAATTTACGCAATAACAGTTTGATAGGGGCTAAAAAGAACTTGCTTTCTTTTTACGTAGATCGTTATCAAAGAATAAATGCAATGAACAGCCTACATATGCAACATGAGTAAGCGAATGTCATCGGTTAAGTAAAACACTAGATCAAAAAGACAACATCAAATAAAACACTTCCTTGCATAGGACTATGAGGGATTTTTCCCTACGTTTAACACTTTATATTTCGTCTGTCGTCAGTGTTCGAGATTTTACGTTATCAAAAACACCTTAAATTACCTATTATACTGCAATAAGACTTAGCGCGGCGAGAATTTCCACTAACAACCAAATATAAATGAACAGATAACGAAAAGGTACTTTTGAATATTTTCATTACTTCAGATTCAGGACCTACGCATGTATAGATTAAATGTGTAACTATTACTACTAGATATAACTTACGTTTATGATGAGAAAGAGGAATGGACAATGGGACACGATGAGGGCAGCTCTTTTCCAACAACAAATTTGTGATTGTTGGTACATGATTTGTGTGGTTATACTGCTAAATTCATAAGAAACACTTCCGAGGCATCAGCTGTTTTATGATGGTCTTTTCCGAGATGTATGTGCGAGTAGTGGTAAAAATTTCCTAGTCTGTGATTTGTTTGTTTCACAGCTGTGTGCTAATGAGGCAGAATTTACACTTGGCGCTACGACCGTTGACAGAAGATATCAGTTTCTCAAGGTACACAAGCTCACGTGGCATTCAGAGCAAGCAACGACGTTATAATAAATGACGTAAGAAGCCTATCCACCTTAAGAGAAACTTTGGATTTCAAGATCCGGCCACGGAGGAATAAAATAAGAAATATGTGAGGAAAGAAGCCAGAGATTAACGGCAAGTCGATATAGAGGTCATTAGAGCCAGTGCTTCGTCTTATTTGGACAAGGATTAAAGAAGAAATTAGCCACATCAAGATAATCTTATTTGCTACGTAGGTTTATGGTCATAAATTTTGCCCATTATGGGATTGGTGTCTTGGGTTTAGCGCCTTGTCAGAAAAGTGATAGATATCTGATGACCCCAGAGACCTGAATATATGATACAATTGCCAGAGAGATATGGAAAGGTGGTTACCTATGATATTAGGTTGATAACTACCAGTTTAGTTACAGATAATGTGTTATCACTTTCAGAGAGATTACAGCCATAAATTTTACTTTTCATTGAGGAGATGTGTTGGGTTTAAGGCCTCGTCTTATATGCACTCTTCATGTGAAGCTTATCGGATTATGAATCTGGAACGAATCGGACAGAACCTGCCCCAGCAGCGTCGTCTAGTTTGTACCGAACCGCTCTTGGTGAGGATCTTGTTGTGCAGTGTAACTCCACGATAAGACATCAAGAACCGCGTGCTGTCAGTTGTTTGCTGTCTAGTTCTCTGCCAATGTCGCCACTGTAAGTCGATGTGAGCGGGCATGTGGTTAGTACCCCTCTCTCCCGTCCGTTAATGTAGGCTCCCCAAACTGCATCCGCTATTTCTCCTCGAAGTAGCTCCTCGCTTTCCAGAAACTTGGCGTATCCTTCTCCATGCCTTCTGCCGAGGAGGAAATCCTTGGAACTGATCCCCCGAGTCGAATGCTGAAGAACAGCTGAGCAAACCTTCGATAGGATATCCTGATTTAGCAGCAATTCAAATTCCCGTCCGGGCTTCCTGCCATAGGTTTGTCGTGTTTTCTCCAAAGTCGAATACCAGCATGGTTCATTGGCAATGAACACGGCACATTTCTTTACACATAATTCCCCAATCCGGTCTTATGCTCCGTCTCTAATGTCCACGCTGCGGCAGGACATTAATACCTAACCTTCTTCCGTTGCAAGTAGCAGATATCGAAACCCGATCATTTGGGTGGAGGCAGGACTCTGATCGCTCTGTAACAGAGACTCAAATCTTGGTTTTATGTAGGTCTGAAATTAAAATTACATTGTAAACGCATCATTGGTACTAGTAACTATCATTTTAAACGAAATCGTTGAAGCTTACAATTATGGAGATGACAGTGACCCCAAACTGATAAAGGGTGCTGACAAATCTATTCTAAGAATACTCTGAGGCGAAAAAAATCTAAGAGACTTACAGAAATTCCACTGGCTATTTTGGGGAAGTATGAAAGGATTTTCCACCACGAGCAAATTATGGACTATTGATTCATTGGAAGTGATAACGTTGTGTTTCTGTGTTCGCTGTCCGGAGTAGTATCTACCGAAGCTGCGAGCATTAAGTTAACGTAAAAACAGATGAAAAAGGAAAAAAAAATCCGTGACAGCACCTGCCACAAGCCCCTGAATTTGAGCAGTTAATGAAACAGTGTGTCGTCGCACCGTTGCCTAACTGGCGCAATGTTTCGATGGACTCAACAGATGAAGGGCAACAGGTAGATTTCATATTTCTAGATTTCCGAAAAGCTTTTGACTCGGTGCTCCACCGCAAACTATTAACAAAGTATGAGCATATGGAATAGGTTCGCAGATATGTGAGGGCCTCGAAGAGTTCTTAAGTAACAGAACTCAGTACGTTGTTCTCGATGGCGAGTGTTCTTCAGAGACAAGGGTTTCGACAGAAGTGCCACAGGGAAGTATGATAGGAACGCTGTTGTTTTCTGTATACGTAAATCATCTGGTGGATAGGGTGAGCAGCAATCTACGGCTGTTTGCTGATGATGCTGTGATACACGGGAAGGTGTTGGCTGTAAGTGACTGTAGGAGGATAGAAGGTGACTTGGACAAAATTTCTAGTTGGTGTGATAAATGGCAGCTTGCTCTAAATGTAGAAAATTGTGAGTTAATGCAGATGAGAAGGAGAAACAAACCCGTAATGTTCTAATACAATATTAGTAGCGTGCTTCGGACACTCATGTTGATTAAATGTCTAGGAGTTACGATGCAAAGCGATACTAAATGAAAGGAGCATGTAGGGATTGTGGTAGAGACGAAGAATGGTCGGCTTCGGTTTATGGGAAGAACTTTAGAAAAGTGTGGTTCATCTGTAAAGGAGACTGCATGTAAGGTTCTAGTATGATCTAATCTTGAGTACAGCTCGAGTATTTGGGGCCAGCACCGCGTCGGATTGAAGGAAGACTTCGAAGCAATTCAGAGGCTAGCTGCTAACTGTTATTGGTAGGTTCATACAACACGAAACTATTACGGAACTCAGTTGGGAATCCCTGGAGGGAAGGCGACGTTCTTTTCGAGAAACGATCTTGAAAAAATTTAGAGAACCTGCATAAGAGAAATTAGAGCTCATTCATAGGCATATAGATAATATGACGATAGTGGGGACAGATATCTAAAACTCGAGTGTTTTATTTGAAGTGACGCTGCTCGTAAACCAGGAAGTTATATATATCTATGTATGTGTGTGTGTGTGTGTGTGTGTGTGTGTGTGTGTGTGTGTGTGTGTCTGTGTGTGTCTGTGTGTGTCTGTGTGTGTGTGGGAAGGGGTTGGAGGGTCTCCGTTCTTTCAGAGAAGTCCGAGCCCTGTTTCCGGGTGCCTCAGTGCCTATTAAGCAGGAGACACGGATTCGAAACCTGGCCCGGCACAAATTTTCAACTTCTCCCACAGATTTCAATCAATGCCCGCTCTCAGCCATGGTCTATAACTCCTCTGTGTCTCAAGAAGATTTTATTGAGGTGTACATTAGTTTGCGAGTTTCATATTCAGTACGTTTCCAGTCGTTTATCATTGAAGGAATCTTGAGGTTTAACATCTTGTCGGCGATGGTGTCATTAATGAACCACGAGAACTTCTGATTCGATAAGAACTGGAAACGAAGTCGGCTGTGTCCATTCTAAGGAAAACATCCTGGTGTTAGCCTCAAGAGATTTAGGAAAATCACGAAAAAACTAAATTAGGAAACCTAGACTGGGATTTTAACTGCCGTCGTTATGAGTGTGGAATCCAGCGTGCTAGCCACCGCACCACTCCTCTCGGTGATCTCAAAGAGGAATGAGTGATAAAAACCAAGACTTCATTGTACAAGGAGAGGCAAAAAGACTGACCCGCACGAATAATTTAGAGTCCACGAACAGAGCACTGCGCGAGCCCAAGTTCAGAAATGCCAGTGTTCACAACTCAGGCGGTCTATGGAGCTTAAGCTTCGTGTTTACATCGTCAAATAGAAGCAGAATAGCAGTTAGCATACATTATAGGTCGAGATTAATTGCAATTTAACTCATGGTATTATTTCTTTTGGAAATCATTATTCGAGCACTTACAAAGGAACCTCACCATCGCACGCCTCTCAGATTTAGTTATAAGTTGGCACAGTGGATAGGCCTTGAAAAACTGAACACAGATCAATCGAGAAAGCAGGAAGAAGTTGTGTGGAACTATGAAAAAAATAAGCAAAATATACAAACTGAGTAGTGCATGCGCAAGATAAGCAACATTAAGGACACTGTGAGCTCAGGAGCGCCGTGGTCCCGCAGTTAGCGTGAGCAGCTGAGGAACGAGAGGTCCTTGGTTCAATTCTTCCATCGAATGAAAAGTTAAATTTATTTTATTTATGATAATCACATCCACAAGAAAATCTAAATAGGGCAAGGTAGAAGAATCTTTTTACCCATTCGCCAAGTGTACAAGCTAGATGGGTCGACAACATATTCCTGTCATGTGACGCACATGCCGTCACCAGTGTCTTATATAATACATCAGACGTGTTTTCCTGTGGAGGAATTGGTTGACCTATGACCTTGCTATCAAATGTTTTCGGTTCCCATTGGAGAGGCACGTCCTTTCGTCTACTAATCGCACGGTTTTACGGTGCGGCCGCAAAACACAGACACTAAACTTATTACAGTGAACAGAGACGCCAATGAACGAACGAACAGATCATAACTTTGCGAAAATAAAATTTTCACCCAAGGGAAGGCTTGAACCAAGGACTTCTTGTTCGGCAGCTGCTCACGCTAACCACGGGACCACGGCGCACCTGAACTCACAGTATCCTTGATGTTGTCTATCTGTGCGCATGGACTACTCATTTTGTGTATTTTGTTTATTTTTTTCATAGTTCCACACAACTTCTTCCTGTTTTCTCGATTGATCTGTGTTCAGTTTTTCAAGGCCTATCCACTGTGCTAACTTATAACTAAATCTGAGGGGGATGCGATGGGGAGGTTCCCTTGTTAGAAACGGTTGAAATATAACTCCACGTCGGTAGTATTTCTACAAAGTCAAGTGTTTCACATTTGTGTTAATGGCCGAGTGGAATTCATCCTTATTGGTGGATCTCGAATGTCGCCAGCGGATCGAAGAAACATGGCAGACTTGCACTCGCCGTTTGCCGCTGCACCGTACGGTTCTTTCGTGGTGGCTGCAGTGTGCAAAACAGGTGATACGAAGAGCTCTCATCACGTATGGCAAGGAAAAAGCGAAATGGCTCCGAGATACACTTGATTATTTCTACATGGTGCTCCGCGACCTGTCCTCCATGGCCCCATCGCTCGAGCGTCAAGCGGAAGTCCATCGCATTCAGGCCTGTATTTTATCGATCACGAGACGTCGACTGGAGGGACTTTCGATCCGTGCTCGGTGCTTGGACAACGTCGATGGAGAACGTATTGGCATGCATCATGTGTCCAAGGGACATGCGCGTAATCGCCGATCCCTAATCACAGTCCTCCATGATGACGATGGTCGGCCCTTGACGTCACAACAGGACATTGCTGCTGAGTTTCTGGAGCATTACCGCCTCCTTTTCACTGGGACGCCGACGGACAATCGGACAGGAGAAGAAATTTTGCGACAGATGCAAACGGAGGTGGATGGTCCGGATGCAGAGGCGCTATTGGAACCCCTAACGGAAGATGACATCCGGGGCGCACTCGCGAAGGGTGCGGTGCATAAATCCCCTGGGTCAGATGGGTTGACACTCACATTTGCGGATTTAATGATGTCCCAGTTGGTATTGATGTATAATGAGTTATTGAGCCCTGACACGGACGTTCCGTCGCAGTTCATGGCGGGACTGCTTATACCAATACCGAAATCGACAGCGAGTGTCAGCGCCCATCAATTTAGACCGCTCACGATGCTCAATACTGATTATAAGATCTTTGCGCGAATGTTGGCGGTACGGCTCAAGACTGTAATATCCAAGACAATACCACCAGACCAGGCTTGTCTAGGGGTTCGGAGCAACATCCATTCTATCATCGGCGAATACCGTGACGTAATTTCCCTGACGGAAACTTGTCGCATGCGAGCGGCGTTCGTATCGGTGGACTTTGATCGTGCCTTTGACAGGATCAACCATGATTTCCTTGACTCGACCATGCGACGCATGGCGATACCACAGGATTTTATTACCGTCCTCATGCGCCTCCTTCGCGGCGCTTCTTCGACGGTGAGAGTCAATGGCAGGGAGGTAGGACCGATTCCTGTTTGCAGCTCAGTTAGGCAAGGATGTCCCTTGTCGATGATACTGTTTACAATAGCGCTCGAACCATTGATGCAGACTCTTAGACGGACTCTAACAGGCGTCCGACTCCGTGCGAGCTCCTTCACGTGTCGTGCATATGCCGACGACTTGATGATACTCGTCCGGTCGGAGAATGAAGTAAATCAGGTGGTTACCCTTCTCACGACGTACGGAGTAGCTGCGGGAAGCAGGGTCAACATGAATAAAACCAAGATCATGCACATCGGTCGAGGGCTGGACGATCTGCACAGTCCGTTTACGACGGTGGACATCTTGCGATGCTTAGGTGTATTGTTCACCCGATCGCTACGGCAATCAGCGGCGGCGAGCCAGCGACGTCTCCTCCAGAACGTCCGACTGCACATACGCAACAATTCACTCCGAACGCACGACCTGCTCCAAAGGGTGGACTACACTAATGTTCACCTGGCCTCGCGACTGCCGCACCTGGCACAGGTACTGCCAGTGCCACATGGTATTGCTGACAGATTAATGGCGGCCTTTGGATACTATGTCAGCCAAGGAATGTTGTTTAAGGTCAAATACAAGACTTTAACTCTCCCACACCATGCTGGAGGACTTAACCTCACGGATGTGCGGACCAAGGCTCTAGCTCTATACCTGCGAACGACGCTACGCACTTGGAACCAACGGCAACACGCCATCACGTCGGCCATCCTGGATGTGCTTCTTCCCACGTCCTTTGAACCACCGGTGGCGGTAGGCACAATCTCGCCCTCTTTTTCTCACGTCGCGCGATTTTTTGTTGATTTTAGTTATGTTCAGTTACAGATACCTTCTACAAGACTCCCCACTACCCGTGAGATATATCGTTACTTGCGGCGTCATCATGGCAGCAATGTTGTCGAACTTAAATACCCAACACGAAACTGGCGACAGATTTGGCGAGCTGTCCATACACCTCTCCTTACCACAGCAGCGCGATCGTCATGGTATACACTAATCAACCGCAAGACAGTCAACCGCCAACGATTGTACGACATTCGCATGGTAGATTCCCCGCTCTGCCTTATATGTGGCATGCAGGACACCGACGAACATTCTCTGCAGTGCGGTGAGGCAACGGATGTTTGGCGGCTTACGCAACGCATCATGGCCCTCCTCAGACGCACCGACGAATCAACGATCACGACGGACGCTTTATTTTTCCCTGACGCTGTATTTTTCCCCTCACAAAAAACTTCGGCAATCCGATGGATTGGTGGACACGCATCGCACTACGTGCTCTCGCGGACATTGATATCGGGCATGGACTATTGGCATTATCTACTAGAACAACACGAAATCATCCGACGCCACTCTAAATATAAAACGAATTTTGCGAACTTTCTAGGCAGCATGTTTCATAACCCCCCGAAGCGGTGGGGAGTCCCAGGTTTACGTTGTTTCGAGGGATAGGATGTACTCCCAGTGAAGTGACGAGGATGTCACTTCAGTCCTATATTTCTTTTCCTTCTTTTTTATATATGATTTTTCTTTTGGGACATAAAAAAAGTTGGTAGAGCACTTGCCAGCGAAAAAAAAATATAAAAAAAAACAAAAAAAAGCGGTTAAGGAGTTGGACTTGAAATCCAATGGGTTCTACCCGCACAGGTTCGAATCCTGTCCGCAGCGAACATTTTAATTTGCGTCTACATAAAGCAAATATTGCGACATTATCAGATAGAAGATGTATGTGACAGACACTGAAACCAAGGAAATGGAAATGTCTTTACATCGTACACGTGTAGCCAGCGACTAAGGCACTCTGCCGTATGGGGTAGACCAAAACATTGCGATTAAAGAATGTGCAGATTGCTGTGTTATTCATCGACATAATAACGTAAATTTTTGAGAAAAATTTTACTTATGTTACCTACGGATAAATATTTTAGCTAAACTAACACTTTTTGTTTAAATATCGGTTGTATGTTTCAGTGGCCAAAAAAAAAAAAAAAAGTGGATATGCTTATGGTTTACGAACGTAAAGGACGCGCCTTCGAATCTAACTGGAGTCAACTGTCTTTTTTTTTAATATTTTAAACCTTAATTCGATACAAATTGTGCAGTTGTAGGCTTTTCCATGTTCAACATTCTTTCAAAAGATTCTATTTTATAATAGTCTATCTTTAGCCAAACAGACAAACGGTCATAGTAAAACTGTTGAAAATGGATGTGTTTATTTGTGATTACTTCGACCTCCATCCGGTATCTCTATAGTTTTCAGCTAATAGAAACGTATCAGATGATTGGCACATTTGTCTAAGTTCTTACGCGCGGTTTACACAAGTGAATGGATGTGCCTTCCAGAATCTGTTATTTCCAGTTTAATATTCGTTCTTCAGCTTCGGCAGGCCTATTCGACTGTTACGCTACAAAGAAAAGTTCGGTAGTTCCTTAGTAGAGAGACGTATTACTATTCCAGTAGCTGTGGTATATGTTGAATCGAATCTCACCAGAGGCTTTTCTTTATCGCGTCGAAAATGTTTCGTTCTTAATTTACTTTTTGTTACTAAATTATATTTTTTTAAATTTTCTTCAGTACTCTCTTCAGTAAATAACTAATTATGATTTGTGAGTTGGTGTCTAAAAATAATCTAAGCATATCCTTTATGAATGCACAGAGATATCCCTTACCTCGAATATGACTACTAGAAGTCGTCGTATGATAAAATGAGAGCAACGTTCGATTTACGTGTTGTATGCAGAATGTCTCACTTTCAAATCTCTTCCCATATTAACTATGTTATCGAAAGTATCCGAACACTCATTAGTGGACATTAACATGGGGGGTGTTCACCATTCGCCTTTACGGCGGCTTGAACCCTGCTGGGGATTTCCAGTGAACTGTCTGAATGTCTGTTGAAAAATGCCAGCCCATTCTGCCTCAAGATTCAAAACCAGAAACGGTACTGATGGTGGATGTTGGGATCTGAAGCGAAGTAGAGTTTCTAACTCATCCCAAAAATGTTCTATTTGCTTCAGGTTGGAGCTCTGGGCAAGCCAGTCCATTTCGGGAATGTTGTTGTGCACAACTCATTTCCTCACAGATGCTGCTTTATGATAATGTGCATTGTTGTATTTGTGTTAGGGACTGAAAACCTCACGGATGCAAGATCGCACATGAAATATTCTTTATTTGGATGGATTACTAAATTTAGCTAGCGACCTAGTCATCTTCAGATCTAAAATATAAAACAATTTTTTTTTTCGTGTTGACGACATACAACAGCTTACAGAAAAATGGTTGAAATCGTTCTAAGCACTATGGGACTTAACAGCTGAGGTCATCAGTCCCCTAAACTTATAACTGCTTAAACCTAACTACATCACATACATCCATGCCCGAGGCAGGATTCGAACCTGCGACAGTAGCAGCAGCGCGGTTCCAGACTGAAGCGCCTAGAACCGCTCGGCCATCGCGGCCGGCACAGCTTACAGAACAGCACATTACTGTAGCAGGGATCAGGAATGTATATATGAATTAATTAGAAAATACATACCATCATACATTCTTGATTAGTGTTAGTTTCTTGACAACTTCTCACATCGTTAAAATCTTTCTTAAAATGACAACATCAATACACGACATATTTGAAAGAACTTCTCATCGTTTGAGGACAGTGTAATTGGACGATGGTCATAAAACTGAAAATGTACGTTAATATAGAGAAGAGTCAGTGAAAATAGCAGTATTTGTATAAGAAACTACCCACCAAAATAAATGTAAGAAGTGTAGTCTTACCAACGTTATTATGCCGTTAAAGCTTTGTAACTGATACAGTTAGTATTTATACGACATGATGTAAATACTGATTGTGACACTTATGTATTTTGTTCTAGCTGCTGAATTATGAGAGTAACTAAATTTAGATTTTGGTTGTTCTTGTAAGGAATGCAAATAAAATTTATCTCGACAACACATCCAATTTTTATTGACTTCTACCTAGTATTACAACCTTCAGGAGATTAACTGACTCCGATTTAAACGCAAGTACTTAGTGAACCGCGTATTAGAAAAGTCTGACATCTATGCTGATTCACCGTGTTGTTTTTTACTACTCGTCTATCCGATTTTCCATTCTGATTTATTAAGTGCAGTAAACATCGGCGTGTCTTCTTCCTCATCAGAATGGGACTATCGTCTGAGATCTAAGGTTCAGTCATTGTTTCACGAGGGAAAAGCGCACGATACAGGCTGAGGTACTGTCGCTCATGTCAGCCTCACACTGCATCGCGCAGCTATTCCTGCACTGCAATGCCCTCCCCCTGCCTTACTTGAGCAGCAAAACTCTTCGCGTACTATAAGACGTGCTTGTCGTGCGCAGGTGCTGCGGCTGAGCCGTCAGACGCCGAGCGAGGGCGGCATGACGCCGACGGGTGGCGTCGTCAACCTGATGACCAATGACGTGAGCCGCTTCGACAAGGTGGTGCTGTGGGGCCACTGCGTGTGGTGCATCGCGCTGCAGCTGCCGCTCATCGTGTACCTGCTCTACACGCAGGTCGAGTACGCCGCCTTCGCCGGCGCCGCCTTCATCCTCATCATCACGCTGCCCTCCCAACGTGAGTACCGCCGAGCTCGTTCCCAAACTCATCTCCTCCAGGCCGATCGCCTTCCTGTTCCTCCATCCTACAAAGAAGTCACAACACACCCTCCAGATCCATTTCAACCAGTTCATCTCCTTCAGATCGAAGCTTCTCTAGATGATTCCTTCGAGACCGTCCGAACAGGTCTCGGAAGGCGCAACGGTACCGACCAATCGCCGAGCAGAAATTAGGCGTCATTGGATGCAGATATGGAGGGGCATGTGGTCAGCACACTGCCCTCCCGGCTGTTATAAGTTTTCGTGGCCGGAGCCGCTACTTATCAGTCCAGTAGTTCCTCAATTGGCCTCAAGAGGGCTGAGTGCACCCCGCTTGCCAACACCGCTCGGCAGCCATGACGGTTTCCCATTCAAGTATTGGCCAAGCCCGGCAGCGCTTAACTTCGGTGATCTGACGGGAACCGGTCTTATCACTGCGGCAAGGCTGCTGGCATTCCTTCTATATCCCAAGCAATATTTATAGGACTATCCACCTGTATCTTCCACCTCCGCGAGCACTACTTATCCATTTAAGACGAACCCATCCTATCAACAATCACCCTCAAATATCTTGCACTGACACTTGATAGTTAACTAACACTTGGTTTCTGCTTGTGCAATATCTCGATGAATGGATAGCTGAGGATTTTTCTTAATATTGTTCGAAACCTTCAAGAGAGCTTCTGATCTTCTTAGAGCTAGATGCAGGATATTGCTGAGAACAGTTACCCGTCAGGTGTTTGCTCTCACAGTAGATCCTGTAATTATTCGCATTGCCTGAGTTGCACCTCTGTCTTCTTAATGTAAGCGTTATTGATCCATGTCGAATAGCAGTATTCAATAACAGAGTGTGATAGGAGTATCTTCTTAGTGTATGCGTTATTAATCCATGTCGAACAGCAGTATTCAGCAACAGAGTATGCTATTGCTTATCATGTTGTTAAGTAATTCCGTGAATTTACCTCATGGGATCACACTGAAGAATTTCAAAAGAAGTCATTCTCGCCAACCCTGTCATAAGCAATTGATATATCTGGTAAAATCATTAGACGATCAATTCCAATTACAAAATGATCTAGAGAGAATTTCTGTATGGTGTGAAAAGTGGCAATTAGCACTAAACAAAGAAAATTGCGAGGTCATCCACATGGGTACTAAAAGAAATCTGATAAATTTGGGATATACGATAAATCGCACAAATCTAAGGGCTGTCAATTCGACTAAATACCGAGGAATTACAATTACGAGCAACTTCAGTTGGAAAGACCACATAGATAATATTGTGGGGAAGGCGAAACAAAGACTGCGCTTTGTCGGCAGAACACTTAGAAGATGCCACAAACCCACTAAAGAGATAACCTACATTACACTTGTCCGTCCTCTGTTGGAATATTTCTTCTCGGTATGGGATCCTTACGAGGTAAGATTGACGGAGGACATCGGAAAAGTGCAAAGAAGGGCAGCTCGTTTCGTGTTGTCGCGCAATAGGGGTGAGAGTGTCACTGATATGATACTCGATTTGGGGTGGCAGTCACTGAAACAAAGGCGGTTTTCTTTGCGGCGAGATCTGTTTACGAAATTTCAATCACCAACTTTCTCTTCCGAAAGCGTAAATGTTTTGTTGACACCCATCTACGTAGGGAGAAATGGTCATCATAATAAAATAAGAGAAATCAGAGCTCGAAATGAAAGATTTAGGTGTTCCTTTTTCCCACGCGCCGTTCGAGATTGGAATTGTAGAGAAGTAGTTTGAAAATGGTCCTAGGAACTCTCTGCCAGGCACTTAAGTGTGAATTGCAAAGTAACCATGTAGATGTAGATGTAGATCATAGATCCAAAAAGGCAAGTACATTTACTGATTTCTTCTCATACTCATTTTCGCTATAAGTACCAAGAGACAGTACCAGATCGTTACAACTTCTGCCTGATCTGACGTTGTTTGTACTAAGGGATATGTTTGTGGATGACTTCAAAACTTTTGTAGTAGATTAGACGCTCGAACAGATCGTAAGCGACCCTTGGAAGGGCTATTGGATGATAGCTTTCCACTTTTGTGAGATTTTTATTGGGTTCCAGTATAGCTAATACTTTTGTTTTCTTCATCAGAGATGGAAAGTTTCCGGGTTTTAGTATATTTCAGAAGAAGTTGATAAGCCATTTTACTGTAGCTGGCTCACAGAGAGCTATAAATTCAGGGTATATTCCGTCAAATCGAGCTGCTTTTCCAAGTTTCATAGTTCTGATCCCATTTCAACAAGAGGGCCTGCTGTAAAGGAAAAGAAGATTAGGATCTAACGTGCCTCGACGATGTGATTAAAGATTGTGCACAATCTGGGACTAGGGACGGATGGAGAAGGCAATCGGCCTTGCCCTTTCAAAGGAACTATCCCGGCATTCACCTTAAGCGATTTAGATAAATCACAGATAATCTAAATCTGGAAGTCTGGACGAGGATCTGAAATCCCGTCCTCTCGAATACGTGTGCAGTGTCTTACTACTGAGTTACTTCACTCCGTTACATGCCAAGTTCGACTACGACAGCTCCCTTGTTCCTCCTCTTATTTACAATCCTGGTATTCTGCCACGTCTGTACCAACACATCTCACCGACCTACAAAATCTCCATATCCTCTATCAGCACATCTTCAACAGTGGCTCTCTTCCAGACAATGAAATCCATCCTAACTTCTGTCCATCCTTCAATTCGAGATGCTTTTAATAGTTTTCACAACGAAACTCTGCCTCGAAGTCTGTCAGAAAAAAACTGGTCATATGTAAATAACACCGGCGGCAAAACACAATCACTATCTTCATTGTGCGATAGCAGTGTTTACGTTACTGATGACATAGCCACTAAATCTGTGTCACTAAACAACGTTTTCCGAAATTCCTTCACCGAAGAAAACGAAGTAAATGTTCCACAATTCGAATAAAGAAAAGTTGCAAACATGAGCAACTTAGAAGCTGATTTCCTCAGAGGACCGAAGCAACTTACTTCAATAAAGGCAAGTCTTTTACTCCAAATTACGTACCAGTTAGGTTATTTTCAGAGTATGCTGATATAATAGTTCCATACTTAGTAATCATAAACAATCACTCTCTCTACGAAAGATCCGTAGTATGGTTCTGGAACATATAGTGTGTTCGAACATTACGAATTACCCCGAAGAAAACGATTTATTGACACATAGTCAGCACATGTTCAGAAAATATCGTTCTTGTGAAACACAACAAGCTTCTCATTCCCTTGAAGTAATGAGTGCTGTAGAGAGGAGTTCTCGAACTGAAACCATATTTCTAAATTTCCAGGAGGCTTTTGATAGCGTTCCTCGCAAGAGGAACTGCCTGTCCATGGAGTATCGTCTCACTTGTGCGACTGGATTCGTAATTTCCTGTCGGGAATGTCACAGTTCGTAGCAACTGAAGGGAAGTCATCGAGTAAAACACAATTGATATCAGGCTTTCCCCAAAGAAGTGAAACAGGCTCTTTGCTGATCTTAATCTACGCGAACGATTTAGGAATAATCTGAGCAACACTTCTCGATTATTTGCAGATAATGCTGTCATTTACCGTCTGGTAAAGTCGCCAGAAGATCAAAACTAATTACAAAATAATTTAGACGAGACATCTGTGTGGTGAGATAAGTGGCAGTTGGCACTAAATAATTAAAATTGTGAGGTCACCCAGATGAGTACTAGAAGGAATCCATTAAATTTCGGTTACATGATAAATCACCCAAGTCTCATGGCTGTCAATTTAACTAAATACCTAGGGATTTTCACACAGAAAATATTGTGGCGAAGGCAAATCAAAGACGGCGATTTATTGGCAGAACGCTCAGAAGACGCGACAAAACCTATCGACACTACACTTGTCCGTCATCTGATAGTGTATTTATGTGCAGTAAGGGATCTTACCAACTAGGATTGTCGGAAGACATCGATATATTTCAAAGGACGTCAGATTTTTTGGATTATTAGGGGAGGAAATGTCACGATATGATACACGAGTTGCTGTGGCAGCCATTAAAACAAATAATTGCGGCGAGATCTTTTCACTAAATATCAATCATAAACTTTCTTCTCGGGGAGGAGAAATGATCATCGCAATAAAATAAGAGAAGAGCTCGCAAGATAGATTTAAGTGTTCGCTTTTCCCCCACGCTGTTTGGGTGCGGAACGGCATGGGAATAATCCGAAGATGTTTCGACAACTCCTCTGCCAATCACTTATCTGTGAATTGCAAAGTAGTCATACAGATGTAGGAAATCCATCTAAGTTTCACTTAGACTCCGTTCCCTCCCCCCCCTCCCCCCTCCCCGGCCTCCTACCCTATCGAGGCTTCTCCTCCTCCCCGACCGTCCACTTTTCCTATCTGCTTCACAATCATGGCCTGGTCTCGTCTGATCCTATGACAGATGCACGTTTCCGTACCATCCGTCCTCCCACATTATGCTGATACGTATGTTATTTCTCCCATGATGCTAGATAATGTGGAATACAGCTGTAAATTATTTTAGGTTGGAGCGCACAGCCTACTTTCATACAAATTTTCCTCTCATGTGTTTGTTGTTTATTTTATTTTATTTTTTTTTTTTTTTTTTTTGCAATAGATTTCGAAGTTTTTAATACCTCAAGGTGGAGCCACTTAAGGCCTCAAAATCGATTGAAAATAAAGTAAACAACAAACATAATGGGTGGAAAATTAGAATTAAAGTAGGCTGTGTGTTCCAAAACAAGATCGCCATGTTGCCTGACTTATTGACTGCTCAGACAACACTATACTGATTTCATTATTTTATTTCACATTGTCTATTTCGGGACGTAATGACCCATCCAGAGTCACATGTGAGTAAAAACTCAAATACATTATCAATTTCACGTACACTTGATGCTGGCCTAAGATTTTCCGAAACCGATGAAGCAAAATAAAATAATTAAATCAATATAGTGCAGTCTGAGTAGTCATTTAAGTCAAACAACATTAAATTACTGCTGCGTGTCCTTCAAAACCACCAGTAACGATGTATCGACTTAAAACTAATGATCACGTCCAAACCCTCACGACTCACAGCTTTCCTATAACCTACGAATCTATATATCAATCAACCTAGTGTTTGTCTTTCCAGTGTAGGTGCTTCATATTCATCACCATGCGATACTGCATTACCAGTAACATCTTTCTCATCTATCTCCTGATTTAAAAAAAAAAAGAAATTGCGAATGTGTACACTTTTAATATCAGTCGGAAAATCCGCTCATTGAAGTAGCTCGAAAGGAAAAGCACTGCCTGCAAAAGGCAGGTGTCCAGGTAAATTCCTGGATTGGCAGGCAGCTATCATTTCTCAGAATAGTCAAGCATTCCTGGATTGGTAAGCAGCAATGATTTCTCAGAATAATCAAGCCACTTATGTTGATCTGATGGTTCTTGTGTAAAATATACAATGGAAGCAGCGGTTAAGTTGCGTAGTCTAGCTGGTGTACGTGTCTAAATTTTCGTAACTGAATCTCTACCAGCGATTTACAATTCTCTTAAAAACTCTTCATCTAGAAAAAATTTAGAAACACGTCACTTAATTCTTTTGATGTATTTTTGTACGTCGACTTGGTGCGAAACGTAAACACAAGGTTACTAGTGAGGAACAGGTTGTTCATGCGCTTTGTACAGTCAGGAAGAAGGGGTTAGAGTGGTATTCCTTCGACATCTGGGCAACTGAATCAACTAATATATTGTGCCAATTACTTGAGATGGGTTCTTCAAGAGGTTAATATTTAAAGTATCTTGAATTAAGTTGGAAAGAAATTCTGCTTTTATACCCTCTGTTCTGCTATTGTCTTCAGAATCTGTACGAGATCGGAGTGGCGGATGAACAACATTGTAGATCCAGTTCTTAACATCTATGTAGGTTAAACAAAATATTAAAGCTCTTTTCCTAAGAGTATGTCAGTGAAAATTCTGCAGCATTTCTGTTACTTCGTAAGATCTGACTTAGTCTGTTGAAGGAGACATAGTGATGTGCGTTATTTTTAGTTGTCTTGATCCCAATAAAAAATTACAATTAGCTGATTGCCGATTTCGGTTGATTAACAACTATCTTCAGATCGATCTTACTAAAGAATCAGTGCCAAAGTAGGATACTGGCCAGAACACCACCGTTAACTAAGCGTAACTCAGAATCATTTATGTTCCCTATGAAAAGGAATCTGTACCTGATTACAATGTTGGACAATTCTTCGTTACACGTCAATAGCAAAAAAATGTTCAAAGTGTGAAACCATCATAAGAGTCTTTTCTGTTTTTCAAAGAATGGATAGCAACGTTTGAAATCATCAGAAAAGATCGAAACATGCCTGCAACTTTCAACGCTGTCAGAAGACTTTTCTGACGGTTTCAAACGTTAACAACCATGCTTTGAACAAATTTTGCTGTTGATGTGATACATTTAGTAGCGATGATGTGGTCAACATTGTACTTAAGTACAGATTCATCTGTAAGCACGATTCTGAGTTACACTTCGTAGGGATGATGATACGGTCAACGTTGTCCTTAGGTAGTGCTTTTTCAGTAAGCATGATACGGAGATAATCGTTAATCAAGCGAAACTAAATCGGAAAATTATGATCTTATATTTTTTATTGCGATCAAGACCATTAAAATTTTTAACCTTTCTGTTCCTCTACAACACCAATTGGAGTAGCTTCTGATGATTCGGACTGTTTTTCTTTGCATACCCTCGATGCTCTTGTTAATCCAACCTGAAAAAACTCACACACTCGTTAACAGTATTTCAGTACGTGCCGTAGAGGTGTTTTGCAAACTATTTTCTATCTACACACCGTATTTTTTCAGTATTGTAGCACTACAGACAAGTTGTCTATGTAGTTTGCCTGCAGTATACCCCATGCTATCATTCCATTTCACATCCTCGTGCATTGTGAGTCCAAGATATTTTGTATAGATCAGCTGATACCAGTTGTGTCTCATGATTCATGTAGCCAGAGGCCATTAATGTTTACGTTTCGTGAAGTACACAACTTTACGTATCTCTGCTTACCACTCACTCTTTATCAAGATCTGACTGGATACTACTACGACTTTTGTCTGACAGCACTACTTCAAAGACAATGGACCCATTTCCGAAGTACGTAAGATTAAGGCTAGTGCTATCCACTAAGTCATCAACAGTAATGGGCATTTTAAGTGACATGGGCGAATACTCTAGCTTCTTCTATATGTCGGGGGTTACACTCCATCCAAAATAAAGTGCAGCGTTCTGCCTGCCAAGGAATCGTCAGTACAGTGATAAACCAGGCTAGATTTCTCGTTTGATTGTGTGTTCACCAGGAGAACTTGGTGTGGTACAATAATGAAAGCTTTTCAAAAGTCTGCTAGGAAACACCGAAGCCACATCGTTACGTCGCAAAGCAAGAGCAGGCGCTGTTTTTTTTCTTTTTGTGTGTGTGTGTGTGTGTGTGTGTGTGTGTGTGTGTGTGTGTGTAAGCCTTGCTGGCTACTGTGGAGAAAGTCCTTAGTGAAGTAGGTTATTAGTTGAGGTCTGTGTGATGCTTATTCGTTAGTTATTCAGTTTATTTACAAGTTTTTCGAACCCTCTATGAACATATTCTTAAATTTTTAGTCTCGTTGCCACATCTACAAGGTAAAGATACGCGGTTCTCTTCCGCTTTTGTGGTTGTTTTTCATTCATACTGAATGAGTAAAATTAGTGACACGAATCTCTGTGTTTATTTGCATCCAAACGAAACATATGCTAACACTAACGTAATATGAAAAATCCTAAATTTGGTTTGAAATTGGTGTTGCTAATTTAAGATTTTTCTTACAGATGCAACAAAAATTATAAAACAAATTGGAGAATAAATAATTTATTAATCTAGGTGGCGTACCAGGGAACTAATTGGTTCCAAGTGCCAATAAGAAAGTGTTTATTTCAGATGCCAGTAATACTGAGACACAGTTCTTTTTATTTGTAGTAATACAAATACCGAAATACAACAGTAATGTTTTAACTAGCACAATTGCAGTTAACAAAATACATTTCTCATGTTCTCTAAATTTTTACTAGAAAATAACAAAATGACTTTCAGTAATGTCTTTTGTTTCTTAATCAGCGCCATTCTTGGGATCACATGTTGGAAAGTTCTCTGTGGAAGTCCCTGTGCAGTTGAGAAAGAAATGGCAGCTTTGCAGCTGATAAACATGGCTGGTCTCTCAGATAAATTACAACATGTCATACATCAGCCATCGTCTTTACTCTTTGGAATTCGTTGATATTTCTCCATTCTGTTTTAGAGTAAGCATTTTAATAGTTATTTCATACGGATGAGAATGAGACACTTTCATCGTACTGTTTTTTCCTTTTTTGCCTATTTTTGAAACACAAATTGTCTCCTCCCCTTACAAAGACGTTTTATTGATACAAAGAAAAGGTTACATGCCCCTGCTTACGACATAAACTGTGGATCAATTAATGGAGAAGAACGTGAGGCCTGGCACTTGGAACCCCAAAGAGAAGCACTACTTGACGTAAAGACCATGCGCCACCTAGTAAGTAATGTTTAAAACATTTTCTCCATGATCTGGCAATTGAAACGAGTCTAGAGATAAGCAACAAAGAATCGAGAACACGCTTTTTGTGAAAAAAATGGCCGATAGAAATTTTCGCTTTTCACATATAATCTGCAAGCAATCTTGATATCACACTATTATTTCCCCCTTCCCGATCCATTCGCGAGCAGTACGTGAGAAGAACGAGTGTCATTTAGCCCCCACATGAGCTCCACTCTCTCAGATCTTTAGGGACGGAGCAGTAGATTAGTTGGCTGAAAGAGGCGGCAGTCGTATATTTAAGAAATCACAGTGGAATTAGTTCAACAGGATTGAGGGCAATTACGTGAAATCAAAGTAGGAATGGGCGGACGTAAATCTGCAGTTCTCTTTTCCCAAACGGGAACCCAGTGCTTGACACGATAAACCATATCGCTCGCTCGGTCTTTATGCACGAAGATCTGCATCGCGCACTGACGAACTCCGACGCATTATTTATGTTCCTAAACCGCTGTACCGGAACCCAGTACCAGCTGCAAGTTTAGGAGCAATGAAAATTTGACTTCAATCTTTCGCGTACTATCTGGCCAAATTTGAAAGTTTAAAATGCTCTTATAATCTACTCGTTAAGAGGTACAACATTATGTTAAAAGTTTCACACAGTAAGACAACTTCGTTTAGATGCGTAAGTCAAACAAACTCCAAGAAAAAAGACAAAAAAAGAACGCGAAGCACCATCAAGGAATTACCCGAACAGGACGGAAATCGGTAGATGTGATGGACACATACAGACAAACAGATGACTACAATTTCAGAAAAATTGGAAGCTTTATTCTAGAGGAAGAGCTTCACAAATTTAGCAAGTCAGTAACACGTTGGTCCCTCCCTGTCCCTTACGCAAGAATTTATTCGGCTTGTCATTGGTTCAAATGGTTCAAATGGCTCTGAGCACTTAACATCTGAGGTCATCAGTCCCCTAGAACTTAGAACTACTTAAGCCTAACTAACCTAAGGACATCACACAGCCGGCCGCGGTGGTCTAGCGGTTCTAGGCGCTCAGTGCGGAACCGCGCGACTGCTACAGTCGCAGGTTGGAATCCTGCCTCGGGCATGGATGTGTGTGATGTCCTTAGGTTAGTTAGGTATAAGTAGTTCTAAGTTCTAGGGGACTGATGACCACAGATGTTAAGTCCCATAGTGCTCAGAACCATTTGAACCATTTGACATCACACACATCCATGCCCGAGGCAGGATTCGAACCTGCGACCGTAGCGGTTGCGCGGTTCCAGACTGAAGCGGCTAGAACCGCTCGGCCACACCGGCCGGCTCGACTTGTCATTCGGTGATAAGAGTTGTTGGATGTCCTCCCGAACGATATCGTTCCAAATTCTCTCCAATTGGAGCTTTATGTCGTCAGAATCGCGAGATAGTTGGAGGGCCCCGGCCATAATGGTCCAGACGTTCTTGATTGGGGAGAGATTTGGCGACCCTACTGGCCAAGGTAGGGTTTGGCAAGCACGACGACAAGCCGTAGATACTCTCGTCGTGTGCTGGCGGGCATTATCCTGCTAAAATGTAATCTCAGAACGGCTTGCCATGAAGGAAACAAAACGAAGCGTAGAATATCGTCGACGTATCTGTGTGCTGTAAAGGTGCCACGGATGACAACCAAAGCGGTCCCGCTATGAAATGAAACACCACCCCAGACCATCGATCCTGGTTGTCGGGCCGTATGGTGGGCGGCAGTGAGAGTGGTATCTCGTCCCTGTTCGGGGTGTCCATGCACGTCTTCCCTGGTCATCGGGGCTCAGTTCTAAGCGGGACTCGTCACTGAAGGCAGTTCTACTCCAGTCAATGAGATACGAGGACGTACGGAGACGCGCTGGACAGCAGTGGGATGCCAATCTGACTGTCGCCCGCCATTAGGCACTTCGTGAATTATATTCTGTCGTGTTATTTATGTAAATGAGGTACATAAAAATGACCATTTGTGCCAAAACAGTCTCGCTTTTTCGGCGTGTGTTGCAATTGCTGCCATATTAGAAAGAGCTATTTCGTTTAGTCTAGTAGACAGTGACAAAACAGACGTAATCAAATCTAGAAACCACACCAATCTTGGGTACTATTCGTGTTAACAACTTTTTCAGTATCAGACAATGACATTTATTTGTTGTAGCTGAACGTTTGACGAACTTTGATCAGGTAATATATTCTTTCACTGAAAGGAAAGCATATCGTGTAAAGCTGTAGGAAGATTAGAGAGAAAAAAATGCTGAGACCTAAGGATTGAAGAAACATGTACTGTCTTCCTTGTCTCTTGTCTTCACTTTTACGTTTCCTATATTTAATTTTATATCTCACAAAAGAGACAGTTATTAGCTAATAATCAATAAAGAGTGCAAATTTTATGAAGAGTTCTTATTCTTCCAGTCACAAATTATCCCATCCAGTATTGGTTCAAATGGCTCTGAGCACTATGGGACTTAACATCTGAGGTGATCAGTCCCCTAGAACTTAGAACTACTTAAACCTAACCTAACCTAAGGACATCACACACATCCATGCCCGAGGCAGGATTCGGACATGCGACCGTAGCGGTCGCGCGGTTCCAGACTGTAGCGCCTAGAACCGCTCGGCGACCCTGGCCGGCCCACGCAGTACTAATTACGAGTTTTTTTTAAGGGGTATAGGATGTCAAACCGGCCGACGGGAAAGCGGGTGAGGCACCACAGGAAATTTTGATGTCCACTGTCTGAATTCCGCAGAGCGAAATACAGCTACGTGCGATAGAAGAATGCTGTGTGAAGAGCCGTGGCACTGCACATTGGCGCACTTAAGACCGAATGACATGTCTTACATTTCCTCGATAGTGTGGGGTGCCGTTTGTTTTCTTAGCAGGGCTCCTTTGGTTGTGATACTTGGCACCGTTACTATACAGTACGGTGATACGCTATGACCCATTTTGTTGCTTTTCGTGACAAACCATCCTGGGCTTACATTTTAGCGGAATAATGCCAACTCGCACGCGGTGAGAGTTTCTACTTTTTCATGCTTGCCAAAATCTACCTTGCACAGCAAGGTTTCGGGAACTTCCCCCATTTGAGGAGTTTTGGAGTATTATGGGCAGGGTGCTCCAAGCAACTCGGCAATTTGACGATCTAACGCGCCAGTTGGACAGAATTTGGCACGATTTTCCTCATGAGGGCACCCAACAACTTTATCAATCAATACCAAGCCGAACAACTGCTTACATAAAGGCCATAAGTAGACCAACGCGTCACTGACCTGCTCAGTTCTTGAAGCTCTGTCTCTTGAATAAAACATCCAATTCTTCTGAAATTGTCATCATTTGCCTTTGTCTGTACATTTACATCACTTCTATCGATTTCCGTCCCATTCGGATTGCTCCTTCGTGGTGATCGTTCTTCTTTGTCGTAGAGTGTACCGGGTGATCAAAAAGTCAGTATAAATTTTGAAACTTAATAAACCACGGAATAATGTAGATAGAGAGTTAAAAATTGACACACATGCTTGAAATGGCATGGGGTTTTATTAGAACAAAAAAAAAAGTTCACAAAATGTCCGACAGATGACGCTGGACAGCAGAACTGCTACCGTGACGGGTGAGAGGTACGCCGATATGTTACAGAATCGCATCATCCCCAGTCTGGCTGATAAACACCTGCTGGAACGTACGAGGTTTATGCAGGATGGCGCTCCACCCCACATTGCTAGCCGCATGAAAGATCTCTTGCGCGCCTCGTTCGGTGATGATCGTGTGCTCAGCCGCCACTTTCGTTGTGCTTGGCCTCCCAGGTCCCCAGACCTCAGCCCGTGCGATTATTGGTTTTGGGGTTACCTGAAGTCGCAAGTGTATCGTGGTCGACCAACATCTCTAGGAATGCTGAAAGACAACATCCGACGCCAATGCCTCACCATACCTCCGGACGTGCTTTACAGTGCTGTTCACAACATTATTCCTCGACTACAGCTATTGTTGAGGAATGATGGTGGACATATTGAGGATTTCCTGTAAAGAACATCATCTTTGCTTTGTCTTACTTTGTTATGCTAATTATTGCTATTCTGATCAGACATATCTGTCGGACATTTTTTGAACTTTTGTATTTTTTTGGTTCTAATAAAACCCCGTGTCAATCTAAGCATGTGTGTCAATTTGTACCTCTCTATCTACATTATTCCGTGATTTATTGCCGGCCCTTGTGGCCGAGCGGTTCTAGGCGCTACAGTCTGGAACCGCGCGACCGCTACGGTCGCAGGTTCGAATCCTGCCTCGGGCATGGATGTGTGTGCTGTCCATAGGTTAGTTAGGTTTAAGTAGTTCTAAGTTTTAGGGGACTGATGACCTTAGAAGTTAAGTCCCATAGTGCTCAGAGCCATTTGAACCGTGATTTATTCAGTTTTCAAATTTATACTGACTTTTTGATCACCCAGTATTTAACACATTAGCCCACTCGTAACGTAATCAGGCGTTTGAAGCTTATGCGTGGGAAATCAATTGTTTAAAGAATCAGTGGTTTCAAAATGGTTCAAATGGCTCTGAGCACTATGCGACTTAACATCTGAGGTCATCAGTCGCCTAGAACTTAGAACTAATTAAACCGAAGTAACCTAAGGACATCACACACATCCATGCCCGAGGCAGGATTTGAACCTGCGACCGTAGCGGTCGCTCGGTTCCAGACTGTAGCGCCTAGAACCGCACGGCCACTCCGGCCGGCATCAGTGGTTTACTGCTGTTAGTAGAATAGCGTCTGATAACTCGCCGAGGTTTTTGCTTTGTAATCTGAGACACTGTGGAGTGCCTAGTAGACGCGGTGTAGTTCCGTGAAGGGCTGTTATCTGGGAGGCTGCCGGATAGCCGGTGGAGGGCAGCCTTTCCGGGAATGCTCACGCCGCGTCGCAGAGTGGCAGCTCGGACAGGAGAGAAACAGCAGACGCGGCGCCCTCTGGGGGGGCGTGCGCCGCGCGGCCCGCGCGATAGCGGCACCGGTTGAGTCAGGAGAGCACTGGTGCGTTCCGCACCACGCGCTTTTCCACCAACCTGCTCTGCTCCACGGTCCTAATTTCCGCTCGATAAGCGCCAGGTGGGCGCGATAAGATACCACGCTTTGCGTGCAAGCCACTATGACAGTATTCTTGGATTTGCTGGCCCTTTTAACAAACAAAAAAACACAACTCTTTGTGCCTTCAGCAATTACACGACCGCCTGCTGCAAGATCTGCTGCACAACGTGAGATAAAACACGGAATTTTTTTGTGTGTCATTACGATAGGTTTGATCCTTCCTGCCCGGATTTCCTCTCCTGTACCAGTCCATCCATCACACAGTAATACATTCAATGCCTTCAATTACTTCAATGACACACTGCTTTGCTGAACTCAAGGACGAAATTAAGTCGCTATCGTAATACACGCAGCTCGATGAAACTTGGACCTTACATAGAAAGAACTGCTACAGCGTAGTACAGAAGGTAACTGAAAGAAATGTGCAGTGAGACGGAAAGAAATAACACTTTCCTTCGAAGACAATAATTACATGGAAGTCACTGAGATTTATAATGGCCCCCTGCACATTACAAAAGACAGGTCATGGTCCGTAATAGGGTGTGTGACCACCACGAACAGCAATGAATTCTCTTCAATGTGCTCCCATGGTGAATATAAAGTTGATAAGGAGTTTCTGTGGTGGAGCGTCCAATCCCTCCTCCAGCGCCGTGGACAACTGTTGCATGAAACTTCGTGGCTGATTAAAACTGTATGCCGGACTGAGACTCGAACACGGGACCTTTGCGTTTCGCGGGCAAGTGCTCAGCCATCCTGAGCTACCCAGAGTACAGAGTTAAAATCTCATTCTGGAAACATCCCCCAGGCTGTGGCTAAGCCATGTTTCCGCAATATCCTTTCTTTCAGGAGTGCTAGTTCTGCAAGGTTCGCAGGAGAGCTTCTCTAAAGTTTGGAATATAGGAGTCGAGATACTGGAAGAAATAAAGCTGTGAGGACGGGCGTGAGTCGTGCTTGGGTAGTTCAGTTGGTAGAGCACTTGCCCGCGAAAGGCAAAGGTCCCGTGTTCGAGTCCCGGTCCGGCACACAGTTTTGATCTGCCAGGAAGTTTCATATCGGCGCACACTCCGATGCAGAGTGAAAATCTCATTCTGGAAACATCTCCCAGGCTGTGGCTAAGCCATGTCTCCGCAATATCCTTTCTTTCAGGAGTGCTAGTTCTGCAAGGTTCGCATGAGAACTTCTGTAAAGTTTGGAAGGTAGGAGACGAGATACTGGCAGAAGTAAAGCTGTGAGGACGGCGCGTGAGTCGTTCTTGGGTAGCTCAGATGGGAGAGCACTTGCCCACGAGTGGCAAAGGTCCCGTGTTCGAGTCTCGGTCCGGCACACTATTTTAATCTGCCAGGAAGTTTCATATCAGCGCACACTCCGCTGCAGAGTGAAAATCTCATTCATAACTGTTGCATGGTCGACAGTGCAGGACGACATCCCGCAATACGTCTCGCCAACGAAACCAACACGTGCTGCCGGCCGCGGTGGTCTAGCGGTTCTAGGCGTTCAGTTCGGAACCGCGCGACTGCTACGGTCGCAGGTTCGAATCCTGCCTCGGGCATGGATGTGTGTGATGTCCTTAGTTAGGTTTAAGTAGTTCTAAGTTATAGGGGACTGATGACCACAGATGTTAAGTCCCATAGTGCTCAGAGCCATTTGAACCAAGACGTGGTCGGTAGGATTTAAGTACCAGTTTTTGGCGAGAGGTTGGAACACGTAATGTACCCAGGAATATGCCGAACGTGATCATTTTGGTGGTTCAAGTGTTACAGTGTGGCGAGCTATAATATTGCATGAGCCTGCTGACGTCCAAGTATTTGAACACGGTACACTGATTGGTCAAAGTTATTGTGACACGGTACTGCTCCTAAAGGTGCGTCTTTTCAGGGGTGTTTTCGCACCTAGCTTCGTTTTTAGCGGTGACAACACACGACCGCATCGAACTGCGCCGGCGGAGCAGCTCTTGAAACTGGAGGATTGTCGTTGATTTAATTTCTCTCCCTTTTTCCTCTAATTAAATCACATTGATAACGTGTGGGATGCGCTGAGGAGACTTACTGCAGTCTAATCGTTGACTTCCTCTGATAACGTATTTCTTTCCGCTACCTTCGATACTTTATTCTAGCAGTTCCTTCTACGTATGGTCCAAGTTCCATCGGACTATGTTATTTAGCAGACACACCATGCGAAAGTTACTGTCGTTCTTAAGTTTGATACAGAAGTTTGCATTCGTCTCTGTCTTCCCTTACAACTTTTAGCCTTTACAGAACTCTCTTGTAGCACGAATATTATCCTAAAAATGGTTCAAATGGCCCTGAGCACTATGGGACTTAACATCTGAGGTCATCAGTCCCCTAAAACTTAAAACTACCTAACCTAAGGACATCACACACATCCAAGCATGAGGCGGGATTCGAACCTGCGACCGTAGCGGTCGTGCGGTTCCAGACTGAAGCGCCTAGAACCGCTCTGCCACAACTGCCGGCGAATGTTATCCTCTTTTGCTTTAACAAATTTCCTATTATTCTGTCCCTTCTACTCGGGGATATCCACAATTCCTTTCCTTGCTGAGCGTCCACACAACCTCTTCATTCTTATCAATTCACACTGAATTTTCAGCATCCTCAGACGCTTCAATTCTCTTCTTTCCCCGTCTTCCTACAGCTTATGTTTCGCTTCCATCCGACGCTGCGCTCCAGACGTATTATTTCCAGCAATTTCTTCCCCAAATTAAAGCCTAAGTGTAATACTAGCAGTTTTCCTTTGACGAACAATGTTCCGTTTCCCTCAGCTGCTCTGACTCTTATGTCCTTTTCACTTCATCCTGATGCCATTATTTAATTCCAAGGGAGCACAATTTTTTTAGTTTGCCTACTACGAGGTCCCTCATGCTGATGTTACGTTTGTGACTACCCTGCTGTTCCGGAACTTACTATCTGTTTAAGAACGCCTACAATCTTTTCTTGCAAACTGAATTAAACCCACTGAAATTACAAAAATGGAACGAAAGCGAGTGAAATAAGTGGCATGCGAAAATATCCGTAAAGCCGTTTAGAAGAGTCGAACTTTCAACGTAATTTGCGTCATACCGGGATCCATAGAATTTTTTTAATGTTATGCTGTATGTGAGACGAAATGTAGAACACGGACAACTTATAAAGCTGTCAGTGTGTACGCGTAACAGAAATCTTAAATTGTAAACACTGGTTTCAGCCAAATTTCAAATTTTTCTTACTATATCAGTGTTACAGCCCCTTTCGTGTTTGGAAATCGCAAAGAGTGGCACAGACTGTACAAAGGTCATAATTTTTTTTTCTGTCTGGGTATATTTGAAACATAATCTCGAAGCCTGAAGAGAAAGTGTGGACCTGTAGGCAAGACAACGAGACTAAATATTTAAAAGATAGTTGTTGTATCCACGAAAGTCGTGGATTTCTCGAATTACTTATTAAATTCACGGACCATCGAAAAATTTCGAAAAGAACTAAGTAAGTAACCTATAAGTTAGATCCCAAATGTCAGCTTCGCCAGTGTTGATTTATGTTCGAGAAGCATTTCAAGGAGCCACACTCGCCAACTGCTGTACCGTTTCACACATGTCGCCCGACATCAGAGCTAGCGCCGGCCTATGTTGGTAGTACATCTACATCTACATCCATACTCCGCAAGCCACCTGACGGTGTGTGGCGGAGGGTACCTTCAGTACCTCTATCGGTTTTCCCTTCTATTCCAGTCTCGTATTGTTCGTGGAAAGAAGGATTGTCGGTATGCCTCTGTGTGGGCTCTAATCTCTCTGATTTTATCCTCATGGTCTCTTCGCGAGATATACGTAGTAGGGAGCAATAAACTGCTTGACTCTTCGGTGAAGGTATGTTCTCGAAACTTCAATAAAAGCCCGTACCGCCGTACCGCAGATTCATTAACGTTTTCCGGAATTATTATCTCAATAAAAGCTACGTGCCAGCAGACGACCTAAAACAAGGAAAAGTTCGTAACATGGGCATAGCTCTCAAAGGAATACCAATTCCTAATAAATGGGAGACGCGACTATGCCAATACAACCGGAAAATCGTGTTGGAAAATTTAGCGGTGAAAATAATACGAGAAGGCACCAGATCGACTTTGTGCAAAGTGATAAACCGGAGAATAGCGATCAACTCCAAGCTTCACTCCGTCTAGTTAAAACCGTGAGCCCCACGTGGAGCCGGCCGTAGTGGCCGAGCGGTTCTAGGCGCTTCAGTCTGGAGCCACGCGACCGCTACGGTCTCAGGTTCGAATCCTGCCTCGGGCATGGATGTGTGTGGTGTCCTTAGGTTAGTTAGGTTTAAGTAGTTCTAAGTTCTAGGGGACTGATGACCTCAGATGTTAAGTCCCATAGTGCTCAGAGCCATTTGAATCCCACGTGCAAATCGTAATTCGGAGGTCACAGTCGAGCAACGTTTTGAGTGCCCGCGATGTGGCGCACAGCAGGGGACGTGTTTCGACTGATCAATAGGACCGACATACGCGCTATAAAGGTTTCTAACGCCATGATACCCGAATAGAAACCGTTTCCCAGTACAAAACACACGCAACAAAATTGATCAGGGCACACACGATTCACAAAATTTTTGGACTTCAGTTAACGGAAAACTTACAGCATCTGGCAATTTATGGGATGAATACTAGAAAGTAACTCGTCATAAAGGCTTACGTACGCAAATTTTCTCAAGATACCAATACGTAAGGCTTATGATAGTATTTTGACCCGAAACATCACTCAAAAAAGAAAATGTAACGTGAATTCTACGAAAGTGACATCAAAGAAATAACTCAATGGATAATTTCTTGCAGGTTTCCGTACAAAAGACTGAAATATGAAAATGTTGTAATGTATATCATTATTTTTCTAATGAATTTGTTTTCTGTTATTATGTGAAACTTTTAAATGCAGAATAAATATTTTTTTTTAAAGTTAGACTACGAAATTCGGATGCCTAAGGTCGTAGGTTCGAATCTTCTAAAAAAAAAAAAAAAAAAAAAAAAAAAAAAAAAAAAACTGATAAATTTTCAGGGCTCAAGGTACCATCTGAACAATTATTCAGCCGCTTTTTTTCACAAACTTATCAGATGTCAAACTGGCTCCCCTAGAACTAATGTATACTCTGCACTTACCCAGAAATATAAATATGGTTTGCAGCAACAACACTAATAGGTGCTTACTGCATACTGTATCCACCCACAATAACAGGGGAATGTGCCGTCGTTTGTTTGTAGGTCGCTCTTAATAGCAAAGAGGATGCAGTAGAAGAGATGTGTGTCACAATAACGAAGACGAAGAAGGACTCATAGCTTTTAAGGTATGCATTTTAGAGACCATGTTTATTGAACCTTTTTCTTGTTTAGGTCCATATTACCACCTGTCAAAACACGCAATACTTTCTTTTTAATGCCCTACATCCAGAAGGAGTAAATGTACCGATGCTCAGTTATCTTTAAGTAGGTAACAGTGCGCAATGTGGTGAATTTTCTGTGTTTCACAAATAATTTTTAACAATTACAGCTTCTGAATTACGACTGCCACTTTTTTAAGATGAAACTATGTACTTTTTTCTGTGGCATAGGAAAGTGCCTGCGAAGAGGACTTGAAAAAGGCATGGCGTATGTGGAATTTGATCAAGCGCTTACAAGATAACAGCGCCGCAAACCACCGCCCGGTGTAGAGGTCCCACAAACATCTCCCACGCTGTACCAAATGTAAGCAACCACGTAACTCGGGTAGTGTTCGTGTGTTTTCCCGTGCGCTTCAAGTCTGTGCACTGCTGTTGTGGCGATTAAACAACTCACCCGTGAAACCATTTAGACTTACACAATGCTGTGCAACACGGTCCTGTGCTGCAATAAGTCCAGATGAAATTCAGTGTGCCGTATTCTCTGTCCGTTTCTATTTACAGCTTGTTTAAAAGCTCAAGGACAATTTATTGAACTCTTGATATGACCGTAATAATAATAAACACACGAACAGTGCCTCAGCGACTGCTTACATTTTGTGCAGGAGAGCAGACGTTCGTGACACCTCTCCTCCTGACGGCGGGGCAGTGGTTTGTGGCGCTGTTATCTTTTGATCAATCTCCACACACATTACGTCGTTCAAATCCTTTTCGAAGGCTCTTTTTAGTACTACAAAAGACATACACCGATAAACCAAAACATTATGACCACTGCCCACCGAGACATTGGATGGCGCCTGGTGGCCCTGAGGACATTTGAAACGGCTGAAACGGTAACATAAGTTTGTAAGCGGAACAGACAAGGACGGGGGATCACCCTGGCGAAGATATGGGCTGAAAATGGGGAAATCCATTGACTTTGAAAAAGGGCACATAATATTACGCAGAGCCTGTTGAAACGTCTCTGTGAAGTCGTTTCATAAGACGCTTGTCGAATTCGGTACAACTTATTCACTTTACTACCTGATTTGAACTCAATTCATGAACTCTTCCAGAAAGACTGAGCCCTCAGATAAGGCCTATTGAATATTATATGTGTGTTTTAATGTGGAGTTTCGGTTTTGTTTTGTGGGAAACGCTGAGTTGGTCATCGTCTGCTGGGATCAGACGATGTTGCTTCTCGTTCGAAGGACAGCACAGGATGACCAACTTAGGTTTCCAATACCTGAATAGAGAGATTTACCCATCTTAGTCGAAGGCTGTTTTTGTGTGTGAGGTTGGTGACAGAGGGCTACCCCTCTGGTAGCTTCCGCTGCACGGGTAGCCAGGTAATCTCGAAAGAGAAAGCGGCACTCTTCCGTGAACGCTTGGTGAGTAAGGATCGTAGCTCTTAAGGGGGGGTTACAGGTGATAGGAAGCAGGTTGGGTTAGAACTTCGTTATGTTTAACTGTTGAAATACTTAAGAACTTCAGCTTAACTGAAGCGCGAGAAGCGAGGTATTTTTCTGAATGTGCCATAATTATATTGCTTTAAATAGGCGATTTTTGGGTGTTTGAGTTAAAAGTGTGGAAGTTACTTTGTTCATTTTGAACAACGATGAAGTAGAATTTCAGAGGGTAAATCTGATTAGGAAAAACTGGTTAGGATCACTTCAACCGTACGTGAGTGTAATACTGTGTCGAAGCGAGTAGGATTTGTGAGGATTTTTAATCTTATATTTTGTGAAAGTTGCTTTTGTCTTTGTGTGTCGATTTTGTGCCACGTGGTTGGTAATCAATGACCTTTCTGGTCCACCGCGGCTCCGCAATAGGCTTTATTTTAACAGTTTGCTTCTACATCTACATCTACATTTATACTCCGCAAGCCACCCAACGGTGTGTGGCGGAGGGCACTTTACGTGCCACTGTCATTACCTCCCTTTCCTGTTCCAGTCGCGTATGGTTCGCGGGAAGAACGACTGCCTGAAAGCTTCCGTGCGCGCTCTAATCTCTCTAATTTTACATTCGTGATCTCCTCGGGATGTATAAGTAGGGGGAAGCAATATATTCGATACCTCATCCAGAAACGCACCCTCTCGAAACCTGGACAGCAAGCTACACCGCGATGCAGAGCGCCTCTCTTGCAGAGTCTGCCACTTGAGTGTGTTGAACATCTCCGTAACGCTATCACGGTTACCAAATAACCCTGTGACGAAACGCGCCGCTCTTCTTTGGATCTTCTCTATCTCCTCCGTCAACCCGATCTGGTACGGATCTCACACTGATGAGCAATACTCAAGTATAGGTCGAACGAGTGTTTTGTAAGCCACCTCTTTTGTTGATGGACTACATTTTCTAAGGACTCTCCCAATGAATCTCAACCTGGTACCCGCCTTACCAACAATTAATTTTATATGATCATTCTACTTCAAATCGTTTCGCACGCATACTCCCAGATATTTTACAGAAGTAACTGCTACCAGTGTTTGTTCCGCTATCATATAATCATACAATAAAGGATCCTTCTTTCTATGTATTCGCAGTACATTACATTTGTCTATGTTAAGGATCAGTTGCCACTCCCTGCACCAAGTGCCTATCCGCTGCAGATCTTCCTGCATTTCGCTACAATTTTCTAATGCTGCAACTTCTCTGTATACTACAGCATCATCCGGGAAAAGCCGCATAGAACTTCCGACACTATCTACTAGGTCATTTTGCTTGGTTAATGAGCTATCATTTCTGCAAGAATATCTGTTTTTTCGTATGCTTTCTACAAAGCAGCACAACAGTTTTATTCGGAATGCAGCACGTGCTCTAATTCGGCCGTTTGCAAGCAGCAGACGCAGTTAGTATGTTGAATAATTATCGCACAACCTCATGCATTGGTTAAAACTCTTTCTAGAATAGTGCATGCGTAGAATCGTAATGCGAATCTCACTGATATATTTTTATGGTATGAATGCAAAGGAGATGATAGTATCATTGTCTTCCACCCCCGTTTTCTGTGTTTCTTCTTGCTGTAGGTAAATTGTGCTCTGTTACATTCTCACGTAATTCTTACTTAAATATTTCTAGTCAGGCACCAGTTATGTGTAGTTAGGACGTGCAACCAAATACTTAGATACAATAAATAATCGAAGTGAAAGATAAATTTTGTGGTGTTGATCTTACCCACTTACTCCGATTTCCAATCCTGAATTAATAAAGTTGCTTCATGCACGACATGGAGTGTTATTTATCTGGCTACTTAAAGAAATTTGCATACTTGTAATTAAACTAATAATTTTCCAGCTCCGTTTATTTCTAAATGGTTAGGAAGGGCTTGGGCTGGTGGCGACCCTGAATTTCTGAATTTTTATCATTATTTGTGTGAGAGAAGCAGCTAGAAATGCGAGATAACGTATATGGCTCGATGAGAAACGTCGTAAAGATAGTAATACGTTACACTGTGAACGAGTCTCTCGAAAACGGCGAAGCTGTGGAATGTTCACGTGCTACTGTTGCGAGCATCTACAGAAAGAGATAGAAGGACAGTGAAACTACCACAAGAAGCTAAATGGCTGGACGTCCACGACTCTTCACACAACTTGGGGTTCAGAGGCTTGTCTGCCCTGTACAGTAGGACAGATGGCGATCTGTGGCATCTCTACCGAAAGAGCACAGTGCTGGTGCCCGCGCAAGTGTTTCGGAGCGCACTGTTCATCGTACATTGTTGAGCATGGAGCTCCGCAGCAGACCACCCCCACGTGTTCACGTATTGACCCAACGACATCAATTACGATTGCAATGGATACGGGACCATCGGAATTCGACCGTCGATCAATGGAACCGTGTCGGCTCTTCGGGTGAATCACATTTTTCTACATTAGGTCGTCTCCACAAACGACGTCATAGAGGCGAACGGCGCCTCGCAACGTGCAGCGCGCCACGGACACAGGCTGGCGGGAGCGGTGTTACACTACGGGAGGAGTCTTCTGCGCTTGCATGGGATCTGTGGTAGTAATCGGAGACACGACGACAGCTCCGAACCTCCTGTATCCCGTCCTGCTTGATGTCTTCCCCACTGGTATTGTCATCTTTCAGCAGTACAATCGTCCGTGTCTCGGAGCCAGTACCGTGCTACAGTAGTTAAGGTGACCTCACGTTGACGTCTCGGCGAGCAAATTAGCCTGATGTAAATGCTTTGCAACTCATCTGGGTCACAATCGGGCGCCATCACCGCGTTCGCAAATGAGCGGCCCGTTATTTACGCGAATTACACGACTTGTGCGTAGATAATCAAGCCTACCAACAAACTATCGGATTCCTGATATGCAGAATCAGTTCGTTTCAAAGACTTACAAACAACACATTAAGCAGGTAGTCGTAACGTTTTGGCTCATCAGAGTATAGCACCATTTAAGAAAAACGAATTCGGTTCGAATCCTGCCTCGAGCATGGATGTGTGTGATGTTCTAAGGTTAGTTAGGTTCAAGTAGTTCTAAGTCTAGGGGACTGATGACCTCAGATGTTAAGTCCCATAGTCCTTAGAGCCAACGAATTCGGTGTCAAAATTCGGCGTTTACAAACTTAAAAAATGTTTTTGCGCACTTCAAAAATTTCTAAACTTTATCTGCCCTAACTTAGCGGAAACTATACCTTGATGACATTCCTTATAAAAAAGAGAAAAAGAAACGGTGAAGCACCCTGAAGGAGAGAAGGAAACTACATGAGAAATCACAGGTTGAGAGGATACATGACGATATTTCAGTGATTAGAAGATAGAAAAAGTTTGCAAAGAAGTTGGCAATATGAGCACAGTTATCAGTATGAAGTTTCACACCCTCTGGCCTGGATGTATGTGCTGTGAAGCATATGCATAGAGAAACAAATGATGACAGTTTCAGAGAAATTAGAGGACTTGTTCAAGAGAAAGAGCTCCACATGTTGAGCAAGTCAATAACGCGTTGGTACCTCTCTGGCCCTTATGCAAGAAGTCATTGAGCTTGTCATTCGATGATAGATTTGTTGGATGTCCTCCTGAGGGATATCGTGCCAAATTCTGTCCAATTGGCACATCACATCGTCAAAATCCCGAGCTGGTTGTAGAGCCTTGCCCAAAATGCTCGAAACGTTCTCAATTGGGGAGAGATCCGGTGACCTTGCTCGCCAACGTAGAATTTGACAAGCACAAATACAAGCAGTAGAAACTCTCGATGTGTGCGGGCGGGCATTATCTTGCTGAAATGTAAGCTCAGGATGACTTACCATGAAGGACAACAAAACATGGCTACAATATCGCCGACGTACCACTGCCGCGGATTACAAGCAAAGGGGTCCTGCTATGAAAAGAAATGGCAACCCAGACCATTACTGCTGGTTGTCGGGCCGTCCAGGGCATCACTATTGGCTGTCGGGCCGTATGGAAGGCGACAGTCGGGTTGGTAACCTACCGCTGTCCAGAGCGCTTTCAGACACGTCGCAGGCCTGGAATCTCACGGACTCGAGTAGAATTGCCTTTACTGATGAATCCCGCTTTGAAATGAGCGCCTTATGACTAGCGTAGACGGCCGGCCGGATTGGCCGATCGGTTCTAGGCGCATCAGTCTAGAACCGCGAGACCGCTACGGTCGCAGGTTCGAATCGTGCCTCGGGCATGGATGTGTGTGATGTCCTTAGGTTACTTAGGTTTAAATAGTTCTAAGTTCTAGGGGACTGATGACCTCAGAGGTTAAGTCCCATAGTGCTCAGAGCCATTTGACTAGCGAAGGCTTGTCTAGAGACGCGCCGAACAGTGGTGGAATACTAACCTGACTGTTGCCCGCCATACAGCCCGCCAACCAGGAATGATGGTCTGGGGAGTCAAATGGTTCAAATGGCTTTGAGCACTATGGGACTCAACATCTTAGGTCATAAGTCCCCTAGAACTTAGAACTACTTAAACCTAACTAACCTAAGGACATCACACACACCCATGCCCGAGGCAGGATTCGAACCTGCGACCGTAGCAGTCCCGCGGTCTGGGGAGTCATTTATTTTCATTGTAACACCCCTTTGGCTTTCATCCACGGCACTGATACATCACAGCGATGTTCGAGGATATACAGCGCCCCCTTTGATTGCCCTTCTTGGCGAGCCATCCTGGATTTACACTTCAGCAAGATAATGCCCGCCCGCACACAGCGGGAGTTTCTACTGCTGGTCTTCGGTTTTCCAAACCCTACCTTGGCCAGCAAGGTCACCGGATCTCTCCCGAATTCAGAATGTTTGGAGCATTATGGGCAGGACTCTCCAACCATCCCGTCATTTTTCACGATCTAATGAAAAAAAAAATGATTCAACTTTTCTGAAATCGTAATCATTTGTTTGTCTGTACATGTACATCTCATCTACCAACTTCCGTCCCATTCGGATAATTCCTTCGTGGTGAGTCGTTTTTTTCCCCCTTGGAGTGTACGGGATGTATCAAAAAGGATGGCGCAAACTTACCAGGCTGCAAGTATACGTAATACAAGCAGAAATGTCAAGTAAACATGGGCTCTAAAATGCATACCTTAAAAGTTATGAGCACTTGTTCATTAGATGAATTGTGTTCCAAAGTACCGAAGATGAACAGGTGCTCATAGCTGTGCAGGTATGCATTTTAGAGCACATGTTTATTGGCCGTTTTTCTCTTGTTTTGGAACATACTACCAGTTCCCAAAATATGGAAAGCAAAGAGCTTGCAGTAGAGGAAATTTGTTTCACAATATTGAAAATCAAGAATATCTCATAGCTCATAAGGTATGCGTTTTAGAGCCCATGTTTACTTGACATCTCTACTTCTATTATCGTGTTCTTTCAGCCGTACAAGTTTGCGCCATCTATTTTGATACACCCTGTATATGGGCACGGGGAAGCGGCTGACGTCCGAGCTCGTCTCACACATGTTCTATTGGGGAGAGATAAAGAAATATTGTTTGCCATGGGAGCACCTCAACGTCACGAAGACAATTCACAGAAACACTTGCTATGATTGAATGAGCATTGTCCTCTTGAAAAATACCACCATTAGCGAGGGGTAACACGTGAGGACGCAAGATTTCCGTAATGTACAATTTCCTCAATCTACATCACGTGATGTCATACCTATTTCTGTTACTGTTCCTGTACTGACAACAACAATATTATCCGCCTCGATTTTTTAATGGTGGGTCTTTACAGAGGAATGGAAAAACTGGTACAAGCCGACCCCGGGCAAGACGAATTTGGATTCCGTAGAAATGTTGGAACACGTGAAGCAATACTGACCTTACGACTTATCTTAGAAGAAAGATAAGGAAAGGCAAACCTACGTTTCTAGCATTTGTAGACTTAGAGAAAGCTTTTGACAATGTTGACTGGAATACTCTCTTTAAAATTCTAAAGGTGGCAGGGTAAAATACAGGGAGCGAAAGGCTGTTTACAATTTGTACAGAAACCAGATGGCAGATGTAAGAGTCGAGGGGCAAGCAGTGGTTGGGAAGGGAGTGAGACAGGGCTGTAGCCTCTCCCCGATGTTATTCAATCTGTATATTGAGCAAGCAGTAAAGGAAACAAAAGAAAAGTTAGGAGTAGGTATTAAAATCCATGGAGAAGAAATAAAAACTTTGAGGTTCGCCGATGACATTGTAATTCTGTCAGACAGCGAAGGATTTGGAAGAGCAGTTGAACGGAATGGACAGTGTCTTGAAAGGAGGATATAAGATGAACATCAACAAAAGCAAAACTAGGATAATGGAATGTAGTCGAATTAAGTCGGGTGATGCTGCGGGAGTTAGATTAGGAAATGAGACACTTAAAGTAGTAAAGGAGTTTTGCTATTTGGGGAGCAAAATAACTGATGACGGCTGAAGTAGAGAGGATATAAAATGTACACTGGCAATGGCAAGGAAAGCGTTTCTGAAGAAGAGAAATTTGTTAACATCGAGTATAGATTTAAGTGCCAAGAAGTCGTTTCTGAAAGTATTTGTATGGAGTGTAGCCATGTGTGGAAGTGAAACATGGACGATAAATAGTTGGGACAGGAAGAGAATGGAATCTTTCGAAATGTGGTGCTACAGAAGAATGCTGAAGATTAGATGGGTAGATCACATAACTAATGAGGAGGTACCGAATAGAATTGGGGAGAAGAGGAGTTTGTGACACAACTTCACTAGAGGAAGGGATCGGTTGGTAGGACATGTTCTGAGGCATCAAGGGATCACAAATTTAGCATTGGAGGGCAGCGTGGAGGGTAAAAATCCTAGAGGGAGAACAAGAGATGAATACACTAAACAGATTCAGAAGGATGTAGGTTGCAGTAAGTACTGGGAGATGAAGAAGCTTGCACAGGATAGAGTTGCATGGAGAGGTGCATCAAACCAGTCTCAGGACTGAAGACCACAACAACAACATGTAATGGTGAATTTCGCATTACATAGTGGTGCCCGCACATTTTTTATCGGGTACCGTAGACGATCCTGGGTGTATTAGCTGTGTAGAGATGACAAGATTAGCACAAGACACGAAAAGATGGAAGACAGACTCAACGCAGACGAAAAACTAACGAATTTAAAAAAAAAATCATATACAGGCACTGATTTCAAAACAGAGTCTTTCATGAATGAAAAAAGACTCTGCGTCATATTCCGTCTCAATTTTTATCCTTAATCCCAAGGGGTATTCACTCAATTTGGCCCTACTCGTGGCTGACTGTCCCGTTAAATGCCCTCTTCTCCTCGCGCGCTGCACAGCTGTGCGAAGTAGTCCCCGCGGTCCTGCGCCTACCGCCGCCCGCTCTAGTTCCGGAACCACGTGCCGCGTCTCTCTTCCTGATAAAACGTTGCGGCCCGCCCCTCCCACGCGAGCAGCCGCGACTGCGCATGCGCGCCGGCCCAGACCTGTCCTAAGCGGCGCGTCGTGGCGCTGCCCGCGAGCTCGGGACGCGACGTCACGGCGGCCTGGCGCAAGGACACGCGGCCGCCGACCCCAGCTGAGCCGGCTCAGCCCAGCCGGCGGGCCAAGTCTGCCCCTCGTGGCCGGCCGCTGTTACCGCACCGCCTGGCGCCTTGTGTCTGGCCTGCACGAGCTGCGGCCTTGGATGTGTCTGCCAGCGCCCATACCACCTGACGGAGGGCACAGTTTCTACCAGTGCTGTCTTTCCTTATCTGAAAAAAAAAAAAAATGGTTCAAATGGCTCTGAGCACTATGGGACTTAACATCTGAGGTCATCAGTCCCCTAGAACTTAGAACTACTTAAACCTAACTAACCTAAGGACATCACACACATCCATGCCCGAGGCAGGATTCGAACCTGCGACCGTAGCGGTCACGCGGTTCCAGACTGTAGCGCCTAGAACCGCTCGGCCACTCTGGCCGGCCCCACTGTAACAAAAAAAAAAAAAAAAAAAAAAAAAAAAAAAAAAAAAAAAAAAAAAAACTGAGTCAATCGATAAACAACGAACATACATGGATGTCTTACGACGTCCGCCCCGAGCAGATGCAACGAACAAAAGCGAAGAAAATGAGATTAAAAAAAAAGGCGTGCTCGGTCAGGGGGTTAGCTACCCTCTGCAATAAAAAACTGAATGAACGGAAAAACAAAGAACCTGAACTGCTGTCATCGGACGTCCACCACGAACAAATTCATCGACCAATATAGAGCAAAATGAGATTAAAAAAAAAAAAGTGGTTAGCGCTCAACCCCTGTAATCGCTGGTTCGCTGGATCGAGTTCTGCTCGTCAATTTTTTTTTTAAATTTCTAACACATTCATTTTCTTTACTATCTATATTACAATTGATGTAATGGGAAAAATACGTGTAATCGGATGAACTTTTATTAAATTTACAATGGTATTTGGCAGTCTACAAATTTTTATTATCACAAATAATATAATATTCAAAACTGGCGACTAGTAAACGGCCAAACGCATGAAGTGATACTGAAAATGTGTGCTTGTCCGCGATTTGAGAAACCCCTTATACCTAGAAGGAGCCCGAAACGACTTGTTACCACCAAGTTTTGACCGGCACAGACGGCTTTCGAAAGATGTACAATTAATCGTCGCTTTCGACATTACCAGTACAAGTTGCGGGATGATATTTTTCGCAAAAACATGAAAAACAAAGTTAAACGGCACCAGCTGCGTTGAATAAATGCTATGTTTCCGCACACACAAGGTCTTTTGAGGTTTTCCGTGGAAAAACAAACCTAGTTAACATTTTCAAAAACCTGTCTTTCAGCCGATAATTTGGAAGCAAACCATGCATAACGCAACATTTCCTTAAATATCGGCACTGATCATTTGTCATGCAGTATCGAGTGTATTTTAATAGCGTCTTCACGAGGAGCAATTTCTCGTTCTCTTTCGATTCAATACGAACAATTTTGAAGACACAGACAACCATACAGTTTCAGTATCAGTTTATGCGTTCGGTCGTTTACTAGTCGGTAGTTATGAATATTATATTATTTGTGATAATAAAAATTTGTAGACTGCCAAATACCATTGTAAATTTAATAAAACTTCATCCGATTACACTTATTTTTCCGATTACATCAATTGTAATATAGATAGTAAAGAAAATGATTGTGTTAGAAATTAAAAAAAAAAAACTGCCGAGCGGGACTCGATCCAGCAACCCAGCGATTACATAACTTGAGCAGTAACCACTTTTTTTTTAATAATCTCATTCTGTTCGCTTTTGTTCGTTGCGTCTGCTCGGGGCGGACGTCGTAAGACATCCGTTTTAAGTTCGTTGATGATCGATTAACTCAGTTTTTTTATTACAGAGGGCACGTAACCCTCTGACCGAACACGCTGAGCTACTGTGCCGGGTAAACCACTCACCTGCCGGCGCTTCATGGTAAAAGTGGCCACGCACAGGTATATATTTGACGACCGACATTATCTTGCGATTTTCTCAATAACGCTTGAAAAGTACGCGCTACTGCTTACACATTTTCTTGTCCTAATGGAGTACTACGAGTGTACGAAGTCTGCAATAAATCCGCGTTCCAAACGTCGTGGACTCCCCTTGTGAGGCAGAGCGCGAAAATGTAGCTTTTTTCGTTTGGATTAGGCCTGCTACGCATTCCAATCTTGTGATAAACTTTACTACTTAGAGTAGCCCTTGCAACGTTCTCAATTACACTGAGATAATTAAATGAAACAACAATTTTCACTGTTACCAGTCACCGTTTTATTTATTTCCACGACGCGTTTCGAAGGTTTAAACCTCCATCATCGGGTGGATTTACATTAGTAAGTATTACATTTGTGTGTGTGTTGTGTTACGATTTTTGGAGGAACTTGTGGCACTGCCTAGTGGAGAAAACAAGACACTATTTGAGAATACGGTTTAGGATTACTTTTGACAAAAAATTAAACTGATATCTAATGGTAAACAGTAAGTAAGTAAACGAGAGTACCTTCAGTGGTCACAGGTTCCTTCTGCTGTCGTAACACATCACACTTATACTGCCACATTTGTAAACAAATATGGCGTCTGGAACCAGCTGGGTGCAAAGTTCTTATAGCAGAAGGATGATGATGATGATGATGTTTGGTTTGTGGGGCGCTCAACTGCGTGGTTATCAGCGCCCGTACAATTACCCAATCTTTGCTCAGTCCAATTTCGCCACTTTCCTGGATGATGATGAAATGATGAGGACAACACAAACACCCAGTCATCTCGAGGCAGGTGAAAATCCCTGACCCCGCGTATAGCAGAAGGGAAGACATGATCGCAAAGTGCAAAGAATATACATTGTAACAACATTATTGCAGAATAATTGTTTTAAGCATTTGGCGGTGTTTGTTTTGAGGTGTCACATATATGTGTGTGTACTTCAGGTGGTATATAAATCCAATTCTGACAAGTTAAAACAGCTAAACATTCGTACTCGTTTATACAATCAGGTGTAATGTTAAAATGGCTTAAACTTCATACTTGTTGATAACAATTAGGTGAAATGTTACAGACTTTAATTACAAGGATCATATTGGCTATAATAAATAAAACGGTGACTGGTAACAGTGAAATTGTTGTTTCATTTAATGTCAGCAACAGTCACGGTAAAGCCTAACCTAAAAATGTTCGCATTTAAAGTTACACTTAGATAAGTCATGGAACGTTTCCTTTTGTACGGTGTATCGCAGCAACACAACGTGGCACGGACTCAACGAGTCGTTGGAAATCCGTTGCAGAAATATCGAGCCATGCTGCCTCTACAGCCGTCCATAATTGAGAAAGTGTTGCAGGTGCAGGATTTTGTAACGAACTGACCTCTTGATAAATTTTCGATGGGATTCATTTTCGATGATCTGGGTGGCCAAATCATTCGCGAGAATTGTCCAGAATATTCTTCAAAGCAATCGCAAACAATTGTGGCGCTGTGAGGTGACTGCAGATGGTCTCTAAGCAGCCGAACGTAGCCATTTCAAGATAATGATCGGTTCAGGTGGACCAGAGGACCCAGTCCATTCCATGCAATCACAGCCCTCACCATTATGGAGCCGCCACCAGCTTCCAGAGCGCCTTGTTGACAACTCGGTTACATGGTTTCGTGGGTTCAGCGCCACACCCGAACACTATCATCAGCTCCTACCAACTTAAATCGGGACTCATCTGACCAGGCCACGGTTTTACAGTCGTCCAGGGTCCAACCCAAATTTTCACGAGACCAGGAGATGTCGTGGTGTTAGCAAAGGGACTCCCGTCGGTCGTCTACTGCCAAGGCCTATAAACGCCAAATTTGGCCGCACTGTCCTAACGGATACGTTCGTTGTTCGTTCCACATTGATTTCTGCGGCTACTTCACGCATTGTTACTTGTTTGTTAGCACTGACATCTCTAAGCTCTCGGTCGTTCAGTGAAGGCCATCGGCCACTGCGTCGTTCGTGGTGAGGGTTAATGCCTGGAATTTGGTATTCACTCTTGATACTGTGGATTGCGGAATATTGAATTCCTAACGATTTCCGAAATGGAATGTCCAATGAGTTTGCTCCAACTACCATTCGCCGTTCAAAGTCTGTTCATCCCCGTCTTGCAGCCATAGTAACGTCGGAAACACTTTCACATAAATCGCCGGAGTACAAATGACAGCTCCGCCAATGCCCTAAGGAGATCACACACATCCTTGCCCGAGGCAGGATTCGAACCTGAGACCGTAGCGGTCGCGCGGTTCCAGTCTGAAGCGCCTAGAACCTCTCGGCTCCGATAGCGAGCGGAAATGATGAAAATCTGAGGGCGCAAGATCAGGTGAATAAGATGTGTGCGGAATGACTTCCCAACCCTTCTGTATAGTGTTTCCTGTCAGTCTAGCAGGATGCGGGCAGGCGTTATCGTGGAGTAGCATCACTTTACGCATCTTCCTAGGCACAGTTCTTGGATTGTGTCTGCAAGAAGTCTCAATTGTTGACAACAAATGTCGGCAGTGTTGTTACACTTCGGGGAAGCAATTCATAGCATCCCAAACCGTCGCTCTTCCACAAGGTCCATAACATTATCTTTTGTGGATGCCCGCAGGTTTTTGTATGGGGAGTTGTTGATTTGCTTGGGCTCAACTATTCCTTTCTTCTTCTTATGTTGGCATAAAGGCACCATTTCTCGTCACCAGTAACGATACAGGATAGGAATGATCGGTGTTGATCACGAGCCAATTGATGGCGAGCAAGCAGAGATGCACAGTTGGCCACCCGCTGATTTTTGTGATTTTTACTTCGAGCCTGCGATACCCATACACGCGAGTTTTGAACTTTCCCCACTGCATGCAAATGTCGTATGGCGGTGGAACGATCACAGTTCATCAAATTTTCCATTTATTGATCACACTGTCGTGGATCATCGTGGATTAATGCATTTAAATGATCTTTATAAAACCTAGAAGGTCTTCCTGAACGTGGAGAGTCACTAATGCCAAAATCATCCTCCTTAAAACGAGAAAACCCTTTTCTTGTCGTGCTCTGTACAGTAGCATAATCCCCATACAAGGCGCAAATGTTTCTGGCTGCTTTCGCTGCTATCACCCGTCTATTGAAGTCATAAGCCTATGTCGGAAATGTTCCGATTTCTCCACTTGGCACTCCATTTTCTAGCACCCACAGCTCCACCCACTATCTCGAAATGGCAAAATGGCAATATGTAAACTCAAGCAGCAAAAGTGAACTACAAATAAAAAATGGCAATCGATAAATAACCCAATAGCAACCGAAATAACATCATGCAAAACAAGAACGCTACGAATTTATGCGCCCCGCCATGGCAGTATCAAAAAACGTTCAACGTCACTTTACCCGGTCGTGGTTGGCTCTTCGCTATTTTCAGCGGTGATGGGTCCACCTGCTGCCATTGATTGCTTTTCTTCTTTGTCCCTAGGTCACAGTGACGCAAATGGCACTCGTCCACGGTGAAAAGGCGGCTAAAATAGTTATCTGGATTGGACTGATCTAGCTGTAACATTTCCGCAGCTGCCTTTATTCGTCTGGCTTTTTGGATTGGTGTGATCAACCACGAAAACTAGTGGATGGTGAATTTTATCACGTTCAAAATGTCGTGTCGCTAAGATGAAAACTGATCCATGATTAATTTTCCTTTTTTCCACAACCGGCTCGATTATGATAACGCCGGTCTTCGTGCTACAGGATCTTCACTTCCTTTGCTTTTCACGGATCTTCACAGAAATATGGTCTACCATTTCGTTTTCCGTCGTTTAGTCTTATTCATCTATCCTGGAAGCGTGAGAGCAGGCTAACTACTGTGTCATATTCAGCTGTTTTGTTGCTGTACGCTTCACACAGGTCTGTATGGATTGTTGCTGCGTTGTTCTCCTTCAAATGCAGATGTGTATCCGCAGACAAACAGTAAATTAATTACGTAACTTTATTGTTTCAAAGAGATAGTTGAAACTTTATAATAATTCCCCGTAGTCTATTCTATTTGCCCCACGCTGAGATCCAATTATGGTTTGATCCTCATGTCCAGTCATCAGTTTTAGTGATTGCTGAGTCTCGTACTGCTGATTTGTAGAACTACGAACTATGCACACAACAGAAAAGCGGCGAAGCGAGAACCACACACATTAAATCAAACACACGTATTATTAGTGTGTATTTTTAACGAAACAAGGAAATGAGACAACTGTCCAGTATACCTAACAGAACTTGGGTGGAAAATTTATTATAAATCATTTTTCCATGTGGATACTCAAAGCAGTCGCATGATACGTTAAAAATGTTCATTGAGCAGCTGAATCAGGCGATATGCGGACTGACCCAAAGAGTGACGACATTGTTGCCTGCGTGGCAGGTGGTTCAGCTTTCGGCTGCCGCTACTCTAGGGATTGTAATAAACACGTCATGGGGATCATAGTTGGCCCGCTGCATGAAAAGAATATCCAACATGGCTCCTGTATCGACTGCCTCACTATACAAATGTGATCTCGCTTTCTGGACCTGGACTTCGATTTGAAACTGTAATTGTGTGCGTCGTTGCTCAAAACGATTCTGCCTTCTTCAATGATAGTACTTGGAGATCTGTAGTCGTAACGTTTGCTCTGCACTACGTTCCCGGCCGTCGACTTAACACCGATCTCGGGTTCTTGCAACTGGATACAACCACTGTCAAATATGCGTACCTTTGCTCATCGCTTATCACAGGGCATAGAGGTTAGCGTGGGGGGATAAATACTGCCACAGGACACACGAATCACGGAATAAGTGCAGTGTTTTTGTCATTAGTCTTGTGACTGGTTTGGTGTGGCCCGCCACGAATTTCTCTCCTGTGCCAACCTACGTCCTCAATGATTTGCTGGATGTATTCCAATCTCTCTCTTCCTCTACAGTTTTCACTCTCTACGGTTCCCTCTAGTACTACAGAAGTTATTATCTGACGTTTCCCATGTGTTCCTTTCTTCTCCCATTCTGCGGAGAACCATATCATTGCTTACGTACCAGTTCACCTAATTTTCAACATTCCTCTGTAGCGCCGCGTCTCAACTGCTTCTTTTCTCTTCTGTTCCGGTTTTCCCACAATCCGTGTTTCACTAACATACAATGCTGTGCCACAAACAAATATTCTCAGAAATTTGTTCGTCCAGTTGAGATCTATATTAGACTCTAGTAGACTTGTCTTGTCCAGGAATTCCCACTTTTCCAGTGCTGTGCTGCTTTTTATGTCCTCCTTGCTCCACCCATCATGAATTATTTTGCTGCCTTAACTTCATCCGCTTCGTGATCACCACTTATGATGTTAAGTTTCCCGGTATTCTCATTTCTGCTACTTTTCATTAGTTTCGTCTTTCTTCGATTTACTCTGAGTACGTACTCTGTACTCATTAGACTGTTCATTACACTCAGAAGATCCTGTAATTCTTCTTCACTTTCACTGAGGAGAGCAGTGTCATCAACGAATCTTATTGCTGATAAACTTTCACTTTCAGTTTTAATCCCACTTTTGAACTTTACTTATTATTTCCGTCATTATGTCTTCGGTGTAATTATTGAACAGTAGAGGCAAAAGAATACATCCCTGTTTCGCCCTTTTTAACCCGAGCAGTTCGTTCTTGATCTTCCACTGTTATTGTCCCCCCTTGGCTGTTGTACGTATTGTACATTACTCTTCTTTCCCTGTAGTTTATCCCTATTTTTCTCAGAATTTCGAACATCTTGCACCATTTGACATAGCCGAACGCGTTTTCCAGATCGACAAATCCTATGAACGTGTCTTGATTTTTTTCCTCAGTCTTGCTCCCGCTATCATCCGCTAGGTCAGAAATGCCTCTCTGGTGTCTTTAACTTTCCTAAAGCCAAACTGATTATCATCTAATAAATGCTCAATTTTCCTTCCATTCTTCCGTATACTGTTCTCGTCAGCAACTTCGACGCATGAGCTGTTAAGCTGATTGTGCGACAATTCTCGCACATGTCGGCTCTTGCACTCTTCAGAAATGTATGGATGACGTTTTTTACGAAATTATGATGGTATATCGCCAGTCTCATACGTACTACACATCGACGTGAATAGTCGTTTTGTTGCCACTTCCCCGATGATTTTTAAAAATTCTAATGGAGTGTTATCCATACTGTCTGTTTTATTTAACCTTCGGTCGTACAAAGCCCTTTTAAATTCTGGCTCTAATACTCGATCCCCTATCTCATCCTTGTCGCCTTCCGTTTTTTCTTCTCTGACATCACCAGATGAGTCCTCCCCGTCATAAAGGGCTTCAATGTACTCTTCCCACCTATCTACTGTCTTCCCTGCATTTAATTCCCGTTGCAATCTTAATGTTACTAACCTTGCTGAATTGTAACTGTTGAAACTGACAACGCAAAATGTCTATTGTTGCTGTGTTATAGCCATTTTGACGTACAATTAATAGTGAATGAAGGAACCAGCCGCCTTAGGGAGACCCTTGCCCGCAAGCATATGAACTGGAAACTTACACCTGGCTCCTAGATAAACTTTTAGCCTGGATGGAAAAGTTAAAAATTATTCCATATTTATAACATAATTCATGCAGAAATTGTAGTCGTATGAAATTGGACGGATCTTTTTGAAACACACTGTACTTTGCGCGACCTTCTCCGGTATGCAGTAGATAAGGGTTTTTGGTTGTTTGGCGCAGTAAAGAACGAAACGTTCGTTGTTTGTGTTGCAGACATGACAGCCAGACTGTCCGCCAAGTTCCGCATGGCGACTGCGGGCCTCACGGACGAGAGGATGAAGATGATGAACGAGGTGGTGATGGGCATCCGCGTCATCAAGATGTACGCTTGGGAGAAGCCCTTCGCGAAGCTGGTCGCCCTCGCCCGCAGGTAAAGTACGCTGTAGTTGCTGATTACCTCTTCCAATACAATCGTAATAAAATTCACATTTGCTTTCCACTATAACAGAAAGAACTCGTGGCTCAGAACACTCCTGACGCTAACATCGAGATGTCGCACGGCCATAGCTTGGCTGCCAATATTCTAATACCCAGAAATCTACCAGAGTTCTGTGGCTACGAAAGCTATTGCACAGATACGAACGGAAAACGTTTCTCATTAGAGAATACGTACTTTAAAGAAGACTACTCATTGACATCTGACCAGTTCACGCAAATGATAAGAGAAAAGTGCATTTGCAACGTTTCAGTACAGACAGAAAGTGAACGGAGGACGGGTCGTGAGTCGTGCTTGGGTAGCTCAGTTGGTAGAGCACTTGCCCGCGTGAGAGAAAGGTCCCGAGTTCGAGTCTCGGTCCGGCACACAGTTTTAATCTGCGAGGAAGTTTCATATCAGCGCTCACTCGGCTAATCTCATAGCAGCTGTCTTACCAGTATGACATGCACCCCCTCTGGCTTGGATGTATGCACAGATTTGGTTAGGAAGAGCGTCGCAAAGTCGTTGCATCCTCCCTTGAGGTAAGCTGGCACACAAATGTTGTATATTGGATACTGGCACGGGGGTGGAGGTGACGTCCGAGCCAGGCCCACACATGTCCTTTTGTCCTGTCGGGGACAGATCTAGGGATCTTGAGGGGCACGGCAGAGCCTCAACATCACGCAGTTGGGTCGTAGAGTCACGAGCCGTGTGGTGGACAAGCGATATTTGCGGCGTTTGGACTGCTGCACTGCTTTGTTGACTATATTTCAATGTAAATGCGTGGAATTTAGCAATTAATGATGTATCTATCCTTTCAAACAATTTAGAGGTCAAAGAACAGGGAAAAAAGGCAAACTGAGTGTAAAAGGAAGGAACAAGAAAGCAAATAAATTGGTAAGAGAAAGAAGTTAACGCGGTCACAACTGCGAATATAAATAAGCGAACTGAGGGAAGAAGATTCTTTGGTTGATTATGGAGCAAAGAGTCCAAAGCAGATTTTCTCGTACGTCATTTCTGAGGGGAATAACTGCTGAAGAGTACAATGGAGTGGTGCAAAATTATCCAGTGTTAGTTCTCAAGTTATACACATCCATTCCGAGACGAATTCAACTTTGTACGAGAGGTTTTCTAGTCTAGCATGCCATGTTTCTTTCGGCGTTTTCATTATTTTGGTAGCTGTAAGTAATGTACTCGGTTTTGGGGTCGCGTCAGTTAGGTTAAAACTCCAGAATGCACTTAGAAACACGTCCAACGTCGACTGATATGGTACGCCGCCACACCTGGAGAAACATTTTGAGGGAGAAATGGTAAACTCTCTTATGACGAGAAGTCGTCTTCTTCTTGCATATCCCCTGCAAAATATGAATGATTGTTATCGAGATTACTGTTTTATCAAGTGGCTCTGTTATGGCAAGCGAGAACTTGCATGACAGCGTTCCGAAAATATTGTCGTAGCTACAGAAATCGGTCCTGCGTGTTAGCACAGTTTTCGTTTGTTATGCTTACATGATTTTTCACTTTAATGTGCGAACATCGTGTGACGGAAACACCAAAGTATAACAATATACTTCATTGTTCGAGTACAATATTTTGTTGTCCTTCCTGTCTCATTTGCATGTACGAGAAAACCAGAAGTACTACGGATAGCGTGAAGCCTTAACAGCGGAAAATTCGGATTCATTTAAGTATTTATCTTCTTCACTTGTACCATAAACAACATTATTTCGCTTCTTTGTTGAATGTAAAGAAAATAATTTCCTGGAGGTCGGAAACGAATGTCATAATTATCATTCCAGTATGTGTTCTTCGTTACGACATGCCAGATATTCGATTTGGTTAGAATCCCCTCGTCATGTGTGCCCAAGTTTCCGACAGAAGACAAACATCTACACAAAATCGCCTGTGCCGGGTGTCTGTCAATCAAGTTCGTTACATATTACTTGCTATATTGATTACAATTTACGAGAGGTGTAAAATGAAAATAAAAAAAAGTGACGCAACGACTTCCTCGAGGAATTTCTCAAAGATTAATTTAGATTTTCTGCCTTTTAAAAGAAATTTCCACCAGGTTTCGTATGTACTTTGAATGAATATGTGCTGACTGAAATAATCACTTTGGGTACGAAAATGGCAGTTAAGAATTTGTCCCGTACAAATATGTGTAGCGCAGTTCATGTTGAATGAAAGACCATGTGTTGTCTATCCAATTCTGTTATGATTTATCATTCGAATTATACGAAAATTATTGTTATTTATATTTAGACCTATCGACTCTTTAACTGATGCTAGGCAGATTCAAACGTTCTTTTTACGTTGGAATTTGAGACCATTACTCGTCGGTTAGCGCCTATCTGCTTGAGGAGTCCGTATTTTTGGAACAGGATACACACACATCGCGCCTCTCAGTCAAGGAACTCTCTCCATTGCGGTGACGATTTGCGTAGCACAGGCCGTTATTTCTGGTACCAGATTAGCAAATGCGTCACTGCCAGCGCCTTATAAAAGTATACAGCGTATGTCAGATTAAGGAGTAAACAGTTTTTCGAAGAGGACAAGATTTTGAAAATTGGTGAAATTAATTGGGCCATAACACAAAAAGCAGAGAAGAAAAATATACCCTTCCAATGACAAGCTTAAGTTTACAAGTGGGTACCTGCAGGTTGCACTCAGTTCTTCCTAGACATGTCACAGTTGCTTACAAAGAAACATGGAGTGTGTATTCTATCTACACAAAATGGATGGATAGAAAGACGTCAGCGAATAGCAGAAATGTTACCATATTTGGCTGGTCAAAAGACGTAGTGTACACGAGGTGACTGATTGCTGGGGTGTCAAGCAGCTCTTTCAAGCATGTATAGCGACAGCAGAGACGAATAACGTAAGCGGAAAAGAAGTGCGTGCTAGTTAGGCGGAAAAATGCCCGCCCGTCTAGCCGCGCGGTCTAACGCACTGCTTCTCGAGCGGGAAGGCGTGCCGGTCCCCGGCACGAAAACGCGCGGTGAATTAGTGTCGATGTACGGTGTTACGGCCAGCCTGTGGATGTTTTTTAAGGCGGTTTTCCATCTGCCTCGGCGAATGCTGGCTGGTTCCCCTTATTCCGCCTCAGTTATACGTGTCGGCGATTGCTGCCCAAACACTGTCTCCACGCACGCGTACACCATAATTACTCTACCACGCAAACATTGGGGTTATTCGTCTGGAATGAGACGTTCCCGGGGAGGTCCAGTGGGGGCCGAACCGAACAATAACCCTGGGTCCGGTGTAGGGTGGCAGTGGGATGAGTAGACTGCTGTGGCCTGTTCTGGGGTTGTGTACTGCTGAGGGTTACGGCGGGGAAGAAGCCTCTCCGTCTTTTCTAGGTTCCCAGTTCAATACATACATACATACATCGCAACAGGAATCGCAGGATGTGTAGAATTAATAACTAGAATCTTTTCGCAACTCGCTAGAGATTATTGAAAACCTTTAACGACTGAAACTTCCTGGCAGATTAAAACTGTATGCCGGACCGAGGCTCGAACTCGGGAACTCCCTGCCAGGAAGTTTCATATCAGCGCACACTCCGCTGCAGAGTGAAAATTTCATTCCTTTAACGATTGATTGCTATTTAGGACAACGGCGATTAAAATTCCCGTCGACGCACCGGGATTTTCGATTTCTACGGTTTTTCCTAAATTACTTAAAGCAAAGGCTGTGATGATTCCTTTGAAAAAGACACAGTAAATTTTATCCACAGCTCCCCACTTCTTTTGTTCATTCTATTTCAGTTCGTCTGTAATGATGCAGCTATTCTTTGCTTTTCACAAACGCAGATGATTGAAACAAGTCCTGTGCTCTGATGATTGTAGACCCGCGAGATAACGGAAACACTTTTTTATTCATTAAATTACGCTTTGAGTTCTTTGAGGTACTCTCCAGCACTTATCGCATTCTTATGTCAAGCTCAAACAGGAGGTAATGATTTTTTCCCTTGAGCTTTTGATCAGTAATCATCGTCGCAGGGAAGCAAATTGAAACATTAATTATAATAAAATTATAAACAGCCGACCAGTTGCAATGGATAAAGAAATTCTTTACCTAGGTTTCGACAAATATTAATCTGTCTTCTTCAGAAGGTAGCAGTTTTACATTAGTAAGGACGAATGTACCATCGCCGTTTTTACAAATGTCGGCATAGATCCATTTGTCAAAAATGAAATATAGCCCTAGGATTACGGTTTGTCATGTAAATATAAAATAGTCGGTTGTGAGCTCTGCAAGATCCATGTACTATTTTATATTTACGTGACAAACCCTAATTCTAGGGCTACATTTCCTTTTTGACAAATGGATCTATGCCGACATTTGTAAAAACGGCGATGGTACATTAGTCCTTACTAATGTAAAATTGCTACCTTCTGAAGAAGACAAATTTATATTTGTCGAAACCTAGGTAAAGAATTTCTTTATCCATTGCAACTGGTTGGCTGTTTATAATTTTATTACGTGGAACCGTTGCTGAAGTACCCAGAGACTTCTCTAGATCGCCTTCTCCACATTTTCTACGTGGTTGTTCCCCAACAACACTGGGGATAGGTAGGCTGCAACACTGTCTCACTCCTTTTTCAACTACTGACTGCATTTAATTTCCATTTACTTTTACAACTGTAGTCTTATTTCTATGTAAGTCGTACGCAGCCTTTCGTTCCCTGTATTTTATCCATGATAATTTTCAAACATTAAAGACAGTGTTCCAGTTAGTTTGATGACAGACCGTTTTTTTAAATTTACAAATAAATAAACGTGAATTTGTCTTTCCTCAAACTATCTTCAAAGATAAGGATTTTGCAGTAGCCAAATGTAGACATAATATAATGTGATCTATCCATCCGTCATCGACAATTTAAAAGTTTACCGAGGAAAGTTTATAAAAGTTTTGTTTCACGTCCTTGTAAGATTCTGTACGTGCTGTGCATCTTAGTTAGTGTCAAGTATCGTAGAGAATTGACTGTTACTAGTTCCAGATTTGATTTTACTCCGCAACTATGAAAAGATTGAAAGATAGCAAAAATGTAACTCCTGTGGACCACAAATACCACCTGATCAAAAGTGTCTGGACACCCAGGCATAATGTGGAATTGACCGCTGGATGTCACGAGAGGACCCGCCAGTGTAGAAGGAGGCGGGGCGTACCACGTTATCAGTAGAGAAGTAAAGCCAGCAGACTGGAACTCTCAGGAGAGATCAGAGACTCCGAACGTGGGCTAGCTATTGGATGTCACCTGAGTAACAAATCCGTCAGGGGCATCTCAACCCTTCTAAAACTGCCTAACTGCTACGGTCGCAGGTTCGAGTCCTGCCTCGGGCATGGATGTGTGTGATGTCCTTAGTTAGGTTTAAGTAGTTCTAAGTTCTAGGGGACTGATGACCTCAGATGTTAAGTCCCAGAGTGCTCAGAGCCATTTGAAGCATTTGAAAACGGCCCAAGTCGACAGCTGCTGGCGTGTATGTGAAGCAAAAACTCGAAGGAACAACAGCTGTGAAATCAAGGCCAGATAGACCTCGTAAACTGACGGACAGTATTGGATGGTGGATGCAAAATATCGCACGAAATTTGGGGGAGAAATCACGCGTGAGTTTCAGAGTGCTGGCAGGAGTTCACCTAACGCAATGAAAGTGCGTAAGAAGTTAAAAAGAATGCGGTAAACTGGCCGAGCAGGTCATTAAAAGCCACACATTTCTGTACTCATTGGTAATCTGCGTTTGAAGTGATGTAAGGAACGTCGCTTCACGACTGTGGATGTCTGGAAACGAATGATTCGGAGTGATGACTCACGCTATACCCTATGGCAATTCGATGGAAATGTTTGCGCGGAGAACGTTAGCTGTCACGTGTGTAATGCCAGCAGTGAAGTAGGAAGTGGTGCTATCACGGTATCGGGGAGCTTTCGTGGTTTGGATGTGGTTCCCTTATCGTACTGAGGAAAACACTAAATTTGGAAGGATATGAACAGCACTGTGTATTGCGTACAATAGAGGAACAGTTCGTAGACGATGATTGTTTCTGTCAGCATGACAATACATCCTATTATAAAGCAACATATGTGAGGCAATGATTCGTGGACAATAAAATTCTTGTAATAGACTGGCCTGCCCAGATTCCCAAATGGCTCAAAATGGTTCAAATGGCTCTGAGCACTATACGACTTAACTTCTGAGGTCATCAGTCGCCTAGAACTTAGAACTAATTAAACCTAACTAACCTAAGGACATCACGTACATCCATGCCCGAGACAGGATTCGAACCTGCGACCGTAGCGCTCACGCGGTTCCAGACTGAAGCGCCTAGAACCGCACGGCCACAACGGCCGGCCCAGATTCCCAACCTCAACACAATGGAACCCCTTTCGGACGAGGTAGGACATCGATTTCACTCCAGACACCAACGTCAAACATCACTACCTTTTCTGGTTTCGGCTATCGAGGAAGACTGAGCTGCCATTTTTGGAAATTAGAAATTGGAAATTTGTGGAAGTTCCTATGGGACCAAACTGCTGAGGTCATCGGTCCCTAGGCTTACACACTACTTAATCTAACTTAAATTAACTTTCGCTAAGCGCACCACACACACCCATGCCCGAGGGCGGATTCGAACCTCCTACGGGGGCAGCGGCGTGCAGCGTGACAAGGCGGTTGAGACCGCGCAGCTACCCCCGCGGTCTGCCATTTTTCCACAGACATTCAGACACCTCAATAAAAGTCGTCAGCAGACTTCAAACCGTCATAAAAGCGAAGGGTCGATACACCCCATATTAATGTCCATTAATAGGCGTTCGTATACACTACTGGCCATTAAAATTGCTAGACCACGAAGATGACGTGCTACAGACGCGAAATTTAACCGACAGGAAGAACATGCTGTGATATGCAAATGATTATCTTTTCAGAGCACTCACACAAGGTTGGCGCCGGTGGCGACACCAACAACGGGCTGACATGAGGAAAGTTTCCAACCGATTTCTCATACACAAACAGAGGTTGACCGGCGTTGGCTGGTGAAACGTTGCTGTGGTGCCTCGTGTAAGGAGGAGAAATGTGCACCATCACGTTTCCGACTTTGATAAAGGTCGGATTGTAGCCTATCGCGATTGCGGTTTATCGTATCGCGTTAGTCGAGATCCAATGACTGTTAGCAGAATATGGACTCGGTGTGTTTAGGAGGGTAATACGGAACGCCGTGCTGGATCCCAACGGCCTCGTATCAGTAGCAGTCGAGATGACAGGCATCCTATCCGCATAGTTGTAACGGGTCGTGCAGCCACGTCTCGATCTCTGAGTCAACATATGGGGACGTTTGCAAGACAATAACCATCTGCACGAACAGTTCGACGACGTTTGCAGCAGCATGGACTATCAGCTCGGAGACCATGGCTGCGGTTACCCTTGACGCTGCATCACAGACAGGAGCGCCTGCGATGGTGTACTCAACGACGAAGCTGGGTGCACGAATGGCAAAACGTCATTTTTTCGGATGAATCCAGGTTCTGTTTACAGCATATGATGGTCGCATCCGTGTTTGGCGACATCGCGGTGAACGCACATTGGAAGCGTGTATCCGTCATCGCCATACTGGCTTATCACACGGCGTGATGGTATGGGGTGCCATTGGTTACACGTCTCGGTCACCTCTTGTTCGCATTGACGGCACTTTGAACAGTGGGCGTTACATTTCAGATGTGTTACGACCGGTGGCTCTACCCTTCATTCGATCCCTGCGAAACCCTAAATTTCAGCAGGATAATGCACGACCGCATGTTGCAGGTCCTGTACGGGCCTTTCTGGATACAGAAAATGTTCGACTGCTGCCCTGGCCAGCACAATCTCCAGATCTCTTACCAATTGAAAACGTCTGGCCAATGGTGGCGGAGAACTGGCTCGTCACAATATGCCAGTCACTACTCTTGATGAACTGTGGTATCGTGTTGAAGCTGCATGTGCAGCTGTACCTGTACACACTATCCAAGCTCTGTTTGGCTCATTGCCCAGGCGCATCAAGGCCGTTATTACGGCCACAGGTGGTTGTTCTGGGTACTGATTTCTCAGGATCCATGCACTCAAATTGTGTGAAAATGTAATCACATGTCAGTTGTGGTATAATATATTTGTCCAATGAATACCCATTTATCATCTGCATTTCTTCTTGGTGTAGCAATTTTAATGGCCAGTAGTGTATTTTTGTTTACGTACTGTAGAGGCATATCCTTATCCTCTTACACAGCGTTGAAGGGAATGGTGCTCCAGTTAAGGAGCACTGGCACGAAGACTAACAGTTTGCATTTTTGCGTGTAGACGGTGTACACAGAGCAGCTCTGCGGTAGCGAACCGGTCTGTTCTGGAAATGTGCCGGCCCTCATCTCGAGGCAAGTGCTTCAATCGAATCGCCCCTGCGCCGACTGCTCTACGTAGTTGTCGGTAACTGCTGCTGCCGGAACCGTAACTCTGGCTGCTTGTGGCTTCGCCGTCAAAGAAGCCAAAACTCTCACGGCACACACAAAGCCTATACTGGCCCTGAGTTTCCTCTCGAACAGTAATCTGATGGAACGTCGGGCTTTTGTTCTCGCTCCGGTGATGCTTCGCGAAAAGCGACACTACCGCGTCGTAGCAGCGAACTCCGGCGATGTTGTGACGTGTCTGTGTTGTGTGGCAGGGCCGAGGTGTCCAAGGTGACGAAGACGGCGTACCTGCGCAGCTTCGTGCTCGCCCTCGAGTTCTTCGTGGACCGCACGGCGCTGTTCGTCACGCTGCTCACCTGCTGGCTGCTCAACTTCGAGATCACCGCCGATAAGGTAACTCACGTACCGACGAACTTTTCTGTTAGGACCAGCGTAGGAAACGACGCGCACTGCCTTCGAAACGGGGTGAGTATTTCGGACGAAAGAGCGCCATTCAGGACTGCGCCGTCATGTAAGGCCCGTGTAGAAGTACGGGGAGCACAAATCTACTAACGACCCTTCACACGTTGTGTAGTGATGCTGAATTTATTGTCTGACGCAAGGAACCCAAAATTAAAACAGATGGTAGATGGGTAATTGAGATAAGGAACTATGGTCAGAAATTAATGCTGAGAGATTTAGTTACATAAACAACTTCCTATTTGTAATCACAATTTAAGCGCATAGAAGCTGTTAAAATTTACGACAGCCAGTCTCAGTGCATGCATTTCAACAGCGCATAATTTTTGCAGTACACTCTCTAATATCCCTTTGTCTCTTTGTAATGAAACAGGAAGCTAGGACTTCAAAAACACTTTTCTCTTCAGTTCCTATTGAGTTTTCATACAAGCTCTCTTTCTTAAGCTTTATCCCATCGCGCGGGAACCGCTGTTTTCATGATGTTTTGGAAATTTATTTTTATTTCAACTTCGTGGCCGGATGTCTTTCCTGTCGTCAGTCAGTTTACCTAAAGGAGGACAGTACCTATCTCTCTGTGACTCACGTATGCTTCGACGTTTGTGTTGTTGTTGTTGTGGTCTTCAGTCCTGAGACTGGTTTGATGCAGCTATCCATGTTACTCTATCCTGTGCAAACTTCTTCATCTCCCGGTACTTACTGCAACCTATATCCTTCTGAATGAGTGTATTCATCTCTTGGTCTCCCTCTAGGATTTTTACCCTCCACGCTGCCCTCCAATGCTAAATTTGTGATCCCTTGATGCCTCAGAACATGTCCTACCAACCGGTCCCTTCTTCTAGTCAAGTTGTGCCACAAACTCCTCTTCTCCCCAATTCTATTCAATACCTCCTCATTAGTTATGTGATCTACCCATCTAATCTTCTGCATTCTTCTGTAGCACCACATTTCGAAAGCTTCTATTCTCTTCTTGTCCAAACTGTTTATCATCCATGTTTCACTTCCATACATGGCCACACTCCATACAAATACTTTCAGAAACGACTTCCTGACACTTAGATCTATACTCGATATCAACAATTTTCTCTTCTTGTTTGTGTTATCGTATCGTTTTTCCTGAGGAAGAGGGGGGCGGAGGGAGGGGAAAACTAGGGCACAGCCCGGTATTTGCTTAAAAGAGCGTGGAAAACCGCCTAAAATTCACAGTCAGGGTGGTTAGTGTAACAGACTAAGGCTGTTAATTCACGGTTCAGATTCGATGCGTGTGTGGGCCATCTGCCTGTGCTGTACGCTACCAAGCTGCGCGTTAAGCTAGACAAGCAGATCTGAGATGTCATACACGAACCGCATAGAAAAAAAATCCACTGCGGACCCGTTACTGACGTCTGTATATCGTTTTTTTTCCAATGTAGCGTCAGTAACTTTGATGTCGAGATGTAGGTTTCAAATACGTGGCTCACACACATTACTAATTGAAGATCTCGGGGAGTACCGTATGAAATGTCAATTTCCGACTGTTGGTTCCTTATCTCGAAATACTCAGTTTAGGATTGTCTACTGTCTTAATACAACTCTGACCCTAAATTTTTGGGGTATCTTGTACGTAAAGGCTTTATTGCCTTTATTTAGTATAGTATATCTATTTAGTATACTATACAAGCTGGAATCCAAACTTTCCAATTACCCATAACATTTAGAAACTACACGGACCATAGTCACATACCTTCCTATCGTTCGTAGTGTAGAGTCAACTTTACCTCAAAACGGCTGGAATCTAGGTTTATTTCTTTTATTGGTGTCTTATCTTTCGAACAATATTTCCTTGTTGTCTCCAGGTATTATAATGATGGTTTGACAATTCATTAAAAATCTGCTTTACAAGTACTGCATTCACTGTTTTCCTATCCGATGCACGCGAAAACTATATAAGCTGTGAATGTCCTAATTTCTTCCTATTTCATACCTGTGACAAGTGTTATTAAATACGATTTTTGCCCACCGACTGTTACCAATGTTTGCAGCTATGTAATTCCTGGAAATAAAAAAAAAATATGTGAGTGGATTAGTGTCAGTAGCATCAAGCGACTTCAAGATTGTTTCAACGTAATAGGTGGAGTGATTTGGAGTGCTGCCTTATTTGCATACAGCTGAAATCATTACTTATTTTCAACGTGTAGCGTGAGAGCATATATTTGCTGGTGAAAATCTGCTGTTGAAACTTAGCATGAGAAAAATGTTTCTTTCCTTTGTAACACAGACATGCTATAACAATTTCGTAACACAGCTCTGAAAAGACAAAATTATCTATAATTGGAAGTGCTGATTAATTTACATTGATTTCACTTGAATTTCTATAAATTTTAAGTCAAACAATGTATTTGTGCTTTTCAGATTCACGGTTACTTGACAAGATGCAAGTGAGACGGTGCTTGTCACGTGTATCTCAAATTTAGTAAGGCTATGTGGCGACTATTTGTAGAAAAATGTCATGGAAAAGTTATCTGCACGTCATAAAAATGAGTAGTTGAAGTAATATCTTTGTAAAGTGCTACAGAAAAGAAGAAGTGGATTTTCTTGCTAGAAGATGCGACTTATTACATAGTTGGAAAAAATTATTTGGAAGAGTTTCTGTGAAGATGAGCTCAGAAAAGATGTGAAGCGCCTTGTTTGTCTTTTATGGTTAACAAGTCGTTGTACTTGAGAGTTGTAGATGTGTTGTGACATCGAACGTCGAAGTGTCAGAGTTGTGAACAGTTGAAGCGCACATGTGGTTTATTTTGTGCTGTTTATAGAAGTGTGAGTCACAGTGTCTGCTGAGTGGCCAGCAAGGACCTCACGACACCCTCACCGCCGCAGTCGTACCAACAGCCGTCTGCACGTGAGTAATGTGTTCCTCACGGTCGCTCACATTACAAACGAAGTATAAAGAAAATAGAGAGAGAAAAGATAGAATCACTGCCACACGTTGAAACATTGTACTGGGTGTACCGATAGCCGCCATTGAAGCCTTCCTCATCTTTTTATGAAATGTTTTGAAGTTCCTGTTAGGACTCTGATTTCCTCTGCATCACTCGTCCCGTATCCTCAAACAGCTTATCCATACCCTCTAAGGCTCGTTTGACGATACGCCGCTTGTCGCTTCCGAGAACGTACGCCACTGGAGGCTTGAGGAATAGCTTATCGCGGATAGAAGACCACCTACTCGTCACGGTGTGTCCTGTCTGTCTGCCGATAAGACGTTACTTCACAGATGAAACCCTATTCTCTATCCCATCTTGCCCAAAGAATGGAACACGGAGTGCCCTAGTCCTTCCTGGTTGCACGTAGTATATTACCTTTGACCTGTTTTGTGTCTTCCCAATGAGTTAAGGGAAATTTTCCCAAGTTGTCTTGAAATTTATTTTCACCATAGAATATACTTAATCAGTAAACGAAGGGTAACTGTTAGAAAGGTTCTTCCATTGCACAAATGTTTACAGTATGAATTAAAGCGTAGCAATAAACTTCACGATGGTAAAATAACCGTCTTTGATATGAGAGGCAATCAGATAAGTATTTTGAGTGGAGTTTGAAAATCTGTGGGTTCATAATGTTTTTAGTGAAGTAAAAAAATCATTATTCCTAATTAATTTAACGTAGTTTTTTCACTAGTACATTTTAATGTGTTTTTTTTCATTGTGAGTGGTTTTAGTTCGTTAATTCGTTGTAACTGCGCTGTATGAATGTAATTAATTCCTATTAATAACACACAAAATTATGCATGTGTGCACTAACATGTACTTTCACTAACAGACGGTTACCTTTCAATACAGCGAGTATTAGAATGAACTTTCGAAGAGATTTAAGCTGAATGTCAGCCACTAATTCCCATTATCAGGTGTTTTATCGATATTATTGTCTTGAAACTTACAGAGAAATAGAAATTTCATATCGGTCGGAGACTATAGTCTCGTGTTTGTCTTTTGCCGGAAACGAACTACGACGTGAGCCATTTTAACATGCCGCATGAACCATCTATGAGCTTAAATCTATCAGAACGCCTCTTCCAAAATAAACAATGGCCCTAAGCTTAGTACTGTTGATTGAGCATCTCTGGCACAAAGAGGAGACAGATGCAACTTTAGGCTTGGTTCCAAAACGGGACTTTCACTCCACAGCAGATTTTACACTGAATTGAATCAAATCAAAATTCTTTATGGGCAACGCTGATGCATTCGAGACATTAGTGCTGTTCGTATGATGCTGGTTAGAACTCTAAAGGATTCACAGAGTTATTAAGGAACTGATACACACTAATTTCATCTAAGCAGTTCGTTCCATCGGTACACATATCTGTCGGTTCTGGCATAAAAGAAATCTGGATCTAGGTCTAGAAGCCAGTCAATAACAGCTTCTAAAGTCACTATTTATTCTGAAATGACGATCGGTCCTAGGAGACGAAAATCCCTTGCTGTCTGGAGGGTATTGCAATACTGTTCACGGGAAACGTTGAACCAAATAAGGCTGTATACGATCGGACGTTGTCGTGCAGCACAACATATTTAGAAAACAATTTCGGGTCGTATTCTCTGAATCCGCCCCCCCCCCCCCTCCCTCATGAACCATGGACCTCGCCGCCCGTTTGTGGGGAGGCTTGCGTGCTTCAGCTATACAGATATGCGTACCCTAGGTGCAACCACAACGGAGGGATATTTGTTGAGAGGCCAGACAAACGTGTGGTTCCTGAAGAGGGGCAGCAGCCTTTTCAGTAGTTGCAGGGGCAACAGTCTGAAAGATTGACTGATCTGGCCTTGTAACACTAACGAAAACAGCCTTGCTGTGCTGGTACTGCGAACGGCTGAAAGCAAGGGGAAACTACAGCCGTAATTTTTCCCGAGGGCATGGAGCTTTACTGTATGGTTAAATGACGATGACGTGCTCTTGGATAAAATATTCCGGAGGTAAAATAGTCCCTCATTCGGATCTCCGGGCGGGTACTACTCAAAAGGATGTCGTTATCAGGAGAAAGAAAACTGGCGTTGTACGGATCGGAGCGTGGAATGTCAAATCCCTTAATCGGGCAGGTAGGTTAGAAAATTTAAAAAGGGAAATGGATAGGTTAAAGTTAGATATAGTGGGAATTAGTGAAGTTCGGTGGCAGGAGGAACAAGACTTTTGGTCAGGCGAATACAGGGTTATAAATACAAAATCAAATAGGGGTAATGCAGGAGTAGGTTTAATAATGAATAAAAAAATAGAAGTGCAGGTAAGCTACTACAAACAGCATAGTGAACGCATTATTGCGGCCAAGATAGACACGAAGCCCACGCCTACTACAGTAGTACAAGTTTATATGCCAACTAGCTCTGCAGATGCCAAAGAAATGTATGATGAAATAAAAGAAATTATTCAGATAGTGAAGGGAGACAAAAATTTAATAGTCATGGGTGACTGGAATTCGGTAGTAGCAAAAAGGAGAGAAGGAAACGTAGTAGGTGAATATGGACTGGGGGAAAGAAATGAAAGATGAAGCCGCTTGGTAGAATTTTGCACAGAGCATAACTTAATCATAGCTAACGCTTGGTTCAAGAATCATAAAAGAAGGTTGCATACATGGAAGAAGCCTGGAGATACCGACAGGTTTCAGATAGATTATATAATGGTAAGACAGAGATTTAGGAACCAGGTTTTAAATTGTAAGACATTTCCAGGGGCAGATGTGGACTCTGACCACAATCTATTGGTTATGAACTGTAGATTAAAACTGAAGAAACTGCAAAAAGGTGGGAATTTAAGGAGATGGGACCTGGATAAACTGACTAAACCAGAGGTTGTTCAGAGTTTCAGGGAGAGCATAAAGGAACAATCGACAGGAATGGGGGAAAGAAATACAGTAGAAGAAGAATGGATAGCTTTGAGGGATGAAGTAGTGAAGGCAGCAGAGGATAAAGTGGGTAAAAAGACGAGGGCTACTAGAAATCCTTGGGCAACAGAAGAAATATTGAATTTAATTGATGAAAGGAGAAAATATAAAAATGCAGTAAGTGAAGCAGGCAAAAAGGAATACAAACGTCTGAAAAATGAGGTCGACAGGAAGTGCAAAATGGCTAAGCAGGGATGGCTAGAGGACAAATGTAAGGATGTAGGGGCTTATCTCACCACGGGTAAGATAGATGTTGGCTACAGGAAAATTAAAGAGACCTTTGGAGAAAAGAGAACCACTTGTATGAATATCAAGAGCTCAGATGGAAAAAATTGTTCGCTGAATCACTTTCTGCAACTGTACCAGCTTGGCGCACTAACTGCCAGCATTCACGGCCTCTGAATGGATGAAGAAGTCAACCGGCAGAACATCCTACGAATACCAAAATACTTTCTTCGCTGATTCTGTTGTGTTAAACTTACTATGGGGAGTAGGAATGTGGAAGGGGGAGAATGACTTCATGGCATTGAATTGAAATTTTATTCGTAACGGGAGTTACATTTGTCCCGTGTGATAATATGGTACATGAAGTGAACACCCTCTGACTGATATCGGGTTACCTACTGGAGAGACAATCCCATTCATTCGGCTTCATACTCGCCTGAGAGTCGGGCAGTGCCTAGCGAGAACACGCTTTCCGGTGGTCCAGTATGCTGTGCACGATATCCGTTACACTGCCAGTGGAAACGTTGAGCATGTGTGGGGCCTGATCTCTCTGGTCTTCGTTCTTCTCACACGCCCGGTCTGTCTTTTTCAAATACCTAGTAACTAAATGATGAGCGTTTGGCGTCATTGGCCGGGAGGCCCCTCGCGGGGCAGGTCCGGCCGCCTGGGCGCAGGTCTTATGACATTCGGCGCCACATTGGGCGACCTGCACGCCGGATGGGGATGAAAAGATGATGAACACAACACAACACCCAGTCCCTGAGCGGAGAAAATCTCCGACCCAGCCGGGAATCGAACCCGGGCCCGGAGGACGGCAATCCGTCACGCTGACCACGCAGCTACTGGGGCGGACAGTAACTAAATCACACTTGTTTTCGCAACACTGCACTCGCCCCGAAGATTTCACTTGTCGGCATTGAATTCCAACTGAGGAAGTATCCTTTAAACACGAAAACCTTGTTACATTTCTCAATTCCCAATGACCAGCGAAGACATATCTGGAGATGCTCCAAACAGCGGTGGGATATCAACCTGAATCTCGTCCGCCATACGGCCCGACAACCAGGAGTGATGGTCTGGGCTACTTTCTTTTCATACCAGATTCGCTTTGTTTGTCATCCGCGGAACCTTTACAGCACAGCGGTACGTCGGCGATGTTCTACACCCTGTTTTATTGCCCTCTGTGGCAGGCCATCCTGGACTTGTGTTTCAGCAAGACAATGCCTGCCTGCACATGGCGAGAATTTCTGATGCTTATTTTCGAACTTGTCAAACCCTACCTTTGTCAGCGAGATCGACAGATCGCTTTCCCATTGAGGACGTTTGGGCATTATGGGCAGAGCCCTCAAACCATCTCGGGATTCTGACGATCTATCGCGCCAATTGAACGGTATTTGGCACGATATCCATCAGGAGGAAATGCAACAACTTTATCAATCAATGCAAAGTCAAATAGCTAATTTCGTTAAGTGCTAGAGGCGGATCAACGCATTATTGACGTGCTCAATCTTTGAAGCTCTGCCCCTAGAATAAAATATCCAATTTTTCTGAAATTGTAATCATTTGTTTGTATATGTACATCACATATACCGATTTCCGCCCTACTCGGATCATTCCTTTGTAGTGCGTCGTTCTTTCGTCTCTGAGTGTATGGCAGGTTAAACTTTGAAATTTAAACGTGTCCACGATGGTGGAGCAGACTGGACTGGTATTCGTGAGGAACGGAGTTCAAATCTATGTTCCATCTGTCTGACGTTACCATTAGTAAAGTTAGTTTACTTAAGACGAATGCTGTTATTTGCCCATCGACACGGCTCCAGCCGATTTCGTTACCTCTCTTCGTTGAGCAGAAGTTTTCGTTTCATTCCCAGCACGGCAAAAGCCTTCTGATTTAACGCTACTTCAGTAGCGTGGATGTTTGTGTTATCACGCCTCTTCTTAGTAGGTATCGTGTAGCTGTGTTTGCCCCGTTACAGACTTTTCCATTTTGGATCTATTATGAGGTGGTCATTGGGAATTGAACCCGAGACTACTGCATCACTAGCGGCAATACCAACCGCTGAACCGCGGAGATAGAACACACGCGTGGTCGACATGAAATGACGTCGGGGTCGATAAGACACTAAACTTAATTTCGCTTCCCAGTTACGAAACTGGCCTGTGAGACAGAGTCCAATGGCTTACTCGGTAGATCGTTGCCTGCGAAATGCAAACATGTTGCTTAGAATCTGATTTAGGTAGCTATTTTGACCTCCCAGGAAGGTTCAAGACCAATATTACTTGAAAATGGGAACCAGGGGCAGAAACATGTGGTGTGTCGGACAAAATCGAAGTGATTGTGACCGTTAGCTTGTAATATCATCAACTCACCCAGACCGTACCTGTGATGTGCTTTAATAGTGTGTGTGTCGCTTGTGGACTGATTTTCACTTATTCAAATGAGCAATACTTGCTGTATTAGAATTACAATTGAGATACACACTGTTGCATTACATGTTGCATGACGTAGCGGCAGGAACTGTGCTCTTGGGTACTACGAACTCTGTATGACTGGGCAGACGTACAGGTAGAGTATCGGCGGCTTGTTGTGGGCGGCTCGCAGTGGGAGCACGCCGCGCCCTGACTGCCGCCGCCTGTTGTAAGTACTGTTGTGGTTTTGTCGGCGGCCGGCAGCAGTGCTGTGGTGGCGCCGGCGTGCTGAGCGCGCTTCTGACACTGTGCCCTCGTGTGCGACAGGTGTTCGTCATCACTCAGCTGCTGTACCAGCTCAACATGACCATGGGCATCGCCGCGCCGCTCGCCGTCAGCTACATGGGCGAGGCCATCGTCTCCGTCCGCAGGATACAGGTTCGTCCGCCTTCCTCTCTCGAACACTGCGATAATCAGAACCAAGTCAAAACGTCAAGAAACTTGTTTTTTTTTTTTAATTTATTTATTTAGAAGTATGCCTTAAACAGCAGGGGAAGTGATGTTAACTTGGAACACTTCTCAGGCTTTCTCGAGCCCGTAATATATCCATGTTATACAGGGTGATTTAGTTGCCTCCAACTATGGGTTTTATGCAACCCGGATCACATTCAAATACCGCACGTATATTTTCATATTCTCTCACCCACTATGAGCAAGCTATTAACCCTAGAGAAAAATGAACAGGAACTTTTGTAGGGAATTTAATGCAGTTAACTTTTGTACTTGGATACGTGTTCGCTAGATACCATTATTCAAGAAAAAAAGGATAAAAGTGGCCTTCAGACGCGTTTTTCTTGAATAACTCGAAAATTGTGGACTCCAGCAAAAACGTATACAAGTACAAAACTTAACTACACTACTGGCCATTAAAATTGCTACACCAAGAAGAAATGCAGATGATAAACGGGTATTCATTGGCCAAATATGTTATACTACAACTGACATGTGATTACATTATCACGCAATTAGGGTGCATAGATCCTGAGAAATCAGTACCCAGAACAACCACCTGTGGCCGTAATAACGGCCTTCATACGCCTGGGCATTGAGTCGAACAGAGCTCGGATGGCGTGTCCAGGTACAGCTGCCCGAGCAGTTTCAACACGATAACACAGTTCATCAAGAGTAGTGACTGGCGTACTGTGACGGGCCAGTTGCTCGGTCACCATTGACCAGACCTTTTCAATTGGTGAGAGATCTGGAGAATGTGCTGGCCAGGGCAACAGGCACACATTTTCTGAACCCAGAAAGGCCCGTACAGGACCTGCAACATGCGGTCGTGCACTATCCTGCTGAAATTTAGGGTTTCGCAGGGATCGAATGAAGGGTAGAGCCACGGGTCGTAACACATCTGAAATGCAACGTCCACTGTTCAAAGTCCCGTCAATGCGAACAAGAGGTGACCGAGACATGTTACCAATGGCACCCCATACCGTCACGCCGGGTGATACGCCAGTATGGCGATGACGAATACACGCTTCCAATGTGCGTTCACCGCGATGTCGCCAAACACGGATGCGACCATCATATGCTGTAAACAGAACCTGGATTCATCCGAAAAAATGACGTTTGGCGATTCGTGCACCCAGGTTCGTCGTTGGGTACACCTTCGCAGGCGCTCCTGTCTGTGATGCACCGTCAAGAGTAACCGCAGCCATGGTCTCCGAGCAGATAGTCCATGCTGCTGCAAACGTCGTCGAAATGTGCGTGCAGATGGTTGTTGTCTTGCAAACGTCCCCATCTGTTGACTCAGGGATCGAGACGTGGCTGCACTATCCGTTACAGCCGTGCGGATAAGATGTCTGTCATCTCGACTGCTAGTGATACGAGACCGTTGGGATCCAGCACGGCGTTCCGTATTGCCCTCCTGAACCCACCGATTCCATATTCTGCTAACAGTCATTAGATCTCGACCAACGCGAGCAGGAATGTCGCGATACGATAAACCGCAATCGCGATAGGCTACAATCCGACCTTCATCAAAGTCGGAAACGTGATGGTACGCATTTCTCCTCCTTGCACGAGGCATCACAACAACGTTTCGCCAGGCAACGCCGGTCAACCGCTGTTTGCGTATGAGAAATCGGTTGGAAACTTTCCTCATATCAGCACGTTGTAGGTGTCGCCACTGGCGCCAACCTTGTGTGAATGCTCTGAAAAGATCATTTGCATATCACAGCATCTTCTTCCTGTCGGTTAAATTTCGCGTCTGTAGCACGTCATCTTCGTGGTGTAGCAATGTTAATGGCCAGTTGTGTAGCTCCATCTACCTATGGGTTTTATGCAACCCTCAACGCTGTCAAATACCACATGAAAATTCTCACCCACTATGAGGAAACTATTAGTCCTACAGAAATATGAACAGAAACTGTTGTAGAGAATTTAATGCAGTTAAATTTTGTACTTGGATATGTGTTCGCTAGACGCCGTTATTCAAGAAAAATGGATAAAAGTGACCTTCAGGCGCGTTTTTCTTGAATAACTAGAAAACTGTGGTCTCAAGCGTAAACGTATGCCAGTACAAAACGTAACCACCTTAAGTTTCTTACAAATATGTCCTATCCAGTTTTTCTGTAGGACTTTTTGTGTGTACCTGGAGAGAGAATATGAAAATCTCACACCAGATTTTTTAAAGTGTTCTGGGTTGCATGGAACCTATACATAAGGGTAGCTGAATCACCATGTGCAAAATGTTTTGAGGATTGCGATTGTATTGTAAATATATGAAATAAATTCTATGCTTGAGGTACTTCTTTCTAATATTTAACTAGTATGACATTTTTCAGTAGCATACTACCAACTTCAGGAGCACTTCAGTTACATGTGGATTACATTTATCTGGTTCATTCGGTGTGTGTGCCAGTGACGTTACGTCTCCGAATACAATCCTTTACAGAAAGGTACACATATTTTAGTGTGTAAGTTAAGTGATTTGCATGTTTAGATCATTTCATTAGTACAGTCATTAACATTTCTGTTGGAAATTTAGTTGTCTAGTACACAGAGCACAGTGACCAAAACATCACAGCTTAACACTTCCATATACAGGCGTTTACATAATTCCAGAGAGTCTTAACTGCTAAGAAAAGCTAGTTTCAATCGCTAAGACCGTAACATAACTGTAAGGATGAAACACTATTAATTTCTTAAAAAAGTTCTCCAAAGTTGAATGCTTATGTGATTGAAAATATTATCATTTAAGAATAAAAAGTATTGTCTCTACCAAGTAACCATATAATCTAATCTGAGCCACGACATAAATGCATCTACATAAAATTTTTTTTCTTTACTGTATATTGCTGTCTTAGCAATTGAAACTAGTTCTTCTTAGCAGTTAAGACTCTTTCGAACTATGTAAACATCTGTATATGAAAGTATTAAGATGTGATGTGTTTGTCACTGTGCTCTGTGTGCTAGATAACTAAATTTCCAACAAAAATGTAAGTGGGTGCACTAATGCAATGATCTAAACATGCAAATAACTTAATACACACACTAAAATATACGTATCTTTCTATACAGGATTGTACTTGGATACATAACTTCAGTGGTACAGACAGCAAATGAACCTCATCGCAATTCAGATTGTAATGTAATGAATTTTCGTGTTCTTGGAATGCGCCGATGATGACAGCATGCTGACGAAACGGATTGTGCTACTTAAGCATTGCTAAAAGTGACTGATGCAATAGAAATTATTTCATAAACTGTAATTCTTCTCTTATTAAATGATGGCATTCACTTTTTGTGTGCTGCAACCTCTTTATTAAACTACAAAAATTACTGTGTGGAAAAATAAGATTTATACAAATCTGAAAAAATGTTCCAAGATACGACATAGTCTTGCACCTGGGAACAAATATTCTACTGATTTTTAAACAGCATTTCAATCGAGAAGATCTTTTCAGTATTGTATTTAATAAACTATCTTCTACATTATTACTCTACCATGCACCAACAATCAGTAAATAACATCAAATTAAGTAGAAGTATAATCGAAAACCAATTACAAGTAAAATACATTTTGACATAGAAGTTATTGGAAACTATCACAAATTTTCACTTTTAAGACAGATAAAATTGTTAAGAGAGTAAAGGAAATAAGTTCATTTGCAAATATCACATGTTCCATTATAAGACTTTCTTCAGTTTAAGAGCAGAAAATGGTGCGCGATTGATGAAGAATAGCTTAACCACACACATGTTACATTACTAGTTTTAAAAACATGTAGAATTTTGCTTGCCATACAATTCTGTAAATGAGAAAGTGTCAATCCAAATAGCTTTAACGTAGTGTACAAAGTTAAATGTGTAGAACTCCAAAGATTTATAGATGCTGCACAACACACAACATTGTGTCTTTCAACAATAATCACAGTAGAAAATGCCAGAATGTGCTTAAGGTGGTCTCTAGTACTTATGCCTTCATGTGATACTAAAATCGGTGACTAGACTGTAACAACTTCCAGGAAACGTCTTGCTTCCCAGGTACTTTATGTTCAATGTACAACACTCTTTCAGCGTACGACACTGTCCCCTACACTGTTTTTCTATTGTTTACTTCGCTCCTAGTCGACTTAGTCGAGCGGTCTACTAGCATATGTACTCTCGACCATAAGTAGTTTTTTCTGTGGATAAAATCTTCTTGATTTAGCAGACCAGTGACAGCTTTCATAGCCACGGCTTTTATAGCTACTGGATAGTTAATTATATATCGTCGATCAAGAAACAATACCGCGCGGCAATTAAATGCAAAAGCGCGTGCTCCCATAACACATGTTTCTCTCTTGTTACATATCTCTCCGTTTCGGAAAGCAGTTCTTGGGTCAAGGCTTTTGTTGATGGAAATGGGTTTAAGAAGACGATCTTTTCAACTCGAAAGAGAGCGTTTCTCACTCGAAAGTAGCGCATGAAATCGGGGATTTGTTTTTGATAGTGTTTGACTGTTGCCAGACATTTCACCAGTTGTCGTTCCTTTGACGTCAGTCCTCTAGCGTAGCCCAAAAACAGCCCATCTTCACTTCAGCGTAAATAGGCTACAGACCTTCACTTTATTTTCTCAATATCAAATTAAAACATAATTCTTGCCATACTAACAAATCAAATTACTATTTTCAGGCATATGGTATGGCGCCCAAATTTCGTTACTGTAGTAGATTAAGACGTGTTTAAGACTCGGAAAGTTGTGGAAAAGGCTAAAAATTAGTATATGTATTCCTGAATTTATTCTCCACCTGTAGGTAAGCTGCAGTTATAAGTTATACTGTTATAAGATACTGTAGTCAGTGTGTGACATAAACCTTAACAATCATAAACAGAAATGCAAAAATGTGTTCGTTATTTCATCCCCCATAAAAATTCTCGAAAGTATAGTTAATTTTAATGTATTTTTTCATTCTATCACTGACAAACACTTACGCTATTAAAAATCACTTGAAGGCTACGAATGAACAATGTTTTCAAGTTACTGTAAAAACTCTAAGAATGTGTCACACATGAATTTGCATGTCTGTGTAGATGAAGAGCATGTTTCATGATACCAAATGAAGCTTGTTGCGCAACGAATCCCTTTCCCTTCCCTTGCGTTTTTCAGTGTAGAAAAAGTGAAATAATCTTTAGAAATAGCAAATAAACTTAAACTTTAATAGCATTTCCAAATTTCTTCCTCAGGACGTAAGTAGGAGGGAGGGGGACGAAATTATGAACCTCCCCAGATTAATTACAGTAGCCACTGCTGTAACGTACGCTATATTACTGACTATAGCAGTTATACGTCAAAAACTACAACACACAGCTGCAATAGAGCCCAATATTCGAACATAAATCAGTGTTCACACTAGGAATAGCAGGGTGTTAACCAGACTGTTACACAAACTCACCTCAGTGTAAAAAATAAATTCCCTCGTACACGGACGCTAAATTGCTGCGCACAACAGACTCTCTCAACAAGGCAATAGAACGAGGTCAAGCCATACATGTGCAACCTGATAAACATTAATCGCCAACTGTGGAAACCAGAGATTCCTAGCTGGATGTAACTAGGAGCACGGACGGAATTAGGGGCCCCCTAACCTTGTACAGATAGTGACGCGAATAAGAATCACATACTTCCGTTTAATATTAGACATTTATTCCAATACAAATGAAACAGACGCAACCTTTCTTGTATCTCCATAATGTCAGAAAAATGTGTAGCTATCATAAATAGTATTCAGATACAAACTTAGCCAATACAGAGCAAACGGGGACAACGCATCAAAGAAACTTCGTCGAGAGTTGCCCTTCGACGACCATGTATATGGCAGTGCGGTCCATCTTCGAAGTCTTCGCACGTTCTCCCACTGTCGCACGTTACATGAAAAGGAAAAGAATATTCTAGTATAATAATAAACACATAATGTGCACGCATAACACATCTTATATAACCGTCCTTTTAATGCACTGAACCGGCGATTACAGTAAACGAATGCCTCTAATAATCTCGCGCAACTACAAGCTTCATTTACATTCCCACGGTATCAGCAGGTGAACAGTCAAGGATAACAATTAGCCGCAATCTGGAAAAAATCGGAAAAGTGAGTCTCGCGTTATTGTTTTCAATGTCGATGCATGAGATGTTTCCTGAGTACCAAGATTACAGGTGTGCGGATGTGATATGGGTAATAGACAATTCATCGCACTCTTTAAGTGTTGTTGTGACCAGACGAAACTACTTTCGTCCGGCCATAACTCTTGTTTCTTTGATTACCCTGGGAATGGTTCATTAACAAGAACACGTGAAATACTAGTTCATTTTGTTACGTAAATGAATAAAAGATTTACTTACGTTTGGCTCACTTCCTTGCCACAAGATTGATTGATAATTTAAAACTGTAATTGACTATCAAATACGAAATGCGACGTTTATGAAAGTACATTTCCTCAGAAACTTTAATAACTGTCCTGTCCTAAATGATGATGTTGACTGCTGTAGCAGAGGTCACGAATAGGATTGGGCACTTGCGTTCTTGAGACTATACTGACCTCAGTGTGGGGGCGCTGTTATGCTGAGAGAGGGGACGTGGTCTTCAAGAGTGCCACCCACTGCTTGTTGCAGAGCCCTAGATAATGTCTGCAGTTTCGATTCACATTGCGGACTTAAGTGTGGCTCCGTGATATCACAGTGTTAAGTCGGTCACCATTAACAAAGGGGGGCGATGTAAATAAAAACGACACGTATCAGCTGATGCCGGTGACAGCTGCCGTACTCCCCATATTTTAGGCCTGGAATGACCCTCCGGCTGTAATAACGTCGATATTGACGGGGTGTGAAACCTTAGTCTTCTTTCTCTGTATGTCTATCTTTTTAGAGATGGTTGCGGGTCTCGGCTGTTCGATACAGGATGTCAAATTAAACATCTTTCAGTCATATAGTTTCCAAACTTATTTTATTTAGCTACCAGTTTCAGCGTTTTACTACGCCATATTCAAACCCCTGACCGGCATGTAAGAAGATTCTACCTCGGTTCCGATCAATACAGGTGCCAGCAATACTGGTAGTAGTAGGTTTCTGCTATAACGATAACATCAAACCAGTCGACAGATGATGGTTGATGTGATCGCTGGCCGAGCGGTTCTAGGCGCTTCAGTCTGGAACCGCGCGATCGCTACGGCAATGTTGTCAGTGACTGAACTATTCAGGCATTTCCGACCAGATCTCACACTGTACGTAAGCGCTGTCGGTGGATGACCTTTCCACTATGGAACCAAGGATAACAGAACGCCGATTGCTTACAGCTGACAGCAGCAATGTGTATGGATACGGATAAATTCAAATTACAGCGCATCTCTCACAATTGGCCCTAGAACTGACATGCTCAATTGGTGAGCTAGTAGCGGGAAATGCAGCTACACTCAGAGTGACCTAATACTGGGTCGCAGGTTCGAATCCTGCCTCGGGCATGGATGTGTGTGATGTCCTTAGGTTAGTTAGGTTTAAGTAGTTCTAAGGTCTAGGGGACTGATGACCTCAGAAGTTAAGTCCCATAGTGCTCAGAGCCATTTGGACCATTTTTTTTGATGTGATCGCTATAGCAAAGATCTACTAATACCAGTATTGCTGGCCCCTGTTTTGATCGGAATCGAGGTAGAATCTTCGTACACGTCGGTCAGGGGCCTGAAGATGGCGTAGTAAAACGCTGAAACTGGTAGCCAAATAAAATAAGTTTGGAAACTAGACGGCTGAAAGGTGTTTAATTTGACATCCTTAATCTTCCTTTCCTTGAAGACGAGGTAACACGGCCGAAACCAACCACAGCAATGAAAATACGTTGTCTGGTGTGCGCTTTGTTTATAAAGCGGTGAGTTGTCAGAGTGTGACTGGGTGTGTTGTCTGAACGCAGGAGTTCCTGCTGAAGCCAGAGGTCCGCGAGGTGGGCCAGGACGAGAAGACGGCTCGCGGCGAGGCGACGCTACACAGCGCCACCGCCTCCTGGGACGGCAGCTACAACGCGCTCCAGGGAGTGTCGATACGCGCGCAGCCGGGCCAGCTGTGCGCCGTCGTGGGGCCCGTCGGCAGCGGCAAGGTACAGTACGTCCCTCTCACTGGCGCAGCCACTGACACTGCTGGCTTCATTACTCGGTTGGTTGGTTCGGGGTCAACGGTCTAGACAGCTATGTCACCAGCCTCTCGTTCACTGGATAATCCCTCTGGAGTTACGGTAGTGACATCAGCCAGAAATCTGATCGAACTGTGACAGTGTATTCTTTCTTTCTTTCGCTTACGCCATAGTCCCGCATCGATTGCAGGGTCGGCGTGGTTACAACGGATTTGGCAAGGTTAGTTTTAGGGGTGGCCGGATGCCCTTCCTGCCGCCACCCGGTACCCCCAGGGATGGAATCAGTGCACCCCAACTGTCTGCATCTAGAGGAAATCGTGAAATAGTGCGGACGTGTTTCAAATGTCTGCGATGCGTGTAACTGAGGCGGAACGTGGGAACCAGCCCGTTATTCACCTAGCGGGATGTGGAAAACCGCGTAAAAACCACATCCGAGCTGGCCGGCACACCGGCCCTCGTCGTTAACCCGCCGGGCGGATTCGATCCGGGGCCGGCGAGCCTACCCGAGTCCAGGAAGCAGCGCGTTAGCGCTCTCGGCTACCCTGGCGGGTTCGAACTGTGACAGTGTATGGGAGTGGTCAAATCGAGTCATGGAGAGCACAGATGGGAAATAATCGCATGAGAGATAAAAGTATATGTCTACATTGCTACTTCTGGTAAAGAGTGAACCGGAACTCCTCTGCTAAACTTTCTGAGGTGGTGGTATGGATCAAAACAGGACAAAAACGCCATGTAAACACGGAGAAAGCTCCTTCAGATCCCTCCGTATAATGGCATATGGTACATGTGTGCCACTAGCATCTCGGAAGGAAGTGTGCCGTTTACAAGGCTACGTCTTTTGGTTTCCTTATTGTGTTACAAATAAATCGGCACGTGAAACACTCCCACATACTCGTTCCATTATATCATCCTGTTGTGCTTAACTGAAACGAGTGAAAGTCAGTTTTCGTGAGAGTAGCCAGTAGCTGTCCGCTAATACAGTTTCATCTGCTCCTTCAGTTTTGCCAGTTGCTTTAGGGAAAGTAGAAAGGCAGAAAAGCCTGGCTTGGTCTTCAGAGCTGGTACAATAGTAGACAAAAGAATTAGGTTGGCAGGTAAGAGGTCCGCATCTTTGATGGCTCCCCGCCCCTCTCCGTTCCCACCACAGGGGTAACGAAAGCGGCAGTCTAGGGCTGAAAGTATTACTGTTCGGCTGGGGCTGATGAGCATGGACCAATCTCTGGGTAACCCACGGATGGTGGAATCTGAAATATTTAAAGTGCGAATTTTCAGTCATTTCATTGGAATTTCTTTTGGAATCAGGGATAATCCTTTTATTTACCTTCGGAATAAATTTCATGTCAAGTTTCGATATCATTTTTTTTTTTAATTTGGCTAATAACATTGTGTGCATGAATCAACTGGGTTCTATGCGCTTGATAGAAAAAAAAGAGACTGGGTTTCCCAGTCCGGTATGGAAGTGTATTCATTATTTCTAGAACGCGATCCTATTCCCATTTTAATGTATTCGTGGAAGACTAAAGTGAAAGATTCATTGTTGAAATTAGACGACCTGTTCTATTCTCCTAATTAATATGCTAAATATGGAAGATACTCTTCTGTTGCGCTTTTCTTTAAGTGAGTATCAGATGGCCTAAAGTCAAAAGAAAAGTTTACGTATATTTTTTTACTGCTTATGAATCCGTGTGCGAATGCTCGATTTAAGTGCATTGTAAGTATATTGCTTCTATTTTACTTTATTTTCGTTTGCATCCGTTTTCTCTACTTTTTCATATTTAATGGAGAACTGCATGTAAGCAGCTTTTTACAGAACTGATAGTCAGTTATATTACATCCTGCCACGCAACGACTGTGGCATCGCTTCTTGTCACTGAGTGCCATGCATTTCAGCGTAATTTGCAGACTATGGATCTAGGTATAGATGAGAACTTTTTGTAGTCTTGGCGACTAGAGCATTCTTCCCTGTAAATACTAAAAATACAACAGTAGTTATGCAAATGTGTTCACACCTTATTAGTTGGTACTACATAAGTATAAGTAGTACCTATTAATGCTGCCTGCATAATACCTGAAAACGCTAAAAATACGACAGTAGATACGCAAATAGTGTTCGCACATTATTAATAGATACTACAAATAATACATTTTAGAAGAACTCAAGATATTAGAATCATTCTCACACTCCAATGAAAATTTCGCAGGCCTCCATTAAATGCGAGAAAGTACGAAAAACGGAAGCGAAGAAAAATAACCTAGAATACGAGCAATACATGTACAACGCATTTAAACCGAGCAGTTTACACACGGATTCGTAAACGGTAACAAATAGACATGAGTCCAAAGAATACCAGCAATGGCCGGCCGGAGTGGCCGAGCGGTTCTAGGCGCTACAGTCCGGAACCGCGCGACCGCTGCGGTCGCAGGTTCGAATCCTGCCTCTGACGTGGCTGTGTGTGAAGTCCTTAGGTTAGTTAGGTTTAAGTAGTTCTAAGTTCTAGGGGACTGATGATCTCAGAAGTTAAGTCCCATAGTGCTCATAGCCATTTGAGCCATACCAGCAATGAAACCAGCTTCATTTTTGTGTAAAACAAAAAAGAAATGTGAAATCGTTTATCCTACACAACACGGTATTATCGATGCGAGCAAAAATTAGGCAGAGTACGAGCAATACATCATTAAAACAAAGGCGCTCTTTTGTCCCAGCAACGTCTTCTCACCAAATTGCAATCGCCAACTGTGTCCTCCGAATGCGAAAATATTTTGTTGGCGCCCCGCTACACAGGGAGAAATGATTATCATAATGAAATAAGAGAAATCAGAGCTCGCACGAGAAGACTCAAGTGTTCGTTTTTCCTACCCACTGTTCGAGAGTGGAACAGTAGTATCTTGTAGGTGGTTCGACGAACCCTATCCCAGGCGCTTCATTGTGAATTGCAGAGTAATCATGTCGATGTAAATGTAGATAATCTTGTCTGAGATAATCATAGTGGGAAGCTGGATTTTTGCGTAATGTCATCCCTTTGTTGGTAGGTGGGTTGTTTTGGAGTTAACGGACTAAACGGCGAGGTGATCAGTCCGTCATCCCTTTGTCAAGTGAGACAGCTGCTCTTTCCATTCCTGTAGGACCTGCTTCTTCATGATGAAGTTAGTGGATTCAGTATTAGACTAAAAGGACATATATGCCAGTTTACTATTGCCTATGCTCGTAAACTGTTTCCTCAACCTGGCGCTAGAAGTTGCTAGTAACAGTAGTGGCCAATCTAGAAATGACAGCCTTCACTAACAATTGCTTTAAACTCACTGAAATGAATATATTCTCAAGAGGAATATAATCAATCAACCACCAGTGGCACGAAACGTTATCAGTGAAATTTGCATAAAAATGCTTAATCTGCATTATAGCAACCCTGTGGAAGAGCTCAAGAAAGGAGGAAAACGTAAATGGCATTGAATATGTAAGTCCGTCTTCGAGGCGTGGTTAGTTGGCCTAATTAAATGGGGAAGACAGAGGCCCCATAAGGGAAAATGATTATGGCGACTGCTTGTGAGAAACGAAACATCTGAGTATGAATCTAGATCAGTGAATAATTTTTATTTATAAAGTCATATTCAAAACTTCTGTGGTTTGTAGATTCGAAAGAGTGAATCCATTATTGCAGTTCGACGCTTATCTTACATTAAGTTAGATTCCTATCGTACCAAGTGATGGTAACAACCATGGACTTACCAATAATTTAGAAACACTTTCTGTCTCTAAAAACGGAAGAGTCCCGGACTGTCAACGATGTCTCAACCGAATGTGGAACGCGCTAGAGTGTCTGTCGCTTGTAGCTTTAAGAAATCTACTGGGATGAATTAGTAAATTCTGTGGGTTTTCTCACGTAAGTAAATAAACCGAAGAGACGAGATCGGAATTATTTCAACGAATCTGCTGAAAATAATAATAAAAATGACGTACATGGTAAGAGAAACAAGTATTCCATGATCTGATTCGGAGTACAGAATCATTCAAGCAGTATGTTAAGGGTTAACATGGATCTTTTGAAGTTTAGACTATAATCGTTATTCGGTGACCGACATTGCTGCAATCGACTGTACGTAATTCATTATTCATTTGTTTGTGGAATTCCGTGTTTCATTAATGTATACATCAAATACTTGTCGAAAGGTATTTAGGAAACAGAGGGTCACGTTGGATCTTTTGTAAATTTTTACGAACAGACTGCTCATAGAGAAATTCAAACTAAATGTAGACACACTTGACTGCGGGAAAGTTCCGTACTTTGTGGAAACAGAAAGGATGACTGCCGTCATGTTTCGACACTTTATGAAGTTGTCGCTAATCTTTCTCAGCAGCAGCTCATTTTGGCATGTGTTCAATTCGTAACCAGTTAATACTGACTTAATTGTGTCTGATACCGGCCACTGCATTACGAAAACCTCAGCAAGTGACGTTGGTGAGTGACACTACTTATTGAAGGAAACACGCACATGGAACTGTTAGCATCCCTATTTCATCGTTTTCTGTTCTTCACATCCATGTGAATCCATTATTACATCATAACAGAAAGGTGAACCTGTGAGAAAGGTAGACTTGGTAAAGTTGACATCTTCAGGCCCTGACTTTATGTCATGGATTTTTCTCTCTATATTTGTGACGATGTTAAACGTATATCGACCTACTGCACTTTAATCACTGCCTCTTAATTTTTGTACACTATACAATACAGGACATTGATCATGACACTAGTAAGACACAACTATGCGTGCAGGAAATCTCTGTTCAACTTCTAAAACTTTATCGGTAGATTTTGATCTCACTGTGTACGTTTTTTTCTACATTGGGTCAGATTGGCGAATGCTTATGAATTCGCCCTACTGATTATTGCTTCAAGTCTGCGAAGAGAAAATAATCGGAAATTACTAAACTGAGAGAACAGAGTTGGTCAGATTTTCACCGTTCCTTGCGATACTAACCCATAGAAGCATAACACAGATCTATGGCCGTTTGTAGAGATGGCTGACAAATATCATGTCACTCACAAAAGAAAATAATTGAGAGACATTAAAATATCGTCTTTTGCAATCTGTATAGTGGACCCAAGAACACACTAAGGACGAAAACAATACTCCGACTCGTCTCATTGTTAATTAATATAAAGGGAAAGTCCACAATAGTTGTCTGGGAAGATTTTAAATGGTCATTTAAAATGTAGCGTTTTAAAGCTAATATGCCACAAGCACTGCACGCTGATGGGTGTTTCCTCCACTGGAGGAGGAGCAATGTTTTATGTACATCTGTATTGATGCGACTTGTTACTCGGCCTGGGTAACTGGAACAATGCTCGCCTTGGGTTAGTAGTTGAATGAATCTGATATACCTTGTTGTTCTGTACCTCCAGCCACACATTTTCCGGCACATGACCCTCCTTGTCATCTGTGAAACGCGATAGCGTGTTCCTTTGCAAGTACTATGGCTGCAATGTTAGCCTTTTCATTTCCAAGAGTTCTAATAAGTCATAGTTGTGGTTTTAAATATCGTGTAGTTTTGTTGTGTTCATTTCTTACTGGTTTGAAAGACAGTATATTACCAGAGAGTTGCGGCGCTCACCCCTCATTTACACCAATGTCTTCAGGATCACACAAGTAGAGCAATGCTTTAAATTCGAGGTTATTATAAATGGTTGAAGCGATTTCACAAGATTCACTGTTCTTATTTTATTTGACATATTGTCACATTACAGTGAACGCATTTAGGAAACTAACGGTGTAACAAAACTAGGAAAAAATGTCGACAGTTTCAATGTGAAGACACTGACGGAAAAAATCGCAATGCTAAATACTAATTAATGTAGAGTAAAGAAATTTCTGGAGTACGTTTCTCTAGGTAACACATTTAAGTGATTAACATTGCAAGATCATTGGCTAATGCTGGCACATTACAAATTGGTGTAACCGACAGAATGTTGAATGCAAGCATGCAGACGGGCATGAATTGCACAATGCAGGTGTCGGATGTCAGTTTGTGCGATGGAGTTCCATGCCTGTTGCACTTGGTCGCTCCATACAGGGGCGGTTAACGCTGGTTGTGGACGATGCTGGAGTTGTTGTCCGATGATGTCCCATATGTGCTCGACTGGAGACAGACCTGGTGATCGAGCAGGCCAAGGCAACATGTCGACATTCTGTAGAACATGTTGGGTTACAACAGCGATATGTGTGGGAGCGTTATCCTGTTGGAAAACACCCCTGGAATGCTGTTCATGAATGGCAGCACAACACGTCGAATCACAAGATCGACGTACAGATTTGCAATCAGAGTGCGTGGGATAACCACGAGAGCGCTCCTGGTTGTAGAATTTCAGAACATGTTTTTTGCTCGCGTATCATGTCGTTTTTGGAAACCCAGAATCTACTCTGTAGGAATCAACATGGATTCCGGAAACAGCGATCGTGTGAGACCCAACTCGCTTTATTTGTTCATGAGACCCAGAAAATATTAGATACAGGCTCCCAGGTAGATGCTATTTTCCTTGACTTCCGGAAGGCATTCGATACAGTTCCGCACTGTCGCCTGATAAACAAAGTAAGAGCCTACGGAATATCAGACCAGCTGTGTGGCTGGATTGACGAGTTTTTAGCAAACAGAACACAGCATGTTGTTATCAATGGAGAGACGTCTACAGACGTTAAGGTAACCTCTGGCGTGCCACAGGGGAGTGTTATGGGACCATTGCTTTTCACAATATATATAAATGACCTAGTAGATAGTGTCGGAAGATCCATGCGGCTTTTTGTGGATGATGCTGTAGTATACAGAGAAGTTGCAGCATTAGAAAATTGTAGCGAAATGCAGGAAGATCTGCAGCGGATAGGCACTTGGTGCAGGGAGTGGCAACTGACCCTTAACGTAGATAAATGTAATGTATTGCGAATACATAGAAAGAAGGATCCTGTATTATATGATTATATGATAGCGGAACAAACACTGGTAGCAGTTACTTCTGTAAAATATCTGGGAGTATGCGTGCGGAACGATTTGAAGTGGAATGATCACATAAAATTAATTGTTGGTAAGGCGGGTACCAGGTTAGGATTCATTGGGAGAGTCCTTAGAAATTGTAGTCCATCAACAAAGGAGGTGGCTTACAAAACACTCGTTCGACCTATACTTGAGTATTGCTCATCAGTGTGGGATCCGTACCAGATCGGGTTGACGGAGGAGATAGAGAAGATCCAAAGAAGAGCGGCGCGTTTCGTCACTGAGTTATTTGGTAACCGTGATAGCGTTACGGAGATGTTTAGCAAACTCAGGTGGCAGACTCTGCGAGAGAGGCGCTCTGCATCGCGGTGTAGCTTGCTGTCCAGGTTTCGAGAGGGTGCGTTTCTGGATGAGGCATCGAATATATTGCTTCCCCTTACTTATACCTCCCGAGGAGATCACGAATGTAAAATTAGAGAGATTCGAGCTCTCACGGAGGCTTTCAGACAGTCGTTCTTCCCGCGAACCATACGCGACTGGAACAGAAAAGGGAGGTAATGACAGTGGCACGTAAAGTGCCCTCCGCCACACACCGTTGGGTGGCTTGCGGAGTATAAATGTAGATGTAGATGTAGATGTAGAATCACATCCGAGACATAACTCCAGGTGTAGGTCCAGTGTGTCTAGCACGCAGAAAGGGTGCTTGCAGGCCAAAAGCTGGCATCCTTCTAACCAACACGCAACCATCACTGGCACCAAGGCAGAACCAGCTTTCATCGGAAAACACAACAGACCTCCACCCTGCCCTCAAATGAGGTTTCACCTTACGCCAATGAAGTCGCAAATGTGCTGGTTTGGAGCAGTGGAACGAACGCTACAGGCCGTCTGGCTCGGAGCTGTTCTTAAAGTAACATATTTGTAACAGTTTGTTGTGTCACTGTGGTGCCAACTGGCGCTCGAATTGCAACGGCATATGCAGTACGATGTGCAAGAGCCATACGCCGGAAACGATTGTCTTCCCTCTCGTTGGAAGCATGTGGCCGTCCGGAGCCTGGTCGTCTTGCGACCGTACATTCCCGTGACCAACGATGCCAGCAATCATGTACAGTAGCTACATTCCTGCCAAGTCTTTCTGTATCATCGAAGGAGGAACATCCAACTTCTTGCAGCCCTATTTCACGACCTCGTTCAATGAGGTGTTGATAATGGCGCCTTTGTCGCCTTTAAGGCATTCTCGACTAACATCCACTCACCACGTTCAATCTCAAAGGCAGCTAACGTTCACGACCGTTACAACGTGTTTTTAAAGAAAACCTCATTAGCATCCTCATAGTGGCGCCACTCTTTTGCGAGTGGCGTGAAACTTGCAGAGACATAATTTTTCAGATGTAGAAACACGATTACCAACTTTCGTTTACTGCGCACAACTTTTTCTTGGTGTTGCGCTTTTCCGTCGGTGTAGATACCAAGTGACGGTTCTCGTCTGAGAAAATTATTCTGCTCATTTAAGATTAAAAGCAACCATCCATTTCTTGGGTAATTTATAGCAACTTACATTAGAAATCTACACATGCGTTTATAAAATCCTCCTTTGCTTGAATTGCATGTGATCTTGTAGCTCTTCTGCGATGCATGAACTTGCCTTCTGCTAATGGTTTAGCGGCAGGGTGCAATCCTGGGGACTATAGATTTATTGGACTTCATACGGCTGGGTACTAAAAGGATTATTTCGAAGGTTGTTTATAATGGCGTAGAAGCTGAAAGGTACCCCGGGGGGCTGCTTAAATGGTTGATTGTGTTGCCGTAATTTTAGTCTTCAAGAAACATTTATTTTTTTCTAAGAAAACAGACATAAATTATGCTAAACAATTTATTGATTGAACACCATAAACAACTAACAGGTGGTGTAAGACTATACTGGACAAGGATCCTGGGTTGGCAAAGACGGTTTAACTGTGGCCCTAAAATGTGGATAACACAATCTGAATTAATCTGATGCTGAGCAGACTTTGAATGATCAAATCTACTGAAGTTTCTCTACATAGGTGCAGCGGAGAGCAAGTAGCGATTGAGATCTGTACGCCCTGACAATGCCGGAGCGGCGATGTAAATTGCAGCTGGCGAGATATGTGCGGCGGAGGTGAGACGTGGAGGCGGCACCTATGAATCGATCGCGACCACGAAAGAAATGCAAAAATCTCACAGTCAAGCGATCAGGCAGACGGATCGCAATTTACTCTCTACCAGAGCCCTGAAATAACGGTAGATTTCAATGTGTGACACAACCGTTCGCTGGTCGTACCAAGGACCAACTTGGCTCACTTATATGACATAACACACAAGGATACCAAACGTCAAAACTGGTAAATCAAAAACGAGTAAGTCTTCCCTCAGCAAACGAGCAGCCCGAGATGTTTGAAGTCACACTGTCGGTACAGTCAAAATTTCACCACAGGCTCCCCAGTCTAAACTACTCGCAAGTGAAATCAGTCTCAGAACAGGTCCCAAGTACCAACCACGCAAGCCAGAGCTTCGTTCAGAAGTACTTACCAGACCAAAGTCCCGCACCCGAGTGCCTCGTAACTCTCCAGGAAAAAAAAAGAAAAAAAATCGGTTTTGCTGCAAAGTGCACGAACGACGCCGCCTTCACTCCATCTTCAGTCAATCACAGGGCTCTAGAGGCCCCAAATCTCCCCTCCCACACGACAGCACAAACTCATGTCGAACCGGGGCAAAAGAAACCTACGTCTCTGGAAAGAAAAGAAACGGCCAACTACTGGCTTTTTTAAAAAAGTTTTCACAGAGGGGGAAGATGATTTTCTCCAAAGTTGTGTTGCTTCCCATAGCAACAACTGAACAGATACAGTCTTAAAGATACTTATCTAAATAGTCTGTACCTTGGAGCTTGTTAGTCCTAGATATGAGGTGTAATAAAGATTCTATCTCAGAATGTTTCTCAGATGCTGGAGTATCTCATACAACCGATGCGACCAATGGAAGTGGTTCACAGGCCTATTTGCAGTATGGGCGAACACGAAAACTTGTGAATTTTTATGATGTATGGCTCTGCACCCAATGCCTGGTTTACGACTCCACTGTGTAGACACATTCCTTCAGACTGTCGGCCTCAGACCAGGCTTTGGCTGGCAGCCAGGTATTGCAGCATTGTTATGCTGGAGACCTGTCTCAATGACAGGCTGCCCTGTCTGCCCTGTACAGCTGTGGACCTGTTCGGCAAGATTTACTGAGGGATGGGCTCACCGCCAATTGCTTTCAACTCCCAATATGCCGTTTCTGTGAGCTAAGAGCCATAAAAATACCTCATGCTTTTAGCGCCCTATCAGGCTTCATCAACGTCTGCTCAGGCCGTTAACTAGAGTCTCACTCAAGGTGCATCATGTCGTAACGAAATCTTTAATAATTTTATGTATACGAAAGATAGGTGAGAGGTTCCTATAAATACTTCTGTGCTATAATGCTCATAATACGTGTAATGCTTTCATGATGCGAGCGAGGATGAGATCTGCCAACGTTTATTTTCCTGTACGTAATTCCAGCCCTCAACAGTAATTTCTGAAACCCACACCACTAATGGCTCTGAGCACTATGGGACTTAACAGCTGAGGTCATCAGTCCCCTAGAACTTAGAACTACTTAAACCTAACTAACCTAAGGACATCACACAAATCCATGCCCGAGGCAGGATTCGAACCTGCGACCGTAGCGGTCTCGCGGTTCCAGACTGACGCGCCTAGAACCGCACGGCCACACCGGCCGGCCCACACCACTAATATTCTTACTTATTTTTGTAGAAGTCATTTCGTTCAGAATTATAGGTTTTGGCTTGATTTGATGTTTGGCGACCTTAAGGCTTAACAAACAAATATAAACATTGCATGATTTGATTGGTAGCTGGTTTTAGCCCTGACCACAAAACAAAAACGTATTCAGTATGGTGGTCGTCAGTTTTGCCAACGTACTTTGACCCAGAAGTGAATATACACAATCTCATATGAAGCTGTAAAACCTGTCACTCGAGTCGCTCTACTAGAACTGCTGAAACTCGCTGAAAATGCCCATATTCAGCTGACGATCTATTATGGTGGCTTGCGACTTCATTGTTATGTGTTTAGTCAAGTCATACATCAGAATTACGAAATGTCTTTTGAATCAAATTTCCATTCACACAATTTAAAAGACACTGAAGACCGATTTTATGGAAGAATCTGTTTATCAATATACAGTTCGAGGACCCTCAAAGTTCCAGTTTTGTTTTCGTACGATTCAGGTTAATAACGTAGTGATTTAACCGGACTGACGTGGGAATGGAAGGGATAAAAACATACAAAAATGAAAATCACTACAAAAATTCTAAACAAAAAAACTGAAAAGAATGTGGTTAACATGTGAATCAAAAAATTGTATTTGATTAGTTAACTACAAAACTGGAATTCTGAAAGGACAAAGTATTTGAAAACTACTTCGAATTGATATATTTTTATCCATGTTTTAATTAATTAATATTAGTATATTAATGAAACCATGACCCTTCACATAAAACAAGTTACCTTATGGAGGTGTTTTAATCTCTCTCTTAAACTGTGGCACCTCAACTGCTTCAAAATTCTTTCCCAAGGAAGTGTCAAGAAAGAAGGTGAGTGGTGGTCCTGTATCAGCTTTGGTGGAATTACTCCATTGAAGCTATACGCCACCATTTCCTCCTCCTAAACACACCTACAGAGGTTGGACAAAAATGTGGAAACACGGCGAAAAATGCATGTTTGAACAAAAAGGCAGATGCTAGCCTTTCCTGTAGGTTGCGTTGTTGTATTTGACGAACGGCACTTGCGTAATGTCCTCAATGCGTTACAACTGTCAGCCCTGGTCAGAAAAGGGCTCTATGTCGTTGAGAGTGCATTATGTCGGAGCTACGTGAATACGAACGTGGGTAGTTTGATGGCGTTCGTATAGCGGGTGCTTTAGTAACCAAGGTGGCCGAAGTGTTTAGTACTTTAAGAGGCTCCGCCTACAGGGAAAGTGGAAAAACATCACCCGCTAGTTCACAATGTGAACGAAAGTGTGCGTTGAGTGATCATGACAGACGGCCACTGAAGAGGGCTGTGATGAAAAATAAGACGTCGACAGATGGAAAAGGCTCTGCAGAACTGAATGTCACGCTCGCGAACCCTGTCACCACCAAAATAGTTCGAAGGGTGATCGACAAGAAGGAAACTGCATCGCGAGCTAGAATTCCAGAACCACTCATCACTGATGCCAATATCCGTAACCCGAAAACGTGGTGCCGAAGCCATAAAACCTGCACTGTGGAGCAATGGAAGGAAGTCATTTGGTCGGATGAGTCGTGTTTCCAACTTCTGGCGTTTGCGTCCCAAGAATGAAACATGGCAACGGTTCAGTGATGATTTGGGCAGCCAAATCGTGTTACTTCATGGGCCCCGTCGTTACTTTGCAAGGTCACATTACCGCTTATCAGGTTCATCCCATGGTACAATGATTGTTCCCCCATGCTGATGCTGCGTTTTAAGAGAACAGGGCGCCTGTCCAGAGAGCACGTCGTCCAGGACTGATTTCATGAGCAGGAGGGTGAATTGTTGCATGTCCCCTGGCCACCACAGCCCCCAGTTCTCAATATTATTGAACCTTTGTGGTCTACTTTGGAGAGAAGAGTACGTGATAGCTATCCACCTGCATCTGAACTTGCTACTATTGTGCAAGAGAATGGTGTAAGATTCCCTCGAAGAACATATAGGACTTGTATTTATTCATTCCGAGAAGACTGGAAGCTATTCTGAATGTCAATGGGTTTCCTACACCGTATTACACTATTGGCCATTAAAAGTGCTACACCAAGAAGATGACGTACTATAGACGCGAAATTTAAACGAAAGGAAGAAGACGCTGTGATATGCAAAAGATTAGTTTTTCAGATCATTCACACAAGGTCGGCGCCGGTGGCGACACCTACAACGTGCTGACATGAGGAAAGTATCCAACCGATTTCTCATACACAAACAGCACTTGACCGGCGTTGCCTGGTGGAACGTTGTTGTGATGCCTCGTGTAAGGAGGAGAAATGCGTACCATCACGTTTCCGACTTTGATAAAGGTCGGATTGTAGCCTATCGCGATTGCGGTTTATCGTATCGCGACATTCCTGCTCGCGTTGGTCGAGATCCAATGACTGTTAGCAGAATATGGAATCGGTGGGTTCAGGAAGGTAATTCGGAACGCCGTGCTGGATCCCAACGGCCTCGTATCACTAGCAGTCGAGATGACAGGCATCTTATCCGCAAGGCTGTAACGAATCGTGCAGCCACGTCTCGAACCCTGAATCGACAGATGGGAACGTTTGCAAGACAACAACCATCTGCACGAACAGTTCGACGACGTTTTCAGCAGCATGGACTATCAGCTCGGAGACCATGGCTGCGGTGACCCTTGATGCTGCATCACACACAGGAGCGCCTGCGATAGTGTACTCAACGACGAACCTGGGTACACGAATGGCGAAACGTCATTCCTTCGGATGAATCCAGGTTCTGTTTACAGCATCATGATGGTCGCATCCGTGTTTGGCGACATCGCGGTGAACGCACATTGGAAGCGTGTATTCGTCATCGCCATACTGGCGTATCACCCGGCGTAATGTTGCAGGTCCTGTACGGGCCTTAGTGGATACAGAAAATGTTCGACTGCTGCCCTGGCCAGTACATTCTCCAGATCTCTCACCAATTGAAAACGTCCGGTCAATGGTGGACGAGCAACTGGCTCGCCACAATACACCAGTCACTACTCTTGATGAACTGTGGTATCGTGTCGAAGCTGCAGGGGCAGCTGTACCTGTACACGCCATCAAAGCTCTTTACGACTCAAAGCCCAGGCGTATCACGGCCGTTATTACGGCCAGAGGTGGTTGTTCTGGGTACAGATTTCTCAGGATCTATACACCCAAATTGCGTGAAATTGAAATCACATGTCAGATCTAGTATAATATATTTGTCCAATGAATACCCGTTTATCATCTGCATTTCTTCTTGGTGTAGTAATTTTAATGGCCAGTACTGTAGACTCGGTAATGTGTTGTGTTTTGGCGTTTCCATATTTTTGTCGGTAACCTGCATGTCGCTACGTCTAAGTGGTTCTCGCTTCCATTTTCAGTGCCTTATGGCCACATAACTAAGCACTGTTCACTGTAAACACTGTCACCATATATCCACCAGCAGTTAATGTGTACTAGAAAAGTTTGAATATGGAGGTTACAACGTGATGTTAATAAAAGTACCACCCACAGTGACGCAGCCTCGCGCTATGGAAATAATTATGTCATTTCCGAAGATAAGCCTGAAAAGGCTCGAAAACTATTTTGTCAAAATAAGCTGGTCGCAGTTATTACATTAAAATACTGTCCTTCAACAGAAATTCCGGTACATTTGCTAAAGACATATTTTCAACGGCGAATTAGAAACTGACACTTCCAGAGTACTCATCGTACATTTTAACTAGTGCGTAGGAGGATATAAACTGAGAAGAAAATTAAAAAACTGTATCACCCATACATTTCTGCTTCGTTAATAAAGAAGCTGTAGAGTGGGCGTTTGTAGAAAAACAGAAAAATGCTAAAAAAAATTTGGGAGAAGGCCTCTAGGTGCCGCTGTTCTCCTACGTATGAATTTTCGTATGCGTGCTCGTTGGTGATATTGCCAAGTCTTGGAACCATAACAGTTACAGGCTCACTCTGTTGGAGGTGATAAGACAGCCAGCATTGTCACCGTCCCACGGACAAACAGCAAATTGCAAGTAATGCTGCGGTGCCGCCAGATGTTCCCAATAGCTCAGCCGTTAACGAGAAGGGTAATAATTACGAGACAGTGGAGCCGAGCAAGCGAACAGGAACAATCTAGTTTCACCCGCGCAAACTGTAAAAGTACGCTTGTTATTGAGACAGGATCAATCCGGTTTTAATTGTGCTGCAGAAATAAGGGATGCCGTCGTATAAATAACGCCGAGTGGTCGTCCGTGCGTGGCGGCGTTATTGCCAAGTGGAGCGAAGGCATTTGACCCCCTCAATTGGACTTTGCGGGTGAATGTTGACAGGGAGTAAACAGTGAGCGGAACGGAAAAAACCCGCTCTGCAGAAGGCCTCGTCTGTTATAGGGCGATCATACGTGACGGGAAGAAGGCAAATGCTGTGTTGTTTAATGACGGTACTAATGACTGGTACTACATTCCCATATAATAGACCCCCTGGGGTACGACGCCAGGTGGGCAATAGAAGACAGAGTGGAGCTTTATGCAAAATTAGCCACCGAACCACGAGCGATCTAATAATGTACCATCAACTGTGTTATCTGCTTTTTGCAGGGCTCCTACGAATCTGGAATCTTCTCTACTTGTCTCCTTTGTCAAACAGTAGGTGTTTTCTGAGAATAGTTGTATTTCTCTCGCGATTATTGATTCTCATCGCAGCCATGATGGTAACTACGAAAACGACCGAAATAACTGAGACTGCCAGACATCATTCTCTTACAGTATTTTGTTAAGCTATTCATGGGTTTCCTATAATAATTCAAAAGTTAATGCCATCTTTAACAGGGGATAAACTTGTTTTATCATCACTGCTTCGGTAATATGAGGCACCATCAGTGAAATAACGTCTTGTATCTTCCTCATCGTGTTCTCAGTAGTTTTCTCCAAGTAAATAATTTGTATTCGCAGAAGGAAAGGACAGAAGGAATGCGATGGCGTAACATCCCGTTGACTCCAAGGTGATTAGAAATGGAAAAGCGGTTCACGTTGCTTGTTTGGGTCTAATCGGATCAGATACGAACTGTGAAGTTATTCTATTTCATACTACTGAGTTTCTGAATAAACCTCTGACACGATAAGTAATTGTTTCAGAATCCACTGCAACGCACGTCCCCATATCCGTCTTCTAATACGACGAATACATTTGCGCCACACTCGAACCCTAACATCAGCTCTTACCAACTGAAATCGGGACTCATCTGACCAGGCCACGGATTTTCAGTGGTCTAGAATCCAACCGAAATGATCACTAACCCAGGAGAGGCGTTGCAGGCGATGTCGCCGTCGGTCATTTGCTGCCATAGTCCATTAACACAAAATTTCGCCGCATTGTCCTAACGGATACGTTCGTCACACGTCACACGTTGATTTATGCGATTATTTCACGCAGCGTTCCTTGTCTGTTGTTTCTGACGACTCCACACAAACGCTTCTACTCTCGGTCGTTTAAGTGAAGGCCTTGGGTCATTGCATTGTCCGTGGTGAGAGGCAATGCCTCAGATTTGGTATTCGCGACCCACTCTTGACGCTGTGGATCTTGGAATATTGAATTCCCTAACGAGTTCCGAAATGGAATGTCCCATGCGTCTAACTGCTGCACGCGTCCAACTGCGAAGTCAAAGTTTTTTAATCACAGTCGTGTGGCCATAATAACGGCGGAAAACTTTCTACATGATTCACCTGGGTACAAATAACAGCTCCGCCAATGCACTGCCCTTTTATACCTTATGGACATGATTCTACCACCATTTATATACGTGCATACTGCTATCCCGTGATTTTTGTCACCTCAGAAGTACACCCCGCATGTTAATCAGTGGGATTGGAGGTAACTCATATTAATTTCGCTATGAGTAGCTAAATAGCTTTGAGATATCACAACAGGTGGTTTTAGGTATACTTCCTAGCAGCCCATTATCCATGCCGTCTTCCTTCGGACTGATACGGTATTTTATGTCTGTTTGCGTGACGCGGCAGAAAGCGTGTTATGTTTGTGGAGGTAATTTTGTTTGTTTGTTTCTGGAGGGGGGGGGGGGATAGCTAAATAGCTTTGAGATATCACAACAGGTGGTTTTAGGTATACTTCCTAGCAGCCCATTATCCATGCCGTCTTCCTTCGGACTGATACGGTATTTTATGTCTGTTTGCGTGACGCGGCAGAAAGCGTGTTATGTTTGTGGAGGTAATTTTGTTTGTTTGTTTCTGGAGGGGGGGATTCAGGTTTTTTTTTATCCAGTCGAATTATATGCATACTGCAGACTTATAAACAGCATTTCTAATTCAAATGGCTCTAATCACCATGGGTCCTCAGTCCCCTAGACTTAGAACTACTTCAACCTAACCTAAGGACATCACACACATCAATGCCCGAGGCAGGATTCGAACCTGCGACCATAGTAGCAGCGCGGTTCCGGACTGAAGCGCCTAGAGCCGCTCGCCCACAGCAGCCGGCAACAGTGTTTATATTCAGCGTTTACTTATTTTTTGTGACGATGTGTGTACGATAAAAAGCAATCTTGAGGAATTTCGCCTTGAGAGACCAGTGAATTATATTCTCACAGTATGCATGTTCGACTGCTTCGCCAGTTCATGACGGAAAACCTCATGTGAATGATGAAAACCCTGGTGATGGATCTTTCGCTGCGAAACTCATATCGGAAATTGAGACCTGAAAACGGTACAGTCGAGGGACTTCTTTTAGTCATAAATTATATAAGAATTAGTGACGAAGGTCGCAACATATGGAAGCCTGCTGTAATGAAATATTATCATGACCCCAATCATCATAGTAGGTGAACTGGTATAAATTGTATGCAGAAAAGACAACAGAGCGAAAACTGCCATTGGTATTTTGCTGCCATACGTAAGTAGGAACTTCGTAACTACGCACTGGGCAATTGTGTATTCGATGAGGAGAGTTTTGAAAATTCAGCACGGCCTGAACTTTGAGAAAGGGCAAGATCCATCGCCTTCATTGAACCTACATTCCATTTGCCAGATTGAATTCACTCACTTATAGCTGAGCTGTGATACGATTTTGTATGTTCTGTTGCTTTTTCATTTCTAACTCCATATGCTGCGGCGGCTGCGTTTTTGCAAACACGTCTCGGTATCAGCAGCTTTGTACTGTTAGTAGTCTGTTTATTCTACTACATTCTACATCTATAAATTGTAACTTCTGCAGCATCATCACATTTGAAACAAAATCTAAATATGGTTCTATCACTCTCCGTGAATATAAAGTTTATGTAACTTTATAATTGCAATCAGATAAGCCATATGTGATTTATGAAATGGCTTCCAAGTGTAATGCACACTGTTTGAAAAAATGTACCATCATAAATGTGTCGCTATAAATCAATGAAATTTTGTCGTTGTCCCACGACTGTGTGTAAGAAGCAGTAAAACAGGCTTTACATGTTCAAATGTCAGTAGTACGTAAGGCTGCCAAGCGTTAATATAGGGCCTTCTATATCTACTGAAATTTAAAAAAAAAAAGCTTCGGATGAACGTCTAAGCGATTACCTTCTAAATACTTTCTAGTCCAGTGATAACTTCTAGTCCAGAGGTAATTTTATTGACTACTGGAAGAGCTTCACAACCAAGACGCCAATTACGTAATCCCACTCACGATTCATAAGCAGTAGATGGACCAGCAATTTATGTTGAAACTCGCATTCAGTTATCCGTTAACGTAAGGTATCACTTTAGCTTGTGTAATTTTCGTGATGTGATGGTCCCTACTGATAGTTCACGCAATTTGAAGCACACAGTTTCGGACCATGCTATCTCACCTGGCTTCTGCCGCTATGATGCTGTATAAGGCATCCCTGGAATATTGATTCTTCCTGCTGAACCAGAACTGTATTCTTAGACGTACTAAGAGTGATCTGAATAGACAGTTTGTTGTCAGTCGACAAGTGACTGTGTGGTGATCAACACGATGTAGCCAAAAGCGTGTTTGTCGGGATATCAAGAGAATCCTGCGCAAACCTGTAGCAAACAAGCAACGGGAATACGATATTGCAGTGCCTGTGTTGTTGAGAACAACGATAAAATGTTCCTTCGGACATGCAAGCAAGCGACGTTCAATTATAATGTCCTCCCCAGTACGGGAATTACATAATACAGGTTATGCCTCAGGAACGACGACATACGGAAGTTTGTATCTGGCCGTGAATCGCACACGAATAGCCAATGCGTTTAAGGCGACCGCTCGCATAAATTGGGAAATTCAGGTTCCAGTCTCGGTCCGGCAGAAATTTTCATTGTCATCATTCCCTTACACAGTTTTCATGCAAACAACGGGAATATGTGATATGCAGTCGGTAGCACTAACTTAGATTTCAGTAGCGAACATGAAACCGATTTCTTGCTGGAAACTGTTATCATTTATCAAAAGAAGGAAGGAAGAAGGATTCAGGAAGAACCCCTAACTTCGTCGAGAGTGCCAGTAGCTGCTATCCGTTCGCTATGACTCGTGTTTCCATTGCAGAAACACTCTAGTCAGGCAAGACCAGAATAGACTAGAGGATACCGGTTACGTCTGCACGTTTCGCTAGCAACTTGACGGAAGAATCACAAGGTCCGCCTCTCTACCTCTCGGTTATCCTACAATTAAGCACAAGTGATGTACAGTTTTGTGCTTGATTTGAATTCATACGTAATGTACACTGTCGAGTTGCGTTATTGTTATCGCCTTAGATGTGTGACACGTGCACTGTACGAGACAACGTTGGTGCAACACTTTATACGCCCACTGGGAATCAGTGTGCAAGCGAAAGTAGGGCAAGTCGATCTAGCGTTCAGCGGTTTGTGAAAGGTTACCAAATGGAAATTGTACATTCCGAGACCACCACAGAACGGCCCTGCTCAAAGGCTTGCGGCCTGAAATAATGGTCCGCTATTCTGTCCGGATCGTCAAGATGCAATTAAAAGTGAACAGCAGCATAAACTGCTGAAGCTGTGTGACTCCTACAAATCGACCTGTTTAAGTGCACAGGAAATAATTCTGCCAGAAGTTAATGTCTCATATGATCTGTAATCGCGTAGTTTCATTCATCCACTTTTCTATGATGGTATTTCAAATGGTCAGACGTATGTTTATTTACGGAAAGATGGTGTTCCGTCAAATGGTTAAAATGGCTCTAAGCACTATGGGACTTAACATCTGAGGTCATCAGTCCCCTAGACTTAGAACTGCTTAAACCTAACTAACCTAAGTACATCACACACAGCCATGCCCGAGGCAGGATTCGAACCTGCGACCTTAGCAGCAGCGCGGTTCCGGACTAAAGCGCCTAGAACCGCTCGGCCACAGTGGCCGGCGGTGTTCCGTTGTGCAACTATTCGAGGTACCAGGGTTCCTTGGATGACTCATCCACCACGATGGGGACAGTGCTGAGTACACATTCAGGCGTTAACCCGTCCGACTTTTTTCGCTGGGGAAACGTGAAAGATAAGAATTACTAACAAACATTAGTTGCACCGAAGACGCAAAGGGATACATTGAGTCGATGTTAGGGCCATGTGGACCCGCTGTCAATGGTGGTTTGCCCAGTAATTCGGTGGCTTCGACATTGTTCACTAGCTGATAGTACTCACTTAGGTCTGCTACGATGACTCAATAAAGATGCAAAAATAGCAACTACGTTTAGTTTTAACAGATATATGAGAAGACGATATGCAAGGGGGTTTATTTGAACCATCAGACTTGGCATGATCTGCGCTACTGTATATGTCCCTTCCTAGACGCCTTTATTAAATCCAACAGTTACCAGTGTCCCCGAATCAATTTCCTTATGCTAGACTACTCCAATCAGCCGCTTTGCGGCTTCAACTTATCCAACCACGTTCTCCTACTCTGAAATAGAAAATGCTGCGAGAAAATTTACGGAAAAGAGTCATAACAAAGAAAAAGTTTTAATTTCATTTTAATGCCATGTCAAGTCCTTTCAGTAGGTCAATACTTGTATAACTCAAGTTACACTATTCTAGTCGATTCCGTGTACCACGATATCTACATCTACATCTAAATGACTGCGCTGCACTTCACACGTAAGCGCCCAGCACAGGGTTCCCCGAACCACACACTTTTTCTCTGCCGTTCCACTCTCTAACACGCGGCTGGTCCCGGCGGAGGTTCGAGTCCTCCCTCGGGCATGGGTGTGTGTGTTTGTCCTTAGGATAATTTAGGTTAAGTAGTGTGTAAGCTTAGGGACTGATGACCTTAGCAGTTAAGTCCCATAAAATTTCACACACATTTGAACATTTTTGATCTCTAACACCGCACTGGAAAAAACAATATTTTAATCTGTCTTTGTGAGCTTCAGTACCCTATGAGTAAGTTTGCAAGTCCCAAAATATTTGACATAAATGGCCAAGTGTTTTGATTTCATTGACGTACTGTAGAAGCTTACATTTGTTACATCGCCAAGGGACTGTACACCTTAATACGTGACATAAATTTCAGCTTGATACGTCAACCTGTTTCTGAGAAAATGGGTTTCTGGCAGTCGGATGGAGGGACAGTCAGACAGGCAACAAATTGATTCTATAAGAGTATAAGGGCTCCATTTTTATCGACTGAGGTACAAAACCCGAAAAATCAGCTTTTCATTAGTTTTCCCACAATTAGTTGCTTCTAGAGCAACTCTTTTGAGGATTTTGTTTGAGACACTGAAGAAAATTTGCTTGTTCAATAGCAGTTAAGGGGGTGAACATACTGGATGGTATCATCTCGATTTTCTTAGGCGACAGCAATGTTTGTTTCTGTGTTGGGCAGAGCTCGGTGCTTCAGGCGCTTCTGGGTGAGCTGCAGACGTCGGAGGGCCACGTGTCTGTGGGCGGCCGCGTGGCGTACGCGAGCCAGGAGCCGTGGGTGTTCGCGGGCACGGTGCGCAACAACATCCTGCTGGGCCGGCCCTACCAGCACGAGTGGTACCGCAAGGTGGTGCGCGCGTGCGCGCTCGAGAGGGACTTCCAGCTGCTGCCGCGCGGCGACCACACCGTCGTGGGCCAGAAGGGCGCCACCCTCAGCGGGGGGCAGCGCGCCCGCATCAACCTCGCCAGGTACTGCCGGCCGCTGCTGCACCTAAACGCTCGCCGCTGCAAAGCTTCCCTCTTGCGACATGCTACACAAAAGTTCCGAGAATCCGAGTATTGCGCCCAAAAGTAAGCGGTACAAACGTCAGCCGCTAGTGCCTCTGGTCTGCTATGTCTATATCTTCATCTATACTTCGCAAGTCATTTTCCGGTGTGTGGTGGAGAGTACTTCTGTACCCTTGTCACTTCCCCCCTTTCTTGTTCCAGTCACGAATAGTCTGCGGGAAGAACAATTGCCGGTAAGCCTAGTTGTGGGTTCGAATCTCTCTAATTACACTACTGGACATTAAAATTGCTACACCACGAAGATGACGTGCTACAGACGTGAAATTTAACCGACAGAAAGAAGATGCTGTGATATGCAAATGATCAGCTTTTCAGAGCATTAACACAAGGTTGGCGCCGGTGGCGACACCTACAACGTGCTGACATGAGGAAAGTTTCCAACCGATTACTCATACACAAACAGTAGTTGTCCGTAAGAAGGAGAAATGTGTACCATCACGTTTCCGACTTGGATAAAGGTCGGATTCTAGCCTATCGCGATTGCGGTTTATCGTATCGCGACATTCCTGCTCGCGTCGGTCGAGATCCAATGACTGTTAGCAGAATATTGAATCGGTGGGTTCAGGAGGGTAATACGGAACGCCGTGCTGGATCCCAACGGCCTCGTATCACAAGCAGTCGAGATGACAAGCATCTTATCTGCATGGCTGTAACGGATCGTGCAGCCACGTCTCGATCCCTGAGTCAACAGATGGAGACGTTTGCAAGACAACAACCATCTGCACGAACAGTTCGACGACGTTAGCAGCAGCATGGACTATCAGCTCGGAGACCATGGCTGCGGTTACCCTTGACGCTGCATCACAGACAGGAGCGCCTGCGATGGTGTATTCAATGATGAACCTGGTTGCACGAATGGCAAAACGTCATTTTTTCGGATGAATCCAGGTTCTGTTTGTAGCATCATCATGCTCGCATCCGTGTTTGGCGACATTGCGGTGAACGCACATTGGAAGCGTGTATTCTTCATCGGCATACTGGCGTATCACCCGGCGTGATGGTATGGGGTGCCATTGGTTACACGTCTCGGTCACCTCTTGTTCGCAATGATGGCACTCCGAACAGTGGACGTTACATTTCAGATGTTTTACGACGCGTGGCTCTACCCTTCATTCGATCCCTGCGAAACCCTAAATTTCGGCAGGATAATGCACGACCGCATGTTGCAGGTCCTGTACGGGCCTTTCTGGATACAGAAAATGTTCGACTGCTGCCCTGGCCAGGACATTCTTCAGATCTCTCACCAACTGAAAACGTCTGGTCAATGGTGGCTGAGCAACTGGCTCGTCACAATACGCCAGTCACTACTCTTGGTGAACTGTGGTAACGTGTTGAAGCTGCATGGACAGCTCTACCTGTACACGCCATCCAAGCTCTGTTTGACTCAATGCCCAGGCGTATCAAAGCCGTTATTACGGCCAGAGGTGGTTGTTCTGTTTACTGATTTCTCAGGATCTATGCACCCAAATTGCGTGAAAATGTAATCACATGTCAGTTCTAGTATAATGAATACCCGTTTATCATCTGCATTTCTTCTTGGTGTAGCAATTTTAATGGCCAGTAGTGTATATCTTCATCGCCTTTCCCCGAGATGTAAGTAGGAGAAAGCTTTATATTTGTTGACTGTTCCAAGAACTATGCTCTCGGAACTTTAACAGTTGACCACATCATGATGGAGAGCGCCTGTTTTGTAGCCTCTGCCACTGGAGTTGGCTGAGCATATCCGTGTTGCTTTCGTTCTTACTAAATGAACCCTATATCGAAATGTTTGATGATGATGATGATGTTAGGTTTGGGGTGCGCTCAACTGCGCGATCATCAGCGCCCGTACAAATTCCGAATTTTTACACAGTCCAATGTTTTATCGCATTCCAATATAGCCACTGGCACGAATGATGATGATGATGAAATTATGAGTACAACACAAACAACTAGTCCCGTAGCAGAGAAAATCCCCAGCCCCGCAGGGAATCGAACCCGGGACCCCGTGATACCGAAATTTGCTGCTCCTCTTTGGATCTTCTCTTTTTCTCTGTCCTGTCTCGTACGGATCTCATATTGACGAGCAGTATTCAAGTACGGGTCGAACGAGGGCTTTAAAAGCTACCTTCTTTGTAGATGGACTACATTTCCTGACGATTCTTCCAATGAGTCTGTCTGACATCTGCCTTTCCTGCTCCACTTTAAATTGGTACGCATGCTCCTAGATACTATAAGGACGAAGCTGCTTCCAGTGATTGTTCTGTAAGCGTGTAGTAACGAGGGCTTCTGTCTGTGTGTACCCAATACATACGAGTGATTTGAGTGGTGTAATAGATTTAAAGATGACAAGGAGTCAGACATTTGGACACACCGTCATCATGCACAACTACGAAAAGATCTATTAGGTCACCAAATGGTACAAGGACGTCCCATTAGGTCCAATGCTGCGGTGCTTGCCAATATCGGAGAGCCCTGGCAGTAATGACAATATGTAAGGGAAAAATGAACTGATGTTTGTGTTGGGGAGGGCACTCAGCTTAGGAAGTTCGTGGAGTAATGTTGACCATCGTCCTGCGGTGGTGTAATGGTTAGCATTTCTGCCTACCAACGGCAGTCAGCCTTCAGCGGCGCAGCGGTTCGGACGGTGTTTACGTCCCTGCCGCACGTCGGCGCGAGAGGTGTTTACGTTAAGTGGGTAGCGGTGTGCCGCGGTATACATAGAAAGAATCATGGCCTTGTCGTTCCGCAAATCGACACTGAAATTTAGTTTTGTTAACGAATATGCTCGACCGAAGGCTTACGAGATCGAACGTTATTTACGGGACGACGTGAAAATCGAACCTGACGTTCTAGTTGGAATACACTTATGTATAGTCAGCAGCGTGGTCTATGTCAAGCTCACAAATGAAGTGGCATGTGAGGAACTCCTAATTCGACACCGACAAGGACTTCGTTTCTGTCATTCGGATGCGAATGTTGGAGCGGTAACACGCCGGCATGGGACTCCGAACGATCCGCGTTTTTGAACTTCCATTCGAAGTGCCAGAAGAATTGGTGACAAGCACCCTGCGTCCTTACGGAACGGTACTCTCCCACGTGGATGAAAAATGGGCGAGTTTCAAGACGTATCCTGTCCTCAATAGCGTCAGACAAATGCGGATCGAACTCCGAAAACACGTTCCGTCATACTTGTACATCGCTGCTTGTAGGGCGATTGTCATCTACGACGGACAACCAAGGACGTGCTCTGGGTGTGGGAAGGAGGGACACGTACGTTCCGAGTGTGCTCAACGAAGGTTATCACGCCGCATCCGACTGTGCTCCCCATGACTTACGTCGCCGCATTACGCGATGACGTAGGCCGCGAGACAGACGCGTACCAGAACACACAGACAGCGGCAGATTGTGGCGAGCCACGGGAGGATGACGTAGCGTTGGATCGCCTGCAGCAGTCACAGGATGCCTTCTCTTCGGTGCCGCTTGCGGCCCCTTCATATAAGGCACTTGGAGACGTCGATAATACGACGGCGCACGATTCCGACGTCCCCCACGAACAACTGGAGACCATGCTGACCTCTTATTCTGAGGCCCGGCAACGTAAACAGCGATCACCAAAACGCCGGAAGAAGCGCCGCCTCACGGTGGAGAACGACCACTCTGATCTAGCAGACAATTCTGAGACGTTTACGGGTACAGAGCAGACGACTATGGATACAGAAGAACTGCCTAGCTAGGATGCAACGGTGGCCAGCGGGACGGCGACACCACCTACCGCTGACGATGCTCCAGACACAGCGAAGGAGTCCGATCGACGGCAACAGGCTACTGAGGAGGCTACGGCGCCTGCACCGCACAACGATGGGACACTAGGGGACTGGTCAGAGGACCCACCGCCGTGGGGAATAGATGATGCCGGAGGAACTGCTCCCACGCACTCTCCCGGTGTAAGACTGGAAGAGTGAATGGAATAACGGCAGACCATATGAGGGGACGGCATGGGACGTTAGTACCACAGCAGCCTATGTACGGAAGAATTAGCGACCGTACGGTACCCTATCTACGTTGACAGCCATGCAACAAGCTTATCTGATAGGGTCTGTTAACATCAATAGCAGTGGGACGCCGGAAAAAATCAAGATGCTCAGTGACATGATAAAGGCTGCGGATTTAGACATAGCACTATTACAGGAAGTTCGGGTACTTTCCCCCTCGGACTTTTACGGTTACGACGTTTACTGTTCCCCGTGTGACGAGAGAGGCGTTGGCACAGCTATACTATTAAAGGAAGGGATACGTGCAGACGAAGTAGAGTATTTGCCTTCTGCCCGTGGTACGGCCGTGACCATAGGTGGAATACATTTGATCAACATATACGCACCGTCAGACTCGGATAAGAGAAGGGACAGAGCAGATATTTACGCCCATGAGCTTGCACCGTTGTTCCAGGGACGATACGGTGGTTGCATACTCGGCGGAGATTTTAATTGTGTGCTCGACAGAAAGGACCAACAACCTAACTATACTACTAGCCAAGAACTTAGGGAGCTGGTCAACGGAATGGAATTAGTCGATACATGGGACCTGAAGTATCGCAACCAACCAGGATATACATTTTTTACTAGCCACTCCGCGAGCCGTTTGGATCGGATCTACGTTTCAAGGGCGTTAGCAATGTCGACGGTGGACGCAGAAATATGGCCGACAGCGTTTACGGACCACGAGGCATATATTTGTACGGTTAACCTCGATAGACAGCAGGTATGGAGACGGAGGGGTAATTGGAAGATGAACATCTCCCACCTGCGAGATACAGAATGCCGACGCATGGTGGAGGACGCGTGGCATGGCTGCCTCCGTCGACCGACGAAATTCTTTCGGTTCTGTCCTGCAGTGGTGGATCGAGTGCGCGAAGCCAGCTTTACGGAGGACGTTAATAGGTTACGGGAAGGTTTCTCAATGGCAGCGCACGACCACTGAGTTTTCCTTTACGGCTCTGCGGGAACTGTTAGCTCGACCACCGACACCAGACGGCCGTCCACCGAGTTAAGGCGAAGCTGGTACAACTTGCGACGCTAAGGATGGCGGGTACGATGATACGCGCGAGGTCGCAGGATTTCCTGCCCGACGAGGCTCCCTCGATGCATTATGTAATAAAGGAAAGACGAAGAAGGCGAAGGAATTTAATACATGAGATCGATCTCGGCGATGGCCGTCGTTTTACAACACAAAGGGGCATAGCACAGGCGTTCACGGATCATTTTAGCAGATTCTATGCGAGCAACGGGGAGGGTCAGAGGGAGCTGGGGAACGTCCTGGAAGAGATCCCAGACGCGACGAGTGTGAACGGGGAAGCGGACGGGTTATCAGAAATTACGTGTGAAGAGCTGGAGGAAGCGATTACGCGAGGTGCCTGCAACAAGTCCCCAGGTCCAGACGGATTCCCGTTGGAATTTTACCGTGCCTTTGTGACCATTATGACATCGATGTGGCTATGCATGTGTAATGGGCTTCTGCGGCAAGAAGTACCGGTTCACATTCAATTCACGGAAGGGCTCATGATACCGATACCGAAGCCCCGTGGTGGCAAACGGCCTTGTGACTATCGCCCCTTGACCCTCCTTAATAGTGACTACAAGAGTTTCATGCGCATCCTGGGCAGTCGTATCAAAAAGTCGTTGGAGAATCGAATACGTGCCGATCAGACTTGTCTTGGCGGCATCAGTAATATCCACACAGCCTTGGGAGACTATCGTGACATCGTTGCCCTCGCGGCTGCATGCCGCCTCCGGGGGGCGATGGTTGCTGTAGATTTCGATCATGCTTTTGATCGCGTGGATCATGTGTACCTCGCGGCGGTGATGAACAGGATGGGTGTCTCGCCATTATTGACCACTGCTGTGATGCGGCTGTTGCATGGCGCCAGATCAGCGATGGTGGTCAACGGAGGGAGAACTGAGTATTTTAATATCTTAAGATCAGTGAGACAGGGTTGCCCCTTGTCGATCCTCCTTTATGCGATCGCCTTAGAACCGTGCCTCGCAGGCCTTCGCCACCGTCTTACCGGCATCTCCCTACGGCATTTATCATTCAAATGCAGAGCATGCGCGGATGACATTGTGTTCTTCGTACGGAATGAGGGGGAGACTCAAACAGCACTGGATTGGCTACAGACGTATGGGATGGCAGCTGGAAGTGTGGTCAACTACCGAAAATCACAATTCATGCATGTGGGGCGTGGACTAGAACCAGGAACGGAAGGACCCTTACCTGCGGTGCAAACCCTCCGCTGTTTGGGTATCACCTTTCATAAAGAGACAGCAGGAACGGCTGCGGACAACTACCGAAGGCTGTTACTCAGAGTCCGCACGGCAGTACGACTAAACGCCTTACGGTCGATGGATATGCTGCAGCGAGTGTTACTCGTCAACTTTTATCTCGCGCCCATGATGTGCCACCTGACACACCTTCTCCGCTTGACGCGCACGATGGCTATGAGGATTCAGGCGGCTTTTGGGTACTATGTATGCCTGGGACAACTCTTTAAGGTCCAATACAACACGCTTACCCTCCCAGCGCGAGAGGGGGGCGTTGGTTTAGTGAACGTGCACGAGAAGGCGCGTGCCATGTATAATAATACTATGCTCAAACGGTGGCGCAACAGGAATCACTCGCTTACGGGGACGATCATCGAAGAACTAGTACCAACATCGCATCTTCCTCCAGTCAGTGTCGGCCGTATATCGCCCCCTTTAACGTATGTGCGCACGTTCATCGTGGAACACAGTTACGTTCGAGAGCGTTTACCGACGACCCGACAGTCGACATCGAAGGACGTGTACCATCTGCTTCTTCGACAGATCGCACGGAATAGGGTGGAACGGAAACATCTAGCTGTTAATTGGCACGTGATGTGGCGCACAGTCCACCACCCCCACCTACCTACAACAGTTAGATCAACATGGTACATTGTCGTGAACCGAAAATACCCTACGAATGATAAAAAGTACACAATACATTTGGCGGATTCGCCCTTGTGCCAGCAATTCGGCGTGCTGGATACGGACGACCATCGGCTGGTCTGCGGCGAGGCATTGGCTGTCTGGACTCTCGCAAGAAAGATTATAGCGTTCATGCGGCGCACTATCTATACAGCAGTCTCTTCTGACATAGTATTTTTTCCAGAGGAAACGTATTTTCCGCGTCATAAGACGAACGCAGTGGCGTGGATCACAGGTATGACGGTCCATTATATCTACAGAGACACACGTACGAACGTACTGAGCGTCCTGGATTATTGACAATACTTGCAAGATGGACACACAAAACTATTACGGCTACAAAAGTACAAGGATTGGTATGTCAATTTCCTAGTAACGGTTTTTGCGGACCCGCCATATACTTGGGGTGTGCCGGGTGCGCAAAGATAAGCGGCGGTGCTGTCGTTGTGAAACCGACCAAGTAAGTGATCGGCTAAGAACATTATGCGAGTATGCGACCTAGGAAAAACTAACGCTTTCACAGTTAGCAAATGGATGTAATTCAAATTTTGTTTTCATATCTCTAAATACTTTTTCTTTAGGGTGCCGGAGGTGGCCCCACTTTGATTTTGTTGATATTTCATGCTGCATGGTAGGACGGCAGCGAGGTTCCTTCCAGGACAGCTATCATGTGTCAGGACGTACTATATTTATTTTGTGAATAATAAAGGTTTCTGTTTCTCCTAACTTCCTTAATAAAAAATAATAATAATAAACCCTCACTCCTGACAAAAAAGTGGTTCCCCTGTAAAAAAAAAGTTGGTAGACCACTTGCCAGCTAAAAAAGAAGTAACGTGTTTGCCTGTCAGGTGCACGCCGAAAATATAAAAAAAATGGTTAAAGTGTATGGGTGTTAAGCAAAAGGTAAAAAAAAAGTAAGTAGACCAGGTTTAGAGACCCGGCCGCAGCACAAATTTTTATTTGTTTTGTCTGCTTCGATCATTATCATAGATGGTGAAAGTGTTAAACCGACGCACAAGAACAGATGACAGTCAATCGAAGATGTTTGTGAAATCGTTGGAATTTCATGTGGGCCATGTCAATGAATTCTAACTGATGAACTGAATATGAGACGAATTGTAGCGGAGTTCGTTCCTCGTGATTTGAACGCCAGCTGTTTTTTAATCAGCTCGTTTCTAAAGAAACCTTGTAAGAACGCCGACCAGCGGGATCATCGCGTTCAGATGTACACTGAACTGCAAGCAACAGTCCTAGATGATCCAGATATACGGTCCACGAACGTAACTGCCAATGATTTATGCCTGAACGAGTATGCCCATGAAACAAAACAGCAATGTTGGTGGTGGAGGACACACCACTCTCTCTGCGGCGCAGAATTTTTTTAATTTTTTTTTTTTTGTTACTGCCCATAAGTAAATTCTTGAATTTCTTCCATGTGGTCAGACAGTCGCAGGGAAGTTCTACGGCGATGCTTTGAGGCAACTGAGGGAAGATGTTACACGCAAACGGCCTGAGATATGGGAGAACAAGGACTGGTAGTGGCATCATGACAGTGCACCTGCTCACATCTCGCTCTTTATGAGGGCATTGCTGAAAAAAAAAAGTAAACGAAACGTGGCAACTGTCCCTCACCCACTCTGCTCGCCTGGTCTAGCCCCTTGCGATTTCGCATTTTCCCGAAAATGAAACTGAAGTTGAAAGCGCAGCATTTGACTGCATAGAACTAATTTTGAGTACGATTCACTCCGCAGACTTCAAGCACTGTTCCAACGATGGGAAAACTCCTGGAAGCTAGCGAGGGAACTTCTTTGAAGATGACGGAGGAAATTAAGACGTAACTATTCTAATTTTTGTCGCTATATTCTCTGAAATTTTGGGTTGCACGTCGTACACCATAGTACTCAACTGTCAGTAAACACGGATCCACCACCACGTTAGCAAGGACCTGTTCTCAGACTCTTCAGTTACGCGCTGTTAGGGCGCTTCCGGAAAAGAACAAAGTGTGTGACAGGAGTAACGACGCGTGCACTTGATACATATCGGACACAAAACTTCAGTGCCAGCCATCTAGGGCAGTAGTTTTTGTTGGAATCCGCACCACTGCTTATGTACGCGGGACGGCAGCCTGTTTCATTTCAAAACATAACTGTCGCTGGGAATACGAATGTAAGCCTACATAACGCTCATATGCAAGACGTGAGACGATACGTATTAATCAATTACGCTTCATACGGAGTATTGTTACCGGCCGTAAATGCTGTAGCGACTCTCAACTCTTTGAATTGTGTTTTCATCAACTGTATCAAAAGACTTTTGTTGAATCTGTACTCATGATTTTCTCCATGAGATAACGTCGGTGTCCTGGTCAGTTTCCTAGGCTCTGCTCTCAAGTTCAGCTTAACTTACCACCTTCTCAAGTTTCTGCTGCATGGAAGTACCACGAAGCCACTTTCCAGTGGATTCAGTGGGTACACACGCGTTCTACCAGTAGTCTACAGTTATTTCTTTTACGCAGTTTTGTGCGAGTCCATTCAAAGTTTTCAACGTAATAGTATTGATAATTTTTCTGTAATTTTTGTTTAATCGTGTTCCAAATAAATTTCATTGATATAAGTTCGGAAGAGTAAGGGGAAAAACGCCGAACACGGATATTTTTCATTTTATAAAAATCTTGTCCACAAAGTGCTCAGACTTCGCGTTGTTTGCTCTGGCAACTCTAGATTGGTCGTCTGTTCTGTCACTGAGGTATTATTTTTCTCTCAGCCACAGGAAGAAAAACTGAGCGCTTCATTTTCTTGACTTGTATGATATGGAAATTTGTCAAGCAAAACGGTGCATTTATCCATGAGATTCAGAATAAATGCTTGCTGCATCCATTTAATGTAATCTCTAGCAGTTCACCTCACAAGTTTTCTGTAATGGAATAGTGGGAATTTTTTGTTTCTCAACTTCACAGAACTTAAAAACATTGTATACGTGTTTTCCGGTTTCACATCATATCACTTGCGGAGATTTCTTTTGATGTGTTTTCATTCCAGTTGCCTGGCTGATATACGTAGCAGATGCTCTGCAGTGCGGGCGTCAGCAGTTGCGCTAAAGGCTTATCTACCACTCGTCGGGGTGCATGATTACCCCATTCTCTGGTTCTCGACAGCTTTTCCGCTGGCAGAGACGTTTCAAATAACCAGTACATTGAGATATATCGAACCGTTCGGACGAGAAGACAATTATGCCCTTCGTATGACTAACCGAAACAAGAATAGTCGTATCAGCTGAAGTCAGCGTGTGAAGCTTAGGTCACTGAGGTCACCGCCACCTGAAAGCAGTTGTCTGCTACTACACTGTAAGAAATATTGTATCTAAGTGAGGAAGGGTCTCTTCCGTTTCTCAAGGTAGTATTTCAAAAAATATCTTAGGTTTCGTATAAAAAATTGAAAAACATTTTTGAATTCGCTCGGCTTGTTCTTACAAGGTTTCGCTAGAAACGAGTTGGTTAAAAAACTTGACTTCTTTAGACTTTATGATGAACTGACTGGAATTGAATTATTCGCCATGGTTTTATAACTTTACGAAATTGAATGAACAGCCTCACATAATTCTAAGATTTAGGACCGTAAAATAAACATACCAGATACTTTCACTTTTGTGACCATCTCGTCCTATACTGATGTGAATGAATGCAGTTAACATCTCTGAATTGCCTTTAATTTTGTACAGAAAGCCATGTTTCCCTCTGTCCTTAAGTAAATGGGTTTACTAACTGAAAGTACGTCATGCCCGAGTTAATTATTATACGTCTTGTTGAATTTACTGTGTGTCGTCAATCAAATTCATGAATGTTTAATCAATCAATACACAGTCACCATGAAAATTTGCTTCACATCTACAAATATTATAAGTTTTAGTAGATAATTTCAACCATATTTGCTGAATTATTTACGTATATACGGAAAGAATTCTTTTGTGTGCAAGACAGTATCCAGTCAACAGAAACAACATCTCGTAAAAAGTAAATACGTATTAAGTGGTCGGCATTCTTCTTAAGATAACCGTGTTATTGAGAATGAGATTTTATTACAGCAGCTAGTTGGTTCTGTACACTGTTCCGCATATTTTTATGGTGCTTCATAGTTCAGGGAGGTTACAGTTAACCTTTGCTACTTTTGAGGGACCCAGTAAAAAAAACGTGATTGTAGGACAATGAAATTTTGTAGAAACATTCCGTAAGGACATGCTGAAGAGAAATAATGAAGAAACCATTGCAGAAAACACATTTTAAACATTTGATAATTGCATACCATGTTTACGTTCCAGCTTACAAAGATTGCTCAATGTGACGACCATCTGCATCCACGACAAAGTGGAACCGCACTAGAGACAGTATTTCACAGTTGTTTGCACCACTTTTCGGAAGGTGGACCACGAAATGTTCAGCTGTTGTGGCACAGCCCGTACACTGATTGACCATCGCACATTGCGTCCAGCATTCTCAGACACGGCAACAGTAACTTCTTCAACAATTTGTGGCGCAGTTGGCCATCAGCCTGACCCAGGAGCAATTCCCAAATCGCCAATTAATTCGAAATTGCTTATCATATTCTTCAACCCCCGGTGCGGTTCGCCCCCTTTAGCTGAGTGGTCAGCGCGACAGAATGTCAATCCTAAGGGCCCCGGTTCGATTCCCGGCTGGGTCGGAGATTTTTCCCCACACAGGGATTGGGTGTTGTGTTGTCCTAATCATCATCATCTCATCCCCATCGACGCGCAAGTCGCCGAAGTGGCGTCAAATCGAAAGACTTGCGCCCGGCGAACGGTCTACCCGACGGGAGGCCCTACTCACACGCCATTTATTTACCCCGGCGCGGAAAGAGGACTCCTCCGTATTCCTTTAATGCGTCGATACTTGCGAAGAGCAGCAATACTACTGCTGCTGTTTTGATGAAACAGCTTCACGAGTAAAGCCTTGCTCACCTTGTCCGGACCCAGACCAAAGTTGACCGTCTGCAACTATAATTTACCTGATGCTCATGTTTCAACCCTACGTCGTCATACTAGTACCGGCGCCTAACGGCAAGTCGTGACACTAACACTACTAACAATGCAAATCCTGCAGCGCGTAGTCCGACCATCATGCCTATGAAGTTTCCCGTCCACACCGGCTCAAGCAGCGAAAGTTTAACCATACCCACCCTGTATCTGGACGTATCGTCTTTCATAACTCTTAAAATAGGTCCCAGGAATAGAAAACACCGGTAATTCAAGAATTTGTCTACAGTGGCTTCCACTACTCATTGAAGACGCAAAATTCTCCTTTATGGTAATGAAATTTCTTAACATGGCGTAATCAATATCTCCTCTTACGATAATTTTACTTTGGCTTCGTCCATAGTCGCGTTGTATTCATACAACATCCTTTTCGCCAGAGTGATATTCAGTATATTCCCCTATTGATTTCGGCTTACAGCCACTTACAAGCGAACTAAAACGGAACAGGTCGATGTACCAAAAATTGTCATTTATCATGGTTGTATACAGGAAATTCGGATTACTGAACTTAGCATCATATTGAGTTTGTCGTGTGTCCCCACACGTAACGTCGCGCATACTACGGTTCTGGAGGCAACAGGAAAAAGATGTTTTCGTTACTTAACATCAGAAAGTATCCTCTATCGGTCCATCCATTTTTTATGTACCCACAAGAAGCAGTGATGAGCGTAAGTTGATGCGTACGAGGTGGAAAGGGAATTTTGTCTGCCTACGGCAACAATTAGCTGCGTCTCTTTCATAAGCTCAGCCAGTGTGGAAGCTTCTCTACATTTAGTACGAACGACAGCTGGTTTTTGTGGACGTAGTATCTCCACATCTGAGAGTACACTGTAATGTCTTGGATTTCGGTCACAGACAACATCCTCAGATTATCAAAATGGTTCAAATGGCTCTGAGCACTATGGGACTCAACATAGTAGGTCATAAGTCCCCTAGAACTTAGAACTACTTAAACCGAACTAACCTAAGGACACCACACACACCCATGCTCGAGGCAGGATTCGAACCTGCGACCGCAGCAGTCCCGCGGTTCCGGACTGCAGCGCCAGAACTGCTAGACCACCGCGGCCGGCGCCTCAGATTAGCAGCACGTGCTTAAAAAGTGCGATATCTAATAACCATAAGACAGCCCGGTGCCGCCAGGACCTAGAAAAATCAATAGGGGGATAGTTATGACCTATGAATGGCCTTCTGGGAATTTCTCACGCGTATGAGTTTCACGAAGAAAAGCATTCGGAATATACGTGGGATGTTGTAACCTACTCAATAAATGCACGATCACCGCAGCAGCCAGGGGATGAACATCAAGGACAATTGACTACTGGTAATCTGATTAAATGTCGTAGTAACGTAACTAATACATAGGTACAAACTTTACAATATGGGTATCCACAGCATAAGGTAAGCATTCTTGAAAAATAAGCGGCAAACAGCGGTTGTGTGATCCTTTAATAGTACTACGGGTTTCACAACGTTAAAGCTGCATCTTCAGGTACATCTAAATGGCGGCATTCTGGCATCTATTCAAATGAATATATCTAGCTCCCTTATCTAAAAATGTCTTGGAAAAAAAGTATCGTACAATCCAGTATCTCGATTGCAGCAATGAATAAGATTCGGATTTTGTCAACAAGATCAGTAAAAATATTTTAAAAAATTACGGCCACCCTCCCACAATAGGCATCCAGTCAGACTGACAAGTACTGACAAAGATAGAGACTATTTATCATAGATTTCCATACCCCGGCAACGTTTCTGATAAGATCGGTTCTATTTTAAAAAGAAAACACATAACCGTACTTTTTCATTCGTAATAAGGTAGGAGTTATGCAGAGATCGCCAAGATTCCCGAATCTGTAATACAAAATCTATACTACATAGAGTTGAAGCACTAAATTGTACTCCCTAATTTTAATTATTTACAGTGTAATTAATTTATTCTTGTTATATTTCACCTGTAATTATACTGCACTTCCCTTTTAACATTGCATGTCTATTCTAAGGACACATCCCGGAATTCTTATTCAGATTATTTACAATTTCACACGCCGTCCATCTCTTCCGGGTAAGCTGCACCTGCCTGCTTTCTTGCTACTCACGTATTCTGCCACCATCCGTCCATGACGGTTCTCAGACATGCATCAAATCCGTTCCGGTAGGTCTCATCTTGCTTTTATTCATTCTAACAGTACCTTTATGGCGCTTTTCTCTACGTCCTGTCTTTTATCACAATTAATATTTAATTTGGGTTTCACCCGTAAGTCACCCCTTTTCTGGTTTTACAGTTTTATTGTTCCTTTTAGAGCTGACTTCCTTGTATGGGTCCGCAGCTCGTGGTCGTGCGGTAGCGTTCTCGCTTCCCACGCCGGGTTCCCGGGTTCGATTCCCGGCGGGGTCAGGGATTTTCTCTGCCTCGTGATGACTGGGTGTTGTGTGCTGTCCTTAGGTTAGTTAGGTTTAAGTAGTTCTAAGTTCTAGGGGACTGATGACCATAGATGTTAAGTCCCATTGCGCTCAGAGCCATTTGAACCTTGTATGGATGTTTTCTTTATTCCAACTGTTTTAACTTCAGGCTTTCGTCACTATTTTGACGAATTATTACAGCCTGATTGGGACGTCCAATGCGCTCAACTTTTTGCCTGTAAATAACATGAAAATAAGTAAGTCGACACTTAAATTTAAATTTGTTTCAGTCATTTATGACCTTTGTATATCACATTAATTCTTCTCCGTCGATTATTGCCGTTCTATGTTTTTTATAATTTTTACAGTTCTTAATTTCTCCATGTATTTTTCTATTTAGATGCATCTGAAGATGCAACTCTGACGCTGTGAAACCGGTGGTACTACTAAAGGATGATACAACACCTGTTTACGGTTTATTTTACAAGAATAATACATAAGGGCTTTGCATGTGTTAGTGCCTGAGGATGAACAGCCTTGGGTCGTTATGTGTCACAAATAAATTATGATGTTATAAAATTAACAATCCGTAAATATCGTCATTGATTGCGGCACTTCTAATGTTGAGAGGCTAGAAATATTCCGCAAGTGTTTTGATTATTCGTTTTTCCAGCTTCAGTGGGAATGTGGATCTGCTAGTTGTAATTTGTAAGAAGGCACAGATCAATGAGAACCAGTTGCAGCCCTTTGTGACGAACGACCACGGCAAGAAGCGATGAGATGTCGACATGCACTGTAAAGTGTTCAGCCCACGCCGCGACTGGGGTTCCCTCTGTGTCCAGGCGGAATCCTGCTCCTTCAGGCTGCAACACTGCCCGGCAGCCGCGAGCGGCAGGAAAAATAGGCACGAGGCGTGGCACGTATGGGCGAACATCGGTGACCACAGCCCAAAAGTCAATGGGTCAATGCAGTGCCACGTCTCCGCCAATTTATTGGCGCGTCGGCACGCTCTTCCGCTTCCAGGAATAGCTGTCAACAGACGAAGGTTACGGGTCCGCTGATTCTTGCGGAAATTCAGACAAATGAACAGGGATACCCGGGCGGGTCTTTGAGGTGGATCACGCTAAAGCGGATGACGGTGTTGACGACCTCGATGGTCAGCGCTGTATATTTAAACAACCAACGAACCACCTGAAAGAGTTGACAATGGTCCCTGACGCAAGACATAAATGGTTCAAATGGCTCTGAGCACTATGGGACATAACAACTGAGGTCATCAGTCCCCTAGAACTTAGAACTACTTAAACCTAACTAACCTAAGGACATCACACACATCCATGCCCGAGGCAGGATCCGAACCTGCGACCGTAGCGATCGCACGGTTCCAGACTGAAGCGCCTAGAACCGCTCGGCCACTGCGGCCGGCGAGGCAATACAGAGCTGACTCTTTTCTAAATGAAGAAATTCTGTTTTAGGAGGTTAAAATATTATTTATTGCGACTGCAGCTTCGACACACGCTCATTTTCATACATTTTGAAAATAATCAGACACCAAAAAAAAAAAAAAAACACATGTAATTACAAAATTGAGAAACGTTCAAAAATAAAAATTTGGAAGATACGTGGGATGTTGTAACCTACGAACCATACATACATACTGTGACATACTGGAACATAGTTATAAAGAGTGTAAACGTGAATACACGTCCTAGTGTAAATTTATCCTCTGTTCTATACACAATGCGAACACGTTTTAGATGGTTGGTTAGAAGGCAGTGAATATAATAAACGCTCAAGTCAAGTATTTTTGTAGTATGCGTGGTAGATGGATCACAATAGCGACGAAGAAGTAAACATACAAAGAGCATACGTCTTAGAATGCAAAGATGCTCATATGTGGGGTCGTTATGATTGCAAAATGTAAGTACACAAAGAAGAAAGTAACAGAAATATGTGTTAAATAAAACGGAGTCAACAAATGATACAGAGAATGTTTTCAATTTGTGAACCGCTGCTTTCGTCTATACCCCAGATTTTAGACCTATACTTATAATTTATAGGTCTTGTTGTGAATTAATAGTCACTTCATCTTTTTACCTACATTTAACTTACATTCTCAGTATCGTTTGTTCATTCCGTTCTTATTTAACACACATTTCTGTTACTTTCCTCCTTTCTGCGGAAAAGTCTTACAAACATATGAACAATTTGTATAGTATATTTGCATTCGAAGATTCATGCTCTTTGTATGTTTACTTCTTCGCCGCCATAGTGATCCATATATCATGTATGTTACACGAAAATTTTGTCTTTAGTGTTTTTCATGTCTACTGTCATTTCACCAACTTTCTAAAGTGTGCTCGCAGTGTGTGTGGAACAGCGGATAAAATTGCACTACCACATACACACTAAAGAGTCAAAGAAATTGGTACACCTGCCTAATATCGCGTAGGGCCCCCGCGAGCAAGCAGAAGTGCCGCTTCATGACGTGCATGGACTCGACTAATGTCTGAAGTAGTGTTGGAGGGAACTGACACCATGACTCTTGCAGTGCTGTCCATAAATCCGTAAGAGTACGAGGGAGTGGAGATCTCTTCCGAACAGCACGTTGCAAGGCATCCCAGATATGCTCAATAACGTTCATGTCTGGGGAGTTTGGTGGTCAGCGGAAGTGTTTAAACTCAGAAGAGTGTTCCCTGGAGCCACTCTGTTGTAGTTCTGAACGTGTGGGGTGTCGCATTGTCCTGCTAGAATTTCCAAAGTCCGTAGGAATGCACAGTGGACATGAATGGGTGCAGGTGATCAGACAGGATGCTTTCCTACGTGTCACCTGTCACAGTCGTATTTAGAAGTATCAGACGTCCCATATCACTCCACCTGCACACGCTCCACGCCATTACAGAGGCTCCACCAGCTTGAAGAGGCCCCTGCTGACAAGCAGGGTCCATACCTGTACAGGTCCATCCGCTCGATACAATTTGAAACGAGACTTGTCCAACCAGGCAACATGTTTCCAGACATCAACAGTCCAATTTCGATGTTGACGGACCCAGGCGAAGCGTAAGGCTTTGTGTCGTGCAGACATCAAGGGTATACGAGTGGGCCTTCGGCTCCGAAAGCGCATATCGATGATGTTTCGTTGAATGGTTCGCGCTCTGACACCTGTTGACGGCCCAGCACTGAAACCTGCAGCAATTTGCGGAAGAGTTGCACTTCCGTCACGTTGAACGATTCTCTTCAGTCGTCGTTGGTCCCGTTCTTGCAGGATCTTTTACCGGCCGTAGCGATGTCGGAGATTTGATGTTTTACCGGATTCCTGATATTCGTGGTACACTCGTGAAATGGTCGTACCGGAGAATGCCTACTTCATCGCTACCCCGTAGATGTTGTGTCCCATCGCTCGTGCGTCGACTATAACATCGCTTTCAAACTCACTTAAATATTTTAAAACCTGTCATTGTAGCAGCACTAACCGATCTAACAACTGCGCCAGACACTTGATGTATTATATAGGCGTTGCCGACCGCATTGCCGTATTCTGCTGTTTTCATAGGCCTAACTCTGTATTTGAATACGCACGCCTATACCAGTTTCTTTGGCGCTTCAGTGCAGTATCAATAATACAGTGCAATTTAATTAAATGGTCTTCCATTCCCGTGACGTCAACGTTTCGAGTGGCCTCGTGTACTGTGATGTCAAATTCCCGACCGAAGTGTATTTCGATTTCTGGGACTCTGGATATGTTTAAATGATAAATCCAGAAATAAATTTTCTTAAATTCCACTCTCCCATCTTCCTCTTTTTGTTATTTACTAGCTCTGTTTAAGACGTCGGTAACTTCATTTGTGAGTTGATTACAATTAGTTTGATCGAATTATTCGTATGGTCCGAATACTAAATCGACTTAATTTGATTATGTGAAGGTAGTATGAAGTGAAAGTAGTTATCAATCACATAGTTTATTGTTCTAAAACACACAAGAGTATGCTCCTACCAAAGTTTGTTATACATTGAAATATTTGCCCGTCAAAGTTAGCCAAACCACTAAACGCCCCTGCAAGTAACTGCCGTCTGTTCAATAATGTGGTCGGCTCTAACATTACATAGAGTGTCTGCACTTCACTGTAGCATTTATAGTGCTGTTCGCTATGAATTCACAGTTAAGGTTTTTTAATAACTGTTCCATGCTCATAAATCCAATTATCTCGTACTTGATGCTTTATGCGTTTCACAGTAATTCATAAAATAAACAACACGGGGTGTTCCGAAACTATTCGTTTAAATTAATACGGAAGATAGAGAACATCGAATCAAATATATTTAGTAGTTGTTTGTGTGGTCCCTGAAGGCAGTTTCTGATGATAGGAACGATTTTCACAAACGGTAGTTTACATGCTATTTACAAAAATGTAGACTTTCACGGCCGGAAATATCATGTCCATTATAATTATCCGGGCTGTTATGCCGTGGTCGGTTGATGAATTTTGTCTCAATTGGGAATTGAGAAATCCAGATTTCGGCTAGTGCCTAGTCATTACCAATGCACTATTTTTTAATCTCGATGCATGTTAGTTCCCTCAGACCGCTTTCATACAGCAGTTGCTTCATATGTCCCAGAGGATGAAATCCAGACACATGGAATCAGGTGGCCTGCATTGCCAGGCCACAGAGCCAATTGGGAATTGAGACAAAATTCATCAACCGACGGCGGCATAACAGGCCGGATAATTATAATGGACATGCTATTTACAGCAGTGATATTCACAGTAACAGCTCGAATACGCGACCATTGGCCTGTATGCACGCAGTACATCATCGAACCAGTGACTATCGAGCAAAGATTCTTGGCATGCCCGTAATGGTAGCAGCAGCGACGGCAATTCTACGGACGAGGTTGCACTATTTTTTAATCTCGATGCACGTTAGTTCCCTCAGACCGCTTTCATACAGCAGTTGCTGCATATGTCCCAGAGGATGAAATCCAGACACATGAAATCAGGTGGCCTGCATTGCCAGGCCACAGAGCCACCTAGGCCGATCCATCGTTTCCCGAAGGTGACAGTCGGATGATTCCTCACAGCAACGCTGAAACGAGCTGGCGCTTCAGGCAGTACAGCAAACTATCCACACAGAAAGCACTTTTGAATGTCAGTAGATATTTCTAGTCAGCAATACCGAAACAACATCCTACGTCAGCGCCACTAATAAAATGTTCTCTAGCATTACAGGTTGACTTCAAAGGCCATATGTTCCTTATCGAAATATATATTTTTTTAATGTTCTCCACCTCTTGTATTAATTTGAACGAATAGTTTCGGAAAACCGTGTATATTGCGGGAATAACGGAACTTTGCTCCAGCTTGTGGCATGTTTTCAAATTATTGTATGCCGCAGTAATGTACACGTAAGAAGACGATCGCAGGAGCAAGAAGTGGAGGATGCGACGCACCAGCCAGTAGTGTCATTCTGTCGCATCTGTCTGCAGCGTGCACTTTGGGGTACTTGTGGAGTATTTAAGGTTGATTTTCACGTTATATTTCGTATAGTTGAGGGTAGTTAGCTACTGTAGCGTTCATTATCAGATGAGCCAAACACAAGAAGTACTACGTTAATAAGGACAGCTGTAGTCATCGGAGCATATACGAGGGGCGTTTGAAAAGTCCGTGCAAAGTCCGAGAGATGGCAGCACCGGCGCATATCGAGATCATGTTTAGTTAGTAGCATCTTTGGAAAGAACGCACGCCAAGTTTCAGCCATATTGGTCTATTTCTTTGTGTTTGGCATTCGTGTGAATCAAGGAAGTCGAATAATTGTCAAAAAATGGGCGAAGAATTTAGTGTGGTGATTAAACATTACTTTATGAAAGGCAAAACGCCTCAGGAGACTAGAGGGAAGCTTGATAAACGTTACGGTGACTCTGCGCCTTCGATTAGAGCAGTTTATAAGTGGTTTCAAACTTTTCGGTGTGGCCATATGGGTACAAGAGATGCTAAACGTTCTGGACGCCCTGTTGAAGTTACGACTCCAGAAATCATTGATAAAATCCATGATATGATGATGGAGGACAGAAGATTTAAGGTGTGTGAGACTGCTAGTGCCGTGGGCATCTCGAATGAACAGGTACATAATATTTTACATAAACATTTGGATATGAGAAAACTATCCGCAAGATGGGTCTCGCGACTGCTCACACTTGACCAAAAACGGAATCGTGTGAAGTGTTGCATCTGTTCAGGAAGAATTCACAGGATCTTAAGCGTCGTTGCGTCACTGTGGATGAAACATGGATACATTACTATACTCCTGAGAGTAATCAACAATCTAAATATTGGGTTACCAAAGGAGATGCTGCACCAAAAAAGGCGAAGACCAGTCCTTCGGCCGGAAAGATTATAGTGACTGTCTTTTGGGATTCGCAAAGGATAATCCTCATCGACTATCTGGAAAAGGGTCGTTATTAGTCCGTTTGAAAACCGAGCGCAAAAAAGTCGTTTTCCATCACGACAATGCATCAGCACACACCTCAGCAGTTGTGGTCGCAAAATTAATGGAAACAGGATTCCAACTCGTTTCACATCCCTGTATTCTCCAGACTTGGCTCCCTCGGACTACTATTTGTTCCCCAATTTAAAGAAATGGTTGGCGGGACAAAGATTTTATTCAAACGAGGAGGTGATTGCAGCAGCTAATATCTATTTTGCAGGCTTGGACAATTTCTATTATTCGGAAGGGATCAACAAATTAGAACAGCATTGGACGAAGTGTATAAGTCTAAAAGGAGACTATATCGAAAAATAAAAAATGTTTACCCCAAACATGTAAGCACGGACTTTTCAAACGCCCCTCGCAAATTGTCCTAGGGAGACAGTCAACAGAACCAGCGGCGCATTGCGGCGATTTCCCCAGCTTTGCCCGTTAACAGTAAGAGAAGAGCTGGAGCCTTTGTCTTGGGACAGAGACAGGGAACACCATGACGACCACTCACATTACTCTCTGTCCCCCCCCCCCCCTCTCTCTCTCTCTCTGCATAGAACGCTTCTTACTTGCACACGACTGTAGTTCGTCTGCGACGCGGCTTGCCATGCGTTTCTACAAATGCCGAATATCGGAATGGGGGCATAGCTCTACTGAAAATTGTGAAGGACAGTGCCATCCGGTAAGAATTCAGTGAGCTCATAGAAAACCAGAGACCGAGATACTAGAGTCTTCAACATTGCAGTATGTAAAACCTCCGTTTTTATCCCGACCTGATTTGATCGAATAGCAGCCCAATATTTATTATTAACATGACCGTGAACCTAATGGGGCTGGTAATCGGAATTGACTGCTACCAAAGTTGTTACTTTCCAATCTGTCCTGTTCAATACTATAATACTGAATGTATGGTAATAAGGAACACCAACACCGTCTTACTAATTACGAACTTATATTCTTCTCAAAACACAAAAAGGACACAGTCACTGCCTTCGTCATACATATCTAATTATGGCTATTCTCAGCACAGGCCTTCTTCATTTGCCATTATCGTCACACGCTAATCCATCACTGCATCCAATACTGCAATCCAAGGTTAGGCCGGCGCGGTAGACGCGAAACTAAATATCGGCAATAGTAATGTCACTGATCACTTTTATAAAGATACTTCATCACGTTCCCGGTATTTATTTATTATTTAGGGGTCTAACCACGGCGATGGTGACACCCTTCTCGGTTAAAAACCGTGTATTCCAATAATGGCCTCCACACACACACACACACACACACACACACACACCATTCCCGCCAACCACTCTAGCGCATTTCGACACTCGCTCTCGCAACACGTCACAATCGATTGTTCACCCTATCGATCTGTGCCGAGCCCTTACAAGTATCCGAATTACTCGTAGCGTTGTCCAGCACTGTTTTCATCGAACACGTAGAGGGTTCAGAAACGGGCTCTCGCGGCTATAGGGTGGTTTTAGTGAAAGTTGAGATTTTACGTCAACAACAGTTTGTTGCACGCAGGGCGGTGTACGGCGACGCAGACATCTACCTGTTGGACGACCCGCTGTCGGCGGTGGACACGCACGTGGGCAGGCAGCTGTTCAAGCAGTGCGTGTGCTCCCTGCTGGCCAACAAGACACGCATCCTGGTCACGCACCAGATACAGTACCTGCACGCCGCCAACAAGATAGTCGTCATGGACGAGGTGAGTACGGCTTCTAGCAGAGGCTTCCTACGAGAATACCTCGTTGTGGAAGTTCCTTTCCAGAGCTGCAGCGTAAGGTACGCGCATGTCTTGTCGGAAACAGTGTCCGTACATGTCGACGAAAGCGCTCGTGCAGCAGACACCGTCTTCAGGACATCTCAGTGAGTAATATTGCAGAACAATGTTTGTGACCGCTCTGTTAATACAGTTGAGCGCGCCATTTGATAGGAAGCACATCGATTAAATTATTGGCCACGTTCGAAGCAAGGCTGATTTCCACTGTCTCTTGTTGGGAGAAAATGGTTCAAATGGCTCTGAGCACTATGAGACTCAACATCTCAGGTCATCAGTCCCCTAGAACATAGAACTACTTAAACCCAACTAACCTCAGAACATCTCACACATGCATGCCCGAGGCAGGATTCGAACCTGCGACCGTAGCGGTCGCGCGGTTCCAGACTGGAGCGCCTAGAACCGCTAGGCCACCAGTGGCCGGCTCTCTTGTCCTTTTTCTTGTGCCTTTGTTCCGCATCGGTGCATAGTCAGCATGGTTAGTGCCGGATTTGATATGGTTAAATGAGGAGGGCCGGATGCTCTCCCTGTCCATCCCGCTACAGCCCCCCCTCCCTGCCCCTACCCTCACCGTAGAGTTGCTCTATTAGTCATCCTTCTATAGCTGAACACATGAGAGTGCGATTTTTGCACCAGTAGAATAATTCAACAACACGCGAAGTGAGCGTAATGAATGGCCTTTTTGTTTAAGGGATCTGACACTATTTGGAGATATGGGGACATCTGACGTTCCAAAATATCTTAAGATGTAAAATCATCAGTTGTCAAATTCGAGACAAAACTGTCAAAACTGTGATCTTCACTAAGTGACTCCAGACACTACGGTGTCGTCTTCAGACACACTGTGTCCAAGACTCAATACTGTCTATTCGGATTTCACCTGTTATTCGGTCTCATATGCGGTGACGCCGATGACATTGTAATTCTGTCAGAGACAGCAAAGGAACTGGAACAGCAGCTGAACGGAATGGACTGTGTCTTTAAAGGAGGATATAAGATGAACAGCAACAGAAGCAAAACGAGGATAATGGAATGTAGTCGAATTAAATAAGGTGATGCTGCGGGAATTAGATTAGGAAATGAGAGGCTTAAAGTAATAAATGAGTTTTGCTATTTGGGCAGCAAAATAGCTGATGACGGTCGGAGTGAGAGGATATAAAATGTAGACTGGCAATGGAAAGGAAACCGTTTCTGAAGAAGAGAAATTTCTGAAGAAGAGAAATTTGTTAACATCGAGTATAGATTTAAGTGTCAGGAAGTCGTTTCTGAAAATATTTGTATGGAGTGTAGCCATGTATGGAAGTGAAACGTGGACGATAGATAGTTTAGACAAGAAGAGAATAGAAGCTTTCGAAATGTGTGGTGCTACAGAAGAATTCTGAAGATTAGATGGGTAGATCACATAACTAATGAGGAGCTATTGAATAGAATTGGAGAGAAGAGAAATTTGTGGCACAACTGGACTAGAAGAAGGCATCGGTTGGTAGGGCATATTCTGAGGCATCAAGGGACCACCAATTTAGTATTGGAGGGCAGAGTGGAGGGTAAAAATTGTAGAGGGAGACCAAGAGATGAATACACTAAACAGATTCAGAAGGATGTAGGTTGCAGTAGGTACTGGGAGATGAAGAAGCTTGCAAAGGATAGAGTAGCATGGAAAGCTGCATCAAACCAGTCTCTGGACTGAAGACCACAACAACAACAACAACAACATGCGGTGACGATGATTCCTGGTTGTAGTCATTCGTGAACGGCTAAGCCCTGATTTTCTTTGAACAGCTCTCTTTTTTTAAAAAACTAATCCACAGACGTGAAATTGCGCTTCATGACGCTCTAACGCCTTTGGAGACCTCACCCTTCGGCTGAGGAGTTTCTGTCTTTCTAGTGATTCGCCATTTTACAAATTCCGGCAAATCGCCTTACTATTAACACTCTACCAGTTTACTCGTGACAAAGCCAACATTGACACGAAGCACCGACGACTACTGGACGTCCAGTGTTATCAATCTCTTGTCTAACCGGCGTTACGTTGTAAAGTTGTAGTCCTTGACGTCAACCGAACGAGGTGCCATATTGGTTGGCACACTGGATTGGCATTCGGGGAGAGTAAGGTACAGATCCCCATCCATTCACTCTGATTCAAGTTTTCCGAACTTTCACTAAACCGATTAAGGAGAATCTTTTTCGTGGAGAAGATCACGGCCGCTTTCCTTTCTCATCTTACCTGAGCCGAGCCAGTGCACCGCGAGTAATTATCTTGGAGTTTCCAGGACATTAAACCTTAAAATGTGTTCTCCACTTGTGCTTTCTCTACCGGGGTGTACAGTCTGTCCTTAGTTATTTCACCAACACATGTAAGGTGCTACATTTTTACATAGACGTCGAACGATTCCGACCTGTGGTGTTGCTCCATGACCATGATTTCACTCATTCGTGTGAATACTGTCCAGTTATAAAATACTGTTACAGTTAAGTTATGAAAACAATCTTATCCGTAGGGTATCCACAGCTAAAATAATTATACATACTGACAGGATCACGTAAGCAAATTAAAATACACTGAGGTGTTGGAATTCTGGTCGTCCGTTTAACCCAGGAAGCCACTTCTGAAGCCTTACTACTATGCAAAATCAGTTTTCATTCCACACACAAATGTATAGCAACATTTTCTGGTAAGTGTCCTCCTTAGGTACTGTTTCCTTTGAAATATTTAGGACGGTGAGAAATTTCGCTTCACATAGACTTTCATTTTAGGATCACTCCTACCATTTCTGATGATATATTGATGTTGCCAAAATTGAAGCGGTAGACACTGGTCTATTCTCCGATGTCATCTCAGTACTCAAACGTTCAACAATCTAGTCCGTTTCACGTTACGACACGTGATACTGATATTATTGCTCTAATTATGCCTTCATTCGGGTCTACTCTTATAACATTTTTGTTTTAGAGACATCTGGCGCTCTCCATACGTAAATTGCCAGTGACAACAGACTTTATTAAGTGTGACTTCCGTTGGTGGTTGCATCAGTAGTGCCTCTCATAGCATCTTGGCACACGCATTTAGCGATTTAGATAACCTGGGACATTAGACCTTATAACTAATTTTATGATAGCGGCTCATTCCTTTTGTCTTTAATTAGCGTGCCATGATTTTAATTTTTAGTATTAAGAATTCTGAACTTAGTAAGTCAGTAGCACGCAGAAATACACCGGAGAATATAGCTGCATGGTACGAGACCGTTTGTACCACTCTGAGCGACTACAATAAAACAGCTAACACGGCGAACTGGACTATCAATCAGTTTTACCAGCACTTCAACATTTCAGTATATTTTAATTTGTTTGAGTGATCCTCTCAGTACGTGTATTTAAGTTACGAATTCCGAAATTTTACGCAAATGGTGGCGACAGTGATGTAATCTTCTAAAATTCTTTGTGTGATAGAGCTTTGTCCTCGTGACACAGTTGCCGTAAACAAGAGTGCAAAAACATGATCACTGCCTTTTTCGTCAGAAGCTGAGGAACGTTCGGCAACTTTTTCGTTTTGTTGAAATCACTGTAGTCAAAAATAGAAGGTAAGATGAAGTACGTAACAGCCACAGGGGACCCCGTATTATCTGTGCCGCATAACGAATACGGCTGCTGGAGCGCAGTCAGACGCCGTGAAGGTCAGAGGCACATCTGGCGAGACAAAGGAACTGTTCATTTGTTTCTGCAGGTAGAAATGTACGTAAGCCCTATGTCCCCGATACTGATTCACAGAAAAAAATCGATAGAGCTGTCTTTTAAATGTTGTGAGAATTAACAAACAAAACCCGCATAGATATATCTAAACGCAGGCCGCATGGCCTGTCCTAGTATAGCTTTAGGTGGTTTCTCTTATTCTTTCTGTAGAAATGTTAGGTAAATCCGAGTCTCGCTACTGGCACAAATATCGCAGATAAGTTCAAAATCCGTGAAAATGAGAGATATTTGTTTATATTTTTCTGCTGCCAGTTACATTTATGTATTTTAACATACTGCAACGCGTTTCAAGCATGTTTTGCTCATCATCAGGCGTTTATGCGTACAGGTATATTCTAGTTAAAGATGAAATGTGTTAATTTAAATTAACGAAGAACACTGTTTGTTCACTGTTCTGCTGCTGGCATGGCTTTTGGGGTATTTGTGTAGAGGGAGGGGGGGGGGGGGGGAGAGGGGGTTGAGAGCAGTGTGTGTCCAGAATATTTCCATTTTTCAATGGAATTTCCAAGGCTATTGAAGCATTGTAATGGAAATATTCATTCACAGTACACAAAATAGAGAGCATATTTTTAATGAGACAACTGGATTCAAAACTCAGAATTCTTCAGTAGCCTTAATTCAGTGCTAATGCAACAGATTTAAGATGTGCCAGTGTGAAACTAAACATATAATAATATAAAACGTAATAACTTGAGACGGAGAGACATTTATCGGTGATTTGCTACAACAAATGTGGTTACTCAAAATGTTTTCTGTGTTGTGGCAGTTGGTAGCGCGTGCTCCTGCACGTAACCGCGCTATTCACACACGCGCGCTTTAGTAGCCGTGTGGCCTAGACTCTTCAGATGAATGTGTTCTATGTGCTTTCTCTCGCGTAGCTAAATTCTGTTATTTGGTACAGCCTCGTTATATGCGTGAGTGCGGACGGGAAACTGGGAGTTTGGTTTTGATGTCGGATCACCACGCCAAAAACGCAGTTCCAGAGGCTACTGTTGAATTAATCTATATGTCCTTCCACTTCCAACGGAGACCTCGAAAGTCTATCCGACAAGAAAGCAGGCAGTCGCAGGTATCTCATTCGAGAGAACACAATGCCGTCCATAAAACTTTGCTCCTACGGGCGTACAAACAGCAGCTTTGTCACAAAGTAAAACATGAGGTCATGAGACGAAGGAAGATATTGCCGGAGACACTTCTAGCAAAAATAGATGAAAACGACTCATTCGTCTATTTTCTCTGTTTCTCGGACATTCCACACCTCCGGCATGGTAAACACGCCAATTGTTGCATGGGAAACCACCCACGTAACTCACCGAAAGTGAATGTGTGGTGTGGATTGTTAAAGGAGAGGGTCATGGGCCCATTATTCTTCGCGGAGCCTACAGTTAATGCAACAACGTACGTAGACATGCTGGAGCTATGTGCTGTGCTACAGCTTCCTCGTGCCGTAATCTTTCAACAAGATGCCATACCATGCAATTTTTCGAACATTAGTTCAAATGGCTCTGAGCACTATGGGACTTAACATCTGAGGTCATCAGTCCCCTAGAACTTAGAACTACTTAAACCTAACTAACCTAAGGACATCACACTCATCCATGCCCGAGGCAGGATTCGAACCTGCGACCGTAGCGTTTTCGAACATTGTGAGAGATATCTTCGTTATGAGTACCCAGAGCGCTGGAATGGGAGAGGTAGTCCATCAGTTGCTTGCCCCGCTAGAAGCCCAGACATTATGCCACTTGATTTTTTTTCTGTGGGAGTTTATCAAAAATCAAGTGTATTAGACACCAGTTCGTGATCTACCAGATCTGAGCCATCGCATTCGCGCAGCAGTAGCAAATGTTGCACCTGCAATGCTGCAAAATACTTGGAGAGAAGTGGAATGGAGATTAGATGTCAGCTGCGTCACTAATCATACGCATATCAAGGTGTATTAGGCATGTAAAGAAAAATTTTGAGTTACCGTTCTTGTAGAAGCATACCGTCAATAAATATGTCCATTACGTCTCATGTTATTACGTTTTATATTATTATATGTTTAACCCGGACACTTTGTATTAAGTGTATATTGTTTACGTATATGAAGAAGCATTGTGTGCAGCGAAATAGTCCAAATCAGTGGAGGGAGGAGGAGGAGATTAGTGTTTAACGTCCCGTCGACAAATGGTTCAAATGGCTCTGAGCACTATGGAACTCAACATCTTAGGTCATAAGTCTCCTAGAACTTAGAACTACTTAAACCTAACTAACCTAAGGACATCACACACACCCATGCCTGAGGCAGGATTCGAACCTGCGACCGTAGCAGTCCCGCGGTTCCGGACTGCAGCGCCACAACCGCTAGACCACCGCGGCCGGCTCCCGTCGACAGCGAGGTCATTAGAGACGGAGCGCAAGCTCGGGTGGGGGAAGGATGGGGAAGGAATTCGGCCGTGCCCTTTCAAAGGAACCATCCCGGCATTTACCTGAAGCGATTTAGGGAAATCACGGAAAACCTAAATCAGGATGGCCGGAGACGGGATTGAACCATCGTCCTCCCGAATGCGAGTCCAGAGTGCTAACCACTGCGCCACCTCGCTCGGTCCAAATCAGTGTCAGACTAGCCAGACATACAACAGCTTCGCCAGAGTACCAACGATGTGAATCAATCTTTTGCACGCCAAAGTGATATATAAACAGTATATCACACGTTTACCGCACCATAACAACTTAATGCAAAAGTATGTGAATCCCACACAGGCTGTGATGTCAAGCACAACAAACAATGAGGCACAGCTCTGCACTAGCAGAAGACACCGTTTGACATCGATTTGTGGTCAAACACTGCCTCCCCTCTCTCCATCCCTCCCCCCAAATATCCCCAAAAACTACTCCACGAGTAGAACAATGAGAAAAATGTTGATTTAGATTTTGGCGTTTTATCTTTATGCAACATATATCTGTTTGCATAAATGCCTGATGATGAGCAAAACCTGCTTGAAACGCGTTGCAGCACGTTAAATTAAACATAAAATACATAAATGTGACTGGTAAAAGAAAAATACAGATAATTATTCCACACTGTACCGCTCCCTACAAACCCGCGTTCTGCCATGCTGATTTTGTTTTTCCGAGGTTTTCCTAAATCGTTTAAGGCAAATGCCAGGATGGTTCTTTCGAAAGGGCACGGTCACTTCCTTTCCCATCCTTCCCTAATCCGAGCTTGAGCTCCGTCTTTAATGACCTCGTTGTCGACGGGACGTTGTTAATTCCACGAGCATTTTCATCACTGGAATACGAGTGCGCGTAGCTTATCCTTTTAGACGATACCTTTTCTGCGGCTTTTGCGTGTAGACTGCGGGAAAAAGTCTTCTGTCACGCATGACTATGTTTTGTAATCTCCATGTTGTTCTTATGTTGCCTATGAGAAACGATTAGCTAAGACATCGCTATATAAGGATTAAAACACGTTTGTAACTGACGCTTCAGCAAGTCGAATGGTAGGGGCCAGCCGCTGGTCGTTTGTAGTTCTTTCTCGAGGGCCAAGTATCTGATGTGTTGCCTGTTCTGCAGATGCACGCACTGCCTTGTCAAACATGGCTAGCTGGACGCCGGCAACTCTACCCCGTCGCTGAAATCCGTCAACAACAGAGCTACTTTATTCAGGCTGACCCTTAGGACTGAATACACATGAGTCTTATTGGGGGTGTCATAGTGTGATACGCGTTTTGTAAACTAAAATCTCATCCGTGTGCAGAGAACAGCGAAAGATGAGGATTCAAGCGTCTTTCATAAAAGGCATGATATGACGCCCCACCGGTGGATAACGAGTATCACAGAAATGTTAAAACAGATTAAGGCAGATCCGAAACAGTGGCACAACCACAAATAAAGTTTAATTTTGAGGAAGGCACAAGTGATTCGTACTATACCGTCCATCACCCATTGTTGTACGAGAGGATTTCAAAAAGTAAGTTACATACGTCGTAAGGCCGTTTTGCAACAACAGTACAGGTTATCAGGAGAGAGTACGGTTTCTAGGTTTTGTATACACACAGTTCAGCTGCGGTACGGTTTCACAGACACGCTGTTCAAAGGCCTGGACTTCACCAACTGCTTCACGATTCACTAATGCACAACACTTCAGAGTCTCAAAAAGCAACAAAATGAAGGTCTTCGGTCTCAGTATAGTGTAGAACTTATTGTTCCGGAGCTGATGCAAGAACATACAGCTACCGTCCCGGTTGTTCATCTCTCTGGAAGGACCTATGCTCTCACAAACGCTGAGAAATGGATGCAAATGTGTTATGTGTTGAGTGGTGCCGTCGATAAGAGTAAGTGGCTCGGGAAATCTGTGCGACCATTCGACCATAGAAGGAAAACCACTTCGGCTTGCTCCTGAAATGAATAACAGACCACTGAGCTTCAACGTCAGAGCTGAGATCACACATCCTGAAACACAAAGTATAATGACATTCATCAATGCCATCAAAATGGAAACTATGCATTAATTAAATAATAAATTAATACCGTGTGATTTGTAAAGTAATGTACCATTACTAATTGCTTCATTGCATACACACTCTCCGTTTCCGGATATAGGTGTATAAGAACCTTTTTTGTTCCTCTTCCTCTCAGGAATCGCCTCCAAATGTTTACCCTCTCACTCAATATTCATCTTATGTACAGTAAACAGAGAAACGGCATGTGTTCGTATTTATCTCGATTTCTTCGTCAACTGTAGATTTTTTGAAGTCATAATTGGAATAAGCGTGATCTTTTATCGTAACTTAACAAAAAATGTCAGCATAGATCGCAAGTTGTGTTTATTTTTCTGGGAACCGGTTTCAGTCGTAGAAAAACCATCTTCAGACCAGTATGACACTCCATTGGTGACGAGGCTTAGTTGACGAAGTGCCTCTTAGCGCTTACAAGGCTACGCGCATCGGTTCCACGGCTCACCAATTGAGGCACATAAAGATCTGAAGGTGTTCTTTCTATAACTGACACCGGATACCAGGAAGATAAACACCATTTTCAGTCTAAACTGGTTGCTTTTGTTAAACTGCAGATTCCTTGTTCCATTGCTGCTATAAACTGTTCGAAACAGAGTACATTGATGTCCTGCCCTGCTTACTAAACGTAGACAGCATGTGGTTTATGCTACTACTCCGAAAATTTCAAAATTACGACCTTTCGCTCACCGTTGTCTTGTTGGGTCACGTATTTCCTATCATCAATATTTTCATTTTAAAAGTGATTTACAACTTGCCACTACTGAACTTATTTTTTTAAAAACCTGTATCACTTCTAAGTCTCTTGCATGTAACATAATTTGCTTTGCCTCGCAGGGAAAAATTGAAGATCAAGGAACGTTTACTGAGTTGGCTAAAAGAAGCACAACGTTCTTTAACCTGATGTCTACGGCAGAAGATGGACTGAAAGAGGGGGATGTCGCTGCAGAGAAGGAGAAGGAAAGCGAAAAGGCATCACAGGTATTGTTGTTTTCATACACTAGCAACACCGCAGCTGCTCTCTATTGGAGTTTGCAGTATTAATATTTATGTGAATTAACCCGCTTTATGTTGCCACTAATATGACAAAAATCCAGAATAGCAATCACTGTCGTTTCTCTTATTCCATAATACTAATATTTTCGCAAAAGATAAACTCTGTAATTACCTCCAACGTCTCTGCGAGCTTCTACTGCGGCTACCACAAGTAGTCTGTAATAATGTTACAAAATTTAGATATTACACTATATCGCAGTTATTTCCGCGAGATATTTTCGGTTTTATTACAGCTAAAGCGTCTATCACCTTATTCAGTAACCTCTTACGGCGTAATCACCCACTGTTGCTGTCACTTAAATTATTGTTATTCTGGGCTTTTAATACTTTTTCAAAATTAAGCCAGTGTTTCCAACGCACCTGTTCTCTACCACCGATGCAATCCTTGTTTTTTTTTTTTTAAAAAGTTCTTTATTTCAACAACAATAATAATTATACAACATAACCCACTTCCTTATATGATTAGTGGGTCCTAATTTGTTTAAACATCAAATGCCGCTAATTATAATTTAATTAATTGTGAGCTACAGCTATAACTAATTACAATGGGCAGCTAAATTCTTACAAGTATTAGTATTTACTGTACAATATCTTGACTAAACTCTACTGCCTGCAGCGTCACAGTTGGCTCTGAGCACTATGGGACTTAACATCTATGGTCATCAGTCCCCTAGAACTTAGAACTACTTAAACCTAACTAACCTAAGGACAGCACACAACACCCAGCCATCACGAGGCAGAGAAAATCCCTAACCCCGCCGGGAATCGAACCCGGGGTCACAGTTGTGTCAGAGATATATAAACCTACTTTATTGCCTTGTCCATCGAGCTAATCCCGGTGGGCGTGCCCCTGACACTGGGCAGGCCAAGATGTTATTCGCTGCAGGTTCCTAATAACTAATTTCCTAATCTAAGTCCTACTAACTAGTTCTAACCTAAGTCAAATTCGGTGCTTTGTCTAGTTAGTGATATTGTTCCCCATTCCCCCTTGTCCTGTACGTGGCGGATTCCAGACTACGAGGAAGTCGGCCTATCCACGAGCAGGCGGTATAGGAATAGGGCGCGTATTCGGTTATTTAGTATGTCTCAATTTTTTTTACGTAAATTTATGTCCCTCAGGTATTCCTCTAGCACTTTTCATGATACCTCATCTGCTAGTTTATTGAGAGTTTGAAAAGTGTCTTCGTGTCTTATTAGTTGGTATATGTCACAGTCAGGTAATTGGTCACGTAATGTGGAAGCAACATCATTTAAAAGGGGGCACTCGTAGATCACATGATCGGGGGTACCCTCCGGTTCACCACATTCACACGCGGGTGTGGCCCTTTTCCCGAACCGACTTAAGTATGTCGGGTATGACCCATGTCCAGTGAGAAAATGGATTAGTCCTCTAGTGGGTTCAAAGTACGTCATTTTCAATCGTTCCCTAATGTTTGGAAGAACTTCAAATGCTCTACGCCCTGTTTCATCCGCCTCCCATAGTTCTTGCCACAATTGTTCGCTCTTTTGCCGAATCTCACCCTTATCCCTAGCCCAAGTGCCTAATATCTCTTCTGTCTTCGTGACGTTCCCTTTCTTAACCCAGAACCACGCAGCCTGCTCTCTAATTTTGATGTCCAGGGGGCAGAGCCCCATTATGACTAATAGGGCTCCCCCTGGTGATGTTCTATAGGCCCCCACAGATCTGAGTATCATGTTCCTCTGAACCCTTCTCACTGTCGTGGCGGGCACAACCCTCGTGAGTCTGTGTGCCCAGACTTCCGAGCCGTAACCCACTATTGATTTTAAGATATTATTATGGTATATTTTTATGAGATGAGGGGGGAGTGTCCGATGGAGATGAGATTGTTTAGTGTTTGTAGGGCTTTCTGGGTTACGGTGTCAATGTGTTTCCCGAAGTTCCACCTTTCATCAATGATGATTCCTAGGTACCGTGTTTCACGTCGCCGAAGGACCGGCGAGCGCTCGATTCGTGCAGTAGTGTTTCTGATTAATTGTCCTTTTAATACTAGGTAAGTAGACTTACTTGGTGATACTTTCATTTTAGTGTTTTGGCACCATAGTTGCATAGGCTGTCACCTCTAGCAAACTTTGTTGTAAGGTATCTAATAGTGGCTCCATGTGGATGTCCCAGAACAGGGGCCCTAACAAGGAGCCCTGGGGGCAACCCTTAGTTATTGATTTTCCAATCCTCCCGCTAGGGGATGATAGCCAGACCTCCCGCTCCTCGCAATAGTTCCTCAGACAGCCATATAGCGGCCCTGGACACTCCTTCTCCCGCAAGCAGGAGAAGAGCGAAGGCCACCACAGGTTGTCGAAGGCGCCACTGATGTCTACCATGATGCCCAATACGTACTTGTGTGGGGTAGAGCCACAGACCTCGGCCGCCAGGGCGATTGCATCAGATGCCGATCGCCCAGGCCTGAAGCCGAACTACCTGCTGCTCATCCTACACAGCACTCGGTGTGCAGCCAGTCTGTCAGCTAGTAGTTTTTCTAGTATCTTCCCGAGTATATCCAGCAAGCATATTGGTCTATATGACGTCGTGTTTGTTGGGTCTTTATCTAGTCCTTTTCGGATAATAACAACGTTCGCTGTCTTCCATATCTTTGGAAATTTTTGTTGTCTGTGGCACTCATTCTACAGGTGAGTGAGTGGTGCAGTTAGCTGGGGAGCTAGAAAGTGCACCATCTCAGCTACAGTGCCGTCTGGCCCGGGAGCTTTACCCCTCTTAAGTGATTTTATGTGGGCAACCACCACTTCCTCTGAGAAAGGGTAGACTGCCGTGTTGTTATTATATTCATTAAGGTCATCAAGTCTTAGTTGTTGCTGTTGTTCAGATTCCCCATCCGCGCTATCATCAGGCAGCAGGGACAGGAGGAGGACCTCAGCAGTCTCCTGCCAGGATTCCGTCATCCTGTCCCCATACCTGACTGTTGATAATTCCACTGGAGAGCGGATCTTCTCTCTGACTAGTTTATATGGTGTGCCCCAGGGGTCCAACGCCAATTGGTTCTGGACGAAGCTCTCCAAGCTTCGTGTTCTGACAGCTTGTAGTTCCTTCTGGAACCTGAGTTTAGCCTCCCGATATTGCAGCAGCATCTTTGCCGTTCTGGCCAGACGACATTGTGCTGGTAGTGCCTACTCTACCTTCTGACAGACCGGCGCATATCCTCAAGTTCAGGCGACCATGGTGACAGGAGGCTGCCATGGCCTTCCTTCTGGTTGGTACGGCAGCTTTCACCGCACTGGTTATTGCGCTCACCAGTTCCTCTGCTCTGTCATTTATGTCTATGTCCAATCCTTGTTTACCACAAACAGTATTCACAATATACATAAATGACCTTGTGGATGACATCGGAAGTTCACTGAGGCTTTTTGCGGATGATGCGGTGGTATATCGAGAGGTTGTAACAATGGAAAATTGTACTGAAATGCAGGAGGATTTGCAGCGAATTGACGCATGGTGCAGGGAATGGCAATTGAATCTCAATGTAGACAAGTATAATGTGCTGCGAATACATAGAAAGAAAGATCCCTTATCATTTACCTACAATATAGCAGGTCACCAACTGGAAGCAGTTAATTCCATAAATTATCTGGGAGTACGCATTAGGAGTGATTTAAAATGGAATGATCATCTAAAGTTGATCTTCGGTAAAGCAGATGGCAGATTGAGATTCATTGGAAGAGTCCTAAGGAGATGCAATCCGAAAACAAAGGAAGTAGGTTACAGCACGCTTGTTCGCCCACTGCTTGAATACTGCTCAGCAGTGTGGGTTCCGTACCAGATAGGGTTGATAGAAGAGATAGAGAAGATCCAACGGAGAGCAGCGCGCTTCGTTACAGGATCATTTAGTAATCGTGAAAGCGTTACGGAGATGATAGATAAACTCCAGTGGAAGACTCTGCAGGAGAGACGCTCAGTAGCTCGGTACGGGCTTTTGTTGAAGTTTTGAGAACATACTTTCACCGAGGAGTCAAGCAGTATATTGCTCCCTCCTACGTATATCTCGCGAAGAGACCATGAGGATAAAATCAGAGAGATTAGAGCCCACACAGAGGCATACCGACAATCCTTCTTTCCACGAACAATACGCGACCGGAATAGAAGGGAGAACCTATAGAGGTACTCAAGGTACGCTCCGCCACACACCGTCAGGTGGCTTGCGGAGTATAGATATAGATGTAGATGTAGATGTAGATACGGTACTGCAACATTCTACATCCAGTCATTTACACAGCATCACTACCTACAAAATATAGTCGCAGCTCGTGGTCTCGCGGTCGCGTTCTCGCTTCCCGAGAACGGGTTTTCACCTGCCTCCAGCTGACTGGGTGTGTGTTGTCCTCATCATTTCATCACTATTCATGAACGTGGCGAGTTTGGACTGTGAAAAGCTTGGGAATTTGTACGGGCCTTGATAACCGCGCAGTTGAGTGCCCCCCAAATCACACATTATCATCATCCAAAGTATATCATCAATAATGTGCTGCCACTCTGGACATTTTAATAATATCACTGATGTGGGTATCACCTTATCTGCTATAATCACTCCTATTGCTAGTACAACCTCATTCTGCTTATGTGATTATACTGCTCAGGTTCAGTTTAGTTCCTCCTACTCAGGAAATAATTTGTGTATGTATTATTGCAAAATATGAAATAAAGATGACAGCCGTTTTGAATAAAATAATTTTGGGTACTATTCAGCCTCATTGTAAAACATTAAAGAAACTAAATCGCCTACTTTTCGTCCCATTTGCTGTGGTTCTCTTCAGGACGGTTAACTGCCCTGAAGAGGACACAAAAAGTTGGTCGAAACGTCGCCAATTTAGTTGCTTCAGTGTTTTACAATGATGCAGCCTGGTACCTAAAATTATTTTATTCTAAATGGCACTGGGCATGAAAGCTTACGAACTTATATTATAGGCATTGTTTAAGAAGAAAATACGATTTCTGTGATGTTTCAGGAGAAGGCTGCAAGAAGAGCTTCAAGGCAGTCCGTATCATCGCAACACAGACTGTCCGACGCCTCGAGAATAGTAAGTGCATTTTCAGACATAAATAAGTTAAGATTTGACTTTTGTGACTCGTTACTGTTTCGTCTTAATCATCCTTCCTGGGGCGTTTCTTGGAGTTGATAACTGTTTTCTCCCTTACCTAAACATCACTGTAATGTCCGCAATAATGAGGGCATATTTTTGCCGTTTTGAAATCTTATAGTTGTACTCACGTCCGTAGCAGGTACGAATAGTCACGTCTGAATTTTTCGAATTTTAGTTTGTGGTTATAACGCGGAAGTATGAAAGTGTTCGTTGAAGCCTCTCGGAAGATGGATTCCTAGAAATTATCAGTAGTGTTTTTTAAGATTCCGGACCTCATTCGGTAAAAACGGAACCGTGACAGAATCACGTTGCTGCCCATCTGTCTATTTGTCTGTCTGCCTGTTCGTCCAACTGTTAAAAACTTTTTTTTTCAGGAACGTGTTGATGCATGCAGTTGAAATTTATATCACATACTAAGATTTCAGTCCCTTGGTGGCGTGAAAACTGGAAACTTCTAAATCAATGCTGTCAAAATAGACGGCAACTTATGTCACATATTTTGATATTCAAAAACTCACTCATCAAAACCTGTAGAGTAATACCCGTTGACCTCACAGTAAAACCAAAGGAAAAAAATATGGTAATTGTTAGTTTGTAATTACATGACACGAAAAAATATTTCTTTTGTAATTTATTCTCTGACGTCAAAACTGAAATTAAAACATTCTCGAAAGTCTTGGAATGACTGGGACCCGTATCTTGCCAGTATCAATGTCGATAACAACCAAAAATCAAAGAGATTCTCGATTGTCGGAATGGATGAACGGTCTGTACACCGAATTATATTTGTACGGAACCCGCAGAGCGGGAGTCCCTCTCGCACCTAGTCAGGTTTTCATGTATGCACCCCTCACTGCAGCGTATTCAACATTTCTTGGACGCTCTCATGCTGACTAAACACAGCTGTTATGTGTTTTGTGCATCTCGTAATTATTTGCTAAAAAGTTATTACACAACTTCCAACAGCTACTGATGAATGAATCTTTGTAACTCCGATGGCCATCATCTGACCATGTATCACAAAATTATTCACGACAGCCTTCTGTACGGCAGTATTTTTACTGTGGCGTCAAATAAAATGAAACCACCTTGCTTCAACAGTGAAATGCATTATGTAGTAAACAGTAAAATACAGTGACGTAGTTAACATTTTTGTTAAAGGCTAAATCATTGTTCCACCGCGGCCGTTGTCAAAAATTTAAAATATTATTGTTCACTACAGGCCCTTTTCGGCTACTCGCTTTGCCAAGTGATACGGAAACATGTGTAGACTAACATGGCCATTTCACTGTCCTAACCAGAAACATTCTCGATACGTGAAATGAAATAGATCTTAGGCAGTTTGATTGAAACTCACATTTGAATGCGTGTTAAAAACATTTATGCATTAGCGACGTCATTATTTTTCCGAGGCAGGACCGAGCACTTTGGCACTGCGTAAATGTCACATAAAAAGCAACGGAAGGTGATAAGAGAACGGAAGCACTGACATTGCGGAAAATTATTTGTACGTACAGTGGAGAGCGTCAAGGAGTAAGTGCTATTGTTAAAAGTAAGTAACAGAGACGAACAGGTAGTAAAACAGGCTACGCTGCCTGTCCGTGTTCGTGCTGATGCGTACTGAGCCGTTGCAGATGCGCGATAACTTGAGGGCCGTAGATTATATGGAAAGCAAGTTCTCGGATGTCGATATTCAGGGAAAGAGACTAGACGTGCAACGCACAGAGCTCAAGCGTTATTACATTATATTGAACACAGAAGGAACGAGATGGTTCAAATGGCTCTCAGCACTATGGGACTTAACATCTGAGGTCATCAGTCCCCTAGAACTTAAAACTACTTAAACCTAACTAACCTAAGGACATCAAATACATCCATGCCTGAGGCTAGATTCGAACCTGCGACCGTAGCGGTCGCGCGGTCCCAGACTGAAGCGCCTAGAACCGCTAGGCCACGCAGGCCAGCAAGGAACGAGAGACACACCCGTCAGGAAAGTGAGAGCGTTCGCTATGCCCTTTCAGTAGCGCAGTATCTGTACATCACTGTTTACATCTGAAGTACACGAAGTGCGTAATACGTGGCAAAACTGTTAATGACATCTATAAGAGGCGTTCAAAAAGTTTCTGTTTGAAGACGTTGCTGCAGGGTATATGTAACGTAGCGCGACTCCGATGCTGGTATATAAGCACCTACATGTAAGCAAAGGTTGACTGTGGCATTCGCGTCATTCCGACGTGCTTGCGGTAAATGCACAAACGTGAAATATGGCGACGTTATTACCAAACGCCTCCAAAGAGGACTAATGTGCGGTAATTCTTTTCTTGGCAGCTGAAGGACAAACATCAGTAGATATCTGTCGGAGGATGAAGAATGTGTATGGGACAATACGTCTGTCGAAAACCATCGTTGTGGGAAACTGCAATAAGGGGTGCTGCTCGTTCAGGATAAAGCACGTCCCCGTATCGCACCAACTCAAGCAGGAGACAATCCGACACCCGCCCTGTGGTCCTGATATTTCCCCATACGATTAGCACGCCTTCGGTCCTTAATAAGGCCTTGAAACGTCGACGATTCCTGTCGGACGAGGATGTGTGGTAGGTGGTTACTGCTTTACCAAACGGGTATCTTGAACCTAGTGCGTCGGTGGGGTGGTTGCCTCAGTGCTCACGGCGATAGTGTCGGAAGTTAGTGACGGTGATAGTGTCGGAAGTTCCATACGGCTTTTCGCGGATGATGCTGTAATATACAGAGAAGTTGCAGCATTAGAAAATTGTAGCGAAATGCAGGAAGATCTGCAGCGGATAGGCACTTGGTGCAGGGAGTGGCAACTGACCCTTAACATAGACAAATGTAATGTATTGCGAATACATAGAAAGAAGGATCCTTTATTGTATGATTATATGATAGCAGAACAAACACTGGTAGCAGTTACTTCTGTAAAATATCTGGGAGTATGCGTACGGAACGATTTGAAGTGGAATGATCATATAAAATTAATTGTTGGTAAGGCGGGTGGCAGGTTGAGATTCATTGGGAGAGTCCTTAGAAAATGTAGTCCATCAACAAAGGAGGTGGCTTACAAAACACTCGTTCGACCTATACTTGAGTATTGCTCATCAATGTGGGATCCGTACCAGATCGGGTTGACAGAGGAGATAGAGAAGATCCAAAGAAGAGCGGCGCGTTTCGTCACAGGGTTATTTGGTAAGCGCGATAGCGTTACGGAGATGTTTAGCAAACTCAAGTGGCAGACTCTGCAAGAGAGGCGCTCTGCATCGCGGTGTAGCTTGCTCGCCAGGTTTCGAGAGGATGCGTTTCTGGATGAGGTATCGAATATATTGCTTCCCCCTACTTATACCTCCCGAGGAGATCACGAATGTAAAATTAGAGAGATTAGAGCGCGCACGGAGGCTTTCAGACAGTCGTTCTTCCCGCGAACCATACGCGACTGGAACACGAAAGGGAGGTAATGACAGTGGCACGTAGAGTGCCCTCCGCCACACACCGTTGGGTGGCTTGCGGAGTATAAATGTAGATGTAATTTTGCCTTATACCGATTGCGGGCTGTACGGGCTCCGAATAGAAATTTTTTGATCGCATCTTATATATTCTAGGATCGACATATTTTAACAAGTTATTAACTACTATTAAACAAAGAGCCATACATGTACTGTATATGATGTCAGCACATTAGAATCTAATGGGTAATCTATCATATCCGGCGGCCTTCACTCTGTCGAGTGCTTCAGCAGATTTTTTTTTTTTTTTTAATCTGAGCGGTAACTGGGCAGGTTTTGGCAGTCCTTAGTGATCGCCAGTCGTGTGAGTGGTCGGGCGCGTGCTTTCAGACGGCGAACGGCGAGCTGTCGGCGCCGGACGTGGACGACGAGGACGCCGAGGTGGTGGACACGCGCGCGCTGGGCAAGGTGATGTTCGGGTACGCGCGCGCCGGCGGCGGCCCCATCACGCTCTTCTTCGTATTCTTCACGCTCATCGGCGCCCAAGTCGTGCTCAGCCTCTGCGACTACTGGGTCTCCTTCTGGTGAGTCCTGCCTAACGCTTCCTCATTCCAATACCACTGTATTGCTGGGCACCACGGCAAATGTGCTTCGGCGTTGAAGTCAGCAATTCATTTCTCACGTCAATTGGGAAACCGTTGGGAAACCATCATGTCACCAATCCAACTATACGCAAGTTTCAACTCCCCTCCTCACCAAAACCGTGTCCATGTCCCGCTAAGGACGCACTACTAGAGGAAACAGAGAATGGGAAGTGTCACACTTTGCGACGCGTTCATAAACAAAATCGGAAAACCAGTGGCCTTACATACGGGTGCCGTATCAATCGCTACACGAGTCACATATCCAACTATCCATTAGTTGAATACTTTTCAGCTCTAAACAACTATCACGCGAAAGTGACAGAGGAATAGAAAAACAATTAAAATCGCTCAAAAGAGGAAAGGCTGCTGGACCTGGTGGGATACCAGTTCGATTTTACACAGAGCACGCGAAGGAACTTGGCCCTCTTCTTGCAGCGGTGTACCGTAGGTCTCTAGAAGAGCGTAGAGTTTCAAAGGATTGGAAAAGGGCACAGGTCATTCCCGTTTTCAAGAAGGGACGTCGAACAGATGTGCAGAACTATAGACCTATATCTCTAACGTCGATCAGTTGTAGAATTTTGTAACACGTATTATGTTCGAGTATAATGACTTTTCTGGAGACTAGAAATCTACTCTGTAGGAATCAGCATGGGTTTCGAAAAAGACAATGGTGTGAAACCCAGCTCGCGCTATTCGTCCACGAGACTCAGAGGGCCATAGACACGGGTTCCCAGATAGATGCCGTGTTTGTTGACTGCCGCAAGGCGTTCGATGCAGTTCCCCACAGTCGTTTAATGAACAAGTAAGAGCATATGGACTATCAGGCCAATTGTGTGACTGGATTGAAGAGTTCCTAGATAACAGAACGCAGCATGTCATTCTCAATGGAGAGAAGTCTTCTGAAGTAAGAGTGATTTCAGGTGTGCCGCAGGGGAGAGTCGTAGGACCGTTGCTATTCACAATGTACATAAATGAGCTTGTGGATAACATCGGAAGTTCAATGAGGCTTTTTGCGGGTGATACTGTAGTATATCGAGAGGTTGTAACAATGGAAAATTGTACTGAAATGCAGGAGGATTTGCAACGAATTGACGCATGGTGCAGGGAATGGCAGTTGAATCTCAATGTAGACAAGTGTAATGTGCAGCGAATACATAGAAAGAAAGATCCCTTATCATTTACCTACAATATAGCAGGTCAGCAAGTGGAAGCTGTTAATACCATAAATTATCTGGGAGTAGGCATTAGGATTGATTTAAAATGGAATGACCATATGAAATTAATCGTCGGTAAAGCAGATGCCAGACTGAGATTCGTTGGAAGAATCCTAAGAAAATGCAATCCGAAAACAAAGGAAGTAGTTTACAGTACACTTATTCACCCACTGCTTGAATACTGCTCAGCAGTGTGAGATCCGTACCAGATAGGGTTGATAGAAGAGATAGAGAAGATCCAACGGAGAGCAGCGCGCTTCGTTACAGGATCATTTAGTAGTCGCGAAAGCGTTACGGAGATGATACATAAACTCCAGTGGAAGAGTCTGCAGGAGAGACGCTCAGTAGCTCGGTACGGGCTTTTGTTGAAGTTTCGAGAATATACCTTCACCGAGGAGTCAAGCAGTATGTTGCTCCCTCCTACGTATATCTCGAGAAGAGACCATGAGGATAAAATCAGAGAGATTAGAGCCCACACAGAGACATACCGACAATCTTTCTTTCCACGAACAATACGAGACTGGAATAGAAGGGAGAACCGGTAGAGATACTCAAAGTCCCCTCCGCCACACACCGTCAGGTGGCTTGCGGAGTATGGATGTAGATGTACATGTAGATGTAGATGTAGATGTAGATGTAGAAGGTTAATCATATACAATCCGAATTTTTTTAAAAGTTTATTTAACCTCGCGAAAAATTCTTACACACAAACTTATTTTTCTATTTAGTCTCCTGAACGGGAAACTCATTTTTCGCAGCGGACAGGCTGTTCCTTCATCCTGTTTTCGTAAAATGAACGTGGCTGTTGCAGTAGCCAGTTGTGCATGAACACTTCGGCATCGCCATCGTCGTCATATCAGTCTTCCGACTGCTTCCTTAGTGGCCCAAACTAATGAAAATCGCGGGGTGATAAGTCTGGACTGCAGGAAGCATGTTCTAGTGTCGTCTACAACAGTTCCTGAATTCTTGGTCGAGTTCGGGTCGCTGTGTGGGGTCGAGCACTGTCATTAAACACGATATACGCGCCTATACTGAAATTATAAACACCTTTTCTTGTCCAATAATTCGGAACAGTACGAAGCACAGTACGATGGTCGTGGAGAAAAACAATGAGTTTGGTGCAAGAGTGTGAACGACGGGATTGAATTCGGGGAGCGGGCAGCCCAGCCCGTTCGCTGAATATCCTCTCGTTTCATCTAAAGCAATGAAGTCAGCGCCGAATGAACCCCGAAAAGACGCACTTGAGAAAGGAGTACAGTGTCAAAATAACGTTGACCAGTGAGTGAACCGTGTTCAGAGATTTGGGGCTCAGTACGCCCGCGCAGCACTGAGTGTGTCAACACCATAAGATCTGGACCACCAAAACGACATTGTTCCTCGATTCACTTACTTGTTTCCACCTCTCGCCATATAAGACTACGTTCAGTAGCCCCTACGCCTTTCACACGCACTTCTCCGTAGAGGATACCAGTGGTAAAATGACCCCGAGGAGAACCACTGAAAATGGCCGAAATGCCGTTCTGAGAGTTGTTTCAGTGTTTTTATAATGACACTGCCTGTACCCAATGGGTTTTTATTCAAAACGGCCTATCCGCTGAACGTTCCTCGGTGCACAGGACGGCGGCGGAGGAGGCGCGGAAGGCGCAGACGCCCGAGCTGCCGGCGGAGGACGGCGAGTTCTTCGTGTCGGTGTACGGCGGGTTGGTGGCGCTGCTGATCGCCTCGTGCATCGGCCGCTCGCTCATCTTCTTCCGCACGTGCATGCGCGCCTCGCGCCGCCTGCACAACTGGATGTTCGAGCGCGTGCTGCGCGCGCCCATGCGCTTCTTCGACTCCAACCCTTCCGGCCGCATCCTCAACCGCTTCTCCAAGGACATCGGCGCCGTCGACGAGCTGCTGCCTTTCCCCACGCTCGACATGTTGGACGTAAGTACCGCGCGATGCAACGCGTTTCTGCTGTCGCCCTCTAAGTTCGAGAATGGAAACTCTTACTCCACGAACGCATTGACAGAACGCTAGACAACTGATACTACAGCATATTCACCACTTTGTTTTGAAGTTCTTGTAGTAGCCGTGTTAGCACACAACTGGATATTCGAGCTTATATGCAGCTCTTCTTACTCACAAGGGAACCTCCGCATCGCACCCGCCTCAGATTTAGTTATAAGTTGGCACAGTGGATAGGCCTTGAAAAACTGAACACAGATCAATCGAGAAAACAGGAAGAAGTTGTGTGCAACTACGAAAAAATAAGCAAAATATACATACTGAGTAGTCCATGCGCAAGATAGACAATATCAAGGCTAATGTGAGCTGAGGAGCGCCGTGGTCCCGTGGTAGCGTGAGCAGGTGCGGAACGACAGGTCCTTGGTTCAAGTCTTCCCTCGAGTGAAAAGTTTGATTTTTTATTTTCAGTTTATGTGACAAACTCTTATGTTTTCATCACTTTTTTGGGAGTGATTATCACATCCACAAGAAAACCGAAATCGGGTAAGGTAGAAGAATCTTTTTACCCATTCGCCAAGTGTACAAGTTTGGTGGGTAGACAATATATTCCTGTCATGTGACGCACATGCCGTCACCAGTGTCGTATAGAATGTATCAGACGCGTTTTCCTGTGGAGGAATCGGTTGACCTATGACCTTGCGATCAAATGTTTTCGGTTCCCATTGAAGAGGCACGTCCTTTCGTCTACTAATCGCACGGTTTACCTGTGCGGTCGCAAAACACAGACACTAAACTTATTACAGTGAACAGAGACGTCTATGAAACAACGAACACATCATAACTTTGCGAAAGTAAAAAATTAAACATTACACTGGAGGGAAGGCTTGAACCAAGGACCTCTCGTTCCGCCGCTGCTCACGCTTACCACGGGACCACGGCACTCCTGTGCTCTATTAACCTTGATGTTGCCTATCTTGCGCATGGACTACTCAGTTTGTATATTTTGCTTATTTTGTCATAGTTCCACACAACTTCTTCCTGTTTTCTCGATTCATCTGTGTTCAGTTGTTCAAGGCGTATCCAGTGTGCCAACTTATATCTAAATCTGAGGGGGGTGCGATGGGGAGATTCCAGATGGGGAAAATCCAGCCACAGTCTTTTAACCTCCCAACAGAAAAAATCTCGTTTAAGTTCCCAATAAAAATAAATTCTTTCCAATAATAAAATTTCAATTTCAATGTGACCTTCCATTAAAGACTGACTGCATATCGAAATTAATAAGTTTTGACGTCAGCAGCGCTGCGTCATGGCCCTGTGAAATCATCCTTAATAAACTGAAAATTCTTGCCTCACAATGATGTCGCCGGATAACGCTGTCTATATATCTGCTCCTATAAGAAATTTTTGGCGCAGCCCAGTGCAATGCTGGCCACTAGATTTTCATTTGTAGGAAAACAACTGATTTTCTTTTGCTTAATCAACATGAGTATGCACAGGAAGAATTCGTAAAATCTAAACTCAGATAAATGACTATCAAATGTTTTCTTCAGTACAAAATTTCTGCAACACCAAGTTTGTTTGTGTGACCGTCCTCCGCAGCAAGCATATAAATACTTGTTTTGCAAATCAAAATGCCTTTTCCTGCTGCTAGTTACTTTATTTATCCCATAGCGTTTCGCCTTCTCCTGTTCTAAGGCATCATCTGTGGGATCTATAACGATACAGTTTTGTTAGTTCTAGATTATCAAACAGTTCACTTCGCGATTCTTTGTAAAAAAAAAAAAAGTAATTACTTACGATTTACTGATCTGCGTTTCCTCACATCTGATATGGAGGTCGCACTACCAGTTTTATCACTGTGACAAAAGTGGTAGTGCGACCTCCAGACCAGATGTCAGGAAACGCAGATCAGCAAATCTTAAGTAATTACTTTTTTTTTACAAAAAATCGCGAATTGAACTGTTTGATAATCTAGAACTAACAAAACTGTATCGTTATAGATCCCACAGATGATGCCTTAGAACAGGAGAAGGCGAAACGCTATGGGATAAATAAAGTAACTAGCAACAGGAAAAGGCAGTTTGATTTGCAAAACAAGTATTTCTGCAAGGAATTACATGGGACTTTAACATTACAATTGTGGTTAAATCAGTTGTGGCAATTAACATATGCGCGCGGCAACAAAGAACAATAATTTTTTTTACCTTATACCATATCGCTCAGGCACCGCCATTGTTCTGCACGACCTGCCCAACACAAGTCAACTGCTGCACTGCCCTGTCCGAACTCCGTAACTCAAGTGCTCTGTGCGAGCTACAAAACACGACTGCTCTCTGAGAGCTACTAAACTCGACTTACTGCCAACACTGCTCTGACCTGTGAATCCTATTGTAGCATACATATTCCATATCGCAGGCAGCGCGTGAGCAATCCATCGAAATTACATCTGCTGAAGTGCCCTAGCGAGTAGTAATCAACACCTAATGAACCCTGGCTTACAGACTATACAGGGTGTATCAGAAAGGACTTTACAAATTGGAAAGTTACCAAAACTCATTCAGACGACTCACAGACTTAGTCTTGGTCTAGTGGAGGAAAATAGATCGCGTTTTGACTGGCATGGTACGCTAGTACAGAATCGTACCACCGCAAGCGCTAGTGGCAGTTGCAGCAAAAACGGATGCCTTTACCGGTCCCGAGTATGTCCGCTGTGCGTATTGGTTTGAAGAGTCGAAGTCTGTGACAACTGTGCAACATGATTCTCGTACAGAGTAAGGTAAAGATCCTCCCAGTAGGGCTACTATTTATGTGTGACGTAAGCGTTTTATTGATAGTGGATGCTCGATAAGACATAGAAATTCCTCAAGTCGTCCCCATGTGCCTGACGACGTTATAAAGCAAGTAAGTCAAACCTTTGTGAACAGACCTACGACATCGACCTGGCGTTCTTCATGAGAGCTGAGCCTCCCACGTATGACTGTTTGCCTACTCTAGCAGAGCTCAGAGCTAGAATCTACCTCGCAAAAGAACCAGCACACCTATCATGCTGCAGCGAGTTTGGCAAGATATTCGATTTCAGGTGGGAGGTATGCCGCATAACCAATAAAAGTCGCGTTGAACCTATTTGCGTATAAGTTAAAAAACTTGATGTAGTTTGCAATAAAATGCCATCAAAACTTTATCTCTAAATTAAATGAAAAAATCAGTATGAGTTTTCAAAGTTGTAAAGTCCTTTTCGATATTCCTGATACTATAAACGTACAATAGAAAAAATTTCCACCTAACGAAGGCAGTTACAGACAGGAAACAGTTACAGACAGAAAACAGATTATAAATGACTAGATTATGCAACGGCACACTATTTAATAGTTAAAGCAGTTGTACAGAAAAGACGACACACACACACACACACACACACACACACACACACACACACACATATATATATATATATATATGTGTGTGTGTGTGTGTGTGTGTGTGTATGTGTGTGTGTTGACACCGGTGTGTCAGACCCACCATACTTGCTCCGGACACTGCGAGAGGGCTGTACAAGCAATGATCACACGCACGGCACAGCGGACACACCAGGAACCGCGGTGTTGGCCGTCGAATGGCGCTAGCTGAGCAGCATTTGTGCACCGCCGCCATCAGTGTCAGCCAGTTTGCCGTGGCATACGGAGCTCCATCGCAGTCTTTAACACTGGTAGCATGCCGCGACAGCGTGGACGTGAACCGTATGTGCAGTTGACGGACTTTGAGCGAGGGCGTATGGTGGGCATGCGGGAGGCCGGGTGGACGTACCGCCGAATTGCTCAACACGTGGGGCGTGAGGTCTCCACAGTACATCGATGTTGTCGCCAGTGGTCGGCGGAAGGTGCACGTGCCCGTCGACCTGGGACCGGACCGCAGCGACGCACGGATGCACGCCAAGACCGTACGATCCTACGCAGTGCCGTAGGGGACCGCACCGCCACTTCCCAGCAAATTAGGGACACTGTTGCTCCTGGGGTATCGGCGAGGAACATTCGCAACCGTCTCCATGAAGCTGGGCTACGGTCCCGCACACCGTTAGGCCGTCTTCCGCTCACGCCCCAACATCGTGCAGCCCGCCTCCAGTGGTGTCGCGACAGGCGTGAATGGAAGGACGAATGGAGACGTGTCGTCTTCAGCGATGAGAGTCGTTTCTGCCTTGGTGCCAATGATGGTCGTATGCGTGTTTGGCGCCGTGCAGGTGAGCGCCACAATCAGGACTGCATACGACCGAGGCACACAGGGCCAACACCCGGCATCATGGTGTGGGGAGCGATCTCCTACACTGGCCGTACACCACTGGTGATCGTCGAGGGGACACTGAATAGTGCACGGTACATCCAAACCGTCATCGAACCCATCGTTCTACCATTCCTAGACCGGCAAGGGAACTTGCTGTTCCAACAGGACAATGCACGTCCGCATGTATCCCGTGCCACCCACCGTGCTCTAGAAGGTGTAAGTCAACTACCCTGGCCAGCAAGATCTCCGGATCTGTCCCCCATTGAGCATGTTTGGGACTGGATGAAGCGTCGTCTCACGCGGTCTGCACGTCCAGCACGAACGCTGGTCCAACTGAGGCGCCAGGTGGAAATGGCATGGCAAGCCGTTCAACAGGACTACATCCAGCAGCTCTACGATCGTCTCCATGGGAGAATAGCAGCCTGCATTGCTGCGAAAGGTGGATATACACTGTACTAGTGCCGACATTGTGCATGCTCTGTTGCCTGTGTCTATGTGCCTGTGGTTCTGTCAGTGTGATCATGTGATGTATCTGACCCCAGGAATGTGTCAATAAAGTTTCCCCTTCCTGGGACAATGAATTCACGGTGTTCTTATTTCAATTTCCAGGAGTGTATATATATATATATATATATATATCCGCTGAGGGAAAGAGAAAGTAAAATAAGTTCAGATTTGCCACCAAATTGGTATGGGAATAAGTGAACATCAACAGGGACTGGACACACATCACCAACAAAAGCAATGAGTTTTATGAAGTGAAAAGAGAGAGAAGTACCTCAAAAATGTCTTATGTTTGTGCGTCCATTTTAGCAACCGAAGAGAATGAAGAAGAGAACGGATGTTTCCAAACTAACTGTAGCTAATTGCAAAATACAGTCGCCAAATATTTTTACACAAAAATTACATTTCTAGATAAAGTGATTTTTTAACCGCCAAACAGTCGCAAAGTAACTTCCTTTAATTGGAGATGATACGCTACCAAAATACAGTAACATACAGAAGGTCAACATAAACCAACAATGTAAAAAGAAAAGTTAAGGTAATGACAATAGAAAAAAAACACGCACTGACGAGAACGCAGCAAGTTAGTCGAAACGTCGGAAATTTAGTTGCTTTACAATGACGCGGCCTAATATCCACAATCATTTTATTCAAAAAGGACGAAAACTGTGATTAGGGCTAATTTCGTTGGAGTAATTATTACTTTACGGGGCACGGAGTGGCATTCGGTTTTCAGTCAGATCGACACCAACGTGTCCGTAGATGACCTTGTCGAAGGTCACAGGGAGTAGCGATTCTCGATACCAATACTCCACCAAATCCAGGAGTCATGGTGAGCGAACTGTGACAACTGAACTGTTTTGGTTATTATTGAAAGGAGGTTAAATGCTCGCCAGTATGGGCCAAAAACAGGAAACCCTTTTTGTTATACCCATCATGATTCGATTGTCAAACGGCAAATTCAACCAGCAAGTCCACATTGCAGTTCAAACCACCAACACCTGATCTCCTGATTTATTATCAATGCAGCATGTTTGTGACGCGATGGGAAGATGTGTATTTTCATCCTCCAGCCACTAATCTTAATTTAGTAATACATCTAATGTTCCAGGAATGGGAAGTACTTCTTCAAGATAATATTTGAATGCTGTTTGCTTCCTTGTTACAACAAAGTGTTAGTGCCCGTGGGGTCACATCATGTATTGATTTTGATGATGGACATCAATTCCGAATGGAATTCTACATCTACATCTACATCCATACTCCGCAAGCCACCTGACGGTCTGTGGCGAAGTTTTACCCTTTGTGTGAGGGACGTCTTCAAAGACGTTGGTTACACTATCTGTGTAAAATTCAACAAACGTTGCACCGAACCGAGAGTAAATTCCTACTAATTCTTTAAACTGAATTTCTCAAAGCTCTCATCGTTAAGCTCTAAGTATTTGTGTCTCAAACAGTGCGTACTGTCGCTCTCGCTCGATTCGGACATTATGCAGTTAAATATAAAAAGGATAGGATGAGAGAAGTACAAAAGTTGAGAAATCTGTTCGTGGCTTAGATGGAGTGGTATTGGACAATTCAAACTTCCGCGGTTCAATCCCAATTTTATTATTTTTTATTTCTTTCTTTCTTTTTTTTCCTAGTCGAAGGGAACAATCTGTTCTATGGTTTTGCAAATACCAAATCTAATTTCTCTTTTAATGACTGCGCTTGACATAGAAAGTATTTTTATCTTCAGTGTAATTTAATTTATACCTAAATTTCTTGAACTAATGGAATATTGTGGCCTTTCAAAGATAATGATTACTAAGTGCAGGTGCCCAAAGCACTCCAACCAGTTGTGAAACCGTAAAGGCGGATGGAGATGCTATAATATCGACTCAGTTCATTGGCACACATTTTTGTGTATGTGAATAGTAGTACTTAATTTCTTACCGAGTTCGTTGGGAACGAAGTTTAAGCTCGGATGGAAGAAAGATGGGAAAAGATATTGGCCTTGTCTTTTTCGAGGAAGCCACTCTCAAACGTTTCAGAAAGACTGTCCTATTGCTGTTTGCAACGCTTTATAGAATCAACTGCCGTTGTGTTATGCCCTTCAGCAGTTTGGGTTTACTGTAACAAGGATGCTACCACAGTGCTTCCGCTTTCCTATCGTAATTTCAATTTGTGCTGCTCAACACTGATGCTGGCCATGCGTACAGCTATTTTGCACGGATAGGTAAGCCTGCTCTTGGTGACTCGTTCCAGATATTCCTGTACGTGTTCGCCATAATCATTGTGGTGGCGACTGTGCAGTACCTGGTGCTCATCCCGTTGGCGCTGCTGGCCTCTTTGTTCATCTGGCTCGCAGTGATGTTCATCACGACCGGCAGGAACGTCAAGCGGATGGAGGGCATTAGTAAGTAACGTCTCCCTCATTTCTTTAATACTGCGCTTTCGGTTGCGTAGTGTTTGAACCCCTGGAGTAGAGAACATACCCTCAGTATTATTGAAACTAATTGTGTTTGTAATGTAACGACAGTAAAATTTTGTTGTACATAATTAATTGGAATTTATTCATCAGCAGATTCTTGATTCTTACCTGAACACTATGCAGATTTAGGAAAAGAGTAAGGAGGGACATAGAGGAAGTGTGAGAAAATTAATTCTGCAATTTAACGATACAAAACTTCAGTTTAAACTTTATTTTTGGTAAATATTCTTTAATGATTCGCTAAATAACGTTAATAACCCTGTTTGCTATGTTCAGAAATATAAAATTTGAAACGATCGAAATACCGAACTCTGCCTAATACAACATATAACTGACCACGCGCAAAAACTGGTTCCCTTACTAAAATACCTAACTTTTTCGAATGTTTGTCCCACTGACCAATTAATGGTAATTGCAAATGCAGCAATAGTGGGAACTGTTTTCTTTAAAACTAGAGAGGTAAAATACGAGTAGTACCGGCATAAGTAATATCTATAATCGGACTCGGAATTCGCTTGTTCTTGTGGTAACGGTGGCAGATGAAAAAGTCAGAAAAAAACAAGCGAAAAACCGACGCCAAAGAACAACGTTTTGTACAGTCTTGTGCTGCCCCCGAATGCTTTGCTACAACGATGTTTTCTTTTCCACTGTTAACGATATTGTAGCTGCCCAGTATGCGTGTGTTCCTGTAAATGAACCACCTGCAACATCCAAACATGAAAGTCCTAGAATGTGATTTCACTAAGCGTTATTAGCCGGCCGGAGTGGCCGAGTGGTTCTAGGCGCTACAGTCTGGAGCATCGCGACCGCTACGGTCGCAAGATCGAATCCTGCCTCGGGCATGGATGTGTGTGATGTCCTTAGGCTAGTTGGGTTTAAGTAGTTCTACGTTCTAGGGCACTGATAAACTCAGCAGTTAAGTCGCATAGTGCTCAGAGCCACTTGAACTAAACGTTATTACTTTCGTGCGTCATCTCTACCGTAGCACCTGATAGGTACGTGGGGTAGGAGTTGGTAATAGTGTGAGAGACAGAGGAAAACTTTTGTCATTTGTGTGTATGTCTAATCCCTTCTACGTATCTTAACAGTTGCGTACATCCATGCCTTTTCTGGTGCACATCTGTGGGAAAGTCTCTTCGAATTGTATAGATTTCATTGGCCCTCCTTGTATAATTAGTGTTAAAATCGGTACTTCCGCTTTCGATATTCACGTATTAATATTATGACGATCCTTGGGAGAGGCAGCCTGGACAAAAGTATTCCACCAGGTGTGCAAGATATATATGTACAGACATAAAGAAGAAGCAGATGCTGACAGATGTGAATAATACCAAATCACCTTTGCAAAATACTGAGAACGAAAGGTTAACAGAAGAACGGTAACAACGATAAAAATTGGTGGAAGCCAGCCCAGGGGAAGGTCAGTTTGGGTTCCGAAGAAATGTAGCAACATGGGAAGCACTGCTCGCCCCACGACTTTTCTTAGGGGATAGGTAAAGGACAGGAAAATCGACGTTTATAGCATTTATAGATTTAAAGAAAGCGTTTGACAATGTTGACTGGACTACATTCTTTGAAAGTATGAAGGTAACAGGAATAAAATACAGAGAGCAGAAGGTTATCTGCAATTTGTAGAGAAACGAAGTTACGTTTATAAGAGTCGAAGGACATGGAAGGGAAATAGTAGTTGAGAAGGGAGTGAGACAATGTTTTTTGCCAATTCCCGACAATATTCAATCTGAGGAAGTTGATGACATTCTAATTCTGTCAGGGATGGCAAACAACTTGAAAGAGCAAGTGAACAAAATGGATAGCGTCTTGAAAAGAGGTTGTAAGATGAACATCAACAAAAGTAATGGAATATAGTCGAATTAAATCAGACGGTGTTGAGGGAATTAGATTGTGACAAGAGACACTAAAAGTAGTAGATGAGTCTTTTTAGCTGCTGGTAAAATAAGTAATGCGGCCCAAATTACAGACGATATAAAATGCCGACTGTTTCTACGACCAAAATCATTTTTTGAAAACAGATATTACTTTTAATTATGTATAAATTTAGTATTAGTGAATCTTTTATGAATGCGTTTACCTGAGGTGCATTCTTGTACCCAAGTGGAACGTCGACGGTAAACATTACAAACAAGAAGAAAGTAAAGTTTTTGAAATGTGGTGCTACAGAAGAATGTTGAGGATTACATGGATAGTTCTGATAACTAATGAGGAGGTAATTGGGGTAAAAGCAACTTAGGGCACAATCTGACTAAAAGGAGGGACTGGGTCATAGGACACATTCTGAGGCAGTAAGAACTGGTCAATTTGATAACGGAGGCAAGTGTGGGCGGCAAAAATTGTAGAGGGAGACCAAGACTTGACTACCACAATTAGGTTCAAATGGACGTAGGCTGAAGCAGTTACGTAAGATTTACACACATGAACTAGGAGAGCTGCATCAAACCAGTCAACGGACTGAAAATAATAACGGCAACATTATTTGAGCCACCATTTGTTGAAATGCTTTACGTGATGTGTTTCTTTTACGTAGCTTTAAGTCTTCGTTTCAGGATCTGACACTGAAACTCTAGTCGCCAGAGTAGAACCATGGACGTCCGTGTTGGAATGGCAGTAGACTAAGAGATTGGAAAGACTAGCGAAATCTGAAATATCCGTCCTGGGCTATGATATATTTTCACTAGCAAAGGTCGCTACAGGTATGAACACACACAACAACACGTAAAGTGCCTGTACAGTTAACAGTCAGAAGTGGCAGTCCGTAAACTAACTCACAGCAAGTCGTTAATAGCACAGCCGCAGTAAATACAAATATCAACAAACAAAGTCATGGTAGCGAAGGGTTGTCGCCCGCAGGACAGTCCGGCAGACAGCTTGAGTCAGCGGCGTAATGAACGATGAACCCCGAGTGAATCACTCAGTTTGTTTCTTAACTGTTATTTCAGTTCCCTTGAAGGACTTGCTAGCAACCGATAAAACCGCTCTCTTAATTCAGAGCTTTTCCACGTTCTACAATAATATACGAAATAAAAGTATCTATCTACATCATACTCCGCAAGCCGCCTAACGGTGTATGGTGGAGTGTAATTCCGGTACCACTAAGTGATACCCCCCCTCCCCTGTTCCACTCGGGAATGGAGAGTAGGAGGAATGACTGTCGGTAAGCCTTTGTATTAGTCCTAATTTTTCAAATTTTCTCGTCGTGGTCATTTCGCGAGATGTATGTGGGAGGAAGTAATATGTTGTTCGACTCTTCCCGGAAAGTTTTCTCTCGAAATTTCGATAGTAAACCTCTCAGTGTTGCACAACACCTCTCTTGTAGCGTCTGCCACAGGAGTTTGTTGAGGATCTCTGTAACGCTCTCTAGGGGACTAAACAATCTAGTGATCCAACCCGCTGCTCTTCGTTGAACCTTTTCTATTTCTTGTATCAGTCTTACACGGTAAGGATCCCAGATAGATGAACAACACTCATAAAACTGTCGAACAAAAGCCTTGTATGCCACGTCTTTCGTGGATGAGTTACATTTCCTTAAGATTCTTCCTATGGCTCTCAGTCTGGTATCAGCTTCCCATTCTATTTTTCTATGTGGCCACTCCACTTCATGTCGCTCTGGATAGTTACTCCTAGAAATTTTACAGTAGATATTGTTTCTAGCAGTTTGCCATCAAAAGTGTAGTTGTACAGTAGTGGATTTCTTTTCTTTTGTGTGCGCAATCTCTTACTTTCCTTTACGTCAACTGCCTGAGCTTACACTATTCGTCAATCCTGCAAATCGATACTGTCTTCTGGCGTTGCGACTTCCTTACAGACAACAGTCTTAAAAAGCTTCCCGCGCTTTCTACTAGATCATTTATATACTCGTACGTTTTAAACAGCAACGGTCCTATCACACTTTTTCGGGTACTCCGGAAATTACCTTTACATCTGTCGATTTTTTTTCGTTAAGAGCGAAATGTCTCATTCTGTTTGCAAGGAAGTCATTAATCCAGTCGGAATCTGGTCCTATATTCGGTAAACTAGTATTATTTCACCAAACGGCAGTACTGGGCGGTGTCAAATGCCTTCCTGAAGGAACATGGCATCAACCTGAGCGCCATTGTCTTTTGAGCCATGGATCCCATGGAGGAAACGAGCGAGCAGAGTTTCGTAACGTCTCTGTTTGCGGAATCCGTATTGATTTTTAGAAGGGCTTTTCGTTCTCCAAAAACGTCATAATTCTTGAGCATAAAATATGTTACATAATTCTACAATAGATTGACGTCGAGTATTTAGGGCTATAATTATGCACATCTGCCTTTCTACTCTTCTTGAAAACGGGAATGACTTGCTATTTTTCCAGTGGCTAGGTACCCTTGGCTGCTCCAGCGAACTATTGTAAACTCTTGCTAGAAGGGGAGAGAGTTCTTTCGCACTATTTTTTTAGAATCTTACAGGTACTCTACATGATCAAAAGTATCCGGACACCACTAAAAATATACGTTTTTCATAGTAGGTGCATTGTGCTGCCACCTACTGCCAGGTACTCTATATCAGCGACCTCAGTAGTCATTAGACATCGTGAGAGAGCAGAATGGGGCGCTCCGCGGAACTCATCGACTTCGAATGTGGTCACGTGATTGGGTGTCACTTGTGACACACGTCTGTACGCGAGATTTCCACACTCTTAAGTATCTTTAGGTCCACTGTTTCCGATGTGATAGTGAAGTGGAAACGTGAAAGAACACGTACAGCACAAAAGCGTACAGGCCAACCTCGTCTGTTGACTGGCAGAGATCGCCGACAGTTGAAGAGAGCCGTAAAGTGTAACAGTCAGACATCTATCCAGACCATCACACAGGAATTCTAAACTGCAACAGGATCCACTGCAAGTACTATGACAGTTAGGCTGGAGGTGAAAAAATTTGGATTTCATGGTCGAGCGGCTGCTCGTAAGTCACACATTACGCCGGTATAAATGCACAACGACGCCTCGCTTGGTGTAAGGGACGTAAACATTGGACGACTGAACAGTGGAAAAACGTTGTGTGGAGTGACGAATCACGGTACACAATGTGGCGAACCGATGGCAGGGTGTGGGTATGGGGAACGACCGGTGAACGTCATCTGCCAGCGTGTGTAGTGCCAACAGTAAAATTTGGAGGCCGTGGTGTTATGATGTGGTCGTGTTTTTCATGGAGGGGGCTTGCACCCCTTGTTGTTTTGCGTAGCACTTTCACAGCACAGGCCTACATTGATGTTTTAAGATCTTCTGGCTTCCCACTGTTGAAGAGCAATACGGGGATGGCGATTGCATCTTTCAAAACGATCGAGCACCTATTCATAATGAACGGACAGTGGCGGAGTGTTTATACGACAATAATATCCCTGTAATGGACTGGCCTGCACAGAGTCCTGACCTGAATCCTATAGAACACCTTAGGGATGTTTTGAAAGGCCGACTTCGTGCCAGGCCTCACCGATCAACATCGATACCTCTCCTCAGTGCAGCACTCCGTGAAGAATGGGCTGCCATACCCCAAGAAACGTTCCAGCACCATACTGAATGTATGCCTGCGAGAGTAGAAGCTGTCATCGAGGCTAAGGGAGGTCAACACAATACTGAATTCCAGCATTACCGATGGAGGGCGCCACGAACTTGTAAGTCATTTTCAGCCAGGTGACCGGATACTTTTTATCACATAGTGTATCTTGTCCTGATGCCTTTCCGCCACTGAGCGACTGTAGTTGCTTTTGTATTCTGCGATCGTTTATCTCAGTATCTGACATTTCGGCGTTCGTACGATGATTGAAAGGAGGGAACAAATTACGATCTTCCGTGATGGAGCAACGTCGGAAGACTGAATTCAGTATTTCGGTCTTCTTTCTGTTGTCTTCCGTCTCGGTGCCAATATGGTGACTGAGTTAATGAATAGAGGATTCAGAACGTACATTGATGAAAAATTTTACGATTTTAAAAAAGCTTATAAATTTACACAAACGTTAAAATGTAATCGGAGATGGTGGTACAGCTGCTAAGATATAATGTTGATGATGCACGAAAATGATCGTATTCAAGATGTAGGTGGAATGATGACTACCTATTGTGGTGGCCAGTGGCACTGCAAGAAGCAACTAACAATTATTGAGACGGAGGATGTAGGAGAGAGAAAATGGAAAGATGTGCTTGTTAATTAGGGCTGGAAAAAAGGCTATATCTCGACACATATTTCATCATAGAATAAGGCGTTGTTTCAAGTTCCGGCAGGAGAGGATGGGTGAAGTTTGGAAGCCCATGGAATGTTAGATTTGGATCTAGGGGCATCAGAGTACCTGGGCTGGTGATTAATTTATGGGGAGAGTGTTCAGTGAAGTTCCGCGATCATTATACCAGAGAAAGACAAAATAAGACTCTGGTGATGTAATACACTGTGGTCAACCTCAGACTGGTTTTCGGTAGAAAAAAGGAAAAGTAATCCTTTAAAATTCTTTCAAATCACATAATTAACGGAATCACGCATTCTACGCGTTATATCAGGAACTTATTTCAGTGGAAGGCAGGCCTTATGATTCTGCCACAGGGCCTGCATAGCTTATACATGGGATTCAACAGGGAGCCTCAAATCTCACAGTTGCACTGCAACCAACAGAAAAATCTTCGCTTGTCAACATTGTCGTAATGTAGATAGTGTTCGACGGTACTTGTAATTGAGCGGTATAATGTGTTCGAAAGAGCATTTGCATTGTCATGGAAATCTGTATTGCCTCATTCGTTTCTCACAGTGATTGTGGTAGGAATATGGTAATGGACTTTCTCGTTCCATTATACAATTGCTGGTTTGCATTATTCAGTACGAGCCTCTTTGACATCAAGTGGTCTTAACAGAAAAGGTCAGATCTGTCGCAACAGTGAAACTGGTACCATTGCTCCCGTTTCTCACAAATATTTCCGGGAGTTTATCCTCAGCTTTCTGGAAGATTCCAAAACTGCGACTCACCACCCTCACCGCACGTTCCCAATCTGGTCTCTTATTGTCCTACTAGCCGCCTGTCGTATGGCTGAAAGGAAAAGAAATTTCTGCACCTGCCCACTTTGACTGCGTTTCAGGAGAGTAAGGAACGCACAACAAAACTAAAAGGAAAATAATAGAGTGATATCACTGTGTCAACACTTCTGTCACTTGTTGACTGAAAACTTTTAATTCTACAGTTTTCATGCGCTACAGTACATATCAGCTTGTAAAACAGTCGTCGCTTAAGTGTTTTCTCTCTTTTGTGACTGTGGTAGGTTGGAGTCCTATCATTTGTGACCGCTTTAACTTTAAGGAATAATTAACCAGAGAAAGACTCACGATTGTTTCGTAAGAAAACGCGTTTTGTGAGGTACTGACATTTCGGTGGCCTGTGCTAACAACCGAGCCGCGCCTAACCAGACCGCTTGGACTGTTCGCAGGACGCAGCCCTGTGTTTTCGCACCTGTCGGACACCATCAACGGGCTCACCACTGTGCGCTCCTCGCGCATCCAGGAGGTCGTCAAGCGAGAATTCGACGCCCACCAGGTAAGCACTTTAGCTGCAGATGTGACTATGGGGACCGAACCCGTGTAAAAGCTTCAAGCTTTTTCTCCCTATAGAAGTAATTTATAGTTTTATGCAGAGACTGAACTTCATGACCATGGGATTTTGCTGCTTGCACTTTGTTACTGACACTCATAAATAATGCAATAGGCACAACCTTCTGAAGAAGGACACTAAGTGCCTGAAACAGGTAAAGAAATTGAAACTTCCTGGCAGATTAAAACTGTGTGCCGGGCAGAGACTCGAACTCGGGACCTTTGCAAAGCTCCCGAGTTCGAGTCTCGGCCCGGCACACAGTTGTAATCTGCCAGGAAGTTTCATATCAGCACACACACCGCAGCAGAGTGAAAATCTCATTCAGGTAAAGAAATTAAATTTCTTTTATGAAACTGCTTGTTTATTGTTTCATTCTAGTAATTTGTGAATAATCAACGATTGTCCTGGCAGATTAAAACCCTTCCCCAGATCGAGACTCGAACTCGGAACCTTGCCCTATGCAGGCAATGTTGTCAGTGACTGAACTATTCAGGCACTTCCGAGAAGATCTCACACTGTACATAAGCGCTGGCGGTGGATGATCTTTCCACTATGGAACCAAGGACAATAGAATGGCTATTGCTTACAGCTGACAGCAGCCATGTGTGTTGCTACGGAGAAATTCAAATTACAGCGCCTCTCACAATTGGCCCTAGAATTGACATGCTCAACTGGTGAGCTAGTAGCGGGAAACGCAGCTACATGCAGAGTGGCCTAATTCTGGGTTGACAGTATCCGTCTTCCTGTATTTTATAAGCTCGGTTTAGTGCATTCGCTTTGTATTTTTGATACCTCTTTTGTCTGCATATAAAAACAAGTACGAGGGGCGTTCAATAAGTAATGCAACACTTCTTTCTCTCTACCAATTTCGCTTGAAAAAACGCGGAATTTGTTGTGGCACTTCGTCAAATATTTAAGCTTCAGCCCCTGTAGTTTCAAGAAGTTCCAATTGTTGGTGGCGCTTTACGTAGCCTTCAAAATGGCGTCTGTAACGGAGGTCGTTCCAAGCACAGAGCTGTCACTGCATTTCTTTTGGCGGAAAACCAGAGCATTGCAGACATTCATAGGCGCTTGCAGACTATCTACGGACACATGACAGTGAACAAAAGCGCAATGAGTCGTTGGGCAAGGCGTCTGTCATCATCGCAATATGGCCGTGCATACCTGTCCAGTCTCCTGCGTGCCGACCGGTCGTCCACCGTCCAGAACTGTGACTGCTGCAATGTTGGAACGTGCGGACTCTCTCATTGGAGGGAACTGATGGATCACAATCAATCATCTCGTTGTACAACTGGCCGTCTCTGTTGGTAGTGCTGACACACCGTCCACCACTTAGGGTACTCAGAGGTGTGTGCCCGCTACGTTCCTCGCCGCCTAACAGAAGACCGTAAAGAGCAACGAAGGACCATCTGTGTGAATTTTCTTCAGTGTTACGGGGCTGATTCTGATATTTTTCTGTCCAGGATCGTCGGGCGATGAAACATTGGTTATTTTCATTCACTTATGTCGTATGGTATTATGTTTTGGGGTAACTCTTTCCATTCTAGAAGGATATTTTTGGCTCAGAAACGGGCGGTTCGGGCAATACGTGGTGTGAGTTCACGAACCTCTTGTCGACCTCTGTTCACGAGTCTGGGTATTTTGACATTGGCCTCTCAATACGTATATTCCTTATTGTCGTTTCTTGTTACCAATATTGGTTTATTTCCAAGAATAAGCAGCTTTCACTCGGTTAATACTCGGCATAAATCAACCCTCCATTTGGATCGGACTTCCTTAACTCTTGTGCAGAAAGGTGTGCAGTATACTGCTTCATCCATTTTCAGTAAGCTGCCACTCGAATTCAAAAATCTTAGCAGTAATCCACGCGCTTTCAAATTGAAACTGAAGAGTTTCCTCATGGGTCAGTCCTTCTATTCTCTCGAGGAGTTCCTTGAAAAATTAAGCTGATTCTTATTGTATTGCTGATAGCGTTTACTTAAACTTATGGACTGACTTTTTCTCACGTTCATGAACATTTATTTTTATCTGTTATTACTTTTATGTTGTAAGTTCATGTACTGACACGTTCCATGACCTTGGAGATTTGCTCCTCAATTTGGTCCTACGGAACTTAACGTGTAAAAAAATAACAAAAAAAAAAAATCACTTCGAACCAGAAACAAAACTGGAATCCATAGAGTGGTGCCATGCTGCCTCTCCTCCGCAGAACAGGTTCAAAGCCTCACCCTCAGCCATTAAAGTCATAGCTACAGTCTTTTGGGACTCTGAAGAGGTTATTCTGTTTGATGTCCTCCCTCTCGGTGCAACGATCAACTCTGAAATCTACTGCGCTACCCTCAGGAAACGGGAGAAACCACTTCGGTGTGTTTGTCGCCACAAAAATACAAACTAATTTCTCATTCTCCATGACAACACATGGTCTCACACAAGTCTGCGAATCCGAGAAGAGCTCAAAAAACTTCATTGGACTGTTCTTCCTCGTCCACCCTCCATCCCGGATCTCGCACCTTCCGACTTCCACCTGTGTCGCCCAATGAAGGATGCACTCCGTGCATAACAGTACGTGAATGATGGGGAAGTTACTGATGCAGCAAGACGTTGCCTCTGCAGTCGACCAGTAGAGTGGTACCAAGTGCGCCTACAGACCCAATATGTTGCATCACTTAATGAATGCCCTCGTATACTCTAAATAAATTAAAAAAAAAAATGACGGCGTACCACGAAGGAATTATCCGAATAGGACGGAAATCAGTATATGTTATGTACATGTACAGATTACAATTTCAGAAAAAATAGATTATTAGGTCAACAGAACGAGCTACACAAACTGATCAAGTCAGTAATTCTTTGATCCACCTCTGGCCCCTGCGCAGGCAGCTATTCTGCTGGGCACTGACAGTCAGAGTTGCTAGATGTTTTCTTGAAGATTATCGTGGCAAATTCTGTCCAATTGCCACGTTATTTAGTAAAAATTACGAGCTGATTGGAGGGCCCTGCCCATAATGCTCCAAACGTTCTCAACTGGGGAATCATCCGGCAGCCTTTCTGATCGAGGTAGGGTTGCCAGGCACGAAGACAAGCGGTAGAAACTCTCACCGTGTACGGACGGGCATCGTACTGCTGAAATGTAAATCCAGGAGGACTTGTTATGCAGCGCAACAAGACAGGGCGTAGAATATTGTCGACGTACCGCTGGGCTGTAAGCTTGCTGCAGATGACAAACAAAGGGGTCCTGCTACGAGAAGAAATGCCATCCGTGACCAACGCTCCTGTTTGTTGGGCCGTGTGGTGGGCGTCAGTCATGTAGGTATCCCACCGCAGTCCTGGGCGTCTCCAGACACGTCTTCGACCTGGAATCTCACTGACTGGTGTAGAATTGTCTTCAGTGATGAATCTCGTTTCGAACTGAGCGTCGATGACCAGAAGAGTCTTCCCACAAATACGTCACGAACTTTACGACATGAGGTTCTCTGCATGGTTATAACTGCACCACTAAGTGTACTACGTCTGTCAGTATAGACTAAACATTTTGCATCCCCACTTCATCACCCTGCACATCTGCTACCCATGGATAAATAGGCATTAATGGCTTTGCTCTTGCTACAAGTGCTTGGAAATACTGCTCAGCCTAAAAATATTTTGTAATAGGTACAACTTTTAGTCTGCAAATGACGTAAATACTGTTCAGCACACAATCCTCAGCCACCTATAGAAATATTTGCACTTTTACCCGTTACACACTGTCTGTATGTACAGAAACACAAGCGCTATGAAATTCACAAAGAACCTATGAAAAAATAAATCTGCAGAAACATCGAAAAAACATGCCAAATTTAAACGTATGCAAAATCCCCAAGATTGACGATCTTCTACAGAGGCTCAAAATTTAGCGCGGACTTCAACGCGAGATGCTTATAATAGTTTCCACATCGGAACTTTGTCTCGAAACCTTGCAGCAAATCCAAAGAGATTGTGGTCGTACGTAAAATATGCTAGCGGCAAGACACAATCAATGCCTTCTCTGTGCAATATCAATGGAAATACTATCGATGATAGTGCTACTAAAGCAAAGAAGACGAAGGAAATATTCCAGAATTCGAATTAACAACAGCTGCCAATATGAGTGACTTAGAAGAAGATATCCCCGGAATAGTGATGCAACTTAAATCACTTAATAAAAGCAAGTTTTCTGGTCCAGACTGTGTGCCAATTAGGTTTCTTTCAGAGAATGCTGACGCAAAATCTCCATACTTAACGGTCATATACAACCGCCTGCTCGACGAAAGATCCGTACCCAAAGACTGGAAAGTTACACAGGTCGCATCACTATTCAAGAAAGGCAATAGGAGTAATCCACTAAATTACAGGCCGATAACATTAAAGTCGATATTCAGCGAGAACATATACTGTGTTCAAACATTATGAATTACCTCGAAGAGAACAGGCTATTGACACACTGTCAACACAGATTTAGAAAACATCGTTCTTGTGAAACACAACTAGCTATTTACTTATACGAAGTGCTGAGTGTTACTGACAAGGGATTTCAAATTGATCCCGTATATCTAGATTTCCAAAAGACTCTTGACACTGTACCTCACAAGCGGTTTGTAATAAAATTATGTGCCTATGGAACATCATCACAGTTACGCGACTGGATTCGTGATTTGCTGTCAGAGAGGTCACAGTCCGCAGTAAATGACAGAAAGTCAACGAGTAAAATAGAATTGATTTCTGGCGTTCCCCAAGGCAGTGTTCTGGGTCCTCTGCAGTTCCTTATCTATATAAAAGATTTAGGAGACAATCTGAGCAGCCGTCTTAGGTTGTTTGCAGATGATACTGTCGTTTATCGTCTAGTAAAGTCATCAGAAGATGGAACGCCAATGCAGAACGATTTAGATAAGATGCCTGTATGATGCGAAAATTGGCATTTAACCCTAAATAATGAAAAGTGTGAAGCCATCCACACGAATGTTCAATGGAAACCGTTAAACTTCTGTTGTAAGATAATCAGTTAAACTTAAAGGTCGTAAATTCAACTAAATACCTAGGAATTACAATAACGAACAACTAAAATTGGAAAAACACACATAGAAAATGTTGTAGGGAAGGCGAACCAAAGACTTTTTTTAATTTTTTTTATTGAAAGTGCACTTAGAAGATGCAACGGATCTAATGCCTATGCCACGCTTGTACGTCCTCTGTTGGAGTCCTGCTGCGCCGTGTGGGATCTTTACCAAATAGGATTAACGGAGTACATTGAAAAAGTTCAAAGAAGGGCAGCACGTTTTATACTACCAAGAAATGGGGGAGAGAGTGTCACTGAAATGATACAGGATCTGGGGTGGACATAATTAAAACAAAGGCGTTTATCGTCATGGCGGGATCTTCTCACGAAGTTTCAATCACCAACTTTCTCCTCTGAATCCGAAAATAATTTTTTGAGACCGACCTGCATATGGAGAAACGATCATCAGAATAAGACAAGGGAAATCAGACCTCTCACGGAAAGATATAGGTGTTCGTTTTTTTCCGCGCGCTATTCGAGAGTGGAATATGAATTGTTGGAATGAGAATTGTCGTGCAGGGGGTCCGACGAACTTTCTACCAGACTCTTAAGTGTTATTTGCAGAGGAGCTATGCAGATGTACATGGAGATGTTACTTTCACCCTTGCTAAAATAGCAGCAGCCAGTTAATATTTTTTTCATCAGTGAATAATATGCTTATTTTAAACAGTATAACTGTTCGCCATCCACATTCCATTGACTGCTTCCACCCTTCTCCCCCCCCCCCCCTTTTTTTGCCTGTTCATCATATTCACCAATTATTTTGTAAATATAGCACACTAATCTGCACCAATACTCATTTGCGTACCATTTTTGGCCCGTAAATTCTTGTTCCTTTCATCTTTGAGTGTAGAGTAATGAAAGACGTCTTCGTTCATAGCTCCTTTGTGACGTCCATAATGTTTGTGTTTTTGTATAGATATAGATTCAGTGTTAAAAGGTCACACATCTTTAGAAAATCAATATTGGTACAGGTATAAATACTCACTGATGTTGTGTTATCTGTTTAGTCTAAGTTGTCTGAGGGTGGCCTAGAAAGGCGAAAGCCGGTTCTTAACGAATTATATAGAAAAAAAAGTTTGTGGGAGAGCAATACAGTGTACCTCAGTTTTTAATATGTCGATGATGCTTCAAGTACCAACGGAATAATCCATAAATACATTGTAAATCCTGACAGTAAATGTTCAAAATACATCATATAAATCTTGAATACGTAAGTTATACATCTGTGATGCATCAGGCACGTCAGTGCAAGCATATCCATATTTTTAAAAGAAAAAAGATCGTTGATCTGGCTTATAAGTAAGAAGTATGGGTGGGTGGGGAAATTTCAGGTTACAGAATTAACGGTGTGGAGTAATTCTGAAGGTCGGAGAAAGACAAACGCATGCAATCTGCAATAAAACAATATTTATTAAAATGGTATGATGTTAAAATGACCTTCTGGTTGCGGACACACTATAATCTTGTAACTGACAACGTGGCTCTAAGCACTAGGGGACTTAACATGTGAGGTCATCAGTCCCCTAGACTTAGAACTACTTAAACCTAACTAACCTAAGGACATCACACACATCCATGCCAGAGGCAGGATTCGAAACTGCGACCGTAGCAGCGGCGCGGTTCCGGACGAAAGCGCCTAGAACCGCTCGGTCACAGCAGCCGGCTTGTAACTGACAAATTTGAATGACACAGTAAATAATATTTCGCACTTTGTCATCGTACTTCATAATACCACATGCTGCGGAAATCAGTTACGAAATTATTGAATGTTGCTGGTAACTCTTGAACCTTATTGACTCTATTTGTTGTACTGCTGGGTCATTACAAACTAAAAGTAAAATAATGGCAAATGAAATAAAATACAGTGATGGAAACAAGAAGAAGGACCTCACACTGTTAATTACAAGCGTAGCGTCTTGAAATGATACACCAGTTTGCGTCTGGAAAGTTTTCGCGACGTAGTGTTTCCGAGAAAAGAAGGTTGCTGTCTCTCTTCAAACGAGGCGAAAACGAGGGTTTTGATCGCGTGGTAATAGACGGCGGCCTTCGTGGCGCGCGCCGCAGCGGGCAGAAAGCAGGCTGTTTCTCCGAGACGGAGAGGTATTTCGCTGCGGGAACGTACCGCTTCGAACCGGTACGATCCAGCGGGTTCCGGTAAGAATGGAGTCCGCCGCTCGACTCCGTGCGACCCGCCGGTGTACCGCACACCTGGACTCGCGCGCCGTGTCTGCACTGGGCTAGCGATGTTGTTCTGTGTGTGGGGGAGGGCTGGGAACGCGGCATACTCGTTACTTGCAGCTGCGATAAGGCGTGCGGGCTGCCGGAAGCTGCGCGGTTGCTGCCCCGACCTGGGCCACGTGGCTGGCCGGCCTGGTGACAGCGCAGCTGTGACGCTCGCTCGTTAGACACGGACGCTACGCCCGTTGTAACAGGACTCCCGCGCATCAGCAGCTGACTGCAGGCGAAATGCCGTGCATCGAACACTGCGCTGCCGCCAGCGCTCCGTACACGATACGTGCCTCTCACTGCAGCTGGCAAGGGAACTGCGACTACTCGTCACCACCAGTTTCGTCCAAATTTATAGTATATGCAGTGCTCGATCAGAAATGGAAATGACAGGAGTGAGAGCTCCAGATGGCCAAGCGATTGGAAAAAAATAACAAATTCAGTGCGGATCGGGCGAGGCGTAGCGGTTGGTGTAGCTGCAAGAGTCAAATTGGTAATCCAAGGGGCCTAGGGTCGAGTCCCTATGCGGAAAACATTTCTGACATTACCTACACTGCAAATAAAGCGAAATAGGTCTCAATACATTGTACTTAACAATAATTTCATAAAAGGCATAAAAGGAAGAGCAAAAGAAAATTCGAAATTGCAAAGAAATTTCCAAGGCATACAAAATTAGATACTTTTATTATTTTGCGGTCGATTATTTACACCTCCTAGAATGACATTCATCGTAAAAGCAACGGAAGCAGAAATTTTCTCGGCGGCTTGCACTCGTTACATACACCGCATTTTTAGAATTACTTGGTTGTTTAAAGCTTCTAGTAGGAAAACAGACATGGTATACATTCATAAAATGTTATCTCCTATCTCTCCAGTTTGTTAGCAAACCACGCATAACACTGCTCCAAGCTCAGGATGAAACCAAGAGAATACGAAACCCTGTGCGCTTTAATTACAATACATTCCTGGAGAGTTATCTGCAGAGTCCTCGGGACGCTGTAACTACAGCCGGCCGCGGTGGTCTCGCGGTTCTAGGCGCGCAGTCCGGAACCGCGCGACTGCTACGGTCGCAGGTTCGAATCCTGCCTCGGGCATGGATGTGTGTGATGTCCTTAGGTTAGTTAGGTTTAAGTAGTTCTTAGTTCTATGGGACTGATGACCACAGATGTTAAGTCCCATAGTGCTCAGAGCCATTTGAACCATTTCTGTAACTACAATCCATTCACGAAAAACTGTTATCGCAAACTTTCACTGCCTTTCTTTTCACGCCTTTTAAGAATATATCACTAAAAATAACAACCGTCCGCTCGACGAAAGATCCGTACTCAAAGACTGGAAAGTTGCACAGGTCACACCAATACCCAAGAAAGGTAGTAGTAGTAATCCACTAAATTACAGGCCCATATCGTTAGCGTCGATATGCAGCGGATTTTTGAACATATATTGTGTTCGAACATTATGAATTACCTCGAAGCAAACGGTCTATTGACACACAGCCAACATGGGTTTAGAAAATATCGTTCCTGTGAAACACAACTAGCTCTTTATTCACATGAAGTGCTGAGTGCTATTGACAAGGGATTTCAGATCGATTCCGTATTCCTGAATTTCTGGAAGGTTTTTGACATTGTACCACACAAGCGGCTCGTAGTAAAATTGCGTCGTTATGGAATATCGTCTCAGTTATGTGACTGGATTTGCGATTTCCTGTCAGAGAGGTCACAGTTCGTAGTAATTGACGGAAAGTCATCGAGTAAAACAGAACTGATTTATGGCGTTTGCCAAGGTAGTGTTATAAGCCCTTTAGTGTTATAAGCATTTTAGAGCTCATGTTTACTGGACATTTTTTTCTTGTGTTTGTCCATACTACCTCCTCCCGATACATGGAAAGCAAAGAGCTTGTAATAAAAGAGATGTGGTTCACAACATCGGGGATGAACAACTACTCATAGCTTTTAAGGTATGCATTTTAGAGCCCATATTTACTGGACGTTTGTTTCTTGTTTTTGTGCACGGTGCTTGGCCCAAAATTTTTAAAACATCATTCTAAAACATCCTCTATGCAATAGTTAGAAACTGCAGAGTTACAACAGTGGCACGGACTTAAAGTGGGTCTACTAAAGCTCTTGTGCTGAGAAAACAACAGAGTAGAAAGAAACCATCGAGGTAGGTTTCGAAACTCCTGGCCACTATCAAACCAAGCACTTCCCCAAAGTGCAGACTTTTATCTGACAAGGAAAAACTCGCACACGGAAAAGGGATTGCGAACCATCTCGACTTATGGAAGTGCGCACAAACACGAACAAAAATGTCACGGTCACGGTCATGGTCTGTCTCTTGGACAAGTTGTAAAGAGGAGAGCTGTGTCATTGTGTGTCCCGATAGAGCGGTTCGCTGAACGAAGTTCCTAATGCCCAGAGTTTTGTCCGTTAGTAACGTCATTATAAAAGGTGCACTGATTCGCAGTCTTTGTTGCAGGAATGGGGAAAGAACTCGAATGTAGTACTGCTAAAGGAAAGGAGACGGTTTTCAGTGAACTGGCTTCGAGGAATTCTGGAGAGTCTAAATCGTTGTCGTGTTAGATTAACATCCTTCCATGGATATGAGTTGTGCATTAACCACAGGAAAAATTCCCTCAATATAACATCGAAACCATACGACAAAAAAAAATTAGCGTCATGTCTCTGATTCTTTTAGCAGATTGACGTAATTTCACCGCTAGTTCCAAGGTTATATTCGTCGTAACTTTTCTGTTAAGGTTTTCATGGGTCACGTCTTCTTCTTCAAGTGCCAGTTTTGAGGACATCAATAGCTAAGCTTTCCTACCTAATTGTAGACTCATTTGTTGTTTCCATTTTAAGAGTTGTTTAGCGTTCTTCAGTGAGTAGACATTTCAAAAGCTTGAAACTTTAATGGAGGCAATTTTTAATAACCAAATTTATCTTATCACAGTACCTATAAACCGAGGTATTTACTGTTTGTTGTCTTCTTTTGAGACTACTTTCACATTCTGTTGGTAGTTTGATCAGACTGCTTTAGTTCGTCCCCTTCTTATTAAGCCTACTTGAAACTTTCAAAAAATTGTGCACTCCCTATACCTGGAAGAACTACTACTCTTGATTATTTAGCCATTCGTACCTCATAACAACGTCTTAAGGCCATGAACTGTGACGTTAACATCAGTGGACATTTATTCCTGTGATTTCCATAAGCAAGCATTGTGTGTTTATCACTAAGTATTATACCACTGGAATGAGCTAAGTATCAAGAAAAAAGAACAGTTTCCGATCTCCCTTTTCACCAGGGATTTTCCAAATAGATTTCACATTTATGTCGGTAGAAAAATTCTTACCTTTTGCTTAAGTTCGTGTTGCCTCTTTTCCTATAATATATAATTCATTGCAATGAGCACAGTGGGGCGTGCTTTCTTTCAGTTGTGTCTTGTATTCGATTTATGTTATGTTTGTTGACAATGGGGAAAATTTACTTGCATAGAACTATAAATGAATTCTGTCAATGAAAAATATGTATAACAAGTAATTTACATAGATGAATATTTGCTAGTCACTTTACGAAATCTACTTCCTCGCGCTAATCACTTTACGAAATTTACTTCGGCAACTATCTTGCCTGATTTTTACGGGACAATCTTTCTGGTTGAGAAAAACCAATGTTTTTAAAAACTTCTCACTTGAATTACAGAATTACGAAATATGGATCCTGTTCATTTCTTCGACAATCATTGCGTAAGACGACCATGACAATTGCTATTCACTGAAAAGTTACCCTCGCCGAGAGTATGTAGTTACCATCTTACCATCTATTAGCGCCGGGTAACCTCAGTAATTATATAATGATGGCATCGATCGAAATGCAGCGTTGTATGGTGACTTATATACGCCACTGATTTCTAGGAGCGTTGTAGTGGTGGGCAGGAAATCGCGTATCTATTAGAAATCACAGTGACTGAGAAGTCACAGATATCACAGTAGCAACTTTAGAGAATATAACTGCGATTTCAGTCACAGTTAGCAGTCGCAAGTAGTATTTCATATTCAAAGACGTGAGCCATCTATTGCTCGAATTACCACTGCTTTCTGCGATTTCAGTGACAAGTCGCAACTAAGAGTCGCAAGTAGCAACTAAAAAGCGCGGTTAACAGTGGCATCTGATGGCCAAAGTTCGTACTACGTCCATCTCTTCGATACGGTATCGGGTCTAACTGCGATTTCCGTGACAAATCGCAACTAAGAGTCGCAAGTAGCAACTAAAAAGCGCGGTTAACAGTGGCATCTGATGGCCAAAGTTCGTACTACGTCCATCTCTGGGGTATGGTATCGCGTCTAACTGCGATTTCCGTGACAAGTCGCAACTAAGAGTCGCAAGTAGCAACTAGAAAGCGCGGTTAACAGTGCCATCTTTTGGCCAAAGTTCGTACTACGTCCATCTCTGCTATGCGGTATCAAGTCTAACTGCGATTTCCGTGACAAATCGCAACTAAGAGTCGCAAGTAGCAACTAAAAAGCGCAGTTAGCACTGCCATCTGTTGAGCAAAGTTCATACTACGCTATTCGCTACCGAGTCAAACTGCGATTTCTGTGACAAATCGCAACTAAGAGTCGCAAGTAGCAACTAAAAAGCGCAGTTAACATACTTTTCCTAGTGTCATCTGTTGACCGACGTACGTACTTCGTTATGAGAGCCTTGTGCCTCACGAGTTCGATGTGCTGTGTGTGCATATGAAGGGCTTATTTCAATAGTGGTACAAGTCCATTTTTGTTCATTTTGAGATACAGAGTCGTAAATTTAAATGAGCGCTGACAAATCTGCATTTGAGATACCAGAAATATTCAAGCATATGGCTTCTTGCTAGAGATGAACCTTTGTTTATGTTTGTTTGGATCACTAATTTCAGACGCATTATAGACAGAAAAGTGGAGGTAATGGACTTGTACCACTATTGAAATAAGCCCTTCATGTTATATGACGACATGCACATTCAGCATCAGTTATGGTTGGTCAAATACTGCTGTGACTCTGAATGTATTATATTAATAAGAAACAACATTGTCTTTTTCTCCTGAAAATATCAAGTAACGTAACAAATGTGTTTGATTCTGCTTCCAATATGACAGTTTTGGTTAATACTCCACATGCCTACTGGACTTTGTAGTGTTAACACAGCAGAACTCACACATCTGTATAAGTGCAGAGAAATGAAAACAGTCATATGAATGCCTCACTTTTGTTCCGACACAGTTCAAGACTCGGGAGAAAAGTTTTACACCTGGTGTTCTACATGGCAACTTCACACACAAGAACTTTTTGCTGACACTAGTACCACCTACATAAGTAAGCTTTTCCTGTGTTACTTTCAAGTAATGCACTTAAGCTATTCCTGATGTAACTGGAAGATCTGTACTTCCCACTTTCATATCAACAGCCTCAAAATGCATATTGTAGACTTCGGGATATGTTACAGGTCAGTGTCACACCAAGATTGTGGAGAAAGGGGGGGGGGGGGGGGCGGCATGTCACTCTCCAACAAGTGTTTACCAATAAGTAAGTGGCGGAAAATTATGGGTATAGGGCGGCTTAAACATGTGGAAAATGAGATTTTTATTATTCACTCACTGTATTTGACATTTATTATTCCTTTAAAATCACACAACAACTTCAGTAAAACACAGTGTAATCATTCACACACTTATTTCACAATTATTTCACTTTTAAACTGCAAATCCTCTAAGAACTGTCTTGAATCTTCACGAGTCTCTCTCAAAAACAGCCTTGATGTGGATAGATACGTACAGCAACCAGTAATCAGAGTCAGAACTGTGTCTGCAAAAACACAAGGATTATTAAACAATTTTTGCTGTCATTAATTACTAGCAATATAATTGACAGAGTAGATTGCTAATATTTGCTATAATGAATATCACATTTGCAAGAACGATCTCACTGAAGTAATTAAATCCATCGAAACGCTTAGAAACTAACCTCTCGTCTGACGAAAACGGTCTAAAGACGCAGTGGCAATTTCTTCAGATCTGTTGACAATGATATTTTGAGTTATCACTTTACTGAGTGACTGAAATGTAGTTCAGGTACCTGTGAACATAACAATATGTTACAATTCTTTTCTAAATACGAACTATTACGGTACTGTACGGCTACTGACATATTAATTACACTATTAATATTTTCACAGTTGTTTCTTTAATACAAAATTAAAGCCAACGGAAGAAAAAACGTAAAACATACTTGCCAAAGACAGGTTTGTTGAGATGCAATTTTCTGTGTTGACAGATGTAACTTTCTCATACGGTGGTAAGTCGCAGAAATCGCAGGAATCACAGAAATCGCAGAAGTAGCAGAAGTCACAGAAATCGCAGAAGTAGCAGAAATCGCAGAAGTAGCAGAAGTCACAGAAATCGCAGAAGTAGCAGAAATCGCGGAAGTAGCAGAAATCGCAGAAATAGCAGTGGCGGAGGGATACACGACCTATGTTCCTTAACTGCGACTCTTAACTGCGACAAATCACAGTTAAGAATCACAGATACTCAAAAGTAGCATTCACAGAAATCACTGATATCGGAAAATCGCAGTTTAGCCCATCACTAGTTCTTACTGTCACGAACGACAAACACGTTTTTCAATTCTTGTGTGTCAGTTCCGGGCGCTGAGCGATGGTTTCAGAACCCCCAGAGACATCTAGTGGTGAAGCAATAAACTGAATCCGGCGTTCGAGCAGTGGAAGGGGGGAGTACGCAGGAGGCGCCCTCCATTGTTTCGCTCGCCGTGCGGTTTCGGCCAGGCAGCAACGTCTCGTAGCTTTCCGCCCATACAAACCAGTATTTTTCCGTGCGAAGCGGTCGTAGGGAGAGTAATCGCTTTCCTTTAACCGCATCGTGTCTACTTCATTAATGTCATGCTCTTTTGTGACGCTTCGGCCCACAGTTGCACGCAAATTCACGAGGACCCAAAACTATTTATTGCCAGAAGCATTTTCCTATGATACACCACCACATCGACATATATGCACATACATACACACACACACACACACACACACACACACACACACATTTGCATTAAATTTTAATGTTTGTCTGCGACAACTCATAACATCGTCTCAGTATTAAATTGAAAATAGTCCCAGATCACCGGTTCCGAACAATGTTTTCGGGAGGTTTTATACTGCGTTACCAGGCGTATGCTTGAACTGGGAGTCCCCTGCCAACATTCCCAATTGGGATTCCCTCTGGCCCACTCGCACACTACTGGAACATTTGACTGGGAAGAACGTCGACTCTTTCATAGGCCGGACCACAAACAGCTTCCTCTGCTTCTTGGAGTAATGGGAAGAAAATCCCTTGAAACTAGCGCAAAAAAGTCATTAGGCGCAGTCATGGTTCGTACTTAAAAAGACGGGATATCCAGTATATGGGATAAATGCCTTAAGAAGCTTTCCCTATAAAATTTCTGAATATGAAAGGGAGCTTGACACAGTTTATTAAAAATAGAAGAGTCAACAAATGGGAGGCATTTGCCCACATACTATCAGTATTTATATACATAATGAAGTTATGAAGAGCAAAACACGCACGTCTGCATACACTGTGCGACCTTGTGTTTTATGGTGAACACGGTGGTCTAGAGCGCATTGGAAGTTATCCAGGAACTATCGAATATTCTAGTACTGTTGAAGTGCATTGAAATTAACGGAAAAACCAGCTGTGCACTATTTCAGCGAGGCAGAAACCAGTTGACTAAAATTATTACTCGCGGCTATTTCTTGTGGGTCGGCACCAAGAAATAAAAAAAAAAAAAAAACGTATTCATTAACAAAATGAACAATGCACGAAGAAGATGCTTACAGAAATTCATGAGCTAAACTCTGCCATGGTTTTTTTAACCACCTGATGTGTAACACAGTCTTGGTACCACATAATAACATTGGGTACTCCTTGATTTTGCATAACATGACACGTGTGAACAGACTCCACTGAGAAGTGACCTCTCGTAGTTCTGAACAATATTGTTTGGACAGTTTTACCGAATGGGTCTGGGAGCCATCGTCACCTTAGGAATGTACCCTGCAACACAGCGAGGGTGCGTCCTTCGAAGTGGATCAACTGCGAAAAAGATTTCCTCTCGCCACCGCCAAATTTCTCTAAACTGGAGTGTATAAATAATAATCTGGATAGAACATTTGTACGCACAATATTTCTCTTCCTTTTTTTTAAGGTCCATGCTTTTAATAAGTAAACATTGTTTATTGTAAGTGGATATTGAGTTGTTACAAAAGTGAAATTAAAATCTTATAAACTTGACAGTGCATTGTGACTGAATAATGGCTGAAGCAAGCTGCTCTCAGTCCACTCAGAATGGAGGGATTGAATGCATACAGTGAATAAGAGTGGATTACTGCTTAGCCGGCCGAGGTGGCCGAGCGGTTCTAGGCGCTACAGTCTGGAACGGAGCGACCGCTGCGGTCGCAGGTTCGAATCCTGCCTCGGGCATGGATGTGTGTGATGTCCTTAGGTATAAGTAGTTCTAAGTTCTAGGGGACTGATGGCCTCAGCAGTTAAGTCCCATAGTGCTCAGAGCCATTTGAACCATTTGAATTTTTGATCACAGCTTAAATTAAATAAATTAAATTGATCCCCTTTATTAAAATGGTATACGCTCTGTGTAAAATTTACAGCACAACTTGATTAAACGAAGGGATCGGTTAATCGCTTGACAGCACACATCCTGAGGCGTCAAGAAATTGTCAGTTTGGTACTGGAAGGAAATTTGGGGCTATAATTGTAGGGGGGGGGGGGGGGGACCAAGGGACGAATACAAAAGTGGGTTCAAATGGATGTTGGTTACCGTAGTCAAGAAGATATGAAGAAGCTTGCACAGGATGCCTTCGGACTGCAGACAACTGTGTGCTCTATGTGCTGCTAGATACCATCCTCACGCATGCGCATGTGCTATTGCTTTTAACCGACTATGAAGACTCTTTCGAAATTAATTCTCTATGGTATTTATAATACTGTCTTCAGTGATTCTATATTGTTAGTTGCACTATGGTCTTTGACTTGTCCTCGACTATCAGTCACTAGCTCATAACGAATACGATCAGCAACAACATTTTAGGGAAATATAAATCATTTATTACACCGTTTTCATCAACATTTTGGTCAAAATATAGATTGAGTGTGGGTATATAGCCGTTACAAGTAAACGTAATTAAATTTCACTTCAAAGGCTGGCCTACTGGCAACGATAAGCTTTACCAAGGCTCGCACTTCGCTTGTTTAAAATCGTTCAAATGGCTCTAAGCATTATGGGACTTAACATCTGAGGTCATCAGTCCCCTAGACTTAGAACTACTTACACCTAACTAACCTAAGTACATTACACACATCCATGCCCGAGGCAGGATTCGAGCCTGCGACCTTAGCAGCAGCGCGGCCCGGACTGAGCGCCTAGAACCGCTCGGTCACAGATGCCGGCTCGCTTGTTTAGGGAAAGTACTGAAACAATTAAAATAGGAGATGCTACAGATAGGTAACCCTTATGAAAATAATGTAACTTACATCAAGATTTCTTGATCATACATGTGTGTTTTCTTTAAGCGAAGATACAGACGAATTCAGTTAAAGTCACGGGAATGGTATATAATACGCGGTGTTATGCTGCCATTTTATTCTTTGAATACTCCGCCTTAGCAGGAAACAGTTTATTGTAGGGTATACAGAAGACGATGTGTGGTGTTCCACGGTGAAGCTCCTGCCTGGACAAATCATGGAATCCGGTGCTTTCTTTAAAGAACTCACAAAGACATCACTACTGTGCAGCTCATATAGATACATCGAATCCCAGTAAGGATCGACCGTGTAGCCACAGATGCATACTCTTTGCTTGCTGATGATCAGCGCCTCTGGCGGACGTGTATTTTTTTTTAAAGAGACCATACTCATAGTAGCACCGTTCGCGTGTTTGAAAGGACGGAGCGAGAGCAATAATTTCAGTCTGTTGGTTCACTCTAAAACGTGAGAGAAGATCCCGAATAAGGAAATCAGGAATCAAATGAAAACTCCCATGTTCATCGCCGAATAGATGTAAAACCGGCGTTTAAAATGATGTGGACTTGTGATGAGATTAGGGGATGGATGGCGGGCAAAAAAAGTGCTTTGTTGGCAACTTCTATACACGATGAAAAGAGAAAGACGCTATGCAGAATAGAAAAATCAAGTAAAAGAGTCGCAGGTTGGACTGAGACATAAATGTTAAGAAAAAAGTACGATACGTTGCGCCGTTTCCGAATTATAACGCATTGAAGCTAGCCAATCAGGTTGTTGCGCGCGCAAGTTCAAGTTTCAGCTAACTAAACAAAGCGCTCGCTAGGTTAACACCGCCTCTGGCAGGTTGCTCGAATGTGAGCGCGCGAAGCCCCCATTGGCTAGTTTCAAAGCTAAATAACTCGGAAACGGCGCATCGTATCGAATATTTCTTAACATTTATGTGTCAGCACAACCTGCCCTGCAACATTCGTACCAGCTTATCAGACATTTTCTGTCCACCCTATGATGAAGAAGTCCCATACTCCGTGACCGAGTGTTGGGGAACGATGCGAGAGACCCGCAGCACCGTACTAGGCAAGGTCCTAGTGGAGGTGGTTTGCCATCCTCCGACCGTAATGGGGATGAATGATGATGATGAAGACGACACAACAACGCCCAGTCATCTCGTGACAGGGAAAAATCCCTGACTCCACCGGGAATCGAACCCGGGACCCCATGCTGGGGTAGCGAGAACGCTACCGCAAGACCGCGAGCAGCGGACCTATGTACCGTATATTATCGCATAAGTTCTCCCATCGCATGTTACCCTCCCCTACGATTTTTCATCATTACAAAATTATTTTATTAATATCTCGCATGATTCCCTCTCCTGCTTCGTTCCTACTGGAGCGGCCTTCAAATAACTTGACAATGGACAACAACGGACACAGCAGTACTTGGCATAAAAATATTTCCATTGCCACAAAATGCCATAGATTTGAAAAGTGAAGTTGCAGACGTATTTACAGGTCAGTTTGCTACAAGTCGTGACAATGCCGAAATATTCAAACAACACGGGAAAATTTCAGTTAAACGTGTTATCTTCTGCCGATACAAACGGATTGAAAGCTGCAGGAACACATTTATCCGTTGATCCTCCTCCACTACGGTACTGACGGAGACAAAAGATAAACTATGGCCGCAAAGGCAAGTTCCAAACATTTCCATGGATCTAAGACAGGGAAATATCCCGCAATCGATAATGAATAATCGCTTACGTCAATGAACTAAGGAATAACGGTTGTGCTGTCTCTTACGAAATGATTGAGAAAAAAGCTCGCGAGATAGCTGCCAGTCTCAACATTGACAGGATTTTAAAGCAAGTATTGGTTGGATGATTCGTTTTATGAGGCGGTGAAATCTCAGTCTACTAAGGGGAAGATCTTTGAGGCAGAGTTCACCTCGAGAATACACAGATAAGGTAATCGAGGTCCATCGTTACGTAATACAAGTGCGCGAGTAATATGACTGTTTGCTCCTCCAGTTTGGTTTGACCAGACGCCAGTGTTTTTTGATATGCCGCATAACAACACCGTTCCTCTAACTGGCTCAAAATATGTCCTTGTAAGGACGACTGAGGAGGAGAAACTAAGATGCACAATCATGTTGTGAATTACAGCAAACGGCAATAAACTTCTACTGCATGCCATCTTTAAAAGGAAGCCATTGTCAAAGGAGACTACTTCACATGGAATTCACTTACGAGTTCTGCAAAAGGGGTGGATGACAGCAGATTTGATGGTGGATTGGTTGTAGAAAGTATGAGGAAGAAGACCAGGGGCATAATTACAAAAGAAGTCCCTTCTTGTTCTAGACAGTTTCCGGGGTCACCTTGCGGAAACGGTAGAGGAGAAAATGGAACGAGTGACGTCCCATCCCGTCCTCATTTTTTCACAAATTACCCTAAATATAATCTTTACCTACCTAATACATCGTTTCCTTTCCTTTCTGAATTCCTAGAAGCACCACTCTACTACTCGTATAATTCTCTGCCTACTGTTTTCAAGAAAATGTTTCGAGAAGAAAGAGGGGAATTTCGCGATAAAATGCGAACCAATAAACTGCAGGGACTGATTCCTGACAGGAAAAGGAAGAAAAAGGATCCTGTGAACATGTGTCCAGAAATATACGATGTGCGTGCAACAATCGTCCCAGAACATGGCACAGAACTGCAGCGCATTGACTTGCCCACAGATGTTCGAAGTGGTCTCCATGCGATGCAACCAAAGCGTTCACACGTCGTATCATGGATTGCCGCATTCTTTCGCACGTTCCAGCCTCTCTCCGAATAGCGTCACAGGAGTCGCGGACACGCTGCTGAGAGGTTTGCACATTAGGAACAGGTTTAGCATACACAACGCCTTTCAGATGCCCCCAGAGGTAAAACTCCAGGGGGCTTAAGTCCAGTGATCTAGCAGGCCATGCTACGGGGCCTCCCAGTCGTATCCATCGTCTTGGGCAGATACTGAGGCGTCGGCGAACCGTAATGGGAAATGGGGTGATGCTCCGTCACGCAGAAGCCACATAACCTGTCGAAGCGTTGTGAAATAACAACAGGTCCAAGTATGTCGTCGCTAAGAATCCCTGCTCACACACTGGTGCCGATTCGATGCTGATGAGACGCCTCAACCATTCCCCGCGGATTGTCTGTAGCCCCCAGATGATGATTATGTAGACTGATGATACCAGTTCTGGTAAACGTTGCTTCGTCGGTAATGAGGACTGGTGACAGAAATCCTGTAACTGTGATGGTGGTAGAGGGAAATTCACTGCTGATAATCATTGCCGGCCGGAGTGGCCGAGCGGTTCTAGGCGCTACAGTCTGGAACCGCGCGACCGCTACGGTCGCAGGCTCGAATTCTGCCTCGGGCATGGATGTGTGTGATGTCATTAGGTTAGTTAGGTTTAAGTAGTTCTAAGTTCTAGGGGACTGATGATCTCAGAAGTTAAGTCCCATAGTGCTCAGAGCCATTTGAACCATTTTGATAATCATTGTACTCGCTGCAGGTGGAAGGAATAGTAACGGTTGCCACGCAGGATACACATAATTGTACTTTGCCTTACACCATGTTGGCGGGTCAGTTACCTGGCGCTTGTACTAGGGTTCGTCTCAATATCCTGTAAAACATGGTCCATCAAATCTGGTGTACGCCTCCCTGCACGTTCGTCTGTCTAAAAAACCCATGATCACATAAACTCCCAAAAAGGGCTTAAAATGTTGTGTGGTATGGTCGGTGTCTGTAAGGGTACTTGTTTTGGTATAGGCGTGGTGCTTCTCGACCGTTTTCATCTGCCTGGCCGGACACAAACCTTTACAGTACGCTGCGCCGATCACACAGCCTGCAGCACACAGGGAAAACATGGCACGTGGTCAGAGGAACTTTCATTCGTCAGCGCATTCTACCGTGGCAACGATGCATTTCAGGACACATGTTCATAGAGCATTTTTTCCTCCATTTCCAGTCAGGAATCCGTCCGTGCTGTTTGGCGGTTTTATTAATGATACTGATGTAATGTTGTTGGTTTTAGGTTGCATAGTATCTGCAAGTACATGTGGCAAGAGAACCCATTAGTGGTTATTTTAACCCTAGGCAGCAGGTCAGATGATGCATGTGGACGTGTGGACGGAAAACGGGTAGTCTGTACAAGCGTAGCCCAGTTACTGGTGCAGCTACGCCCGTACAAAAAAATTCGATAGTGAGTTATGTGATGTGTTTGTGGGAAGACTGTTTAACGCAGAGAATAGACCACCAAAACACTGACGTGTGTACATATTAAGGTACCACATACAAAAAATCTGCACTTACACCCGTTACACCTTATATATCCCAATATGAGACAAGATAGTCAGTGGCCTCGTGAGAAAATGTTTGGCGTTGTCTATGGAGCCATGATTATACCCAGGTATGCACCTCTTCGTCCGAAGCAAAGCGACAGACACGAATATCTTTCTTCAGGACTCCAAAAGTACGAAATCACATGGGGAGAAATCGGGACTGTATGAATAATGTGTAAGAGTTCCCAGCGAAACTTCTGCAACGGAGTCGGAACAACCTATGTAACATTTGGGCTTATGCGGCTGCACTGTCAAAATTTAATTATCACTATGACCGCTACGGGCGCAGGTTCGAATCCTGCCTCGGGCATGGATGTGTGTGATGTCCTTAGGTTAGTTAGGTTTAAGTAGTTCTAAGTTCTAGGGGACTGATGATCTAAGATGTTAAGTCCCATAGTGCTCAGAGCCATTTTTTTTTTTTTTTTTCGAGTATCTTCTTCGACTGTCGGTGTACACGCATTGTGGCTGTATTGTAATGGCAGAAAAGATGATGAACATTGCGGAAGAAAGAATCGCTTCACGACCTCGTTTGTAATATTGTTTGGCGCGTGTCTGTTGCAGGACCGGCACACGTCGGCGTGGTTCCTGTACGTGTACGGCGGCACGGCGCTGGGGCTGTGGCTGGACATGATCAGCGTCAGCTACGTCGCCGTCGTCACCTTCAGCTTCATCATATTCAACCCAGGTGAGTCCACCACGCCGCTGGGGCCAACCCTGGTGGACTGCAGCTCGAATTCGTTGAGCAAACAATATAAATGCAGCGTATTGCTCAGTCAATCTCAAAACCATCTAGACGATCCTGTTGAATATCATCCAACCGACAGGGAGTGGCAATGGTAAATGAGTTGCTGTAAGACCACTAGGAATCTACAATCGTCCAAACACTCACTGCCCGTATGTCTTCTTGGATTTTTCTACCTTCTCGCGATTCACAACATCTTTATTGTAAGGGTCTTCGTTCACCACTGCTGGATGGTCATTGTTGCATGTGATGGCGCAGGGATACGTCTCCTCAACGAATCGCACACGTGCTCGTTGGGATTTAAGTCGGGGGAAAGGGCAGGTCAGTTCGTCCCCCGACTTAAATCCAATCGAGCACATGTGAGAGTCGGTGGTGAGACTTCCTGCGCCATCACATGCAACAATGACCATTCTGAAGTTGTGAACAGCGCTGGTGGAGTGATGGAACGCCCTACCACAAGAGCTCCTTAACGAGCCTGGAGCACGTTTCAGAGCATACTTTGCCGTCCATGGTGATTACACACCCTAGGGAACTATGTCTCGTTCTTTGTAATGTCCAGCGAACCATAACAGAGTACGGTGGCTTCAGTGTAATCATTATCTTTAAATAAAATTGTCATTTCGTTCGCTCATTGCGTTATATTTAAATAAAATGTAATTTCTGTTCGTTTATTGCGTATTTCTTTCACTTACCCCCTGTACTATATCGTAGCTGTTCGTTCTGTATACGGTCCAAGTTTCATCGAACTGTGGTATTTGGCAATGGCACATAACGTGGAAGCTACAGTAGTCCATAGTTTTGCACACCAGTGTGCTGTTGTTGCTACCATCAATATTTCTGCGAGAAAAAGTTTCAAGATTTTAAACATGACTGCAACAGCAACTGTTGAAATAATTCACGATAAAGGATGACAGCCAAAACAGTTGCAGGCTAAAAATTTATTAAAATTCTTGACCAAGGCTTCGGTACATATAAATATAGGATTTTTTACTTCTGATGAAGGTATATTTATATGTAGCGAAACCTTGGTCAAGAATTTTAATAAATTTTTAGCCTGCAACTGTTTTGGCTGTCATCCTTTATCGTGGAGAAAAAGTTTGCCTACGAGTGGGAAGGAAAATGTGAAGTCAACACTTTCAAGTTTTGTGAGAATCGCGTCTTGTTTGGTGCGTAGCTATGGCTATGGTTACTTTTATTAAAGCAGATGTTGAAACTTTCTAGCAGATTAAAACTGTGTGCCGGACCAAGACGAACTCGGGAACTTTGCCTTTCGTGGGTAAGTGCGCTACCGACATTTTTTTGTTGCTCTCATTTTCTTCGTTACTGTTCGTTGTATTTGTTCGTGGTGGATATCCCATGACACCTGTTCAAGTTCAAAGATGATCCACTCAGTTTTTTTATTATAGAGGGGAGCTAAGTCTCTGACCGGACACGCTGAGCAACCGTGCCGGCATAGCTACCCAAGCACGACTCACGCCCCATCATCACAGCTCTACTTCTGCCAGTACCTCGTTTCTTACCTTCCAAACTTCGCAGAAGTTCTCCTGCTTTGCTGTGACAAAGCCATGTCTCCGCAATATCCTTTCTTCCAGGAGTGCTAGTTCTGCAAGGTTCGTGGGAGAGTTTCTGTGAAGTTTGGAAGATAGGAGACGAGGTACTGGGATAAGTACAGCTGTGAGGGTGGGGCGTAAGTCGTGCTTGCGTAGCACAGTCGGTAGAGCACTTGTCCCTAAAGAGGCGAAGGTCCCGAGTTCGATTCTCGGTCTGGCACACCCTTTTAATCTGCCAGGAAGTTTCATATCAGCGCACACTCCGCTGCGGAGTGAAAATCTCTTTCTGAAACCAGAAGTTGCTTTACGGCTTAGGGAAACATGATTGGTATTCGTCTTGAAGATTATTCGTCATCAAGCAGTTGGTAAGCTATTGAAGTAATATGTACTGTAAAGCGTTAACCATCGCCAGAAGAACACAAATGGGGCAGTCATCAGAAGTTCTCTTTGTTGGGCAGTGGTTTGACAAATCCCAGTTTCCAGGCCGCTTGGGGAAGTGCTTGCAATCAAGGTGTGATTAATGACTTTTTTTTCGTCTGTGGAGGGTCAATAACAAGCTTTATCTTTACTACTGTAGTGGCATCGCATCCTACAGAAGCTGGTCTGATACACTTGATGGATTTTTGACAGTATCGTTAGCAACATGATTAAGAAAGAAGCTGCGCGGCGTGACCGCGCGGTTTGAGGGGCCATATCACGGTTTGCGCGCCCCCTCCCACCGGAGGTTCGAGTTCTCCCTCGGGCATGGGTGTGTGTGTTGTTCTTAGCATAAGTTAGTTTCAGTAGTGTGTAAGTCTAGGGACTGATGACCTCAGCAGTTTGGTCCCTTAGGTATTCACACACATTTGAACATTAAGAAAGAATTTTTCACAGCTGTCCTCATCTGTCCCCGTGAAATACTTGGCAAGATATATTTTAAAACTTGCTGAAGGTTGCAATGGTGTACCTCATCGCCAGGACTCGAGCTCGGAACCTTTCTCTTGCCGACTGAGCTACCCAGGCACGACTCTCTTCCCGCCCTCTAACGTTTACATCCGCCACTACCTATTCTTTCCAGAATGAATCTGTCACTCTGCAGCGGAACGTGTGTTATTTTTGTTTGTGGTGCTTGTGGATAATGTTTTTCGGCACGAAGAATGAGAACATCTCCACCTTTCACTATGCTACTCCTAGATCAGGCAGGTTTTTCCGTGTTGTAGACAGCTAATGTGTGAGTATATCTGAGTTTGGAGTTTGCCACAGATTGGTTTACTCTGTTCTACATCTGCTTGAAGGAAATACGAAATTGGGCTCTTCCAACCGAAGAACCCAATTAGCTCAACCATTAGCCAAGACGCAAATTTCCTTCTCACTTGTGCTATCTTCGGGATAGCATGTTGTCATACACTAATTCCGGTGTAAGATGTTCCTCCATCATTTTTGATTTCTCGACTCAAGACTGTCGATAAGTCTCCATCAGTGCAACTGCTGTGCCAGTGCTGCATAACGTTGTTGCCCACTGGCCGTTATTCGCCCCCCCCCCCCCCCCATCTTCGTCATAGCTACTGGAGTAACAGTCTGTAGTGTTCACCAGGGACCAGATGTCAGTCATTTAGCAGTCAGTCGCATTCCAAAAGCATGTATCCAGATCAGAACAGGCATTCTGGTGACTCTTTGACGTCAGATGGTAAAGAGCTCCTTTTGACTCGCCTATTCAAGTGTGAGAAAGAGCACACTCAGCCTAATGTGCAATATACGGTAACTGTCAAGTATTTCATCATAGTGGAATCAAAGTTTAAAAGTAAGAACAATATCGTACACTAAAATACCTCACACATAGGTGGTATGGATACGTTGGTGCCTGATATCAGAAAACTATCAGTTAAATTAAGAGTTAAGGTGCGCTGGATATAGGCTAACTCACCATGCACCCAACTAACGGCAGATTTTGTTACACTCTCGACAGATAAATACTGCTACCATACAGAAATTAATAGGGTGATCACAGAGTTAGCAGATACATAGCTGAGACGTAGTAATACTTTTTACTGATATCTTGAACACAATTGATCTCAATTACTGTAACATTACTTCAGCTGATAGCTTGAACCAAAACTACTTTTTCATTCAGCCGGCCGGAGTGGCCGAGCGGTTCTAGGCGCTACAGTCTGGAACCGCGCGACCGCTACGGTCGCAGGTTCGAATCCTGCCTCGGGCATGGATGTGTGTGATGTCATTAGGTTAGTTAGGTTTAAATAATTCTAAGTTCTAGGGGACTGATGGCCTCCTATGTTAAGTCCCATAGTACTCAGAGCCATTTGAATCATTTTTGAAATTGTTAGCAAACGCTTCTTGTGGAACCGCTCGAAGCGCCATGTTAATGTGTTCCTGGATATTCGCATCATTACACGACATGATACCTGGTACTAACAATACAATCCCATGAGCAACTGACAGTCAATGGCATGTTCATCTTCTTCGCCTCCCTCTGCTAGAAGCTCTGATGGGTCAAGCCCTTGCTGTCGAAAAAGACGATAAACGTCGTCTTAACCATTGAAATATCAATTCATTTTCAATAAAGTGATTACCAACGGGGGAAGGGGGGGGGGGGGAGTGTACTTCACCAAACACAAAATTTGTTAACTATTATTGTCTTGCATTAACAAAACACTGTTTAAAAAGGTACAGATGTGTAGCTAGGACCCTGTATCTGAAATAGTAAAATATGACATGCATTGTGAACAGTCACATGTACTTCTAAGACTTGAATTTTTTCGTTAAATTTAACTGAAAAATTAAAAACATTTACGGAATCTGGTAGAAGACCTTATTAAGAATATTTTTTTTATATTTTTTTTAAATTCCCCTACTAGATTACAGTATTTTCAAGAGATGGGCATAAAGTACTCCCCCTTGGTATTGGAAGGGTTAAACTTGGACTTTTCTGGGACGCGAGGAGGACTATGAACACCATGTCACTGATCATCGCTAGGTCACCAGGCCTCATATCTTGTAATGAAGTGAATATCCAGCAACGCGTGACCACGGTCCTCCGAGCGACTCCACACGAAACGTTTGCTGACAAACTTCAGCAGCTTAACAACCGATGTCACAAGTGTGCTGTAGTTAATGATGCTCACTTTGAAGGTCAGTAAGGGTGTTCGGTCTGAATCTCTTGTTTCCTTCACTTTCTGAGAGCAGCTCCTGAACTTTTCAGGCCCACGTTGTACATGAAAGTGTGTAGTACACTTCATACCAAGTCGACATATGTTGTACGCCGTCTTCATGATGTTGCAATGTTAATGGCCACCAGTCTATTTTAAACTTCTCAGCGAGTATTATTATCGCACATAAGTACAAAATATACACTGAAGCGCCAACGAAACTGGTATAGACAAGCGTATTCAAATACAGAGATATGTAAACATGCAGAATACGTCGCTGCGATCGGCAACGCCTATATGAGAAAACAAGTATCTGACGTAGTTGTTAGATCAGTTACTGCTGCTACAGTGGCAGGCTATCAAGATTTTTGTGAGTTTGAACGTGGTGTTATAGTCGGCCCTCGAGCTATGGGACACAGCATCTATGAGCAAGCGACTAAGTGAGGAAATACCCTTGCAACAATATCACGAGTGGACGGTTAATATCAGGAATCCGGTAAAACATCAAATATCCGACATCGCTGCGGCCGGAAAAAGATCCTGCAAGAACGGGACCAGTGATGAGTGAAGAGAATCGTTCAACGTGACAGAAGCGCAACCCTTCCGCAAATTGCTGCAGATTTCAGTGCTGGGCCATCAATAATTATCAGCGTGCAAACTATTCAACGAAACATCATCGATGTGGGCTTATCGGAGCCGAATTGTTCCAACTGTATCGAGCTGACGGACGTGAACGGGTGCAGTTGGAGTGATATGGGACCCATGATGTGTCTAGATACGACTCTGACAGGTGACACTGAAACGTCCCCTTAGAAAAATTATACACGACTGTGCTTAAACTGACACACAATAATTTTAGCGCAACGCAATCTGACTATCAAAGATCCCTGCAAAAGAATGGCCCTGAGTAACACCTTTCAGAAATCACTTACCTCACAAAAATCTTCATTACTCGAACTACTGCAATACAGCGAGCACCACTACTGCCAGCTAAATAAAAGATTCAAACTACTGAAGGCACTAACTACTGATAGGGATAGTTAGCAAATGAAAGATATTAATAGAGAACAAACAATGTATTTACCTTAATATTCATAATTGACATCCAGTATTACAAATTATCAAAACTCCGCCATCTCTCTCCCCACATCCACCACTGCTGGCGGCTCACCTCCAACTGCGCAACGCTACGCGCTGTTCACATCCAGCTGCCCCTCTACAATGGCAGACAACAATGCAAACTAGCCACAGACTGCACACAGCACAGCCAGTGATTTCATTTTCATACAGAGAGCGCTACGTGGCGGCGGCGTTACCAATATAAGAACCTAAACAGCTTACTTACATAAAGAAAACATAAACAGCCTACTTACATAAAGAAAACATAAACAGCCTACTTACAACACGTACGTAAGCATATTGTCTAATCACATTCAACCATTCATGCCCATTGTCCATTTCGACGGACTTGGGCAATTCCCGCAGGACAATGCGACACGCCACACGTCCAGAATTGCTACAGAGTGGCTCCATGAACACTCTTCTGAGGTTAAACACTTCCGCTGGCCACCAAAATCCCCAGACATGGAATTTATTGAGCATAACTGGAATGCCTTGCAACGTGCTGTTCAGAGGAGATCTCCAACCCCTCGTACTGTTACGGATTTATGGACAGCCCTGCAGAATTCATCGTGTCAGCTCCTTTCGCCCCTACACGATTGAGGCAGATGTACCAGTTTATTTGTCTCTTTAGTGTATATAGTTACCGTGACGTTTCACATTTTATACTGACCCAGCTTCTGACTCGTAACGTGTTTCATATGAAACAAATAAGCAAAAAAACAGTAAAAAAGAGATCTAGAGGTATAAGCAAGCGGACGGTACTGTGCGCCCATCGGCGGAATTATAGCAGATAACGAATCGCTGATGGTGTATACGACCTACTTGTGTATATTTCTTATCACCTTCACTGGTTACAGATGATGCGAAACCACAGTCGCCACAAGGAAGAAACTTATCAGGGCTTGCCTCAAGGACAGCACCTGTAGCCGAGTCGTGCTCTACCTACAAATCCGTGACTCATGCTGTACCGTTTCGTGTCGTCCATTGTTTTATCTCGGTTACGTTGAGAGCTTGCCTCGTGGTGGGAGGAGCGGCCTGCACGAGGAACACGAACTACCGTAGTACTGCTTATCAAGACCTACTTTCTCTCACGCGACTGCTTATTGTGTGCTTCGTTGCCTACTCTTTCCCATTCATCGTCTGCGGAGCGATAGCTTCATTTTTTAAAGCAGACCTTTGTCACATTATATTGGAGTAGGAATTAAAATCCATGGAGAAGAAATAAACACTTTGAGATTTGCCGACTACATTGTAATCCTGTCAGAGACGGCAAAGGGTCTGGAACAGCAGTTGAACGAAATGGGCAGTGTCTTGAAAGGAGGTTCAAATGGTTCAAATGGCTCTGAGCACTATGGGGCTTAACATCTGTGATCATCAGTCCCCTAGAACTTAGAACTACTTAAACCTAACTAACCTAAGGACATCACACACATCCATGCCCGAGGCAGGATTCGAACCTGCGACCGTAGCGGTCACGCGGTTCCAAACTGAAGCGCCTAGAACCGCACGACCACAACGGCCGGCCTCCTGAAAGGAGGATATAAGATGAACAATAACAAAAGCCATACGAGGATAACGGAATGCAGTCGAATTAAATCAGGTGATACTGAGTGAATTAAATTAGGAAATGACACACTTAAAGTAGAAAACGAGTTTTGCTATCTGAGAAGCAAAATAATTGACGATAGTCGAGGTAGGGAGGACATAAAATGTAGACTGGCTATGACAAGGAAAGCCCTCCTGAAGAAGAGAAATTTGTTAATCTCTAGTATAGATTTAAGTGTCCGGAAGTCCTTCCTGAAAGTATTTGTATGGAGTGTAGTCATGTATGGAAGTGAAACATGGAAGATAAATAGTTCGGACAAGATGAGAATAGAAGCTATCGAAACGTGGTGCTACAGAAGAATCTATCTACATCTACATCCATACTCCGCAAGCCATCTGACGGTGTGTGGCGGAGGGTACCTTGAGTACCTCTATCGGTTGTCCCTTCTATTCCAGTCTCGTATTGTTCATGGAAAGAAGAATTGTCAGTATACTTCTGTGTGGTCTCTAATTTCTCTGATTTTATCCTCCTGGTCTCTTCGCGAGATATACGTAGGAGGGAGCAATATACTGCTTGACTCCTCGGTGAAGGTATGTTCTCGAAACTTCAGCAAAAGCCCGTACCGAGCTACTGAGCGTCTCTCCTGCAGAGTCTTCCACTGGAGTTTATCTATCGTCTCCGTAACGCTTTCGCGATTACTAAATGATCCTGTAACGAAGCGCGCTGCTCTCCGTTGGGTCTTCTCTATCTCTTCTATCAACCCCATCTGGTACGGATCCCACGCTGCTGAGCAGTGTTCAAGCAGTGGGCGAACAAGCGTACTGTAACCTACTTCCTTTGTTTTCCGATTGCATTTCCTTAGGATTCTTCCAATGAATCTCAGTCTGGCATCTGCTTTACCAACGATCAACTTTATATGATCATTCCATTTTAAATCAGTCCTAATGCGTACTCCCAGATAATTTATGGAAGTAGCTGCTTCCAGTTGCTGACCTACTATGTTGTAGCTAAATGATGAGGGATCTATCTTTATTCGCAGCACATTACACTTGTCTACATTGAGATTCAATTGCCATTCCCTGCACCATGCGTCAATTCGCTACAGATCCTCCTGCATTTCAGTACAATTTTCCAATGTTACAACCTCTCGATATACCACAGCATCATCCGCAAAAAGCCTCAGTGAACTTCCGATGTCATCCACAAGGCCATTTATGTATATTGTGAATAGCAACTGTCCTACGACTCTCCCCTACGGCACACCTGAAATCACTCTTACTTCGGAAGACTTCTCTCCATTGAGAATGACATGCTGCGTTCTGTTATCTAGGAACTCTTCAATCCAATCACACAATTGGTCTAATAGTCCATATGCTATTACTTTGTTCATTAAACGACTGTGGGGAACTGTATCGAACGCCTTGCGGAAGTCAAGAAACACGGCATCTACCTGGGAACCCGTGTCTATGGCCCTCTGAGTCTCGTGGACGAGAGTCTCGTGCGCGAGCTGGGTTTCGCACGACCGTCTTTTTCGAAACCGATGCTGATTCCTACAGAGTAGATTTCTACTCTCCAGAAAAGTCATTATACTCGAACATAATACGTGTTACAAAATTCTACAACTGATCGACGTTAGAGATATAGGTCCATAGTTCTGCACATCCGTTCGACGTCCCTTCTTGAAAACGGGGATGACCTGTGCCCTTTTCCAATCCTTTGGAACGCTACGCTCTTCTAGAGACCTACGGTACACCGCTGCAAGAAGGGGGGCAAGTTCCTTCGCGTACTCTCTGTAAAATCGAACTGGTATCCCATCAGGTCCAGCGGCCTTTCCTCTTTTGAGCGGTTTTAATTGTTTCTCTATCCCTCTGTCGTCTATTTCGATATCTACCATTTTGTCATCTGTGCGACAACCTAGAGAAGGAACTACAGTGCAGTCTTCCTCTGTGAAACAGCTTTGGAAAAAGACATTTAGTATTTCGGCCTTTAGTCTGTCATCCTCTGTTTCAGTACCATTTTGGTCACAGAGTGTCTGGACATTTTGTTTTGATCCACCTACCGCTTTGACATAAGACCAAAATTTCTTAGGATTTTCTGCCAAGTCAGTACATAGAACTTTACTTTCGAATTCATTGAACGCCTCTCGCATAGCCCTCCTCACACTACATTTCGCTTCGCGTAATTTTTGTTTGTCTGCAAGGCTTTAGCTATGTTTATGTTTGCTGTGAAGTTCCCTTTGCTTCCGCAGCAGTTTTCTAACTCGGTTGTTGTACCACGGTGGCTCTTTTCCATCTCTTACGATCTTGCTTGGCACATACTCAACTGACGCATATTGTACGATGGTTCTGAACTTTGTCCACTGATCCTCAACACTATCTGTACTTGAGACAAAACTTTTGTGTTGAGCCGTCAGGTACTCTGTAATCTGCTTTTTGTCACTTTCGCTAAATAGAAAAATCTTCCTACCTTTTTTAATATTTCTATTTACGGCTGAAGTCATCGATGCTGTAACCGCTTTATGGTCGCTGATTCCCTGTTCTGCGTTAACTGTTTTAAATAGTTCGGGTCTGTTTGTCGCCAGAAGGTCTAATATGTTATCGCCACGAGTCGGTTCTCTGAATGCTGGCCCGCATCTCGTGGTCGTGCGGTAGCGTTCTCGCTTCCCACGCCCGGGTTCCCGGGTTCGATTCCCGGCGGGGTCAGGGATTATCTCTGCCTCGTGATGGCTGGGTGTTGTGTGCTGTCCTTAGGTTAGTTAGGTTTAAGTAGTTCTAAGTTCTAGGGGACTGATGACCATAGGTGTTAAGTCCCATAGTGCTCAGAGCCATTTGAACCATTTCTGAATGCTGAAGATTAAATGAGTACATCAAGTAAATAATGAGGAGGCACTGAACAGAACTGGGGAGAAGAGGAATTTGTGGCACAACTTGCCTAGAAGAAGGAATCGGTTGATAGGACACGCTCTAAAATGGTTCAAATGGCTGTGAGCACTATAGGACTTAACATCTAAGGTCATCAGTCCCCTAGACTTAGAACTACTTAAACCTAACTAACCTAAGGACATAACACACATCCATGCCCAAGGCAGGATTTGAACCTGCGACGTAACGGTCGCGCGGTTCCAGACTGAAGCGCCTAGAACCGCTCGGCCACAGCAGCCGGCCAGACACGCTCTGAGGCAACAAGGAATCACCAGTTTAGTACTGGAGGGTAAAAATCGTGGAGGGAGACCAAGAGATGAATACACTAAGCAGATTCAGAAGGATGTAGGTTGCAGAGGAGGCTTGCACTGGATAGGGAAGCATGGAGAGCTGCATCAACCAGTTTCTGGACTGAAGACAACAGCCGCGCGGGATTAGCCGAGCGGTCTCAGGCGCTGCAGTCATGGACTGTGCGGCTGATCCCGGTTGAGGTTCGAGTCCTCCCTCGGGCATGGGTGTGTGTGTTTGTCCTTAGGATAATTTAGGTTAAATAGTGTGTGGTCTTCGGGACTGATGACCTTAGCAGTTAAGTCACATAGGATTTCACACACACACTGAAGGCAACAACAACATATTGTAACAAATAAAAACTATACTTATTCGTCAACAGGGAGTGTCCGCGTTAGTTATTTACCCAAAACTGTTCAAATTCAGTCTCTAGATCGCTTTACTCTATTGATCTGAAAATGGGCTGCTGGCCCGAAACCTGTCATGTGAAAACAAAGAAAAGCAGTATGGAGACCGAGTTTGGACAGTTTTAGCTGCATTTCTGGCTTTAGGAGCCTTAATATTTAGCCCCAAGATAAGTTTCTTAGTTAAGTTGAGGCTGCTTTAGCTATTGTGTGGCGTAAGAAGTGGAGTGAGGCCCAGACTAACAAGTGGAACAGAGGGTGCCGATTCCGTGAGAAATTGCGCTAGTTTAGTACTCGGATAATCTGGCTGGCCGCCACAACAGGGGATTTAAGGATTACCCTTGGGCCTTATTAATATTTTTAAAAATATCACTCACATTTGACAGTCGCACTAGCTATGCTCTCAATAGTAATTAGGCTGTAATCCAAGCACTTCAGTTTTCAATTTAATAACCAGTTAAGCTCGATAAGCAGAGGAAGCACTTCATGCGTCTCCGGTTTCCGCTATAAAATGCGTTAAGAGTGAAGTGATTCGGACTGACATATCAGTCGGTAAGTAGGGGCCGTACGATACAGTTCGTTGTAGGGGCCGCACGATTAAGATCTGAGCTGCGTGCCGTATATGATGACCTCAGAAATAGCGACTCTGCGAGTAATGCACAGAAGAACAGAGTACTAAACGCGTAAATTGTTCTGCGTCTATGTTTTGTGTAATGCATTTAACGCGTGTTACGAAAGACTTTGTAGGCATACGTTTGCGAAATACACTCCTGGAAATGGAAAAAAGAACACATTGACACCGGTGTGTCAGACCCACCATACTTGCTCCGGACACTGCGAGAGGGCTGTACAAGCAATGATCACACGCACGGCACAGCGGACACACCAGGAACCGCGGTGTTGGCCGTCGAATGGCGCTAGCTGCGCAGCATTTGTGCACCGCCGCCGTCAGTGTCAGCCAGTTTGCCGTGGCATACGGAGCTCCATCGCAGTCTTTAACACTGGTAGCATGCCGCGACAGCGTGGACGTGAACCATATGTGCAGTTGACGGACTTTGAGCGAGGGCGTATAGTGGGCATGCGGGAGGCCGGGTGGACGTACCGCCGAATTGCTCAACACGTGGGGCGTGAGGTCTCCACAGTACATCGATGTTGTCGCCAGTGGTCGGCGGAAGGTGCACGTGCCCGTCGACCTGGGACCGGACCGCAGCGACGCACGGATGCACGCCAAGACCGTAGGATCCTACGCAGTGCCGTAGGGGACCGCACCGCCACTTCCCAGCAAATTAGGGACACTGTTGCTCCTGGGGTATCGGCGAGGACCATTCGCAACCGTCTCCATGAAGCTGGGCTACGGTCCCGCACACCGTTAGGCCGTCTTCCGCTCACGCCCCAACATCGTGCAGCCCGCCTCCAGTGGTGTCGCGACAGGCGTGAATGGAGGGACGAATGGAGACGTGTCGTCTTCAGCGATGAGAGTCGCTTCTGCCTTGGTGCCAATGATGGTCGTATGCGTGTTTGGCGCCGTGCAGGTGAGCGCCACAATCAGGACTGCATACGACCGAGGCACACAGGGCCAACACCCGGCATCATGGTGTGGAGAGCGATCTCCTACACTGGCGGTACACCACTGGTGATCGTCGAGGGGCACTGAATAGTGCACGGTACATCCAAACCGTCATCGAACCCATCGTTCTACCATTCCTAGACCGGCAAGGGAACGTGCTGTTCCAACAGGACAATGCACGTCCGCATGTATCCCGTGCCACCCAACGTGCTCTAGAAGGTGTAAGTCAACTACCCTGACCAGCAAGATCTCCGGATCTGTCCCCCATTGAGCATGTTTGGGACTGGATGAAGCGTCGTCTCACGCGGTCTGCACGTCCAGCACGAACGCTGGTCCAACCGAGGCGCCAGGTGGAAATGGCATGGCAAGCCGTTCCACAGGACTACATCCAGCATCTCTATGATCGTCTCCATGGGAGAATAGCAGCCTGCATTGCTGCGAAAGGTGGATATACACTGTACTAGTGCCGACATTGTTCATGCTCTGTTGCCTGTGTATATGTGCCTGTGGTTCTGTCAGTGTGATCATGTGATGTATCTGACCCCAGGAATGTGTCAATAAAGTTTCCCCTTCCTGGGACAATGAATTCACGGTGTTCTTATTTCAATTTCCAGGAGTGTATTTTGTTAGCACAATGAATTTTTCATTTTGAAGCAGACTGTGTGCTGATATAAAACTTCCGGACAGATTAAAACTTAGATTTTCATCTTGTTAGCAGTTTGTGGCCTTATGTGCTCCGTAGTTATAAATGAACAACAAGCCATTGGCATCTCTGTTAACTATGGACACTTATTTTTATAGCCTAAAGAGCCTTAGACAACTTACCTATGTTTCACAGCCTCACAACAATGGATTCGCGACCTGAGTCCTACTTTTGAACTGGGACAAGGACATCTTCAACAAATATCACATGGATGTAGAATGACAGAATCTCCGTGCTCTGCTTTTTTGCGGCAGAGTACAAATACGCCCCACGCTTGTCCTGCATTCTCAGTACAAATGGGAACAGTTACATGCTATATGTGGAAACACAGAGAAGGTAATGAATACACAGAACGCATGTTGCGCTGGACACTGAAAGTAGTAGCATCCACCTGCAATGTGTTCACTCGTTGCGTGATTCTCATATATCGCCCTTCAGAATCGCTTATGACATACACCCTCGGCGGTTACATGTTTCGTCCATTGTCTTCTCGGGAATCCACGTACTAGGTTCTTGGCTGTTGTCTACTGTCTCAGTCTGGAGATATTGTCTCCAGCTTTTTATACACTGAGCGGTCAAACGTCATGGCATGGGAGAGCATTGGATACTATGTCAGTCGTAAGCTTCTGAAGCCTGTGAGCTGCCTTTGTCTGCGTACAGTTCTGATGCTAACGGGTTTCTGATGCCACCACGCACTCAAACTGGCGGCGATGTGATTCACAGTAGCAGCCGATCGCCACGTATGACTCTGCGGAGGTGACGTCACGCCCTTTCGTCAAACGCTTGCGGTCGCCCTGTGAGGCAGTTTACGTATGTGGAAACATTTTATCTGCCATGTTGCACACTACCCTGGGCACTGTAGATTACGGAAACCCGAACTGTTGTGTGTAAGTAGGCTGTTTAGATTTTTATATTGGTAATGCCACGTAGCGCTCTGTATGGCTGTGCTGTGTGCAGTCTGTGGCTAGTTTGCATTGTTGTCTGCCATTGTAGTGTTGGGCAGCGGCAGCTGGATGTGAACAGCGCGTAGCGTTGCGCAGTTAGAGGTGAGCCGCCAGCAGTGGTGGATGTGAGGAGAGAGATGGCGGAGTTTTGAAATTACATATATTATGACTTTTGATTATATTAAGGTAAATACAGTGTTTGTTCTCTATTAAAATCTTTCATTTGCTAACTATCCCTATTAGTTGTTAGTGCCTTCAGTAGTTTGAATCTTTTATTTAGCTGGCAGTAGTGGCGCTCGCTGTATTGCAGTAGTTCCAGTAATGAAGATTTTTGTGAGGTAAGTTATTTGTGAAAGGTATAGTTTAATGTTACTCAGGGCCATTCCTTTGCAGGGATCTTTGATAGTCAGATTGCGTTGCGCTAAAAACATATTGTGTGTCAGTTTAAGCACAGTCTTGTATAAATTGTTCTAAAGGGGACGTTTCATGTGTAATCTCCGATACGTTATAACCCACGCATCTTGCACCGATTGTCATTCCACGTCAGAAGTTGTTAACTCGCGACATCCTGTCATTTTCACTACACACCTTCCTACAACAAGATGTTCAGGTACCGTGTCTGCACTCGCACTGACTGTTATTCGGGCGTCATACACGGCACATCTCCAAAACAGACAACTCTTCCAGTGGCTTTTAGCCAATCATTTTATTATAAGGAGTGGTACGAAAGGTCGTAACAAACAAACGGGTTGAAATTTGCATATTCCGCTTTGGGATAACGCAGTGAGACAGCTAGGAGTGCAAATGTTGTGTCCAGAGAGGTTGTGCGCACGTGCAGGTACATGACGCAGGAGAGAAGCAAACAGTTGTGTATTCCGTCCCTGTGACGCGCCAATGCGTTTCCACTTCGTTCTACAGGTCGTCATTGAGTGAGGTTGGTGTAACACTGATCTTTAAAGTTACTTGATCTACTGTACCCCGTTCGCACAAGTCTTACTCACTTACACTAATGAGACAAACTTTACGATCAACTGTCCAACAGCTTGTTGGTCCGCCTTTACTACACAATATCGCAGTGGTTCAGAGTGGCATGGTGTGGCATGGGTTCGACACGTGCTTGATAGGTTTCTGGCGGTTTATGGCACTAGGTCTTTACGCACAGGTCACGCAACTCCCATAAATCATCGGGTAGTGGTGTTCCACCATCAGGAGAATTTGGTGCCCAAGGCATTACCGCAAGTCCACTGTCATGCTTCTCAAGTCGCTATATAATGATTCTGCCCTATTGACATGGACAGTTCTGCGCTGGAACATGGCGTCACTGTCAACGAAGACATCAAGTCTGAGGAGATGCAGATGGTCCACAATAAAAGTTAATGTAGTCCACAACAGTCACGATGCCTTCGATTACTACCAGAGGGTACATAGAAGCCTAGGTTAGTGTCCCCCTCAGCGCAGTACTGTTCCTGTGGCCTGCCTCCGTGACGTGGTGCAAGTTTAGAGCAGCTGCTCGTCCTTATGATCGCGTATCTGGATTCGATCATCGAGTTAGAAACGTGGTTCATCCGTCCAGGCGACACGGTTCTACTGATCCACAGTCCACTCTTATAACCCCGCGTCCACTGCTCACGTAACTGACGATCGTTGGGTTAACATGGGATCACGTAGGAATCGTCATGTACAGAGCCCATGCTCAACGATGTACGCTGGACGGTGTGCTCCGAAACACTTAAGTCTGCATCAGGGCTATTTCATTTCAAATCGCACGAAAAATGAGAAAATTGACCTTGCACTTTTTTAAATCATTAATAATTTTTATATGTGTGAAAAAAAAGTAAACATCTTTCATGACGTTATCTCTTAAATGTTTTCTAGGTTCGAGTTAAAATTCAGCAAATTTTGCGTAACTTTCTGACCACGACAATTTGTCTGCCGTGTGAATCAAATACCTATTATTGGGTTCAGTGTAAGACGATTCATTCTGAAACTGAATATCTGTTCTTGATGTAGTATATAACAATAACTTAACAACAATTAATAAATTTTTGAAACCCTTTTATTCATGTAGTAAGCATAAACACCGTTTTCATAAGGATTAACCTCCCCTGCAACAACCTTACAAACTTCCTAGACTGTTTCTGAGCACCCTGTGTACTTCCCTTATTACGTCACATGTACGCAACGTCAGGAGTCTCGCATTGAGAAGTGATGTACAAAGTTTTGGCTCATCAGTGTATTTGTGATGCGCTGGTCTATACAGTCTCCAAGTTTGGGAACATTCAGGCCTCTATTTTTGGTTGACACTATTTTTGCAGAGCTTCAACGTAAATAACTACGAGTATCTTTCCTGAGGTAAGACGCCCTCTATGCGACGTGAATCACATTGGAAGTTAATCTCCCCAAACCATGACAAGTATATTTGGTACAGTGACGTCACTTAATATAGTTACGTGCTTACTCAATCTTGGTAACTTCACAGTACGTGGTAGGAGGAAGGGAGTGGACGGGGGGAGTATAACATGTTTTTAACAAAAAACCACAAGAAGTAATCACACACACCAAGGTTCGACTAAAGAGGTGGCAAAATGTACAAATGCGGCTGATACCCGACCAATACATCGACCAAGTTAGAAAGTCTACGCATTCAAATTTCTAGGTTAAAATTTCAAACCGTGTTCTTTCATTTGGGGTCAGATGATGCTTCTGTGTGTTTGATGCAGCTGCCGCCGTCCCCCGCATCTCAGTGGCCAGTCTTGTCAGTCTTCCCAATCACGCGGTATAAGTCCTCGGGCTTCGATGGCTTCCTGAACTTCCCTACGCCAGTTCCGTCCACCTCATCCTCATTTATTTCCTTCTAGAGGTGTCGGTTTAGTCATCCTCTTCGGCCGTCAGTTCCATAGACATGATCTTAAAGTTCACAAACCATATGATCTGTTTTATTTCCGTTGTCTCTGCAGTATTAATTAGAATCTCCAGTCCCTCTTGTTTCTTGGTTTATTATTCGATTCATTATTGTTATTTCAAAACATCGCATATAGTTCTTACAATTTTGAATTATCCGTCTCTTAGTGTTTATAGTTATATATTTACTCCACAGCAAGTAATATAGTTACTCAGATTCTTGATCGTTTTCATGTGAGTTCATGGGTAGCATTTTTGCTAGTATCTGTATTCTTCGATAGTACTGCTTGTGCCTGGGCCTATACGTGGCGCGTTGGAGATATGTTGCCATACACATTAACCAATATTCATTTCGTGCGATTCTTAGCGTGATGTTTCCCTTCTGTATTCTGAATCTGTTTCTTTTTTCTTTGTTGATAAGACATGACTTTATTGGTAAGCGACCTACCTCATAGTTCAATGTATATATACAGGATGTTCCAAAGTGCTTGTGACAAACGTGAAGCGGTGATACATCATGTGCATATATATATATATGTGTGTGTGTGTGTGTGTGTGTGTGTGTATGTGTGTGTGTGTGTGTGTGTGAGAGAGAGAGAGAGAGAGAGAGAGAGAGAGAGAGAGAGAGAGAGATAGTGTGTTAGACTGTTAACTCTACCAGCCTTTGCTGTATAAAAATATTTTACCAAAATTTACATACTCCATGTTCTTTCACCGCAAAATTATACCTTTTTTACTACGTTTGATCGTGGTGCTGATAAAGTGAATGTGAATGCTAAGAAAAAGGCATCAATCAAAACTTGTTCCGTATGACTATTTCTTTAATTTGTCCTGGCCCTTCTGGGGACATTTCACTTTCTTAAGTTGGAATCTAGCGAGTACTGTGTATCGATGATCGATGTTCGTTTTTATGTTTCTTTTTATTTTAAGTACATACACTGAAGCGCCAAAGAAACTGGTATAGGCATGTGTACTCAAATATAGCGATATGTAGACAGGCAGAATACGGCGCTGCGATCGGCAACAGATATATGAGCAACAAATGTTTGGCGCAGTTGCAGATCGGTTACTGCTGCTACAATGGCAGCTTATCAAGATTTAAGTGAGTTTGAACGTGGTGCTGTAGTCGGCGCTCAAGCGATGGGACGAAGCATCTCCGAGATATCGATGAAGTAGGGATTTTCCCGTACGATCATTTCACGAGTGTACAGTGAATATCAGCAGTCCGATAAAACATCAAATCTCCGACATCACTGCGGCCGGAAACGATCCTGCAAGAATGGGACCAACGACGACTGAAGAGAATCGTTCAGTGTGACAGAAGAGCAACCCTTCCGCAAATTGCTGCGGATTTCAATGCTGGGCCATCAACAAGTGTCAGCGTGCGAACCATTCAACTAAACATAATCAATGTGGGCTTCCTGAGCCTAAGGCCCACTCGTGTATCCCTGATCACTCCACGACACAAAACCTTACGCCTCGTCTGGGCCTGTCAACACAGACACTGAGCTGTTGATGACTGTAAACATGTTGCTGGTCGGACGAGTCTCGTTTCAAATTCAATCGAATGGATGGACGTGTACAGGTATGGAGGCAACTACATGAATCCAGGGACCCTGCATGTCAGCAGGGGACTGTTCAAGCTGGTGGAGGCTCTGTAATGGTGTGTGGCGTGTACAGTTGGAGTGATATTGGACCCATGATACGTCTAGATACTACTCTGACAGGTGACACGTATGTAAGAATCCTGTCTGATCACCTTCATCCATTCATGTCCATTATGCATTCCGACGGACTGGGGCAATTCCAGCAGGACAACGCGACACTCCACACGTCCAGAATTCCTACAGATTGGCTCCAGGAACACTCTTCTGAGTTTAAACACTTCCGCAGGCCACGAAACTCCGCAGACGTTAACATTATTGAGCATATCTGGGATGCTCTGCAACATGCTGTTCAGAAGAGATCTCCACCCCCTGTTACTCTGATGGATTTATGGACAGTCCTGCAGGATGCATAGTGTCATTTCCCTTCAGCACTACTTCAGACACTACTCGAGTCCATTCCATGTCGTGTTGCGGCACTTCTGCGTGCTCGCGGAGGCCCTACACTATATTAGGCAGATGTACCAATTTCTTTGGATCTTCAGTGTATTAAGTAATGCTATTATGGTAGCGGAGTCATTTTCATGTCATTTTGGTGGCTGCTGTTGACACGGTGCGTACTGCTCAGGTTCCAAGGGTTCGAGCGTGGGCCTGGCCATCACGCAATCGCTGTTCGTGACGGACATGCTGCAGTACGGCATCCTGCAGCTGAACGAGTCCGTAAGCCAGGCCACGTCCGTGGAGCGCGTGCTCGAGTACACCAGGCTCGACATGGAGCCCGCCCTCGAGTCCGAACCAGGTAAGCCTCACAGTTCTCGCCTGGGTACTTCGCCACAAGAGTGGTCGATCTGGAGTAACATAAATCAAATAGGAACAATAAAGATATCAAACAGATTAGAGAAAAATTATATTTTAATGATCACTTCTCCTTCATAGAGGCAAAAATTAAACACTAACGCTCTTATGAGTGCCCGTTGTCTTCCACCATAAATGCTAACCAGCATAAAGACATTTTGGGCATAAAAATACATAATTTCGAAACTAGAAGTATCAATAAAAACTGACGTTTCGATCATCTTTGCAGTGGTCCTCTTCATATAGACTAAAGTGTTTAATCTCTCAGAAGACGATCACTAGAAAGGCGGTCGAAACGTCGGTTTTGAGAGTTGCTGTTATTAACAAAAAGACGCGCCAGATGCTTAAAAGAATTGTAATCAGTAGTTCTCTTACTACATCTGGTACACAGATATCTTACAAAACGCACTTACAATGCACCGAATCAGATGTTAGTTTCTAAGCTAGCTCAGCATGTTCGGTCACAGAGTTATGTGCCCTCCGTAATATAAAAACTGAGTGAATGGATCAACGATGAACTTGAATGGATGTGATAGGACGTCCACTCCGAACAAATGCAACGAACAATGATCAAAATGAAATAATAGAAACGTAAATAAAAAAGAAATTGAAGCAATTATTATGTCACAGAAGTGTAATGACACATATAGCTTTTTCATGGGTAAAATACATTTTACACTTATCTGTAAAATGAAAGATTAAGATTTTTATGTTCCCTCAATCTCAATATTACACTTTCAGAAAAAAAAGAATTGACCAATTTTGGAATTTAGTGAGGCGACACTTGATCAGCGTAGCCTCATTTTGCCAAATTAATCTTCGGCAGTTAACTCTAGGTCTGAGTCTGTTTAGGGACTTCCAACTTGTCAATTTTGATCATAGCCAGGAGGTACAGTTTCTGAAACTCTTTACCAGCCAGGTGGAAGACAGATCTTTGTCCTCCATAGTTGCAATCTAGTTTTTTGAAAAGTGGCTGTAAGTGTCGTCGATATATTAAGGAAACTCTTCCTTGATTTCAGTCGTTGCAGGTGCGGTTCGTGCCCATTCAGAGAATGCAGTCTCTATCGCTCCATTTCCTTTCTTTCCTCATAATGTACGAGGTGTGTTCAAAAATTTCCGTAACTTTGTCACAAAATTTTTCTAGGCTTACCTTTTACTTATCGTGCATGGTCTCCTTCGAAATACCCTCCTCCACAATTGGTACACCGCTCCCAGCGGGGCTTCCACTTCTGGAAGCAGTCCGGTACGCCTCTTGCTGGATCGCACGAAGCACCGTTTGGGAATATTCTTTTATCTCGTCTATCGTTACAAATCGTTTTCAACGGGGTTTTCAATTTTGGGAATAAAATATGTCCGCAAGGGCCAGGTCTGAAGAGTACGGAGGATGAGGCAGCACAGTGATTTCGTTTTTTGTGCAGCAGTCACGCACCAACAGGGATGAATGTGCGGGTGCGTTATTGTGATGCAAGAGCCATGAATTGTCTCAGCACATTTCAGACAGTTTTCTTCTCACATTTTCTCACGGGCGTCGCAACGCTTCCCAACACTACCATCGATTGACAGTTTGTCCCTGTGGCGCGAATTCATGATGAAATAATGCTTCAAAGTGAAAGAACCCTATCAGCATGGCTTCGACATTTGACCTGCCTGGCGAGCTTTTTTTGTCTTGGAGAACCTTTTCCAGTCCATTGTGAAGATTGGGCCTTGGTCCCAACATCATAACCGTAGACCCATGTCTTATCACTAGTTATGACTCTCTTAAGGAACATCTCGTTCTCATTTGCGCGATCCAAAAGCTCTTAACAGATTGTTAGGCGAAGATCATTCTGGTGTTGACTCATGAGCTGAGGGACGAACTTGGTGGCAACACGATGCATTTCAAGATGCTGTGTGAGGATTTCGTGAGATGACCAAACTGAAATGTTACATTCTTTTGCAATCTCTCTGACAGTCACCCTTCAATTGTCGCGCACAGTTTCGCTTACGTTCCCGAGAAGAGCGTCAGCGGTAGACGTTGAAGGGCGTCCTGAACGAGGCTCAGTCGAGAACGGCTTAAGCACTCAACACCGTAGGCTTCCTGCATTATATGGTGTGCCTGTATAAAGGTTTTCAATAGTTTCCCGCAAAGTTTAATGCAGACGCGTTGCTCCTCTAACTTTGCCATCTCGAAATTCGAAAATTGTGCGACACAACGGTCTACTCAATACAGCGCCGACATGCAACAATGAAACTTCCGGCAGTGGTAATATCTCTTTATATTCTACTAATTATCCCTGCACAATTCTATGAGTGAATTACGTTTCCTACTTGACCATCTATATACTCGCAGAATCGATGCGCAAAGTAGGACAGTACTATTACTAGTCCATGAGCGCATAATTACTCTTTGTAATGTTCTCTGTGGTGTGTTGAGAGGACTTCTAGGATCTCCTCCGTGCCAAATAGCCGCGTTGAATAATTTTGATTTCCTTTCAAGATTACTGGAAGAAAGAGATTGAAAATATATTGTATGCTACTCAAGAAAATATATACTGAGCATTTACATCAAAGGTGTGTAAGGAATTTCATCATATATGTGTTCTCTAATTGGAAATTTGCACGGAGGTGTTGTTTCGTTGGTAATCAGAAGGGAACTTCCGATGAATTGGAAACGAACCTGCAATTATTAGATCCAAGAGCTCCATTATTTCATCTGATAATTAAACTCTATCAAAGCAAACTTTCCGCTTGATCTGAGGTTTCCCGACTGACTACGCAACACAAGAAAACCAAGACATTTTATTTACATAGGGTTGTAGATCGCTTCGAATCATCGAGGCTGCGGACAAGGAGAGTCAACGTCCGATTCTGATTAAACAAGTAAAACTTAATATAACTTTCTTGAGCGACTGTGATAGCTGTGATATGGCTGCTTACGAATGAGGTCATTAATAAAATACTAATAACTAACTTTCCTGCCGGCCGTTGTGGCCGAACGGTTCTAGGCGCTTCAGTCCGGAACCGCGCTGCTTCTATGGTCGCAGGTTCGAATCCTGCCTCGGGCATGGATGTGTGTGATGTCCTTAGGTTAGGTAGGTTTAAGTAATTCTAAGTCTAGGGGACTGATGACCTCAGATGTTAAGTCCCATAGTGCTGAGAGTCATTTGCACCCTTTTTGCACTAACTTTCATCCTCACCAGTAACCAGTATAAACACAATATTAATAAAAATTGTACAGTTACACATTAGACATCGGCATGTGCAGGGGTGTCAACCGCATTTCGCTCCGTCATGCCACTGGCACCCAATTACGAAGGTTCCGGAATTTTTTTAACAGACCTAGTATGTTATAATTGATAAGTGATCGTTAACGAGCTGTTTTTAAACAGTTGATGGAACAATCGGTATTGCTATAGCGCCCACGTGCAGTAATGCCTAAGCTTCCAGATTACAAGAAATGTGAGCCTGAGGTGGCGGTGGAGTTGGGAATACGCTGCGTAGTGAGACGAGGCGTGGTGTGTTCCAGGCAAGAAGCCGCCCAAGGGTTGGCCCAGCTCCGGCGCCGTCGTCTTCCAGGACGTGACGCTGCGGTACGGCGCGGACGTCCCGCCCGTCCTCAAGGCGGTCAACTTCTCCATAGCGCCCACGCACAAGGTGAGCTCCGGCGTTCAGTAGCGGCACTCGCTGTTCACTGCGACAGCGGCGCCCTGAGGGGCCGGCAAGCTACACTGCTGAACACGATATCGAGTGAATGCGAATAGTGTCGCTTGTATTAGACGATATTCTTGAATAAAGCATTCTCGCGTTTCTCGCACTTCAATTCGGGTAAAATCTCAAGCTTTCGACAATTTCCACCATCGGCTTCGTCTGGAGAAACTGTCAGTCGTGCTGGTCTCATAACAGCCCGTAAAAAGTTCATGTACATATTTTGAGACAAATTTTATAAGACTTTGTTTTTTGATTGAATCCACCTTGAGTAAACACAATTCTTTCTATTTTTACCCAGACATGTTTCACTGGAGTTGCGGGCAAGATCTAGTGCGCTCGCGGCTGTGTGTGTGTGTGTGTGTGTGTGTGTGTGTGTGTGCGCGCGCGCGCGCGCTCGCCGCGCAACATGTTTCACTTACTTTCTCTGATTTCCTCATTATGTGCAATGTGGAAAAAGGCACTTTTTAGACTTTCACTGTCACGGTTTACGAAACAGCGAAACCAGGCTGGCGGAAAACTGAGTAGTTGAATCTGTTAGGGGTGTGAGTTTTGCCTGTTTCATATATGTTTCTGACTCTCTCTCTCTCTCTCTCTCTCTCTCTCTCTCTCTCTGTGTGTGTGTGTGTGTGTGTGTGTGTGTGTGTGTGTGTGTGTGTGTGTATTAGCGTCGTCTGACAGTTCTTTCAGGGCAGACACGGAGTTCCGTCGCAGAGAGATATGTATTCGTTTATAATTTCTGATAAACGAATATACAACTCCCTGTAAGGGAACTCTGCCCTCAAAAACTGTGAGACGACTAACCCATAAAGACACAGACACACACACACAAACACCCCCCCCCCCCCCCCACCACACACACACACAAACTCAGAGACAGATTTAAAAGTCACTGCCCTGTTACCCCCTCCCCCAGAACACATTCAACTGTTCCGCTGCTCGACTGCCCGCCAACTTCGTTTCGTAGTTTTGAAAAAGTGACAATTAAAGTTTAAAAAGTGGAGTTATTCACACTGAACATAATGAGAGAACCAGGAAAAGTATGGAAACATGTTGCACACATATACTCGCACACACACACACACACACACACACACACACACCATACACACACACACACACACACACACACACACAGACACTCACACTCACACACAATCTTCCACATTGAATAAAATAATGTTAACACACATTTTAGAGATAATTAACTTTCTACATTAAGTTTTCCATTGCTGCACTTAACAGACCGTGAAAGGAAAACAACTGTCACGCAAAACACAGAAAGCCAGAAAATACACAGTATATATAAACAGATCTTGACTGTTTTCGACTTTGTGAATAATTTCCTAACAACTCAAAATTATATAAGCACAGGTAGTAAAAAGAAATGTGTCTGTTATTTAATAGAAGGAAAAGAAACCCTACTGCTCATGCTGTAACTCCAGCGAAACGTTTCTTGGTTCTCAAACTTGTGAATACTTTCTTAAAAACTGAAAATTACGTAAATAAAGATAGTAAACACAAATTTTCCTGTTATTTGATAGAAGGAAAATAAAAAAGCTACTGATTATGCTGTTACTTCAGCGAAACATGTCTGAGTGAAAAAACAAAAAGTGTGTTTATTCAAGGAAAACCCCATCCTAAAATATTTTTTTTGGTAAGCAAACACGGGCACAAGAGCTTCAACCCCGAGATAAATATTTGTGAGACGTGGATGGATATCGTTCATGTAGTGACAGCACGTTGTCGTCGAGTGCTGGTATACACGCAGAGCTGGTGGTGCCGGCAGGTGGGCATCGTGGGGCGCACGGGCGCCGGCAAGTCGTCGCTCATCTCGGCGCTGTTCCGGCTGGCGCCGATCGAGGGCGCCGTGCTGCTCGACGACATCGACACGCAGACCATCGGGCTGCACGACCTGCGCCGCCACATCTCCATCATCCCGCAGGAGCCCGTGCTCTTCTCCGCCTCCATGAGGTTCAACCTCGACCCCTTCCAGGAGTTCGACGACGCCAAGCTCTGGGAGGCGCTCGAGGAGGCAAGTAGCACCTCTCACCACTTCTTTGCCTTTTATTCCCACCCCTCCATCCCCCCTCTCCCCCTATAAATATGCTTGTAACTGCTCCCATAATGAAGCTATGCCTCTCGCTTCCTTGGTCCATGTACATCTACACTACTGTCCATTAAAATTGCTACACCACGGAGATGACGTGCTACAGACGTGAAATTTAACCGACAGGAAGAAGATGCTCTGATATGCAAATGATTAGCTTTTCAGAGCATTCGCACAAGGTTGACGCCAGTGGCGACGTGCTGACATGAGGAAAGTTTCCAACCTATTTCTCATACACAAACGGCAGTTGACCGGCGTTGCCTGGTGAAACGTTGTTGTGATGCCTCGTGTAAGGTGGAGAAATGCGTACCATCACGTTTCCGACTTTGATAAAGTTCGGATTGTAGCCTATCGCGATTGCGGTTTATCGTATCGCGACATTGCTGCTCGCGTTGGTCGAGATCCAATGACTGTTAGCAGAATATGGAATCGGTGGGTTCAGGAGGGTAATACGGAACGCCGTGCTGGATCCCAACGGCCTCGTATCACTAGCAGTCGAGATGACAGCCATCTTATCCGCATGGATGTAACGGATCGTGCAGCCACGTCTCGATTCCTGAGTCAACAGATGGGGACGTTTGCAAGACAACAACCATCTGCACGAACAGTTCGACGCCGTTTGCAGCAGCATGGACTATCAGTTCGGAGACCATGGCTGCGGTTACCCTTGACGCTGCATCACAGACAGGAGCGCCTGCGATGGTGTACTCAACGACGAACCTGGGTGCACGAATGGCAAAACGCCATTTTTTCGGATGAATCCTGGTTCTGTTTACAGCATCATGATGGTCGCTTCCGTATTTGGCGACATCGCGGTGAACGCACATAGGAAGCGTATATTCGTCAGCGCCATACAGGCGTATCACCCGGCGTGATTGTATGAGGTGCCATTGGTTACACGTCTCGGTCACCTCTTGTTCGCATTGACGGCACTCTGGACGGTGGACGTTACATTTCAGCGGTGTGCTGGCCACATGCCCCTCCTATCCGCGTCCTCCTCTGAGGATGACACGGCGGTCGGATGGTCCCGATAGGCCACTTGTGGCCTGTAGACGGTTTGGTATGTTCGGATACGGTATTTACATATCTGGGCGTAGCGTTGCAGAGCGATATGAGGTGGAACGAGCATGTGAGAACTGTGGTAGGGAAAGCGAATGGTCGATTTCGGTTTATTGGGAGAATTTTGGGAAAGAGTGTTCTCCTGCTAAGGAGACCGCATATAGGGCGCTGGTTCGATCTATTCCTGAGTGCTGTTCGAGTTTTTGGTAACCGTACGAGGTCGGATTGAAGGAAGACATCGAAGCAATTTAGAGACAGATTGCTAGATTTGTTACTGGTGGGTTCGAGCAGCACTCGAGTGTTACGGAGATGCTTCGGGAACTCAAATGGGAATCCCTGGAGGGAAGGCGACGTTCTTTTCGACGAATACTATTGAGAAAATTTAGAGAACCGGCATTCGAAGATGACTGCCGAACGATTCTACTATCATCAACCTACAGTGTGAGTAAGGACCGCGAAGATATGATACGAGAAAATAGGGTTCATACGAAGGCAGTCGTTTTTCCTTCGCTCTATTTGTTGACTGGAAGAGGTAAAGAAATGACTAGTAGTGGTACAGGGTACCTTCCGCCACTCATCGTAGGATGGCTTGCGGAGTAACTACACTCCTGGAAATTGAAATAAGAACACTGTGAATTCATTGTCCCAGGAAGGGGAAACTTTATTGACACATTCCTGGGGTCAGATACATCACATGATCACACTGACAGAACCACAGGCACATAGACACAGGCAACAGAGCATGCACAATGTCGGCACTAGTACAGTGTATATCCACCTTTCGCAGCAATGCAGGCTGCTATTCTCCCATGGAGACGATCGTAGAGATGTTGGATGTAGTCCTGTGGAACGGCTTGCCATGCCATTTCCACCTGGCGCCTCAGTTGGACCAGCGTTCGTGCTGGACGTGCAGACCGCGTGAGAGGACGCTTCATCCAGTCCCAAACATGCTCAATGGGGGACAGATCCGGAGATCTTGCTGGCCAGTGTAGTTGACTTACACCTTCTAGAGCACGTTGGGTATCCTCGCCGATACCCCAGGAGCAACAGTGTCCCTAATTTGCTGGGAAGTGGCGGTGCGGTCCGCTACGGCACTGCGTAGGATCCTACGGTCTTGGCGTGCATCCGTGCGTCGCTGCGGTCCGGTCCCAGTCGACGGGCACGTGCACCTTCCGCCGACCACTGGCGACAACATCGATGTACTGTGGAGACCTGACGCCCCACGTGTTGAGCAATTCGGCGGTACGTCCACCCGGCCTCCCGCATGCCCACTATACGCCCTCGCTCAAAGTCCGTCAACTGCACATACGGTTCACGTCCACGCTGTCGCGGCATGCTACCAGTGTTAAAGACTGCGATGGAGCTCCGTATGCCACGGCAAACTGGCTGACACTGACGGCGGCGGTGCACAAATGCTGCGCAGCTAGCGCCATTCGACGGCCAACACCGCGGTTCCTGGTGTGTCCGCTGTGCCGTGCGTGTGATCATTGCTTGTACAGCCCTCTCGCAGTGTCCGGAGCAAGTATGGTGGGTCTGACACACCGGTGTCAATGTGTTCTTTTTTCTATTTCCAGGAGTGTATATACACTACTGGCCATTAAAATTGCTACACCAAGAAGAAATGCAGATGATAAACGGGTATTCATTGGACAAATATATTATACTAGAACTGACATGTGATTATATTTTCATGCAATTTGGGTGCATAGATCCTGAGGAAACAGTAGCCAGAACAACCACCTCTGGCCGTGATAACGGCCTTGATACGCCTGGGCATTGAGTCAAACAGAGCTTGGATGGCGTGTACAGGTACAGCTGCCCACGCAGCTTCAACACGATACCACAGTTCATCAAGTGTAGTGACTGGCGTATTGTGACGAGCCAGTTGCTCGGCCACCATTGTCCAGACGTTTACAATTGGTGAGAAATCTGGAGAATGTGCTGGTCAGGGCACATTCTGTATCCAGAAAGGCCCGTACAGGACCTGCAACATGCGGTTGTACATTATCCTGCTGAAATACAGGGTTTCGCAGGGATCGAATGAAGGGTAGAGCTACTATTCGGTAGAGTAGCTCCTCAATTGGCATCACGAGGCTGAGTGAACCCCGAAGTATCCGGACATAACGGGTTTGATATTTCTAATCATCCGCATTTATTTACATTTTTCCACATTTAGGGATAACTGCCATTCATCACACCGACTGGAAATTTTGTCTAAGTCGTCTTGTATCTTGCTACAGTCACTCAACTTAGACACCTTACTGTACACCATAGCATCATCACAAACAACCGCAGATTGCTGTCCACCCTGTCTGCCAAATCATTTATACCAGTATATAGAGAAAAGAACAGCGGCCCTACCACGCTTCCCTGGGGCACTCCTGACGATACAATTGTCTCTGACGAACACTCGCTGTCGAGGACACACACTGGGTTCTATTACTTAAGAAGTGTTCGAGCCACTTACATATCTGTCAACTTATTCCATATTCTCGTACCTTCGTTGACAGCCTGCAGTGGGGCACCGTGTCAAATCCTTTCCGGAAATCTAGAAATATGGAGTCAGTCTGTTGTCCTTCATCCATAGTTCTCAGCATATCATGTGAGAAAAAATAGGTGATTGTCCAATAGTCCATAAAGGTATTTTACAAAGGAATATGAACACACATCTAATAACATGTGGACCATAGAGCTTAACTCAGTTTAGGATCAAAGCATTTTGGCAAAAACAGAAGGGTGCTAAAATTTCCACTGAGTTTTTGGACCAGGGTAACACAGTCCACAATAGGTATACGCTATCCTACGATCTGGTGATTCTAGAAGCCACAACAGATGTGTTATTTCATTGTCACGCCTGTCAAATGAATCTTGGTCATATTTTCCGCAGCTGGTAGCCCATGCCACGTGAGTATTTGAAAAAGGCCATACTTCACGATGTCAGTATGTAGATTGGATTCCATAGAGAAAGATGGAACGCAGTTATGACACTGTATGAATATTGATTAACTGGTCGGCACTTTATACAGGGTGGGGAACATAAAACTGGCCCAGAGAACAGAGTTCCAGGTTACAAAGAAACACAGCCGAGGAAAGGAAATACAGTACTAATCTGTCTGTAGCAGATGTTGTAAGTGACCACCATTCATCTCATGGCACTTTTGGACCCTGGTCAGCAAGTTGCTGAAGGAGGATAGAAGCTGGACTTTTGAAACTGCTGAAATATCACCCGAAATGTTCTGCTACAGTTCTTCACGGCTATGAGGGTTGCTGCGATACTTGAGGGTTCCCCAAGCAAAGTAATCACACACTGATAGTTTTGGTGACATGGTTGGCCATACTGACTTCTGCTAACAAATCTGTCAGGCGTAGATATTGTGTGAATGTGCTCCAACGTTCGGCCGGCTGTATGGGCAGTTGATTCATCTTGTTGGAACTCACTGTACGTCTTTTCCTTCTCCGAGAATGCTAGTACATATGATTTCAAAATGTTGGCAATGTAACGTGCCGAAGTTAGCCACTCACTTATCCGGGCCACTTTTATTTGCCCTACCCTTTACTACTAATGTATTTACCCATTGTTGCGTAGACTAACTATTTATTCTCATTATTCGTACCTTAATTCCGAACAGCTTTTTGCAACAAATTCTGGAGCAACTGTTCTGTAAAGTTAGGCTGCTAGTCTGTAGCGACTTTTACTGTCCACTGCACCTTGCAGGCGAATCCCTTTGTATGTAGTCTCTCTCCAACTATTTAACGGAAATTGCGATCCTGGTGAAAATTTCTAGGTTATTAACGCCACGATGCTGAAGCATTTAGATTACGAAATGAGACACTAAAGTTGTCCAACAGTCCATAAAGGTATTTTACAAAAGAATATCACGCGGTTTATCATTCGGTACCAAAATAACCGCTGATGGCCGAAGTAGGCATTTCTTAAAATCTAATGTAAAACTAAGTGTTAGGAAGTCTGTTCTAAAGGTATCTGTTTAGAGTTTAGCCTTGAACGAAAGTCAAACCTGAAGATAAACAGTTCCGACAAGATGAGAATGGAAGCTTTTGAAACGTTGTGTGGCAGAAGAATGTTGAAGATTAGATGGGTAGACCGCATGACTGTACCTGCAACAGAATGAAGTTGTCTACAGGTCATATTATAACATTTTTGGAGAACGAATATCTCCTCTACAAAAATCAACATGGATTCCACCAACAGAGATTTTCCGAAAACCAGCTCGCTCTGTTCCCTCTATGATGTCCATAGCGTAGACAACGGCACTCCGGTTGATGTCTTGTTCCTTTTCAGGAAGGCATTTTACACCATTCCGCACTGCCATTTAGTGAAAGAGTACGAGCTTATCGAGTATCGGAGCAGATATGCGACTGAATTAAAGGCTTCCTTGTAGATAGAACTCAACACGCTGCTCTTAATGGATCAAAGTCGACAGATGTACAGATAATTTCCGTAGTACTAGTACGCCAAAGACGTGTGATAGGATCATTACTGTTTTCAGTGTATGTGAATGATCTGGTAGAAAGCGTTGCATGCTCTTTAGAAGTGTTCTGCAACACAGTAGCAACATGAGAAGACGGTACCAATTTGCATAATGATTGATGAATGGTGCACGCTCTGACAGGAAAATAAAGCAGCTACTGTACAACTACACTATTGATGAGAAACTGCTGGAAACACTATGTACTGTAAAATATCCAGGAGTAACCATGTAGAGCGACCTTAAGTGGAATGATCACATAAAACACATAGTAGGAAAAGCATATGCTTAAGGAAATGGCACTGATCCACGAAGAAGGTGGCATACAAGGCGGTTGTTCGACCCGTTCTTGAGTACTGTTCATCAATATGGGAGCCTTACCAGGTAGGACTGTTGGAAAAGACAAAAGATCCAACGACGCGCGGTGCGTTTCATTACAAGATCGCTTAGTCCACGAGAGAGCGTTACAGAGAAGCTCAACAAATTCCAGTGGACGAAAGAGGCGTCGTGCATCACGGAGAGATTTACTATTGTAATTTCGAGAGAAGAATCGGACAACAGATTACTTCCTCCCACATATATTTCGCGTAATGATCACGACGAGGAAATCGAGAAGTTAGAGCTAATACAGACGCTTACCGACAATCAATCTTCCCATTCATGAGTGAAAGAACAAGAAAGGGAAATCGGTTAGCGGTAGCAGAAGAAACCTTCGCAACACACTTTTAGGTGACTTGCGGAGTATGATGTAGACAGTTACCATAGCAACAACCAATCATAGCACGAGTTAGGTCACGCCTTCTGTCCTGTCCACATTTCTCATATTCCTCTAATGCCTCAGCGGCGGGCGACAATTGCGGTTTCTAGCACAAGTCTGTGAGTTGTTTCTTTGTCAATGCGGTATTTTTCTTTTACGGAATGTGTGACTCTATTTGTGGAATTCCTTATGAAAATAATGCTATTATGATTCTGCCAAGTGAACTCAACATTGCAGTTTCATGGGGAAAGTATGGACGTACTCAGTGCGATATTGAGCACTTGCCGCTACCGGAGCCATGTTGCGCTTGCACTAAATGGCGAACCGACATCATCCCCTTCCATTTTTGTCAATCACTTTGTTAATCTGATCTAAGTGTAATGAGGGGGCACTGAATCGAATAGAGAAAAACAGAAATGTGTTGCATAAAATGATTAAAAGAAAGGATTTGTTGATAGGACACACTCTGTGACTTAAAGGAACTGCCAGTTTGCTAATGGAGGGAAGGGTGACTGGTAAAAAATGTAAAGGAAGAGGAAGGCTTTACTGCAGTTAATAGCTTTAACTAGAAGTAGATTGCAGTAATTATTCAGAGATGAAGAGGCTTGCACAGGATAGACTAGCGTAAAGAGCTGCAGCAAAAAAGTCTTTGAACTGAAGATCACAACACAACTTACTGAGCTGCAAAATTTGTGACAAGTACTCCTATGCCTCAGGGATATCATTACATTATCGTCATCTTTCAGTCGGTTCGGGGACATAAATGAAATTGGTATTCAGTTTTCATTCTTAATAACAAATGATATTTTCTATTATTTTTTAGCTTTCATATCTTCTTCTACTTTTTTCTTAATGCAGTTTAGTTATGAGCAATTTACCGCTGCCCTCTCGTGTGGGATCACAGCGTCACCTGCAGTATTGTGCTAACAACAATCTGCCACAAGTGTAAAGACACGTAAGAATATGCGACTATAGTCAGCAGTGCCAAACTCATAGGGTCGTTCTGTGAGGTTTGATGCACTGAAGCCTCCTCTGACAGGTGGTACCTTGTGTATCACATAGGGCACACACTACCTGATCAAAAATGTCCGGATACCTATTAATGGACATTAATATAGAGTCTGTCCACTGTTCGCCTTTTGACTGCTTTAACTTTGATGGGTACACTTTCAGTGGAGTGTCTGAATGTCTGTAGAAAGGCAGCAGACGATCCTCCCTCAACAGCCGAAAAGAATGCTGGGGTCTGGATCAAAGTCGACGCGCTAGCTTATCCCAGAGGTAATCCATTGGTACGAGGTCGGCATTCTGGGCAGCCCAGTCAATTTCACTAAAGTTATTGTCCACAAACCATCGCCTCACAGATGCTGGGTTATGACAGGGTGCATTGCACCAAGCTGTCTCTCTCCTGTACATAGTACAAAGTGCTGTAATATCTGTTCTTACCCTTCTTCATTTAGCGCTTTCGTGAGCACAATAAGTAGAGAGAAATACCGCAGTACCGTCATACCACTTCCTCGGTACTTCAGTGTTGCCACTAAACACGATGGCAGGTAATGTGTTCCAGGCATTCGCCTACCCCAGATTCACCCCAAACCCCTCCATCGGATTGCCACAGGGTATACCACGATTCATCACTCCAGTTTGCTCGTTTCTGACCTCCACAGTTCAGTGGCGCCGCTCTTTACGTCACCTCGGTGTAGCTTAGCACTGACTAAAGAAATGCGTGGCTTATGAGGAGATGCTCGGCCATTGTACCCCATCCTTTCTAAATCGCTACGCACAGTTCTTGTGCTACATCTACATCTACATGGATACTCTGCAAATCACATTTAAGTGCCTAGCAGAGGGTTCATCGAACCACCTTCACAATTCTCTATTATTCAAATCTCGTTTAGCGCGCGGAAAGAATGAACACCTATATCTTTCCGTACGAGCTCAGATTTCCCTCAATTTAGCATGGTGATCGTTCCTCCCTATGTAGGTCGGTGTCAACAAAATATTTTCGCATTCGGAGGAGAAAGTTGGTAATTGGAATTTCGTGAGAAGATTCCGTCGCAACGGAAAACGCCTTTCCTTTAATGATGTCCAGCACAAATCCTTTATCATGTCTGTGACACTCTCTCCCATATTTCGCGATAATACAAAACGTGCTGCCTTTCTTTGAACTTTTTCGATGTACTCCGTCAGTTCTATCTGGCAAGGATCCCACACCGCGCAGCAGTATTTTAAAAGAGGACGGACAAGCGTAGTGTAGGCGATCTCCTCAGTAGGTCTGTTACATTTTGTAAGTGTCCTGCCAATAAAACGCAGTCTTTGGTTAGTCTTCCCCACAACATTTTCTATGTGTTTCTTCCAATTTAAGTTGTTCGTAATAGTAATACCTAGGTATTTGGTTGAATTTATGGCTTTTAGATTAGACTGATTTATCATGTAACCGAAGTTTAATGAGTTCCTTTTAGTACTCATGTGGATGACCTCACACTTTTAATTATTTAGGGTCAACTGCCACTTTTCGCACCATTCAGATATCTCTTCTAAATCGTTTTTCAGTTTGTTTTGATCTTCTGGTGACTTTATTAGTCGATAAAGGACAGCATCATCTGCAAACAACCGAAGACGGCTGCTCAGATTGTCTCCCAAATCGTTTATGTAGATAAGGAACAGCAAAGTGCCGGGGAACGCCATAAATCACTTCTGTTTTACTCGATGACTTTCCATCAATTACTACGAACTGTGATCTCTCTGACAGGCCGCTTTTTGTACGTTTTAGTCTGTTTTCGAGGTTAATGGACGTCCTGAACTTTGCTCGTATTCTACCGACTCATTTTCGCTTTTACATCGCTTATACGATTTGTAAACAGTCTTCAGAGTTACAGCTATATCGCCATTCACCAATTTCCACATTTGATGAGGTTCTTTAACAAAAAAACGTGTGTGAATTCCTAAGTGACCAATCTGCTGAGGTCATCGGTCCCTAGGCCTACACACTACTTAAACTAACTTCAGTTGGGAACAGCACATACATCCATGCCCGAGGGAGGAGTCTGACCTGCGGCGGGAGGGGCCGCGCAATCCGTGACATGGCACCTCGAACTGCTCGGCCACTCCGCGCGGCGGTTCTTTAGCACTTTTTGCAACTTCAAACAGAATTTAATATTTCCGCGTTTTTCGAAATTCACGATGCGCGACAGACATGGTAAACACAATCTCACTCTATCGTCTCCGGGTGTTGACTGACAAGTCTCATGTGGTCAGGCCGTCGGACAAGTTACATCAAATGGGTATAGCATCAGCAGTTGCTGCTAAAAATTTCACTCAGCGTATTTTTTGATCACACCTCGTATGTTTATTAGCTTCGCGATGAATGGCGAAATAGTTTTGAGATTTTCTCACAAATGGCTTTGGACACACTTGCTTCTTGTAAGAATACATTACATGTTCGAAGCTTCTACAAACTGATACTGATCTGATGCGGGTCTTCAAGTGGTGGGGCATATGGCGAGTACCGTTCTTGAAGATAATTTTCTCTAGAGGTTTCTCTAGAGGGGAGGGGAAGCTGCCGCCAAACCCCTCCCCTACCCTCTCGCTGAGAACACCCATGGCAATGGCTACGACCGCCAACAAAGGCACTGCCAGTAACGAATGGCTCAGTGCACACTGTGTGCAAAGTGTTATGTAGGAGTATCTGTATTTTTCAGCTAGACCTAAAATCTCCCTGCTTGTATTCCACATACACCAGAGTGTGTGACAGTGAAATTTTGATTGTCGAACAGGTGGAGCTGAAACACGCCGTGGACAGCCTCGACTCGCAGGTGACGGAGGGCGGCGGCAACCTGAGCGTGGGGCAGCGCCAGCTGGTGTGCCTGGCGAGGGCCATCCTCAGGAACAACAAGGTGCTCGTCCTGGACGAGGCCACCGCCAACGTAGACACCGAGTGAGTACAAGCCCTCACCCTCACTACACACTTCTCTGTAGGCGAGTTGTGCGGCTAGTCCTTTTCCCGCGACCACAGTCGAGAGTCTTCATACGTCCCTAAAATATGGCTGGACGCAGTCTGGTCGCACTTTTTATAATAATAATATAGGCAAATGACACGCGAAAATTTCTTCCCTATAACGTACATTCACATATTCGCATACTTTAGTAGTGCATTTACTTTTACATCTTATTTTTGAAATCTACATCAGCATCAAAGGAGACTCTAAATGAAGCACATCTACGTACACGGTGCAGTCGCATTAATGTGACTACCGCTTAAGTTCGACGTCAGTGTGCAGTAACCGCCCAAAGACGGCAACTGGCAGCACTAGCAGAGGAGGGTTTATGAAGCATGTCGAGTGGACGCGGAAAACAGCGCAGTCCTCGCAATGCGGGAACGGAGCGATTTATCTGCAAAGACATGACCATTGACTTCCGGGCCAAGGGTCGAAACATTTCAAAACGGCTAACTTTGTAAACTGTTCGCGTGCCGCCGTGTTTAATGTATACTGTGCATGGCAAAATGGCGCTATTGAAAACCGGCACTGGTGCACCTGTGGTGCACCACGCTCCATCGAAGACAGGGGTAAACGACGGCTTCTGAGATGTGTAAGGGCGAACAGACGTGCAGCTGACCGTCCCGATGAACCAAGGGGCTACCAACGGTGGCTCCTCAACGAGCAATCAGCCAACCTTGCTGCGTATTGGCCTCCGCAGCAGGTACCTGGTTCATGCAACCATGCCAACTGTTGTTCAGCGGCGACGAAGACTGGAATTTGCACTCCGATAGCGCAAGTGGACGTTCACTGACTGGAGACAGGTGTCCTCTTCAGATGAGTCGCATTTTATGCTTCATCGGACAGACGGCTGTTGGCGTGTACGGTGTGGAACGTCTGAAAGCAAACACTCTACAACAATCATTGGAAGGGTCCAGAATGGAGGTTATTCCCTGGGTGATCTCTTCATTCAGGAAGGCACAATGGGTCAACTTGTAACCTCCCCCTCACTTTCCGACCTTAATGACAGTGAAAAATGAAACCGCGTGTACCTAATGGGAGTTTTGGAAAAGCAATCGTCACCGAAGTTAACCTGTCGGTAAAGAGGGAGGAAAGGGTTACATCTAAATGAAAGGAAATGTGCTAATGAAACTGGTGGAAATTAATTTTGAAAAGGGGTAAAGTTAATAAAGAAAGTAAATGTGCAGCCATTACGTTAACAATTAACTAGCGGTAATTAGGTATTTGAGATTTGGGGGAAATCACGGTCGCCAGTCCTAAGGACAATTACTATAGTAACTGAAAAAGAAAGGTTATTACACATATAATTAGCACTAGAAGCGTGGCAACTGAAGGTTGACACGTGTAGTGTGAAAACTGAAAGTTTGTCAGAAGTAATAAATTTCGCTACACCCTGACTTAATTTAGCAAAAGAATTAATAAAACCGGAAAATCGAAAGTTAATTTAGTGACTGAAGTTAATACTGAGCTTTCTTTCTGAAGCACATCGAAATTCAGTAAAATACGGTTAGTCTTGGACTACCTCAACAATCATTTCAAAAGCTACTTGAATCTACGCAATTTAGAAATAAGAGATTTAACTTTGATCTTGAATTAAATGATTCTGAACAATTAACAATAGTAAAATTTAGTACGTACCAAGCTGAGCTGCAGTCACAGGTAAGCTAAAATACGATAACAAAACTCGCACTCTTAATTTGTGCTTGTGTAATCTGAATATTGAAGCCAGCTATGAATACCTTTGGGATTAAAGCAGTGAAATGATGTTACTTTAATGCTGGCGTCTGAATTTCAACGACACTCGGGTTCATTCCGGAAAAGGAAGGGACCCTGCTTGGTAATGCAATTGGGACAATGAGCAACAAAGGTTCATGCTAAGTTGCTGTAATTTTGCGAGGCAAATGGAACAAGATTAAAAGCTGAGGTCTGCCATACAGTTCTAAAACTTTACGTGCTTCCAGTCTTCCTTGTTGGTTGATTGAAGGTTCGAAACCGTCGATCGAGGAGGTGGCGACAGTCACTCATTGTCGGCCGTCGCTGTTGCAGAAGCTGGATGTTGGCGCGCCTTCTTCTCGACACGGTCACTAGACGAAACGGGCTCTTGATATGCGCTAGTTAATGTTTCCCGTCCGCGACACCATGTCAGAAACTATCATCGCAAGTCGAGCGCAATTACATGCTGCCAAACCCCGAAAGCGCGGCAACTCGCGGAAGCGTCACACAACACACCTGCTCCACTCGCTACTCCAGCCAGACTCCTTCTGCTCAGCCCGCGCTCCACGCGGCAGAGTTAACACTACCAAAGATCCTACACACTTTGATTCTTCACATGACCTATCGCCGTAATCGTTCGATAGCAGTTTTCCCTAGGCAAGACCCAGCGTAAAAATACAAATGATATTTACGAAACAAACAAATTATACATCGACATAAATGCATAAATATACAAATAGTAAAACAATTACAATATACAAAGAGACAGAAATGTCATATCTTGAGGTAACAAAGCAAGGAAAAAAAATAGTACAATAGATGGAAATAGGAGGATATGCATTTCCGGCGTTACACGTGCCCCACATTGTCTGAGGATGTTCGTGTAACATAAACAGACTCAGAAAATGTCCCAAAAAAGAAACAGCGGAAATGCATATGCTCAAAACATCAAAAAAAATTTAGCATTCGTCTAATTAACCATAACCCAATTTTTTTTTACAATAATAATTGAGTGGAGACACTCCTAATCTTATTCCACTCTGTCATCTTGCACAAAATAAAACAGGTTGACAACATATCAAAATTCATGGAAAACATAGAAAATGGTTTAGCTATTCCAAAATCATTAAAATTCGTAACACTATAAGAAATGGAATACTATTTGCAAAATTGATCAGAGTACATGGTCATAAAAACAGGTATATCAAAATACGCAAACTAATAATTAATTACATAGAATACACAATTTTATGTAACCTTTTCATAATTAATATTCTTGTCATGTCCAATTAACGCTAAACAAGAAAATAATATACAGCAGATAAAATAAAACATAAATATTGACAGTAGAATTCTTTCAGCTGTCCAGGAAGAAAACCAGTTCCGCCTTCCGTACCCGCAAGTACAAATAATGCCGACAGCGGCACAAGAGCCGACAGCGGCACAGAGCCGACAGCGGCTTCGCCCCGCAAGTATTGTTGCGCCCGCCTGCGCGGCACGCTTGATCTCACCTGCCTGTGTGACGGCATTTCCAGAACGTCCGTTTCACTGAATTCTTTAGGAAAAACTCACTCCCGAGTAATCTCAAGGAGTCCCTTAATACTATCACAGTGGATAACTCAACACTGTCCATCATCACACGCATGTACTAGCCTGAAACTTAAAACAGCGTCTAAGTACATCGGCAATGACTAATAAAAACACACATTCATGAAATATTACAGAAAGTTACAAAATCATATTTACATTGCTTAATCTACTGTGACTCAGCTGAAAACTTAAACTAGCAGCTTGGTTTTAAAATTGATTAATATTCAGTAACTCTTAAATCATTAAATCAACATTAATTAGTTATTAATTACAACTTCTTTAATGACCTCTAGGTCAGGCAAAAGCATCGTAACATGGCACATCCTTAAATCTTACACTCTATATTTACATACTGTACAAATTACCCATTGTGTGGTATTAATCGATCCTAGGTTGGTACAATTTCAAGTCTACAATATTCCGTATACCTAATCGTTTTCCAGAGCTTGGATACTCTAAGCAATAAGCATTTGTGTGAGGTATACCAATGACTTTATATGGTCCATTATAAACAAACTTAAATTTAGAGATTTCATTGTCTATCTCGCTCGATTTCTCATGAGCTTTTACAAGTACTAAGTCTCCGATTGCAAACTTAGCAAAACGCGTTTTAGCGTCATGACGACGTATGCGAGCATCGGCTTTTAGCTTCATTACTTCTCGCAAACGATCTTTTTTCACACCAATACTAATGTCAATCCGTGGAGGGAATTTGATTATCTCTTCCACTAAACTTTTACTTCTGTCATCCAACAGGATTTCCTCTGGAGAAAATCCCGTCGATTCATGTCTCAAGGTGTTCATAATTCTCTTAAATTCTGCTTCATATTTGCCCCATGCCCTATGGTTGTGATGGCAATAGGTACGGGAAAGTCGGCCTCGTCTTTGTTCGTGTGTTACGTTTGACACCCCGTCTACAATACTTTCCAATTCACTTTCTACATTATTGTCAATGCCGAGATTCTTCACGTTACGGCAGTTCAAATTCATTCCTACGTCAATGGCATCCAGCCAGTTAACAATGTGTATAGGCTGGTATTGCCTATGCACACCGTCTCCTGCCTTGTCAAAACTAACTACTATTGTTTTATTTTGTGACATACATGTCAAAGTTTTACTTTCGCAATTAATCACTGCACGGTACTTTAATAGCCAATCTAACCCGATAATTACTTCCGTAGTCAAGTCTGGCACGACGACAAACTCTTGTTCAAATCGTGCCCCACATATCTCGAAGTTGACAAAAATCTGTTTTGTGACCGGTTTACTGGCCTTCCCAGTAGCACCGATAATTTTCACTCCTGTTACTGGCATAACTACGATGCCAGGTCTGTCTTTCAGTAACTCAAATATTTTCCCAGATACAGCACTCACTTCTGCACCGGTGTCAATCAACACGTTTAGTTGTAGGTCATGCATATTAACAGACACTACTATCTGTCTACACTTGTCCTCGGCTGTTTCTTTATTTTCCCACAGTAAATCCTCGTCTATATCCAGGTCATTCCAGAAAAAACCATCCGGCTTTGACCCTAAATCCGGCTTATCTGGCGGCTTTTTCAGCCTCTGTTCCCATACAGTTTTAATTTCAACACGTTTGTCCTGAGGCTTAGTCTGTAGCTTCGCCTCCAATAACGAAACCTTTTTCTGTAACTCGTCAACTAGTGAGTGTTGCTTTGCTATTAATTCACTAATTGTCACCTTCGTTGATTCCACTTTGGTCAGATTGATCTCATCTGCCAATCTACCTGGAGGAATGTGCCCAGTAGTACCTGCAATTACTTCCTCTGGATCTGCGCAACCCCCACTGCTATCGTCCGACCGTATAACGTCAGCTCTAACCTCATACACGCTGTAATCTATGTGCTTTTCTACCAATTGCGTCCGGCTATCACTAAAATTTTCGTAATCTTTCTCCTTAATACTCTCGCAATGTTTAAACTGGAGGTTCGCGTCGGATGGGTCGGTTACTTCTACCACTGAAACTTTTGGTAAAGTCTGCCGGTTAGGGCCAGAACTTTCCGTTACTACTTCAACATCTAACTCCGGCGGGACGAAACACGACGAATCTTGCTCGTGCTCCCCCTTAACATCAACTATTTCTAGTAAAGTCTGCCGATTAGGGCCAGAACTTTCTATCATTTCACAAACACTATCTTCCTGCGGGACGAGACGCGGAAAATCCTGCACGCGCTCCCCATAAACGCTTCTCCCATACAGACCCCTATAATCTCTTAGTTCGTCGTATAATCGACCGAACTGCCTTAACCAGACCTCATCCCTCTCTGCATCCCCTCGCTCGATGACGGACGTTTTATCCGACATCTGATCTTCTCTCAACACTTGTGAATCATTATTAAACTCAATCTCCAGTTCCGCTGTGGGTATTACAGCTGCCACTTTATGATCGATTTCCGGAACACTACTTAAATTGTTCTCACTGACAGCGAATGTATTTTCTACTGCCGTGTATACAGCTGCTCTACTACTTGTGGGCGCACTCTTTTCTCTTAACACTGGCACACTCTCCCGCCGTTGATTATTCCATACGGAATTTTCATAACGGCGACACCTGGGTTTTCTCTTGTTATTGGGCCGCCAAAATTTCTCCACGCCCGCTCGGCCCCTCACCGGCGCGGCTAATGGTTTCCCTGTCTCGTCCCAGCAGATACGCTCCCCGGATGCTGCTGAGGCGGCTGATCACACCCTCTGGCGTTATTACTATTCTGTGAAGCCCGTATCACGTTAGTATGATACTGGTTTCTGTCATTCCTGTTATTATTTGCATTGTACCGATTGTTATTACGGCCCCAACCACTATTGTTATTGCTGCCAAGATTGCGGTATGCATTATTCCCATAGTTATCATTGTTGTGGTTGCTGTGGTACCCGTAGTTGTTACCACGGCCTCTACCACTATCGCGATTATTGCGCCAATTGTCCTCGTCCTCCACTCTTTCCAGGAAATCATTTATTGTCCTGTAATTGCTTCCTACATAGCGTTTTGTATCATCTGGAAGCTTCTTGTAGAGTTCCCAGATTATTTCGGATTCCGTGCGGCGATCACGCAAATATTCCAACTTGCGGATCCAGCCCTCACAAAACTCCTTTATCGAACCGCGCGAATTCGCATCGAAAGGCCTCGATACGACAAATTCGCGCCAGACACTTTGCTGTTTTTGCTCTGACCAGTATTCAGCCAGAAACAAATTTTTAAACTCGTCAAAAGTCAGGTTCGTAATGTTGAGGTTTAAGCCCCAACGCTTGGCATCACCAGCCAGCACATCAATAACCGCATTAATTTTTCTCTCATTAGTCCATGATCTGGGTAAAACTCTTTCACAATTTTTAATGAAATCCGTCGCGTGTATACCGCCTTTTTTCAAGGGGTCGAACCGCTCCTCTTTCGTCAACAATTCCGAACTATGTGCACAGATTGGCACATAGCTCTGTTTTTCGTCAAGTTTCTTTTCTAATTCCGACACTCTCGTAATTACTTGGCAAGTGGTTGTCGCAAGCGTTTCCACTTCCCTCCTTTTCTCTTCGCAGGTATTAGCCTGCTCCCTCACTTTAGTGTCTACTTCGGACACTAAAGCCTTTAAAGTTTCCACCTTCTGTTGATCCTCTTTTTTCACTAATTGAATTTGTTCCATCACCTTATTCTCGATGATCGGAGCAACTGCTTCTCCTACACTTTTCTCGATTCTGCTAATTTCGGAATCAAAACGAGTATTTATGCTCGCAATTTCCGCCTGAACGCCTATCATTTCCTGTTTAAGATTACCGATTTCGGTATTAATTACAACAATATCTTCTTTGATTTTATCAACTTTTGTATTAACAACTCCAACATTGTTGTTAACAACGTTAATAGCTTTGTTCTGATTGTCTAGCATCCGTTCAATTTTTTCAGACTGAGCTTCTTGCTTGGCAGCCTGAGCTTCTTGCTTGGCAGCCCGAGCCTCTTGCTTGACAGCCTGAGCTTCTTGCTTGGCAGCCTGAGCTTCTTGCTTGGCAGTCTGATCTTCTTGCTTAGCAGACAGAGCTGTAATTTCTGCCGATTGACTCTTGATTTCGTTAATCAAAACATTCAATAAATCAGTTAAATTCCCGGAAACTACCGGTTTTACTTCCGTAGCGGCTTCCTCTTTAATTGTCCCCTCGTATTCGTCATCAAGGGATTCACATTTGATTTTCACTTCCGATTCCGAAACATTTTCTAAAGTGTGGAATTCCATTTCGGCTCTTTGTTGCGTTTCGGCGGTCGCGTCTTTCATGCTAGCCGCCTGCCCCTGAACAATGGGTACCGCGGTGCGCGTTTCCCACTGTTCGACCGATTGTTCCGTATCCAAGTCTACCAAATTTTGGCAATTGTTGCCTTCACTCATTTTAATAATTTTCAATATAAATGCCAAACCTCAAATATAATTAGGATTACTCCCACTACTTATTCTCGCTGACGTAACGGCCTGTACGTAACCAGTACTTTGTTACGAGATTTGCACAATGCAAAATTCGTGTCCAGAACAACCTCAAATCCGAAGATTGTCCTGTCACCAGGTCGCCACGTGTAACCTCCCCCTCACTTTCCGACCTTAATGACAGTGAAAAATGAAACCGCGTGTACCTAATGGGAGTTTTGGAAAAGCAATCGTCACCGAAGTTAACCTGTCGGTAAAGAGGGAGGAAAGGGTTACATCTAAATGAAAGGAAATGTGCTAATGAAACTGGTGGAAATTAATTTTGAAAAGGGGTAAAGTTAATAAAGAAAGTAAATGTGCAGCCATTACGTTAACAATTAACTAGCGGTAATTAGGTATTTGAGATTTGGGGGAAATCACGGTCGCCAGTCCTAAGGACAATTACTATAGTAACTGAAAAAGAAAGGTTATTACACATATAATTAGCACTAGAAGCGTGGCAACTGAAGGTTGACACGTGTAGTGTGAAAACTGAAAGTTTGTCAGAAGTAATAAATTTCGCTACACCCTGACTTAATTTAGCAAAAGAATTAATAAAACCGGAAAATCGAAAGTTAATTTAGTGACTGAAGTTAATACTGAGCTTTCTTTCTGAAGCACATCGAAATTCAGTAAAATACGGTTAGTCTTGGACTACCTCAACAATCATTTCAAAAGCTACTTGAATCTACGCAATTTAGAAATAAGAGATTTAACTTTGATCTTGAATTAAATGATTCTGAACAATTAACAATAGTAAAATTTAGTACGTACCAAGCTGAGCTGCAGTCACAGGTAAGCTAAAATACGATAACAAAACTCGCACTCTTAATTTGTGCTTGTGTAATCTGAATATTGAAGCCAGCTATGAATACCTTTGAGATTAAAGCAGTGAAATGATGTTACTTTAATGCTGGCGTCTGAATTTCAACGACACTCGGGTTCATTCCGGAAAAGGAAGGGACCCTGCTTGGTAATGCAATTGGGACAATGAGCAACAAAGGTTCATGCTAAGTTGCTGTAATTTTGCGAGGCAAATGGAACAAGATTAAAAGCTGAGGTCTGCCATACAGTTCTAAAACTTTACGTGCTTCCAGTCTTCCTTGTTGGTTGATTGAAGGTTCGAAACCGTCGATCGAGGAGGTGGCGACAGTCACTCATTGTCGGCCGTCGCTGTTGCAGAAGCTGGATGTTGGCGCGCCTTCTTCTCGACACGGTCACCAGACGAAACGGGCTCTTGATATGCGCTAGTTAATGTTTCCCGTCCGCGACACCATGTCAGAAACTATCATCGCAAGTCGAGCGCAATTACATGCTGCCAAACCCCGAAAGCGCGGCAACTCGCGGAAGCGTCACACAACACACCTGCTCCACTCGCTACTCCAGCCAGACTCCTTCTGCTCAGCCCGCGCTCCACGCGGCAGAGTTAACACTACCAAAGATCCTACACACTTTGATTCTTCACATGACCTATCGCCGTAATCGTTCGATAGCAGTTTTCCCTAGGCAAGACCCAGCGTAAAAATACAAATGATATTTACGAAACAAACCAATTATACATCGACATAAATGCATAAATATACAAATAGTAAAACAATTACAATATACAAAGAGACAGAAATGTCATATCTTGAGGTAACAAAGCAAGGAAAAAAAATAGTACAATAGATGGAAATAGGAGGATATGCATTTCCGGCGTTACAAACTCAAGTATGTATGCATCTTTAGGGACCATGTCCACCCCTACATGCAGTTTGTTTTACCTCGGCACGATGGCATCTACCAGCAGAAAATGTCCATGTGTCATACAGCTTGCAATGTACGTGCCTGGTTCGAAGAGCAGCAGGAAGGACTTTACGTACTCCCCTGGCCACCAAACTCCCCAGATGTAAACCCAATCGAGAATCTGTGGGACCATCTCGATTGGACCGTTCTCTCCATCGATCCCCAACTGAGAACCCAGCTCAGATGGTCACGACACTCTAGCGCCACTCCCCTGTCGGTGCTTTCCAAGATCTCAGTGACTTTTCCTGCACGTTTCGCAGAGGTGCTGCAAAAGGTCGCTATTCAGGCTTAATGTGACTGGTCAGTGTATATACCCTGCACTCCACTGTATAATGCGGTCCTGTCCAATTCCAGCAGCATAATGAGCGAGGAAAAATGACTGTATGTATGTCCATTTAAGAGCCCTAAACTCATCTCATTCTCATTCTGCAAACGAGAGGTATACGATGGTGCCAAAACAATTGTCTCGCTGACTCCTTCGAATTTAGATGCTCTACAGTGTTTCGCCAGAACTACCCCGTCTTTTTCCACTGATACCCATTTTAGTTCCCATAGCATTCCCGTTAGTTTAGTGTGGGCTGTAGAAGCCTGTTACGATATTACTGCATAACGACTCCAGAAAGTGCAACAATACACTATTACTGGTCGCACTAGCGTCTTGAATGTGATTTCCTTTACTGATAGTCGGCCGCTGTGGCCGAGTGGTTCCAGGCGCTTCAGTCCGGAACCGCGCTGCTGCTACGGTCGCAGGTTCGAATCCTGCCTCGGGCATGGACATGTGTGTTGTCCTTAGGCTAGTTAGGTTTAATTAGTTCTAAGTCTCGGGGGCTGATGACCTCAGATATTCAGTCCCATAGTGCTTAGAGCCTTTTGAACTATCTTTACTGATACTCTACATTTCCAAGGACCCATTCAACAAATCTATTTCCTTCATACGCCTTTCATAATACCGATTACGTTTTCACTTTTTAAAATTACCCCTCAATACTTACACGATGTGACGTGCTAAAGATGTTCGCCATTAACTTTTTAATCGTGTACCGTCGGGTCCTTTCTCTTTGTTGCACCCATTAACTTGCATTTATTCACATTTAAACAGAGCTGTCTGTCAGTACACTCAGTGGATATACTGTCCAAGTATCTTTGCATTTCTCTACAATCAGTCAACGACGATACTTTTCTGTAGACAACAGCAACGTACGCGAACATTCGTACAGTGATAATATGGAAGTTACTACACAGTCAGCAAAGGACATAATAATTAACTGATCAGATCGACAAGGCGACAATGTGCAGAACAATATCCTCTGAACGGCCGCTTCGAGGTGCAGATATTCCAGCGGAATTACAGACGGTTTGCAGTTCGATGTGCATCACACTTGATGTAACTGTGCTGTCATAAATTATAATGCAAATCCCACATCTACACAGCACACATACACACACACATACACATACACACACACACACACACACACACACACACACACACAGAGAGAGAGAGAGAGATATTTACACACACACTCTAATTCCTTAAATGTAGTGTAAAGAAAGGACAGAAAAGTTGTATCATTATTTACCTAGTGGCTAGAAAATTTAAAATGTGTTTCTATATCCCCACAGCACTATTTGGGATTAAAGACAGCTAATTATTGTCCACGTTTCGTTAGATGCTGCATTAAATGAGTTGTTCTCTGTCATCAGAGAAGACAGACCGTGATGATATGGATAGCGTCCTCCTTTGCACTACATTAGTCCATTGTACCCGATGGAGGTCTTCAGTGATTGTAGCAGCGGTGGTCCACGAGTAGCTTCTTATGATACACGCCAGACTCAACTCTTTCCTCGCAGTACTGTCTCTTATATTGGTATGAAACACACTGTTTACTTTTACAGCTGGCTTTAATTTGCAGCTGTTCATTTTGTAGCAGGTCTGCAAGTTAATCTGATCGTGCTGCCTCCTTTGCAAGTGTATCAGCAAACATTGTCCTCCTATACCGGACTGCTTCCTCATCAGCATCATAATGTTCTTCTGACGAAGAGATTCTGACCGCATGAAAAGTGTGCTAGCAGCAAGACACAATCAGTGCGTTCTCTGCGTGATAGCGCCAAAACAGAGTTACTAAACACAGCCTTCCGAAATTCCTTCCCGAAAAGGAGATGAAGCAAATATTCCAGAATTCGAATCAAGAACGGTTGCCAACATGAGTGACTTTGAAGCAGATATGCTCGGAGTAGTGAAGCAACTTAAATCACTTAAAAAAGCAAGTCTTCTGGTCCAGACTGTATACCAGTTAGGTTCCTTTAAAGAGTATGCTGATGCAATAGCTCCATACTTAACAATCATATACAACCGCTCGATCGACGAAGAATCCGTACCCAAAGACTGGAAAGTTGCACAGATCAGACCATTATTCAAGAAAGGCAGCAGGAGTAATCCATTAAATTACAGGCCCATATCATTAACATCGATATGCAACAAGAACGTGTATGGTGTCCGAGCATTATGAATTATCTCCAAGACAACGGGCTATTGAAACACTGTCAACTTGGATTTAGGAAACATCGTTCTTGTGAAACAGAATTAGCTTTTTACTCACACGAAATGCTGAGAGCTATCGACAAGGGTTTTCAAATTGATCACTTATATCTAGATTCCCAGAAGGCTTTTGACGCTATACCTCACAAGCGGCTTGTAATCAAATTACGTGCTAATGGAAAATCGTCTCAGTTATGCGACTGGTTTCATGATTTCCTGTCAGAGTGATTACAGTTCGTAGCAAATGACAGAAAGTCATCGACCAAAACAGAAGTGATTTCTGGGGTTCCCTAAGGTAGTGTTATAGGAACTCTGTATAAACTTATCTGTATAAAGGATTTAGACGACGATCTGAGCAGCCGTCTTAGGTTGTTTCCAGATGATACTGTCGGTAAGCGTCTAGTAAAGCCGTCAGAAGACCAAACCCAATTGCGAAACGATTTAGAAAACATATCTGTACGGTGTGAAAATTGGCAATTGACCCTAAATAATGAAAAGTCCATTAAAATTCGGTTCCACGATAAATCAGTCAAATCTACATGCCGTAATTTCGACCAGATACCTAGGAATTACAATTACGAAAATCTTAAATAGCAAAGAACACGTAGAAAAAGTTGTGGGAAAGGCAAACCAAAAACAGTGTTCTATTGGCAGAACACTTAGAAAATGTAACAGATCTGCTAAAGAGACTGCCTACACTACACTTGTCCGTCCTCTTTTGGAGTACTACTGCGCGGTCTGGGATCCTTACCAGATAGGATTAACGGAGTACATCGAGAAAGTTCAAACAAGAGCAGCACCTTTGGTATTATCGCGAAATAAGGAGAGTCTCGCTGACATGATACAGGATTTGGGGTGTAAGTCATTAAAACAAGGGCGATTTTCGTTACAGCGGAATCTTCTCACGAAATTTCAATCACCAACTTCCTGCTTCAAATGCGAAAATAAGTTGTTGATGCCGACCTACATAGGGAGAAACGATCATCATAATAAAATAAGGGAAATCGGAGCTCGCACGCAAGATACAGGTGTTCCTTTTTTCTGCGCGCTGTTAAGAGATTGGAATAATGAACCCTCGGTCAGGCACTCAAGTGTAATTTGCAGAATATCCACGTAGATGTAGATCTAGACTACTCTGCCACTAGTTCGATTGTTTGTTTCATAAGTAACCGCTCTTGCCGTACACTAAATGGTTCTTTAAAAGCAGCGTAGTAAAACGTGAATCTGATTGTGTTGTCATCCGTTTTTAACATATTTAAGCCCTTCTAATATGGCTGTAAGTATTAACACAAAAGATTCCGTGGAAACTCTCAATCGTCCACGCCGCCGTGTCTTTTTATACTCCCACTCGTTTCATAATGTCGGCAGTTTCGCAGTTGAGAGAACCTTCTGTGTAATTTCAAAACATTAAACAAAGGACTTAAATTTCACCACACTTTCTAGGCGATACTCGTAAAGCATGTTTAACTAAGTTAATTCGAAAGTTATTGGCAGGAGGAATGAAACATGTGCAATCCATATTTTTATTTTATTTTTTAAAATTTCAATTAGCCCTTTTGGAGGGTAAAATAAATCAACATTGCTCCTGCCTCTTTCTTTTCAGCTGAAGTTCCCTTTAGTGCCACGCTTCCTACATCCTAAATAACGTTGTTCCTTCTCTTCTTGTGTCCATTTTCTTCCAGTTCTTGATTTATTTCTGCCCTGAAAGCCTGCCATTTCTATAGCTTCCTTAAAAAGTGTTCCGTTTCTTGCCGTGTCCATTTTAGATATCACTTTTTGCTTCTCTTGGGACAAGGTATTCGGACGGCTGAAAGTATGTGTAGGGATCGTGACGGACGAGGATTGAATATAATAGTAACGAAAAATAAGAGGAGAACAGTTATAAAAGTCATTGCAGAACTGAATGTCGCACAGGTGAACATTGTCAGCACCAAAACAACACGAGGGAGATCCGTAATTGTGAAACGCAGGGCGATCTGAAATTCCAAAACCACACGCCAAGGACGCAAGTGGTCCTAACAGTGCGATGTGCTGAAGTCATCAAACTTGAACTGTGGAGCAATGGAAGAACGTCATTTGGTCGGATGAACCTTGTTGCACATTGTTTCCAACTTCTGGCCCAGTCTACATCCCAAGAGTAGAACATGGAGGGTGTTTGGTGATGATTTAAGCAGCCACATCAGTGCTCTGCAAGGTCTCATTACTGCTGAGAATTATGTGATCATTTTGACTGATCATGTCCATCCCTTGGTACAAAGTTTGTTCCTCAGTGGTCACGCTGTGATCCAAAACGATAGCGCCCTCTTTCACACAGCTTGCATTGCCCAGAACTGGTTTTGTGAGCACGAGGATGAATTGTCGCATCTCCCCTGGCCACCAGTCTCCAGATCTCAACACTACTGAGCCTTTGTGGTCTACTTTAAAGAGAAGGCCATTAAAATTGCTACACCACGAAGATGACGTGCTACAAACGCGAAATTTAGCCGACAGGAAGAAGATGCTGTGATATGCAAATGATTAGCTTTTCAGGGCATTCACACAAGGTTGGCGCCGGTGGCGACACCTACAACGTGCTGACATGAGGAAAGTTTCCAACCGATTTCTCATACACAAACAGCAGTTGACCGGCCTTGCCTGGTGAAACATTGTTGTGATGCCTCGTGTAAGGAGGAGAAATGCGTACCACGACGTTTCTGACTTTGATAAAGGTCGGATTGTAGCCTATCGCGATTGCGGTTTATCGTATCGCGACACTGTTGCTTCCGTTGGTCGAGATCCAATGACTGTTAGCACGATATGCAATCGGTGGGTTCCAGAGGGTAATACGGAACGCCGTGCTGAATCCCAACGGCCTCGTATCACTAGCACTCGAGATGACAGGCATCTTATCCGCATGGCTGTAACGGATCGTGCAGCCACGTCTCGATCCCTGAGTCAACAGATGGGGACGTTTGCATGACAACAACCATCTGCACCGAACAGTTCGACGACGTTTGCAGCAACATGGACTATCAGTTCGGAGACCATGGCTGCGGTTACCCTTGACGCTGCATCACAGACAGGAGTGCCTGCGCTGGTGTACTCGACGACGAACCTGAGTGCACGAATGGCAAAACGTCATTTTTTCGGATGAATCCAGGTTCTGTTTACAGCATCATGATGGTCGCATCCGTGTTTGGCGACATTGCAGTGAACGCACATTGGAAGCGTGTATTCGTCATCGCCATACTGGCGTATCACCCGGCGTGATGGTATGGGGTGCCATTGGTTACACGTCTCGGTCACCTCTTGTTCGCACTGACGGCACTTTGAACAGTGGACGTTACATTTCAGATGTGTTACGACCCGTGGCTCTACCCTTCATTCGATCCCTGCGAAACCCTACATTTCAGCAGGATAATGCACGACCGCATGTTGCAGGTCCTGTACAGGCCTTTATGGATACAGAAAATGTTAGACTGCTACCCTGGTCAGCATATTCTCCAGATCTCTCACCAATGGAAAACGTCTGGTCAATGGTGGCCGAGCAACTGGCTCGTCACAATACGCCAGTCACTCACTACCCTTGATGAACTGTGGTATCGTGTTGAAGCTGCATGGGGAGCTGTACCTGTACACGCCATCCAAGCTCTGTTTGACTCAATGCCCAGGCGTATCAAGGCCGTTATTACGGGCAGAGGTGGTTGTTCTGGTATCTGATTTCTCAGGATCTATGCACCCAAAATGAGTGAAAATATAATCACATGTCAGGTCTAGTATAATATATTTGTCCAATGAATACGAGTTTATCATCTTCATTTCTGTGACTTCATTTCTTCTTGGTGTAGTAATTTTTATGACCAGTAGTGTTCTATTTTGCAGGAAGAATTGTATGAGATTGCCTTGAAAACCGTATTGAATCTCCGTTTATCCGTTCCGAGGTGACTGCAAGCTGTTCTGAATGCCAACGAGTATCCTACATCGTATTAGGCTCTGTAATATCTTGTGTCCCTGGTGTTTCCATATTTTTGTCCACCCCGTGTATATCTGTATTAGATACCAGAGCAAAAATGCTACTATCGGAGCACGGAAAAGGTTAATGTGCTCGTGTTTTAAAAGACTGTCACTGAAAAGTTGGGTATGAACTGCTTCATTCTATCTTCTTCAGGGCCTTAAAAAAATTTTCCAAAAATCTTGGCATGCTAATACATTTTAACATGCAATCACATCTAACTCCCACAAGCTCCCCTAACTCTAACTCGTTCAGCCGGCCGAAGTGGCCGTGCGGTTAAAGGCGCTGCAGTCTGGAACCGCAAGACCGCTACGGTCGAAGGTTCGAATCCTGCCTCGGGCATGGATGCTTGTGATGTTCTTAGGTTAGTTAGGTTTAACTAGTTCTGAGTTCTAGGGGACTAATGACCTCAGCAGTTGAGTCCCATAGTGCACATAGCCATTTTTTCTAACTCGTTCACAGCCACTAGTCCATCGCTTTTAAGTAGTTCATACCCATCCGCTCTCACTTGCTAATTCTCAGTCATTCAGCCCAACGCATTGTCATTATCTCTTTGTGTCTCTCTGTCACAGTCTCTTGTCTCAAAGCCATAGTCTTCTTCGTTCTGCCCTACTAATACTGTCTCATCTCACTACCACTGTCTCCCTCTTGCTCTCGCTTACTGCTACCTATCTCATTTATTCATTCTCATTGCTGCTGTCTCTTCTCACTGTGACTATCTCTCTCTTCCTTGTTGTCAATGTCATATAATCTGTCTCTCATTAACGCTAGCTCTGACCCAATTCCACATTCTCCTTCTCTTTATTTCTCTCCCAGTGGCAGCGTCTGCTTCATTCATGTCCCAGTAGTGTTCTGTCATTGTCAGCTATGCTCCACTGCCTCAGTGTCATTCTCTTTCTCTTACACTACCATTATCCTCTTCTCTCTTTTTTGTATACCACAACCACTCTCTATTATCTTCCAGTATTTATTGCTTTTCCATCTCTTTTCCATTGCCGTTGTCTCCTTCTGTCTCAACGCAAAAGAGCGCGAGTACGTTTGCGTGCCAAAATTTTTGGGAAAATTTTTAAAGGTGCTGAGGAATGTAGAAAGAGGCAGCTAGTACCGCATTTTTTAGTCACAGAATTTTAAAACAGGAGCATATTAGCCTTTTTTGTGCTCCCATAGGAGCTTTTTCCACCTGTCCTCTTCTTTTACCTGCTACAACAGCACATGTCACTCATATGAAAAGAACTTTAGAGGTCAGTAAAACTCTGACAGTTTACTTACGTGAAATTGAAATAACACAGAACTAATTTTATACTACATACGTGGATTTTGCGTGCAAAAAAATTTTGAGTATGCCTCAGTACTACAAGGGGTTCCCAGAACCTTTCCGATGATAACGGAGACACTTTGCACACGCTACGTTTCCGCCTCAGACCGGGTGTTATATTCGTATTTTGTGTGTACAAGAAGAATAACTTAGAATCTCCGGATGTCGGACGTGGGTAAAGATATCAAGAAACCTTTCATGGTTGTTCGAGGTCAGGATCTTAGGAATATATCGTAAAAACTACAGCCATTTACTGTGTCTACCTGCCTTGAAATCCGCTGTTCGGTTTTGGTACCCAATACTAAGTTCTTGGGGTGTTTCTCGATAACGGATAAATATTTTTGAAAACGAAAAAATGGCTCTTGTAGACAAATGCTTAGAGAATATACCGTTAAAATGTGAACAATTTGATACTGTTATTTATTAATAAAATTTCACCTCACACTGGATTTTACTTCCGTATTCTATGTGTATAACCAGCGTAACTTTGAACTTCCGTATCTCGGAAACTGGTATACAAAGGAAATTTTCACGTTTGTTAAAGATCGGGTTCTTAGGAATCTATCGCAAAAATTTCAGCCATTTGCTGTGCATACCCGTCTGGGAACCAGCGTCTTGTTTTTGGTTCCACCCAGAAAGCATATTTTTGGAGTGTTATCAGGAACTGCCTATGAATTAAAAGGTACCTCCATAAGCCCTTTGAGGCGCACTATAGACGAAGTATAACGCAAAAAGAACCAAACGATGTGCTCCGTTTGCCTAGGCTGGAGGAAATACGTGATATTCAAAACTTTGGCTCCGTATTGCAGGATAGTTACAGTACGACGATTCTCCTGTTGGGTATACAAATGGTCCTTAGCCCAAGGGCTATCCAAAACACTTGGCCCCACCTTTCTATCACCAATAGAACGCGAGGTATGAGCCCTGGAAAAATAACGTTTTTATGCCCGACGTTTTCGAACATATTGGGTATTGCATGCTGTCGCATGCGTCTCGATTAATCTCTACTCCTGGTATTTACCTCATTCTTTCAATTTTTTCTAATTGAGCTCTCCGTTTGTTGTCAGCTTAAGAGTTTCCACTGCATAGAGTCTTTCTGATGTGACCACTGTTTTATAGTTATTGAACGTTCTCCACTACTTTCTAGTATTACGTGTAGCACTGTACGCAAATGCACATTTATATTTCTTGGGAGTCGACAGCAGAGAGTACACTGGTTTTAAATTTTCCTGACGGATCAAAACTGTCTGCTAGGACTTGAAATCAGGACCTTGCCTTTTGGAAATAATGCACTTGCTGAGTAAACTATCCACAAAATTTCGACTACACTTGTTTGACGTTGAGAGAAACCAACCGCTATAACCTATTCCTAGATCTCAAAATTATTGTCTTTTTAACTGATATATTCGTCAGTAATTATGACGAACTCATCAGGAACAGTAACAGCGCTGGTTAGTTTTAACTACTGACGCGCTCGTGTTGTGATGTTTCAGGACGGATGCGCTCATACAGCAGACGATCCGGCGCAAGTTCCATGACTGCACCGTGCTGACCATCGCCCACCGTCTCAACACCATCATGGACTCCGACCGCATCCTCGTGATGGACGCTGGCCAGGTCGCGGTGAGTCTAATGACCCCTCGCTTGGACGTAAACATTACTGCATGCCTACGAAATGACATATAAACGTTGTACGATGATCGTTCAGTGAATTATGCCCTTCATTTCTTTCTCAGATCATATTCTTAAGAGTAGGAATTTGGTGACAGTTTTAGTCAATATTTCTGTTAAATGTTGTATTTTTCTACACAATTTCCGTCAAGTTCTATGGCTTTACGCTATCGTAATGTAAAGAGAGTCTATTCACTGTTGGTAGCGTCTCCTGTCCTGAGTTCGTAACCATGTTTACACTGCATGAACTGCACTCTCGTCAGTTTCAATGTGTGTCCCACATAGGGAATCCTCAAATGGCCCACAGAGACGGAAGGCAGAGGACTCCAAATCTGGGCTGCAGGGTGGACCTCCATCCAAATTTGGTGATGTGTTTCCAGGTTCTGAATCTTGCGTGTGGATGTGCAGTGTCATGTTGGAACAAGATTACTTTTGGATTCTTGTCAAGCCAAAAACATGTCAGAAATGGTTCTTGAGTTCCTTCACAGTTTCCACATCTGCTTCTGAATAATCATTGACATTTTTAGCATCATATCCACTACAATGATACCATCACTGTCCCAAAAGACTGTTGTCATGACTTTGTCAGCAGGGGAAGCTACACTGAATTTCTTCTTTTAGTGGTGCGACTCCAGTGACTGCCTTTTTATTTCAGCTTAGAGTAAGGCAACCAGGTTTCATCACCTGTAACGATTTGTGACAGAAATACCTTTCTATTGGTCTCAAACTGTTCCAGCAGTTCAGTTGAGCCGGCTTTTCTTTGAATCATGTGGTCTGTTGTGAACATTCGTGGAACTGCTCTTGAGTACACCTTTGACTATCCAAATGTATCAATCACTACGCAGACACTTACAACGCTCACTGACAGTGGTACAACCAATTCTCTAGTTGTGGTACTCCATCCTTGCATCAGTAATGGTATCCGTGCGATTCACCATTTCAGTGACATCCTGAACATTGTCGATCATGAACCTGACACTGTAACTCTCTTTAGCCATCATTCAACAGTAGTCTTATCGACTGCATCATTACCATACAACCCACACAAACATTTGTGGATGTGAAACAAGTTTGCTTTTCTGAAACCGAGAATTCATCACATTGCGTGTAACGACTGTTTCACACGAATGCCATTTTGATGTTGAACTATGGCTCTGTCTCCCATCTGAATTGTTCGAAATTTCACACACATGTGGAAGAAACATCAAATTTGAAGCACCTAAAAGGATGCTACATATATACATATTAATATCTGTAAGAGATCTGTGATATTATTTATTGAGTGACCCTGAGTCGTAGGCTATTGCTCGCAAACAAACATGTCATCTTCTGGAATCTCACAACCTCTTTAATTGTGATTCCTGTGATGACTATACAGACAAATCGTGGAGCCATATTCTATTTCACATAGTTGATGAAGACTTACATCAAAAGCAGGATCTGCTGGTTGTTTCTTCATCTGACTGCTGCTTATCAACTTCATGTTTTCGATGTTCTTTTCTTAGGTGCTGTGAGCCTTCATGAACAAACTGATGCCATGTCTTTGATGTATTCTTGGAGGTGTTGGGGGCCTTCATGAACAACCTTATGCCGTGCTTGTCATACAGATGATGTAACATCTCCATTTTCACTATTAATCAAGCACTACTGAATGTTGCATTCCAGGGTACCTTTATACTTGTTACATTGTCTGCTCTGCATAGTTTGTCTATTAAATTAATCCTACATGATTTGCTTGGGGAGGTGAGAGTTTGGCACGGTGACCACATGACCAGCAGTTGACTGAAACTGAAGTTTGGTAACTGTCACCTAAATGCTACTAGCATGCAGTTACACCTGTGCTGCTATGCCATTTTGCCATTTTATTCTAATGATTCTCCACATACAGAGATGACTATCATTCTCGAGGATAATTACGTCCTCCTCTTGGTGTTCCAAGTTTCAAAGTCATAAGTTAGTTTCTTCTTCATTATCAGTCTTTCAATTGGTTGACAGCTCTCCACTTCGATCTGTCAGAAGCTAATTTCTTAATTTCTTTATAATTAAACTGCATCATGTGTAGCTAGTTTTAAAAATGCCAGTCATGGTAAGTTAGGTTGGGCATTACAATAGATAGCTTATTCCAGGTGCTGATGGCATGACGGGGCAAAAGTTATACGCTACACATTGAATATGTATCCTTAGAATCATCCTCTTTTGGCTGTGATGGCAGAAGAAATGTATAAAATACAGAAATTAACTGGCAATATGAGCAATCTGTAATGGACGACGTGGCTCAGAGACTCGGGATGATTTGTCGTTTCCAGACAAACAAATCGACTAGTAAAATCTGGAAAACATCTTCATTTCTGAAGGAGCTCCCTGAACAATGATATACAGAGAACCAAAAATGTGGAAATCCGAAACTGTTACAGCAGAATATAGAATACAGCAGAATATAGAATAAGTGAAAGTCTCTTAATACTAAACTCACCCATAGATGCCTTCATTATGCATGGAGAGAGCAAGTGTGCACCCTCATATAGCAGCATTATTAGGTGATGCACTTTGCCAATATGCTCTCAGAATGAGTGATGCTCTGAAGAACATTGGAATGTTTGTATACGTGTTGCAGCTGGACCAGGTACATTAAGTACCATTCTTCTGGTCAAATATCATCATGTCCCTCGAGAATTCGCATAACATCTCACCATACAGATGTTTAGTAGTACCGGGAGCCCGAGACCACCCACTTTATTGTACAGCAATTTTGGCCTCGTATTGCATTCTGTACGATGTGAATATGTTAGAGATATCCTATACCAGGTAGATCTCAAAATTTATTACTCTGTAACATGTATCTCCCTGTTTGTTTATATCATCATTCAACATCAACCAGTGTGTAAATGTCTCATTTAGACTCTGTTACTAATTCATCTCTTGAACTATGAAAACATTTAAAGAAATCTTGAGATTGTGAAATGAGTCCTTCTCTATTGTTCGACTTCTTTATTCATGGGAAGTGATATATACCCATGAGAAGTTTCTGTTTAGATTTTTTAATGCCTTTATTGTTTTTATTTATTCCTCTTACCAATTTTAAATTAAATCTTGTCACATCTTTTCAAATGGAGTTGCTGTGTAATTCATTACATTGTACCATGTTGCTATTATTATTCGCTTCAAATTCTCACCTTCTCCTTTCGATTTCCTTTGCTTTCCTTGCACCTGCAACATCTTTTGCTGTTTGAGTAAGAGTCTTTGTTAGTTAAGTGCCAACCATTTACCAAAATGTTTCATTTAATCTGGTATAACTCCCTATTTTGTGATAAGTTGTGATAATCTGAATTCCTGACTTATAGTCTAACGAATCTGGTTCCTTCTAATTTTATATGTATTTCTTACTACGCACCTTACGAGTCTCGTATGATAATTTGCAATTCTGTACTAGTTTATGACAGTCACACCCTGGACAGTATCTTCATTATTTGATGAAACATATTTAGCTTAGTTCTTACTCTTCTCTGGTCCTTGCCAAGTCTAGTTTCTGTTTACTTTATTCTGGATGAATGTTGTGAGGAGAAACATTTAGTTCTTCATGACAGATTCCATAAACACGTCAATTCAGTTGCGAGACAGCAGATTTTGACTCACTGCACGGAATTCAGTGCGGGTTAGTGAGAGCACATGTGAAAAGATGCGAGGCTTGAACGTATGAAATGGGCAATCGGATCTAACATGGTTGGTTCCCTTAATCTTTATCAACACTAAATTAAGGACTCTCTTATTTCTTAGCAGAGTAATTCATAATATAATCTGTTTTTCGCCCTGTTTCCTACAGTATAATATTGCTGCATCTTTCTGATGAGATCTCGCCATGTTTCCAACACCACTGCAAACATAGTTCCTTCAGCATGTGTGTCCTCTCATTCTCACTTCGTCAGACACTTCCTGCTTCCCCAGTGTAAGCCACTGGAACCTTCGATTCCCCACTCACTGCCACCACTGGAAAGAGAGAATGCACTAATGCTGTTTGAACTGGTTGTTCCCCACAGGAGTACGGGACCCCGCACGAGCTGCTGATGTGGCCGGAGGGCTTCCTGACGGCTATGGTGAAGCAGACGGGACCTGCCATGGAGAAGCAGCTGAGGGCCATGGCGGAGGAGGTGCGTCGCAATATAATAAGTCTAGTTCAACACTATTTCTGCCGGTCGGTTACAGTGTCGCTGGGCACACACAGTGTAAAGTCGTTGTACAAAAGCACTTTCTTCTGTGTTTATGAACGGTATAAAGAATTTCAGTTAGTTACTTCATTTCTCAATGTTTTACATGCAGCGAATCTCATAAGGAAATTGTAAATTGGCAAGTGTCATGGCATTTACCAGTTATTGCAGTCTGACACGTAATGAAGGGCCAAATAAAAACAAGGGCCAAAAACGCAAACTACAGCTAATACAGCAAACATTTTAGAGCATCCCCAATACGGATCAGCTCCTGTTGTTATCCCATCTCAAAATTTCTGTTCTGCTGCAGAACTCGCTTGTCAAGACTACTGACAAAAAAAAGTAAAAGACAGGATCTTAGATCCAATTCTCCCTTCCAACAACTTAACCGAAATATGTGTATAAAATTAGGACAGTTAAAGGTCTCTTGTGCTGTGAATCACAATGAAATTCCGTCGGTTGGAACTTAAATAGGGCAACACAGCTGTGGAGACACTATGCAATGGAATCTACTATTGTCGCTGATAGCACACATTGTTGACATACCTACTTTACCACTGACCAAATGGAGAGCGGTCTGACGTAACGGTGTAACTATGTTTTCGAATCAGGAACAACGGAGTTGGATCAAAATTGAATGTGCCAGAGGCTGTACAGCACGACAGTGCTATCCAGGTCTTCAAGAGGCTTGCGGGGAATCGGCATTGCCGTACAGAACAGTGGCACGTTGGGTAAAAGCGTTCAGAGAAGGTCGGCAAACTGTGGCAGACATGCATAGGGCAGGTCGTCGTAGCGTCTCTAAACAAGAAGTGCATGCTGTTGCCGCGTTAGTGGACAGTGATCGACGCCTTACGATTCGTGAGCTCGCGCACGAAACCGGATTAGCGCATACGACTGTGCTTCGCGTCCTGAAAGAACGCCTGGGCATGCGAAAAATTGCATCACGATGTGTTCCGCATGACTTGACAGAAATGCAGAAATGAATGCGTTACGACGCTGCTCAGACGCACTTGGAGCGCTATGAGCGCGTGGACAGGCTTTCTTACGCCGTATCGTAACGCTGGATGAGACATGGGTCACATCGTACGAACCAAAACTGAAACGCCAATCCAACGAATGGCGTCATTATGTCTCGCCGCGAAAGTCGAAAGTGCGTCAGAACCCCAGTATGGTGAAAGTTATGGAGATTCTCGTGTAAGACTGTGATGGTGTTATCATAACGCATTACGTTCCTCCACGGCAGACCGTCAATGCACAGTATTACTGTTCGTTTTTGGAACATCACCTGCGACCAGCTTTGCGAAAGAAGCGGCGACACTTTCTGCGCAACCCACCCATTTTTGCACTACAATACGCGGGCACATACAGCGCAAGCTGTGGTTGCTCTGTTCTGCCGATGGGTCCGGGAAGTACTGTACCATCCACCATACTCCCCGGACTTCGTGGCACTCGCTTCAGAACTGTTCCAGAGATCTGACAGGCAGTAGACCGCTCCATTCGGACCATCAACAGAACGGGCTTTGCTAACGGTATACTACGCCTTCCTCATCGCTGGCAACGGTTCTACACAACGCTGGTGACTACTTTGAAGGACAGTAACAGTTGCAAATATGTAACTCTTTGGTATCGGTTGTGAATAAATGGTTGCCACTATTTAAGTTACAACCCTCATACATGTATTTATTAGGAAAAATTTAACTTTCTTTTAGGCAACATTGAGTCCAGGTGTAAAGAACTTTAATTGTAGTGGCCCCTCCACAAGTTATCAAAATTTAAAACGTGTTGGAATTTGAATGGCATCAGTTGAAACTGAGCACATAATAGTTTGATTGATAGTATTTTGGAACGTACACACTGTCATATTTCTTTATTCTTTTCTTTACTATTCTGGAAGTCAATAATAGAGATAATAATGCATGTTGTTGTTGAAGTGTTCACAATTAGTTGAAGCAAGACAAAAATGAATTAGTTTGTGGTTGCACTTTTATCCAGAACAACTGTTAAAAAGTTGATACAGGCTTTTTTATCAATCAGATGAAACTATGTTCTAGAGGCATGTTAAGTCTCAAATTTATCTATGATAATAAATACATGCCAAAGCAATGAATTAAAATTTGCACCAAGGGGAGAATTCATACCCCGTACTCATGTTCACGAGGTAGATATGCTAACAGCTACATCAGCCTGGCACTGTGGCAAACATAGCTGCAAAGATTACCCTAATATGTCTCCCTCCCCAGTACAAAAACCAAATTAAGACCTCAGTCTATCTTGGTGTTCCCCTTCTCACAAATTCTAAATCATTGCTTAGACTGTATTCTGCCTAGTAAGCAAGAGACCTGCGTCGAATCGCAGTCTTGACACAAATTTTAATTCATTGCTTCAGTCTGCATTCATTATCATAAATTTTTTATAGTTGGACTTATTCATTTATGCATTTAAACAATATGCTATAAACTTTATTGGCTCCTTTTTTTGCTTCAGCTTCATGATACTAAAGTAACTCAGATTTGTGATCCTATGAACTGATTGGAGCAGAAACCATGAGTCATTGATTCTGCAGTCATCACAGTTTTATATTGACATTTCTCTATGAAACAAAACCCCTGATTAACATGAATCCTACATACACTGTGTGCTGACTCCAGAAAACTCCAGAAAAAAGCCATAAAGAGTCTCATGAATAAACAAGAGTCTCATGAATAAACCCAGACTTATATGGTTTCTGCACTCATAAATTCATTTGGAAGATCCATTAAAACAACTACTTTTCATTTATCGGCGGACACTGAAACATATACCCAGCCAATCTACGAGTTGCACTTTGAGAAGCTACTCAACATAGGGTGCGTTCATTAGGCACACTTTGGAAGCTATCCAGCCCGAGAACCTAATTTAAATTAGTTCCATTTGTTAACTATACAATTGCACTTAAGTGTGGCATACACAAACAGTATAAAATAAAAGGATTAGGTTCAGCAGAAATGTAATTAAATACATTATTGTTTTTATTTCCACAACATGTATCTATTTTGGACCACTGCTAGATTTATTTTTAGCCATCCTTTATAGAATTTGTCCTGAAACAATTCACATTTTTGCATCCTACACAAAAATTAAAAGAACAACCTTGACTTGCCCATTATGTTAATAATTACCTCAGGATCACTTTCCCGGGTAGTTGACAAACAGAATATGGGTAGGTGCACTTTTAAGGAAGTGCTGCAGTGCACTTCATTACCAAGAGCTGTGTGTACAGCGTGCGACTTGTTGTGTATGACGTGGCAGCATAGCTGATCTGGGCTGGGTGTCGGACTATAATAAGTTTCAATAATAGCCATTCTGCACTCACAACCACGATCTTGAAGAAACTGTGAGGAGATGTTAGGGAACCTCACATGAGGCATAGCAGTAAGTATATATCCAAGCCACCTCTCGACCCTAGCGATCTGCAAAATTCATCGTAGGCATTTGGTTGCATTTGACTGAAAATTTCAGATTCGTTGCCTCTTCAATTGAATTATATGTTACATGACACTTTTTCCCCCACACTAAAACAAAAACACACAACTGTTAAAAAATTTCCCTCACTGAAGCACTCCTGCCAAATGCTTGTTTTAGATAGTATTTGCAAAGTCCATTTCATTTTGAGTTGTAAATCTTCTCAGGCTTCCTCCAATTGCTCCTCCATTGTGTATTATTGCCCTAGTGGTCTATTAAAGTAAACAGGACCTACCTCACACACAATGTTTGTGGAGCAGGTTTTAGCCTGCTGTGGCTAATTGTCTTCGTCCTGTATTCATATGCAGTAGGTTTCCTTTAGTGTACAGACATGGCTAAATACATCATCCAAGGACATGTATAATAGTGAGTCCTTGTATTTTCTAATTGTAGTAGTACATTATCAAGCAAAAGCTGGTCCTACAAAAAATTTCGTAAGTATCACGTGACTTCTGACACATTCGTCCACACTATATGTACCAAAAATAGCTGCATTCAAGACTAATCTCGAGCGTTTGTGTTGCTCTGTTTGTCTGTTAATTTGAAGGTTGTCATAAATGAAAGGAGGGCTTTTGACATTTTGCAAGTGACTGCTGCATTTCAAGTTTTTGCCCTTCTGCTTCAGGCCTTCCGCAAAACAGAGTCGCCAGAGGAGGACTCAGATACAGAGGAGCAAGAGGAAGTTGTGGAAGAGAAGAAGTAGAAGAAATGCATATAGGAATGGGGAACTGTGAGAGCATCACACAAATCTGGAGGAGAATGTGACTGAGAGCAGTCCTGTGCACTGTATTAAAGTATTTTTGTTAATTTAATGTAGCTGTATGTCGTCTGTCACAAAATATAATAATTATATTTGTAATAAACAAAGTCTTCATTATTTACATACCATTATATCTTTAAGAAATCCATCATTACCTGCAGCCCGAAAGGTTTAGCTTTCTCCATAATAGGGAAGTAGATGAGTTCAGGTTTCCTGACTTTTAAAAAGATTTTATCTCATTATGACTAAAAAAAATTGCTCGCTTGAGATATGAAACTGTTTAACAACTTTTCAAGAGGCACAATGAAATACATTATCATCGCTGAGGACCCTTCTACAGACTCAGAGCTAACTTCTGATCTGCTCAGGAAATGTGGTGCACCCTCTGTTGTTTCAACTTGCAGCTCTATAGTGTGTTCATTAGTGACCAAAAGTTGTAAAATATGTTCTATGTGACTAATAACAAACACTGGGGAAACAATTTCAATTAAGCAAATGAACAAACTAGCTTCAGAATTGGATACAGTTCCATGGGAAATTTGTAAGTGGTGAGTTAAAATATTAAATGAAGCAATCTGAACGAATTTTCACTGAGTCTCAGACTACATAATTTGAGAAATTTTTTGAGCTGCAAAAATATGTGTACTGAGCCCCATCAATAAGTAAAGGCAATGATTCAAAGCATCAGTACACTGGAGAATGTATATGCCAGTCCCCCAGTTTCCACTAAACTTCATGAGCGTAGTGAGAAACGCAGAACTGAAAGCAGGGTCAGGCAAAGATATTCCATATTACCAAAAACATTCCCAGCAATCAGAAAGGAAATTTTCGGTTTCAGAAAATGGGAAAAATAAGAAGGGAGACATGCTAGTGGAAAACGCTTGAACCACATTTGGTTTACTGACGATGTTTGCCACTAGTACAGATAAATTTCAAAGATGACTGAATGAGCATATGTGAAAGTAAATCTTCAAATAACAAAACTAAAATACTGTATAGCCAAGAATATGACTAATTATGACATTGCTACCAACAGTTAACAGCATGGCCCTTAGAATATTCAGTCTTTTATCACAGTTGCTTAAAAGTCCAGACAATTTCATTCTAAGATGAACTTCTACAGCTGTGCGTGTAATGACACACTACAAATGTACATCCACAGTATTAACATAATACCGTTAACACTCGCTCAGAATTAAAACTTTTCTAAAACTGTAGTTCATTGACATCCACATCGTGGCCACTCGCAGCTGTCATAATTCAGAACAATATGTATTAGTGGTGGGTGTGCTGGTAATATGTTTGTTTTTGGGTGTTGCAGTGGAATATGGAACAGGCTACAAGAGAAAGTTATGGTATTTGGAATAGCTGGATATTCTACAAAATGTTGCTAAGATGTCTTGTATCTTCGAGAGTGGGAGGCGAGCGAAGGAGGTTGATGGGATAGATGTTAAAAGGCATGGTGAATGAGTATTTTAGTGGGCTGAAATGGCACAGATTGTTCTGTTTTGACAGGTGGTTGCTTGGATTCACCTTTGTCAGAATAGGTGGGATAGAATTACTTGCTGGTGTTACAAGTTGGAGGGGAAGTGAGACAGGTGCACTGTTTTAGGAAGTGAGCTACTTTGATATGTGTTGGAGGGGGGGGGGGCAACTGGGAAAGTTTTTCCAATTGGACGTGATCATTGTATACCAGAGACTTTTGAGTGCGTCAGGACTGAAGATACGATTTTGATGGTTTAACTCTGTCGTGGTGCTGGTAGACTGGGGTTCCTTCCATGATTAAGTAGTCTATTATGTGGGCAGATTCTGTAAATGTTCAGATTAGCAAGGTGGGGTCCAAGTAGCCGATTAGGAGAGCATTACGGATTTCCATGTTGAGATGCGAATTTAGCTTGGATTCAACATCCTCTGCTTTATCTCGAGATCAAGTTCCTTGACTGCTGTAATGATGGTAGGCGGACGATGGTGAGGATGGGACTGATTGGCCCAGAGGAGATGGTGAAAATAACTAAGAACGCCTAAGGACCTAAGGTAATGAGAGAGGTTTAATGAAGGATTGTCAGTGTGAAACGAGGTTTTGGGGGTTTAATAAGTACAGAGTCTTTTTGGGACACAATTTGTGGGAAATAGCGAGATGTATATTTTTATCTCAATTGTTAATAGCTTGGGGTTAAGGAATGTGGATCTGGGAAAAGTAAAATGAAAGTGTAAATATTTGGGGAAGATGAGGCAAGAGAGTGTCATTCCAAGTTGTTTCATATAAGAACTGTGTACAGTGTATTTATGCAAGTAGACTACAATCCTGAGTGAACATTGGTATCTCCTCCTCATTAAGGTTCCATAGATCCTGTGTCATACAAATTACAAATAGGATTATGATTTGTGGGTGATTTGAAAATGCTATTTGCATAGCAGGGCACTACACCGCCGGCATAAAAGCCTGAGTCAATTGTGCAGGTCCTAATTCAACAAGGTGGTGACATGGAATTTGGCTGACTGTAGGAGCCCAAAGGGTCAATCCCACAGGCAGTCTCCGTGCTGAGGATGGTTAACCATCTCTATGCATCTAGCACAGACACGTAATATTGATGCCAGATGCATAGAGATGGATAGCCAGCCTGTGATCAGAGACCACCCCTGGGATCAGCCCTTTTGGACTCCTATAGTCAGGGAAATAAATCGCTGTGGGTGACGTTAAAGATGTTTACTGATCTGTATACGTGACACCGATGATCTTGCTGAGACCAAGTAAAATTAGTTAGTTTCTTGTGAAGCAGATAAAATTCTCTGTAAACCTTATGATGTGAAACGTGTCAATAAAACATAGAAAACAATGGAAAATCCAGGACAGAATAACGAGTATATTATGAAAAGTATAGATTGCTACTCATTATATAGATGAAATGTTGTGCGTATCTGTGACTCATCATCATCTCTATATGGCGAATAGCTATCCTTTTCATAATACTGTGTATGTTTATATACGAGGGTGAGTCAAATGAAAACCTTTAATATTTTTTTTAAATATTATTTATTGTGCAGAAGTGGTACAAAGCTGTATCACTTTTCAACATAATCTCCCCCACGCTCTATGCAAGTCCTCCAGCACTTACAAAGTGCATAAATTCCTTTAGAAAGAAATTCTTTTGGTAGTCCGCGCAACCACTCATGCACCGCGTGGCGTACCTCTTCGTCAGAACGGAACTTCTTTCCTCCCATTGCGTCTTTGAGTGGTCCAAACATATGGAAATCACTTGGGGCAAGGTCTGGTGAGTATGGTGGATGAAGAAGACGCTCAAAATTCAGGTCTGTGATTGTTGCAACTGTTGTACGAGCAGTGTGGGGCCTTGCATTGTCATGTTGCGAAAGGACACCTGCTGACAGCAATCCATGTCGCTTCGATTTGATTGCATGCCGCAGATGATGTTTTAGGAGACCTGTGTATGATTCACTGGTGACAGTGGTCCCTCTAGGCATGTAACGCTCCAAAACGACGCCTTTCTCGTCCCAAAAGAGAGTCAGCATAACCTTCCCTGCTGATGGTTCTGTCCGAAACTTCTTTGGTTTTGGTGATGAGGAATGGCGCCATTCCTTGCTCGCTCTTTTCGTTTCCGATTCGTGTAAGTGAACCCAGGTTTCGTCCTGAGTATCGATTCTTGCAAGCAAGCCATCACCTTCTCGTTCAAAGCGCCGAAGAATTTCTTCACAAGCATCAACACGTCGTTCTCTCATTTCAGGAGTCAGCTGCCGTGGCACCCATCTTGCAGACACTTTGTGAAACTGCAGCACATCATGCACAATGTGGTGTGGTGACCCATGACTAATCTGTAAACATGCTGCAATGTCATTCAATGTCACTCGGCGGATTTCCTTCACTATGGTTTCAACTGCTGCAATGTTATGTGGAGTAACAACTCGTTGTGCCTGACCTGGCTGAGGAGCACCTTCCACTGAAGTCACACCATTTGCAACTTCCTACTCCATTCGTAGACTTGCTGCTGTGACAAACACGCGTCACCGTACTGAACCTTCATTCGTCGATGAATTTCAATACGTTTCAGACCTTCATTACGCAAAAACCGAATAACAGAACGCTGTTCTTCCCTGGTGCAAGTCGCAAGTGGGGCGGCAATCTTTATACTGATACTGTGACAGAATGTGTACATCTACACTATACTGCCACCTACAGGCCATTCTGCACGCTGTTTGTAGCACGCTTACCAACTTACAGGATAACAGTGCGAAATTTCGATTTGTCATTACAAATTTAAGGTTTTCATTTGACTCACCCTCGTATATACGAGGCCTGTTCGAATAATTCCGAAACTTACTTTCTACTTATCGCGCATGGTCTTCTTCGCAATACCCTCCTCCACAATTGGTACACCGCTCCCAACGCCGTTTCCACTTCCAGAAGTAGTCCTGGTACGCCTCTTGCTACATCTCGCGAAGTGCCGTTTGCGAATTTTCTTTTATCTCGTCTATCGTTGCAAATCTTCGTCCTTTCAACGGGGTTTTCAATTTTGGAAATAAAAAAATAGAGTTCCCAGAGGCCAGGTCTGAAGAATACGGAGAATGAGGCAGCACAGTAATTTCGTTTTTCTTGCAGTAGTCACGCAGCAACAGGGATAAATGTGCGGGTGCGTTATTGTGACGCAATAGCCATGAATTGTGTCATCACATTTCAGACCGTTTCCTTCTCACATTTTCTCGCAGGCGTCGCAACACGTCCCGATAGTAACATTGATTATCAGTTTGTCACCATGGCACGAATTCATGATGAACTATCCTTCAAAGAAAACTACAGCATGGCTTTGACATTTGACCTCATCTGGCGAACCTCTTTTGTCTTGGAGAACCTTTTCCGTCCCATTGTCAACATCATAATCGTAGACCCACGTCTCATCACCAGTTATGATTCTCTTAACGAACGTCTAGTTCTCAGTTGCGCGATCCAGATTGCCAGACGAAGGTCTTTCTGGTCTTGACTCATGAGCCGTGGGACGACTTGGGATTACTGAAGAATGTGATACAAAGATGACGCCTCGCCACAGAAGACAACCGATTTATGGCTCGAAAATAAACACTAAAGTATCTATGAGTAAACCATGACATCATTGGTCAAAGCCGACGGGTTGTATTCCATTCTTCAGTTGGATTTCATGACATAATCCAACTGAAATTGTTGTGTACATAGTTCCGCGTACTCAGCGCGTACACAACTTTCCCACTAGAGCGCGTCACGCTAAGCACAACAGCGCAGGCGCAGGGCTCGTCCGTCTCCGCACTACGAGATGGCGCTGTCTTAGAGACGGACCAAATTCTGCTTCCGCCGATCCGCGTATTAATATGTAACGCAGCCAATGAGATTGCTGCTAATGTAGAACCTTTTCTCCTCGCGGATCACACTCGCGCAGTGATACATGAACGCGCGAGGTATTATAACGAGTGTACAGACCTCCGATTAGTCAGTCTGCATCAGTCTGTAGTCAAGTTTCAGTCTGCGCCTAATAAGATTATCATATTCCTGTACATAACCATGAAGAGAAATGTATAGACACTTTGTCAAGTATCAGAGATATGTGAGAATAAGATTAACGTACCAAGACCAAAGGAACTTCAGATTGTCAATTGTAAATAGCATCCAGAATCAAGTTAAGTAAGGTTTATGATGGTTATTATTTTAATAAATGTGTGTGAAAATTAATCAAGTTCTGTTTAAAGTTGGTCACCGTCAATCTGCTACTCTAAGCGTGCAAGTGGCATTTCTATCGTCTGACCTAACGGCAGAAGATAAATATGCCACGATAAGACCACGAGACATATTGCTGACACTCGCATAGAGCGACAAGTCAAATAATCTGATGGTGGGTGTACCGAAGGTCTTACAGTACGCACACCACAGAAATGCTACATTCTTATGAAATCTCTCGAACTATCAATCTGAGATTGGCACCCACAATTTCTTTGACGTTCCTGACATGAGCGTCGTCGGTAGAAGTCGAAGGGCGTCGTGAACGAGGGCCATCTTTAACTTCCGTCCGGCCAGTTTTGAAACCATGTGAACCATTCGTAATACCGGCTTCCTGCATCATGTGGTGTGTCTCTGTTTAGGTTTTCTTGTAGACGCATTGCTCCTCTAACTCTGCTAGCTCGAAGTTCGCAAACTGTGCGACACAATGTTACGCTCAGTACAGCACTGAACAGTAATTAAGAGACATACAACAATAAAACTTTCGGCAGTTACACATCAAACACGGGTGTGTGCGGGGATGCCACCCGCATTTCACTCCAACACACCATTGGCGCGAACAGGGCCGGCCTTAGCCATCCAGGTGCCCCGGGGCGAGTCGTCCAGTTGGCGCCCTTTATTGTATAAATAGCGAACCTGGCAGTGCTTTGCAACACGGTATTTGACTGTTTTCTAGAAATCGTCTTAAGTGGTTAATGGCGTCATCTTATGATCATAATATGGTTTTTTCCATCGTAAATTTGAGTATTTTATTTTTTTAAATGGAAATGAAATCCAAATAATCTTTTTAGTTTCTTCAAGAACTTTTTCTTTTTCAGCTTTTCTTTTCCGATTTTCTGAACCAGAAAGCTTTTTTTAAATCATTTCCTTCTCTTCTGGCATGATTTAATAATTTGACAAATTATTGCTTGGACACTGCTCTATTTCGCGACCACAATATTCGATCTATAACAAATAAAGAAATTCACCTATCAGTAGACGTAACTAGAACAAAACCTGAACTGAAAGATAAAAATGTTTTTCGCACTTACCAGAAAATTAAAATGTTGACACAGTCACGACACTCGTTTCACTCACAATTATTCAGCCACGAAAACATGTCCGCTGCCTCCGACTCTTACTGACAATTACTGACTTGCGGGTGCAAATCGTAGCGCTGCCAACATATGCAGTCTAACAAACATTGTGTGGCGCTGTATTATTTCAGTACGTTAGGGGAGAATTCTCTATGAATGAAGTGCACGCATTGCATGATCTATTAATTAATGTACATGATTCATTAAGTCACAAATATTCGATATTCGTATTAATTAAATCATAATGTAATGTATATTTCACAGTCTGTATTTTCTTTTATTTGGAGCGACCGGTAGTTTCTGTTGTGAACGAGAGATGGTGCGGCTGCATAGGCTCTTCCTTGTTGCAATTCTTGAAACAAATAAGAGAGGCGCTTTGGTAGAGCCCGTGCAAGCCCGCGTCAAACATGGATGGTTGCAGACAATACGAAGATTGCATTCAGCGTGATTTCTCTTCTGCTACCCCGAATTCATCGCGCATTCGTGAGATTAGTGACGTATGTTGAATGAGACTGAATAATATTTTAGTTTCGCGAAATGGGTGATTGTAAATTGTAATTTTTTTTTTACATGCGTTTAGTACGTGGCGCCCCTTGGGCCCCGGCGCCCTGGGCGACCGCCCGGGTCGCCCCACCCTAAAGCCGGCGCTGGGCGCGAAATTACGGATGTTTCGGAATTTTTGGAACAGACCTCAGATATATATCCTGGCCATTTGCAGTATTTTTTAATTACTAATGCTCTATATGTCTGGTTCAAACGATCCATGGCTAAGACGCTTAATACTGGGCATTTTGACTGACTTTGATACGTTGATTTCTGTTCCCTCTGGCATGGTATCCAGCAGAGCGTATTGTCAAAATGAACACCAGACGACTCAACAAGTCTTTAACGGCAAAACACCTGCACCTCACATATCTCACATAGGTAAAACACACACACACACACACACACACACACACACACACACACACACACACATACACATGCACGCTCGCGCGCACAGAATTTCTGCCATTGGAAACCTCAACCAGTCTGCAACTCCAAACTTTCGGCTTGTTAATTACATTCTGTGTCTTGCTGTTACGCTGTGGGTGGACGAGTAAAAGATAACATAGTCGGCAATGAAAAGAGAGTACCCTTTTGTATAACTAGTAGATAACGGCTGGCTAGCTGTATCTTATCCCGTATTATTTCAGAATTCTAAAGAGTATACACTAGACAAAATTTGCAAGGACTTTTTCTAAATCTGCAAATGTGAATTTGACGTTCTTTGATTTATCTTATAAGGTAAGCCATTGGGTCGGTGTAGCTATGCGTATTCCTACATTTTTCCGGAATTCACAACTTTTCCCCTCATATGTCGACTTCTAGCTCCCGCTACATTCTTTTGCAGAAAATTCATATTATTTTGCAACCGTCCCTTATTAGGCTGATGGTTTAGTAGTAGTTATATCAGTCAGCAGCTGCATTCATTGGTATTATCATTGCCACATCATTCTTCAGTCTGATAATATGTCGCCTCTCTCTTACGTCCTGCATAACAAATGGAACAGTTTTGTCATGAATCTCCCAAGGGCCTTATTTACGAGGAAATGTCGTCTACTCTAGCTGATTTGTTTTGATGTAAGTCCTGCTGTTGTGTTCCGCCTAACGTTTCTGGCAGTATCGCATTACCCATTTCATCCGTAAAAATTTCCTCTTTTACTTGCGTAAAATCTTCTTCGAGAAATCAGGCCTGTAAAAATGTATGTTTCGCAGAAAATGGTAGTTAGGTAACCAAGACATGAAAAAACGAGTACAGCTCTTCACAGAGCTCTCGCAAGTGGGCTGAAAATGCTGATACGTCAGTCACCTACATTTTCTACGCCTTTCTACACCCCTAAACTGTTTACACGGCGCCAGTCATGTTTTTCTTGAGTTTGACAACACATGCAGTCCTAAATCAGCCGTCTGCAGTCTGCTCAGTGATCGCCCTCCTGACAACCGACTGCGCGACCACTCTTCCAGTGGCCCAGTGACTCACTTCCAACGCCGTTCATTTGCGAGTCCTATTTTACTTTGCTGTCACGCTACTATACGTTTGTTTTAAGTTTTAAGTAAGTGTCTCGCTACGGTACTCCACTACATAACAATAAATGTAAAAGTACTAACAAACTCACGAAAGTAACCATATGAATATAAGTTTCTTCTCAAACAAATATTACTAACAAGGTAACCTCCCCATCGCACCCCCCTCAGATTTAGTTAAACGTTTGCACAGTGGATAAGCCTTGAAAAACTGAACACACATCAATCGAGAAAACAGGAAGAAGTTGTGTGGAACTATGAAAAAATGAGCAAAATATATAAACTGAGTAGTCCATGCGGGAGATAGGCAACATCAAGGATAATACAAGCACAGGAGCGTCTTGGTCCCGTGGTTAGTGTGAGCAGCTGCGGAACGAGAGGTCCTTGGTTCAAGTCTATTTTCAGTTTATGTGACAAACTATTATGTTTTCATCAGTTTTTTGGAGGTGATTATCACATCCACATGAAAACCTAAATCGGGCAAGGTAGAAGAATCTTTTTACCCATTCGCCAAGTGTACAAGGTAGGTGGGTTGACAACAAATTCCTGTCATGTGACGCACATGCCGTCACCAGTGTCGTATAGAATATATCAGACGTGTTTTTCTGTGGAGAAATCGGTTGACCTATGACCTTGCGATCAAATGTTTTCGGTTCCCATTGGAGAGGCACGCCCTTTCGTCTACTAATCGCACGGTTGTACGGTACGGTCGCAAAACACAGACACTAAACTTATTACAGTGAACAGCGACGTCAATGTACGAACGGGCAGATCATAACTTTGCGAAAATAAAGAAAGTAAATTTTTCACTCGAGGGAAGACTTGAACCAAGGACCTCTCGCTCCGTAGATGCTCACGCTAACCACTTTTTTTTAATTTAATTTTATTTTATTTTATTTTTTTTTTTGTTACCGTAGCAGCCCTACGGTTCCGGGCTGCAGCGCCAGAACCGCTTTTTTTTTTTTGTAAACAAAAAAAATCATTGTAAAACAAATCACAAATGTAAAGGAACAGGGATACAGGGATGTTGTTTTTATTTATTTATTTATTTATTTTCCATAAGAGATCACTCTGTTAAAAGGAACATGTAGATCATTTCATGGTATAATATGTGCATTATATACGGAGCGGTGAGAGAAGCGTGAGGTTCATTATCAGCTGTCAAATGTGCACACCGACTGCACCCGGCACATCCCAACTGCGTGGGGGGTCGAGGAAGATTGCCTGAAGATAGCTGGCAAAGGTTTTCCAATAGTGTGACCATCTATAAACCTCATTGTGGGCTTGCTGCAAGAAATACCAAAAGTCGAGTCGCGACTTGGCAGCATCCCCATAGAGGTATGCGATCGTCCAACCTTTGACCCAGATGATCGAGTGTGATTTAGTCGCCGGAAAGTAGTCACTCTCCGGATGTGAGAAGGAAGCAGGTGTAATATGTTGCGGGGTCACACGGAGGTAGCAAGCCACCATCTGTCTTCCTAGGAGCCATACGTCCTCCACCGCGATACAAGTTAAGCGGTGATGGTCGTCATCCACTTGGCGACATTTCGGGCATAGTGGAGTGTCCACTAGTCCAATTGCATAGAGTCGTTGGTTGGTGTTGAACTTGCCACAGGTGACAGAGAACCACAGTGCCCGAACGAAGGTAGGAAGGAATTTTTGGTGCACATGTCTCCAAATCTTCGGCCAATGCAACTTGGGGTGTTTGAGTTCAATGACATTACGACTTATCCGTCGTTGCAGCCAAACATAAAAATCCTTCGCGCATGGTGGTCTCGTGCGCGGAAGCTCGTCTCTGATATAACTAAGTTCCACGATGAATGTTGATACATGCGCAAAATGTGGCGTAATGTTGCCCACCGCTACCGGAGGTGTGAGGGACGCCGGAACTAGGAGATCCAGTAGGCGGGATGTAAGGGAATCACGCCAGCTACGCCATTGCTTGTACATCGTGGCTAGAAGGAGCGCCGTCGCTCGGCAGTGAACATTCGTAAGTCCGAGTCCCCCCTTGTCCGTAGGGAGCGTGAGCGTTGTGTATCGCACCTTGAGGGGCGATCCAATCATCACAAAATAGCCTAGTGCTGATTGAAGTCGACGTCCGAGCGTGAGTGGTAGGGGCAGGATCTGCGAAATATGCACCATTCGAGAAACCACATAAGTGTTCAGATATTCGACTCGCTGCAAAGGATCAAGGCGCCGTAGGAGATGTTGTCGGACCATGGTACGTGTTGTCTGTAAAATACGTCGGTAGTTAACTGCCGCAGTATGTTTTACAGATGAGGTAAAGTCTATGCCGAGATAGCGGAATCGTTGCACATAAGGAAACGGACTGATTTCTTCCGGCGTAAGGCCCCTTCCAACCGGCATTGCTGCCGATTTGTTCATGTTCACTGCACTACCCGCTGTCACACTGTGGTCCAACAACAGTGCAAGGACGGTCTTCACCTCTTCTTCAGAACGAACGAGCAGCAGGAGGTCGTCCGCATTGGCACGACATTTGAAGGTGTAGCCCCGCAGTTCCGTCCCAGAAAGAGAAGGTGTTAGCCTCCCAATTAATGGTTCCAACGCTATCGCGAACAGCAGCATCGAAAGAGGGCAGCCCTGGCGAATGGATCGTCGAATTTGAATGGGCCCTGCTATACGCCCATTAACTTGTACCAAGGATTGTGCGCCCCCATAAATCCTTCTAATGAGACCAGTAAAACGGTCTGGAAATCCCATTTGTTCCAGTACAGCGTACAGATAGTTGTGGCACACCTTATCAAAAGCACTGTCAAAATCAACCGCCACCATCGCCGCTTTAAGCCGGCACTCATCCGCCAGCGCTATCACATCACGGCATTCGCCAGTAGCTGTTTGCACATTCACCGATCCACCCGGTGTCGTCTGTTCTGGAGAGAGAACGCTACGAATTAACATACGACATCGGGACGCTAGCAACCGTGCAAAGATCTTATAGTCGGCATTAAGCAGGGTGATGGGGCGATATTGTGTGACCGTAATTCCTGGCTTCGGTTTGTGTACTGGCACCAAGAGGCCTTCCATAAAAGCCGGTGGAATAGGCGCATCGGAATTTAACATCTCGTTGTACATTTCCGTCCATCGCGGTGCCATTTCATTTCTCGATAAAATTCAGCAGGAAGTCCATCAATGCCTGGGGACCGATTCAACGCACCCTTTGCGATCGCATCATGTACTTCCTCACAGCTAATGGCTTCCAGTAAGGATCCCGCGGCTTCCACCGTCAGTGTACGGGAGACGTACGTGGCTATACGTTCGAGGTCATCGACAGGGGTTGCTTCTTCCCGATAGATGTGTTGGTAATGGTCGACGAATGCAGAGACAATGTCCGCTTGACACGTCACTCTTCGGTCTTCGCGGGTAATTAATTCCCATACCAAAACGCGTCGTCGGTGCTTTCGTTCATTCACGACGTGGTGCATGGAAGGAATCTCGTGCATTATCGTATCGTGACATCTGGCGCGCACCATGGTTCCCTGAAGATGTTTCCGAGCTAAAGCCACTAGTTTAGCTTTTATCCTTTTGCGTTCGATCCAGACGTCCTGGCCCCTGCGGACCATCGTCCAGGTCGCGCAGCGCTGCAGAATAAAAGTCGGTCGTACGGCGGCGCCATTCTGCCATCTCCCTGCTATATGAGATGAACGTACGGCGAAGCGCCGGTTTAGCACAAGTCAGCCACCAATCAAGCTTCGTCGCATACCTTCCAACCCTTCGCTCGCACATCGTCCATGTCTCAAGGATCCGGTGACGGCATTCAGGATCATGTAGATGTTGAATGTTTAATTTCCACGGGGCCTTACTGTTCCACACCTCTCTACGGGGAAGAAGCACCGTACAGATGTAAGCGCTGTGATCGGAAAATGCCAATGGCCAGCGTTCCGCGTCCTGGACATCATTTGCATGAGCGCGTGAGATATAAATGCGATCTAACCTGCTCGCCGAATGACTTGTCACACAGGTGTATCCCGGTGGATCTCCATGTCGTAATTCTCACGTGTCACTAAGTACAAGGTCGTTGACAACGATTCGCAACTCTTGGCTGATGTTTGCTTGTGGCCATTGGTCTTTCTGGCTGAGAACACAGTTGAAATCTCCACCAATTATTACACATTCATAACGTCCATGGAAAAGTGGGGCAATGTCTTCTGCATAAAATCGCGCCCTTTCCCGCCGCCGATTGTTTCCCGACGGTGCATAAAGATTGATGATGCGTGTCCCAAACGTCGTGAAAGCCATTCCCCTGGCCGACGGAAGGTAACACACGTTTTCCACTGGGAAGCCATCTCGCACGTAAACTGCCACCCCACTCCCATTGTGATCTCCATGTAACGAATAGGATTGGTAGCCTGCGATGTATGGGAGTGCCGCTATGTGGACTTCCTGCAGCAAAGCAATATCCACATCAGATGCCCAAATCGTTTCCTTCAGTAGGTGTATTTTGGCCGGTGAAAGCACGTCATTTATATTTAATGTCGCAATACGGTTCGCATGGCGTTGAATCCCACTCTGTCGATGCGCAACACCATCTCCCTGCATCGGCGCTGGGGGCTGAGTTATAAGACGTTCTCTCGCCCCTTTCCCTCCACCTTCAGCAATTATTAGGCCGTCTTCGTGAGTGCCGGCTGCCTCTGTATGACGTCCGGCGCCTCCTCAATATCGTCATACCACATCTTTGCAGGCAGTGATATATTCGTGTCCATTGCCACAGCATCTGTGTCTGGAGAGCCAACTGGTTGTGATTCCTCTTCAGCATCACCACGTCCCGGTACCGTCAATGTGACAGACCGCTGCGGGTCTGATCGAACAGTTTCCATTGCCTCATCCTGTTTCGTAGAGCTGGTGTGTCGTCTTGGTCCACAGGCACATCGTCGTCGGGGCAAAGGGAGTCATCCCTAGGAGATGTCGTGCGACGACGCCGTTTCCTCCTTTTCGGGGAACGTTGTTTGCGTGATCTTCCTTCCGTGTCCTCAGATTGTAGGGAATCACGGCTGCCCGACAGAAAAGCATCCGTAGGAACAGGAAGTGTTTCGAGTCCCATCGTTGTACTAGGCGGGAGTTCGGTCGAAACTGATGTTGTCGTCACAGAGTGCGTTCCAGACGGAACAACATCCGTAGTGGCTGGAACTGCTTCGTGTACTATAGGAGTGCTTGGTGGGAGTTCGGTCTCATCTGATGTCGCCGTAGATTGTATGCTCGATGGAGCAGCATCCTCTGTCATCCCGACGTCTGCTACAAGGTTTCGGAGAGTGCCATCTTGATCTACCACCATGGCTGTGTCTTTTCGGTCATCAGCGGACTCAGTGAGGGCTTTGGCATAGGTGATCGGTAGTACTGTCATCGCCGGCGACGGCTCCCGCGCATCTGAAGGCAGTTGCGTAATCCGCCGTTGCATACAGTTCGACCTGAGGTGTCCCTCCTGGCCACAGCCAGAACATGTACGTGGTTGACCATCGTAAATCACCACCGCCCGACAACCACCAATTGTCAGATAGGACTGTACATGCTTCTGAAGATCAATAGTGATCTGTCGCACTCCGTTAAGAACTGGGTACGTGGCGAATTGTGTCCAGCGTTCTGCTGTGTGACCATGTACCGTGCCGTATGGCTTAAAAGCCTCGATAACTTCGTCAGCCGGGAGCTCAAATGGCAGCTCAAAAACACGTATTGTCCGTACACCCAGACCAGCATGTTCTACAGTTACAGTGCCGACATTCCCGTCACTATGGCAAAATCGGAGACCTGCTTTTGTCGCCTTTAGAATTCTCTCACACGCCGCGTCATTTACCATCTTAACATACACCGTGGGACTAACGATGGACAGATGAATTCCGACAATATCGTTTGGCGGTATCTTGACGTCCTCTCGAATGAATCGTTCCACTGCTAAAGCCTTTGGTCGTTCGTAGTCTTTGCAGAAATTGAATCGTAATGTAGTTTTCCTGTACTTGTTCGCCATGATCGTTGTTACTAGCCCGCGCGCAGACTAAGTCCACAAGTAAACAAACACTCGCACACGCCGCTCCGGCGGAAGTATCGGACCTCCGCTTCGCACGGCCGCTAGCGCCGAACTGTCCACTGGTCTACGGAGCTACTGCGCATAGGTTCTCCTTGATGTTGCCTATGTTGCACATGGACTACTCTGTTTGTATATTTTGTTTATTTTTTCATGGTTCCACACAACTTCTTCCTGTTTTCTCGTTTGATCTTTGTTCAGTTTTTCAAGGCCTATCCACTGTGCCAACTTATAACTAAATCTGAGGGGGTTGCGATGGGGAGGTTCCCTTGTAAGTTTCCCATTCTGCTGCATGCCCTCGGGAAAAGTTACGGCTGTAGTTTCCCCTTGCTTTCAGCCGTTCGCAGTACCAGCACAGCAAGGCTGTTTTGGTTACTGTTACAAGGTCAGATCAGTCAATCATCCAGACTGTTGCCTCTGCAACTAATGAAATCAGAAACCACACGTTTGTCTGGCCTCTCAACAGATACTCCTCCGTTGTGGTTGCACCTACGGTTGGGCTATCCGTACCTCTGAGGCACGGAAGCCTCCTCACCAACGGCAAGGTCCATGTTTCATGGCTCAGGTGTTGACAGGTGTGAAAATTACCGAACTATCAGTTTAATAAGCCACGGCTGCAAAATACAAACACGAATTCTTTACAGACGAATGGAGAAGATCAGTTTGGATTCCGTAGAAATGTTGGAACACGTGAGGCGATACTGACCCTACGACTTATCTTAGAAAATAGATTAAGGAAAGGCAAACCTACGTTTCTAGCATTTGTAGACTTAGAGAAAGCTTTTGACAATGTTGACTGGAATACTCTCTTTAAAATTCTAAAGGTGACAGGGGTAAAATACAGGGAGCGATAGGCTATTTACAATTTGTACAGAAACCAGATGGCAGTTATAAGAGTCGAGGGGCATGAAAGGGAAGCAGTGGTTGGGAAGGGAGTAAGACAGGGTTGTAGCCTCTCCCCGATGTTATTCAATCTGTATATTGAGCAAGCAGTAAAGGAAACAAAAGAAAAATTCGGAGTAGGTATTAAAATCCATGGAGAAGAAATAAAAACTTTGAGGTTCGCCGATGACATTGTAATTCGGTCAGAGACAGCAAAGGACCTGGAAGAGCAGCTGAACGGAATGGACAGTGTCTTGAAAGGAGGATATAAGATGAACATCAACAAAAGCAAAACTAGGATAATGGAATGTAGTCGAATTAAATCGGGTGATGCTGAGGGAATTAGATTAGGAAATGAGACGTTTAAAGTAGTAATTGAGTTTTGCTATTTGTGGAGCAAAATAACTGATGATGGTCGAAGTAGAGAGGATATAAAATGTAGACTGGCAATGGCAAGGAAAACGTTTCTGAAGAAGAGAAATTTGTTAACATCGAGTATAGGTTTAAGTGTCAGGAAGTCGTTTCTGAAAGTATTTGTATGGAGTGTAGCCATGTATGGAAGTGAAAGGTGGACGATAAATAGCTTAGAAAAGAAGAGAATAGAAGCTTTTGAAATGTGGTGCTACGGAAGAATGCTGAAGATTAGATGGGTAGTTAACTAATGAGGAGGTATTGAATGGAACTGGGGAGAAGATAAATTTGTGGTACAACATGACTAGAAGAAGGGACTGGTTGGTAGGACATATTCTGAGGCATCAAGGGATCACTAATTTAGTATTGGAGGGCAGCGTGGAGGGTAAAAGTCGTAGAGGGAGACTAAGAGATCAACAAACTAAACAAATTCAGAAGGACGGAGGTTGCAGTAGGTACTGGGAGCTTGCACGGGATAGAGTAGCATGGAGAGCTGCATCAAACCAGTTTCTGGTTTATTTATGTTCTTGAATTATGTGAATTTAAAGAAAATTGTTCATAGTACAGTCGATCAGGAGTACGAACATCTGTCTCTTTCTCATGCTCAGTGCCAGGCATGAAAAGGGAATCTGGAATTACAGAGATAATTTGTTGTTCTAAGGATCTAAAAACATTACTGGAAGAAGAGCGCACAAGCTCTCTATGTACAGTAGCTTGAAGCTGTACCTATAAGTGGTATGAGAGGCGCTTCTAAGGTGAAGGACAACCAATAATCGTTACTTTCTTAGGCAAGCTTTTTGTGTAGCCATTTCCATCTGGGTCACGTTATCAGTGGGGGCAATGATGCCTCCCAAATAAAGCTGGAAAGTGGCTAAGGTACTGTCTAGATTCGAAATCCAAGGCAAAAAGTCTTCTTCTTCTTCTTCGGTTATCAACCCACAGGTTGGTTGGCAGCAGCACGCCATTCCGTTCTTTTGTCAACTTTCTTCTTCATATCTGCATAGGTCTGGCACCCGATGTCATTTATTACTTGTTGAATGTAGCTTAATCTAGGTCGTCCTCGGCGAGTTCTTCCTTCAATGATTCCTTCTAATATTCTCTTAATGAAATTGTTATGCCGTAAAATGTGACCTATGAAGGTTATTCTTCTTTTCTGTATATTTCGCCAAAGAGATCTGTTTTCTTTCACTCTTCTGAGGACATCTTCGTTTGTAGCCTTGTCTCGCCAGCTAATTTTTTCCATTCTCCGGTAGCACCACATTTCGAATGCCTCTAATCTTCTCTTTTCTTCTTTTCCACAAGTCCAAGTTTCACATCCGTAAAGGGCTGTACTCCACACATAGGTTTTCATGACTCTCTTTCTTACGTCTAAACTAACGTTTCTACTCGTCAGTAAGTTTCTTTTTCCATTGAATGCTATTTTGGCAAGTTGTATTCTGTTTTTAATGTCACTTTTGCTCCTTCCATCTGCTGTTATTTTGCTACCTAAGTAGTTAAATTCTGTAACCTGCCCTAGTTTCTCTCCCTTTATTGTTATTCGTATGGGTTCATTGTAGTTCAGGGCGCCACTCACCATCACTTTAGTCTTTTTCTTATTTATTTTCATTCCATACTGTTCTTTTAAGGTGTTTTCCATTTCATTGAGTGCGGCTTCTAAATCTTCTTTCCTTTCTGTAATTATGGCGATATCATCTGCATATCGCAACATATCTATTTTCATTCCGTTAAGTTTTATTCCTACTTCAATATTCTCTCTTATTTTGTCTATTGCTTCTTGGATATATGCGTTGAAAATTACTGGAGATAGTGGGCATCCCTGTCTCACTCCTTTCCTTATTCTTGCTGTTTCTTCTTTGTTTTCCTTCTTAACTAAGGCTGTTTCATTTTGGTATATTTTAAAGATTATCCTTCTATCATTATATTTCAGACCAGCCTTCTTCAGAATTCTAAACATTTCTGGCCATACAACATTGTCAAATGCCTTTTCGAGGTCTACGAAGGCTATAAATACTTGTTTGTTTTTGGAAATTTGTTTCTCAATTATTAGTCTTAAAGATAAGATTGCTTCCCTCGTCCCTACACCGCTTCTAAAACCGAATTGGTCTTCACTTAGAGTGCTATTCAATTGGTTTTCAACTCTTTTCAAAATTATTCTTATTAGAATTTTTGATGCGTGTGAAAGAAGACTGAGTGTTCGATGGTTTTCACAGTCCATAGTAGATGCTTTCTTAGGTATGGGGAATATGATGCATTTCTGATAGTCTTCAGGAACTTCACCTGTTTTGTATATTTTCTGTATGAGTTGTAGTAATGTAGCTTTCATTTTGTCTCCTGATTTCTTAATTAGTTCAGAAGGTATATCATCAACACCTGCCGCTTTCTTATCTGGTAGTTCTTTTAGTGCTTTTTCAAATTCATCTTTCAGAATTGTGTCCCCTAGTTCTTCTTTCTCTACTTCTTCGCTTAATTCTATCATATTATCTGTTAGAGGGTCTCCTTGATATAGCTCTTCAATGTATTCTTGCCATCTCTTCAGCGTGTCATATCCAAATAGTACCTTGCCCTCTTTGTTCTTTATAGTTCCTGAAGATTTTACTTTCCGTTTAGCAAAGTTTTGTTTTATTGTTCTGTAGGCCAAGTCAGTTTTTCCTTTAACCATGTTTTCCTCCACCTCTTTACAAATGCTGTTGAGGTAATTTTCTTTTGCTTTCCTAGATTCTCTGTTTATTTGGTTTCTAAGCTTTCTATATTTGTTTTCGCTTTGCTCGTCAAAGGCATTTTTGTATAGTCTTCTTTCTTCCATTAGACAAATTATTTCAGGTGTTATCCACTCTTTCCTGTTTACAGGTTTGGCTTTCCCAATAAATTCTTCTGCTGCTTTATGTATGCCTTCTTTGATTTGTTTCCACTCCTCGTTAGTACTCCCGGGAATAATGTTTGATGCCATCTCATCAGTTTTCCGTGCATAAGGGATCACTAGTTCTTCAGACTTTAGGTTATCTCTGTTCCATACTTTGTTCGTTTTTCTCTCTAATCGCTTGAGTTTGAGTAAGCATTTCATCATTACAAGGTTGTGATCACTATTAATATCCGCAGACGGGTAGCTTCTGCAGTCCTTGATTTGGTTTTTAAAACGCGATTTTACTAATATATAGTCGATTTGGTGTCTTCTAGTAGCGTCACCATAAACTCTGAGATCTTTCGTATGCACCTATACAGGATAAGCACTTGAATGTCTTCAGTCTTTCCCAGATTTCAAAAGAGTATATAGATGGCCTACTTCCTCGAGTCAGGAAATTTGATATGTCCCAACTTTTATCGAACTTCTTTTAGTGATATTTATGAGCTGCCGCACGGTAAGTAACACACTTATAGTGGACACGTACCATGATACAGGATTTAGACAATGCTGAATACAGCTGCCACACTGACAAGCAAACGTACATAAGGGACACACTTCGATTCTGATCGGCTTTTAATGTGTCGTAATATAAAGTAAAATAGAGACATATGGTTTTTTTATATGTGCCCATACACCTGTTACGGGCGTGAAACACCCCACTGAAAAAAAAACTGAGTTTAGTATTTCTGTACGAAGACCATTGAAATGGTAACAGACACAAATAAAAATTCAAATAAAAGTTCTACGGTTTTTAATGTACTTACAACGTTGCAAATATAATGACGATAACGTCATTTTTTCGAAATCCCTCCCATTAAACAATTTTTGACCTAAAAAATCCTGTAGTTCCTCATTACTGTGCAAATTTAAAATAATGTCACAACAATAATGTACAAGCAGTTTCAAATATAACATAATTAATCTGAGAAGGTTAGTACATGAAAAAAAATCACTCAAAAATTTAAAAAAGACTCAAATATAACACAAGGCTTATTAAGCAACAACATGACAACAGGCACTGAAGTGGACACATATGGATCATGCGTACAGTGATTTAGAAATATTTCTCGCACATTTCCTACAAATGTGTTTTGGAATAGCACTCCATCATAAATACTCGAATTTGGTATTAACGACGCTATACGTTTTGCTGTTTGGTTAAAAAAAATGGCTCTGAGCACTATGGGACTTAACTTCTGAGGTCATCAGTCCCCTAGAACTTAGAACCACTTAAACCTAACTAACCTAAGGACATCACACACATCCATGCCCGAGGCAGGATTCGAACCTGCGACCGTAGCGGTCGCGCGCTTCCAAACTGGAGCGCCTAGAACCGCTCGGCCAACCCGGCCGGCGTTTTGCTGTTTGTCAGATGTCGAAATGAGAAGCAAAATAATGTGGAGGAGGACATTTAAAAAAAAAGACTTTTTCGACAAATGCAGGTTAACCGTTGAAACGTACATTAAAAACCATAATACTTCAAGTTTTTTTATATGTGTTACCTTTTCATTCAGACATATTAAACTCAATTTTTTCCAAAGGGGTGATTCACCCACTTAACGGCCGTATGGGCACGCACAAATACTATGTCTCTTATTTTGCTCTACACTACAACATATTCAAAGCCGGTCAGAATCAAAGTGTATCCCTTGGGTAGATTTACTCGAGAGGTCAGACAGGTGGTTCAAAATACAGAATCTTAATTGCTGACGCCGTCCGCTTCAGCGACATGTTTCTCAATTGTCTATCCAGTGTCTCTTAGTTGCGGTAGGAGACAGGCAGATTTCATTACAGCACTAAATGGGTGGGGCAGCGAGTGAGTTACTGTGAACAGTTCAGTGATAGGGTTGCTCCCAGCAGAATCGACAGCAAAGCAACACCGACAACAATGGTTCAGGTATCCATACCGATATCGTAAGCCGAAGATGAAGAGAAAGTATATAAGGATGTTGAACGAGTAATCCAGTACGTAAAGCCAGATGAAAATCTAATAGTAATGGGAGACTGGAATGCGGCTGTAGGGGAAGGAGTAGAAGAAAGGCTTACGGGAGAATATAGGCTTGGTAGTGGGAATGAGAAGGGAGAAAGACTTTCTGCAAAAGTATTCAGCTAATAATAGCGAATACTCTCTTCAAGAAACACAAGAGGAGGAGGAGGTATACTTGCAAAAGAGCAGGAGATACGGGAAGATTTCGATTACCTCATGGTCAGGCAGAGATTCTGAAATCAAATAGTGGATTGAAAGGCATAACAAATGATGAAGAGTAGACTGAAGTTTAACAGCATATCTACGAAGAAACATTGCGCAATCAGCCTCACTACGTTTCCCCGCTCCCCTCCAACCCCCAACCTCCATCAACTACCTATTTAAAATATTGACCGAAATTGCAAAATACAGTGCTCTGATATGTTATCCTCAATAGACAAGACGTGTTGGTGATGCAATTACACTACTGGCCATTAAAATTGCTACGCCAAGAAGAAATGCAGATGATAAACGGGTATTCATTGGGCAAATATATTATACTAGAACTGACATGCAATGTAGGTGCATATACCCTGAGAAATCAGTACTCACAACAACCACCTCCGGCCGTAATAACGGCCTTGATACGCCTGGGCATTGAGTCAAACAGAGCTTGGATGGCGTGTACAGGTACAGCTGCCCATGCAGCTTCAACACGATACCACAGTTCATCAAGAGTAGTGATTGGCGTATTGTGACGAGCCAGTTGCTCGGCCACCATTGACCAGACGTTTTCAACTGGTGAGAGATCTGGAGAATGTGCTGACCAGGGCAGCAGGCGAACATTTTCTGTATCCAGAAAGGCCCGTACAGGACCTGCAACATTCGGTTGTGCATTATCCTCCTGAAATGTAGGGTTTCGCAGGGATCGAATGAAGGGTAGAGCCACGGGTCGTAACACATATGAAATGTAACGTCCACTGTTCAAAGTGCCGTCAATACGAACAAGAGGTGACCGAGACGTGTAACCAATGGCGCCCCATACCATCACGCCGGGTGATACGCCAGTATGACGATGACGAATACACGCTTCCAATGTGCGTCGCCAAACACGGATGCGACCATCATGATGCTGTAAACAGAACTTGGATTCATCCGAAAAAATGACGTTTTGCCATTCGTGCAACCAGGTTCGTCGTTGAGTACACCATCGCAGGTGATCCTGTCTATGATGTAGCATCGAGGGTAACTGCAGCCATGGTCTCCGAGCTGATAGTCCGTGCTGCTGCAAACGTCGTCGAACTGTTCGTGCAGATGGTTGTCGTCTTTCAAACGTCCCCATCAGTTGACTCAGGGATCGGGCGTGGCTGCACGATCCGTTACAGCCATGCGGATAAGATGCCTGTCATCTCGACTGCTAGTGATACGAGGCCGTTGGGATCCAGCACGGCGTTCCGTATTACCCTCATGAACCCACCGATTCCATATTCAGCTAACAGTCATTGGATCCAGACCAACGCGAGCAGCAATGTCGCGATACGATTAACCGCAATCGCGATAGGCTTTATCAAAGTCGGAAACGTGATGCTACGCATTTCTCCTCCTTACACGAGGCATCACAACAACGTTTCACCAAGCAACGCCGGTCAACAGCTGTTTGTGTATGAGAAATCGGTTGGAAACTTTCCTCCTGTCAGCACGTTGTAGGTGTGCCACCGGCGCAAACCTTGTGTGAATGCTCTGAAAAGCTAATCTTTTGCATATCACAGCACCTTCTTCCTGTCGGTTAAATTTCGTGTCTGTAGCACGTTATCTTCGTGGTGTAGCAATTTTAATGGCCAGTGGTGTACTTAAGCAAAATCTTCTTTTATGTACAGCTTGTTTCTTTTCTATTACTGTAAAAAATATTAGATGGTATATATTTAGTTTTACTTTGTTTTAGATCCAGAGATGATCGAAACATGTAATGGAATTAAAAAAGTATGGAATTGAGACGGAAACATGGCCGGTGCGGGCGACCGGTTCTCGGCGCTTCAGTCTGGAACCGTGCGACCGCTACGGTCGCAGGTTCGAACCCTGCCTCGGGCATGGATGTGTGTGATGTCGTTAGGTTGGTTAGGTTTAAGTAGTTCTATGTTGTAGGGGACTGATGACCTCAGAAGTTAAGTCCCATAGTGCTCAGAGCCATTTGAACCATTTTTGAACCGCGACGGCCAGCGTTGAAATCACGCAGTTTTCTTGTGAGAGACCGAGGAAAACATTTCAGACACAGCACCGCTCAGAATCGACACGAAACGGCCTTAGGGGGTGGCGTAAAGGGCGTAGAAAATGGCAGTTGGCAATGTGATGAGCAACAGGACGACATTCTTGACAACTTTTGACACTGTTGACACCACTCCCACGTTTCAACAACACTCTAAGGACGTAGCGGGCTGCAACTCCACTGAACGTGATCGGACCTCTTCAGAATGCAGTGCGATTACAATTTTTGCTCTGAGCCAAATTTCAAACTTCAGTGTGGCAATGGGAAATAAGTACAGGATTTTCAAAAATACATCCTTTAATTGTGTTTCGCATTTTATATATACAGTAGAATCTTTCGACAGCTGCTTGTAGGATGTAAAAAAACGTGAAGCTGTCATCACTTGTCACTTTTCTCTTTTAAGTCGAATTTCTGTACCTCACAGATTTCGTGAGTACATTACGTATAAGTAATAAAATAATATCGCCGTCCATTATGTGCATTAAGCGGTAAAATCTTTATAATTCCAACTATTTTTATCTGCGTCACGATTCCAGTGACTAGTTGCACTAGTTACATAATACACTAAAGAACCAAAGAAACTGGTACACCTGCCTAACATCGTGTAGGACCGCAACGCGACGAGGCATGGACTCGACTAATGTCTGAAGTAGTGCTGGACGGATTGACGTTATGAACCCTGCAGGGCTGTCCATAAATCCGCAAGAGTACGAAAGCGTGGAGATCTCTTCTGAACAGCACGTTGCAAGGCATCCCAGATATGCTCAATGATGTTCATGTCTGGCGAGTTGGTGGCCAGCGGAAGTGTTTAACTCAGAAGAGTGTTCCTGGAGCCACTCTCTAGCAATTCTGGACGTGCGGGGTGTCCCGTTGTCCTTCTGAAATTCTCCACCTCCGTCGGAATGCGCAATCTACATGAATGGATGCAAGTGATCACACAGGATGGTTACGTACATGTCACCTGTCAAATGGTTCAAATGGCTCTGAGCACTATGGGACTTAGCTTCTGAGGTCATCAGTCCCGTAGAACTTAGAACTACTTAAACCTAACTAACCTAAGGACATCACACACATCCATGCCCGAGGCAGGATTCGAACCTGCGACCGTAGCGGTCGCGTGGTTCCAGACTGTAGCGTCTAGAACCGCTCAGCCACCCCGGCCGGTTGTCACCTGTCAGAGTCGTATCTAGACATATCAGGGGTCCCATATCCCTCCAACTGCATACGCCCCACACCATCGGAGAGCCTCCACGAGCTTGAACAGTCCCCCACTGACACGCAGGGTCCATGGGTTCATCAGGTTGTCTCCATACCCGTACACGTCCATCCGCTCGATACAATTTGAAACTAGACTCGTCCGACCAAGTAACATGTTTCCAGTCATCAACAGTCCAATGTCGGTGTTGACGGGCCCAGGTGAGGCTTACAGCTTTGTGTCGTGCAGACATCAAGTGTATACGAGTGGGCCTTCGGCTCCGAGAGCCCAAATGGATGATATTTCGTTGAATAGTTCGCACGCTGACGTTGACGGCCCAGCATTGAAATATACAGAAATTTTGCAGAAGAGCTGCACTTCCGTCACGTTGAACGATTCTCTTCAGTCATCGTTGGTCCCGTTCTTGCAGAATCTTTTTCCGGCCGCAGCGATGTCCGAGATTTGATGTTGTACCCCATTCCAGATATTCAAGGTACACTCGTGAAATGATCGTACTGGAAAATCCCCACTTCCTCGTTACCTCGAAGAAGCTGTGCTCCATCACTCGTGCGCCGACTATAATACCACGTTCAAACTCACTTATATCTTGACAATCTGTCACTGTACCAGTAGTAACCGAGCTAAAAACTGCGCCAGACATTTGTTATATTGACGTTGCCTACCGCAGCGCCCTGTTCACATATCTCTGTATTAGAATACTCATGTCTGTACCAGTTGCTTTCTCGCTTCAATTTATAATGTGCCCGCTGACGCCCATCTCATGTCACTTTCCACTTCGTCACATATGTTTCGCTGGCAGAGCGATTGCTTGTAAGCCTCCGTGTGGGCTCGAATCTCTCTAATTTTACCCTCATGGTCTTTTCACAAGATAAGCGTAGGAGGAAGGAATATATTCGTTGACTCTTCTAGGAATGTACACTCTCGGAACTTTTAACGGGAAACCACACCGTTATACAGGACGCCCCTCCTGCAGCGTCTGCTACTGTAGTTGGCTGAGTATATGCGTGCGCTCTCGCATTTACTAAATGAACCTGTAAAGAAACGTGCTGCCCTTCTTTGGGTCTTTTCTGTTTCCTATATCAACCCTATCTGGTGTGTTTCCCAGGTTGCCCAGCAGTATTCAGGTATTGGTTGAAAGACGGTTTTGTAAGCTACCTCCTTTGCTGATGGACTACATTTCCTGAGGATTCTTCCAAATAATCTCAGTTTGGCATCTGTCTTTCCTGCGATTTGTTTTGTGTGGTAATTCCACTTTAAATCGAGTGCGAAAATAACGTATTAATTTCAAGCTGTCATTTCTCTTTGAATCGCTCCGTGTACATACTTCTGGATGTTTTATGGAAGTATCCGCTTCTAGTGATTGTCCTGTAATCGTGTAATCATACAATAATGGGTCTTTTGTTACATAAGAGCGGTTACAATTAGGCTGTGACCCTAAGTGTGTTAAAATTGTATCAGTTAACAACTCACAATGTATTGTTATCGCTCACTCACCTGAGACGTGGAACACATATTTTCATATTTTTATTGGAATTTCAAAATGATACGTCCTCTGTACCTTCTAGAAGCCCTCGGAGTGCTTAACGGACATTTAGAAACAAAGTGCATGTGCTCACGGGATTCGTGAGTGATTTACTGGATCAGTTCTTTTTTCCGTCAACGGTTTCCTCGCTCATTAAATGAATCTAGTTAATAAAATGTCCCGTCTTACCTAAAAATGGATTTTTAACTGGTCTCAATTTTTCATCAAAGTGGCCATTGATTTCTTCTACTGGAATATTACTAGGTTACTGGGTTATTTATTAGAAATTGTCACCAGCAGCAACTACCTCGAAGTACTCCACTTTCCTCAAAAGATACGCGTACACACTGTGTGTTTCGTTCACTCCTGATTACTTCCTATACTATACTGGTCATACATGCCGACGTTATTATTGCTACGAGACTAACTGAATCTGGTGCTTCTAGGTGTTTCTTGGAGGCGTAATTGAATGCTATAGCACAGTGGGTGGGAATGCAAGTAGAACAATAACTAATGACGAATTATCGACACGTTTTTGTAATAAATGAGAGAAAATTGCTTTTTGGCTAACTATGTACCTCACTGACGGCATACTTCCTAAACTTTAAATGTCTGCAGTCGGAATAATTATGTAGACTCAACTGGCTGATACACACCTCTGCAACATTTCAAGAATTTTTCTCCAGAGCAGAGCCTATCTAGATGAACAGCGAACTGAAGGTTTTGAGCCACACACTTGAGCTTCTGCGCATTTCACTGTCTAATTTACAATGTGTCTTTGTGTCCTAATTTGATAATGAATGATGCTGTAGAACGCTTTCTACTCCTTGCAGGACTCTAATCCAAATATATAAAATATTACGATGTACCAATATTCGCGATAAGTTTCTTCCAGCTTACTAGAAAGTTGGCGTGTATTCTGATGTGGTCAGGGAACTTGACGGCTTGCTGTGGGGCAATTAAAATATCGACAGGGCTTTTGTACTACTAGCAAGACATCATCTGAAAAGCCACAACTCCAAAGAAACTAGCAATGGCGGGTCACTCTAATGTCCTTTAGACATCAGTAGCTCACACGGAAGCGACGAAGAACCTAGCCTGATGATTCTAAAGAAAATGACATCAGTCACTACGAGTGATATAAGTGAACGATGGAAAGATTTATTTTTAGGACAGGACTGTGTGCTCATTCTCTTCCAATTACGAATCCGGTGCCTGAACAACTATGCTGTACCGATCCTCTGTTATTATCGGTCGAATCTAATATATCCTCATACTGTTGCGAGAGATTTGCGTCATCCATAACACTCCACTTGTGGCTGTTTACAGCATGACAACCTAGCGCAACAAACTTTGGAGAAGTCATGCGGCCAACTGGTCGTACACACGGAGAAACTGTCACTTGTTACCGGCCAACCGTGCGGGAACCTTCCCAACGCCTCTCACTTCGCGCCATCTGTGGGCTAAATATGGCACTAAGGCGGGCAACTTGCCTCACGCCGCTTACAACCAGCGCTACCTGGCAGTCACTGGCGTCACTTCGACGACTCTAGGAATAGAGGTGGTCGCCTACTGCAGGCATGTGTTAACCCACAGACAATATGTGGTCTATATCGCAACCCTTTCAGCTGAACTCACATGTTCAGGTGTGTGCTCACTAGAGAGTAAGTCGCTTGCATATGCTACTTCTGCAACTTCTTTGACGTGCGTGGGAACATCCCCAGCAAGTCAGCATCCGCAAGTTCTGTTAACAATTTCTTACATCTTCTTGCAAGTACTTACCGAATTTACCAGTTGATGGAAGTTTTTCTCAAACTAGCAGAAGTTTTGTGTGTGTCGAGTGCCCGTACGAAAATGTCAGTGTCGAAATGGAGAATAGCACAAAGACAGACAGGTCAAAACAAATCTGTCATTGGACTGTTAAACATACATAATTGACCCCCACAGCCTAGGAGGTGGAAACTAATTTACAGATTACTTCGTTTCACCAGAAGGGGAAATAGAACAACAGCGCAGATGTATAAAAATTTTAGCTGATTTTTTAATGTTAGCATAAAGATAATTACATTATATCTGTAACAAAAGGTATAAATACAGTACGCAACGATCTAATAGTAATTAAAAGGCTATTTGTGGGTGGTACAGTTTGCCGCATTTTTGTATCCTGATTTCGCATATCTGATTGCACAACAGACAGGAGGCTCTTAGCACTATAGGACTTAACATCTGAGGTCATCAGTCCCCTAGAACTTAGAACTACTTAAACCTAACTAACCTAAGGACATCACACACATCCATGCCCGAGGCAGGATTCGAACCTGCGACCGTAGCAGTCGCAGGTTCGAATCCTGCCTCGGGCATGGATGTGTGTGATGTCCTTAGGTTAGTTAGGTTTAAGTAGTTCTAAGTTTTAGGGGACTGATGACCTCAGCAGTTAAGTTCCATAGTGCTCAGAGCCATTTTAGCCTAGTACTGGGAACGCCCCAATGGGCAGGAGGATCCTCGAAGAGTGCGCCTAAATAGTTCGATATTCATGTGCGGTACAATGTATGGTGGCGGAACGCCTCAACAGTGGTTGTCAGGTGGACCCAAAAGTCCAGCGCGTTTTCGGGAGCTGCTTGAAAAATTTAATACAGCACCATGCCCTTCTGCCAGCTGACGGCGTTCGTTCCCCTAGTGGGAAAGTAAGTGGTATCTGGGTGTAGGAGCTCGTCCGGCGTGACAGACTCTAGCTGTCGCCGCAACAGGAGCGCCAGCATACTTTGTACAAGATCCCAGCATCTGCGTGTCACAGCACATGTCAGGCGGTGCGCATCCGAATCGACGACGGCACAGTGCGGACATAAAGGGTCTTCAGTGAGATGGATGGAATGGAGGCGCTGGCGTGTGGCTAATTTGCCGTTCACCACCACGTACCATAGGGAACGAGCGTAGTGGGCAGGTATGGGGTGTGGACGGCTCGCCACACCCTGGTCCAGCGGATGGTTGGGTGTTGTTGTTCGACGTTGTTACGGGGTTGTCGTGCCTCATAGATGCTGTAGTAATCTCTCGTGCTCAGCGTCCTCGTCGCCGGTAGATCTTCGACCAGAAAATCGCGAATGTGGGCAAGAGGGAGCTATGTGGCCCACGGCGACCGGTGGACGAAGAGACGAAGATCTCGAAGCAGGACGATCTGTAGCGCCGTTCCCATCAAGCTGTTGTTGGCTGCGGTCCATGACAGCCGCAACGTACGTAGGTACAATGCCCGCTCGCGGTTGTGGACGTGAGTCAACCCCAGGCCCCCTGCCACTGGAGGCCTCGATAAAGTAGTGTAGCGAACTTTGAATATATGATCTGCACTCACAAATTGCCCGTGCGCCGCCTGGAAACTGTGGTCCACGGCGGCTGTTAGCGGTAAAATGTGCGCAAAATAATTAAGTTTGGACACTAGGTAAGTGTTGACGTAACGCGTTCGGAGAACCATATCCATATTGCGGAATCTGCTATCGCAGAGCACCGCCCGTGTCCTTTTGTAGTAGCTGGCGATATGTGGTTGTCGCAACCGCTCGGCCACAGCGGCAGGCCACTGCAACTTCTTCAGCACGTGCTCACAGGAATTGCTTGGAGGAGTTATTTGCTAGTGGACGCTTGCCATTAGGCTGGATCGCCGTTATACCAAAACGTCATTCCAGAATGAGATTTTCACTCTGCAGCAGAGTGTGCGCTGATATGAAACTTCCTGGCAGATTAAAACTGTGTGCCGCCCCGAGACTCGAACTCGAGACCTTTGCCTTTCGCGGGCAAGTGCTCTACCAACTGAGCTGCCCAAGCACGACTCACGCCCCGTCCTCACATCTTTACTTCTGCCAGTACCTCGTCTCCTACCTTCCAAACTTTACAGAAGCTCTCCTGCGAACCTTGCAGAACTAGCACCCCTGAAAGAAAGGATATTGCGAAGACGTGGCTTAGCCACAGCCTGGGGGATATTTCCAGAATGAGATTTTCACTCTGCAGCGGAGTGTGCGCTGATATGAAACTTCCTGGCAGATTAAAACTGTGTGCCGCCCCGAGACACGAACTCGGGACCTTTGCCTTTCGCGGGCAAGTGCTCTACTAACTGAGCTGTCCAAGCACGACTCACGCCCCGTCGTCACAGCTTTCCTTCTGCCAGTACCTCGCCTCCTACCTTCCAAACTTTACAGAAGCTCTCCTGCGAACCTTGCAGAACTAGCACCCCTGAAAGAAAGGATCTTGCGGAGACATGGCTTAGCCACAGCCTGGGGGATGTTTCCAGAATGAGATTTTCACTCTGCAGCGGAGTGTGCGCTGATATGAAACTTCCTGGCAGATTAAAACTGTGTGCCCGACCGAGACTCGAACTCGGGACCTTTGCCTTTCGCGGGCAAGTGCTCTACTGACTGAGCTACCCAAGCACGACTCACGCCCCGTCCTCACAGCTTTCCTTCTGCCAGTACCTCGCCCCCTACCTTCCAAACTTTACAGAAGCTCTCCTGCGAACCTTGCAGAATTAGCACCCCTGAAAGAAAGGATATTGCGAAGACGTGGCTTAGCCACAGCCTGGGGGATGTTTCCAGAATGAGATTTTCACTCTGCAGCGGAGTGTGCGCTGATATGAAACTTCCTGGCAGATTAAAACTGTGTGCCGCCCCGAGACTCGAACTCGGGACCTTTGCCATTCGCGGTCAAGTGCTCTACCAACTGAGCTGCCCAAGCACGACTCACGCCCCGTCCTCACAGCTTTACTTCTGATAGTACCTCGTCTCCTACCTTCCAAACTTTACAGAAGCTCTCCTGCGAACCTTGCAGAACTAGCACCCCTGAAAGAAAGGATATTGCGGAGACATGGCTTAGCCACAGCCTGGGGAATGTTTCCACAATGAGATTTTCACTCTGCAGCGGAGTGTGCGCTGATATGAAACTTCCTGGCAGATTAAAACTGTGTGCCCGACCGAGACTCGAACTCGGGACCTTTGCCTTTCGCGGGCAAGTGCTCTACTAACTGAGCTGTCCAAGCACAACTCACGCCCCGTCCTCATAGCTTTCCTTCTGCCAGTACCTCGCCTCCTACCTTCCAAACTTTACAGAAGCTCTCCTGCGAACCTTGCAGAACTAGCACCCCTGAAAGAAAGGATATTGCGGTACTGACAGAAGTAAAGCTGTGAGGACGGGGCGTGAGTCGTGCTTGGGTAGCTCAGTTGGTAGAGCACTTGCCCGCGAAAGGCAAAGATCCCGAGTTCGAGTCTCGGTGCGGCACACAGTTTTAATCTGCCAGGAAGTTTCAAAACGTCATTGTTCACGTTCACAACGTGTTTCGTTTGCTGCCAGTGAGACGCCTGCGCATATGAAAGAAACCCAAGGATTCGTCTGTACGTTGCAAGCAGGGTATCCGGCGTTTCTCGGAAAACAATGACTAGGAGGAAAACTTATCACTGCAAGTCAGGAAGAGCATCCGGCCACCCGCTGCCACTGGCATTGCCACAACTCATACAATAATGCTGACTCCGCCGAGAAACGGGAAAAGGCAAGTAATGAGAAGAAGAAGAGGAAGAAGAACAAGGTTTTCATTGCTGCATAGGCTCTGGAGCATTCCTCGATTGTCGCAAGTAGCGTGTCGGTTTTACCCGAATTAGGCGAGTAAGGACCTCCCTAAAGGACACCGTAAGTTAGCAGACTTGTTCGTCAAATTCATCTCTATCTAGCCGCCGATTTGTGAAACAAATCAGTACACACACAAACAAAGCCTGTCAGTGTGACCTCACTCTGAAGCAGTGGCGCTGTTGGTGTTCGTGAGTATTTTGACATTCGTGAGAATAGCTACAAATGTTGACAAAGTATTTCTGGCATCGACCATGGTACTCTGTTTAAAGAAGAAGACCAAGAGGAAATGAAGACGCTGGTCCTATTAATGGCTTTAAATGAGAGAGAGATTTACCCTTGAAAATCTGCTAGAGGAAATATTACTCTCAGAACCCGATCATTCCGTCAACTTTCTTCCAATGGACAATAAAACATTTAATAACTTGTCAAGGTTCTTGTAAAAGAGCAGACTTGTTTGTCAAATTCCCTCTTATCTAGTCACAGATTCGTCAAACAAACTCGTACACGCACCAACAAAGTTTGTTAATTTAACCTTACTTTAGAAGCAGACTCTTTACGCGTACCGGTATGCTGTATTTTGACACTAGTTGGAATGGCTACAAACGCAGATAAAGCATTTCAGACATTGACTCTGGCACTGTGTTTAAAGGAGAGAAGAAGAAGAAAACAGGACGCTGGTCCAGGGATTGATTTCAGACGAAAGAGAAATATATAGAAATGAAATGTTGCACTCTGAAACTGACGATTACATCAGCTTCCTGTGGAAGGACGGTGAAACTTTTAATAACTTGTTTAGAGTTACCTCGTCTTCAAATTGAAAAGTAAGACAAAATTATGCGAAAATGTATTCTCTTCTATTTGGCCTTCTAATGCCAGTTCATTAAAATGCCACAACGTGGAACATATAGCCCAGGTTGTCAATGGAAGAACGGGAGAACTTCTATTCTTTTTTTATTTCACTTCACTCCCGCTTGTGTGTTATGTGGTGAATAATGATTTTCTTCTAAACCTATTCCTGCGTAGTTTGTAGTTGGGAAAGAAGCGCTACCGATACCGTTTAGACAATTGCCAGTGATAGTTTGGTTTTACCCTTGTTCCTAGTTTCCATAGATGTGGAAACCCGCGATACAGTTAGATAAATTGTAGCAAAACTATTTTTCACTAAGAATATGCCGCGAAACATCGACAGAAATAACGTGCGCTGTCTTGTCAAGTTTCCCGTCCATCAAATCTTCTGCCAAACGTGCTTTATGTTTGAAGAACACGTCTTCAGCACTTTACACGGAAAACATAAAAAAGTTTGGCGAAGCAAAAACAAAAAGGTTCAAATGTGTGTGAAATTTTATGGGACTTAACTGCTAAGGTCATCAGTCCCTAAGCTTACCTATGCCGGCCGGGGTGGCCGAGCGGTTCTAGGCGCTACAGTCTGGAATCACGCGACCGCTACGCTCGCAGGTTTGAATCCTGCCTCGGGCATGGATGTGTGTGATGTCCTTAGGTTAGTTAGGTTTAAGTAGTTCTAAGTTCTAGGGGACTGATGACCTCAGAAGTTAAGTCCCATAGCGCTCAGAGCCATTTGAACCTAAGCTTACACTCTACTTAACCTAAATTATCCACAGGACAAACACACATACCCTGCCCGAGGGAGGACTCGAACCTTCGCCGGGATCAGCTGCGCAGTCCATGACTGCAGCGCCTCAGACCGCTCGGCTAATCCCGCGCGGCTTTGGTGAATCGTTTGATAGTGTACAGGGGACTTAAGAAATCGTTTCCCCACTTAGCACTTCAGAGTGATATGCCAGTAATGTCTGCTCACAGACTTGTGTACTGTCTCGAACTGAAACGTTACACAGTGGAGGTACTTTTACACCCGTGCGCCTTGTGGCTAGTCGCCGTGCGGCTGTGCTAGCTCCAGACGCAAGTAGGGGCACGTGTTTGACCGTCTGGTATGGGGAGACTCCTGCAACCCCGTACGCACAATTCAGAGGCATGCGCGACTCTGCTCCGGTGCATGCGCCACCTTTCTCCTTCGTGAAACGGCTGCATGCTCCTAATGCGCACGGATGGTCGCACAGCTATAACGCAGCTCAACTGTCACAGCCTAACACATACGTCGCGACATTCACTGCTCTGAAAATTGTTACCGTGTGAGACTCGGATGGACATTAACGCCCCTAGCGGCGAGAAAGCAGCAGTAAGATTAACGTTCGTTTTTAATAACTTCTGTACTCAATTAGCGAAACAGGTACTGTATTTTGTGTTACAAGCATTAGTAAGTTTTTGAGAGACATGAATGATCGTGAAATAAATGTAAAAACAGAAGAATCTCATTGACTTAGCGCTTTAAGCTGCAATTTAACTTCAGCTTGTACCGCTGAAATCAAGAGAATATAAACACATATTTCATGCATGAGAAGCACATATTCCTATTTTTTGTTTCTATTGTAACAGGCGCTTACCCTGACATGAAAAAATTTTGTATAGAGCCTAAGGATTCGCACTTTCTTATGCTTCACCCGACTTTTCAATGTACGAATATTTTTGTAAATGTAACTATTTTTGCTTCAAAGGCGAATGTGTTGAAGATTGTTTCCGTTTGTGACTCAGATGTAGAAACAATACTGAAACTGCTTTCTTCTATGTTGGTAAACAGTTATATTACTTTTAACGTTTTATTATAATGTCTGTGGGTTTTCCCTTCACCTACAGTTTTGGTGAGTTTTTGGTACGTTAAATAATGTAGGTATTGCATTTGTAGTTTACTATGTTCCACACTCACTGATTTGACTGGAAGTGTAGTGAACAAATACATCTTTCTGCAGAAGGCCGGTCTTCGCTGTTTACTAACAGCTTTTTTGTTCTTAAAAGAAAACGATATTCTTCAATTAATATCTGTAGGTTACAGCAGAATCTTAAAGAAACTGCTCTGTGATGTACCGTTTGATACCCCTCAGGGCGCTTAGAAAAATGAAGAGTGATAAATGTGGTGCCAGTTTTAGTTATTGCCGATTCAACGGCACTACGTATGTTATAAAGCAATATAAACAATATTGGTTAAAACAGTCTTGGTTGCAATTTCAGTTTTTTATTTTTCAACTACCCGTTTCGCCTTATTTAGGCATCTTCAGGTTACCTTTTTTTTTTCTTTGAAGGATCCTTTAGTGTAGCCAAAGGGCATCATCGAATATATCAGGCCAACATCGCCTTCGTTAAAGTCAGTAAAAACTTTTCTAGGTGGACGAGAGTGACTCAAAGTCCTGCGTAACGCGTTCCCGTTCACAGGAGCGAGGAACCGAATTAAGATATCCTTAAGATGACTAAATGAGGCGAAACGCGTAGTTAAAAATTAAAAAAAAACTGAAATTGCAACCAAGACTGTTTTTAACCAATACTGTTAAGCACTGGTTGCTGTATGCCACATATGGATATGGATTGGAAGAATTTCAATATAAACAATTCTGTTGGCACTCATCCGATAACGTAATCAGAAGTGTAGCTTCCTGGCCGCTTCGAGCTCTGCTGTCTCAGAGCATAACAAAAATAGGCAAGTGTGTGGCGACTGTATAATGTTAGACTGTGATAACTGTGCTGCCTCGATTGACCAATTCAGATACTGTTGCTGAACATCAATACTGCAACTGTCCACTGGAGTTGAAAGGCGGTCGTTTTGTAGAGAGATATTTTCATACATTGCATACATGCTCTAAGTAAGTCACTTATTGATTCACAGAGAAACTAGTCACTAGTCGTCTCCGTTCACGAGAGCGGCTCATCTTTGCCGAAACAGGGAAGTGTATGTATCTCTCAGTGCGAGGCTAAAGCTGTGACCGGAGCTGGCCAGTCACGGTGCCGGGCACGCTTAGTTCGGTTGGTTCAGTCACACTTTTGGGAACACAAAGGCACTTCTCGTTTCGTCTTCCGACAATAGCAGTGTTCAGACTCTTGTGTGCGTGTGATATGGACGCATTCGATCAACAATCTTTAACAAATGGTAAGATTGCAGAAATCGATAAGCCTTCCAGGTGAGGTTCTCAAAATCTATATCATATTACAGGGAAGAGTAACAAAATTAAACTTAGATAAAATCGTGTCCTTTTCAGGTTATCTTTTCAATGTGAACTTCCCGTGCACAATGCCAGGTCGTTGTTCTCGTTTTCATTTGCTTCAGAATCCATAGTGTTCGGTATCGTCTCTGTGTTAACTATCTTTAAGTTCAAGTGACTTACAAACAGATTCTCTCGCTCGTGAGTTTTTTTTCCTTTCTCTCTCTGTGATATGACGCTCGGAAGGGATGTTAAATGTTCTGACTCGACGTCGGTGCGTGACCACAATGGCTAATTTGTGTATCTGATCTGCCTACGTATTTTAATGGTTTTTTCATACACTTTAACTTCGCGAATTCGCTATCTTATACTTTTCCTTGATTCACCAATTCCACCTCGTTTACTTTGCCTCTATGTTTGAATACTTAATAAGGACTACATGCATTTGTGTTACTTTTTGATCAGGGGCCACACTGCACGTACGTACCACGTTTACGCTTATTTTTCGTAAAAAAAAATCAATAATCCAGGTAAGCCGATGCTGTTGCAGTTCTTCGTGATGTACGACGACGGAGATGACGTCAACTCAGATTATTCCTTTGACCGCATAAGCTCTCCATTTTCAGGCCATTAGGCAGTGCAGACAACAGTCGACAAAAACATTGATACTTCCGAGTAACTCCCGCGTTCGTTCTCTTTGTGTAAGCTTTGCCATTTTCAGATTCAATTCCAAAGCCAGGTCGCGTTATTAACGGATCATATTCAGTGTTGACGGGTATATTTCATGGCGCCAACCGGGTTAATAATTTTGTACGAAGACTCGGTATAGTTCTGAAAGGAGGCAGCTAACACAGTCTGATCCAGATGGAGAGATTGGCTCTAAAATGCTCTTTTTTTAACATAAACCATGGCTGCGTTTGATGGGGTATATATACTTGTAGAATAGTCGTTGGAGTTCTCAAAAACCATAATATCAACATCAAGAGCCTCTACATGATGTTAAAACAGGACTGTGCCACGCAATTAGTACAATACTAATTACTGGAGAAGTATAGCGTATCAAGTGACATTTGTGACTGGATTGAGGAGTCCCTAGTAGGGAGGAGGCAATATCATGGTCCAGTCAAATTAATGTGACCACCGCCTGTGTTGAAGGTCAACGTGCAATAATCTCTCACAGACGGCACGTGCCAGGTGGAGGGTGTATAAATATCAGGGGACGCGAAAATAGTGGAGTTCTTATCGTAGGGCGGAAACGGAGAGTTTATCTGACGTCTAAACAGGCATTGTCATTGGCTTTCCGAAAAGGCTGTCTGCAATCTGTTCACGTGATGCCGCGGTTAAAATATACCGTGTGTGGCAAAATGGCACTATGTAAAACCGGCGCCAAAGCAACTGTGATGTACCAAGAGCCACAGATAAAATGTAAATGTCGTGTGACTAGGGCCTCCCGTCGGGGGAGACCGTTCGCCGGGAGCAAGTCTTTGGATTTGACGCCACTTCGGCGACTTGCGCCCCGATGGGAATGAAATGATGATGATTAGGACAACACAACACCCAGTCCCTGAGCGGAGGAAATCTCCGACCCAGCCGGGAATCGAACCCGGGCCCTTAGGACTGACATTTGTCGCGCTGACCATTCAGCTATCTGGAGAGCCATAGATGACAGGGCGGAACGACGGCTGCGATGATGTGTACGGGCGAATAAACGTGAAACTGTTGAGTAAGTGACATCCTAGATGAACCAAGGGGCTACCAACAGTTGTGTCCTCAATGACTGTTTCTGTGTACGGGCCCCGCAGCAGGCACCTGGTTGATGCACCCACGCTGACTGCTGTTCATCGGCGGCGATAGCTGCAATTTGTACTCCCGTACGGAAACTGGACGTCCGCTGAGTAGCGACAGGTGGGCTTTTCACGTGAATCACGTTTTATACTCTATCGAAAGATGGCCATTGGCGTGTGCGCCGTGAAACGTCTGAAAGCAAACATCCTGCAACGGTCTTCACAAGGATCTACATCTACATTTATACTCCGCAAGCCACCCAACGGTGTGTGGCGGAGGGCACTTTACGTGCCACTGTCATTACCTCCCTTTCCTGTTCCAGTCGCGTATGGTTCGCGGGAAGAACGACTGCCGGATAGCCTCCGTGCGCGCTCGAATCTCTCTAATTATACACTCGTGATCTCCTCGGGAGGTATAAGTAGGGGGAAGCAATATATTCAATACCTCAGCCAGAAACGCACCCTCTCGAAAACTGGACAGCAAGCTACACCGCGATACAGAGCGTCTCTCTTGCAGAGTCTGCCACTTGAGTTTGCTAAACATCTCCGTAACGCTATCACGCTTACCAAATAACCCTGTGACGAAACGCGCCGCTCTTCTTGGGATCTTCTCCCCTGTCAACCCGACGTGCTACGGATCCCACACTGATGAGCAGTACTCAAGTATAGGTCGAACGAGTGTTTTGTAAGCCACCTCCTTTTATGATGGACTACATTTTCTAAGGACTCTCCCAATGAATCTCAACCTAGCACCCGCCTTACCAACAATTAATGTTATATGAACATTCCACTTCAAATCGTTCCGTACGCATACTCCCAGATATTTTACAGAAGTAACTGCCACCAGTGTTTGTTCTGCTATCAACATAATAATACAATAAAGGATCCTTCTTTCTATGTATTCGCAATGCATTACATTTGTCTATGTTAAGTGTCAGTTGCCACTCCCTGCGCCGGCCGGAATGGCCGTGCGGTTCTAGGCGCTACGATCTGGAGCCAAGGGACCGTTACGGTCGGAGGTTCGAAACCTGCCTCGGGCATGGATGTGTGTGACGTCCTTAGGTTAGTTAGGTTTAATTAGTTCTAAGTTTTAGGCGACTGATGACCTCAGAAGTTAAGTCGCATAGTGCTCAGAGCCATTTGAACCATTTGAACCACTCCCTGCACCAAGTGCCTATCCGCTGCAGATCTTCCTGCATTTCGCTGCAATTTTCTAAAGCTGCAACTTCTCTGTATGCTAGAGCATCATCCGCGAAAAGCCGCATGGAGCTTCCGACACTATCTACTAGGTCATTTATATATATTGTGAAAAGCAATGGTCCCATAACACTCCCCTGTGGCACGCCAGAGGTTACTTTAACGTCTGTAGACGTCTCTCCATTGAGGACAACATGCTGTGTTCTGTTTGCTAAAAACTCTTCAATCCAGCCACACAGCTGGTCTGATATTCCGCAGGCTCTTACTTTGTTTATCAGGCGACAGTGCGGAACTGTATCGAACGCCTTCCGGAAGTCAAGGAAAATGGCATCTACCTGGGTCTCATGAACAAATAAAGCGAGTTGGGTCTCACACGATCGCTGTTTCCGGAATCCATGTTGATTCCTACAGAGTAGGTTCTGGGTTTCCAGAAATGACATGATACGTGAGCAAAAAACATGTTCTAAAATTCTACAACAGATCGATGTCAGAGATATAGTCCTATTGTTTTGCGCATCTGCTCGACGACCCTTCTTGAAAACTGGAACTACCTGTGCTCTTTTCCAATCATTTGGAACCATCCGTTTCTCTAGATTCTTGAGGTACACGGCTGTTAGATCCAGGCCAGAAGGCATTCCCTGCGTGATTTCATTATTCTGGAAGCCACGACTCATAAACACATGTATGGATCCATCCTTGGAGACCATGTCCAGCCCTTCATGCTGTTTGTTTTTTCTCGGCACGATGACATGTACCAGGAAGACAATACAACGTGTCAATCACTTCACAACGTGTGTGTGTGGTCTGAAGAGCACCGGATGACTTTACCGTACATCTGTGCCTACCAAACCTCCCAGGTCTAAATCCAAACTAGAATCTGTGAATCAACTTCGATTGGGCTGATGATGCCACGGATTTAACGAGCGAGAAACACACCGCAGCTGGGAACAGCACAGGAGTCGGCATGGCTCCACATTCCTGGCGGTACCTTGCAGAACCTCACTGAATTTCTTTCTGTACCTCTCGCAGTAGTTTGAGCTGCAAAAGGTGGTTACTGATTTTTACAAGTAGCCACATAAATGTGATAGTCTTTTAGCTTGGATGGAGGGTCATCAACAGATGTAGTTACGTCTGGCGTGCAACAGGGTTATGGACCCTTGCTGTTCAAGTTGTGTATTAACGATCTGGCTGACAGTGTTTAAATTATCCTCAGATCTATCGCAGATGATTCAACTACAAGCATTCAAGTACTGTCTCAAAAAAGATGTGCAAATATATAGACAGATCTTGAAAAAAGTTTAAAGTGATGCAGATATTGGCAGCTTGCTTTAAGTGTTCAGAAATGTAGAAATGCGCAGATAAAAAAAAGATAGAAAAGAAAAAAAAGCGTAGTATCCAATGACTATAATATCAATGAGTCACAATTGGCATCAATTAACTCACACAAATATCTGGCTGTAACAATTTAGATGGACAAAAAACAGAAGTATCACAGAGGCTCAGTACTAGGCAAAGCCGGTGGAAAGTCTTCGGTTCTTGAGTAGGATACTAGGAAAATGGAGTGGCCTACAAAGGGAAGTGCTTACAAAATAGTCGTACGACTCATCCCAAAATACTCCTCAAGTGTGTAGAATCCGTATTAAATAAGACTAACACGAAATAAGGACCCATACGGAGAAGTGCAGCAAGAGTGGTTAGGAGTTTGTTCCACCCGTGCCTGATGGCCACAGAGATGATGCTAAAAACGTGAAGTGATTTACGCTCAAAGACAAAAAACTATCTCGTGAAAGCATACTTACAAAGATCCAACAACAACCTTTAGGTGAGGAATCTAGCAATAGACTACAACACTTTACGTATCACTCCCATTGGAAACGTGAAGTCAAGACTAAACTAATAACAGCACGCACGTAGACGTTTAGGAAATAATTCATCCTGCACTCCTTACGCGAATAAAACGGGAAGAAACTCTCATACGTGGTGCAATTTTAAGTACACCTAGGCACTTCACACTGTTTGGAAGAGTGTAGTTGCAGTTGACATTAATAATTTCGTGTGGTTCAATGGCCAGTTGCAAGTTTTTCAATTGGCGAGTTATGAGTACCTCACCTACCACAGTTATCCAACCAGAGAAAGGAAATCTATAGCTTAATGCGCAACCCGAATCTCGTGTCGTTCCTGGTGACTCCTCACATCAATAACCCTTTAAGTGACAAAATTGTGTGTCCATCATAACAATGAAATGCGTGTCAGTGTGTTCTCTTTGAGAATAGTAATCAATAAAACTGCTCAGCTTATTATGTATTTCTAAGTCCTCCATGAGTTATGGGTAGTAAATATTCATAGAAATCATACAGGAGCACAAAATCTGTACTGAAAAAGTTTGAAAAAGTCTGCAGGAAATTAGCGATGTCAACTTCTGATAGGTAACGTATGTCCTCACGGGGAAGACATTTCCTAAAGGACTGATGTTCTCAGTCAGTTTATAAAATGCATATAAATCTACACCTGCAGCCACTTTAGTATCAGTGTCAGCTTCACGACTATCATGAAATATTTTATGAACAACAGGCGAACAGCTTGCTGTAACTACTGCCTGCATCTGTACCAGCCGTTTCATCTACCGATGCACTCCAGACAGTGTTACATAGACGACCAACAGTTACCGTAGCACTGTTAGAAACTGTTGACGCAGCAGCTGCATTATCTGAATCAGCGTCCTTTGCAAAATCTGAATCTTCTGAGTGATCTTTTGTAACCTCTTCCCAGCAGTTCACTGCACGATCCACCATAACTTCATCTGCCATTGATCTATGCCACCTCCATAAGGTTATTCTCAAAGATCTAAAAGAAATATTCACCGTTGTTAGTATGAGCCCCCTAACTGCAGAAAACCTACCAGAATTTAGGAAATAATGTGTCTGTTACATTAAAGTCTATGCAAAACTGTTTTCATCTGATTGCATATTTTCAGTAATCATCCTACATGTGCAGTGTCAGCGGAAATAATTTATATTCTTTCAGTGGCTAATATTATCGAGATAATGTGTGAAACAATATTTTCTGCAATGTTCATTCTTCATTAAAAGAAACATTTCACAGCACATAATAACTGGGAACTGAATTCCAAACAACAGATTTGCATACATGTACGGCGCAGAAAAAAAAAGCTAGCTGAAAACGTGCTTAGAAACGATTCTCGATTAATTTTATTCTTTATAATGCAGGAAACGTTACTGTTAATTGAACTTACCCTCGTTTCTATCAGTAGATATCAGGAGAGTAAATCCACAGATGTCACATGCTTGCAGAACACAAAATCAGCTGTTAGGACGAGTGCCTCAAAGGCCATCAGTAAGTTTCGTACGGTCACTCACTCATTCGCTGATATCTCAGGCCTGATAACTTATAAACAAGAAAATGGTATTCTGCATATCACAGACATTATTTCGAATATACGAATACCAATGATATATACTGTTTGTTGTAAATGAAGTAATAAACAGCATTTAAGGCCAGTGGTATATATATTTACCAGTGTTACTTCAAAGGAAAGGGCTACATAAAAGGCAGACTGAAAATTTCCGTGTGTCGACTATTATTCAACCTCACGATTTCTCGTTTCCACGCGCTCACTTTCCCACTTTCCTTTTTTTCCCTCTATTTGTATCTTCGTAGTTTCCCTTCTGTGAGGAGATCGGTTCTGTGAGGATGTAGCATGACATCTTCCATAATGATGAAACTTCTCAGTTTTCACTATAGCGCCTTATTCGTCCTCAGATAATCAGCACCTGTATTCATTTATTTTTCTGTCTAACTTCCATATTTTTAATTACATGACATGTTTCGATCTCTCTGGATCATATCCAGTGCCAAGTAGTTCTGTCAGCAACCCGTCTTGTCTGTTCAGAACCTCAAAATTTATCAGAGTACCGAGGGTCTGAACAGACAGTACGGGTTGATGACGAAACTACTAAGATCTAAAGATGATCCAGAGTGCTCGAAACATCTTATATAATTAAAAACATGCAACTGAGACTGGAAAATAAACTTTCTTAGTACAGTGTGGCCATCCTCCTGACCGAACATGCTTAGCATCGTTACCACTAGACCACCAGTTGCGACATACGTAGATGTAGATATATGTGAACAACATAGTGCAACAACTAACGAAAACAATGTTTCTTTTTTCATTCACGTAAGTGTAGGAACACGAACAGCTAATGAGCGTATGACCGTCTTACGATGTGTTTTCGATGACAGGAGTTACTCTCTTAGTACTCTCATGGAGATGCCCTTATTCGGTTGCCAGCAATGTCTCCAGATGTCCGTCCCAACATGGATCTGACACTTTAAGACTGTGTTCATAGAGGCCGTACGTATCTTGTACATCAATCTCTTTTGTACACTGACTGCATTTCTCTCTGTCCTAATAATGAACGCCATTAATTTTAGTTACTACTTGGTTTGTGTGACCGTTCCTCTCCACAACACCTCAAATTTTTACTCCGTGTATTATTATGTTGTGACTGATTCATTAATAGGGTATTTCCCAAACCACCACGTTTTTATAAGGCGCAGTCAGATGAAAAGGAGACACATAGGAACAAAGTAAGTAAACTGTTCATTATTTCGCCATAAACGTTAATAAAGTTGTCACACTGTGAGACAAGACGATCAGCACTTTTAGAGAAAAAAGTATTTGCGGATGCCTACGGTACAATGAGTATACTGAGCCGTGCACCTCTTCGAAACAAATCGACTGCCACGAATGTCTGCCTTCAGGGGTCCAAAGCAACGGAAATCGCATGGGGTGAAATCGAGATTGTAGGGGCTTCCCAGCGAAGCTTCTGCAGCTTACTCGAAACAACCCTGACAATATGTGGACGTGCATTATCCTCCAACAGGATGATACCATCCGTCAACATTCCTAGGAATTAGAACTTAATGGTGTGCTTCAATTACTGCAAAGTGTCCACTTATTGCTGTGCGTTAATTGTGGCGGTCTCTTCTAATGCGATGTACGTATTTTTGGAGTCCTAAAGATAGACATTCGTGGCAGTCTATTTGCTTCGGCCGAAGAGGTGAACGCCTTGGTACAATCTTAGTTCCATAGGCAACCGAAATTTTTTTTTCCGTGAAGGCACTGACCGTTTTGTCGAACAGCAGGATAAATGTATTAAGAGTAATGCTGATTGCTTTTGGAATACTGAAGAGTTTACTTACTTTTTTTTTTACATCTGTCTGGTTTTCATTTGACTGTTCCTTATACGACGGCGTGCTGAAATGTAATGCCTCCGAATTTTTTATGTGAAAAATCTTAAAGCTTTTTAAATAAAACAAACGCTCTTAACATTCTACATCTTCATTCTTCATGTCTACATATTTGCAGCCCTCTGCAGTAGAGGGCTTCGAACTCTAGCGTGTAACGTAATTGTCAGTGCGGGAGAAACAGGGTGCTGTAATCGAGTTTCGAATTCGAAGAGTTCGTGCATAATCGCAGCAGCCTCTCCTTCAACATAATGCGATCATCCTTCATATGATTCCGACTCGGCTCTATTCGATTTTCATCTGTTCCCAAAATTTAAGTAACACCTTCGAGGACCGCACTTCGATAGCGATGAAGATATGGAAGTAGAGGTGAAGTTACGGGTCCATCAACAAAATCAAATATTCCACACTGACGTTATCAACGAACTGGTCTCTCGTTGGGAGAAATATATTCGTCGCCAGGGTGTCTCTGTTAAGAAATAAATATGTAGACATGAAGAATAAAGATGCAGAATATTAATAATGTTTGCTATATTAAAAAAGCTTTAAGAATTTTCGCATAAAATGATGAGCTGTTAGCGTTGGTTAAGTCTTAGCGCCTGCTCCATTCACAGCTCCCATCTACCATCATGGTGTGACGTCTGAAAATGGACTAAAACAGACCGAAACCGGTAACCTCATAAAAAAAAAGTTTCGCGCGGTTGTGACTGTTCGTGTTCATTTTTAAATAATAGAAAAAAACCGCTGTACTTCAAGAGAAATGTTCTCAAAAATTAAAATTAAGCATGAGTTTTCAAAATTGTAGAGTCCTTTTTGATACACCCGTTATAACACTTCGTTTGCTAATACATTTGTCCCGCATCGGCGTGGGGTCGGCAAGGTCGTCACCCTGTTATGTCCCACGCCCCTCCTATAATGGAATATTCGTACCCTAATTAGCTGCATGCAGTGTTATTCATGTGGAAGGGAGCAAAAGTTTTCCATTATGTCTCTGAATCGTGTAACTGAAGCTGATCTTGGGTACCAGCACAGTATTCGCGTGGTGGGATTTGGGAAGCCGCCTAAAACCCATATAAGTCATGTTGTCGAAAGTCATGCAACTACGTTCCTACAGATAAAACAGAACAAAATTACTGCACCAGTTAAGCTTTTAAAATAAAACTCGACTTGTATAGTCAACCTAGAACCGTGATTCTGCAGAAATTTCTATAGTTAAAATATTGTATACTTTATAAAGCTGGATAGCGACACACATAAAACAAACTGCAATTCTAATTCAATAGCATAAAGAAACATTTTTGAGATACTTTATCATTCCAATAAAAGACATATAGTGGATTGAAGGAAAAGAAGAGCGAAATTCATATCCAAAACAAAAAATCAGGAAACAAGGTAGTGAGTGATAAGCTTGGTAACGTAACCATTCATTTTTAAAAAAATATTGATCTATATGGAACACTTAAATCTAAAAGAAAATTATTTTTTGCGATAGTACATTAGAAACGGAACTTTACGCATTAGATTATCATAATCCGTAACGTAAAGCACAACATATTCTGGCAGCAGTGTACTCGAATTGTCTTACTGTTGAGATTATCTACTGTCAAACCGCGTTTCAATAGCGCGTGTGCGCATTTATGTGTCGGAACATTGGTAAAGATAGTAAATTATAGAGCGCCACTGTTGGGTATCTGAAGTCCACAAACAGACACACACACACACACACACACACACACACACACACACTCACACACACACACACAGAGAGAGAAAGAGAGAGAGAGAGAGAGAGAGAGAGAGAGAGAGTTCCACGTTCCAAAACACTATTTCAGTTTCACACCAAGGTTTACTTACAATTACAATTTGTGCTACAGTTAAGTAGAAATAAGGCTGACAATTAAGAAAAATAATCTGAAGCAACACACAAAAAAGATGTCGTATCAGTCGGGTACGCTCCGTAGGCTGCGTTGCGCCTGAAATGTAGTCATCCCTCATACCTGGCCTGAAGTGCGGTATACAGCATTGTAGGAACCATACATCCATACGGATTCCGTGTTGCAATACTGCCACTTAGTTCTGTCTTAATTGGAATACTGTTACTAAGAATCCAGTTGTGTTGTAGAGAAACGAAGCAACTATTATATGAAATGACCGGTTAATAAATACACCCTGGTTGATGAGTTTATGAGATTTTATTTTAACTGCTGCGAGTTATCTCGTTATCAGCTTAAAATAAGATGTGCATTACTGTGTAGTGTAGAGCTGCATTATACAATTAAAGACTAAGGTATTGTCCGTAAATCATATTTCTTTCATTCTGATGAATCTGAAAGTTTTTATGTTGCATCCAACTGATTTTCTATCATACGTTTGTTTGCGTGGTCATCTTCCGCAGTAGCTGTTAACATCTGTTACTATAGCTTATCCGTCCTGAGCTGACTGCAATCTAATTAAAAAGAGTTACACCAGACGCGTCTCGCTTTCATTTACAAAGCATCTTCTGTGGTTATTCTGTAAATTGTATACATATGTTTGTACATTTTTTATTATTTTACGTTAAAAACAGCATTTACTTTATAAAGTTGGTCTGCAAGCTACTTACGGTGTTTCTGCTCCTTCCCTCCGTGCTAGCAGTGGTTGGTGTCGACAGGCTTCATTTCACATCTGCATTTGGCAGTTTTTGTCATTCTGCAGTATTTCCTGCTTTGCACTATTTACAATTGACTTTCTTAAGCTGTTTTTCATTCTGCGCTGCCACAGTGTTTATGCCTGCTCGTTTGCTTTTGTTGATTGTAGTGAGTGTTGCCAACTTACGAAACGCTTTAGTGAGTGTGTGAGTGAGTGTGAGTGAGTGAGTGTGTGTGTGTGTGTGTGTGTGTGTGTGTGTGTGGATGTGTGTGGGTGTGAGTGAGTGTGGGTGTGTGGGTGTGTGGGTGTGAGTGAGCGAGTGAGTGTGTGTGGGTGTGTGAGTTAGTTAGTGAAATATTCTTGTATGTAGGTAGAGACGTGAGAGGAGTGGGGGTGATTATCTTTATTTCTTTTTTCTTTTTTTTGCAAGCGGCAAGGGAGGTGGAGTGGAGGAAGGACAGGGATGGGCCTGGACAGTGATTATAGGACAGAATCTGGGAGGAAATGGTAGCGTTTCCCAAAAACAATAGGAAAAACTGATCTGTATCAGAAATCAGGAATATACCAAGTGAAATGAAATACATGTGAGGGAAGATGCATAGGTCAAACCAAGAGGACATTTGACACCAGATACAAAGAACATGTAAGAGCATGGGGGTATAGGACTAATCATTCAACTTTTGCAGAACACTTACACCAACAACCAACATAAAATTAGTCAAAGACACAGACATGAAAATCATAAGGATAAACAGCAACACAAGACACCTCCTCACCTTACAAGAAAACTACCATATCAAAAAAACCATAACAGAAATTGAACAACTCATTAAAGATCAGATCATCTTGGCAAACCACACACTCTTTAAACTGATTTACCACTTAATATAACATTAAAAGTACACATGTAAACACAGGCTCCATTTACCACTACCATTTACTCACAGATTCTGTTCTGCAATCACTGTCGCGGCCCATCCCTGATCCCTGTCTTTCCTCCACCCCAACCCCCTAGCCGCTAGCAAAAAAAAAAAAAAAAAAAAAAAAAAGAGAGAGAAATAAAGATAATCACCCCCACTCCTCTCACGTCTGTACCTACATACAAGAATACAAGACAATTTCACTAACTCTCTCTCTCTCTCTCTCTCTCTCTCTCTCTCTCTCTCTCTCACTCACACACACACACACACACACACACAAATCGTTTCATAAGTTGGCAACACTCACAATGTGATCGAAAAGAAACGAACAGGCATTAGCTCTGTGACAGTGTAGAATGAAATGCAGTTTAAAAAAGTCAATTGTAAATAGTGCAAAGCAGGAAATACTGCAGAATGACAAAAACTGCCAAATGCAGATGTGAAATGAAGCCTGTCGAGACCGACCACTGCTAGCAAGGAGTGAAGGAGCAGACTACGTAAAGAACCACCGTAAGTAGCTTGCAGAACAACTTTACAAAGAAAGTTCTGTTTTTAACCTAAAATAACAAAAAAATAGAAACATATGTATCCAATTTACATAATAACCACAGAAGATGCTTTATAAATAAAAGAGAAACGCCACTGGTGTAATTCTTTTCATTTATATTGCAGTCAGATCAGTACGGATAACCTATATAGTAACAGATTTTCTATCAGCTCAATCAAAAAGCTGAAGTTATTTTAGTTAACCTGAGACCAAACTCTCACACATTCGGAGAAAGAATTCGTTTCTGTTTAGGCGGCGTACCCACAAGTCTCCTAAACTTATCATGATGTGTATTCGATTCCAAAATTGACGGGTCGCTAGATAACTGTGATGAATTCGCACTTATTACTCGGAATTGTTTTCAACCGAGCGAGGTGGCGCATTCGGGAGGACGACGGCTCCATCCCGCGTCCGGCCATCCTGATTTAGGTTTTCTGTGATTTCCCCTAAATCGCTCCAGGCAAATGCTGGGATGGTTCCTTTGAAAGGGCACGGCCGACTTCCTTTCCCATCCTTCCCTAATCCGATGAGACCGATGACCTCGCTCTTTGGTCTCTTCCCCAAACAAACCAAACCAAATTGTTTTCATATAACGAGGCTTAAAATTTTTTGATTCTTTACTAATCCATGTTTGAGAAATTTATTTGCCTACCTTGTTATTATTCCTTATTGATTACCTTATCAGGCCTTTTATTCCCATAAATTTCGGTACGGAAAGAAATACAAACAAAAAACTGCGGGATATATTTGACAACCGAACGCATATTCTCTTCTCCCTAGCTAGATAAAATGGTCGCTACACGAATGGCGCATTCGATGAACGGCGTTTACTTTATGTATATCTAAGCGGCAGTCACAACATTTTCTTTCCTCGATTCCTAGGAAAACATGCGTTTACGGATGTCGTACATGAAAATGGAAAATGCCCAATTTTCAGTTATTTATCGATCATGTAAATTTTGAGTCGATTGCGCGTAATGGACTACAGAGGTAGTCTTCTAATAACCAGAGGTGGTGTTAACAGTGGCTCATTTAGGTTGTACACAGGCGACCTGTTAATTATGAGCCAAACCGATTGGCTGTCCCTGAGGCCTTTCCCTGGTGAGTACATTGAGAACGGAAGACGGAGAAACGAACTTCCAAAAAAACTCTACAGTGGGCTGCAGAGGTAGGTGGACTGGATGACGATGCAAAAACACAATTCAGAACACAATGTAACAGGCAAGATGAACAGCAGTGGAGTTTTTCGTTTCCTTGCCGCTCCTATCTACTACCTACGGCGCCACACAGCGGACAGACTAGTCAGTAATTTAGTCAGCGTATTCGCGGCGTTCCCAGAACCTCGCTGGCGATGCGGCGGTCCCAGCAACCACGCAGCTGAGCCAGCACGATGGCGCTTCGTAGCCGCCTCTGCAGGCCCCTCACAAAAAATCTGCTACTACAAGCAGACCTCTGCCTCAGCACTCGTTTCTGCTGCCCCTGTTATCTCTTCGCAGTTCCGAAATGTATTACGGTATCTACAAACAGCGGTAACTCATAGTTTCTGGAGAAGAATCTAATCACGAAAGTGTTTCGTTTAGACTACGAGGGTGATTCGGATGCAAAACTTCGTTTGCTAACAATAATTAGGAATACCGAGCCATCTTAGCCTACATACACAGTCCACTCACATCATTGTGGGCAGTTGCTAATAGATCTGCATCTACATAATACTCCGCAAACCATCGTAACGGTGCATACCGGAGGGTTCCCTATACCACTACTAGTCATTCCCTTTCTTGTTATACTCGCAAATATAGCGAGGGAAAAACGACTGTCTCTATGCCACCGTATGAGTCCTAATTTCTGGTATCATATCTTCTTGGTCCTTTCTCGAAATGTATGTTGGCGGCAGCAGAATCGTTCTTCAGTGAACTGTAATGCCGATTCTCTAAATTTTTTCAATAGCGTTGTTCGTAGCTACCGATACCAAATCTAGCAGCCCGCGTCTAACTTGCTTCTACGTCTTCCTTTGATCGGCGCTGGTACCTATCCCAAAAACTCGAGCAGTACTCAAGAATAGGTTGCTCTAGCGTCCTATATGCGGTCTCCTTTACAGAAGACACATTCCCAAAATTCTCCCAATAAACCGAAGTCGACTGTTCACCTTTCCTACCACAGTTCTCACATGTTCGTTCCATTTTATATCGCTTTGTAACGTTACGCTCGTATATTTAAACGTTCTTCACTGTGTCAAAATGGTTCAAATGGCTCTCAGCGCTATGGGACTTTTCTGAGGTCATCAGTCCCCTAGAACTTAGAACTACTTAAACCTAACTAACCTAACTAACCTAAGGACATCACACATATCCATGCCCGAGGCAGGATTCGAACCTGCGACCGTAGTGGTCACGCGGTTCCAGACTGTAGCACCTAGAACCGCTCGGCCACCCCGGCCGGCTGTTCACTGTGCCAAGCAGGGCAGTGATAACGCTGTATCCGAACATTACGTGTTTTTCTTACTCTTCCGAATTAACTTAAATTTCTTTTACATTCAGAGCTAGCTGCCATTCATCACACTCATGTTTTCTGTCACTCAACTTTCACATCTTCCCGCACAACACAGCATCGTCGGCAAGAAACCGCAGATTGCTGCCCACCCCGTCCGCCAGATCCTTTTTGTATATAGAAAATTATAGCGGTCCTTTCATACTTCCCGGGGTGTCTCTCCTGATGATACCCTTGCTTTTGATGAACACTCGCAGTCGAGAGCAGCATACTGGGTTCTGATTTTGAGAAGTCTTCGAACCAGTCACGTATCTGGGATCTATTATAGATGTTCGTACCTTCGTTAACACTCTGCAGTGGTGCGCCGTATGAAATGCTTTCCGAAATCTAGACATATGGGCTCTGCCTGTTGCCCTTCGTTAATAGTTATCAGTATATTACGTAAGAAAAGGGCAAACAATTTTGCAGGAGAAATTCTTTCTAAAATCATGCTGATTCTTGGACATAAGCTTCTCGGCATCAAGAAAATTTAATAGTTTAGGATGGTAGGAGACAAGGTACTAGCGGAATTAAAGCTGTGAGGGAGGGTCATGAGTCGTGCCAGGGTGGCTCAGATGGAAGAGCATTTTTCCGGCAAGAGGCAAAGGTCCCGAGTTCGAGTCTCGGTCCGGCACAGAGTTTTGATCTGCCACGTAGTTTCATATTTACTGTATTCGACCTGAGAATATGCTAAAGGATTCTGCAGTAAATCAATGTACGGACAGTGATAATCCGTTTGCTACGTACACAACAGTCAGGCGAAATGGTGCCCCAAACAGCTGCTCTATTCTCACATCGTGTGTGAGGCACATGCGGTGCATCAGACAGCTGTTCAGTGGTATATGGTAGATGATTAACCCTAGAAACATATCAGTTGATGTGATTCACATACCCATTAATGGGCTTAGGATTGACGAATTTGTAGACCAAGGAAGTACTTTCTGATTTATAGGGTACTCTACGAGCTATATCGTGATATTTCTTAGCTGTATCGTAAATTATGCTACCTTACTCTAAGACCACAATATCCTCACGAAAGACAGCAGTCGTTTAATAATTTTATGGCAGAATGTGCCCTCTGAGAACTGATTCGTTACCAAATCCGCCATTAGTTTCTTCCACGTTGAATAATGGTCCTAGATAATGCTATACAGACATTCTCCAGACTGTAAACGCTACCCTATCCGTTTTCTTTTATTCCAGCAACGCTTTCAGTTTTTTTGTTCCCTGTTGAAACACATCCGTATATTTTCCATTACTTTTATTTTTTGGAGAGAGAGGAGGCGGTGCGGCGTTGGAGGCCATGTTTTCTGACTTTCCGATTCGGTCCACTCCGATTTACTTTCTGTGCAAATCCCTTCATATCGGAACCTGAATTGATTACTCCGTATATTGCAATTTCTGTCTTCCCCTACATTAACTGTTCCCTATGGCCCCCTGAGTGCCATGTCATTTAGTCCCCTATATATCAATCATATCCTTTCACCCTGTCCCTCTTTTTTGGGCAGTGTTTTCTACATATTCGTTCCTTAGCCAGTTCCTCAGAGAACCTTCTCATTTCTAATCTTATCAGTCCATACGATATTCGGCGTTCTGCAGCAACACCACTTCTCTAATGCGTCAATTCTCTTATTTACCAGTTTTTCCACAGTCTATATTTCCACCTCTTTCTAGACATACGGTTATGCTCAAATGTATCCAAACGACCTGAATTGCATTCCACTGATTTGCATGATTTTCTTGCAGGTCCTCTAAATTTTCCCGGTTCAATCGATTGAAAATTGTTACCACATGAGATCACAAGAGACTGCTGCTCTGTATGGCAATCAATCCAGATGTAAATCATATTATGATACTGCAAATACCAGGAAACACATTGTTAGAGACGAGACAGGCTTAACGCTTGAAAACACAAATTGATTATAATAAGTGACATTTCAAAAATAAAGGTTCAAAATGAAATTACATGACGACAATTTTTGTACTAGACTCCTCTGTTCGCTTACAACATAAGATCTTAAACTTGGTTTCATTCACAAATAAAGTGTAAGGATGTTTAAAACTGAAATGACGTGCCGTAAGGTTTTGTTTTGGACGAGGATTCGAACCCAGAAGTTAATCAAATGGACATATGGAATTTTTCAACTAACAGCTATATCTTTGAGACTGAAATTACGAGACGAAAATTTTTTACCTTATTGGGATTCGAACCCGGCACCAATCGCCGCTGTTTTCTAACCAGGAGTAGACGTTAATATCGGTTTCATGCTCCAGCAGCGAGATTTCAGCATATTTGTACTAGAAAGAACCTGTTGAAAAATTAGGTGCTGACAGGGAATAAAGGCCCGTATTTACCATCGTTGTTGCCTACATTCGAAGAGACATTAACTGCCGAATTCTTTTTCCACCAAAACAAATAAATTATGGAAGGAGTCAAACCCCGCGAAAGGTGAAAAACCTGAGTTTGAATTCCAGCACAGTAACAATATTTTCAAGATGTCAAGTTCAAATACAATAAGAAATAAATGTCCTATGACCTTACATTACGAGTGGTACATTAAATAAAATGGAATTTATGATGCCAGAGAGCTTGCTAATGAGTTTCTACTGGCCTAGACTTCCGCTTCTGACATGGCCCAGACTAAACCATCTCTGTTCCAGTCTGTAGTGAAGGAACATCATGTTTAATGTAGATTTGGAACCACGGTGCAACCTTACGTTCTGCTTTTTAAAAATGGTCGCCTTAAGCGATTGTTGAACCACGACCTTATGTATACCCACCTAACACAAATCCAACAGAACAATGGGCCCCACAAATGGGTCACCATATTGTCATAAAATGCGTTGCACCACAGTGGATGAGAATTCTGACTCCCTGATTTCCTGGAGGCGGATTACAATCTACTCAGTATATTTCTTTGTTCGAATGCTTCACTATTCACCAGCTGCCTTGCTTAATCGTTGTGTACTTTCGGATTGACTTATTTTAATAAATGAAATATAAGCACATAACAATCATCTGTAGGAGTTGGCAACAACGAAGGATGAGGAAGTTATTACAGGGAGTGTTGTTTTCCACTTGAGATGCTCTGGTACCATACGTGTTCGTTGTATGGTGGTAAATATCACACAGTGTAAACACAAAGCCAAGATATTTAGTGCACTCACCCATTTATTTTTTATCCCTTACGAGAAACATCTGAAGCGAAGTGTGAGTCCTCAAAACGTAATGTCATGCACATATTGGAATATAGAAAGCGTTCTGTGTCACTAACTGCTTGCCAAGGGTGTGCCCATCGCAGTTGGCAGCCTTGGGTCTGTTTCCACCTTGCAGATGCAGTAAAGGACATGACCACGAAAACTGCATCACTGCTACTGCATGAGAACGACCGCCTGCACACTGCAGATTTCACAAAATATATTACCGAGGTTGCATGGTAAGCCATTTCAACTGCATCTATGCTTCTAATCTTGCGCTCTCAAATGGTTATCTTTCTCTCTCCTTGTCGAACAACAATGAAGGAAATTTCTTTGCGTGTGAAAACATTCTTTAAGCTTGGGTTCATGACATCTTTGCATCCAAACCAGCAAGTTTCTACATGTGTGGAATTCAAAAGCCGCATGACCATCGGCAAACTGCTGTAGATAATACGAAAGACTACATTGTTGATGGTTAATTTAAGCGTTACTTTTAAATGCTTTGTTCAATAAACTAACGAATGTCGCTATAAAAGTGCACTCCTTTAATACAAATGGATCACAACTCATCATGATAATGTTACAACGAAATATTAAGTATCCGTAATGCAAATATGTCCAAATCATCAATCATTAGTATGATATCTTGCACTTTTGACCTTGAAATGGTCTTTATAGTCCTGTGCCATGCTCACATTGCGTTACGTGACTACCAAAAAGTATGGAAATGTAACAGGGGGAGTAGATGCGAAAAGAAACCTAGTTAAACAAATTATTCACTGCTAGAATTTCACCAATAAAATCATGTACGCACACAAAATTAAAAACCATATCAACAGCAGCAGAAAACAGAAGTCATTTCCAAATTAGCAATTCTGCAATATCATAATTTTCTTACCTTTAGATTTACTGATTACCGTATGTAATGAGAAATCTAAAAAAAATGGTTCAAATGGCTCTGAGCACTATGGGACTCAACATCTTAGGTCATAAGTCCCCTAGAACTTAGAACTACTTAAACCTAACTAACCTAAGGACATCACACACACCCATGCCCGAGGCAGGATTCGAACCTGCGACCGTAGCAGTCCCGCGGTTCCGGACTGCAGCGCCAGAACCGCTAGACCACCGCGGCCGGCAAGAAATCTCGTGAAAGGAAAATTTACTTACTGATTTTCGATGTCCATAGTTGTAGCTAAGTCACATAAGAGGTAAAAAGCTGGTTTCACAAGAGGTTGGAACAGACGGCTAACTCATTCTTTGCTTTACAGTGCTGCCATGTTAGCACACTGCCAGCATACAACTGTAGCGTTCAGTGCTCTCGCTTTACGATAGTGAAGCCTAAGACTGATAATTGGCGATGTAAAAAACTAAATTAGTAATATTTCTCTGTGGAACGTCTTGCTGCACTCAAAAACATAAATTTAATAGGTTGATAATACTGTAGGAAAAAATCATTCAGAATGCTTATTGAAATGGCAAGAAAATATTAAGTGAACTTAGCAGGGTAATTCTCTGTCACTCCAGGAAGTAAGTCGACTACCACAGAGTCGCCACAAATATTCTGAAATGGTGCCAAACCTCATAGCATTAGAACACTTAAACAGCCAATGTGTTTCTTGAGTAGGCTAGCAATTTAGGAGCAAAGCTTGCACTTCAAACAAACAGCCCAAACGGTCATCAAATTCACAGAGGGCTGAAATACAAAAAAACGTAAGCCTATGCTTATAAGTCAACATGAACACGCCAACTTAGATCAGGGGGAGTTAGACGTGTGGCCGTCATCTTCAACAGTTGTCAGTTATTTTTGTTATGGGCTATAGATTATCAGAAAATTCGTATTACAATTATCAAAAGGTAATTGTTAGAATAGACTGTTGTGTAAAGAGTAAACTATAAAACTGCTTAGCACTCAGTCTGACGAAGGGCATAAAGGCGTAAGTCCTTAAATGAAAAAAAAATGTAGAAATATCCTTTGGAGTGGCATTTAGACTCAGCGACCCATAGAAACATGTGGCTATGAGAAGGCAACAGGTAGATCGGCTGCTGACTCATTATGCCAAACTACTACGATTCTTAAACTGCGCTCATTGTGTATATTGTCTCCCAAACTTAATGTCAGTCAGTGAAATTGTCGCTCAGCAGTGTGTGAACGTCATGAACACTTTTGTTTTCAACATACAACACAGTTTCAGCATATGCTACTTAATCATAGAAATATGCCCTACGCTTACGTCTTTCTGTAGATAATGTAATACATTCCGCAGCAGAGTTTTCACTTTACTTTGGAACCGACAAGCAAAAGTAATGGACTGCTGTCGCTTCCACATACAATCACGCTGTGGATTTCTCACAAATTGTGATTCTGGACACAATATAATGTTTTAGTGAAGTGATATTTCAAACAAGCTCATCACTGGCATATAAACGAATTTATTTGATTTCACCCTTGAATTGTTCGACGTACCCGAAATTGGCCGAAGAACTGCAGACAACTGTAAGGGCTTACAAACATCTTCAGGATAGTTCTTGAGCACATTCACTTGTCTCCAAGTGCTATTGCTCACATCTCTTGTTTAAGTGAAAAAGCATTAGAACAAATAGAGCAAAACCGGAACGACTGATAGCATCCTCAAAACTGACATCACCATTGAGGAACTTGAAAAAGGTCACGAAAATGTCGAAAACTGGGAAAGTAACGATTTGATTCGATTTTAGAGAGCAGCAAATTAAATAATTCTGGATACAAAGGAAATTCAATGCTTCCGTCAGTTTTACAGTGTTGATGTTTCGCTAAATGACGGACTTACCCTTAATACCTGCGTGGGGTGTCGCAGGAGGATTCTCATAACGAACCTAACAGTGGAGCTACCAACTGCTAATAGTCCAACCTTCTGACGATGCCCGGATCTAGTAAGTCCAGAGACTTCTACTGAAACACAGCAAACGACTGCAGCTGGCTCGGTATCTTTATCAACCACAGACAGCGCATGAAACCTACTTGTCCACAAACTGGGAAGGCCTTTCCATCAGTGCCCCAGAAAGTCTTTCGCTGCCTACCACGTTTTGAAACGACCTCCCATTGGGTCACGGGTGAGGGATCAGCCTTATTATCGGCAGCAGTGGACCACTCTGGAGACACGTGGTACGTGCTGGTCGTCCATTGGATCCCTACGTCAGGCATCTCACAGAGATGTCCATTGGCGACAGCCTCAAGCTTCGTGACCAAAGCCAACAGTGTCAGGAGCTGTGAACGAAGAGTCACCAGCTCAGATCGTATCCGAACACAGCTTTAACAGTCCATATCCATATTAAAGACACTGGAAATCTACACTACACAAACACAGGAAATTTACTATTACATTACAAAATAATACAAAGCTAAATAAGTCATTCGCTTCTGCTTAGAAGCTCTTGCTATAATGAACAAAAAACGATCTAATCTCCTGTTGCTGCTTTTATGGACTGATGAAATGCAACATTCATACAATTCTGTATGTTTGTAACCCTTGAAATTAATTATCTTCGCCTAAATGAGGAATCCGTGGTCTCTGTTGCTGCTTTGACGCATGGAAAAGCTCGCAGGTCTCTGACTTTTGCAATCTTTTCTTCTGTAAATGAAAAAATATCGCCTCCTCCCACTGGGTTGGCGTATCTTATTCTTCCACGACGCACCTCGAAGTCTCTCTCGATAACATTGGGTCTCCGTCACATTCTCCTCTCCATCCGCTAATATGAAACCGCTTTTTCGTCTAATAAATTACATTTTAGCTTCTGTGGGTCATCTATAGAAAATTCCTTGCCTTTCTTCCAGTTTACTAAATTACATGCTCCCTTAGTGCCTTTTGAATTTCATGTGATCAGATCTTCAAACAGGTTAGTCACAGTTATCGTGGTCCAATCCATGACCACAGCCCTGCCCAAGAGTAAACAATTGTCCATTATAAAAACGAGCGGCAACCCATCGACAACTACTGCATTCGCATTGAATTTCGTTTTTTCCGTCGATTAGCGACACCAAGACATGTTTTCCTACTCTTTTATTTCTCGCTCCAAACGTAGGATTGAGATAGTTCCCTTTAACTGGTATCTCCAATAATTGACTGCCACTCTTCAACAGTTTCAAGTGAAAGGATGTCGAAAGTGCTGTCACTTTAGAACCAACGTAGTGGCATGCAACGGTTTTAATTTCTTCCACGGTTATCTCAGTGGGAGGACACCGACTGTCTGCCTTCTTGGGCATCTCTGGATCATCCCAATGCTGATATCGTCTTGCACTTGTGATGGCCAGTACCTCTCATTGTGTACCTGATGTCCTGTTTTAACGAGGTGTCCCCTGGGCAACCTCAGTGACTTCGCTCGTGTATTTCAACGACATCACTCCCTTGTGCTTTACGCGAGGCCAATGGCGGCGCACACACATCGCCGCCGCGCTGTCTCTGATTACATGCTGTTTGAACGCAACTGACACTGCGTCCCTGGTTCGGTTCTTCGTTCTGCCTTGCTCCTTCTGGCGTGGACCACGGCATCTGTGCCAGTCTTGCCTGAACCTTTCGTCTCTTCCTCCACCAGTGTTGTGCTAATTCGACCGGTCATTGCGCTACCCGAATGCTTTCGGAGGCCCATCTTCAGTGCGCTAATGTGCTTCGTTTTCAGTTTTTCAGGTTTTTTTTTCTTTTTGAAAAACTGTTCTGTCGACAACGACCCAACGAGCGCTCACTTACTTGGACAGAAAAGCGCACTACAGCATTCCTCATCTGCCATTTCGTCAGAAATGAGCAGCGTTGCCACAGATCAGCGGGACTGTGGCGCGTACTGTCCCCGGTGTACAGACTTATTCCGTACTGCTGCCACAAACTTTCACGGATGATGGAGAAGGATAAATGTGTAAATTTGAGATAAGGACCCCAGTCTGGAAACGAATGATGCGAAAGGTATAGGCCTAAGCGAAAATAGTTTGAAGTTTCATCTTAGCCTCATGCAGCATTCAAACGAAGGGTCCCGACTTTCGAGCCCTGATCAGGACGTACAGCATTCTCATTGAATACTGATCAGTGCCTTCAAAAGTTCCCCTGTTTTGGACTAGTGACGGCGCACGTAAATTGATGTCAGAGAGATCTAAAATCGTAGGTCTACAGTACAGTAATAATGAATTCCACCTGCCTACAAAATTTCACAAGTTGCTACATTTACACCAGTTGCTCAAGATGGCGTCTCCCAGCATCAATACAGGATGACATCTTCGCACAGTGTTTTGTCGTAGCTGTTCTAATATCGCTGGTGTCATCTGAAGAGTGCTGCAGGCAGTGGGATTTCTTGCCAGGAGATTCTCAGCAGTCTCGACAGGCACCTCGTACACAAGACTTTTCACATGGTCGCACAGGAGGATGTCAGGTGGGGTGAGATCAGTCGTGCTGGCCGTGAAACAGGACCTCCTCTGCCTATCCACTTTTCAGGGAACGTCTGATCCGGGTGTTCACGAAACCTCAGTCCAAAGTAAGGTGGGACTTCCATCTTTTTGGAACCATATTCACTGTCGAATAACAAGTGGTATATGTGTTCAGGAAGCTGGTAATATGTCTCTGATAAAAATTTCGTAAACTGGTGCATTTGCACGGGAAGGAAGAAGAAATGGGCCTCGTTCATATTCGTTGACAATGCCTGCCGACACGTTGATCTGTTTTCATGGCTCTTCACAACTGTGCGTGTGGATTCTCATCAGCCCATACATGACTATTGCGACTGTTTAGCATTCCGTCTATGGTGAAATAAGCTCCATCCGTGAAAGCTTCATACGCAGGAAAGTGAGGTTCGAGTGTAAGGCGCTGCAAGAAGTATTGGCTGAAAACGACATGAGGTCTGAAGGTAGCAAAAGGTAAAGCATGTGCTTTTTGAGGATTGCAGGGATGTAACTGGATTTTCTGTAATACTCACTACACAGTACTCTGCGAAACGTTCATTTCAAGTGCAACTGAGTGAGTGATTGTAGGCGCCTCATTCACTCGAGCAAGCACTGCATCTTCTAAGTCAGCAGTCCGCGTAATTCGTCGTTCCCCTCAGTCGTTGTACTGTGATATCAATTGCCCTGTTTCACTTAATCGTTGGAACAGACTTGGAAATATGATATGAGCCGAATGTCTTCTATGCGGATATTTGGTCCTGTACAACCCATCAGCTTCTCTGCTGCCTACGTTTGCTTCCCACGCACAAAAATCGTGTCTGCAAGTTCCGTCACCGGATACAACTCCTTTTGTTGGTAAACACAGGCGCAGTTTACTACAGTACAGACATTGTACAGAAGAACTACTCATACCAGTACACAGCATTCTGTCTGCACTGGATTAATTGAGTTAGTATTCCATCCTCTATACCTAAGTGATCATTGGGATTGCCTACCCTACAATTTAACTACAAGAGTACCGGTACGTACGAGAGTGTACTCCACAAACAGATGTATAAGAGCGATTTTCGCTTACAACTTTCAACTCAGTCGTTTCTGGACCAGGAACCTTTACCTCAAATCGGTACATTTACTCTTCTCCATCATCCCTAAAAATTTGTAACATCATCACGGAATCACCGTGTGATGTACGCACTTTCTTATGTGGCCAGGTTCCAGTATATCACCAGAAACCTCATGCAGAATTCTCTCGCAAGCCGTTACATCGCACAAGGAAACTTTCTTCTGGTCAAGCATCTGCCGCACATCAGTTAAAGCCGTGCACACTGCTACTCCTTTTGGTCGCAGATACGCGTCTAAATTCTTTAAGTTTGCCTTCGGCTGCACGCTGTGCGTTCGACAGAACCAAGACAGTGGTACTCGTATATGCATACTCTGCAACCGAAACACAGCGTCCAAACCCGTTGGCATGACCTGCATCGCACGAATACTTTCTTGTCCCACGCAGACACCTCTTGCTCTAGAGCAGACACTGTCGTTTCTGTGTTGCTTAGTTGCCGAATAATTCTGTGAGTGCGTACATTGAAGATTCCTTTTCATTATCCACTCGTTTGGTGATACCGAGCATTTTTTGCAGTCACTAATGTCTTTTGATTTGTGATTAACTCTTTCGTAGACTTTGGCAAAATAGCTTTGCTGGTCACTGTTAGACGTTTTATATCCCGATATTCGGCTAAAATATTCAGCATAGCGCGTCATTTTGTCGCACTTATTTGATATTGAACGAGTATCTTGGGGAGAAGTCCTTTTATTTTTAAAGCTAGGTGCCGGAACACACCTCTTCAACCATAAACAATCTCCCCCACCCCATCAGCCATAAAAGTCACGATTTTCGATTTTTGAAAACTTATGATAAAATTTACAATGAGAAATCATTTTTTTTACAAAATACTGTTCTGAAATTCAGGTTTTTAAACCCGATTTCTTATAATCAAAACACTAAAACTACAAAATTTAATATAAACAACAGGTGCTTCAGTCTGTCCCCACGGCAGTGTCACGGTGCTTCCTAGTTCTCCTCGATACATATCGGCACAAGTCGGTATCCTTCGTGGCTATGACGTCATGTTTCCAACTGCTGCCAGCCGCATCGTTCAAGTAGATGCATTGTAGCCAAGCTAATGGATCTCTGAGGTTGCTGACAGTCGTAAACAAAAGGCGATGTGTACCGCACACACACACACACACACACACACACATACACACAGCATTTCGCCCGACTCCCCTACCCATCACACTTCGTTGCTCACCCACTGGCACGTTTACTGTTGCCGGCGCGGCTGTTGATCATAGTTACGTTGTGATTTAGTACTCGTGTATTGTTCTAAATTTCTGGTGGCAGCTTGTTCCTATGAATTAAAAAGAAAACTTCCCTGGGAGGTGCCGGAACGCCGTTTCAGCACGTTCCAGTCGAAATTAAACCACACTTTTATCCTAATATTTAACAACGGTGTCCATATTTTCAAATCGACGTTGAGCAGCGTTATCAGTCGGTAAGTTTGGATTTTGACAGAAGTGAAGCAGTGAAGGCATGTCGCGAGTCGTGGTCGGACATCTCAGTCGGTGGAGCGTTTGCCCGCCAAGGGAAAAGATTTCAGGTTCAAGCCCAGGTCCGGCATACAGTTTAAATCTACCAGGAAGTTTCAAATCAACGCACACTCCGCTGTAGAGTGAAAATTCATTCTGGGTTCCTGTTACACTTATGTATGGGCTATATCGATCTGTTACAATCCTAGCATCGAGTTTCTTAATTAATCCGATGTATTTTGCAACGCCTACTTTATAAGGGCTCCAGACACTGGCACTGTATTCTAGAATTGATCACACTAGGATTTTGTACGCTCATGTTCAGAAGAGAAGACAACACCTTGACAGACAGGAGATGGGACGTTCATATTTACATGGCGTTAGTATGTTCTGCAGAAATGATTGGTATTTGAACTACACACATCAAAAAAAAGTTTTGCATCAACCCAGTTCCCAGAACTCCTGAAGATAGACATTGACTGTGGATATTGTATCACAGACACAGTCCCTTTGACTCTTCAGAAATGTCACTAAACCCGCCCACAGGTGTAAACAACCATGCATCAGAAGCGCCTATTAGATGGAGGGGGCCCGACAGCCGATCAGTTCCAGTCATTCCACGAGGAAGCCGGTACAGCGCTCGAGTTGTCTGTAGTTCTACCACGCCTAGACGGTCAATACCGCGCTTCGATTGCGTCTGCATTGTTACATTGTGCCAGGAAGGGCTCTCAACAAGGGAAGTGTCCAGGCGTCTCGGAGTGAACCAAAGCGAGGTTGTTCGGATGTGGAGGAGAGACAGGAAATGTCGATGACACGCCTCGCTAAGGCCGCCCAAGGGCTACTACTGCAGCGAATGACCGCTACCTATGGATAATGGCTCGGAGGAACCCTGACAGCAACACCATCATGTTGAATAATGCTTTTCGTGCAGCCACAGGACGTCGTGTTACGGTCAAACCGTGCGCAATAGGCTTCATGATGCGCAGATTCACTCTCGACGTCCATGGCGAGGTCCATCTTTGCAACCACAACACCATGCAACGCAGTACAATTGAGCCCAACAACATGCCGAATGGACCACTCAGGATTGGCATCACGTTCTCTTCACCGATGAGTGTCGCATATGCCTTCAACCAGACAATCGTCGGAGACGTGTTTGGAGGCAACCCGGTCAGGCTGAACGCCTTAGACACACTGTCCAGCGAGTGCAGCAAGGTGGAGGTTCCCTGCTGTTTTGGGGTGGCATTATGTGGGGCCGACGTACGCCGCTTGTGGTCATGAAAGGCTCCGTAACGGCTGTACGATACGTGAATGACATCCTCCGACCGACCATACGGCGGCATATTGTCGAGACATTCGTCTTCATGGACGCCTCCATCGTGCACATTTTGTGAATGACTTCCTTCAAGATAACGACATCGCTCGACTAGAGTGGCCAGCATGTTCTCCAGACACGAACCCTATCGACATGCCTGGGACAGATTGAAAAGCGCTGTTTATGGACGACGTGACCCACCAACCACTCTGAGGGATCTACGCCAAACCGCTGTTGAGGAATGGGACATTCTGGACCAACAGAGCCTTGATGAAGTTATGAATAGTATGCCATGACGAATAGAGGCATGCATCAATGCAAGAGGACGTGCTACTGGGTATTAGAGGTACCGGTGTGTACAGCAATCTGGAGCACGATCTCCGAAGGTCTCGCTGTATGGTGGTACAACATGCAGTGTGTGGGTTTCATGAGCAATAAAAAGGGCGGAAATGAAGTTTATGTTGACCTCTATTCCAATTTTCTGTACAGGTTGCTGAACTCTCGGAACCGATGATGGCCCACGGGTTCAATGTCAACATCGATATCGCGGAGCAACACCACCTACCAGTAAAATGTGCCTACGGCTCTCGTTGTCGTTACAAACCGAAGGTAATGGATCAGTGTGACTTGAGCAGACGCACAGGATGCCTCGCAGACGTATGCGCGAATCGTACCGCCAAATCAGTGAGTTTGAAAGAGGGCGCATTATTAGCATGAGAGAATGTATTGCATCCATCCGGGAATTTGCTGCTCGAGTGGGACGAAATGTTGCTGCATTGCAACGGGTGTGTGCAGATTAGTTCACGGAAGGGCGTAGAAGACGGCGAGATGGGTCAGGTCGCACTACCCAGACCACCTCATCCGAACGGCATTACCGGACATGTCTGCGTCCTCTTCGGCTCTGGCGCAACAGTGTGGCGCACCATACACTATCAGAGGTGACAGTCCATCGCCGTTTATTACGGCAAGCGTTACGTGCGCATCGTCCACTTCTCCGCCTACCTTTGACGAATGTGCAGAAACATGCTGGACGGCAATGGTGTATGGAACGACGTCGCTGTGGGGACAGGAATGGTATTAGATAGAAATTTCGAATGAATCCAGGTTCTGTTTGCTTGAAAATGATGCCCGCATTTTGGTTCGCCCCGACATGAGAAGCGGCATCACAGTGACTGCATTCGCACAAGACACACACAGCCAACTCAAGGCTTTATGGTGTGGGGTGATATTGGGTACTGCCACAAATAACAATTGGTGCGTGTCCAGGCATTGTGACCAGTGTGACCTACGTGAATCACACCCTGCGACCCGTAGCTATACCCTTTCTGCACAACGCACCAGACGCTATTTTTCAGCAAGCCAATGCACGACTACACATTACTGCACAAACACGTGCCTTCTTGGTGTCTCAGGATGTCAGCCTTAAGCCCTGGCCCGCCAACTCTTGTCGCCAATCGAAAATGCTTCGGATATGATGGAACGACAATGCCAACCGCCACAGATGAACTCTGGAACCAAGTGAATGTAGCATCGACGGCTATTTGACAGGACGCCTTATACGCGTCGGTTCCATCACGCATGAAACAAGTTATGAGGGACCATGGCGGACCCTGTGCCTACTAGGCAACAGGCACAACCGGCACATGTTGAACCCAGGTGACTGAAATGTTAATAATTTCTGCAGAACACACTAATGTACATGTCCTGTGAATATGACTGTCCTACCTCTAGTCGTTCAAGGTGTTCTGTTTTTTTTCCTGAACTTGAGTGTATCTCATTTCCTCTACAGATGCATCGCACTTTCCATGAATCCTTCCAACAAATCTAAGTCTTCCATTTACCTTCCTTAATACTGATTAAAGGTATCAGATAGATTATATAATGGTAAGACAGAGATTTAGGAACCAAGATATTTCCAGGGTCAGATGTGGACTCTGACCACAATCTATTGGTTATGACCTGTAGATTAAAACTGAAGAAACTGCAAAAATGTGAGAATTTAAGATGGTACCCGGATAAACTGAAAGAAGCAGAGGTTGTACAGAGTTTCAGGGAGAGCATAAAGGAACAATTGACAGGAATGGGGGAATAGAAGAAGAATGGGTAGCTCTGAGGGATGAAGTAGTGAAGGCAGCAGAGAAACAAGTAGGTAAAAAGACGAGGGGTAGTAGAAATTCTTGAGTAACAGAAGAGATACTGAATTTAATTGATGAAAGGAGAAAATATAAAAATGCAGTAAATGAAGCAGGCAAAAAGGAATACAAACGTCTCAAAAATGAGATAGACAGGAAGTGCAAAATGGCTAAGCAGGGATGGCTAGAGGACAAATGTAAGGATGTAGAGGCTTATCTCACTAGGGGTAAGATAGATACTGCCTACAGGTAAATTAAAGAGACCTTTGGAGATAAGAGAACCACTTGTATGAACATCAAGAGCTCAGATGGAAACCCAGTTCTAAGCAAAGAAGGGAAAGCAGAAAGGTGGAAGGGGTATATAGAGGGTCTATACAAGGGCGATGTACTTGAGGACAATATTATGGGAATGGAAGAGGATGTACACTCCTGGAAATAAGAACACCGTGAATTCATTGTCCCAGGAAGGGGAAACTTTATTGACACATTCCTGGGGTCAGATACATCACATGATCACACTGACAGAACCACAGGCACATAGACACAGGCAACAGAGCATGCACAATGTCGGCACTAGTACAGTGTATATCCACCTTTCGCAGCAATGCAGGCTGCTATTCTCCCATGGAGACGATCGTAGAGATGCTGGATGTAGTCCTGTGGAAGGGCTTGCCATGCCATTTCCACCTGGCGCCTCAGTTGGACCAGCGTTCGTGCTGGACGTGCAGACCGCGTGAGACGACGCTTCATCCAGTCCCAAACATGCTCAATGGGGGACAGATCCGGAGATCTTGCTGGCCAGGGTAGTTGACTTACACCTTCTAGAGCACGTTGGGTGGCACGGGATACATGCGGACGTGCATTGTCCTGTTGGAACAGCAAGTTCCCTTGCCGGTCTAGGAATGGTAGAACGATGGGTTCGATGACGGTTTGGATGTACCGTGCACTATTCAGTGTCCCCTCGACGATCACCAGTGGTGTACGGCCAGTGTAGGAGATCGCTCCCCACACCATGATGCCGGGTGTTGGCCCTGTGTGCCTCGGTCGTATGCAGTCCTGATTGCGGCGCTCACCTGCACGGCGCCAAACACGCATACGACCATCATTGGCACCAAGGCAGAAGCGACTCTCAGCGCTGACGACGACACGTCTCCATTCGTCCCTCCATTCACGCCTGTCGCGACACCACTGGAGGCGGGCTGCACGATGTTGGGGCGTGAGCGGAAGATGGCCTAACGGTGTGCGGGACCGTAGCCCAGCTTCATGGAGACGGTTGCGAATGGTCCTCGCCGATACCGCAGGAGCAACAGTGTCCCTAATTTGCTGGGAAGTGGCGGTGCGGTCCCCTACGGCACTGCGTAGGATCCTACGGCCTTGGCGTGCATCCGTGCGTCGCTGCGGTCCGGTCCCAGGTCGACGGGCACGTGCACCTTCCGCCGACCACTGGCGACAACATCGATGTACTGTGGAGACCTCACGCCCCACGTGTTGAGCAATTCGGCGGTACGTCCACCCGGCCTCCCGCATGCCCACTATACGCCCTCGCTCAAAGTCCGTCAACTGCACATACGGTTCACGTCCACGCTGTCGCGGCATGCTACCAGTGTTAAAGACTGCGATGGAGCTCCGTATGCCACGGCAAACTGGCTGAAACTGACGGCGGCGGTGCACAAATGCTGCGCAGCTAGCGCCATTCGACGGCCAACACCGCGGTTCCTGGTGTGTCCGCTGTGCCGTGCGTGTGATCATTGCTTGTACAGCCCTCTCGCAGTGTCCGGAGCAAGTATGGTGGGTCTGACACACCGGTGTCAATGTGTTCTTTCTTCCATTTCCAGGAGTGTTGATGAAGATGAAATGGGCGATACGATACTGCGTGAAGAGTTTGACAGAGCACTGAAAGACCTGAGTCGAAACAAGGCCCCCGGAGTAGACAACATTCCATTGGAACTACTGATGGCCTTGAGAGAGCCAGTCCTGACAAAACTCTACCATCTGGTGAGCAAGATGTATGAAACAGGCGAAATACCCTTAGACTTCAAGAAGAATATAACAATTCCAATCCCAAAGAAAGCAGGTGTTGACAGATGTGAAATTACCGAACAATCAGTTTAATAAGCCACAGCTGCAAAATACTAACACGAATTCTTTGCAGACGAATGGAAAAACTAGTAGAAGCCGACCTCGGGGAAGATCAGTTTGGATTCCGTAGAAACACTGGAACACGTGAGGCAATACTGACCTTACGACTTATCTTAGAAGAAAGATTAAGGAAAGGCAAACCTACGTTTCTAGCATTTGTAGACTTAGAGAAAGCTTTTGACAATGTTGACTGGAATACTCTCTTTCAAATTCTAAAGGTGGCAGGGGTAAAATACAGGGAGCGAAAGGCTATTTACAATTTGTACAGAAACCAGATGGCAGTTATAAGAGTCGAGGGACATGAAAGGGAAGCAGTGGTTGGGAAGGGAGTAAGACAGGGTTGGAGCCTCTCCCCAATGTTTTTCAATCTGTATATTGAGCAAGCAGTAAAGGAAACAAAAGAAAAATATGGTGTAGGTATTAAAATCCATGGAGAAGAAATAAAAACTTTGAGGTTTGCCGATGACATTGTAATTCTGTCAGAGACAGCAAAGGACGTGGAAGAGCAGTTGAACGGAATGGATGGTGTCTTGAAGGGAGGATATAAGATGAACATCAACAAAAGCAAAACGAGGATAATGGAATCTAGTCGAATTAAGTCGGGTGATGTTGAGGGTATTAGATTAGGAAATGAGACACTTAAAGTAGTAAAGGAGTTTTGCTATTTGGGGAGCAAAATAACTGATGATGGTCGAAGTAGCGAGGATATAAAATGTAGACTGGCAATGGCAAGGAAAGCGTTTCTGAAGAAGAGAAATTTGTTAACATCGAGTATAGATTTAAGTGTCAGGAAATCATTTCTGAAAGTATTTGTATGGAGTGTAGCCATGTATGGAAGTGAAACATGGACGGTAAATAGTTTGGACAAGAAGAGAATAGAAGCTTTCGAAATGTGGTGCTACAGAAGAATGCTGAAGATTAGATGGGTAGATTACATAACTAATGAGGAAGTATTGAATAGGATTGGGGAGAAGAGAAGTTTGTGGCACAACTTGTCCAGAAGAAGGGATCGGTTGGCAGGACATGTTCTGAGGCATCAAGGGATCACCAATTTAGCATTGGAGGGCAGCGTGGAGGGTAAAAATCGTAGGGGGAGACCAAGAGATGAATACACTAAGCAGATTCAGAAGGATGTAGGTTGCAGTAGGTACTGGGAGATGAAGAAGCTTGCACAGGATAGAGTAGCATGGAGAGCTGCATCAAACCAGTCTCAGGACTGAAGACCACAACAACAACAACAATACTGATTTGACGTGACCATCCCGTTTCATATCACCTCTTATTACGAGGGTTTTTCAGCAAAGACTGAGACTAATTTTCAAACGTGTTGAAATGTGAAGCCCTCTTTATATAGGAATTTATTGAACACACCATTGCACTACGACCTAGGAGCTGCTTCGTGTAGTACTAAGTCTTCACGAATCCCACCAGGCGCCAGCCCTGTCTGATCTCAACCGTTCTGTGGCTGTGTCTTGAATGTCGTTGTAGCTTGAGTCAGCTTTAAAGTTAACAATCGCAGTAAGCAGCCTTATACAAACAAGTTTTGCGTTCTACTGAAGAAGACTGCTTCAGTAATGCTCTGCTGAGACTACAATGTCTCTTGTTGCATGCTTCTGTTCGCTTAAAGCTTTCGAAGATGGAATAGGGATGTCAGCTTCAAGGATGGGAAGAACCCCCCACCCGCTATCCTTGGTGACATCACAAGCAAAACTGCGGCAGCAATCATGCGCGGGAACTCTCGTGTGACTGTTAGGCAGCTCGCAAAAATATCGGTGGGAAGTTCTCGCTCCATCTTGAAGGCCCATTTAATATGCCACGAATGTGTGCTCTCTGGATTCCTACTCTAAAACAGAGCACAATTGACGTATGCAACTTATGGAAACCTGACTCTAAAATGAAAAGGCAGAGTATATAGTGCATTTAAAAGGATAGACACTAGAAAAAGGCGAGCGTATAGAAATTAGCCAATAAGGCCTTAGTGATCGCATCTTCTGATCATATGGCATGGTGTGCACGCGGAAAGTTGCCAGAGGTCGGACAATAAATTCAGAATTCTTCAAGAATGTCTTTCAACAATTCAAGAAAGATGATATCCCAAAGTAGGAACTGCACCATGACAACGGGCTCCCTCACGTTGTAGCAGATGTTACGACGTTTTTAGCCAAGAAGGGCATTTGTAAATCCCCCCCCCCCCCCTCTCCCACTGTATAGGCCTGACCTTGTCCCGTGCGACTGTTTTTTTGCACCCTATTGCAAAAAAGCATCTCAAAGGACGTAGATTCGACTCCGAAATTGACGCAGTGAAGTTTTCACACGCAGTTTTGAAACGCTTATCAAGAAATGGATTTCAGGAAGACTTCCAAAACTGGTTATTAGGATGGGACAATTACATCGCTGTTAATGGTGACTATGCTGAAGAGGAAAATACTGGTTTTGATTGGTTATTTGGTGATGAGGTTTCCTCAGCATCAGTCTCGGGCATTGTTGAACGAACCTCATATTACTCCAAATTTCTTATATGATGTGACGTGCTGAAGATACTCACCACTAATCTTGTAAGCAAATACTACACAGTCCTTTCATCTACGAGGTGGTTATAACTATACTACAGTTACTCACAGAAGTCCAGTGTGGACTGTAATTATCCTGCGGCATCGAAATTTGGTAGATATGCTAATGCATTAATGCGGAATCGATTTTCGCTGGAGAAAAATTAGTTCCAATTTTCGCTACCAGGTGCAAATCTGGTGTTGTGAATGTAACAAAGACGTATAGAAATGTCTCCATACGTAATGAATTAGGAACTGGATGTGGACAAACAAAGGTCAGACAATTGAGAAAGGCATAATATTGATTTTATTATTCACCACCGCTCGCAGAATTCGTTCAGTATGAGCACCGGAAACGTCGACGAAATGCTGCAAACGACGTAATCAACAGTTGCTCGAATCCGTTCCAGTGGTCTCTGACCAACGTGTTTCTGTGTACTGGCCTTCATATCAGGTAGAGACAAAATGTGTCCCTGGTAAACGCATTCTTTTAGATATCCCCAGAGTCAAAAGTCCCATGAATTCAAATCTGGTGATCTGACAGGCCATGCATCTGGAAAACGTCTGGAGATAACACGTTCGTGGAAGCTTGCATTAAGCAGATGTTTCAGTCTGCGATCGATATGAGGTGTTGCGCCATTTTGCATGAAATCAGTAGTTTCCACACAGTAGCGCTCTTCGAAAGCAGGAATCACATGTTGTACAAGAAGATCTCTATAACGTGTACAGGCCCTCTGGGTGTACTCTCTTCAAAGAAGAACGGACGGAGAATAAAGGTGCATGTGAATGAACACCACACAGTCACATAAGTCATTCTCAATGACAGAAGTCTTCCGAAGTAAGAGTAATTTCAGGTGTGCTGCAGGGGAGTGTCGTAGGACCGTTGCTATTCACAATATACATAAATGACTTGTGGATGACATCGGAAGTTCACTGAGGCTTCTTGCGGATGATGCTGCGGTATATCGAGAGGTTGTAACAATGGAAAATTGTACTGAAATGCAGGAGGATCTGCACCGAATTGACGCATGGTGCAGGGAATGGCAATTGAATCTCAATGTAGACAAGTGTAATGTGCTGCGAATACATAGAAAGAAAGATCTCTTATCATTTAGCTACAATATAGCAGTTAATTCCATAAATTATCTGGGAGTACGCATTAGGAGTGATTTAAAATGTAATGATCATATAAAGTTGATCGTCGGTAAAGCAGATTCCAGACTGAGATTCATTGGAAGAATCCTAAGGAAATGCAATCCGAAAACAAAGGAAGTAGGTTACAGTACGCTTGTTCGCCCCCTGCTTGAATTTTGCTCAGCAGTGTGGGATCCGTACCAGATAGGGTTGATAGAAGAGATACAGAAGATCCAACGGAGAGCAGCGCGCCTCGTTACAGGATCATTTAGTGATCGCGAAAGCGTTACGGAGATGACAGATAAACTCCAGTGGAGACACGCTCAGTAGCTGGGTACGGGCTTTTGTTGATGTTTCGAGAACATACCTTCACCGAGGAATCAAGCAGTATATTGCTCCCTCCTCCGTGTATCTCGCGAAGAGACCATGAGGATAAAATCAGAGAGATTAGAGCCCACACAGAGGCATACCGACAATCCTTCTTTCCACGAACAATGCGAGACTGGAATAGAAGGGAGAACCGATAGAGGTACTCAAGGTACCCTCCGCCACAGACCGTCAGGTGGCTTGCGGAGTATGGTTGTAGATGTAGATGTAGATGTAGAAGTCGGGTGTAGGGGCTCTCGGTGCACAACACGTGGTTTACCACTGCCTCAAATACGGCAGTTCTGTTTATTCACTGACTCTGTAAAGTGTGCCTTTTCACTCCACAGAATGTTACCCGGCCACTTGTTGTCAACTTCGACCCGTGCCAGAAACCAAAGAGTAAATTCAGAACGTTACTGCGGAGTATGAGGTTTCAGTTTCCGTACCGTCTGGATCTCGTACGGGTACCAGTGTAAAACAGACGGCGAAACTTTCCATGCTATTACCCATGGGATAGACAGTTCTCGTGACACTGCACGAGCGTTGGAACTACACGGGGCACGTGCTGCATGGTCAGTTACAGCAACAGAAACCTTACCAATAACTTCCACCGAGATAGGACGCATTCTTCTTCCAGGCGCTGCACGGAGCTCATCCGTGTTTTCGAATTTCATTATCATATTATTTAAACCATTTATTGACGTAGGGCCTCTCCATGCACCTTTCAGTTGGTGATACTCGCTCAGTGCAGCACTGTGGTTACTGTTGCCCACATAAAGCTGTTTCACTAACAACACACGCTCTCTAACCTCGATAGCACATTGTTCCCTCACTTTAAAGCTTGTCAAATGACAGCGTGGATGTCATACCGCCATACAAGATGTTCAGCGTCAGACTGCACGTGGTAGCCAAAATTGGAACTAATTTTTTTCCAACCTAAATCGGTTTCGCCTTAACGCAGTGGCATATCTACCAAATTTCACTGCCACGGGATAATTACAGCCCACACTGGACCTACTTGAATAATTGCATTTCAATTACAACCAACCTGCAACTAAAAACATGCACACCGTGTATACTAGTGTGAAATGAATAGTAGAGGCTATTCCCCCCTGTGTCATATATTAGGGTGTCAAACTATTTCATTTGAGTGTAGAGTTCTTAAATGCTTATCTGCACGCTGTAGTTGGTCTGAGTTTCTGTTCGCGGTGACTATGGGAGCGATACGTAAGTATCTGATAGCAAAGGCTACCTCAATACTGCCTTCTTTAAACTTCGTAGGTAGACTGTCGGTGGATAACTGACGTCTATTGCGAAGCGTTCGTCATGAGTCAAACAAACCTGTGACCATTCGTGCTTCTTCTGTGTATACGTTCAGTAGGCAGTGTTAATCATGTCTGGTACAGGTTCCAAACAGCTGAGCAATATTCTAGGATGGGTCACATGAATGTTTTGTAACCTATCTGTTTTGAAGACTAAGGTCTGCGACCTGCTTCACTTTTAATTGAGGTAAAGTGAGGATTCCATTTGATATCCTAGGTATCCGTATGATGTGACTGATTCGCACTGCAGCTCATGGATATTATGTTCATAGCAATCGCCGGCCGGTGTGGCCGTGCGGTTCTAGGCGCTACAGTTTGGAACCGAGCGACGGCTACGGTCGCAGGTTCGAATCCTGGCTCGGTCATGGATGTGTGTGATGTCCTTAGGTTAGTTAGGTTTAATTAGTTCTATGTTCTAGGCGACTGATGACCTCAGAAGTTAAGTCGCATAGTGCTCAGAGCCATTTGAACCATTTCATAGCAATCTACTTTCTTGCGTTTCGATGAAGTCCACAATTTTATATTTCTGAACATTTAAAATATGCTGCCAAAATTCGCATAAATTTCAAATATTATTAAGATGGGAATGGATATTTGTGCAACGTCTGACATTACTCCACATCTGTCGAAGGCTATCCATCCAAAATAATACACAGCATCCTCTCTACAAACATCGGTTCTCGGCGACTGTTTGTGCACGATCTATTGTTCAGATTCAGAAGCAGATAAGTTTGTGCTGTAGAAAACAGAGTTGAGAAGGAAGGAAGGAAAATGAGGACTTAAAATTACGTCGACGACGTCAGCTTAGTGCACTGTCTTAACCACTGAACCTCGGAAAGAAATTTGAAATTCGTGGTAAGGTCTTATGGGACTAAACTGCTGCGGTCATCGGTCCCTAACCTTACACACTACTTAATCTAACTTAAAGTAACTTACGCTAAGGACGACACACACACCCATGCCCGAGGGAGGACTCGAACCTCCGACGGGGGTAGCCGTGTGGACGAATGCCGGACATTTGCCACGCCAGACATTTGCCACACTTGCCCCTTCGCCAGGTAGCTTGAGTAGAGATCCCTCAGGTAAGGGACGCTCTTCCTCGTACTTCTTCTGCCCGCTTTCAAACCGCCGTCTCCACATCTTAGTCGATACAACCAGTACGTAAGGGACTTTCTTCTTCGACATCTTGGCGAAATACAGAACTTCTTTTTCGAAATCGAAATATTACAATTTTTGGAAAACGAAAGCAATACCGACGATTATGTCAGTGTGTAATTAGTTCTGCCAAGTATAAATATAGATCCCTCTGTTTGTACGGTAGCTTCCTTTCGCGCTTACTGATTGCGATAGAAACAGTCCATCAGCAGGGGAGCAACAATAAAGGAACGATGTAAAGAGAATGTGAATGTACGCTAATCATTTCTTTTTGATCACTGCATTTCTGCCTACTTTAGTTACTACAACTGCAAGCCCAAAAGACAATAAGGAAAGAGGAAATGGGAATGTGAATGTTTGAAAAGAAGAACGACATACTCCATCCGATATCCCTTGCGGCGAAACATTAGTTCATAAAGTGTAGCGGGACAATGTTCAAAATATGACTGAAAATACGTTCACTAAATAGAGGTAAGAACATCAATGATTGACATGTCATCTAAAGTCGACGTACAATTTTAAAATGTTAGAAATAAGGAAATGAAGTAATACAGAATGCTATGCTTGTAACGTACGTTGTTGTTCTACATTGTTTAGCTCTGGTATTTACAGGGTCACAGAGAAAGCATCCTAGGTTTTGGAGGGAAAAGCCGTAATTGTAATGATCTGCACTACAACAGAAACAAGAAGCACAACTTAAGAAAAAATAATGTAATGTGTGTTTCAGCTCACAAGCAGATAGTTCCTGTGACTTAGTATGGGCAGATGTTATATTCGACAACAGGAATAAATTAATAACTGGCTCCTTTTACCGACCCCCGGTCTCAGATGAAACAGTTGCTGAACAGTTCAAAGAAAACTTGAGTCTCATCACAAATAGGTACACTACTCATACAATTATAGTTGACAGTGACTTCAATCTACCTTCCGCATGTTGACAAAAATACAAAAAAATGGCTCTGAGCACTATGGGACTCAACTGCTGTGGTCAAAAGTCCCCTAGAACTTAGAACTACTTAAACCTAACTAACCTAAGGACAGCACACAACACCCAGCCATCACGAGGCAGAGAAAATCCCTGACCCCGCCGGGAATCGAACCCGGGAACCCGGCGTGGGAAGCGAGAACGCAACCGCACGACCACGAGGTACGGGCACAAAAATACATTTTGAGACCCTATTGTAGACAGAAAACAACTTCCGTAATTGTTCTAAACGCTTTTCTTAAAATTATTTTCAACAATTAGTTCACAAGGCCATTCAAATTGTAAATGGTTACGAAAACACACTTGACCTCTTTACCACAAATAATCCTGAGCTTCACGACGGATACAGGGATTAGTGAACACAATCTTAGCGATGCTCAATTCCGTAACAAAGAAATTCACCAAAACTAAACGCGAAATTTATTTATTTATAAAAGCAGCTAAAAATTCGGTTGACATCTTTCTAAGTGACAGTCTACAATCCTTCCAAACTATGTAAGTGACGACCATATGTGGCTTAAGTTCAAAGAAATAGTATCAACAGCACTCGAGAGATTCATACCAAAAAAATTGATAAGAGACGGAACTGATCCCTCATGGTACACAAAGCACGACAAAAGCTGCTGCAGGAGAGCCGAAAAAGGCACGTATAATGTAGACGAACGCAGAATCTCCAAGACTGACGAAGTTTTACTGAGGCTCGATATTTGGTGCGGATTTCAATGCGAGATGCATTTAATAGTTTCCACAATGAAAGTCTCTCTAGAAATGTGGCGGAAAACCCATAGAGATTCTGATCCTATGTGAAGTAAACAAGAGGAAAGGCTCCGTAAGTACCTTTACTGCGCGACAGCGATGAGGAGAAGGAGGGGGAGACAAGGGATCCAACCCTTCGGAGCAGGTAAAATCGTGGCAAATGTCGGGCGTGGCAAATGTCCGGCGTGCGGACCGTGAAATGCGCCCCAGACCGCTCGGCTACCTCGCGCGGCGCCTCGGAAAGACCCAGCCTAGTTAAATTGCACTATGGGGAAGTTATTACTGAAACCTAGAGAGCTTTTTTTAACAGATTGAAACGAAACTGTCTAAATTCTCACCCGACAACCCAGATTTAGATTTCCCCTCTTTTTACAAAGTCGTTTAAGCCCAGTGCTGGGCCGGTGCCTTCGAAAATTTGACGCGATCTATTTCCTACGTCATCCCTCACGCCCCTAATGATCTCATCATCGATAGGATGCTAAAACCTAATCCTCTTTCCATCTTTCTTCCTTATTAACTATCAACATACTTGCGGCCCACGTTCCGATACAAATCAAGAAATATATTACTTCCATTAACTAATGCCACACAGGAAAACTTAGAGAAATCGGACCAATTTTGGTAATTGAAGAGTGGGTAAACTATTCTGGTACGCCGTGTACGCTCCGCCATAAAAGGTATGATGGCTAGGGAAGCGCATGTATAGATATAGAAATACATGACATTCTCACACGTGCGCAGACGTCCGACAGGAGAGATCTGTTCGCACTGTCAGCGATCAACGAACCGCAACGCCTCTGGCTTATTGTGCTTAAGTGGGACCGTGACCCAAAAGTCCTAGACGCGGTGTCTGTTAAGCTTCCAAGTGATGCCATGTGAAACTCGCGTGCTGTCTGTAGGCATGACTGTTTCTCTCCTAGCAGTCGTCTCATGTTACGCTATAGCATTTGCTACCTTCAGCCGGTGTCCTGCACAGGCGCGGATCCAACGGAAAAGTGGAGGGGAGGGGGGAGGTGTCACAGGGTCATGACCATTCTTCGTCGAAAGAACGTTATACAAAAACATATTCTTTTACATATATGAATTTTAAAATTCTCAGTTAACATTCGCAGAATGTAGTAATATAAAAACAGAGTATCACGAAAACGGCAAGGAAATCTAGAAAATTACAAGCCTTTATTGAACACAGGATACCTTTCAGTTTCTTTTCTGAGTGTTTGCCCATGTGGATAGGCCCCGGCAAGACCAGCAGGCGGAAACATACAAGCCAGGAAAAGCTCAGCTTCACAGTTTGAATATATCTTCTACCAATAGGAAATCTTGCTCGGATTGTGAGTACACAAGTAGAATAGAAAAGTCACGGGAAGTTGAACAGGACAAGCCAAAAAGAGAAATATCTTCCACTAACAAAACAAATAACAGGAAGTCTGATTTTCTCAAAAGAAGGCAGAAAGAGACCATGTTCGTGTAGATGTAGTTTGCAGACCTGTGTTAACAGCTGTAGTGCTAAGGGAAATACTGACAGTGATGAGAGCACACTTAGAATATAGGTCGTTTGAGTTGTAAAAGTTATGAGAGTTTGCTATATTGTTGTTATTGTGGCTTTAGTCCCAAGACTAGTTCGATGCCGTTCTACACACTACTCTATCATGCGCAAGGCTCTTCATTCCTATTGCAAGCTACTTCCATTTCAACCTGTTTGCTTTATTCATGTCTGCATTGCGTGCAATCCTTTACAGTTTTTACTCTCTACACTTGCTTCCATTACAAATTTGACCATTACTTGGTGCTTCAGGTTATGTCCTGTCTACGGATCCCTCCTTTTAGTCAAACTATGCCATAAATTTAATTTCTCCCAAGTTCTGTTCAGTACCTACTCCTTAGATATTCGATCTGCCCACCACTCTTGTGCATAATTTTATAACACGACATTTCAAAACCCACTAATCTCCTGTTGTCTGAACTGCTTATTATTCACGTTTCTCTTCCATACAAGGCTTGACTCCAGACAAATACCTCCAGAAATGCCTTTCTAAGACTAAAATTTATACTAGATATTAGAAGATTCCTCTTTTAGAAATGCTTTTCTAATACATGACAGTCTGTATTTTATATCCTCTCTGATTCAGCCATCTTCAGTTATGTTGCTGCCCAAATAACAAACCTCGTCTATCATTTTTAGTGTCACATTTCCTAACTGTCTCAGCAAGGCCTGATTTAATTCGACTACATTCAGTTACCCCTGTCTTACTTTTGATAATGTTTTGAAGACAATATCAACTGCGTTAAACTGCTCTTCTAAGGCCTTTGCCGTCTCTGACAGAATTACAATGTTATCAGCAAATCTCAGCTCCCTGAATTTTTGTTTTCGTTATAATTTCCCCCTTGGTTTCCTTTACTGGTTACTTAATGCACAGAGTGAATAACACTGGAGATACTCTACATCTCTGCTTCACCCCCATCTCAACTACTGATGCCCTTTAATGTCCTTCGAAACTTGGAGCCTTGTTTCTTCTGCAAAGTTGTCGTAACTTTCGCTCACTGTATTTTATCTCTGCTGCCATCACAATTTTAAAGAGTGTAATCCACTCTACATTGTCAAAAGCTTTCTCTAAATGTGCAAAAGCTGTAAATGTAGAATCGCCTTCCTTCAACAAACAATCAAAGATAAAACATAGGGTCAGTACTGCCTTCGCGTGTTCTATATTGCTCCGAACCCAAAATGATTTTCCCCGAGTTTGGCTGCTACCAGTTTTTTCTTCTTCTGAGTATCGTGGCAGCGTACTTTTTTAAACGCGTCCCATGCAACTAGCGCCCGAGAGGAACTACGTGCACAAACAATGACTTCACAATTCCCACCAGCCTACATGCATCAACAACGACTTCATAAGCCCCACCAGCCTTATCAGTGGCATCATCACTCTTATCAGTGGCATTGTCACCACCATAAGTGTTGTGATCAAACCATGCCATCTTTCTTCCCTCCTTTCACTTATCCAACCACTCACGGCCTAGTATCAAAATGGAAGAGCCTATCAAAATCCAAGATGCCAGAACTAGCCCATTTATGGTAGTGGGAAATTTAAAACCTTCCCTCCCACCAGTTGACCACTTCCTAGTATTAAAATGAAACAGACAATCCCAATCTAAGATAGCAAGACTGGCCTAGTTATTCTCTGTAAACCATCACTTTTCCTCCAATCAGAGCCTAGTATTTTAGACGCCTTTAAAATGAAAGAGCAAATTATAGTATAGCTCCATCTTGGCCCTGCTCAAAAATATCTGAATGAGCTCAATCATTTGTCCTAAAATTGCATTTGAAGTATTTTCACTTCTAAAATACATTATAAAACACACTTAAAATGCATTAACACCACCGTAATTGCGTAACATAATACTAGGTTAAATAAATATTGTCCCGTATGTTTTCATTCCTGACAAAACAATTGTTTATACGCTGTCTCACCAGCTGCATTTATAAATTTTAGTTCATAATGCAATACGAAAACGAGTGCAAAATATACTACCTACAAACAGTTGGAAAGCAATATTTGGTTATGCAATCTAATTAATGAATTAGCAACATGTAGTCGCTGAAGATGAGTTTTATTTTCAATAATATTCTACAAAGCATCAAAAACGTAAAATAAAATCAGCTGTTGGTTTATGTGCCTGTTGCTTGTCATCACCAACAGCTGGTTGCACTGATAAACATCAAACGTTTGATTGATGTACACACATTGCTAGCACAATGAACCTTCCGAGTAATTATTTTTCAGATCTATGATGCTTGTCAAGTCACACATCGTTAATTCAATGTTCGAAAAGACCGGAAAAAGTGTCCGTGATGCAAGAAAGTGCAACGTTTACTGCAAGTATCGCAACTACAAACACAAACATATCCGTCAAATTGTTGTCTAAAAGTGATTGCAATCTACCCCAATTGTATTTTCATGTATAAACACTTGTAACTAAAAATATAATAGAGGTTGAGAATCCAAGTTAGTCCTAAAAGATCGATATTAACCAACACATTGGCTGCAAACACAAAACAAATAGGGATCCTGAAGGTAATCATTTCCTGTTAAGCTTGGTGCAAGTCAAACTCACATTAAATATTTAAGTTTACAAGGTATCTCAATATGTAAAGCCTGTGCACTGTACTGTCATGACCTAACATGTTTCAGTAATGTCTCACTAATAATTGAGGAAGGGTGGAGTAGTTCATCACTGTGAAAATGTAATCGAGGACAGTTACTGATACTTAGTACTAATAAGTGGACCTACTCAAGGTGGGTACAAAACGAACTGATTCAGTATTTAGCAGTTGGATCTGTGGTTCTCTAAAAGTTTTGGCAATTGGAACTTTGTACACTACTGGCCATTAAAATTGCTACGCCACGAAGATGACGTGCTACAGACGCGAAATTTAACCGACACTAAGAAGATGATGTGATATGCAAATGATTAGCTTTTCAGAATATTCACACAAGGTTGGCGCCGGCGGCGACACCTACAACGTGCTGACATGAGGAAAGTTTGCAACCGATTTCTCATACACAAACAGCATTTGATCGGCTTAGCCTGGTGAAACGTTTTTGTGATGCCTTGTGTAAGGAGGAGAAATGCGTACCATCACGTTTTCGACTTTGATATAGGTCGGATTGTAGCTTATCGCGATTGCGGTTTATCGTATCGCTACATTGCAGCTCGCGTTGGTCGAGATCCAATGACTGTTAGCAGAATATGGAATCGGTGGGGTCAGGAGGGTAATACGGAACGCCGTGCTGGATCCCACCGGCCACGTATCGCTAGCATTCGAGATGACAGGCATCTTATCCGCATGGCTGTAACGGATCGTGCAGTCACGTCTCGATCCCTGAGTCAACAGATGGGGACGTTTGTAAGACAACAACCATCTGCACGAACATTTCGACGACCTTTGCAGCAGCATGGACTATCAGCTCGGAGACCATGGCTGCGGTTACCCTTGACGCTGCATCACAGACAGGAGCGCCTGCGTTGGTGTACTCAACTACGAATCTCACTGGACGAATGGCAAAACGTCATTTTTTCGGATGAATCCAGGTTCTGTTTACTGCTTCATGATGGTCGCATCCGTGTTTGGCGACATTGCAGTGAACGCACATTGGAAGCGTGTATTCGTCATTGCCATACTGGCGTATCACCCGGCGTGATGGTATGGGGTGCCATTGGTTCCACGTCTCGGTCACCTCTTGTTCGCATTGACGGCACTTTGAACAGTGGACGTTACATTTCAGATGTGTTACGACCCGTGGCTCTACTCTTCATTTGATCCCTGCGAAACCCTACAGTTCAGCAGGATAATGCACGAACGCATGTTGCAGGTCTTGTACGGGCCTTTCTGGATAACAGAAAATGTTAGACTGCTGCCCTGGCCAGCACATTCTCCAGATCTCTCACCAATTGAAAACGTCTGGTCAATGGTGGCCGAGCAACTGGCTCGTCAGACTGTGCCAGTCACTACTCTTGATGAACTGTGGTATCGTGTTGATGCTGCATGGGCAGCTGTACCTGTACACGCCATCCAAGCTCTGTTTGACTCAATGCCCAGGCGTATCAAGGCCGTTATTACGGCCAGAGGTGGTTGTTCTGGGTACTGATTTCTCAGTACCTATGCACCCAAATGGTGTGAAAATGTAATCACATGTCAGTTGTAGTAAAATATATTTGTCCAATGAATACCCGTTTATCATCTGCATTTCTTCTTGGTGTAGCAATTTTAATAGCCATTAGTGTATCTCTAAAACCTTTACAGAATGTATTTCCTATAATTAATTACTAAATAACGCCAGCAGGTAATAAAAATACGTAATGTAAAACATCGTAGACACAAAATAGCCAAACACCTTATTAAAAAGGAAGGAAGAAGTGTTTTTATCACTTAAACTGTACACAATTTTAGGAAGGAAGAAAGTGTTTACGATGTATCACTAAATCTGGAGGAAGCCTGCTTTGTTTAGACGCGTACAGAACACAACTAAAGTCAGTGACAGAGATGTGACATCTCAAAAGACAATGACAGTGTCAGTACCTTGAAAATAAAAACATTCGATAAAATTATATATCATTTGTTGAGTAGAAGAACACAGACACAGATGCTGATCACACACACACACACACACATACACAGACCTAGGTTGCTTATTGGCGTATGCAAGTGTAATTAGAGATCGCTATGAAAATTCGAATTTTGCAGTAATATAAGATTGTGCAATTTCTCAAGATATGTAAGATTTCTAGTACAAAACACATTTTGTAAGCACAATGGACTTTCAACCTAAATATTTTCGTATATAAATCGTCGTATTACTTATTAAAATACACACAGCTTGCACACTGGCACTACTGATAAAAACTTTTTGGTTAAGCAGCACTTGTTAACGACAAAAGTTCCGTTGTTATACACGCTTTGCAAGCTCGATGAACTTTCGAAATAAGTATTTTCACATCAGAATTGCTGGTACAACATATTAAATTACACACAGCTCATTTATTAACACTACTTGAATAAATCATACGTTAGAAGTCCACTATAGTTCGCTCTCTGTATCATGCAGTAAATTCAACTACATAGTCCGCCTGTTTAGCTGAGTGGTAAAGTATAACAAGCACGGTCGCTCAGCGTGTTCGGTCAGAGGGCTGCCTGCCCTCTGTAGTAATCAAAACTGAGTAAAGGGATCAAGTATCAACTTGACGTCATCTGACGTCCGGCCAGACCGAATGCAACGAAAAGTACCGAACAAACTGGAGAAAAAAAAAATTGTGATAACGTGTTTGCGTTCCATGCCACGGGTCTGGGTTCCATTCCCGTCCGGGCTGGAGATTTTCTCCGTTCATGGACTGAGTGTTGTTTTGTCCTCATCATCCTCTCATCATCACCGACGCGTCATCAGAAATAAGACTTGCAACCCAGCGGCCGTACTTCCCCGCACGGGGCCTCCTGGCCAACAATGCCACACGATCATTTCATTTCATATACATACACAAACAAACCGTTGCTAATCACTCACAAGAGCACTACTGCACAACTCACTTACAGCTTAAAATGCACTTGTTGATGAGAATTCACAAAGTAAACTATGTTATACACATGTGTAAAACAGTTCTCCGAAAGAGAAAGTTCGATATTCTTACCATACTTTGCAAGCATCATGGACCATCAAATTAAATATTTCCAGACCAAAATTGTGGGTATACTTACTAAAATGCAAGCAACTTGCTTATTGACAACATTAAATTCATATATATATATATATATATATATATATATATATATATATATATATATATATATATTATTATTATTATTGGTGTTTTGCCCTTAAAGAGCGCATTTGGACTAAACTACATGGCCAGTTCCTTTTGCTGCCTTCCTTGCTGCCCAAACTTCCCTCATTCGCTCGCTGTGTTTCTGTTTCCGGTCCTCTGTCCATGCTTCTTATCGGCTTCGTGTCTTCGGCTTCATCTTGATTGCCTTTTTGGTTGCCCATATTTCTTTCATCTTCTGGCTGTGATCTTGCTTTCGTTCTTCGGTCCATTTTATGCCTGTTCGTTTGTCGCATTGTATCTCATGTAGTTTACTTTTCTTAATGATGTTTCTGAACTTTATTCTGTCGTTTATTGTGTCTGCTGTTATCTTGAGCTGGTTCAGGTCGTTTTCTACCTCTGCCACCCATTTGTTGTTTCTAGTGGTTACCCAGTCAAAGATCTGTTTGGTCAGCCTGTGTGATGGCATTCTGTATAGGTGTCCATAGAATTGTAGTCTGCGTTTTCTAATCTTTTCTGTGATTGTCTCCGTATGTTTGTACAGTTCCTCTGTAGGTTTCTTGATCCATATTCCATTGTTGTTAGTTGCGCCAAATATTTTCCTAAGTATTTTCCGTTCTACTTTTTCTAATTGTCTGATACGTGTATATATATATACAAATTGGTTAGTACACATGAGCACTACTGCAGATCTAACTTACAGCTTAACGTACAGTGAGAATTAACAACGTAAACAGTGCATCCTAGAGCGCATTTAGCAGTGCAAAATGCCTAACAAATAGGCATTCTGAATGTAACTATTTAGGATTAAATAGTTACATTCAGTTAGTTAATCCTAAACTTGGTCTAAGTCACTCTCATATTAAATGCCTACCATCAGCGTGGTACAAAACATTGTCATTTTCTCCTGGTACACAGTGCAAGCTTGAGGGGAAACCTGTATTCCGTCTGTAACAGATTATGACGTTGCTTTCTCATTAAAGTGACCATCACAGGCTTCCATACCCACTAAAACATATACTGTAATGTTACTGCCTCAGTAAAGTAAGCATTACAGAGAGAAAGACAGAGAGATGATGATGAGGAAAGTATTGAAACATTGTTTGTAACTTTTTGATGTTGTTGTTGTCGTCTTCAGTCCTGAGACTGGTTTGATGCAGCTCTCCATGCTACTCTATCCTGTGCAAGCTTCTTCATCTCCCAGTACCTACTGCAACCTACATCCTTCTGAATCTGCTTAGTGTATTCATCTCTTGGTCTCCCCCTACGATTTTTACCCTCCACGCTGCCTTCCAATACTAAGTTGGTGATCCCTTGATGCCTCAGAACATGTCCTACCAACCGATCCCTTCTTCTGGTCAAGTTGTGCCACAAACTTCTCTTCTCCCCAATCCTATTCAATACTTCCTCATTAGTTATGTGATCTACCCATCTAATCTTCAGCATTCTTCTGTAGCACCACATTTCAAAAGCTTCTATTCTCTTCTTGTCCAAACTATTTACCGTCCAAGTTTCACTTCCATACATGGCTACACTCCATACAAATACTTTCAGAAATGACTTCCTGACACTTAAATCTATACTTGATGTTAACAAATTTCTCTTCTTCAGAAACGCTTTCCTTGCCATTGCCAGTCTACATTTTATATCCTCTCTACTTCGACCATCATCAGTTATTTTGCTCCCCAAATAGCAAAACTCCTTTACTACTTTAAGTGTCTCATTTCCTAATCTAATACCCTCAGTACCACCCGACTTAATTCGACTGCATTCCATTATCCTCGTTTTGCTTTTGTTGATGTTCATCTTATATCCTCCCTTCAAGACACCATCCATTCCGTTCAACTGCTCTTCCAAGTCCTTTGCTGTCTCTGACAGAATTACAATGTCATCGGCGAACCTCAAAGTTTTTATTTCTTCTCCATGGATTTTAATACCTACACCAAATTTTTCTTTTGTTTCCTTTACTGCTTGCTCAATATACAGATTGAATAACATTGGGGAGAGGCTACAACCCTGTCTCACTCCCTTCCCAACCGCTGCTTCCCTCTCATGCCCCTCGACTCTTATAACTGCAATTTGGTTTCTGTACAAATTGTAAATAGCCTTTCGCTCCCTGTATTTTACCCCTGTCACCTTTAGAATTTGAAAGAGAGTATTCCAGTCAACATTGTCAAAAGCTTTCTCTAAATCTACAAATGCTAGAAACGTAGGTTTGCCTCTCCTTAATCTTTCTTCTAAGATAAGTCGTAAGGTCAGTATTGCCTCACGTGTTCCAGTATTTCTACGGAATCCAAACTGATCTTCCCCGAGGTCGGCTTCTACTGGTTTTTCCATTCGTCTGTAAAGAATTCGTGTTAATATTTTGCAGCTGTGGCTTATTAAACTGATTGTTCGGTAATTTTCACATCTGTCAACACCTGCTTTCTTTGGGATTGGAATGATTATATTCTTCTCGAAGTCTGAGGGTATTTCGCCTGTTTCATACATCTTGCTCACCAGATGGTAGAGTTTTGTCAGGACTGGCTCTCCCAAGGCCGTCAGTAGTTCTACTGGAATGTTGTCTACTCCGGGGGCCTTGTTTCGACTCAGGTCTTTCAGTGCTCTGTCAAACTCTTCACGCAGTAATAATATTGTCCTCAAGTATATCGCCCTTGTATAGACCCTCTATGTACTCCTTCCACCTTTCTGCTTTCCCTTCTTTGCTTAGAACTGGGTTTCCATCTGAGCTCTTGATGTTCATACAAGTGGTTCTCTTATCTCCAAAGGTCTCTTTAATTTTCCTGTAGGCAGTATCTATCTTACCCCTAGTGAGATAAGCCTCTACATCCTTACATTTGTCCTCTAGCCATCCCTGCTTAGCCATTCTGCACTTCCTGTCGATCTCATTTTTGAGACGTTTGTATTCCTTTTTGCCTGCTTCATTTACTGCATTTTTATATTTTCTCCTTTCATCAATTAAATTCAATATTTCTTCTGTTACCCAAGGATTTCTACTAGCCCTCGTCTTTTTACCTACTTGATCCTCTGCTGCCTTCACTACTTCATCCCTCAAAGCTACCCATTCTTCTTCTACTGTATTTCTTTCCCCCATTCCTGTCAATTGTTCCCTTATGCTCTCCCTGAAACTCTGTACAACCTCTGGTTCTTTCAGTTTATCCAGGTCCCATGTCCTTAAATTCCCACCTTTTTGCAGTTTCTTCAATTTTAATCTACAGGTCATAACCAATAGATTGTGGTCAGAGTCCACATCTGCCCCTGGAATTGTCTTACAATTTAAAACCTGGTTCCTAAATCTCTGTCTTACCATTATATAATCTATCTGATACCTTTTAGTATCTCCAGGGTTCTTCCATGTATACAACCTTCTATCATGATTCTTAAACAAAGTGTTAGCTATGATTAAGTTGTGCTCTGTGCAAAATTCTACCAGGCGGCTTCCTCTTTCATTTCTTAGCCCCAATCCATATTCACCTACTACGTTTCCTTCTCTCCCTTTTCCTACACTCGAATTCCAATCACCCATGACTATTAAATTTTCGTCTCCTTTCACTATCTGAATAATTTCTTTTATTTCATCATACATTTCTTCAATTTCTTCGTCATCTGCAGAGCTAGTTGGCATATAAACTTGTACTACTGTAGTAGGTGTGGGCTTCGTATCTATCTTGGCCACAATAATGCGTTTACTATGCTGTTTGTAGTAGCTTACCCGCATTCCTATTTTCCTATTCATTATTAAACCTACTCCTGCATTACTCCTATTTGACTTTGTGTTTATAACCCTGTAGTCACCTGACAAGAAGTCTTGTTCCTCCTGCCACCGAACTTCACTAATTCCCACTATATCTAACTTTAACCTATCCATTTCCCTTTTTAAATTTTCTAACCTACCTACCCGATTAAGGGATCTGACATTCCACGCTCTGATCCGTAGAACGCCAGTTTTCTTTCTCCTGATAACGACGTCCTCTTGAGTAGTCCCCGCCCGGAGATCCGAATGTGGGACTATTTTACCTCCGGAATATTTTACCCAAGAAGACGCCATCATCATTTAATCATACAGTAAAGCTGCATGCCCTCGGGAAAAATTACGGCCGTAGTTTCCCCTTGCTTTCAGCCGTTCGCAGTACCAGCACAGCAAGGCCGCTTTGGTTATTGTTACAAGGCCAGATCAGTCAATCATCCAGACTGTTGCCCCTGCAACTACTGAAAAGGCTGCTGCCCCTCTTCAGGAACCACACGTTTGTCTGGCCTCTCAACAGATACCCCTCCGTTGTGGTTGTACCTACGGTACGGCTATCTGTATCGCTGAGGCACGCAAGCCTCCCCACCAACGGCAAGGTCCATGGATCATGGGGGGGGGGGGGGGGGGAACTTTTTGATGCACCTGATAAAAATTAGTTACAAGGGAATGAAGTGTATTAAGCAGACGTCGATATATCTGACCACCATTACCCTGCGTTTAGGCACTGAAATATATAATTTGGTCAATTGTGGTCATAGACAACTGAAGTTACACTCAGATATTACAATAAGCAACCTGGATTTGTGTGTGTGTGTGTGTGTGTGTGTGTGTGTGTGTGTGTGTGTGTGTGTGTATGTATGTATGTACACTACGTGATCAAAAGTATCCTGACACCCCCAAAAACATACGTTTTTCATATTAGGTGCATTGTGTTGCCACCCACTACCAGGTACTCCATATCAGCGACCTCAGTAGTCATTAAAAATCGCGAGAGTCAGAATGAGGAGTTCCGCGGATCTCACGGACTTGTAACGTGATCAGATGATTGGGTGTCACTTTTGTCATACATCTGTACGGGAGATTTCCACACTCCTAAGCAATCCTAGGTCCACTGTTCTCGATGTGATAGTGAAGCAGAAACGTGAAGGGACACGTACAGCAAAAAGGCGTACAGGCCGACCTCGTCTCTTGACAGACAGAGACCGCCGACAGTTGGAAGAGGGTCTAATGTGTAATAGGCAGACATCTATCCAGACCATCACAAAGGAATTCCAAACTGCATCAGGATCCACTATGAAAGTTAGGCGGAACGTGAGAAAACATGGATTTCATGGTCCATCGGCTGCTCCTAAGCCAGATATCACGCCAGTAGATGCCAAACGACGCCTCGCTTGGTGCAAGGAGCGTAAACAATGAACCATTGAACAGCGGAAAAACATTGTGTGGAGTGACGAATCACGGTACACAATGTGGCGATCCGCTGGTAGGGTGTGGGTATGGCGAATGCCCGGGAACGTCATCTGCCAGCGTGCGTAGTACCAACAGTAAAATTCGGAGGCGGTGGTGTTATGGTGTGGTCGTGTTTCACTTGGAGGGGGCTTGCACCCCTTGTTGTTTTACGGGGCACTATCACAACACAGACCTACACTGACGTTTTGAGCACCTTCTTGCAATTCGGGGATAGCGATAGTATCTTTCAACACGATCGAGCACCTCTTCATAATGTACAGCCTGTGGCGGAGTGGTTACACGACAATAACAGCCGTGTAATGGACTGGCCTGCACAAAGTCCAGACCTGAATGCTACAGAACTCCTTTGGGATGTTTTGGAACGCCGACGTCGTTCCAGGCCTCACCGACCGACATCGATACCTCTCCTCAGTGCAGCACTTCGCGAAGAATGGGCTGCCATTCCCCGAGAAAGCTTCCAGCACCTGATTGAACGTATGCCAGCATTACCGATGGCCAAGTGTCCGGATACTTTTCATCACGTAATGTATATATGTATATATACAGGGTGAGTACTCAAGCGTCAACTTTAGATTACAATATCTCCGGATGTAATTAACATTTTACAATGCAACAAACGGCACTGATTACGTATTTGTTTATATGTTCAGATGTGCTAACAAAACTAACAGGGTTCCATTTAAAAAAACGTAGGTATGTGTTAAAAACATACTTCCGTGCATTTTTGTATGGTTTGTATTAAACAATTACACTAGCCCCTCTCCTCACGTTCGGTCTGTGGAATCGGTTCGTTTTTAGTATGTGATGTGCTTGCGAAATATATCCAGCGGTAACGTTAGGTGACTCACCCTGTATATATATATATATATATGTGTGTGTGTGGTGTGTTCTGGTACTCGATGAATAATACAATACTTTATCAGCGATTTTTATTTTCGACAGTTTGATTCTGTCATCGTCTTTGGAGATGTTATGTCACTGTCACCAGTTTTGGTTGTGTTGTGCATGTAGACAAAGCTGGTTCTTCACAGGTTGAGCCAACACCTTCTTCCTTCTTTCATGAAATCGTGTTGCTGTTTAAGTGGTTAAAGTACCTTCTTCCTCCCTTTCTAATAAGGGATTTAGCTATGTTGTGTGTGTGGTGTTTTACACCACATATTTTTTTTATTAAATGCTGGTGTTATTTAGTAGCTCATTATATGACATACTCTGTATAAATGATTTTGGGAGCTTTAGATCCGATTGGTAAACGTTTTAGAGTGCTATAGTTCCTATTGGTAAATTCTGAAGCAGTTCGTTTTTTGCTTAACCACAGCAAAGCTCAGTCTTTTAAAATAAAAATCAATAATTGTCGTCGATTATACTTTCGTAGTTGTGCATTAGCTCTCCCCTCCCCCTAACCTGGTGATGAAATATTACTGAGAAACGTTGTGTGGAACTAAAGATCCAACTGATAAATGTTTTAGGGTACCGTAGTTGCGTTTGCAGCAGTTCGTTTTGGTCTTAAACATGAGTAGGTCCAATCATTTGTAATAAAACTCAATTACTACGATCGACTACATTTTTTGTGATGCATTATCTTCACGCCTCCCAAACTGGTTGTGAAACATTACTGAAAATCTTTAGGTGATAACAGTACACAGCATCAGAATTAACATCATTTACGTACTTTAATATGAGAGTGACTTAGACCAAGTTTAGGATTAACTAACTGAATGTAACTATTTAATCCTAAATAGTTACATTCAGAATGCCTATTTGTTAGGCATTTTGCTCTGCTAAATGCGCTCTAGGATGCACTGTTTACGTTGTTAATTCTCACTGTACGTTAAGCTGTAAGTTAGATCTGCAGTAGTGCTCATGTGTACTAACCAATTTGTATATATATATATATACACGTATCAGACAATTAGAAAAAGTAGAACGGAAAATACTTAGGAAAATATTTGGCGCAACTAACAACAATGGAATATGGATCAAGAAACCTACAGAGGAACTGTACAAACATACGGAGACAATCACAGAAAAGATTAGAAAACGCAGACTACAATTCTATGGACACCTATACAGAATGCCATCACACAGGCTGACCAAACAGATCTTTGACTGGGTAACCACTAGAAACAACAAATGGGTGGCAGAGGTAGAAAACGACCTGAACCAGCTCAAGATAACAGCAGACACAATAAACGACAGAATAAAGTTCAGAAACATCATTAAGAAAAGTAAACTACATGAGATACAATGCGACAAACGAACAGGCATAAAATGGACCGAAGAACGAAAGCAAGATCACAGCCAGAAGATGAAAGAAATATGGGCAACCAAAAATGAGACCGACCACGTAATAAAATTCGCCGACACGGAAGTTCTGGCTGTAGAGAAGCACTATCACACGCGCTTGTTCAGAGAAGCTGTAGAGATACAAAAACACGCGAACAGTTTCAACAAGAAAGAGGAAAGCCTTAAGGTAAACGGGTCCTGGCTTCCCGTACTGCAGCGAACGACCGTCGCAGGTAGCAAGAGGAGAACCGCACCGGAAATGACCGCGGAGAAGCCCTCGGACGTTGGCGCGCCAGGTACATATAGTCTGCGGCCGCGAGCTCGGCTCCAGTTCACCACCGGCAATAGAGGGTGAAGCTTTGACAATGCCAGCCACTCGTGCTGGCGAAACGTCAGAAAAATCATTAGATGAACGTCGGCCGAAGAACCCGAGACAGAAGCCAATAGGCAGTTTGTCAATCAGGAACCAGTTGCACGAAAGAAATTTGATTTCCTTTGCCAGTTTCAGGCACTCAGTGCCCTTCTTCAGAAGGCTGTATGAGAAAATATACCACAAATAAGCAGAAGTTAGATAAAGATATTAAAATATTAAAATATAAAGATAAAACACTATAGTTGTGTAACGTTTCGTTTTATTATTTTACCGTACTTTTACCCCTACCCTGAGACGAACCTCAAGATACGCACGTCATTAGCTGATTAGCTGACTTCTGGTATGATGTCTGCACTTGATGTTCGGCTTCCTTACACCTTTTGTGTACAGACACTATGAACCACATGTAGGCATTTACGACCTCTTTTTGTATTCGTGGATTCATTATTGTATCAGATATTGTTCTTGTACATTTTTAGAACCACAGCAATATACTGAATACATCTTATTTTTGACACTTGCAAATAATGCGACAGTTTTTATCCTTGTGTTTTAAAATTTTTAAACTTTACGTTCTTAAATTTTAATACCCTTATCTAACTTCATCTTATTTGTGGTATATTTTTCTGTACAGCCTTCTGAAGAAGAGCACTAAGTGCCTGATACCCGATAACGAAAAAAAAAATCTTTTCTGTAACTGGTTGCTGATTATTTCAATAAATACGAACACAGTTGCTAAAGATGGATAAAATACTAAATTCTGGATATCAATTTGACCAGGTGGCCAAATGGAGACCCACAATGAGATCTATTTCAAACTCATATGCTGATAACGCTATCTCATATGAGTATGTGGATTCTCCGTGACCTTCACAGCGATCGCTCAACACATGACACTGTACACGCCTCTTACATCCTCTACCAGACCTTGTGAAAATCCTAAATACGAACAACACAAATGTTCTCTGGTGGACTTTACATGTCACACAGAAGTGGAACTTAAAACATTCGTATATCTGCCGACGGTGCGTGCTTCTACGAAGTTACATTGACATCCGACAATGTCTTTTGGGCACTTTACTTTCTTTGACAGCCAGTGTATATCTTTATTTAGTGGTATTAAAGAAACAGTAACTTTTTTCAAATAATTCAAGATACTAGAGATCAGATGTAAATTAGTACTACCTAGAGATAGCCGCGCGGGATTAGCCGAGCGCTCTAAGGCGCTGCAGTCATGAACTGTGCGGCTGATCCCGGCGGAGGTTCGAGTCCTCCCTCGGGCATGGGTGTGTGTGTTTGTCCTTAGGATAATTTAGGTTGAGTAGTGTGTAAGCTTAGGGAATGATGACATTAGCAGTTAAGTCCCATAAGATTTCACACACATTTTGAACACCACCAAGAGATAAAAGTTAAAACCTTGAATTACTTAGTGTAATATTAATAAGTAACTGTTATTGATTACGAATGTCAATTTATGTTTTTTACGCAATCCAATCAATGCCATTATCTGCATGTAGCCTTGAAAACGGGCAAATTAAGATGGAAAACAGCGTTCTTGAAACTTGTTTTCACCCTTTAGCACTGACTATTCGTAAATCAAACTGAATTTATCACTGATCTTTCAATCTGCTCCAGAGAAACGCTAATTACTTGAAACAGCGTCCTTTTTCTGTAGAAATGATAGCTGCTACATCTCTCCATAAACTACGAATGAACAAAGATGGTGAATTCAAGACCTCACAAACGGACCACCAAATCTGTTAGTCAAAAATTTCGATGTGTCTTAGGTATTCTGTAGAGGGACCTGTCGTGAGTACCTGGCTAGCGGCTTTTCACGCGACGGCCCGTAGTTTCCGAGAACGATGGTGAATTCTTACGCGTACCATCAATACCTATAACGTTAATCGCGCTCCCCCTAACGGGCATAGCGCTGTGGCTTAATTTCACTGCTATCATGTTGGCGGTAAAGGTACAAATCCTGCCGGTGTAATTTCTTTTTCTCCAATTTCATCGTAAAGATCTTCATTAAATACTATGTCATGCAAAATTATTCAAAAATAGTCATTTTCGCCGTAGTAACTTCATTAATGAATCAACCAACCAGTCAAGCAAACATGCTTGAAATGTGTATTCTGTCTGTTATAGCACGCATTATACGGATGGCAGTTATCGCTGAAACAACCGGTTTTCGGTTATATCTTTTTTTTTCAATGCCCCTTTAACCTGAATGTTGAAACCGCTCAAAATACCCAGTTTTTGACAGAACCGATTTTCGTTTTTTTTTCCTGTTATTTCTTCCATTAAACGTATAAATAGAACCCTGATTGAAAAATTTATGACTCTCTCATATTCAAAATACATGGAATCAAAATATTAAATTTATTGGGAAATAAAAGAAAACTTAGTCCGTCCGGGGGTTCACTGCTTTTAAAGGGAAAGTGATATGTGGTTGAATATTACAAAAAATATCTAGCATTCTCCTATTGATTCTAATTTTTTTGAAAATCATGTAGTAATCAGGGATCATACCACTAATTAGACATTACGAATAGTCAGTGCTAAAGGGTGAAAACAAGTTTCAAGAACGCTGTTTTCCATCTTAATTTGCCCGTTTTCAAGGCTACATGCAGATAATGGCATATTATGTAGACACAGGCAGCAGATCAACTTCGTTGTATTTTTATTGTATGCTATTATGAATTGTTGTTAAGTTTTTAATTTATTCCTATTATTTCCACACTACGGTTCGTGCCATTTTGTGACACAAAGTATGTCCGTCGATGACAGCGAGGAACTACCATATGGACCAGGTGAGGGTAAGACTTGCTCACTGCATGTTCGCGCGAACCCTAAGCCATGACACACGGCAACAGAACATTATAGTCTCAGCAGCGCTGTACCAATTCTGATGCCACGTGTTAGTTGCTCATTTCTACTGGCATTGTGTTTCAATAGCACTGATGGTTTTTCCCACTTTCTATAATAATGCAATATTTCAAACCAATGCAAATTTTACGAACAAAATTCACTGCTTTTCTAAAAAATGTTTATTTAAAAACGAAAATTTTTAGCACTGTTGGTAAGGCTGATTGACATTTCATTTTTTCACTCGGTTATTGGTTATTAGTAAAAAATGAATAACATCTATTATAACAGAGACCAATCAAATACCAGTTATTCAAGACTAAATTACTGGTGTCGGCTTCAGCCGGTCCGTTTTTTGCCTCCCTAATATATTACAGAATCGTTTCATTTTCTATAGCTTCCATCACTTGCTGTGCTAGAACAGAATTCCGTCCGGTACGGTAGTTGCCGTAGACGCAACCGAAACACACATTCGAAGAGAACCCATCACATTTAATCAAAGCTGCTGCCTTTCAGGGACACGGGTTTTTCAGAAGTGAAAATCAGAAAGATTGCTCTTTCTTCGAAGAACTTCGATGCGAATCATGCACATTTGGTCATTTCTATGAAAGCAGGTGCTCTAAATTGATGCAGAATTAAAGAATGTAATTTTGCGGCATCTTCCCTTGATGCGGTTTCTCTATTACACTTTAGTAGGTCGGGGGCATTTTGAATATTTTTCTCATTTTTAACCTGCCTGTAATAATAAAGAGCATTGAGTTGCAAAGTACAGCACATTTCGGTGGGATAATTTCTGCATAATTTTGCATGACACATGGTATTTAACGATATTCAGTACGATGAAGTTGAGACAGAAAAAGTACAAGGGAACCTGCACCGACTGCTTGGTAGCTCTGAATCACCCTTTTTTTAACTGAACTTAGAATAAGTGTGTCTAGCACCGCATCGTGCACTAAGAAAACAAAGAAATATTCCCGGGACTATTCTGCACCGAGACAGTATACAGTATATGGAGAAACGGAAAATGTGCTACGTAGCACGATGCAGAGCGGCGCGCCGTTGGTCTCCTTACGCTTAAACATGCACGTACCATACGTCTTCACGCATGTCGTAGATTATTCTATCGATTGCCGGACGTGTTCTCGTCAGCCCTGTCAATGGATATCTTATCCCATCTGTTAATGATCGAGCTGAGTGGAGGGTCACGTTGGCCACTACCTAAGTAACAACAAAAATACACTCCTGGAAATGGAAAAAAGAACACATTGACACCGGTGTGTCAGACCCACCATACTTGCTCCGGACACTGCGAGAGGGCTGTACAAGCAATGATCACACGCACGGCACAGCGGACACACCAGGAACCGCGGTGTTGGCCGTCGAATGGCGCTAGCTGCACAGCATTTGTGCACCGCCGCCGTCAGTGTCAGCCAGTTTGCCGTGGCATACGGAGCTCCATCGCAGTCTTTAACACTGGTAGCATGCCGCGACAGCGTGGACGTGAACCGTATGTGCAGTTGACGGACTTTGAGCGAGGGCGTATAGTGGGCATGCGGGAGGCCGGGTGGACGTACCGCCGAATTGCTCAACACGTGGGGCGTGAGGTCTCCACAGTACATCGATGTTGTCGCCAGTGGTCGGCGGAAGGTGCACGTGCCCGTCGACCTGGGACCGGACCGCAGCGACGCACGGATGCACGCCAAGACCGTAGGATCCTACGCAGTGCCGTAGGGGACCGCACCGCCACTTCCCAGCAAATTAGGGACACTGTTGCTCCTGGGGTATCGGCGAGGACCATTCGCAACCGTCTCCATGAAGCTGGGCTACGGTCCCGCACACCGTTAGGCCGTCTTCCGCTCACGCCCCAACATCGTGCAGCCCGCCTCCAGTGGTGTCGCGACAGGCGTGAATGGAGGGACGAATGGAGACGTGTCGTCTTCAGCGATGAGAGTCGCTTCTGCCTTGGTGCCAATGATGGTCGTATGCGTGTTTGGCGCCGTGCAGGTGAGCGCCACAATCAGGACTGCATACGACCGAGGCACACAGGGCCAACACCCGGCATCATGGTGTGGGGAGCGATCTCCTACACTGGCCGTACACCACTGGTGATCGTCGAGGGGACACTGAATAGTGCACGGTACATCCAAACCGTCATCGAACCCATCGTTCTACCATTCCTAGACCGGCAAGGGAACTTGCTGTTCCAACAGGACAATGCACGTCCGCATGTATCCCGTGCCACCCAACGTGCTCTAGAAGGTGTAAGTCAACTACCCTGGCCAGCAAGATCTCCGGATCTGTCCCCCATTGAGCATGTTTGGGACTGGATGAAGCGTCGTCTCACGCGGTCTGCACGTCCAGCACGAACGCTGGTCCAACTGAGGCGCCAGGTGGAAATGGCATGGCAAGCCGTTCCACAGGACTACATCCAGCATCTCTACGATCGTCTCCATGGGAGAATAGCAGCCTGCATTGCTGCGAAAGGTGGATATACACTGTACTAGTGCCGACATTGTGCATGCTCTGTTGCCTGTGTCTATGTGCCTGTGGTTCTGTCAGTGTGATCATGTGATGTATCTGACCCCAGGAATGTGTCAATAAAGTTTCCCCATCCTGGGACAATGAATTCACGGTGTTCTTATTTCAATTTCCAGGAGTGTATTACCTCTGATTCGGGTTCCTTATACTCTTACTATGACGTTCTCGCATGTAGTGCCAAAGCCCCAATATATCTTTGGGTCCATCGTGAAATAAGTAGTTCACCGCGTGCCCACCGATCCACGTGACTGCGTTAGTTTTGGTGCGTGGAAACACAGCTCATCTGAAAGAAGCAAAAACCGAGATGCTATATGTTCCGGGGTCATTCGTATAAATTAAGCCAAAATTTGCTGCACCAAGCGCCATACGTCTTCTGCTCGCCACATCTGAGGTGGTGCACGTTCGTGTCTGGTCCTTCGCATTCCGTGCATAGAGACGACTCCGTCATATATATGTATCTTGTGGAGGCGTGATCGGGTGTCCCGTTTACCATTTACTGTGATGTATCATGTTGATCGGACTCTGTATCCAGTGTAACAGCGTGTATCGTCCGCCACACCACCTTCTAACTGACATGACATATTCTGTGCCGTCGCTTGTTTCGTCGTTGGTAGTGCAATGCGGACATAACTGTGTTCAAGGTAAAAGCGACCGAAGTAGTAGACAGGCCGGCGTATGTCCTGCGTAGTCAGCGGGGGCGTAAGGGAGGGCGAAGACAGACCAGCAAACCCGTCAAACGTTCTGTGTGGTGGCGCCACAGCTTGATGTGCGAGCTGACAAACAAGGCCGCCGTTCTGTCTTGGATATGGACCAGGCCAAGACCTCCTCTGTCTGGGGGAAGGGTCAGAGATTCATAACTGATTCTGAAGAGTATGCCGCTAGTGACGTAAGCTCCACATGCCGCTAAGATACATCGAGCCATCAGTAACGGTAGCGCTACAGTCTGGAACCGCGCGACCGCTACCGTCGCAGGTTAGAATCCTGCCTCGGGCATGGATGTGTGTGATGTCCTTAGGTTAGTTAGGTTTAAGCAGTTCTAAGTTCTAGGGGACTGATGACCTCAGATGTTGAGTCCCATAGTACTCAGAGCCATTTGAACCAGTAACGGTATTGGAAGTGCATGCGTTATGCGTGGAATGCATGATGCTATGTAAATATTGTCGAAGTGCGTCCTTCGATGAATGTCGAGCATCCGTAGACGAAGGTTGGCGATCTTGACCCGAATTCGTCGTAACAAGCGGCGGCCGGTAGTTAAGCGCCACAGAGCGCCGTATGACGACGTGAAACTCTACTCCGAGGTATTTGATAGCACCACTCGGCCATAGGATGTCGACACACACTGGGGCTAACCCGACTCCTATGGTCTTGGCTACAGATTTGGTGACACTGAGACAGCTGCAGGAAGTCACACCGTATGAGCCTATCATTCTAGTGCGTTGGTTATATCGTCATCGCTGCGTAGCACGAGCACCAGGTCGTCTGCGTATCTGTACAGCGAAATGTGACACTAATCTCAGCCGCTGCGATACGCTCGCTTGCCCGCAACGCGGGTAACGTTACGGATATAGGAAGAACGCATATAACTTCAGTATCACTTTTGTCAGAAACTACGGGCCGCCACACGAAACACCGATAGCCAGATACGGAGGATAGGTCCTTCTACAACATGCCTAAGGCTCATCAAAATCAGAGATTAATGGTCTGATGGTCCCCTTACCAGACGATTCCCAGCGCTACTTGTTGTTCGAAACGAGAGACGAAGACACAGCATCCGAACAGCGAAGAAATTCCAAACCATATCAAATGGTTTCGCGCCTCGCATGTGCAGAAGAATCAGCGCGCAGGCACTCAGGGACTATCGGGGATTAGCTGCGGAGCAACCTCATTGAGTTATGTATAAAGCAAACTGTGTTTCACAAGAGTAGTTTCTCCTTAGTTGACGCTGTTACTACAATACACTTTCATACACTGACGGAAAAAAATATCGCAACACCGAGAAGTTTTGCAAGATAAACGAAAGTTGGTAGGCCTGTTTCTACAGCTAAAAGCCAGTCACTTAAGGTCCCTAGTAGCACCACCACGAGGATGTAATTCGGTTTGTTTTAAATACGAGCTGTAACGGTCGTGAGGGTTAGTTACCTCGGAGATTGGACCTGGTGAGTTGATGTTAGTCAAGAATGCCATTAAGACCACGAAGATGCCATTATTAACAGTCCACTGAGTTTGAAGGACGTCGTGCATGAGAAACTGGATGTTCCTTCCGTGATACTGCAGAAAGACTTTGTAGGAATGTAGCCACTGTACATGATTTGTGGCAGTAGTGTTCACAATAACGCACAGTCGGAAGAAGACCAAGTTCTGGGCAGACACGTGGCACCGCCGACAGGGTGATGTCTGCTTATGTCTATGGCTCATCGTACTCCGTTTGCAGCAGCAATTCGAGCAGCAGTTGACACCACGGTAACACAACGAACTGTTACAAATCGGTTACATCAAGGACAGCTCCGAGCCAGATGCCATGTACCCTACAATCCAATGGCCCCAGATCACCGCCGTCTGCGGATTCGGTGGTGCCAAGCGAGAGCTCACTAAAGGGCGGAGCGGAAGTCTGTTGTGTTTTCGAATGGAAGCACGTTCTGCCTCGATGCCAGTGATAACCGCGTCTTGGTTAGAAGGAGGCCAAGTGAGAGCCTGCAACAAGCGTATCAGCTGCCTAATCTCACTGGATGTACACAGAGAGTTTTGGTCTGGGATGCGATTTCATAATACAGCAAGAGCACTCTCGTAGTTATTCCATGCACCCTACCCTGACTACTAATTTGTACGTTGGCCTGGAGATTCGACCTGTTGTGCTGCCATTAATAAACAGCATTGCAGTTGGCGTTTTCCAACAGGATAACGCTCGCCCACAGACCGCTGTTGTACCGCAGCACGCTCTGCAGAGTAGCGACATGTTGCCTTGGCCCTCTCGATCACCACATCTGTCTCCAGTCGAGCACGTTTGGGACATCACAGGACGACAACCCCAGCGTCATCCACAACCTGCGTTAACAGTATCCGTATTGACAGACGAATTGCGACAGGCATGGAACTCCATTCCACAAACTGACATCCGGCAACTATTAGACACAATGCAAGCACGTTTGCATATTATGGCGGTTAAATCAGTTATTAATGAATCAACACTTCACATTTTCATTGGTTTTTCTCGCTCTTACATTAATCTATGAACTTGCAAGGTTAATCACTTAAATATGTTACCTAGACAAATGTATTCCCAAATTTTCATTACTCTAAACTAATTACTTCCTGGTGTTGCAATTTTTTTCCGTCAGTGTTTTTTTTTTATTTTACAATTTGCGCTATTGTAAGCGATATTAGTACGTAATCGTGAGCATTCTTTTTTACCCTTTCTGTTAAAAAAAATGCCCTGTGCTCATCTCCAGTTATACTGGATTATCCACTGCTAAAGAGACTTTAGATAAATATGAACTGGGAAACGGGCTGGTTTCGCAGCGCATTTATTTGTAAAAACTAATAGAAATTCCATCAGGGCCTGACGCCTGTTTCAGTTGGAGTAGTCTTCATTGTTTTGCAATAATGTGGAGGTTCGATCAATATTGCTCTTTTGTGGGTCTGTGCGGCGGTCAAACATGAGTATGGCACAACCCCCATGCTTGAATGCATTTTCAGATACGTGATTTAGTATTTCCGCGTTCTGTCTGTTGTTTGCAGTTTCAGCACAAGGCTGATCCACGACAAGTTGGTTCATTGACTTTAGTTTGACCAGAACATCTAAAGATATTGTGAACAACTATTCGAACATACACTCCTGGAAATGGAAAAAAGAACACATTGACACCGGTGTGTCAGACCCACCATACTTGCTCCGGACACTGCGAGAGGGCTGTACAAGCAATGATCACACGCACGGCACAGCGGACACACCAGGAATCGCGGTGTTGGCCGTCGAATGGCGCTAGCTGCGCAGCATTTGTGCACCGCCGCCGTCAGTGTCAGCCAGTTTGCCGTGGCATATGGAGCTCCATCGCAGTCTTTAACACTGGTAGCATGCCGCGACAGCGTGGACGTGAACCGTATATGCAGCTGACGGACTTTGAGCGAGGGCGTATAGTGGGCATGCGGGAGGCCGGGTGGACGTACCGCCGAATTGCTCAACACGTGGGGCGTGAGGTCTCCACAGTACATCGATGTTGTCGCCAGTGGTCGGCGGAAGGTGCACGTGCCCGTCGACCTGGGACCGGACCGCAGCGACGCACGGATGCACGCCAAGACCGTAGGATCCTACGCAGTGCCGTAGGGGACCGCACCGCCACTTCCCAGCAAATTAGGGACACTGTTGCTCCTGGGGTATCGGCGAGGACCATTCGCAACCGTCTCCATGAAGCTGGGCTACGGTCCCGCACACCGTTAGGCCGTCTTCCGCTCACGCCCCAACATCGTGCAGCCCGCCTCCAGTGGTGTCGCGACAGGCGTGAATGGAGGGACGAATGGAGACGTGTCGTCTTCAGCGATGAGAGTCGCTTCTGCCTTGGTGCCAATGATGGTCGTATGCGTGTTTGGCGCCGTGCAGGTGAGCGCCACAATTAAGACTGCATACGATCGAGGCACACAGGGCCAACACCCGGCATCATGGCGTGGGGAGCGATCTCCTACACTGGCCGTACACCACTGGTGATCGTCGAGGGGACACTGAATAGTGCACGGTACATCCAAACCGTCATCGAACCCATCGTTCTACCATTCCTAGACCGGCAAGGGAACTTGCTGTTCCAACAGGACAATGCACGTCCGCATGTATCCCGTGCCACCCAACGTGCTCTAGAAGGTGTAAGTCAACTACCATGGCCAGCAAGATCTCCGGATCTGTCCCCCATTGAGCATGTTTGGGACTGGATGAAGCGTCGTCTCACGCGGTCTGCACGTCCAGCACGAACGCTGGTCCAACTGAGGCGCCAGGTGGAAATGGCATGGCAAGCCGTTCCACAGGACTACATCCAGCATCTCTACGATCGTCTCCATGGGAGAATAGCAGCCTGCATTGCTGCGAAAGGAAGATATACACTGTACTAGTGCCGACATTGTGCATGCTCTGTTGCCTGTGTCTATGTGCCTGTGGTTCTGTCAGTGTGATCATGTGATGTATCTGACCCCAGGAATGTGTCAATAAAGTTTCCCCTTCCTGGGACAATGAATTCACGGTGTTCTTATTTCAATTTCCAGGAGTGTAGTTATGATCTGCACACATAGTCCACGGTACTGTATGAATTGGTATCACTCTTTCTCGATCACTTTCCCTTTAGTCCCTCTGGTAGCGAGAGTCTAGGTGTCTGTTTTCGCAACAGTCTCCGAATGGCACCACCAAACGAAGGTGTGTCTTTGAGGTCTGTCTTTGCCATCTTTTATTACTTAACTTGACACGTGTTTATGTAGATTGCGTTTTATGTTGTCTTTGAACCACAATTGTTCCGTGTTTGTCGGAGTTACATGATATATTCCCTTTCCGTCTGTCAAGTAACTTGTTAGTGACTGTCTTTCTGTTCGTCCAGACACTATCACTCTTCCTGCTTTCTTGCCTTTGGTGATCATCGTTCGTGTAACAGCATCACGGCCGCTAATCTCTCTCACATCTGACACTATCGAAAAGATCGGGTCTGTTTCTTGCCTGAAGTGCGGTAATACTTATTCCACCACTGCTTTATCAGACCTGGTATTCGAGGCAGTTGTAAAACAATATATTCAACGTTGCTTCGCAACGTATTGTTTATCCTTACTGCCACTACATATGCATAGATAGTTAGTTAGTTTCATGTTCTAGCGATCATTTGCAGGCCGGCCGAAGTGGCCGTGCGGTTAAAGGCGCTGCAGTCTGGAACCGGAAGACCGCTACGGTCGCAGGTTCGAATCCTGCCTCGGACATGGATGTTTGTGATGTCCTTAGGTTAGTTAGGTTTAACTAGTTCTAAGTTCTAGGGGACTAATGACCTCAGCAGTTGAGTCCCATAGTGCTCAGAGCCATTTGAACCATTTGATCATTTGCACGATAAACTGTAATAATATGGAACTAGTAATTTTGCGTTCACGTTGCGAATTAATTTGTAAATATGGGTATATGCTGAACGCGTTTTGCCCCAGTCAGTACTGGGTATCTCTAAGTCACCACCTACTACCACCGTATGCTATTTTGGTGTTATCAAAATCAGGCTGTATGTGGATAACTCTTAAACCGATGTGTCTGAATTCAGCAGCCGCTACTTTATTGCTACTGATATAACGTCCTGTAGGTGAAAGCCTGGAAGATTCTTCCATCAATGAGTACACCTGTTAATCTATTAAATAATTTATGTGATGTAAAGATATGCAGTTTCAAAATTATTTTAGAAATATTATTGTGAGATACAGCACTGTGAGATACATTATATTATTTATTTCTTCTTTTACGTCGTTTATGAAATGTTTTGATATGTAGTTTAATGTCTGATAAGTTCACTGTCAAAAATGGTTCAAATGGCTCTGAGCACTATGGGACTTAACATTTGCGGTTATCAGTCCCCTAGAACTTAGAACTACTTAAACCTAACTAACCTAAGGACATCACACACATCCATGCCCGAGGCAGGATTCGAACCTGCGACCGTAGCGGTCACGCGGTTCCAGACTGAAGCGCCTAGAACCGCTCGGCCACACTGGCCGGCAGTTCAGTGTCAAAAGAATGCAATCATAACTTTACTTCACACTCAGTTAATACAGGAGTCTTACAAATAGTGGCGTAACTACGGTATGCAGACCACCACCCCCTTACTGCTGATGTCATTACATTATTTGTTTAATCTTCAACGTTGCTTTTAATGTTGATTTGTTATTTGTTTATTTGTTATTGAGATCGACACAGATTTATATGAAGAAAGATAAGCTTTTCAACCATTCAAAACAAGAAACAACACTCAGACCAAAGTCGCATTGCTTGATACAATAACGCGATTCCTATTTCATGTTTTTTTTAATGATCAATGCAAAGCAGTAAGAAAAACATAAGAGACACAAAGAACACTTTTAATTTCGTTGAATTGATTCGCTTGTCATAACAGAGTTGATCTGTTTAGTAAGTGATAACAAGAAGAAGAGTCTGCGTGCGACGGAGATTTTAAGAGGGAGATTTGTGTTTCTAGAAGTGTTACTGGACACAGTCCAGTCTGAACCTAGTCGTGATTTTCTTTCGTCGTACATCTCCGCCGGCCTCTGATTTCAGTGTTCCCCAATCATTTCACTTTGTCTTCTTGTCCTCCTAATTACTCTTTTCAGATTTCCTTCCTCAGGTTTTGACTCGTCAGAAAACTCCACCCCCACGGAAACTGCGCACAGGGTATGCGCTCCGACTGCCGTAGGTCACTACTCGCGCATTTTTATAGCGTTATAGACAAACAACTATAACATTCATACTGATGAAATGTTTATAGCACATACAGGACTGCCCCATTTACGTCTTATCGCATAGTTGCGTTTCAGCTGGTACGTGGCTCATACCGGATTGATGAGAATATTAGTTGTTGACGTAATTGTTGTAGTGATTGCCGTGTTTAAGCTGAGAACGTTGTTCTTTGTCTATGTTATAAAAGTGTATCACACCATATGCACATGTATTCCATATTCTTACTGCAGATAATAATGGCGAAAATTATAAAAAGGCCCTACAAATATAAGAGAGTCAGTCAGACGGTAATGCCTTCTGTTTGTTTCTCCTTCAGTAAGTTGGTAAAGCAGGAATCATGAGTATTACGGTATATTGATAACTTTTACTTTATGGAACACCTGACAGCAAAATTGAAGACAGTAATCATGAAATTGTCGTATTTCTGAAATTCTGCGTCTACAGAATTAAAGGTCATAGAATGACCGCCGGCCAGTGTGGCCGAGCGGTTCTAGGCGCTTCAGTCTGGAACCGCGCGACCGCTACGGTCGCAGGTTCGAATCCTGCCTCGGGCATGGATGTGTATGATGTCCTTAGGTTAGTTAGGTTTAAGTAGTTCTAAGTTCTAGGGGACTGATGACCTCAGATATTAAGTCCCATAGTGCTCAGAGACATTTGAACCATTTACAATGAGCATCCGTGTGTGTTTTGTGCAGTGCTTAATCGGTGTGGAGGACACTGGCATACCGCTGCGCGCCGCGTGGTGTTCTGTCAGTATTTGTTTAAGCTCTGCGATTAAATACGGCTGCAGTCTGTACATCATAAACCTGATGTAAACCTTACAACATGTATTCTTCCAGTTTGCTGGTATCTCACATGGAGCGGGAGCCAAGCTATCTCAAATACAGCCCAAGTATGATATTAAGGATACATTTTGTACTGTGCGATGGTACAGGATAACAGCTTTCGCGGCACAATTATCTTGGACATCATTGGCCAGGTAGCTGGTCCAACTAATCTGCAGTGATGTGAGCAGTTCAGTTAGACGTAAAAAGAGACGAGCAGGGAAACAATATATCTTCCAATGTCATTTAATTTTTAAAGAGAATGAAATAATATTCAGAAAAACTCCAGTAATGCCACAGGTTTCTTAGGAGAACAGACGGAAGTCACAAATGTTCTCGTTCTAAGTTAATATAGTATTGTAATTAGAAACAAGAACGATGAATATTCCTTTAACTTAAACACAGAGTTATTTTTCTGCGAAAGATTTGTGTGATGCATATTGCATGAATTTCACCGTATAGTTGTCTGCCCCGATAGCTGAATGGTCAGCGTGACGGATTGTCGACCTACGCGCCCGGGTTCGAATCCCGGCTGGGTCGGAAATTTTCTCCGCTCAGGGACTGGGTGTTGTGTTGTCTTCATCATCATTTCATCCCTCTCCGGCGCACAGGTCGCACAATGTGTCGTCGAATGTAATGAGACCTGCACCAAGGCGGCCGGACATGCCCCGTAAGGGGCCTCCCGGCTAATGACGCCCAACGCTCATTTCCATTGCCGTATAGTTAACTACTGAAGCCACGGAAGGTATTACTTACAGCCAGCCGTCTAGTAATCACTCGATTCCTACCATATCCGAATCTGAACAATAGGTTTCAGCATTGGAACTGTCATCTCCAGCGTTGATGACGAATTGATCAACAACAGAATCCACGAAGCCAACCAAGCCCCCTTTTGTTTTTGTTTTCTGACGTGCCTTTCTCTATCCCGCCAGCTTTCGAGACAGACGTATGGCAAAGCTTGGTGCATTAGTTCCAGTCATGCTATTTCTTGCGACAAATCTCTTAACTTGCCTCCAAATCAGTTCTTCTGGCTTCATATTGCAGTAGTAATGTGGCAAATCTAAAAAATGTTCATCTGAATGGTGTGCTCAGTGCTGTGAGAATTGTTGTTGTCCATGTTGCCAAGACGCTTATCATTCTGGCTGCTGTGAGAGCACATCTGCAGTGTAAAACAATGGACATAGTCCAAATAAGGAGGATTTTACTTTTCATTTTTGCACTAAAAATTTAATTTGTCATGTTTTCTTATTTTAAACAACCTTTTTTAACGATCTTTTATAAAAATATCGATATATGTTTGTAATGGAAACTGGACTTTAGCGTGCAATACATACTAAGAAATTAGAAGGCGTGCATTTTTAATTTAAATTATGAATAGATATGTTTTAATTAGCATACATTTAATGAATTTTACATTTAAAAGATTTTGGTATCCCAAATTGAACGAAAAAACGATCAAATCTGGAGCTGATTGTGCTGGAGTATCATTCTACAACGCTACCGTTTCAGCTACGCATCCTATGTCCAAAAATTCCTTAACTTTAATAAATAGCTTTTCTCTGAAAAGTTCAAAGTTAATTTTTAGTTTTAAACTTGTGAAAAACATTAAGAACAACACCAGCACCGTCACACATTAGCAACAGATCCTGTCGAGAACCCGAGAAAATTCTGGTCCTATATAAAATCGCCAAGTGGGTCTTAGGCTTCTATCCAGGCACTCGTTGAGCAGTCTAGTGTGGCCGTAGAAGATAGCAAAAGTAAAGCCGAAGTTTTAAATTCCGCATTTAAGAAATCGGTCACTCAGCATATCGTCATTTGACGAACGCACAGATTCTGGTGTGGACAACATAGTAATAAGCATCGCTGGTGTAAAGAAACAACTGAAAGTGTTGAAAGCAAGTAAGTCGCCAGGTCCGGATGGAATCCCAATTCGGTTTTACAGAGAGTACTCTGCAGCACTGGCCTCACACTTAGCTTGCGTTTAATCGAGAATCTCTCGCCCAATGCAAAGTCCCAAGCAACTGGAAAAAACTCAGATGAATCCTGTATATAAGAAGGGTAAAAGAATGGATTCACAGAATTACAGACCAATATCTTTAACTTCGCGTTTGTGCAGAATACTTAAACATATTCTCATTTCGAATCTAATAAATTTCCTTGAGAAGGAATGGCTTCTATCCACAAAGAAGCATGGTTTTAGAAAGCATCCCTTGCGCGAAACTCAGGTTGCCCTTTTCTCACAGGAGATTCTACGAACCATGGATGTAGGGCAACACTCGGACTTCATATTCCTGGATTTCCGTAAAGCATTTGACACAGTGCCACATTGCCGACTGTCAATGAAGGTGTAAGCATAGGTGAATAGCTCTACTTAAGTATTAGAACCCAGGATGTTGTCCTCGACGGCGAGTATTCATCAGACACAAGGGTATGGTCGAGAGTGTCCCAGCGAAGAGTGTGTGGTAGGGCAGGTGTTATTTTCTACATACATAAATGATCTAGCGGGCGAGTAAGCAGCAACCTGCAGTTGTTTGCTGAAGATGCTGTGGTGTACAGGAAGATGTCATTGTGAATGGAGATGAATAGGAAAAACAAACCCATTATGTTCGAGTACAGCATTAGTAGTGTGATGCTCACAACCACGTCTTTTCAATATCAGGGCATAGCGTTGCAAAGCAATATGAAATGGGATGAGCATGTTAGGATTGTAGTAGCGAAGGCGAATGGTCGACTTCGATTGAGTGGGAGAATTTTAGGAAACTGTGGTTCATCTGTAAAGGAGACCGCATACATGACACTAGTGTGACTTATTCTTGAGTACTGATGGAGTGTTTGGTCACTGAAGCCATTCAGAGGTGGGCTACTAGATTTGTTACCGGTAGGTTCCAGCTACAACCAAGTATTTCGGGGATGCATCGGGATCTCAAATGGGAATCACAGTAGAGAAGGCGATGTTCTTTTCGAGAAGCACTATTGAGAAAATTTAGAGAACCAGCATTTGAGAATGACTGCAGAACGATTCTGCTGCCGCCAACGTATCTTTGGCATGAGGACCACGAAGGTAAGATTTGGGAGATTAGAGCTCGTACGGAGAAAATTTTTCCCTCGCTCTACTTGCAAGGAAAGGAAATGAATGGTAGTAGTACAGGGTACTCTCCACCACACGCCGAACAGAGACTTGTGGAGTATGTATGTGTATGTAGATGTGGAAGGAACAATCCGTTTCCCGCCAGTTTTAACGGTATTGTACGCGCGTTTCACTACGGAGCAGGAAGCAGCGTCGGCCATTTTCACACTATGTATTAACAGCGTGACAGAGTGTGCAACAGTACAGAAACTGAGACTACACGATTTTTGCATAAAAACCGCATGGCTAAAATATGAGTAAGAAAAAGTTGATAGCGGTTAATACAAAAAATATCTTAACAGTTGCTTTTGCAGTGTCATAGTAATAGGATATCCAAGACATAAGTAGGACCTGATGACAAAAACGTAACAACATCAGTGTACGCGTGCTGATCAACCATCGCGATCGTTTTTGTTGGCATCTGTTTTATTCTTATGATGAAGAAAGTATAGTTGCCGAGCCATGTGGGACGCGTGCTTTGAAAAACACTCTAGCCAAGCCGTCTCGTTGCTGGGACTGCACCGACATAAAACTGGGGGCCTCAGTTAGTCACGTGTTTAACTGCGCTCCAACCAAACTGTCAGTATTTATTAAACGCCACAGGAGGCACAAGGGCTAACAAGTCGGTCTTAACGACGTTCCACAAAGAGCTATTTTCCATTATCACCACCCCCGCTGGGGGCCTGTCACCCGGGCAGGTTTAAATGATGTCAGCGCACACGTGGTTATCCTGGTTGTTTTCTTTACTGAGCTTTCTTGTTACATTGCTGCATAAATGATGGTATTTATTATTAAGATATGCAGAACACTTACGTCTGTACTTTCATAACAAAATTGATACATGCCAGCGTAATAATTCGTGGCTGTGTAAGTTTTTTACGAGATGTATCAAAATGATTCAAATGGCTCTAAGCACTATGGGACTCAATATCTAAGGTCATGAGTCCCCTAGACTTAGAACTACTTGAACCTAACTAACCTAAGGACATCACACACATCCATGCCTGATGCAGGATTCGAACCTCCGACCGTAGCGGCAGCGCGGTTCCGGACTGAAACGCCTACAACCGCTCGGTCACAGCGGCCGGCGTTTAGTATCATTTTAATCAGCGTTTAAGTGTGCTTTATGATATAACTTTTGTTTAGTCATATTTATCTATGTTGGCGAACTGACTCAAAGTTGCACACATTTCTAATACACAAGGTGTTTCACAATGTTTTGGCGATTTCAAATCTGAATAACACACAAACTAATAGCGAAACAAAGTTGAAAGTTTCAGACAAGGTACAACATTTCTTCAAGTTTGCTTATGAACTACTACATCAAACAAAAGAAGACCATTCGCGGCTACGCAATACTCGAGGTGTTTCATCCTGTTTTTGAACATATCTTTCGTAATTGCTGGAGGAACTCTGAAATTTCATCGTGAATTCGATATTGTAACTGTTGCAAGCTTCTCGATCGGACGGAGTACACTCTTGCCCTTAAATAACCTCACAGGTAGAAATCTGGCACGGTGAAATGAGTGAAGTGGCCATTCGACACAAGCGCATTTGGATGGTAATTCCGATAACACCGGAATATGCCGCGAGTGATCGCCGGCGAAATGTTCAGCACTTGGGGACGTTTTCGTATAAAGTACGAGGAGCTTGCCTGAAAACTGCTGCGCACAACTTTGATGTTTTTGGGAGGTCGAACGCTTTTCCGAGGGCCGGTAGTTGCACAAAAGTTTCCTACCCAATTCAGTATTGGATGCAGCGGATGCATCCTGAAACGCTTTAAAGACACATTCCAAACGCATGACAGATTCGTCGTAGCGGAAATAGCACTCCACCGCAAACGCACGATGTTGCTTCGACCATTACGTTATGATTTCTGACCAGTGTATGGGATGAAACTTGACACACCGCATTACTAATAGACGGCGCTACCGTCACTGTATCTTGTTTTCTTTTTGTTTTTCTTTTTTTTTGCGCACGTTATCCAAATTTGAAGTCGCCAAACACTGTGAAACACTCTGTAATACACAGCACTACGACAGAAGCAAGCAAGCTAAAGGGTATACGTGGTACATGTGATAGTTAGCTGGGATTTGATATCGAGACGTGAAGGTGAACTTGGGTCTGATAGTCGAAAGAGTTGTCAGCAAGAGTGTTACGGACTGTGAAACGTCCCCTTAGAAGAATTATTGAATTTCTGTGCTGGTTAACTCCTTACGTTATTTGAACGTACTCAGACATTTCGCTCTTTACCTGTTCTGATCAACACTAAACTGACACACAATATTTTCAGCGCAACGCAGTCTGACTTTCAATAATCCCTACAAAACAATGACCCTGACCAACATTAACCTATACCTTTCACAAATCACTTACCTCACAAAAATCTTCGTTACTCGAACTACTGCAATACAGCGAGTGCCACTACTACCAGCTAAATAAAAGATTCAAACTACTGAAGGCACTAACTACTGATAGGCATAGTTAGCAAATGACTGATTTTGATAGAGAACAAACAATGTATTTACCTTAATAGTGTTCAAAGGTCATAATATATAGCATTTCATGGCATCCAGTCTTACAAATTTACTGTCTCTGTCCAGATCATCCGCTCTCAAAGCTCCGCCATCTCACTCTCCACATCCACCACTGCTGGCGGCTCACCTCCAACTGCGCAACGCTACGCGCTGTTAACAGCCAGCTGCCCAACACTACAATAGCAAACAACAATGCAAACCAGCCACAGACTGCACACAGCACAGCCAGCGATTTTCATACAGAGCGCTACATGGCGTTACCAACATAAAAACCTTAACAGCCTACTTACAACTGTTTTGAGCGGTCAATAGTCATTTTGGAAAAGTTTGCGGACTTCGATTGTCTCGTGTATCTGTCGTGTTTTTTTAAGGTTTCCGCACTGTAGAACCATGGGGACTCTGACTCCAGCTATGTGTTTTAATTGAAACGAAGTTTTTTTTTTATTTCTTTATTTTGGCTTTGGGATACAACGACCACACAGCGATCAAAGGTTATAAAGTCCCAAAGAAACATAACCGCAAAAAAGCAGAATAGCACAGAAATATAAAGTTAGCATGTAAAAACACTCTTAAAGTAAAATAAATGCACAGTTAGTCAAGCATCAGACAGCCGACGGCAGTGATGACGATGACATTGGACGAAAATTATAAACAGCACTATAAAGCTACATTATGACAAACATACATATGCTCTTATCGGGAAGACAAAACTTTAAATAGCAGACACCGAACGTCATACAGTAAGTACAACAATAGCTGAAGAACAGAACTGCAAACAACAGCATGTAACAATGTGAGAATTATAGCATACAGACAGATCTACTTAAAATAAAATAAAAACCCAAAATGACAGACACAATACAACTAACAATGGTGCCAGTAGAACTGTAACACAAAATTCACAAGAGAGCAATAATGAAAATTTAATGTACAAGTAGAGGTCTGTACGCAAGTTAAAACACAATTACGCACCCGATTATGAACCAGGCTGATACCATTTGAAAATGAAGACTTCGGGAACTTATAAATTAAATTTGGATGCCGGTGGCTTCCAGATACTCTGTGAGCAGGTCATATTTATCAAAACGGAGGAGTAAACTAGGAACACTGGTGCGGAGGGGGTAACCTCCCGCAACCAACTTTTTTATACACTACTGGCGATTAAAATTGCTACACCAAGAAGAAATGCAGATGATAAACGGTTATTCATTGGACAAATATACTAGAACCGACATATGATTACATTTTCACGCAATTTGGGTGCATAGATGCTGAGAAATCAGTACCCAGAACAACCACTTCTGGCCTTAATAACGGCCTTGATACGCCTGGGCATTGAGTCAAACAGATTGGATGGCGTGTACCAGTACAGCTGCCCATGCAGCTTCAACACGATACCACAGTTCATCAAGAGTAGCGACTGGCGTATTGTGACGAGCCAGTTGCTCGGCCACCATTGACCAGACGTTTTCAGTTGGTAAGTGATCTGGAGAATGTGCTGTCCAGGGCAGCAGTCCAACATTTTCTGTATCCAGAAAGGCCCGTACAGGACCTGCAACATGCGGTCGTGCATTATCCAGCTGAAACGTAGGGTTTCGCAGGGATTGAATGAAGGGTAGAGCCACGGGTCGTAAAAAATCTGAAATGTAACGTCCACTGTTCAAAGTGCCGTCAATGCGAACAAGAGGTGACCGAGACGTGGAACCAATGGCACCCCATACCATCACGCCGGGTGATACGCCAGTATGGCACTGACGAATACACGCTTCCAATGTGCGTTCACCGCGATGTCGCCAAACACGGATGCGACCATCATGATGCTGTCAACAGAACCTGGATTCGTCCGAAAAAAATGGCATTTTGCCATTCGTGCACCCAGGTCCGTCGTTGGGTACACCATCGCAGGCGCTCCTGTCCGTGATGCAGCGTCAAGGGTAACCGCAGCCATGGTCTCCGAGCTGATAGTCCATGCTGCCGCAAACGTCGTCGAACTGTTCGTGCAGATGGTTGTTGTCTTGCAAACGTTCCATCTGTTGACTCATGGATCGAGACGTGGCTGCACGATCCGTTACAGCCATGCGGATAAGATGCCTGTCATCTCGACTGCTAGTGATACGAGGCCGTTGGGATCCAGCTCGGCTTTCCGTATTACCCTCTTGAACCAACCGATTCCACATTCTGCTAACAGTGATTGGATGTCGACCAACGCGAGCAGCAATGTCGCGATACGATAAACCGCAATCGCGACAGGCTACAATCCGACCTTTATCAAAGTCGGAAACGTGATGGTACGCATTTCTCCTCCTTACACGAGGCATCACAACAAACGTTTCACCAGGCAACGCCGGTCAACTGCTATTTGTGTATGAGAAATCGGTTGGAAACTTTCCTCAGCACGTTGTAGATGTCGCCACCGTCGCCAACCTTGTTGAATGCCTTGAAAAGCTAATCATTTGCATATCACATCATCTTCTTCCTGTCGGTTAAATTTCGCGCCTGTGACCCGTCATCTTCGTGGTGTAGCAATTTTAATGGCCAGTAGTGTACAAGTCTGATTTTGCAGCCGTTTACTTGGAACATGCCAATATGATGCGCTTTAAGATGCGCTACTGCCGTTGTGTGCTTGTCGCAGTGTCCAGACGTGAAAATCTTTAACCGATATACGTGCTAGGGATAACAGCCGTGTCCCAGCCTCATGCGAATGACTGAAGTCACATAACGTTTACGAAGCTGCAGCGAGGCGAACCATGGTCGAAAATAGATGTTTGGTTGTATGGCAGCCAGGTGGCCTCCCTTAGAGTACTGAGAGACATGCCATTCACGGTTCCAAGCGTGATAAGCAGCCTTCCGTATCGTCTGTGTGAGATCCGTATAAGGGATCGGCGTTGGGAGTAACGGGCCTTGTGTAATACTTCTCTTGGCAAGGATGTCCACAATTTCATTATGAATAATGCCATGACGTCCTTAATCCAGAGTAACTGAACGGCAGTGCCCAAGGTCTGTGCGTCTCTTATAGCCGCCAAGACGTCCAGAACATGGTTTGTTTATCAAACGCGTGATGTTGCAATTTCTGCAGCATATTTTGAGAGCCCATAAGTATCAGGACGAATTTGAACGTCCGGGTCCAATGAATAGCTTCTCTGATGGTCAGTAGCTCCACCGTGTAAATAGAAGATTCAAATGGGAGCGCAAACATTTGGTAAGCGCCACTAGAAGGACAAAAGAAGGGGTATCACACACCCGCCTCAGATTTAGAACGGTCCGGCCATTGTATGCTGAGAAAATGCTCCAGGCCAGGAGTGATGTCAGTCTCTGTTTGGAAATTGGACGGTAGGTATGCAACTGGGACTGGAGTGAAGAATAGACTAAACGAAAAACTAAGGTAGAGTAATTTTGTGTCCTGTAGTATGGATGGAAAGAGATGGCGCCATTTCTCGTCGCCGCGAACTAGTAAAGGAGTTCTGGTTAGTAGCCGTCCATGAGGTGACTGTGTGAGTCTCCAGAATCGAACCACCCCCTTAACAGAGACACAGTTAGATACTAAAGATCGACTGAGGAGAAAAATATCAGACAGCATCTGCCATCTTATAGATAACAGCATGACGGATGCTTCCACTTACAGAGCGTTGATTTCATGGCTCCGAGAACAAGATGAATCACTCTATAATGGATGATATCGAACTTGTGCAAAGGTGATTGCATTGCAATGCCGTAGACAATGCTATCATAATTTAAGACAGATCGGATCAGAAACTTATACAATCAAGAGCACAATCGGTTCCGCTCTCCACAACACTCGGGCAAGCATACGCAAAACATTTACAGTGTTATCCATCTTGTCGATGAGGTACGCAATGTGTTGCACTAACGCGAGTTTGCTGTCGAAGTAGACGCCAAGGAACTTAGCATATTTTCGAACAGGAAATGTGTTCGGGTCAAGATGAAGTTCGAACGAGAAGTTATTACGCCATTTCCTCGTGAATATCACAACATCTGATTTGTCAGGTGACAAAGTGAGCCCATTTGCGGCCAACACTTCACATGCGTCGGTAAACCATAGGCTTATTACCCAAAAGCACGACGAGTGAGATTATGTACAGACACTGTCCGCATTCTAAAGAACTTTGACAGTGGGGCTGAACAAAGTCTCTAGGTCGGCAACACACAGGGCATATAGTAAGGGACTCAGTATCGCGCCCTACGGGAGACCAAGGAACACTAGATGGAGTCCATGCAAGACATTGTCCTGATCGCGGGTGTATACGGTATGGCAACCAAGCAAACTGTATGTAACCTGTAAAATCACCACCGAGATATTCAGGAGTTGCAATCTGTTGATAAGTTCAGATATCATGAGACTGTCGTACCCCCTCGAAAAGTCAAGAAATAAGGCCGTTAAATACCCATTAGTGAAGAACGTGTTTTCAGTGTCCATCGCAATGAAGCTAATATTATAATAAGTAGGCCTACTTCTGCCCTTACGGTAGCCGTTTTGCGTCCGCGGAAGCAAGTTCTCATGTTCCAACCACCATTTTAGGTGAACCTCGAGGAGACGTTCGAACGTCTTACACACGCAGGACGACAGTGCAGTCGGGAGATACGATGTCGCTTGACCAGCGTCTTTCCCAGGCTTCAGTATGGCCGCCAATATCTGAGTCTTCCAGTCATCGGGAACGACCCCATCTCTCCAGATGTCATTAAAGATGTTCACAAGAATACATTTTGCACTGTCAGACAAATTAAGAATTATGGAGTAGTGAATACGGTCATAGCCAGGGGATGTATCTGATGAGGACGTCAGGGCCCTGTGGACTTCGGTGAGAGAGAATGGTGTGGTTAAACCGTTTCGTACATCGGCAGTGGCACCTGTCGCAACGTGATCTCTGGGTTCCTTCATCGCAGTTGGAGGTGTGACAATGGCGGCAAAGTTGTCTGCTTAGATCTGCAACCGCTTGGGATGTAGCGGCTTCCGTTTGAGCGAGTACATCATCGACAAAATGCGTCCAACAGGAGTGTACACAGATATTTGTAAGCAGAACTTCCTCCAGTGTTCTTTCTTGCGGGCCTTGAGAAAGCGTTTAGGACGCATCCATCCATTTGTAGGCATCTTAGTTCTCTCACGTGGCACGCCGTTTAGGACGACTGCAAGCCAATCACCGTTGCGCCACCCGACTTGAGCTTTCTGGGTCCCACATGGGAACCGGGGATCGGTTGGTGCCAGTCATCATACTCTTCTGTGGAACAGAATGCGATGCCGCTACATTGATATAATTCCTAAACATAATGTACCTTGCTTCCGGGGACGCCACGGTGAGAAATGACGATGCTGGGCATCCATTAGTGCGCCATACCGTAACCAATCTGCCTACATAACATTTCATTTACGACATGGCCTATAGGTTGCGATAGACGTTGCAGTGAAAGTCGGTATAAGAAGAGCGTAATGGTTAGGCCCCAAAGGATATGGAAGAGCAGTCCACGCAGAAAAGGAAGAAAATAAGGCCGAACACAGAGGCAACTCAACGGCTGAGGGTCACTGACCAGGTAACAGAAGTAATGTGAGGGATCCATCATTGAGGAGAATAAGACTGCACTCGTCGAGAACCTCAACGATCCTGTCACCCAGCCTATCATTATAGGCACAGCCCCACAGTCTGTCGTGCGCATTAAAACCCCGCAAAATAAGAATGGAAGTTCCAACTGCCGAACAAGTCCATACCACTCTTCAAGGGGAATATACGAACTTGGCCGGTTGTAAAGAGCCACGATGGTTAGGCGACAGATTGGAGTAGAGAGCCTGGCTGCTATCCCGTGAAAGCTGTCGATAGCCTTGTGGGATGTCTTTACTGGAGTGTGATACAGATAATTATTAATGAAGATGGCGACACCACCTCTAGCATCTTCTCTGTCCTGGCGATGAAACTGGTATCCTTGACAGCAGACAACAGAATCCGGTTGAAACCAGGTCTCTGAGATGGCAGCCACTGCTATCTTTCGCGTCCAAATTTATTGGCAATCGCAGATCGTGCATTCAACTGAAGAATCCTAAGGCCATCCACAGCTGCTAGGCGTAAATAGGGTCGTTAATAGTTGTCACAGAGGCTGTATCTGTAAAGCTACAGGTAGCTGTGTTTTCGTGTCTTCCAAGAGGTTCGCGATAAACGTGCTAACCTTTTCGATGAATATTCGGTGTTATTAGAAACTGGTGGCATTTGTTGACTGTACTGAGGAGGATATGGGTTGACTGCTAGCAGGGCTTGGGGGAGATGATGAGAAACAGAATATTCGTAACGAATATCGGAGAAGCCCTGTCGCCAGACTTGCCTAGGAGCACACCATTTCGATGGACCTCTCGTGTCAGAGATGCCACCCGATCTGTCTGCCGCCTGGAAGTCATGTTGGCGATGCGCGGCACCCTGAGGGACAGGGCCTACCTGGGGCGACACCGGTGGTTGCGTTGGTGGCGTAGAAGAACCTCGTAAAGCGACTATTGGTTGCGGGGAATGCCTTGGAAGTAGAGACGGGAAATCCAGGGGATTAAGGGGACCAGGAGGCTGGCGGAGAGCAGCGGAGTATAAGAGCTGCGGGCTACCAACCCTCCCCGACTTGGCGTAGGCTTTTGCACGCTGGAGCTCTTTTCGAAGGAGAAAGGCCGCGCATGAACGGTCTGTCGCTGGGTGCGGACCAGAGCAATGTAAACATGTCAGAACCGACGCCGGACATGAATACGCTTGTTATGGACTATCTCACTTGTGCAACGAGTATTACTTCTACATTGGCTTGCCCGATGATGGAATCGGCAGCAATTTCGACAATGGATGACTGGAGTGACGTACGGTTCCACTGGACAACGCGTCCCCAGAATAGCAACATGCGAGGGGAGAGCTGGGAGCGAAACACCACCAGACAGCTTGGAATCAGTAGAGTTTGTTCCGGATGTGAATGGCATTTCTCAGTCTATCGTGTGATACTTGCCACAGGATACATGCTCTCCATTGCGTCTATGATATCCTTGTGCGTCAAGCTGATATCAACATCACGAATAATGCCATATATATGGAGCAGGAAGTTAGGAATATAGACATCAAACATACGATCTTTGAAAACAGGGACTTCTATCAAAGCGTTGACAGCCGCAGCAGTTTTCAGTTCTATCTCGACTCTGTTTCTGCCTGACTAATGTCAACATGTCATGCTTGAGATGAAAGTTATAGGAAATACTAACTTGCCTACTGACATAGGGTGGAGTTCTTATCTAAGCCCTCCACAAAGACAATATAGGGGTCTGCACCTGATCGATTGTACCTATTATCGACACTTGGCCGTACGACGGCAGCAGTGGAAGTCAGCGGTTGGCTCTGAGAGCGTTTGTGTGCACTGTACCATTACTACAAGGGGGATCCGAACGTGGTAACTCACGCATATCACAGTCTGGGACAGGAGATGAGTCGATACACAGCCGTTTACTAAGGAAACCACCTTTCCGCTGCTGACTTGCAGGTGCATTGGCTTCAAGAGCGAAGTTGGAAGGGTCGCTGGGATGACAAGTTGCTGACTAACCTGATGCAACTGTCGCTGTCGTTGGTGATGTTGCTCGAGTTGCTGTTGTTGTAGCTCCAACAGATGAAACTGCTGGAGACGAAGGAAACACGCCGCCCAGAGTGACCGCACGGTTTGAGGCGCCATGTCACGGACTGCGCGGCCCCTCCCTCCGGACGTTCGTGTTCTCCCTCGGGCATGGATTTATGTGATGTTCTTAGCATAAGTTAGTTTAAGTAGTATGTAAGACTAGGGACCGATGACCTCAGCAGTTTGGTACCTTAGGAATTCACCCACATTTGAACATTTGAAGAAAACACACATAATCCGGCATACGCTACGTACTGCACGTAAACGAGGATATAAATAGGGAAATACCAGGAAGAGCGTGAAGAGTACGAAGTACCATACTCGTTCATGACACGTAAACAAAGCACAGCCACGCGCACCGCATTAGCAAGAACGTCCGAACGCAGCGACAGGCGGAAGCGAACTGTGAAACGAAGTTAGCAAGTCTACAGGAAATTAAACAAGTGTAATCACCTTAAAAAGGAACTGTTAAGCGGTGGCGTGCGATCGATCGCTAGACGATATCCGACGAGCCAAAAATAAAGTACATCCGATCGTCAGTTTACGTTCCCCTCCAGAATAAAAATTTAATCGCATCTGAGAGTGATAGCTCGCAAGCTCACTCCAGTGAAAGCTTCTTATATCAACAAGACAGCAGCACTGTGTAAGTTTAGAAAATGGCCGACATTGACTCACTTATACGACAGTTTTTTGTGACCGAATTCCTTACTGCAGAAGATGAAACGCCCAAGTACGTTCACGAGGGGTTGAGGGAGGGATATGGAGATTCTACGATCGACGTTAGCACCGTTAAATTGGCACACACACTAGGCCAGTGGTCATTAAAGCCTTTTGCTCAAGAGCCAGTACTGACATTGCGGGGCGGCACCTAAGTCCGCATTTGTACCGATCTTATCACTAAATGACAACATATGTAGATCAGTATGTTATGGGTCCCAGTAGACTTAGTAAGGGCGTAATAAGTAGGCCGCATACTGCCAAGTACTGGTCATTAAAAGTCGGCAGCAACCCGAAAACTTCGTATCGATTGTTCTCTGTTTCAGGACTTTTTACTGTTTGAGACTGCTGTCACCCTCAGCGACCCCAGAATTATGACACTGTATTTTCCTGGCGAAGTGGTGTGTTGCCTGTGTGAGTAGATGATTAATTAATTAATAACAGTAACAGTACTTATTTCAATGCATTATGCAATAAGTGGACTATTAAAAAAATTAATTTTAACTGATTCAACGGTGAGTTTGAAAGTCATTTTTCGTTTACTCTCTGCGTTATATTGCAACAGCCTTAATTTGAATTCATGTTCCTTACTACAAAAAAAAGTACTGCATTTGAAGATGGCTGTCTCCGTTATGCGCATTCAGCTAGCCGTGTTACTTTTGTTTCAAAATTTATACCATAGCAACTGATCAGTAAGAGTCACGCACGCCCCTGAGTTGTCAGTACTGGAAGACAAAAACTAAATGTATCCTCTAACCCCGTAGTGGCGACAATACGGGATGAGTCGAAAAGGTTCAAAATTCAAATGGCTCTGAGCACTATCGGACTTAACATCTGAGGTCATCAGTCCCCTGGAACTTAGAACTACTTAAACCTAACTAACCTAAGGACATCACACACATCCATACCCGAGGCAGGATTCGAACCTGCGACCGTAGCGGTCGCGCGGTTCCAGACTGTAGAACCTAGAACCGGTCGGCCACTCCGGTCGGCGAGTCAAAAAGGACTTTACGACTTTGGAATGATATAAAAATTTATTGAGGCAACTTACAGAATCGGCAAATGGGTCATTTTGTAAGAAACAACCTCAAGTTTCACGTTGAAGTGTCAAGTGTCATTTTGGTTGACTGTGACTACCATTTATTACGTGGCAAATATCTCACCGGTAGTTTCTTCCGACATTCTTTGCAGAAATTCGGGCTTAATTTGTGAAACTGCCGCATAGATTCGATATTTCAGGCCTACTAAATTGTTTGGTATAGGGGGAATATATACGCGTCCTTAATGAAACCCAAGAGAAAGAAATCTAGTGACGTGATGTCTGTTGAGCGAGGTCACCGTCCGATTGGCCCTTCACGGCCAATCCACCGGCCGGGGAAGCGATAATAGAGGAAACGTAGAACTTCCGTGAGAAAATGAGGAGGTGCACAGTCTTGCTGGTAGTAAAACATCCAATCTCGGTCATCTTCATCGAACTGTGGAATTAAGAACTCCTCAAGCATATCCGGCAAAGTTAGTTTCATGAAACCGAAACACACAGCGAGTACTCTTCGCACACATGAAAGTAGCAATTTTGGCTGTGCACTACAAGGGCGCTCCTGGTGGCAGTATGGGGTACTGACGCACTGCGTGAATCAAATTGGGGTTGTTTGCTACAAAATGACACATCTACCTATTCTGTGAGCTATATCAATAAATTTCTATGTCATTCAGTAGTTGAGAGGTCCTTTTTGACTCACCCTGTACTTTACCCTCTGCCCCTGAGGTGAGGGGCCAATTTTACTTTGCTCATGCTCGAATTCACCAACAGCCACATCTTAAAATACAAGTATTACCGCCGGCCGGAGTGGCCGAGCGGTTCTAGGCGCTGCAATCTGGACCCACGCGACTGCTACGGTCACAGGTTCGAATCCTGCCTCGGGCATGGATGTGTGTGATAGGTTAGTTAGATTTAAGTAGATCTAAGTTCTAGGGGACTGATGACCTCAGAAGTTAAGTCCCATACTGCTCAGAGCCATTTGAACCATTTGAACAAGTATTACTGTTTCGGTAAGTTGGTTGGTTGTTTCGGGGAAGGAGACCAGACAGCGAGGTCATCGGTCTCATCGAATTAGGGAAGGACGGGGAAGGAAGTCGGCCGTGACCTTTGAAAGGAACCATCCCGGCATTTGCCTGGAGCGATTTAGGGAAATCACGGAAAACCTAAATCAGGATGGCCAGACGCGGGAGTTTCGGTAAGTATTTTTGGTTGTTACTTAGCAGGAAAACTACACTCTTTAAGAAGCTCGTAACGTTAGCTGACGTTTTTGGTTTCAGCTGTTAGTTTATAGATGCAAATTATTATAAAATACATCTGAGAATCGCGTGCCGTAAGAACACGTGATTCGAGCTACATGCGGCCCATGGTCGCTGTTTGACGACCAATACACTAGGACGACGAAGGCCAATGAACAACAGCCAGTGGGTTCCGCCGAACTTTAGTCGTCAAAGCATTGGTGTTCAGCCTCTCATCCTCACCAAACTAAGCGGTTGGGGCCAAGGGATTCGGCCACGTGGAATCGTAGTTGGCTCTGATACCTTCTCGAGGTAGCTCCCGGTTTGTTACTGTTATGAAGTAGCGTTTTAATTACAATTACACCAGACGATATTATGAGGAAAGAAGAAGATTTAGCTGTCGTCAAAGTACACCATTTATTCTACTGCAGGAGCTGATCGTCAGAAAACGCTGGTGGACGATCTCTCTTTTAAAAAGTGGGGAGTAGCGCGGTGGGACAAAATTACTGTCTGGCCTTAAAACTAAATTGGAATATGGGTTTTTTCATAATTTTTCCGAATGAAAGCTACAAATTTCGAATCGTTTCTGAATTGTGTAGGCACTAAAATTTCCAACGATGACACCTCTTTTAGACAACACTCAGCAACAAACCCAGATTTGTTTGTTTCTCTTTGTTATTTGTGGGGAAAAGATGCGAATAAAGCCTCATTTTCTCTTTTACAACGTGCATATTACTTTCTAACGTCCTCCAAGCGTCTGATCTTTTCAATTTTGTTTTTATAAACGCTGGTGGTAGAGTCCCATAAATATTATAGTTCATGAGAAAATTCTATCAGCTTTAACGCTGCCTCTATATTCCAATCCACACTACTGTATTTTTAAATACAATAAATACACGCCCGTTCAACAGACACAGCAAATAGCTACGAAACAAACGAATATTCGACCCGGCGTCCGCACTAGGAAAGGCATCCCAAGGCCAACCAATCGCCAACGCTTTGATTTTACCACCAGCAGACTGAACAGCAACCAAGGCCAGTCGTTTCATTGGCTCCAATTGGCCACTCGTACGCACTACGCAAATCTCAGCCAGCGAGGTGGTTAGCTGTCGTTCGTTGGCCTTCGTTTGCCTAGTGTGTACTCACCTTTTGCCAACGGCCTACCCGCAGTGGTAAAACGGCTCCTGTCAAATCACCGAAGTTAAGCGTTGTCGGGCTGGGCTAGCACTGGGTGATCATACGACCTGCCGAGTGCCTTCGGCAAGCGGGGTGCACTCAGCCCTTATGAGGCAAACTGAGGAGCTACCTGACTGTAAAGTAGCGGCTCCGGTCCCGTAAACTGATATCACTTGCCCCTCCGTACCCGCATCCAGTGACGCCGCCTGTGAGCTGAGGGTGACACGGTGGCGGGTCGGTACCATTGGGCCTTCATGGCATGTTCGGGCGAAGTTTATTTTAGTAGTACTCACCTTTTAGAAGAAGAGTTCGTCACTGTATAAGAGCTGAAGGGTAAGCACGTGTGGCTGATGCAAAGTGGAATGGAGCAGCCGGACAGAAGCTGTAAGGACTTCACACAACATCTGCGACAACCACAGGGTAACAACAGATGAATTTTGTCGCCACTTATCCATCGGTAAAGGTCGTGAGATGGCCATTATTGAAAAACTGTGCTATTCCAGGATTTGTGCACGCTGGGTAACAAAATGTTGATCGACCAGAATGAAGAGACAAGTGAAACAATTGCATTCAGTTTTTTTTCTTTTTTTCCAATCCCGAGTCCAAGAGGCAGTCGATGGAACGGCACTGCACAATATCCCCGACAAGGATAAAAACTAAATCAATGTGTTCTGCTGGGAAGGTTATGGCGACAGTCTCTGGGGATGTAGACGGTGGATACTAGTTGACTTTTTGGGGAGAGGGTGCCCAATAAACACTGTCCAGTACATGTAAACCCTCAAGAAGTTGAAAGCACGTCTTCAGCGAGTTCGTCCATCAAAGGATACGGCGGATGTTCTTCTTTCGCACGACAATGCAAGAGCACACCATTGGCGAAACTGCAAAAATTGGCTGGAAGTCTTGCCCCATCCTTCATGCAGCCCTGACCTTACACCATCAGACGTCTATCTCAAAGACAGACGACGACTTTTAGCACAAAGGTATACATGCTCTTGTTTCAACGCGAAAAAAGAAAATGTGTACAAAGATGGTGATTATTTTCTAAAGCGACAAATTAATCGTGAATCTTGTAGCTGTTATCCTACGTACATCACATTTACTTTTTTTGTAAGGTACAAATAAATAAATAGGAGGCATTATTTCTGACTGACCTTCGTATGAGAGAAACAAATTACGCTAAGAAACGACGTACTTATATCGAGAACGGTCAGTACTCAGTTGCATAGCCTGTCTTCCTCTGACGTTCTTTGCTCGTTTCTTATAAGTTGTGTCTGTATCTCGACTTAGCCCTCCGACTGTAATACTGTCACACTTAGCATAATTGTCTCCCACGTCAGCCGTTACATATGTATTGTTCTGAGGTGTGTTGGCATCAGAACACAGTACGTGACTCACACAGTGTGAGATAATACATTACCGTAATAACTATGTGCGGACAGATCCAAATCCTCAAGCGATCACGGAAGCAGTGCTTCAGGTTCGATACAGTATCAATGTGTAGGTAGTAACTGTGAGTGACAGACTCATACGGCCTTGCACTTTACTGGCCAAAGGAACAGGCGCTGTTTATCAACAGTTCTTGGACGACAAATAAGCTGCACTGTTGCTTCTAAGCCTCGTATGGCAATACCTAACAAAAACGTTTAATAACTTATTCATTGGTCAAGGAGGTCCAGTAGCATGGCCTCTCCTTTCACCTGACCTTAATCCCTTAGATTTCTGGCTATGGGGATATTTAAAGGCACTGGTATATTCTTCACCCATCAACAACATGCACACATCGTGTCTACTACGCATGTGACCAAATGCCAGTGAACCCAGGTGTGCTCATACGGGTTCATGATTCTTTGAGAAGGAATGCTGAAGGACTTTAAGAATGAGTGGTAACCACATTGATCACCTCCAGCAGTGTCAGTACACATAACAGGCCATATGACAATAAGCATTTATTGCTGGACATATGCTTGCATCAGTCGTTTCTTGTTTTGACCAGTGCTGCCACCTGTAGAAATATGGAACACTATATCTAACAATAACAATATAAATAACTACCATTAATTAACAGTACCTTAATAATTTCTTTTCCGTTGATGTGTAAAAACTAAAGAAACTTAAACGGACACAACAATTATAAGCACCTATATAGCTCCTTGACACTTACGTATTACACAAGGTATATGTTTATCATCAGTTTCTGAGTTACTAATTCCCCTCGCTATCACAAAACTTTACTCTTCCAGTAACACAACGGATATGGCTTCAGTGGGCTTATTTTATTCCTGATTTCAGTAAGGAGCACTTTTTGTGGGGTCTATTCTTTAACATTTCTGACCGATGTCTGTTGACCATGTGATTGATACCATACGACAGTCAGTGTGAGTAAGCAAAATATGTATACATGATTTGTCGTAAATATATTTATCGAAAATGGTTCAAATGGCTCTGAGCGCTATGCGACTTAACTTCTGAGGTCATCAGTCGCCTAGAACTTGGAACTAATAAAACCGAACTAACCTAAGGACAGCACACACATCCATGACCGAGGCAGGATTCGAACCTGCGACCGTAGCGGTCACGCATTTCCAGACTGAAGCGACTAGAACCGCACTGCCACACGGGCCGGCTATATTTATAGAATAATATGTTTACTTGTTAGGGAGTCATAGGTTGATACAATTGTTATGTCACTTAAAAATTGTTTAGTTTATTCACGAAAATATAAAGCACGTTTACAAGGCAGTATTAATACACTGAAGCGCTAAGGAAACTGGTATAGCCATGTATAGACATATGTAAGCAGGCAGAATACGGCGCTGCAGTCGGCAACGCCTATATAAGACAAGTATTTGGCGCATCTGCTAGATCTGTTAATGCTGCTACAATGGCAGGTTATCAAGATTTAAGTGAGTTTGAACGTGGTGTTACAGTTGGAGCACGAGCGATGAGACACAGCATCTCCGAGGTAGCCATGAAGAGGGGGTTTTCCCGTACAACCATTTCACGAGGATACCGTGAATATCAGGAATCCAGTAAATCATCAAATCTCCGGCATCGCTGCGGCCAGATAAAGATTCTGCAAGAAAAGGATCAACGACGACTGAAGAGAATCGTTCAACGTGACAAAAGTGCAGCACTTCCGCAAATTGCTACAGATTTCGATGCTGGGCTATCAATAGATGTCAGCGTGCGAACCATCAAAGAAACGTCATCGATACTTTCGGAGCTGAAGGCCTACTCGTGTACCCTTGATGACTGCACGACACAAAGCTTTACGCCTCACCTGTGCCCGTCAACACCGACCTTGGATTGTTGATGACTGGACACATGTTGCCTGGTCGGTGGAATCGTCTTTCAAATTGTTTTGAGTGGATAGCCGTGTACAGGTATGGAGACAACCTCATGAATCCACGGATCCTGCATATCAGTAACGGACTGTTGAGCTGGTGGAGGCTCTGTAATGGGGCGTGTGCAGTTGGATGGTATGTGACCCCTGATACTTGTAGATACTACTCTGACAGGTGACACGTACGTAAGCACCCTGTCTGATCACCTGCTTCCATTCATGTCCATTGTGCATTCCGACGGACTTGAGCTTTTCCAGCAGGCCAATGCGACACCCCACAGCCAGCCGTTCTTCCTCAGTTACCATTTCACTGATCTTTATGTTGTTGTTGGGGATAAATGTTACTCGTCTTCTTTTGCAGCTGAACTTCTAAAGTAATTTTTCACCATGCATGTTTCATATATTTGTATTAGACACCTTCAGTGATCTACATGTTATATTAGAGTTCATTGTGTACTTAAGTATCAACATATTGCTACGAAATGGGTAGAGTTTTATGGGAGGAGTTTTATTTTATCCTAACATTTACTCCGTATACGACTACTGGGCGACAGTTAACTAACTTCTGCGTATTATGTTTTTAGTGGTCACTGTGTACGACTGGATGATTGGATCTGTCAATTTCACAAGTATTCTACCACCAGAGTGGCGGTTTCCAGGGTATACTATTTAATGAAAAGTATCCGGGCATCTAGTAGTTGACACGACTACTGATGTTCCACTCTTCGCCTTTATGACGGCTTGAAATCTGCTGGCGACACTCTTACGTGAGGTGTCTCAATGATGTGTAGGAATGAGAGTCCACTTTTCTCCAGTGGCCGAAATCAGAGAAGGTAGTGATACAGGACAATGAGGGCTGGAGGCAAATCGACGCTCTAACTCCTCCCAAAGATGTTCCATTGGTTTCAGGTTGTAGTAAAGGAGTTTTGCTATTTGGGGAGCAAAATAACTGATGATGGTCGAAGTAGAGAGGATATAAAATGTAGACTGGCAATGGCAAGGAAAGCGTTTCTGAAGAAGAGAAATTTGTTAACATCGAGTATAGATGTGTCAGGAAGTCGTTTCTGAAAGTATTTGTATGGAGCGTAGCCATGTATGTAAGTGAAACATGGAGGATAAATAGTTTGGACAAGAAGAGAATAGAAATGTGGTGCTACAGAAGAATGCTGAAGATTAGATGGGTAGATCACATCACTAATGAGGAGGTACTGAATAGAATTGGGGAGAAGAGGAGTTTATGGCACAACTTGACAAGAAGAAGGGATCGGTTGGTAGGACATGTTCTGAGGCATCAAGGGATCACAAATTTAGCATTGGAGGGCAGCGAGGAGGGTAAAAGTCGTAAAGGGAGACGAAGAGATGAATACACTAAGCAGATTCAGAAAGATGTAGGTTGCAGTAACTACTGGGAGATGAAGAAGTTTGCACAGGATAGAGTAGCATGGAGAGGTGTATCAAACCAGTCTCAGGACTGAAGACAACAACAACAACAACAACAAGAAGAAGACCTTCCGGGCCGGCCGAAGTGGCCGAGCGGTTCTAGGCGCTACGGTCGCAGGTTCGTATCATGCCTCGGGCATGCATGTGTGTGACGTCCTTAGGTTAGTTAGGTTTAAGTAGTTCTAAGTTCGAGGGGACTAATGACCTCAGAAGTTAAGTCCCATAGTGCTCAGAGCCATTTAAGACTTGCCGGAAACACAATCAAGAAAGTTCGGGTATGCTGACGATTGGGCCCTCGCTACAAGATGTAGCACAATTGAAGCATCTGAGGACATCCTAACGAACGACCTGAAGATAATGGGTGAATATTTCCGTAACTGGAGACTTCAACCAAATGCTTCCAAACCAGAGGTTAGTTGCTTCCATCTCAACAATAAACTCACTGGAAAGGAACTCAACATTCGATTTGAAAACACCATTCTCAGGCACAATAAAACTCCCAAGTACTTGAGGGTGACGCTGGACAGAACACTATCTTTTAAAGAGCACCTAACAAAGACTGCCGAAAAATTAAAGAAAAGAAACAACATTATTCAAAAGCTCTGTGGTACTACCTGCGAAGCAACGGCCTCCACTCTCCGCACCTCTGGTTTAGCAACTGTATTCTCGGCTGCCGAATACTTTGCTCCAATTTGGCTAAACAGCCCACATGTAAAAAATGTGGATGTCCAGTTGCATAACACTGTCAGGATGATTTCTGGAGTAATTAAGCCCACTGCAACGCAATGGCTCCCAATATTAAGCCACATCCCGCCGCCACACCTGCGACGTACTGACGCCCTTGTACGTGAATACAAAAACATCATGGGAAATCGAAGCGTGCCTATTCACCAAGACATTGAGGCTGCAAACACTAATAGGTGTCGGTCTAGGAACCCCTCCAACAAGAACAGCAAGGACCTGTGCACAAGATGGTTTCAGTATCACAAACGCATGGTCTGAAAAATGGAATGCATGATAAAATCATAACATGCCTTGCATCACACAAAAGCCACCTGGTTTTGACCTACCACGCATAACGTGGTCCACTCTAAATAGGATTCGAACTCACCATGGCAGATGTGCTTACTCCCTGCATAAATGGGGTAAAATACCATTCCCTCAGTGTGACTGCGGAGAAAATCACACAGTTGAAGAGTGTTGCCGGCCGCGGTGGTCTCGCGGTTAAGGCGCTCAGTCCGGAACCGCGCGACTGCTACGGTCGCAGGTTCGAATCCTGCCTCGGGCATGGATGTGTGTGATGTCCTTAGGTTAGTTAGGTTTAAGTAGTTCTAAGTTCTAGGGGACTGATGACCACAGATGTTAAGTCCCATAGTGCTCAGAGCCATTTGAACCATTTTTGAAGAGTGTTCCAGAAGAGCCTATACTGGGAGCCCCGACGACTTCCTGCTCGTAACTCCAGAGTCGATAGGTCGTAATAATAGACTTGATGTTTGCTTGTAATCCTTAAACTTTGTTATATTAGTGATGTTTGTTTGCAATTATTAACGTTTGTTATATTAGTGCTTTGCCTGTTTCTTTCTTACGTGTCTGTATTGCCATACGATAAATAAATAAATAATCGCTTCTAAATCTGTCTGAGTAGACTGATGGTAATGTGATGGTGGAGTGGAAACGCCAAGGTAAAACCACAGGTAAAACAAGACCAGGCAGATCTCATGCACTGATGGACAAGGATGGTCGAGCATTGCGGGGGACAATAGTAAAATGTCTCGTGAAGTCATCAGAAGGAAACATTCGTGAGTTCCAGAGCACCAGCAACAGTCCAGCTAGCACAATGAGTGTGCGTAGAGAGTTGAAAAGAACGGCGTACAATGGCCGAAAAGCTCCACATAAGCGGTACATTTCTGTAGAGAGTGCTAAACTACGCTTGAGATGATTGAAGACGACGCCACTGGGCAGTGGGTGACTTGGAGTGATGAATCACGGTATACCCGATGGAAAGGTTTGGGAAGGGTTTGGGTTTGGCGAATGCCAGGAGAGCATTACCTGAAATACCTCTGATTGATTTGTAACTCAAGAGCCATCCAGTGACTAGTCCACATTCGAAACCATTTTACTCTACTGACCGACACTTTCTGCTGTTACTGGTTCTCTGTTGACAACACACTACTCTCTGCCTGCTTTGATACATAAGCATATGTAGTGGTAGCAGTGAAGTACGGAGGGAGTGGTGTTACGGTATGCGGGTTTTTGCGTGGATGGAATGTGATCCCCTTATTGCGCTTAAGAAAACACGAAATGCGGAAGTTTATGAACACATTTACACCATTTTGTACTGCGTAGGGTAGAGGAACAGTTCAGAGACTTCGATTGTTTGTATCACCCTGACAATGCACCCTGTCATAAAGCAGCATCTGTATGGTAATGGTTTGTAGACAACAACATTCCCAAAATGGACTGGCCTGCCAGAGTCCCGACCCGCATCTTATGGAACACCTTTGGGGGAGTTAAAACGACTTAGCTCCAGAACCGATCATCACTACCTTCTCTGGTTTCAATACTACACTACTGGTCATTAAAATTGCTACACCACGAAGATGACGTGCTACAGACGCGAAATTTAACCGACAAGAAGAAGATGCTGTGATATGCAAATGATTAGATTTTCAGAGCATTCACACAAGGTCGGCGCCGGTGGCGACATCTACAACGTGCTGACATGAGGGAAGTTTCCAACCGATTTCTCAATCACAAACAGCAGTTGACCGGCGTTGCCTGGTGAAACGTTGGTGTGATGCCTCGTGTAAGGAGGAGCAATGCGACCTTTATCAAGGTCGGATTATAGCCTATCGGGATTGAGGTTTATAGTATCGCGACATTGCTGCTCGCGTTGGTCAAGATCCAATGACTGTTAGCAGAATATGGAATCGGTGGGTTCAGGAGGGTAATACGGAACGCCGTGCTGGATCCCAACGGCCTCGTATCACTAGCAGTCGAGATGACAGGCATCTTATCCTCATGGCTGTAAAGGCTCATGCAGCCACGTCTCGATCCCTGAGTCAACAGATGGGGACGTTTCCAAGACAAAAACCATCTGCACGAACAGTTCGACGACGTTTGCAGCAGCATGGATTATCAGCTCGGAGGCCATGGCTGCGGTTACCCTTGACGCTCCATCACAGACAGGAACGCCTGCGATGGTGTACTCAACGACGAACCTGGGTGCACGAATTGCAAAACGTCATTTTTTCGGATGAATCCAGGTTCTGTTTACAGCATCATGATGATCGCATCCGTGTTTGGCGACATCGCGGTGAACGCACATTGGAAGCGTGTATTCGCCATCGCCATACTGGCGTATCACCCGGCGAGGTGATATGGGGTGCCATTGGTTACACGTCTCGGTGACCTCTTGTTCGCATTGACGGCACTTTGAACAGTGGACGTTACATTTCAGATGTGTTACGACCCGTGGCTCTACCCTTCATTCGATCCCTGCGAAACCCAACATTTCAGCAGGATAATGCGCGACCGCATGTTGCAGGTCCTATACGGGCCTTTCTGGATACAGAAAATGTTCGATTGCTGCCATGGCCAGCACATTCTCCAGATCTCTCACGAAATGAAAACGTCTGGTCAGTGGTGGCCGAGCAACTGGCTCGGCACAATACGCCAGTCTTGATGAACCGTGGTATCGTGTTGAAGCTGCGTGGGCAGCTGTACCTGCACACGCCATCCAAGCTCTGTTTGAGTCAATGCCCAGGTGTATCAAGGTCGTTATTACGGCGAGAGGTGGTTGCTCTGGGTACTGATTTCTCAGTACCTATGCACCCAAATCGTGTGAAAATGTAATCACATGTCAGTTGCAGTATAATATATTTGTCCAATGAATACCCGTTTATCATCTGCATTTGTTCTTGGTGTAGCAATTTTAATGGCCAGTAGTGTAGATATACATTTGTGTTCCTGTTTTTCTTCTGTGGTGCCCCATACGTTGGCAATGTATCACAGAATATTGCAAATATTTTCAAAAATCACAAAGTAAAAATTGGGTTTTCGACTTCGAATGAACTACAACAAAAACTAATACATAATATAAAGTATAAGCATGACCCATATTCAGACTCTGGAATATACAAGGTAACAAGCCAGGAATACTCCATGTTCTATTTAGGACAAACAAGCCGAAATTGCAACACCAGGTACACAGAGCACATAAAAGCCTACACGCACAACAGGCACTCTACATCAGCCATAGCAACACACATACATAATACAGGACACACATTTCGAAAAATAGACCAAAATGCCAAAGTACTCCACCGAATAAATAAAGGACATAAAATGGATTTGCTAGAAGATCTGGAGATATAATCACGTTACAGAAAATATGAAGATAAAATATTAAACGAAAAACTTGAATTTCTTCACATGTTTCGTTAGTATACCTAAATGAAAATAGTAACACATAAAATAAGCACAATTTTAATATCGATATAAGTAAATTATGATCCAAATTGATAAGGTACATAGCCTGTGTACAGAAGGATATCATATTCTGTGGAAGATCTCTGTTGACTACTTGTAGGAACGTCTTCGTAACTGTTTCGCTTGTGTAAGATAATTTCGATGTTTAAAGTGTACAGCAGGTTGTGTGTGATGTTTAATGTGTGTGAGATTCTGCACAAATGTACCATAAGGAAACCCTAAGTATAAATTCTTCTAAATTTCGCCACTAACTTCACAAAAAGATCGATAGACAACCAACTAAAAATCGCGTGTTTCGTATATATTGCAGTAAAGTCAGCGAAATGAAGCACTCTCTCACACATCGACAGTATCACATAGAAATGGCATAACAAACACAAAAAACCATTGGTAAATGGCAATAATTTCCTGAGACGCATCGTGCGGAAAAATAAAATGAAGATAACCGTGACTGGTAGCAGAAGAATTATTTATAAGCAAACCTGTTGTTTCTACTGTTGCAGGTTTTCAGAACCATTTATAATGGATCAAATTAGATTCTCCGGTTTCGGCCCTTGAAGAAAAGTGGGATACGATTTGCCCACAGAATTCAGACTCCTCATTGAAAGTGACGCCAGCAGAGTTCATGCCGTAGTAAAGTCGAACGGTGGATACAAGCAATATTAATGTCCACTAACATGTGTCCTGATACTTTTGATCAGTTAGTGTATTACAACTCATCTTGAAAAGTGTAACATACGGCCGAGTATCTTCAGAGTACTCCTGGTTGAAAGATGAGAGAGGAATGACTCGGCATGTCTCGGCAGCGGGTGGCAACATATTGCCCGCGAGACACCTCATCGCTCACGGCGTTGCCCTTGCAGTTGCGTGACCCTCGATGACAAGGCGAGTAGCGGCGGTCAAGTGACTTCCAATGGCACGGCGAGTCGCGCGTTGCTCACCCAATTACGGCTCATTGACTGCAGCAGTGCCACCAGCAGCAAACGCCTCCAGCGACCAAATGAAACGGAGGATTCCTTCTGGTTTCAGAAAGCTATTAGAAACAAGCCCTTAAAGCATGGGAAAAAATATTTAATTCCAGTTTTTCCAGTTTCTCTAGACTCAAAACTTGTTACAGATTATATTTATATCGCATTTTTATAACTAAACATTTTTATTAAATTTCTTGTCAAGTGACTTTTTTGTTTGCCTTTTCATATGTCCACAATCCAACCAAGTGAGCTGGTAGGTAGGCGTAGCTTTGAAGGGGTTACGATTTGTTTGGTACATAACAGGACACCTCTCCCTTGATGTAGTCAAACTTGTCCGACCAGAACACTGAAGTCCCTCTCACCTTCCTTTTCAATCTCTGTCACGTGCTGGAATCGCTGAATCAGACAATGTCCAATAACCAAATATGTTTACGAGAGGTACATTTTAATTATCGCACAAAAAGAAATGAAGACACATAATTGTTCGAATTTTAGCAGGCATATATCTGCATTCATGGTGAATACTGAAATCCCCATGCCAACGTACCACAGCACACTGCTAGAGGAGACAAAAGGCAATGGCTTAGCCTGTTGCCAAAGTGTGGTAATGTGCAGCATTTCGGCTTCAGAAGCAGCGGAAAAGTCACAGCTGTGTCAGGTGAGTATACACTAAGGTGGTAAAAGTCAAGAGATAGCCATATGAACATGTACATATGGCGGTAATATCGCGTACGTAAGGTATAAAAGGAAGGTCCATTAGCGGAACTGTCAGGTGATTCGCGTGAAACAGTTTCCAACATGATTGTGCACGATGGGAGTTGACTTTGAACGTGGAATGTTAGTAGAAGCATGGGAAATTCTGTTTCGGAAATCGTTAGGGAATTAAATATTCCGAGATCCACAGCGTCAAGGGCGTGTTGAGACTACCGACTTTTCAGGCATTACCCCTCACCACTGGCAACAAAGGGCCAAATGCCTGCACTTGAACGACCGACAGAGGTGCTGTTTGCATATTGTCGTTAGTGTTAACAGACAAGCAACACTGCGTTAAATAACCGCAGAAATCAATGTGGGATGTGCGACCGACGTATCCGTTACGACAATGCAGCCAAATTTGTTGCTAATGGGCTTTGACAGCAGACGACCAGCACGAGTCCCTTTGCTAGCAGCACGACATCCCCTCCAGCGCCTTTCATGGACTAGAGACAGTATCGGTTGGACATTAGACGACTGGAAAACTATCGCCTGAGCAGATGTGTCCCGATTTCATTTGGTAAGAACTGATGGTAGGGTTCGAGTGTGGCGCAGACCCTACGAAGCCATGGACCCAAGTTGGCAACAAGGCACTGCGCAAGCTGGTGGTGGCTCCATAATGGTGTGGCCTGTGTTTACGTGAAATCGACCAAGCTCCCTAGTCCAAATGAACCGATCATTGACTGGAAACAGTTATGATGGATACTTAGAGATCACTTACAGCTATTCATGTTCCCAAACAACGATGGAATTGTCACTGGGCCTCGATTGTTCGCGATTGGTTCGTAGAACATTCTGGACAATTCGAGCGAATGATTTGGCCATCCAGACTGCCCGACATGAGTCCCATAGATCATTACCAATGAGAGGTCAACTCGAGCACAAAATTCTGCACCGGCAACAGTTTCGCAATTATAGACGGCTATATAGCAGCATGGCTAAATATTTCTGCAGGGCAGTTCCAACAACTTGTTGAGTCCATGTCACGTCAAGTTGCTGCACTAAACCGCGCGAAAAGACGTCCGACTCGATATGAAGAGTGTCACATGACTTTTGTCACCTCAGTGGATATGGCTAAAGAAGTGATCTGAATTCACCTGGCAGCTACAATTTCCGCTGCTGCCGAAAACAAATTAGCACACAATACCCAACTTAGTCTATGGCCTGAGTCAATTTAATTTTGCTTCCTCTAGCAGCTTGCTACTACGACTGCAGGCATGTACCTGTAACCAATCCAAAATGAATTACGCAACTTTAATTTTTCCAGGTGGAAATTAAAACTCTGTGAAACGTACTACATTAAAGGGATATTGATACAGGTCAAACTCCTTGAAACGTATTTCATTAAAGGGATATTGATACACAGTATCCCATCAGGTCCGAATGTACAGACATACCATGGTCTAGGAAAATAAAAAGCAGACAAGAAGGAAAATTATATTAATTTGCCTGATAACATGATCATATGGTGTCAGTATTAACGTATAAGGAAGATGAAAAAGTTTGCTTCAGTGTATGTGCAACGTATTGTGACTCCAATGTGAGCATATGGGGTATATAAACACCAACGTGCAGTAAATGCAGAAAAGTGAACTATAGCGAACTTATTATTGTCATTCTTTTTTTGGCTGCAGGAGGACAAAAACCCCAGCAGACATCGAACAGGCAATGAAGAATGTATATGGGGCAGCGTGTCTGTTGAAAACCACATTTGTTGAATGTCAGTCACTTGGGCAGGCCAGCTTCATCCATTACGGGCAACTGGGAGTCTACGAAGCACTCGCCTCATAGTCCTGATCTCTCCCCATGCGATTATCACGCCTTCGATCCTTTAAAAAAGGTCTTGTTGAGTCGACCTGTTGGCGAGGACGTGCAGCAGCCAGTTATAGACTTCATGCAGCAGGACACTGTGTTTTATCAAACGGGTATCTCCAACATGGTGCGTCGGTGGGATGATTGTCTCAGTGTTGACGGACATTTTGACTGATTGGCATACAGATTTTGCACTGTATGGACTTCGTATGGAAACATTTTGATCACCTCTTTTAATCTGGCGACCGTTCAAAGAAGATTACAGATCTAATGATTTACGTGGCCGATTTTACACTACTGCCCATTAAAATTGCTACACCAAAAAGAAATGCACTTGATAAACGGGTATTCATTGGACAAATATATTATACTAGAACCGACATGTGATTCCATTTTCACGCAATTTGGGTGCATAAATCCTGAGAAATCAGTACCCAGAACAACCACCTCTGGCCGTAATAACGGCCTTGATACGACTTGGCATTGAGTCAAACAGAGCTTGGATGGCGTGTACAGGTACACCTCCCCATGCAGCTTAAATACGATGCCACAGTTCATCAAGAGTAGTGACTGGCGTATTGTAACGAGCCAGTTGCTCGGCGACTATTGATCAGACGTTTTCAATTAGTGAGAGATGTGCTGGCCAGGGCAGCAGTCGAACATTTTCTGTATCCAGAAAGGCCCGTACAGGAACTGCACCATGCGGTCGTGCATCGTCCTGCTGAAATGTATGGTTTCGCAGGGATCGAATGAAGGGTAGAGCCACGGGTCGTAACACATGTGAAATGTAACGTCCACTGTTCAAAGTGCCGTCAGTGCGAACAAGAGGTCACCGAGACGTGTAACCAATGGCACCCCATACCATAACGCCGGGTGATACGCCGGTATGGCGATGACGAATACACGCTTCCAATGTGCGTTCACCGCGATGTCGCCAAACACGGATGCGACCATCATGATGCTGTAAACAGAACCTGGATTCATCCAAAAAAATGACGTTTTGCCATTCGTGCACCCAGGTTCGTCGTTGAGTACACCATCGCAGGCGCTCCTGTCCGTGATGCAGCGTCAAGGATAACCGCAGCCAAGGTCTCCGAGCTGATAGTCCTTGCTGCTGCAAACGTCGTCGAACTGTTCGTGCAGATGGTTGTTGTATTGCAAACGTCCCCATCTGTTGACTCAGGGATCGAGACGTGGCTGCACGATCCGTTACAGCCATGCGGACAAGATGCCTGTCAGCTCGACTGCTAGTGATACGAGGCCGTTGGGGTCCAGCACGGCATACCGTATTACCCTACTGAACCTACCGATTCCATATTCTGCTAACAGTCATTGGACCAACGCGAGCAGCAATGTCGCGATACGATAAACCGCAATCGCGATTGGCTACAATCCGACCTTTATCAAAGTCGGAAACATGATGGTAAGCATTTCTCCTCCTTACATGAGGCATCGCAACAACGTTTCACCAGGCAACGCCATTCAACCGCTGTTCATGTATGAGAAATCGGTTGGAAACTTTCCTCATGTCAGCATGTTGTAGGTGTCGTCACTGGCTCCAATCTTGTGTGAATGCTCTGAAAAGCCAATCATTTGCATATCACAGCATCTTCTTCCTGTCGGTTAAGTTTCGCGTCTGTAGCACGTCATCTTCGTGGGGTAGCAATTTTAATGACCAGTAGTGTAAATATGTGTACGGAATTATTTATACACCTAAGCATTCTCTCCAGGCGGTGAATCTTTTTTGTCAGTGAGTGTATGAAGGAAATTACGCAACACAGTGATACTAGAGAGAATTACACTTAAAATTATTATCACATGGACTAGGGGGTGCCATCCCAGCCTGCTTTCTTATTTCATTTTTATTCGAATTGGCTACCTTTGACCAACTGGCTGCAGACATTATTGTTTCCTCATCATTACTGACAGTTCATCTTAAGTTTCGTATGACGTAGGCATACTACACCATTCTTTAAGACTTCAGAAACACTTCGAGTATTGAATATAGCTATCATTAATTGTCAATTTCTTTCTAAGTCTCGTTGAGGTCATTTCCTGCAGAAATTGAGATAGTTTATAACTTTTTCGGAAATACTTGATACTACAATGGCACCTGAGATTTCTAGAGAATGCTAATTCTCCAATTTGTTACTGCTTCCTTTTCGCGGTCTCAAAATACAGGAGGCGTAGAACACTAAACTATCACAGTGTTAGAATTTCGTAATTAGAACGACAAAAGATTCACGACTTTCTTGTGTTTAAATAAAAAAAGATTCATTTCTGAAAGCAGTAAATGTCCTTTAGACAAAGACCGTAAATTCACCCAGCGATAGCGGTCGGAAGTACACTAAACTTGCAAGTGCCTATCGCCTGTTCAGGTTGATTAGCTTAACTTTATAGTTGAAGTCCAAATGTAAAACAAGATAAATGACACAATTACGGACACTCACAAGATTCCTTTGCAAAAGCGCAGAAGGAGGGCGAAATATCACGTACAAGGAACCAATCCAAGTGAGTGTCTTTCGTGGGTGGTAGGGTAGTGAGATTATTTTTGCACAACTAACGTAAAAATATCCGAGCAAATCTGAGTAGCATTTTGTGATTAGTAAAACATAATATAAAAACAACAATCAGAATAAAAAAAGAGCTTCATGTTCCACAGATAATTAATTCGCTATATCATAGCGATGTTAAACGATTCAGCTTACAAGCAGTTTACCATGATTCATGAATGTGCATAATTATTTACTGTCTTTTTGTAAATGTGTGAATACGAAAACAAAAAGTACATATTATAATAATAGAGGAATGTTGTTTTCTCACGTGGCATTTACTAAATATTCTCAAATAAAAATTCGTCGATAGACTAGAAGGACGATAGATAATCTCAGCTCCCTAGAAACTGAATTTACTGTCAGCTTTTATGGCAATATGTTTCACTTGATTTTGAGAAGAAATTAATTTTAATTAAATTTTAGTTTGGTTCAAAACTCGCTATGATGCGAAAGGTGCCACTAGGTTTACAAATAAGGTATATTTTTCTTGGTAAAAACTATGTCTACGTGCTGGCCATTTATATAAATGTAATATTTTTAAATGTTTTCATCTGTATAGTAGCAGGACATGTCAAGCAGATATGGTTTCAATTTGTTTTGAAAGCTTCCATTATCTGAAGGCACCCTTTAATTCACGAGGGTGACGGTCCATCATTTTTATGGCTGTGTACTTTACCCCTCTCTGTAAAAAGCATGGTTAAATTGTGGAAAGTGGAGACTGCTTATTGTTTCCAGTATTATATTTAAAATGGAACTATTATTATCAAATTTTGCCTGATCATTCACAACAAACTTATAAAAGCAGAGAAGGCCATGCATTTTCGTTAGTGCTTGGAACTATGGACATTTTCATTGGGTTCTGAACCGTGACTGATTACTTACAACGTATTTCGATGCAGAGAGAAATCGTAGTTAAAGAGTCTAACTGCTTAAAAATATTTCGTAAACGTGGTCCTGCGTGAACTTAATATTTCATTCTTAATGTAAGCTATTGTGGAACGAACACTCTTTGATTTAATATGTGTAACCTCAGAATGAAAAATCTTATATTATCCAATCAAACTAAGAAATATTAATTTACTTATTACATAAGTAAAACGTTCCGTTACTGTATCATAAAAATGTATTATTCACACTTTACATGTTGTCGCAATACTTGCAACGAAACGAAATGGTGAAATCGTTAAAATTAAATGCTTAAAATGTCTCAGTGCTTTGTTTATGTTTAAGTTTTATTCACACACATATTAAAGTAAGAACTTCGAATATTTTATTTTGTTCACGATATCCTGATTGTGTATTTTGATTATCACTAGTGATGAACCAAATTTGAAGCGCCGAGCTGAAACTGCTTTTTTTTTTATTAATCTAGATCATTTACTTGCGGAAACACTCTTAAAAATATTTTTAACCTCATTAGTCGACATTTGCTCTGTTGCTGTGAGTCTGGTCCTTAGAAGGTAGGTGGCTCTTCACTGTCCCTATGAAATCTTTATAGTTGTATGATATTTAGTGCTTATCTGTCCAAAAAATTCTGCTTCGCTTGTACTTTTATGATGTTAATATTCGTTACACTAGATTAAATCTTCTGACAGCTAAAAAGATTAAATTTGTACCCATTGCATGAGGTGTCATTTTTTGCGCTCTGTATCTCAGCTTTTTTTATGACGGTCAGACCAAAACGACTTCATTACACAGTTCCACTACAGAGTTATTTTACGCTGAACCTACGAGTCCGCTGTTACAAAAGTACCAAAGGTGTGCCTTTAAATGAGTGATCCATAAAATGTTCGGAGGTTTCAGTCCTGCAGTAAAACGTCGTGTTGCAACGGACAGCGAGGAAAAAATTTTGGGCTCTTATGTACTCAGAAGTTCTGCTCCTCAAGAAAAAGAAAGTATTTCGTATATATTAGAACTCATGAAAGTTAGCGTCGTTCACTAGACCTAATAAACACAGGGTGGTTATAATTATACTGACGGTGTTCCAAGTGCTACATTGAGGCCTGTATACATCACAGGTTACTGGAACATTGTAGGTATGTTCATTAATCGGTTATCTCGCAGAGCATGCTGAAAAACTTAATAGTTCCACTTTCTGCCACCAGATAAAAATTGGGCATTGTAAGCAGTCAGAATGTGAAATCGATCCTGTTTCGACGTCAGTATGTTCTTTGTGTTGATTTCTTTTGTGAAGTGTCTTTTGGTGTAAAGGGTTAAGAAGGTTGTAATTTCCTGGATGAAACGCAATGAGTATTGAGAAGAAAGACGGTGCACTGCTGGTAAAGTTGTTTGCCAGAACGGCAGCAATAGAGACGCTACATTGCGGGAACATTGGCGAAAGAGACAGTTGCGAAGAGGCACCACATCGATAAATGGGGTAGAGAATATGATAAAAACAATTGGAGAAACAGGTGACTTAGGCGGTGCAGCAGGAAGAGGGTGGCTGCCCATTCCCATGGCAGTTGTTGATGAAGTTGCTGTAGCTGTAGCCTACCGTTCAGCACATGGCTCAGATTCGCAGCCGGTGATCAAACTATGTCACGAGAATTGTCTCTCCCATGGTCAACAGCCAAAAAGATTTTGCGACCCATTTTATACTGGTATCCCTATAAGATTCATAATGTGCACCAAATGAAGCCCCAAAATGGGCTACAACGCCGTGGCTTTGCCCTTCGTTTTTTTGGCACGCATGGACACGAATGATTTGTGGCCGGGGAATATTCTTTGGACGAAAGAGGCACATTTTACTCTGCACGGCACCCTAAACGCAGAGACATGTCGCATATGAGGTTCTACCCCGCCACGTGTTATGCAGGAACGTCCTCTGCATTCAGCTTATGTGACTCTGTGGTGTGGTTTCAAAAGCTCCTTCATTCTCTGTCCGGTGTTTTTTCCGAGGAGATGAAACCTCGCGGGCCTGTTGGGTGTTCAGCGAGTGACATCTGCAAGTTACACTCCTGGAAATTGAAATAAGAACACCGTGAATTCATTGTCCCACGAAGGGGAAACTTTATTGACACATTCCTGGGGTCAGATACATCACATGATCACACTGACAGAACCACAGGCACATAGACACAGGCAACAGAGCATGCACAATGTCGGCACTAGTACAGTGTATATCCACCTTTCGCAGCAATGCAGGCTGCTATTCTCCCATGGAGACGATCGTAGAGATGCTGGATGTAGTCCTGTGGAACGGCTTGCCATGCCATTTCCACCTGGCGCCTCAGTTGGACCAGCGTTCGTGCTGGACGTGCAGACCGCGTGAGACGACGCTTCATCCAGTCCCAAACATGCTCAATGGGGGACAGATCCGGAGATCTTGCTGGCCAGGGTAGTTGACTTAGACCTTCTAGAGCACGTTGGGTGGCACGGGATACATGCGGACGTGCATTGTCCTGTTGGAACAGCAAGTTCCCTTGCCGGTCTAGGAATGGTAGAACGATGGGTTCGATGACGGTTTGGATGTACCGTGCACTATTCAGTGTCCCCTCGACGATCACCAGTGGTGTACGGCCAGTGTAGGAGATCACTCCCCACACCATGATGCCGGGTGTTGGCCCTGTGTGCCTCGGTCGTATGCAGTCCTGATTGTGGCGCTCACCTGCACGGCGCCAAACACGCATACGACCATCATTGGCACCAAGGCAGAAGCGACTCTCATCGCTGAAGACGACACGTCTCCATTCGTCCCTCCATTCACGCCTGTCGCGACACCACTGGAGGCGGGCTGCACGATGTTGGGGCGTGAGCGGAAGACGGCCTAACGGTGTGCGGGACCGTAGCCCAGCTTCATGGAGACGGTTGCGAATGGTCCTCGCCGATACCCCAGGAGCAACAGTGTCCCTAATTTGCTGGGAAGTGGCGGTGCGGTCCCCTACGGCACTGCGTAGGATCCTACGGTCTTGGCGTGCATCCGTGCGTCGCTGCGGTCCGGTCCCAGGACGACGGGCACGTGCACCTTCCGCCGACCACTGGCCACAACATCGATGTACTGTGGAGACCTCACGCCCCAGGTGTTGAGCAATTCGGCGGTACGTCCACCCGGCCTCCCGCATGCCCACTATACGCCCTCGCTCAAAGTCCGTCAACTGCACATACGGTTCACGTCCACGCTGTCGCGGCATGCTACCAGTGTTAAAGACTGCGATGGAGCTCCGTATGCCACGGCAAATTGGCTGACACTGACGGCGGCGGTGCACAAATGCTGCGCAGCTAGCGCCATTCGACGGCCAACACCGCGGTTCCTGGTGTGTCCGCTGTGCCGTGCGTGTGATCATTGCTTGTACAGCCCTCTCGCAGTGTCCGGAGCAAGTATGGTGGGTCTGACACACCGGTGTCAATGTGTTCTTTTTTCCATTTCCAGGAGTGTATAAGGACCTCCTTGTGCAGCACGTGATTGCAATTTGAGAGAACGCAACTGTGTCCACACCGTCATTTTCATGAAAGGCTGAGCGACACATATCACTTGCCAGGTGAAAGATTTGCTTCGAGAAGCTTTCGGCAATGACGGCATCATTTCTAGGCAATTACAATATTTGTGCCGTTTAAAATCCCCCGGATTAATCCATGTGACTTCTGGTTGTGGGGTATCTGAAAGATCGCGTCTTTCAGGACTGTCTCTCGACTCTTCGCAATCTGAAAGATAGCACACGAAGACATATCGCTCTGATCACACCGGATATGCTGCGACCAACTGTTGACCGTGTCGTGCTGCGGATGCTGTATGTTGCTGAGTCGGGAGACCATACCGAACACATGTTGTAACATGTGACCATATCATGACAAACGTCCCAGAACCACCTTTATTATGTAATTGATCATTTCTTCCATTTTACTGCACTCATACGACATTCTCGCTGTTTACAGCGCCATATTTTCACCTTATTGCAAAATGTGGAACTATTAACTATTATTTCATCATTTCAGCATTATGTGATGTATACGTCACACATTGCAACACTCGGAACACCGTCAGATTAATTATAAGCAGCCAGTACAATTAGGGTTTAGACTGTGAAAAGTTTCAAATAAAAGAGATATTTGGCAGATTCCATCGATTCAGTGTCATTGCCTCCTTAAGTCGAGACCAAGGGCGTACCAACACCAGATAGTGTAGAGAATATGCCCCTCTTTCTCCCTTCACCCTCGCCCCTAGCAAAAGTCAACATATCACATGGATATTCAGTCGTAGCAAATGTATCCAGAGACACTAACCATGAAATAGCAAACCTATTCGTCGTTCACTGGTCTTCTCCCCACCACTGTAAGTGTAGGGTGGATCTGGATTCAAAAAGCTTCCACTAGTGTTGTACCTCTACTTAGCAACGTTTACCAGTCTATGTCATAATCTACTGAAGGGTGTATACAGAAAATATCCAGAAGTATTTTAACTTTACCTACATGACGACATAATAATAACTACAAATATCTAACTAGCTACGCTCCGCTTGTTAAATTTGTTGTAGCTAATCGATATGCATTATAAAATGATAGCGTAAGACTGGTGATTAATGAACGTAGTTTCTGAATAGTCATGACATTTATTTTGTGAGATAGTGCGTTTCTTTTCCTTCACTCCTTCATCTTCCAAGAAAGCGATATAAAAGTTGCCACCTGTGTTACCTCGCCTCCCATACCCCACTCCTATGCACTTAACTCAAATCCTAGCCACTCTCATTGTGAAAGCCATGTCATCCAACATTCATTGTCAAAGGCTTATTTCTTACGGCGAAATTTTAAGTGTAATTATTTTCCTCGAACCGTTGTCATACCATATGACTCATATTTTTGACACGGGTTGACCTTATTATGACAGATGATGGCGACTGTAGTTTTGAGAGGATTAGACTACAACGTTATCAGGGTGTCAGTCCTAGGTGCCATCTACTGCTATTAATCATAAGCAACATGACAGACAGCGACGCTGTTCAGCGTCAAATCTATTCGTTGTGACATGTTACTTAATCTACAATACTGGCCATTAAAATTGCCACACCACGAAGATGACGTGCTACAGACGCGAAATTTAACCGACAGGAAGAAGATGCGGTGATATGCAAATGATTAGCTTTTCAGACCATTCACACAAGGTTTTCGCCGGTGGCGACACCTACAACGTGCTCACATGAGGAAAGTTTCTAACCGATTTCTCATATATAAACAGCAATTCAACGGCGTTGCCTGATGAAACGTTATTGTAATGCCTCGTGTAAGGAGGAGAAATGCGTACCATCACGTTTCCGACTTTGATGAAGGTCGGATTGTAGCCTATCACGATAGCGGTTTATCGTACCGCGACATTGCTGCTCGCGTTGGTCGAAATCCAATGACTGTTAGCAGAATATGGAATCAGTGGTTTCAGGAGGGTAATACGGAACGCCGTGCTGGATCCCAACGACTTCGTATCACTAGCAGTCGCGATGACAGGCACCTTATTCGCATGGCTGTAACGGCTCGTGCAGCCACGTCTCGATCCCTGAGTCAACAGATGGGGACGTTTGCAAGGCAACTACTATCTGCACGAATAGGTCGACGACGTTTGCAGCAGCATGGACTATCAACTCGGAGACCATGGCTGCAGTTACCCTTGACGTTGCATCACAGACAGGAGCGCCTGCGATGGTGTATTAAAAAAAATGGCTCTGAGCACTATGGGACTTAACATCTATGGTCATCAGTCCCCTAGAACATAGAACTACTTAAACCTAACTAACCTAAGGACATCACACAACACCCAGTCATCACGAGGCAGAGAAAATCCCTGACCCCGCCGGGAATCGAACCCGGGACCCCTGGCGTGATGGTGTATTCAACGACGAACCTGGGTGCACAAATGGCAAAACGTCATTTTTCCGTATGAATCTAGATTCTGTTTACAGCGTCATGATGGTCGCATCCGTGTTTGGCGACATCGCGGTGAACGCACATTGGAAGCGTGTATTCGTCATCGCCATAGTGGCGTATCACCCGGTGTGATGGTATGGGATGCCATTGGTTACACGTCTCGGTTATCTCTTGTTCACATTGACGGCACTCTGAACAGTGGACGTTACATTTCAGATGTGTTACGACCCGTGGCTCTACCCTTCATTCGATCCCTGCGAAACCCTACATTTCAGCAGGATGACGCACGACCGCATGTTGCAGGTCCTGTGCGGGCCTTTCTGGATACAGAAAATGTTCGAGTGCTGCCCTGACCAGCACATTCGCCAGATCTCTCACCAATTGAAAATGTCTGGTCAATGGTGGCCGAGCAACTGGCTCGTCACGATACGCCAGTCGCTACTCTTGATGAACTGTGGTATTGTGTTGAAGCTGCGTGGGCAGCTGTACCTGTACATGCAATCCAAGCTCTGCTTGACTCAATGCCCAGGCGTATCAAGGCCGTTATTACTACCGGAGGTGGTTGTTCTGGGTACTGATTTCTCAGGATCTTTGCACCCAAATTGCGTGAAAATGTAATCACATGTCAGTTGTAGTATAATATAAGTGTCCAATGAATACCCGTTTATCATCTGTATTTGTTCTTGGTGTAGCAGTTTTAATGGCCAGTAGTGTAATATCCAGTGGTGTCACTCTTTGAACCGCCTTAAGAGTCGCTTAGCAAAGACTGCGGAAATGTGTGGCTCGCTCGCTCACTGTGCCCCATTCTTTTTAACTCCCTATGCATAGATTTTTCGCTGTCGGGGTTGCTGGAAGCGCCTTGGGACTCATGAGTAATTCCTTCGGCTGATTTCACGCGATATTGTACAACTACATCTCGCAATGCTCAACGGTCCCTAATGGGGCCTGTCTGGTCTTGGTTCAACAGTCGTTGGTCCTTCGCGTTTCCATTCTACAATTATCACCAATAGTCGACATGGGCAGCTTTAGAAGGGTTTAAATGTCCCTGGCGGATTTTTTACTCACCTGAGATTCCGATCTAAGTCCATGAGTTGGCATACCTTTACTTCGTCGGTACTGACAACACAATACTCGCCGCCTCCTCTTATCTACATCTACATCGACAAAAGCGCGCTGAGAAGGAATGCCTCCCATTTTGTATATGAAAACTCTTAAAGCCTTTTAAATAAAACAAATTTTATTAATATTCCGCATCTTTACTATTCGTATGTACATATTTCCTGCCCTCTACCCGTAGAGGGCACCGAATTGCAGCGTGTAAGACGGCGATGTACACAGTACCTACACTACTGGCCATTAAAATTGCTACACCAAGAAGAAATGCAGCTGATAAACGGGTATTCATTGGACAAATATATTATACTACTACTGACATGTGATCACATTTTCACGCAATTTGGTTGCATAGATCCTGAGAAATCAGTACCCAGAACAACCACCTCTGGCCGTAATAACGGCCTTGATACGCGTGGGCATTGAATCAAACAGAGCTTGTATGGCGTGTACAGGTACAGCTGCCCATGCAGCTTAAACACGATACCACAGTTCATCAAGAGTAGTGACTGGCGTTTTCAATTGGTGAGAGATTTGGAGAATGTGCTGGCCAGTGCAGCAGTCGAACTTTTTATGTATTCAGAAAGGCCCGTACAGGACCTGCAACATGCGGTCGTGCATTATCCTGCTGAAATGTAGGGTTTCGCAGGGATCGAATGAAGTTTAGAGCCACGGGTCGTAACACATCTGAAATGTAACGTTCACTGTTCAAAGTGCCGTCAATGCGAACAAGAGGTGACCGAGACGTGTAACCAATGGCAGCCCATACCATCACTCCGGGTGATACACCAGTATGGCGATGACGAATACATGCTTCCAATGTGCGTTCACCGGGATGTCGCCAAACACGGATACGACCATCATGATGCTGTAAACAGAACCTGGATTCATCCGAAAAAATGATATTTTGCCATTCGTGCACCCAGGTTCGTCGTTGAGTACACCATCGCAGGCGTTCCTGTCTGTGATGCAGCGTCAAGGGTAACCGCAGCCATGGTCTCCGAGCTGATAGTCCGTGCTGCTGCAGACGTCGTCGAACTGTTCGTGCAGATGGTTGTTGTCTGACAAACGTCCCCATCTGTTGACTCATGGATCGAGACGTGGCTGCACGATCTGTTACAGTCATGCGGATAAGAAGCCTGTCATCTCGACTACTAGTGATACGAGGCCGTTGGGATCCAGCACGGCGATCCGTATTACCCTCCTGAACCCACCGATTCCATATTCTGCTAACAGTCATTGTATCTCGACCAACGCGAGCAGCAATATCGCGATACGATAAACCGCAATCGCGGAAACGCGATGGTACCCATTTCTCCTCCTTACACGAGGCATCGCAACAACGTTTTACCAGGCAACGCCGGTTAACTGCTGTTTGTGTATGAAAAATCGGTTGGAAACTTTCCTCATGTCAGCACGTTGTAGGCGTCGCCACCGGCGCCAACCTTGTGTGAATGCTCTGTAAAGCTAATCATTTGCGTATCACAGCATCTTCTTCCTGTCAGTTAAATTTCGCGTCTGTAGCACGTCATCTTCGTGGTGTAGCAATTTTAAGGGCCAGTAGTTTATGTCGGTGCGTGAGAAACAGCGAGCTGTAATCAAGTTACGAAATCTAAGATTTCATCCACACATGGAGCACCCTCTCCTTCAGCATGACAATGCCAGACCACACTCGAGCGCTGCGACATTTGCAACAGACCGACGCCTCGGGTTCAGTGTCGTCGGTCATCCACCGTATAGTCCGAACTCGGCCCCATCTGATCTTCATCTGTTTCAAAACTTCAGAAACACGTTCGAGGACTTTATTTTGATAGTGGTAAAGGGTACGAGCAGAAATGAGGTTGCGGCTCCGTCAACAAAGTCAAACATTCTACAGTTTCGGTAAAGACAAAGTGGTCTCTCGTTGGGAGAAATGCGTTCGTCGCCAGGGTGATTATGCTGAGAAATAAATATCTAGACATGAAGAATGAAGTTGCAAAATGTTAATAACGTTTCTATTATTCAAGAAACTTTAAAGAGTTTTCATATAAAAAAAATTCGGTGTCGTTACTGTTCAGCACGCTCTCGTACTCTAGTGCCTGCACTTCGTACTTAAGGGCCTGTCAGAGGATTCGTCAAACCACTTTCAAACTATTTCTTTACCATTCCACTCTCAAACGCTGTTCGGGAGAAACGAGCACTTAAATCCTTCCTTGCGGGCTCTGATTTCTCTTACGACGATCTTTTCTTCCTATGCAGGTGCACGCCAACAAAATATTTTGTATTCGGAGAAGAAAGTTGGCCATCGAAATCGCGTGAAAAGATCCTGCCACAGCGTAAAATACCTTAGTTTTAATGACTGCCACCCAAAGTCACGGTGTCTGCCTCTCGTGGCAGCTACAGGTCAATTCTGTATAACATAGGGCTGTCCGGATACTACTGATGAGATAGTCTATTCAAAGGTATGTTCAGTACTTGATTCGTCACTGAGACAATGAACAGGAGCGTGTACTTCCAGAAATGCTGCTTTTCTCCGTGGATTGCAGTTATTGTTAATAAACATCTACATGTGTACTCCGCCAGCCACCTAACTTTGTGTTGTGGAGTGTAATTTGTTTACCATTGTCACTTCTGTTCCAGTCGCGAATGGATGAACGACTGCTGATTAGCCTCCGGGGTCTAATGTCTCTCATTTTACCGTCGTGGTCCTTTTGTGAGATATACGTAGGAGGAAGCAATATATTGTTTGACCATGCTAGGAACGTTCTCGGAAATCGTGAAGCTTTACCGCTTACTAAATGAGGCTCTAGATATACCTGCTACCTTCTTTTGGATCTTCTTTGTTTCCAATATTAATCTTATCTGGAACGACTCCCAGACTGACAAGCAGAATTCAGGTATTGATCGAACGAGGGAATTGTAAAATATCTTCTTTGTGGGTGAACTGTGAGTAGAAAACGGTTCTCAGATAACTACTTTGCGTAATACGTGAAGAATTTGACCCAGTCTTTTCACTAAGTTAACCTATATGTGATGAAAACCATTTGAACAGATTTACTCTGTTTAGTTTTGACCGGGAATTTTAATTATACATACTAAAAAATAACACGTTTTACTTCCAAAGTTAGCTAAAATAATCACATTAGAGTTTGTTAACAGACTCCATAAAAACGTAACAGATTAAAAATCCCGTAAACAATTTTGGAAAAGACTTTAATTTAGCTCATTTATAACTGTGAAAGCCAAATAAACTTCACTTGGTGATGAGTATACTGTAGTATGACGTGCTATCGAATATAAACACAGTTTACGTAACTGACAGCTGTCAAATCCGAAGTTTGCGCAGATAGCGTATTTTGCATCTATAGCGAACGAGCAGCTCGGCTATGACTGGTCAGCGGACGGAATCTAATGGCGAACGCCACAGTTTAATGCGAAAAAAAAACCGCAACAAAATACGTAAATGCACCTGATAAAACACTATGCATATTCATAAAAACACATCCCTATAAAACATACGTTAAAATAAATGCAATAACATTTACAATAAAATATAAGAGAAAGGGGTTGTAGTGAATAGCAATGCCTACTATTAATGGTGGCTCAACAATGTCAACAAAGAAACACTCCTTACAGAACTGCATTTATTTTAAGGAAAGTAAATACTGAGAAAAGTTCGTTACAAAAGAAAATGAAAGTACAACTTGAACTATATGAAATGCTTTGAGTCTTTATAAGATGAGACTGCTATGCATTGCACCATTTCTTTGAGTGGTCTCTGCGTTGTGACTTCGACGTCAGCGAATCGTGGTAGAACTCCATCAGTCGTGAAATTGTCATGAGTACATCCTCTTGCTCAGGATATGTTTCTCCCGGCGATAGTACTACGCTGCGTATAATTCCTCTTGTCGCAAGCTGGTCGTACGTAATCGTTACTGTATGCATCCAGTTCCCACGTGCACGACAGTAATATCTCTTAAACTTGTGATTCCGTTATCAACGTCCCGTACTTAGTTTTAATACTGTATAAAATACACACTGACTCGCCTGATCGCTAAACTACAAGTATTAGCTATCACAATCGCAAATTCACATATTTCGCAAAAACATTGACAAACTTCAACGGTGACATATAGAGTTTTAACGTGCGCGGTAGTCATTAAGTTGCAAACAAGACAATAATTTCAAAGTATATTAATTCATGCAATTAAGTCATGCGTAAACAGTTCAGTTCTAACAACACCATTCACTGTCCCTTCCAGCATACGTTAGCACTGCTGGTTACCGAGCGAGCTGGTGCAGTGGTTAGCACATTGGGCTCGCATTCGAGAGGACGACGGTTCAAACCCGCGCCCGGCCATCCTGATTTAAGTTTTCCGTGATTTCCCTAAATCGCTTCAGGTAAATGCTGGGTTGTTTCTTTGAAAGGACGACTTCCTTCTATATCCTTCCCTAATCCAATGGAACCGAAGATCTCGCTGTTTGGTCTCCTCCCCCAAATAAACCAACCAACCAACTGCTGCTTATAGTACTCCACGAAGCTCACAGTATTCACAAAGTCTAACATTTTATCTCACATCGTTCATACAGAAATCCAGTTCAAACCGTGACCGAAACATAAGAATGCGACCATGAATTTTCGTGTGTTTCTATCTAGAACGATTACACAAAACACGCCACCACTTAACACAACAATTGTCACTGTTCGACTGAAACTATCGAAATGGTTCTTGTATCACAGTTCATGCAACAGTGCTGCATATTACGGTTAGTTTTATATAATGCATTTCACAAAGGTATTACAAAAAAGATCAAACACAAGCTGAAATTTTGCATAGTCGAGAAAAAAATTCAAGTAGCGACATAAATAGAGAAAAATGTAGGCACATTTCATATTAAAGAAAAAAAATTATCGACCATCAAATATATATATATATATATATATATATATATATATATATATATATATATATATATATATATACAGTAAGCGAAGCAAAAGAAAAGAAAGAAGAAAAAATTGTTCATCGCAATTAGCATTATCTTCAGAACCGCACTTCCTGAAGGCTCTTCCAATGAATCTCAGTTTGGCAGCTGTGCCTTCCAGCAGCCAAGGAACAAGGCATCGACCTGGGAACCGGTATCTGCTCCTTTTTGGCTTTCGTAGACGAACAGAGCGAACTGTGTTTTACACGATCTCTGTTTTCGGAAACCATGTTGAGTCCTACAGACAAGATTTTCGGCCTCCAGAAATGTCATATTACGTGAAGATAAAACGTGTTCCAACATTTTACAACAGACTGAAGTCAGAGGAAATGGCCTACAGTGTTGTGCGTCTGTTCTACGACCTTCTTTGAAACGGGAATGCTAGTGCTTTTTTTCAATCATTACAAATGTTTCATTCCTCCAGAGACCTACGGCACACTGCTAATATATGCGTGCAGTCAGGTCCAGATGCCCTTCTTAGTTGAACGATTTCAGTTGCTTTCTTATCCAATAACCACATATTTCGATATCTGCCGTTTTGACTTCGTGGAATGTGGGATGATTTAAAAGAGGTGCCCCAGTACCACTTTCCTCATTGAAACAGATTTGGAAAAAGACGTGTAGTATTTCGGCCTTCTACATCTACATCTACACTACTGGCCATTAAAATTACTACACCAAGAAGAAATGCAGATGATAAACGGGTATTCATTGCACAAATATATTATACTAGAACTGACACGTGGTTATATTTTCATGCCATTTGAGTGCATAGATCGTGAGAAATCAGAACCCAGAACAACCACCTCTGGCCGTAATAACGGCCTTGATACGCCTGGGCATTGAGTCAAACAGAGCTTGGATGGCGTGTACAGGTACAGCTGCTTATGCAGCTTCAACACGATACCACAGTTCATCAAGAGTAGTGACTGGCGTATTGTGACGAGCCAGTTGCTCGGCCACCATTGACCAGACGTTTTCAGTTGGTGAGAGATTTGGGGAATATGATTTTCAGGGCAGCAGTCGAACATTTTCTGTATCCAGAAAGGCCCGTACAGGACCTGCAACATGCGGTCGTGCATTATCCTGCTGAAATGTAGGGTTTCGCAGGGATCGAATGAAGGGTAGAGCCACGGATCGTAGCACATCTGAAATGTTACGTCCACTGTTCAAAGTGCCGTCAATGCGAACAAGAGGTGACCGAGATGTGTAACCAATGGCACCCCATACCATCACGCCGGGTGATAAGCTGGTATAGCGATGACGAATACACGCTTCCAATGTGCGTTCACCGCGATGTCGCCAAACACGGATGCGACCATCATGATGCTGTAGACAGAACCTGGATTCATCCGAAAAAAATGGCGTTTTGCCATTCGTGCACCCAGCTTCGTCGTTGAGTACCCATCGCATGCGCTCCTGTCTGGGATGCAGCGTCGAGCGTAACCGTAGCCATGGTCTCCGAGCTGATAGTCCGCGCTGCTGCAAACGTCGTCGAACTGTTCGTGCAGATGGTTGTTGCCTTGCAAACGTCCCCATCTGTTGACTCAGGGATCGATACGTGGCTGCACGATCCGGTACAGCCATGCCAATAAGGCGCCTGTCATCTCGACTGCTAGTGATACGAGGCCGTTGGGATCCAGCACGGCGTTCCGTATTACCCTCCTGAACCCACCGATTCCATATTCTGCTAACAGTCATTGGATCACGACCAACGCGAGCAGTAATGTCGCGATATGATAAATCGCAATCGCGATTGGCTACAATCCGACCTTTATCAAAGTCGGATACGTGATGGTACGTATATCTCCTCCTTACACGAGGCATCACAACAACGTTTCACCAGGCAAAGCCGGTCAACTGCTGTTTGTGTATGAGAAATCGGTTGGAAACTTTCCTCATGTCAGCACGTTATAGGTCTCACCACCGGCGTCAACCTTGTGTGAATGCGCTGGAAAGCTAATCATTTGCGTATCACAGCATCTTCTTCCTGTCGGTTAAATTTCGCGGCTGTAGGACGTCTACTTCGTGGTGTAGTAATTTTAATGGCCAGTAAAGTATATACACAGTGGATGGCGGGCGTACCATGTACCACTGCTAATAATTCCTTTGCCTTACCACTCGCAAATAAAGCGAAGGAAAAACAATTGTCTATATGCCTCAGTTTCACTCCTAATTCCTGCTGTCTTATCTTCTTGGTCCGTATGCGAAATGTATAAGATGAGACTGCTATGCATTGCACCATTTCTTTGAGTGGTCTCTGCGTTGTGATTTCGACGTCAGCGAATCTTGGAACAACTCCATCAGTCGTGAAATTGTCATGAGTACATCCTCTTGCTCAGGATATGTTTCTCCCGGCGATAGTACTACGCTGCGTATAATTCCTCTTGTCGCAAGAATCGTTCTGCAGTCATCTTCAGATGCCGGTCATCTAAATTTTCTCAGGAGTGTTCCTCGAAAAGCTCGTTGCCTTCCGTCCGGGGATTCTCATTTGAGATAGTGAAGTATCTCCGTAGCACTGGCGTGTTGTTACAACCTGCCAGTAACAAATCTAGCAGCCCGCCTCTGAATTACTTCAACGTCTTCTTTTAATTCGACCTGGTACAGCCCCAGACACGCGAGCGGTACTAAAGAATGAGTCAAACTAGTGCCCTATATTCTGGCTGCTCTATACATTCCCATTATTCTGCCAATAAACTAAAGTTGATCATTCGGGTTCCCTACCACAATCCTGACATGCTCGTTTCATTTAATATCACTTCGCCACTTTGACCGTGGCCAACAGGATAATTCTAAGCTGTGTATCGTAACATTACGAATTTGTTTTTCTACTCATCAGCATTAACTTACATTTTTCTACATTTGGAGCCAGCTGCCATTCATCTCACCAACTAGAAATTTTGTTTAGGTCACCTCGTATCGTCCTACAGCCACTCAACTCCCGACGCCTACATTTCGTGGCCGCCGCTCGTGGTCTCGCGGTAGCGTTCTCGCTTCCCGAGCACGGGGTCCCGGGTTCGATTCCCGGCGGGGTCAGGGATTTTCACCTGCCTCGAGATGACTGGGTGTTTGTGTTGTCCTCATCATTTCATCATCATCCAGGAAAGTGGCGAAATTGGACTGAGCAAAGATTGGGTAATTGTACGGGCGCTGATAACCACGCAGTTGAGCGCCCCACAAACCAAACATCATCATCCTACATTTCGAAGCCACCTAGCGGCAGAGGGCTGCAAATATGTGGACATGAAGATTACAGATGCATGATGTTAGTAACGTTAGCTTTACTTAAAAAGCTTTAAGAGCCTTCACATAGAAACTTGGAGGCATAGGGGAATCACCTTGTGTACAACGAGCAGGCACTGAACTACGGTCAATGCACCAGCGTGTGAAAATGATAGTGCGTTTGCATGCAATTCAGAAAGGTCACCCCAAAGCTACACGTCGCACAGGGATGAATGTAGCCAGTCGGACAGTGGCAGTAAAATTAGACAGAAAACTCTAAACATCTATCGAAAGTCGCACATATCATTGCAACCTGCCATTAAAATTTGAAATCGAAAGCAGAAATAAATTTACTTTAGTTCATTAGTGTTCCACTAAATCCCGTCTCTGCCGGCCCTTCGAACAGACACAGAAACAGAGTCGGAATCGCTGGTTTCATGCGCGTCAGAAACGCTTGCGTATTACAAACATGTAACAATGATTCTGTATTATCCTCCGTTTCGATAACATTATGATCACGTCTTTGAAACATTATAACACTGTACCAACATGATGTAGCTCTAATGAGTAGGTATCGATAAAATCTGCGAAAAATCGATCACTCCGTCATGTGAGGGGAACAAATAGATATCCAATGCAACTTCACAACGAATCTTTTGGCTGGCGGTAACTCTTTGCCTGGCGTGAACTTTCTCCGACTCTCCTGTTTACAAATATCTGCGAACCAGAGTCACCAAGCCGCGGCAACCTGTGACGACAGTATTATATCACCAAAACAACAGCCCAGTGAAAGTGCAGCCTAGAGGAAACATTCAGCACGCAGAAACCACAAACAGCGTATCGCATGCGTAATCAGGCATCGAAAACTGAGAGAAGACGGTGTAACAGTACTGAAGATATATTTGCGCTGCGCTGAGTTTGAGAATATACATTATCACATAGAACCTGCGTCACCTTCATCACACAGGCCAAGTGCACAAATGAATGTGTTAATAAAGAAACAGCCGGCCACGGTGGCCATGCGGTTCAAGGCGCTGTAGTCTGGAACCGCGAGACTGCTACGGTCGCAGGTTCGAATCCTGCCTCGTGCATGGATGTGTGTGATGTCCTTAGGTTAGTTAGGTTTAAGTAGTTCTAAGTTCTAGGGGACTGATGACCTCAGATGTTGGGTCCCATAGTGCTCAGAGCCAATAAAGAAACATTCACTTAAAAAAATAAGCAGCGCAGGTTACTGATTGGTTCAACCTTATAAAGCTTTAAATATTAGAGTTAAGAGACAAAGAAAATTTCTTACTTTTCAATTTCAAGTGAAAGATGGAACTTACACTTAGCATGTTTGCATCACATACAGAAATCGTTTCGTTTCAACGTCCTGCCGTCCCCTCGCTTCCTCAGAATGTAGCGACTCGTGTCGAGTAGCATTTTATAATCAAGTATGTCAATAGAAATCGCAAATGTTGCATTGGATAGTCATTTTGCTCATTGTGTCTATTCAAGTTGTTGCTCAAAATTATAATTTTAATTTTGAGTTACAGCATGTTAAGGTAAGGCATATCAGAAGGAAAATCTTATAGCAAGAAAGAAATGCCACAATATATACTTACAAATATATCCTCCAACTAATTTTGTGGTGTGACTAAACGGCCGAGTGCTAATCTATCTGCTGGTCGACACTTCGTCTCTAATCTACTCAAATTATCCAACCAGAGAAAGAAAAACTACAGTTTAGCACTTGTTGTTTCTGGAGACTCCTCACATCGTTGAGAGGTGAATGCTGGATCAGAAGCAGACTGAAAATTTCCGTGGTTTGCCGGGAGATCGCTTCTGCAACCTCTCGGTTTCAAGGCAAGAGCTTTGCTAATAGACCACCAGGTTCGATTATCTTTGAGCTGAAAGCAAAACAGTTCTTGAAATTTACACGTCACTCAAAGTGCATGGCTTATTTACGACCTCACATGTAGTTCCTTCTCAGATGACTTGAATTTCCAACTGAAAGTCATCGTCACAAGAAGTGTACATTTGCACATCTAGATTCAGGATTACAATGAGACGTTGTTGCCTTACTTTTCTACGCTGTATCAGAGTATCTACTCGCTAATATTCGTCTCTGATGAAATGCTTTTTTGGTTATCAACACAATTCAGTATAAATATTTACCACCGAAAAACGTGATAAAGTCACAATCAATATGGTGATCAGGTCGATAAATAGGTGCCGGCCGGAGTGGCCGTGCGGTTCTGGGCGCTACAGTCAGGAACCGAGCGACCGCTACGGTCGCAGGTTCGAATCCTGCCTCGGGCATGGATGTGTGTGATGTCCATAGGTTAGTTAGGTTTAATGAGTTCTAAGTTCTAGGCGACTGATGACCTCAAAAGTTAAGTCGCATAGTGCTCAGAGCCATCTTTGATAAATAGGTAGATATACAGGGTGATTATAATTAAAGTTAATCTTTCAAACCGCTGTAAAAGTAACACCACGGGTCAGAATGACATCAAATTGCAGCGAAATATTATAGGAGAAGGGGGACAACGTATGGCAAAAGAGAAATAAATAGTTACAAATTGTAGCAATAGATGGCGCTGTAAGCATCATAATTTAATAGTGGTCGAATAAAAATGACAAATAATCATACAACCATGCCTAAGGTGTACGTTTGACATTAAACAAAATGTAATTCACAGTGTGCATGGGTGTACAGGTGTGATACTGTTAGTTACTTAAGCCCATCCACCACGGCAAGCTCATTTCACATCGAATGGGAAAAATCGGTTTTTAATTGTCTTGATGCCAAAAACCGCATAAAAAGCATCAATAACATCTGATTTTAATTGTCCTGATGCCAAAAATCGCATAAAAAGCATCAAACAAAATCAAATCGGCTTATTAATTTCCGTGTGACTGGCGCAAAACATATTCAACATTCGGTCCACCGTTTTCTGCAACAAGTTGAATTCGAGAAACCGTATGCTACAGAACTGATCGAAGTGTTTCTGGGATCACGTTCAGAACGCGTTGCGCATTGCGTGCCTTCAATACAGCTAAGTTTGCAATCGGAACACGGAACACAACATCTTTCAGATAGTCTCACACGGATTAAGATCAGGTGGTCGGGACGGCCAGGCTGCAGGGAAATGGCGGCTGGTAATTCTAGCATTTCCGAAATGGCGCTTCAGCAGCTGCTTAACTGGATTTGCAATGTGCGGAGGTGCGCCATCTTGCATAAAAATGATCACATCCACGCTGTTGGAGAGCTGGAATGACGTGGTTGCGCAAAAGACACTCATAACGCTTACCAGTGACGGTAAGCACCTGTCTCTTCGAAAAAATATGGCCCTGTGATAAATTCTGTAAACCCGCACGACATAGTGACCTGTTCAGATGAAGTGATAGTGGTTGATTTGCGTGTGGATTTTCCGTTGTCCATATTCGACAATTCTGTGTATTGACATATCCTGTCAGATGGAAATGGGCTTCGTCTGTCCACAAAATCTTTAATGGCCAATCATTGTGCACTTCCATGCGAGCAATAAATTCTAAAGCAAAGGCGTCTCTTGCTGACAGGTCAACGGGAAGCAAGTCGTTCACCGGGTAATTTTGAATGGATAGCAAAGAAGGATGTTTCGTAGGATTTTACGCACCGTGCTCACGAGTATATCCAATGTTCGGGCAATTCTCCGTGCACTACACGTTCGCACACCACCACTCGTCTCCTCCTGTGGCCACTGCTTCCACTGACGTCGAATCAATTCGTTTCCCAACCCCACCAGGTTGCACACCAAAAGGACCCGTCTTTTAGAATTTCCGAATGAGTTTCTACTGACCCACGGCAGTCATCGGACCAATGCCTTTTTTCAAACCCTTCAGTGTCCGTAACTTCTGCAGAGCGACTAGTGATCTATTGATCATTTTTCACACTATTATTTTCTTCTTGCATACGTTTTCCCTCTTCTCCGATAATACTCCGTTGCAATTTGACGTCATTCTGACCAATGGTGTTATTTCTACAGCGTACTGAAAGTTTAACTTTAATTGTAATTACCCTATAGAGGATTATTAAGTGGCATACTCAATGAAAAGTACCGGGTGATCAAAAAGTCTGTATAAATTTGAAAACTTAATAAACCACGGAATAATGTAGATAGAGAGATAAAAATTGACATACATGCTTGGAATGACATGGGGTTTTATTAGAACCAAAAAAAAACCTCATATTGCTAGACGCGTGAAAGATCTCTTGCGCGCGTCGTGTGGTGATGATCGTGTGCTCAGCGGCCACTTTCGTCATGCTTGGCCTCCCACGTCCCCAGACCTCAGTCCGTGCGATTATTGACTTTGGGATTACCTGAAGTCGCAAGTGTATTGTGATCGACCGACATCTCTAGGGATGCTGAAAGACAGCATCCGACGCCACTGCCTCACAATAGCTCCGGACATGCTTTACAGTGCTGTTCACAATATTATTCCTCGACTACAGCTATTGTTGAGGAATGATGGTGGACATATTGTGCATTTCCTGTAAAGAACGTCACCTTTGCTTTGTCTTACTTTGTTATGCTAATTGTTGCTATTCTGATCAGATGAAGCACCAACTGTCGGACATTTTTTGAAAGTTTGTATTTTTTTTGGTTTTAATAAAACCCCATGGCATTCCAAGCATGTGTGCCAATTAGTACCTCTCTATCTACATTATTCCGTGATTTATTCAGTTTTCAAATTTATACTGACTTTTTGATCACCCGGTATAAATCTAGTAGACTTCGACTAAACAATCAATGATTCTCAAATCTTGCAGAGTAACAATACATGGGCGTCTGAAATGGAACAGTCAAATACTTGTAGATACAGCAAATGGCAGACTTTGATTTAATAATGTTGTTGTTGTGGTCTTCAGTCCTGAGACTAGTTTGATGCAGCTCTCCAAGCTACTCTATCCTGTGCAAGCTTCTTCATCTCCAAGTACTTACTGCAACCTACATCCTTCTGAATCTGCTTAGTGTATTCTTCTCTTGGTCTCCAATTTTTACCCTCCACGCTGCCCTCCAATGCTAAATTTGTGATCCCTTGATGCCTCAGAACATGTCCTACCAACCGGTCCCTTCTTCTTGTCAAGTTGTGCCACAAGCTCCTCTTCTCCCCAATTCTATTCAATACCTCCTCATTAGTTATGTGATCTACCCATCTAATCTTCAGCATTCTTCTGTAGCATCACATTTCGAAAGCTTCTATTCGCTTCTTGTCCAAACTATTTATCGTCCATGTTTCACTTCCATACATGGCTACACTCCATACAAATATTTTCAGAAACGATTTCCTGACACTTAAATCTATATTCGCTGTTAACAAATTTCTCTTCTTCAGAAACACTTTCCTTGCTATTGCCAGTCTACATTTTATATCCTCTCTACTTCGACCATAGGACACTTGTAACACAGAGACTTTCCAGAGACGCTTAGAGTACGTGTCGAAGTTTATAGGGGTCCAGCCCAGTCCCTATACCAAGACAGTGGTAAACTAAAATTAAAATTTCTGTTCCAATCCCAGATTCGGGTTGCTAAAACAATTGCGAGTTCAGTGGTTGTTTTCACTGAGCTGCAGGCCCTTTCATTAGAAATACGATGAATTAAATTTGCTTAATTGTGCAGTTAAAGTAATTTTCTCAAGCCATGTGTAACCTGGTATAGATTGCCCGAGTGTAATGTTATCAAATGACGGGGATGGAGAAATTTCTGGGTTACCTATCAGTTAATTCAAGAATTCCCCAAAGTGGCGTAGAACTGCAGAAGATCCAGTGGCCGTAGGCTTCAAAAATCCACGCCAATGCGACGGCTGCGCGGAGAGACACCGGCCTCTCCGAAGGCCGGGCGCCTGGCGATACCCCAGTGAAGCCAACCTTTGCGTCGGCGGGTCGAACTGCCCTTCGGCTGATAGCTGAAGCGACTGTGGGCATTCATGACCCCACTCATGTTGGCAGCAGGGACTTTTGCTCTCGGTGGAAGCATACACTGCGCGAGGACCCGAGTTTACTAAAGTACTGAGGGTCGCCCTCTCGGCCTCAGTTCGTTGCAGTCCTTGATAGTTTCAGTTCGTTGCAGTACGTTGTAGCCTTTATTTTTTGACCAGCAGTCGCCCTTTAGTATTCGCCACTCTGTGATCCATGTGTTCTTTTCCATCGCCATGGAAGCAACCAGGCACCACTACGCTCAGTATTTATGAAGTCATTCGCGGTAGAACGCTCTTAGTGAAGCCGACCGCGTTTAAGAGGCAACTATTCGGTTTGTGCCGCGAGAGATAAGTCTCAGGTATTTATCAATGTTAATTCGGTAGTCTTTGACGTGCTTCTCCTGTCCGTGTGTTCGCAACATGTTTCCATTCATGGACTTTTATCACAACTTGTGATTCGAATCCTGCAGTTCATCTTCGTTAAGCTGCATCAAAACTCTCTCTAGGGATTGGAATAGCTATCGTTATCTTGCTTCGTATTTTGTGCCTTTTCAAGTACTTGTGGCTTGGCCCACAGCAAATCTGCATATCGCCTGAGTAGCCCGAAATCGTGGACGATGTAATTACCATCTACTTGTGTCGAGACTGCCTTAAATTTCAGTGTGTTTACGAGAATATACCCGTTTTTCTTTTAGCTGTCGGTTACTAGTCTGTAGCTTCCCCTTGTTCTCTTCATTAACCACTCGATTTCAGTTAGCAATAGAAATTCGTGCAGTGTATGAAGAAGAATCTGACGCCATCAGGGCGCGGAGAGCAGCAAATCATTAATCAATCTCCTGCCAGCATACCTGCTTTCACGGCCAACCATCCTTAGCTCCATACTTCATGTCCTTACCCAGGTTAATTTTACCTTACTCCTCCTTCTTTCCCATCAACTCATGCCTGTGATCTATGGAGCCTATCAACTTCCTTCTCCCAATAAAATCTCATTTCCTTGCCTGGCTGCTCTACTATCCATCTGCTGACACATAAATTGCGTCTCCTGATCCTTCCAAATACTCAGCCTACATCCTTTCGCATATCACTTGCTCTCTTCTAATCTAATGGTAGGGAAGACGGTGACAAGCAGAACTCGTTCATTTCTTTCATTTCGATCCTTCCGAAGCCAAAAGAAACGGGGAAGCTAAGAACAGAAAAAGTTCAATTTGTCCACGAAAGAGATTGCTCATTGAACACTTTTATGGTCTATGTGGGAGTACTGAAAAAGTCTGTAGAGGCTGTATCAGGCCGGGCTGGCCCTCCACATCGAACATGGGACAAAGAAAGGGAGGGAGAAATAACACAGACATGTTTGGTATGCTAAAGTAAGTTAACGGGTGGGCACTAGAAGAAATACACGTAATAAGTGGAATCTGAACCACGGCAGTATTTACTATTTTTCACATCCACTACTTTTAAGTGTGGTGCAAATCACGTTATATGGCGCTAAAAATTCCTAAATGTAATTATATAACGTAAAGGAACGAAAGAAAGGATCTAATCACACGTATGGTCAGTTGTATGGTAGTATACATCAGGTGCTCACTTCATCAACCTGTGAATCGAAACCCAACACTCTCTCTACCCCTCATCCTTGAAAACGCTCTCCTGCTAGCATACTTGCTTTCACGGCCAACCATCCTTAGCTCCGCACACTTCATGTCCTTACCCAGGTTAATTTTACCTTACTCCTTCTTCTTTTTCCACATGAGCTTATGCCTGTGATCTACCGGGCCTATAAACTTCCTTCTCCCAATAAAATCTCATTTCCTTGCATAGCTGCAATACTTTCCAGCTGCTGACACATAAATTCCGTCTCCTGATCCTTCCAAATACTTAGCCCACATCCTTTCGCATGTCACTTGCTCTCCAATCTCATTTATATCGAAATCTCTTGCCTAGCAAATGTTACCGGAGTCCACAGGACCATGATTCTTACAGCTTCAAGATCAAGCTCATCGATATCTTATCAAGCTAAAAACAATTGTTCTTATTCTTCTCAGATTATTTATAATTAGTTTAGTCAAATGTTGAAGATCAGAAATGTGGCCGCTGTCAGCCCTATATTCGCTTGGAAGGAATGTAAATGTCGTTGTTGTGATCTTCACTGCGCGACTGGTTTGATGCAACTCTCATCGTCTTTCTATCCTGTGCCTGCCTTTTTGTATCAGTGTAACTACTGTGGCCATTCAATAAGCACTTAATGAGGAAACTGCTTAGCACAATATAAATGAGATTGTCACGTCTTAAATTCCGTACATTCATTACCATATTTATGTTAGTATTCAGGTTATCTTCCATTCGGAAAGTGGGTGCACTCAGCGACTGTTATGTGACTTATAAATTATAGAGTGCAGCAATCAGTCACCCGTTTTTTAGATTTTATTACGCAAATCCAGATTTTGGCAGGTAGCTAGCCATTCTCAATGCACTATTTTCTATTCTCAATGCTTGTAACTCCCTGTTGTTCGGGAGTCAGTCACAGTTCTTTGAATTCTCCGACTTACATGCATAGAATTGTTTGAATACTCCGAATGAGTATTCAAAGAACTGCGACTGACGCCCGAACAACAGGGACTTACATGCATTGAGAATAGAAAATAGTGCATTGAGAATGGCTAGCTACTAAACGAAATCTGGATTTACGTAAGAAAATCTAAAAAAAGGATGACTGATTGCTGCACTCTATAATTTATATTATCATTATTACCAGTTCCTTATTTACTACACAAATTGTAATATTAAATGACTAAGGATGTCTAGTTACAAATTAAAAATGTCCTGATCTTGCGAAATAAAGTAAATGGATAAATAACTAAATAATCCCTCTGAATTTTTACCCCCAACACATCCCTAGATTAATGAATTAACTATTCCTTGATGGCCCGAGTGTGTCCTGTCAGCCGATCCCTTCTATTAGCCTTGGTGAGCCATGAATTTATTTTCTTTCCGATTAGATTTAGCACCTCTCCTTAGTTATCCGGTCCCACATCTAATCTTCAGTACTCTTCTGCAGCATCACTTTTCAAAATCTTCGATTCTCTTCTTGTGTGTACTGTTAGGTAATAGTCCACGTTTAACATCCGCATAATAATACACTTCCTAACACTGAAATCTATAGGGCTATTAGCGACAGGGGTAGCGCAGTGGTTAGCATATTCGACTCCCATTCAGGAGGAGGACGGTTCAAACTCGCGTTCGCCCAACCTGATCACCCTTCCTTCGGAAGGGCACGGCCGCTGTCCTTCTCCATCCTTCCCTTATCCGAGCTTGTGCTCCGCTTTTAATGAGCTCGTTGTCGACGACACATTAAACACTAACCTCCTCCTCTACAGGGCAATTAAAAACATTTAAATGGGAATCAAGCTATGTAACTCACCCATTTTCTTAGCATCATTGTGCCGCCCAGTATTTTAAAGATTGCCTTTGTCTAGCAAACTAAACTAAATTGTATGTTTCATTACAGAGAAAAGAAAATGTTTTATTTAGCCAGAAACATTTATTTTGCACGGTAACATATCTTTGTCTTCTTCCAAAGGTTGGTGTAGATTTTTATCACAGTCGGAGGATATGAGACAATTGTTCTCTCAGGTGCAGTAATTTACTCTTCGCAGAATAGAGAAAAATAGCTTTACAAATATTTTGTTATCTACAATTCAGATCTGTAACTACGTAATTAATTTATTCTAGCGCAGACTCGTTTCGACATTTCACACGATTTAGGCATTCCTATGTGCATTCATCAATGTTCTGGACTGTTTCTCCTATTCATAAAATATTTACTTAGCGTCATGTTTGTAATTAACGCAGCGAGACTATACTCCGCCCACATGCCTTACTGCTATCGAACTTTCAGACCATCCCCAGGCGCTTCGGTATAGCTTGCATATCTCCATGCCGGAATATTACATTCGTCAGATTTAACAATTCTGCAACCTACTCAGGTATTTACTGCATTGATTGATTGTTCCATTTGTTCTTGATAGAATATTTTATACATTATGAATGAAAACACTGATGTAATATTCTACAACATTTACTAGTTATTTCACAAACCGTTCTTCAGCTGTTCCGCCATCATCAGGTACAAAGAGAAGTATGTGGTGCAGTGAAATTTTGCTGGATAAACGGTTTTAAACTAGTGTATCTACATAGTATCTCCATTTCCAGAGATGACAAATGTTAATGTTAGATTTAACAATAAAACAAATGGTATTATTTCAGTGTAAATGTGATTTAAGTTTACTTAACTAAGATAAAATGTGACACATTAAATAATGAACTATACACGAATTAACCAATGAACAATATACAAATTAAGCAACGTAGAAGAAAATAAAATGAACAATAAACTTTGTTGACATATTCCAAAGGTATGGCTGAACAAAATAATTTTGTCTTTAACAGGCTCTACTTTACAAACTTATATGTCTCTCGAAGATTGAGTCGGGACCCTTTTGCCATGACGGTTTAAGCCTCTAGTCTGTCAAAAGTCAGTAAAAGGTACTTAAGATTTGTCTCACAGTCGAAGAAAGGCAAACTGGAAACGTATTCTCCGTGAGTTCACAAGTGATGTTTGCTGGCCCTGCGTGTGTCTCTCGGTACGAATCGTAGACTAGTTGCAATTTCTGACAGATATATCAGAACCACATTTTTCATCTGTCAGTGGAATATTCTCATGAGCACCTCCCGAACATCTTATCAGCGTATCACGAAAGCGCTTCTTCACGTTGTTAGTAGCTCATAATAATCATCATAAGATGAGGAGTACTTGGCTGATAATTATTTACGGCTATCTATCTAATTTTTAGTGTAATATATATAATGCAGCGCTCAAACGTTTTCTACTACAGAGTAACAACTGCTTTGAACAATTATAAGTTACATCGTTTGCTAAACACTGCGTTAAGTCCTGGAGTTTCCTCAGGATCTCATTTTTACACAGAAAAACGATAAAATATTAGAATTACTTCTTTTCTTTGCAGTAGTACGCTGTTCTCTACACATTATACAGTATACTAACTACAATCTTTACCTCTGGGAACGAAAGTGAAATATGGAAGCATTAACGCATTATTTGTAAGTAGTAGGGATGACAGAGACATCTCCCACGGCTAGTTTGACGCTGGGAAACTTTAAGTCTTCCAGAGTGAATTTTCCCTCTGCAGTGAAGTGAGCGCTGATTTAAAATTTCCTGGCCAATTCAAACTGTGTCCCGGACCCGAAACCGAACTTGGAAACTTTTTTCCTTTCGCAGGCAAGTGCGCTACTGACTGACCTATCCGTTTTATGATGATCGAGAATGTACATGCACAAAGGCAATCTTCCAAAAGTGTTGATTACTTCAAAAACATATATACAGACTACGGTGGACTGTAAATGATCTCTGCCTCTGCATTTACCTACAAAAATAGTCATTGAATATTGCTTATAACATGACTTTCTTCAGCACTACATAAAAGTGAAGCTCAGAGTTCATTCTAAAATATTAAAAGTCAGTCAACTGTTCTTGCAGAATTGTTAGACAATAAAGGTCATCACCTAATAAGTCAAACTCGTTCCTTTCCAATACAGATTATTTATTTCTTCCTAAAGCGACTTATTACGTTCTTTAAAGCGCTTAGGTGACGTAGTACAGTCGAACTGCACTTCTTGTTGTGGACCAGATGTTCAAACGTTTACCACGTGAATGGGCTGTCAGTGTATCATCTTTGTTTGGCAAAGACTTTTCATATGCAGTGGCTTACACGGGTGGACGCAGATTGTCGCATTTCGAAATATTAATTAATAGACATATTAAATTATATGAACAAAAAAATATTTTAAGCATCCTGATTTACCGTAGGTTTCATTTCATTTATGGTAGCGTTGAAATTTTGGGGAAGATACATACCTTTTACAGTAAGTATTATAGGATTAGAACTGCCGCCCACATGGGATGTTATACCTCTTGTACACACTACGACTGAAAATGCTATCCTTTTGCAATTTCTCCTGTTTGGTACGACGTTTGTAATAACTTTCTCGTGTACTGCTGGCAAAGATTAAGAGTATCTACGAGGTGAATTTGATATAACGTACATGTCGTCAACATTAAACGGCAATTTTTATGCAACTTATGTATAACGCTGTTGGTTTATGTTATGCGCTAAGACTGCAATTTTAATGTTATTCCTATTTGTCCGTTTTTTACTCATAATTTTGTTAGTAACAGCGATTGTGAATAATTGTTGGTGCTACAGATGCAAACTGAAATACATGAAAAGAGGAAAAGTTACTTTTTTTAGGTAAGTACTTCCGTGTAAGTAACACAAAGTCACACGAATTTGTTGCCGAAGTATGTTGACGGGAAAAATCCTGTTCTACACGTCTCAACGATCACTCCATAGATTTTCCTGCTCTATGATTTTTGACAAAGATTATCACATTAAAGATCGAAGACACACAGATAGAGTCAAAGATTTATATAAGTACAGTCAAATTTCCAGTGATGTCGAGTGCAGTCTGAGAAAAGGACACAAGTGAATGTTTACTGAAGATCGTAACGCAATGCCTGCCATCCGAAGGAAAGACTCTTTTGTACTGAAACAGAAAGACATCTGAACATATGTTATGTTATTATCAACAACACATGTTCCATCAAATAGGTAAGAAGATTTTCTAACTGAAACTGCCCTTTGTTAATGCTTTCCTCCCGAAATTACAAGTGGTACACACCAGAATTGTTTAACAGTTCGAACGCTATCCTTGTAATTGCTTATTGCTATGTGTCATTTCTGACGTTCACTCCGTGTTATTATTAACTTCATTGCTGGATTATGAGATTCACATTTCATCAACAAAACACGGTATGTAATACATTTTGCGAATTCTTATTGGTTTCAAATAATTTTTACATCAAGCAATAGTATAAAATGTATTTTAAAATATAATACATTTTATAATAAAAACCAGAATCGTTTTATCTTTGGCAGAGCTTAATAGGGAATAACTAAAAATAGAGGTATTTTGTAATCTACATGAACCTAAAAAAATTATTAGAGTCTACCTGGCGTTAAGTGAAATATTCCATCCAAAAGTTACTTTGATGATCAGATTACTGCCGGACTAAACAAATTTGCACATAACATAAGTTGCAGATTGTATTTCAGACTTAAATAACAAAACAAATACGCCGAACGGGTGTTTGAATCGCAAACAATACATTTCAGTAATATCACAAGAATTTAATGTTCAATTATGTCCATTTTCTGTAATTTATATTTCTTTAGATATGAGAGGAATATAAATTTATACACATTTCTACATCTCTTGCAAATGGAAAGGTATTAAGAGTAACAATATAGCTGTCGAAGGTAGTATTGTACACTATTTTTTTCTCATTTAGAAAGAGAAACGTGAATTTTGTGACTTGCAATATCAAAATTCAGAGTGTGCATTTATTTTATTTGTTTGCGATTTAACTCAAATATGTACTGAAAACATTGGAGCCGTGACAAAAACTCACAAAACATAAATAGATAGTTGAGATGAAGGAGTCATCCAGCAATTCCCTTCACTGTCACAGAAAATCACGTTAAAAACGTTTGGAGGATGTCCAGTTTGGCATTTGATTTCTGGGTGAAGCTACTCCAAGTATTTTTCGTGTATTTGAAATTCGACAGGTCATAAAAAAATCGGAAGTAGTTCTTATTTTCTACCTCGATAGAATATATACAAGCAATATCAGTGGTGCTTGTATTTCGAAGGGCACGGCACTTCAAAAGGCTTCTTTTTCATGGTCGATCAAGTAAGATATTCTTTGGGAACATAATGTTTCGAGCTGCGTAATGAACCTATAAATCGATAACACGTTTCTCCCTGCAGTAATCGTTATGTAGAAACGTCTGTAAAGCTTATAATACTGAAGAAGCAATACAGTCAATACTGTTTCTCTTTAGCTTATTTTACTTCGTCTTAGTCCACTATCTATTTGTAAGAGTATTCCATATACAGTATTAGAATTTTTCATTCCATTTACCTGGATTGTAGGAAAAATACATTCTTGGGAGGAACGATCTCATTCACATTTGTTGTTGCGTTATTTTGCCTTTCAGCTATTGATAACTTAAGCGCAGTCACTTATTTAACTGTCATTTATCTCAGCAACATCTTAAGCACTTTCAGGCGTTGACGACGCTGATTGCGCACAAGTTATGTGCTTGCACTTGAAGCTATGCGCGGGAAAATCTTTCCTTTTTTAAATTTTTAATTTAAATTTATACTGATTTCTACCTAAGGTACCAATTTTTTAACTACGACTGTCAACGTCGAAAGCTTACAGTTTTTGTTACTCTTGTTACAGAAAATGTTGTCAATCCTATTATTTTATTTTTAAATGCGAACATTTTAGGTTGCTGGTATCACCTGAAACTACAAGTGTACCGTTTAGTAATTACAATTTTTTTTATTTCTATTGTGTCTCACTGTTTAGAGGCACAAAACGCGTGGGTGTTTTCAGCTCGTTACTAAATGCAAATAAGTAGCAGGCCGAGTTGATAGGAGCTGAAGGAGTCCAGGTTGCAATAGTATGCGGTACGGCACACTGTTAGAGAGAAGGATTATTATTCAAGAAACACATAGTACAATGAAATTATTTCAGTAGTTTGTAGGACTGCAGCTACGGCTATGAACTGACAATCTCGTAACATGGAATACCATGGACTAATACAACATATTCTCAGGGACTAAGCCTGATGGGCCCTCCTCAGAGAATCAATGCAAACATTACAGAACGGGCTGAGGGCAGATTATGAAAGTGCGTCTGCCTATGGTGAAATCTAGCTAAGAAGTGAACGAGGCACACTCCAGTTCCGTCGAGCTGCACAGCCCGCTAGAGTGCGCTGTGCTCGGAAGACGACGGGCTGCCAACCTTGTGTTGGCGCGGCGTTGTAGTAGTATCTGTGGCAATGATACTACAATTTCCACTACGTGTTTCACAGGTTTAAACCTTCATCATCAGGTGGACTTATGTGAATTAATGACACAGATATGTGCTTTGCGTAAGACTTTCGGGTAAGCTGTAGCACTGTCTCTTTTTGCCGTTGTGATTACACCACACGCACTTTGTAAACGCTGAAGTAAGCAAAGATGGCGTCACATAAATCCACCTGACGATGGAGGTTTAAACCTCCGAAATGCTTAGTGGAAATAAACTGTGACTCGTAATAGTAAACGCGTACGACCAATCGATTATTTTATCTAACAAAGAGCGTTTGCGGACTCAAATTTAATGTTTAGTCTCAGTAATTGCATTACTTCGTATACACTAAGAAACATTATGGTTACACAGAATTTTGCTTTAACATGAAATTTCGTTACAGAAAAAAAAAGAAAAATATTACGTCCTGGCGCAACCAGTCAGTCCAAGCTATTGCACTCTAATGTGTTTTCATATCTAGAAGCCATTTATAAATTCAGTTGCTTCTGTTTCATCAGTGCTTTACACTAGTGTTTTACAAAGCTGTTCTGATGTATCCACGTACAATTTCTTAAAAGCTTTTCAGATTTTGATGTTTTTCATTAGAGGCGTGAGTGTTTTGCTATTGATTTTATAGCACTATGCACTTTAAACACATAGTATTGATAAGTCTTCTTCATTTTTTGGCACATTTCATTCCATACTCAAGCGTGAATTGTGAAGCTTTACCGAACGTTCGGACTCTTTTTCATTTTTTTTTCAGCCGTACCTTAGTGAAATGAGAGTAAGATAAGAATGATGACCCTTAGGAATAACTGGCAGTGGATTTCTTGTCCCAGCTCTCAGTCAACAACTAAGAGAAACTTCTGTAAGATCTTGCACATAACCAGAGAATTGGAATAATAATACCAGACTCATCAGAATGTACTTTTAGTATTTTTTATTATTTGTGTGTGTACAATATAGCAATTTACATCTACGTATGGACTTCCCATATCGCTGTTCATTGCACGACTGCGCGCACTTCGTACCATGGATAGTCATTCCTTTTCCTGATTTACGTGCAAAAGGAGGGAAGGGAAAATGAATTCCTACGTATCGTGGATATGAAACAAGAATCAGGATGTGAACTGTAATCAGAGGGAGAAAATCAGGATATATCATAGATGCAGAGTCGGTAATAGGAGAGCGGCGACGTAATTAGAAAGCTGATGGAAATGTGGAAGACTTTCCCATGACCTATTCGTCTCAGACTTCATTTTGGTAGTTGACATCCCCAAAGAAAGGACCATATTGCTTAGTCACTGGAGAGCAATGACATCACACATAATTGCAGTGTACTGCATCGGCGATGGACTTGAATCAGATACTGAGTAAGGTCGATTTTCACATGCACGGTAAATTTGCCTACGCATATCGCTCCACTCGCTTTCTCTATCGTGACAATATGCTAACACGGTACTAAAACTAAACAAGGCTGGCTGCCAAATAGAAAAATTAAAAGCTCTTTACGGTAACTTAGTGGCTGCTAGTAGGTGGTACCACTAATAATTTGTTCAGTCGTCATTTTGATTTCGTTTGTTCGCTTGCACCGTTTCCGATATATTTATTTGTTCACTTAAAATATTCAGGGCAACCGAAATAGTTTGGAAACTATCCGGTTTTCTAACTTCTATGAGGCAATGCTGTGCATTTAAAATCAGAGTTACTAAAGGGCAATGTATAACAAAAATTTGTGGTTGCTACCGGAGAAAATTATTTAGGGATTTCTAACAGAAACGAAATGATCTACATATTACACAACCATGTCCTCTGAACGTTTTGCATGTATGAAATATTGTTTACCGCATTTTAACGTGTCAATATGCACTTAACTTCCCTTGTCATGGAAATCTCATTCTGGCCTTCAATAATACCTTTTTAATTTCTTACAATGTGGATCCCCAGATTCCACAGTTTTTTTGTTTTACATGAAGACATAATGCTTTCCGCTGTTTGTGTTTTATTTTAAGATTATGATTTCGGTATTATGCCATTTTCGTGCTTCTACAAAACACAAAACAATGCAATGAGAACAACATAAAGTAGGAATGACAGTACGTACAACCAATTTTGTATTTGTCTGACATTCGTATAGTTAAAGATTTTGACAAAAGACGTATACGTTAGGCAGATATAACAACGTAACATGCACCTATCAAAGAGTGATACTAGTCAATATTTCATTTAATGTAGTGCGATGAAGTGTATATATGTTGATAGGTTGGCACTAAATGTGTGTGCTAATAATGTACTAGAGTAAATGTCTATAACAACCGAGAAAATTTTTATTTCTCAGGCCTGTTTGTTCATTCAGAGTGTGTTTTGTGGTTATTCTTTGAAGCAACGATAAATTTCAGTTTCTTCTAGAGTATCCATTACTCGTCCTTCCTCTGCGGTCCATTTGAAATTTACAGTGCCTTCAAACAACAACCATAACACATGAGGAATGAAGAAACAGAACTCAGAAATGAAAATTTTCTCGATTATTTTAGACATTTATTGTCATATATTACAAGTGCAGACTTTCAGCGTCAACCTGTCGTGTTACATAGGGTAACACTCATCTCATAAGACGTTCTGCAAACGTGACGTCATTTTGACGCCTCACAAAATATCGACTATCTGTACAGCGGGCGCGGTATTCATTTTGGCTTATTTAGATGTTTTGTGTTATAACTTGCAGTATGTCGTTTCAAAGCGACGGCGCACTGAAAATGTATCACAAACACGTCACCATTACCACTATATTTAGTTAATAACACATCAAAGATATAAGCCTTGAAGAAAAAACTATAATAACCAAGACAGAAGACTCGGATCACTTGACCAAGTGCTAGCGTAATGGATAATGTCGAAAGATGTATGCTCGCATCCCGCTATATGTTAAAAATTTTTTCATCTTAGCCTTCTTAACACATTATGGTACTTTCTGTTAATGTAATACAAGCGATGTTATTAACATTTTTGACTGATTACAGAACGAAGGAGGAAATAAATACTTAGTGATTTCTGAGTGAGTGGTTAGGCAAGAACTTAAGAGGAGAACTTTTATTACTGCAACTGAGACGAGCAGGAATAAAATTCGTATCCTTCCTCTTCACAAATATTCGGTTCTTCGTTTCCCAATACCTGGCAAAATTCTAGTGCATGGTTAGGCAGGAACCTAAGAGGACAGCTTTAATTCTTGCGAGTGAAACGCGCAGCTGTAATTTTCATGTTCTTCCTTGTCACAAATATTTTGATTTTGATTTCCGAATATGTGGCGATTTCCGAGTGTATGGTTATGCACGAACCTACGAGGACAGCCTTAATTGCTGCGAGAGAAACGAGAATCAATGAGATTTACTATATTTAAATGTACTTCCAAAACCAGATTTCGTAAACTGATTTACCAATAACGCTTCTGGTTGGTCATGTAAACACTCCAAAATCGATTGTGGAAACCCGTTTCAAGCTGCCGATTTTCCACTTCTACAGTCTATTTTCGCTCCCACGTAAACGTACAACAGATTTTGAAACGTGCTTGGGTTGTTAGGTTACATATTGTTTTCAAAATATTCTGCTAATATGAATGGAGTGACTTATTTTGCAGTGAAGGAGAAGTTCACATATTGACTGAGCATAAAGCTGTCTACCTCCAATATTTAAGTGAAGAGAAATAGCTATTGTGCTGACTAAATCAGAAACTGGAACAGCTGTTTTCCAGATGCCATATTTAACTTAGCTAGCAAATCCGCTTCAGACCCTAACAAGTAAACAGGAAGGAGAAAAACGGTTTCCGAAATTCGGTTTTCGTCTTTCGGAAGACGCATCCCATGCAAAAGTAGCAAGTGTTACCACACTGCAGTACGTGAAATGAAATATTAACTGGTATCGCTGACTAGTTCTTCTTAGATGTGCATAATAGGTTGTAAAAAAAAAAAAAAAAAAAAAAGTGTGGCTAGGGCCTCCCGACGGGTAGACCGTTCGCCTGGTGCAAGTCTTTCGATTTGACGCCACTTCGGCGACTTGCGCGCCGATGGGGATGAAATGATGATGAATAGAACAACACAACACCCAGTCCCTGAGCGGAGAAAATCTCCGACTCAGCCGGGAATCGTACCTTTTTTTTGTTGTAACCATACATATTTATTTAAATATATTAACAACCATACATTTAAAGAAAAACATTTTATTCTATTAACCTATTATATTCCTAGTGTTGGTTAATACTACTTTCATTTTATAGGTTTTCGTTTTTATATTCTTTCCTTTTTCGTTTTTCTCTTATTGTTGTTCCTTGAACCCTTTTACATGGCCATTTGTCATCTTTTTTTTGGGCCCTTAGGATTGACATTCTGTCACGCTGACCACTCAGCCACCGGGGGCGGACTATTGCGTTGTTATCTTTGTCTAACTTAAATCTATATGTCAAAATATTGTACGAATGTCAACAAACTACAAAACTGGTTGCACGTGCTGTCGTTCCCACCTTCAGTTTTTTTTATTATGTTGTATTATGTTTTGTAGATGCTTGAAAATGGCATAATGCCAAAATTGCACTCATAAAATAAGACTCTTAACAGCTGAAAGCAAGACGACTTCAACTAAAAAAATGCTTTATTAATGTAAATAATGTAAATTAATGTACTATCGTTGGCAGTAACCCCGCTTATTCATAACTTTTTACATATTTCAGAATAAGCATTTTATGCCAGTGAAGCAGTGTATACAGGGTGTAACAAAAATGTACGGCACAAATTGCAGGACATATTCCTCACACGTAGAAATTACGTTGTATGGGCATGGGGTCTGGAAACGAATTGTTTTCATGTTACAGCTCATTTCCTCCAACTCGTTAATCATCGGAAACACATACGAACAGATCACACCAGCATATCACATGCAACTCTTTCTCACTGTAGATGTTCAATATGCCCTCCGCGGTCAATGATACATGAATCAACCCCCGTCGTAGTAAATCTTGGATGCGCTGGTGTATCTCTGCAGTATTGCGTATGGTTTCGCAGCCTTTCATCATAATACGAACACGGAGACTGTGAACATCTTTTACTGGGGTTCCGTACACAAGAGCTTTCGAATGTCCCTACAAATTAAAGTCCAGCGAGTTCAGTTCCTCATAACGTGGAGGCCAGGCAATTGGTCCATCTCTGCCTATCCATCTCTCACCGAATCTGTTATTTAGAAGCTGACGGACATTGACACTAACATGAGGAGGTGCTCCTTCGTGCATGAAGTGCATGTTTGTCGCACACCTAAAGCCACATCTGCTAACAGATAGGGTAGGACATTCTCTACGAAATTATGAAAACATTGTCCGTTGAGCCTGGGTGGAAGAAAGTGAGGCCCTACCAAACAGCCAGCAACAATGCCAGCCCAAACACTGACAGAAGATCTTTGTTGATTACTTGTTTCAACAGTTGCGTGAGGATGGACGTCTGCCCATGATTGTAACGTACTACTCTTGTGTGTTTCCTATGATGAATGAGTTAGAAAAAATGAATTGTAACATGGAAATAAGACTCATGTTCATAAAACATAATTTCTTCGTCTACGTGTGAAGGTTGCGTCCTGCAACTTTTGCCGTGCATTTTTGTTGCACCTGTGTATACCAGTAGGTTGTATGAAGTGGCGCAGTAAGAAGGGTGGACGTAGAAATGTGAGAGAATGGCAGAGCATGGCTATCGTGTTTGGACGTTCTCATAGCCACATCAGTTTGTTAATATGTCAACGAGGAATGCTCTGTCTACAACACATGGTGTACCGCTCATATATGTGTAACACGGCGCAAGAAAAGTGGGCGTAAAAAGATCAGGCACCAGAGATGTTACTCTTCGTCAATGACAGTCGGTTTTTAATCCAAATTAAATTGCTACTCTCAGCGCATGCAGGTCCATATTAACCAGTTTCCGAGCGTACATTGTGAAACGAACTGCACGCAATGGACTTCTGGAACCGTTCCTCATAGCAGCAAATAAAGCTGCTCATCTTCAGTGGGCCAAACAAGATATACTATGGGATCACAAGTATCCGGACACCTGGCTGAAAATGATTTACAAGTTCGTGGCGCCCTCCATCGGTAATGCTGAAATTCAATATGGTGTTGGCCCATCCTTAGCCTTGATGACAGCTTTCACTCTCGCAGGCATACGTTCAATTACGTGGTGGTAGGTTTCTTGGGGAATGGCAGCCCATTCTGCACGGAGTGCTGCACTGAGGAGAGGTATCGATGTCGGCCGGTGAGGCCTGGCGCGAAATCGGCGTTCCAAAACATCCCAAAGGTGTCCTATAGGATTCAGATCAGGACTCTGCGCAGGCCAGTCCATCAAAGTGATGTTATTGTCGTATAACCACTCCGCCACAGTCCGTGCATTATGAACAAGTGCTCTATAGTGTTGAAAGATGCATTCGCCATCCCCGAATTGCTCTTCAACAGTGGGAAGCAAGAATGTGCTTAAAACTTGAATGTAGGCCTATGCTGTGATAGCGCCACGCAAAACAAGGGGTGCAAACACCTCCATGAAAAACACGACCACTCCATAACACCACCGCCTCCGAATTTTACCGTTGTCACTACACACGCTGGCAGATGACGTTCAATGGGCATTCGCCATACCCACACCCTGACATCGAATCGCCACATTGTATACTGTGATTCGTCACTCCACACAACGTTTTTCCACCGTTCAATCGTCCAATGTTTACGCTCCTTGCACCAAGCGATGCATAGTTTGACATTTACCGGCGTGATGTGTGGCTTATGAGCAGGCGCTCGACCATAAAATCCAAATTTTCTTACCAACCGCCTAACTGTCATAGTACTTGCAGTGGATCCTGATGCAGTTTGGAATTCCTGTGTGATGGTCTGGATAGATGTCTGCCTATTACACATTACGACCCTCTTCGACTGTCGGCGGTCTCTGTCAGTCAACAGACGAAGTCGGCCTGTACTCTTTTGTGCTGTACGTGTTCCTTCACGTTTCCACTTCACTATCATATCGGAAACAGTGCACCTAGGGATGTTTAGGAGTGTGGAAATCTCTCGTACTGACGTGTGACACAAGTGACACCCAATCACCTGACCATGTTCCAAGTCCGTGAGTTCCGCGGAGCGCCCCATTCTACTCTCTCACGATGTCTAATGACTGCTGAGGTCGCTGATAAGGAGTACCTGGCAGTAGGTGGCAGCACAATGCACCTAATATGAAAAACGTATGTCTTTGGGGGTGTCTGGATACTTTTGATCACATAGTGTAGATACTGAGCACTAGCTGACAAGAAGAGTGTTGTGTGGTCCGACGAGTCACGATTTTGCCTCTTTTCAAAGGGTGCTAGGCGCCGAGTACACCGATGGGCAAATGGAGTGTTTAACTAACCGAATTAGAGAAGAGAGTGTAGTTCAGGACGGAGGTGGTTCTGTGATCTTTCGCGGGTGATCTCGTTCCATGACTTGAGCCTACTCATGTAGGTGACCGTGAACATGAACCAAGATATTTATTTCAGCATCCTCAGTGATCAAGTGTTCTCGTTTCTTCTACATCTCCATTACGACTTTATTGTGGACATTCGCCTCTTCCACACACAGGCATCCTACAGTTCCTCGACTGGTTAGTTAAATCATCCTACGTTAATCACATAGAAAATGTCTACGACTATTTAGAACAACTGGTGAAACGTACCAATCGACATTCTCGCAACTAGGTACCTCTAAGCATTCTAATGGTTAAGGAGTGGCATCAGCTGAATGTAACATATTTGAAGCGCTCCATCTTCCTTTCCGAACTGAAGATATTTTTTAAGTTTTACACTTTACCAGAATGAAAAATATTTCTATCATAGCATAAAAAGACGAATATGACCTGGGCAAGTTTGTGATACAAAAGAAGGGAACTAACTTTTCGACCTTCCTGGCATCTTCAGAATCTCTTAAATCGCAATATCTTGACATATTCGCGCTTTTTTACTTGTTTTTATTAATAACCATGTCATATAATATAAAACACAATATCAAGTAAAGTAAAATGAGACATGATGTCACGCCACAGGAACAGATCCAACCCAAGAAATTTTATCCCACCAGAAAAAATGTTTTAGCTATTACGTGTATGTTCTTCAGTAATATGGTGTTATATATTGTTTGCTATGACGGGAGAAACTTCCGGATTTTGGGTACAGGATCAGGGACTTAAGGCTATAAACTGCAAGATACGGGTATGCCAATACCTTGCAGATAAGAGAGCTCACTGTCCTGGAGAAGTATGGTTAACTCATAAAAAAATAAAAAAACAAATAAATAAAAATAAAAATAAAAAAGCGCATGTATCTCAAGATGCTTTAATTTAAATGTCTTCGAAGCTGCCAGATAAGTCGAAAAGCTAGTTCCCTTCTTTTACATCCCGAACTCTGCCCATAAAATATTCGCCTTTTTTGTGCTATGATAGGAGCATTTTTCATTCTGATTCCCAACTTTTACTCTACCACAATTTTGAAGTTAGACCGCCATAGCTTGGCAACCGATTTAGATTTTTGTTTACGGGTGCCGGCCGGAGTTGCCGAGCGGTTCTAGGCGCTACTGTCTGGAACCTCGCGACTGCTCCGGTCGCAGGTTCGAATCCTGCATCGGACATGGATGTGTGTGATGTCCTTAGGTTAGTTAGGTTTAAGTAGTTCTAAGTTCTAGGGGACTGATGACCTCAGAAGTTAAGTCCCATAGTGCTCAGAGCCATTTGAACCCTTTGTTTACGGGTGACGGCTGATCCGATACAGGTTCCTTTATTTTCTTTCGAACCATATTTGTTATATCGTGGCTCCGGGTAACGCTTTCACAAAACGACAGGACGACCATTAATTATATGTGTTTGTCTGCCTTCTTAAAAAATGTGAACCGATTCGAACAATTGTCACATACATAAGCACGCGCATAAAAAATTCACAGAAGATTTTTTCACATAAAGTCAGGATTAAGCTAGATTTTTCAAAGCGAGTTTTCAGTTTTATCGTGCGAATGCATTTTTTGTTTGTTTGAGTCACTTTAAACCGTTTCCGCGCATTCAGTTCACGTAAGAATAAACTGTACATGCTATATTTAGCTAGACTTTGAAGCTTCGTATCTCGATAACGGATAAAGACTATTGGATAAAAAATAAAAAAAATTCGCTTTCAGTTAATCTAATTCCCGGCGGGGTCAGGGATTTTCTCTGCCTCGTGATGACTGGGTGTTGTGTGATGTCCTTAGGTTAGTTAGGTTTAAGTAGTTCTAAGTTCTAGGGGACTGATGACCATAGATGTTAAGTCCCATAGTGCTCAGAGCCATTTTTTAAATCTAATTACCTGAATCGATTTGTACAAGTTCAAGGAATAGACGTGCCATGCTTCAAAGACCTCCCAGAAAAACTGTTTTTTTTTTTTTTTTTTTTTTTTTTTGCACGTATCTGCATATAAGACCCGATTGGTGGAATAAAAATGGTGCAATTAGCTGAGCATTAATTTCAGCCCAATAACATCTTCTGAAAAGGAATTAATCGATACGCACAATCTGCCTGGGCGCCAGCTCCGACTCCTTGTTCATACCTTGCTTAATACACCGTAATATAGCCACAGAAAGACCGAAGTTCCAGTGGTTGTATAAGTGGCCGCTGGTCCGGGCTAAAACAAAAACTTTGTACCCCATGTTGCTATATCAAATAGGAACCGAACACCAAGAAGCCCCCCTTGGGTAAAGATTTGGTTGTTGTAGCTGTTGAATGCTGGCAGTATGTGTCACCCACAGGCATTCTGGACTTTTTGGTGTTGTTTACGCAACTCCTGTTGCATCAGAAGAGGATCTGGTTGCCCGGATAGCAGCAGCAGCAGGAACTATTCAGGATACTCCTGGGGTTTTGCCCGTGTGAGACAGAACGTGATCCGACGGTGTAACCTTTGTTTACGTGTCAATGGAGGCATTTTTGAAAATCTATTGCGATTGAAATTGGGCTGTGTTAATGTGTTGTCTGTTGGTCATAAAAAAATGGAGAAATGTTTGTTGGTTTAATTAATTTGCCGCCAGAGAAATCTTCTTCTACCGGTTTAAATTCTCCTCATAGGAAAAAATGACATTAGGGAAAAATTTTTGTTTTGTTGTCCCCTACAACCTCTTAGAAAAAAATGGTTCAAATGGCTCTGAGCACTATGGGACTTAACATCTGTGGTCATCAGTCCCCTAGAACTTAGAACTTCTTAAACCTAACTAACCTAAGGGCATCACACACATCCATGCCCGAGGCAGGATTAGAACCTGCGACCGTAGCAGTCGCGCGGTTCCGGACTGAGCGCCTAGAACCGCTAGACCACCGCGGCCGGCTCAACCTTTTAGAGTTTGTCGGTTTAAATGCTTTTCACCCTGTATACTGGGGCAAGTAAAATAATGGTTCAGTAGCTTTAAGGTTTGTTATTTGCTTACTTGGTTTTAAGATAGAAATGATTTTTGCTACTTTAAAATCAGCTGTTTTGACCAGGCATCAAGCGTGGGTAACTAGTTACCCTTAAACATCAGTATAGAGGGACATACGGTAAGAGCTCTGCTCTCCCGGAGGTTAATAACAACTTTCCAAGTGTGCTCCTGCTTCCCTAAGCTACGTGAAGAACTATGTGGATGCACTACCTCCAAAAGCAGCGGAAAATCGTGATTACCACCTACTACTACAATTACAGCAGCAGAGATGACAGCCACTATGCAGGGTCTCCAATATGCTTACCAACCAATGGAAGAAACAGTCATCATCATCAATGGATTACACATCAGAGCACAGTCTTCTGAGGCATTTCTACAGATAAAGAAGTAATCAACCAGCTGGGTATTCTGCTAACATTGTTTCACAATCGTCTGTAGGGCTTCAGTCACTGCTGGATAATGCCCGTGGGGGTAATAAAGGAAACTAACAAGTAGGTGTTTTGGCTAAAGACGCCAATCACATTGAAGAAATCAGTCATTGTTGAATCCGAATTACAATGTCCAGCGAACAATTGGAGTTTCAGCCAGAAAAGTGTCCTCGAGAAGTAGGGTAAGAACTAACACCAGGAAGTATTCTTCGTCATCAGAGCGTCATTAGTAAGGCACTCCCCGATGTTCAAGGAGCACCGAAACAGCCGTCGCTGCTCCCAGAGAAATCTATGCCATAACGGGCTTACACCATTCCAGCTGTATGGTGGTGCTGAAGAGGAGAAGACCAACTATATCTGATTCAGTTACATTAATCGGCGTGTAACCGTAAACTCTCATTTGCGAGATCAGTTAAAACCGAAACGTCTCCTGCCAAATTCTATAGCAACGTAATTAACGGTGAAGTTTGTAGTCAGCTTGGAAATCCACCTTTGATATGAAGCTTGTATTAAAGCGTATAAAATGTTCCGTGAAAGCAGTAAAGTTTTTTTTTATTTGGCTGCATTATATTATCTGAAATCAATGTACGAGGGCTATTGGAAAAGTAATGTCCGATAGGTTGCGAAATGGAAACAACTGTGAAAATCCGATTTGGCTTTGTACAGATGTGTTGGGCAGCCGATCGCATCGCGTCGCTAATTTCAGTTCTGAACGCTTTGTGAGCAAGTGAAGATACCTAGAACAATAGTGTCTCCTGCCAAGTATGGGCGCCCACTGAGAGGTTTCGCTTGATTTCATGCAACCCCACATAACGTAACTGTCACGCATTTGCTTCTTCATGACAATTCTTGCCCGCACGCTGCAGGGCTAAGGAGGACGCCACTGCAGCGTTTTCGATGGGAAGTATTTGATCACCTACTATATACTTCGGATTGGCTCCCTCTGATGTTCATCTCTGATCACATGAACCGCTGTCGATAAAGACAACATTTTGGCACAGACAGCGAACGGCGGACCGACGAAGAGAAGTGGAGGAAAGCTGCCTTCCATGATGAGGTTACTGGAATGATGAAACACCACTACGATAATTATAGAGAAGGAGATGGCAGCTGTACCAAACTGTTTCTGGTAAAACATGTTTGATTTGTACAGTGGTTTCTATTTCGCGACCGACCGGACCTCATTTTCCGAGTAGCCGTTGTAATAGTGTAGGATGTAAGGCTCGCCTCAGATGGCACTTCTTGAAAATATTTCATCAGTCGTCTTCACGAGGCAGAGTGCACCACGTTTGCGCAGTTTCATCAAGAAATGAGCTCTTGGCAATGCGAGGGATCGAATCTGAGGCCTGCGTGTGAGAGACATGCTGACAGTTCAACTACGGAGTAGGACACTTCAAATTTTATCAGTTCGGAAAAGTGCTGAGACAGGGTACAGAATGGCTTATCTGGAAGTGAAAAGAGCTTCTGGCTGTGCAAATTCTTGATTTTTGAGGGAAGGCAAAGCGAAGTTACTACGCTGGATATCATTATCTGCAACTGAAATCCAGTCTGGTAACGAAATTTCCGAGGACAGAGAACCGACGAGACTGGAATCCGCTCGAAGTAGCACTTTTCCCGCACCCACAACTTCCGGGCTACTCAGTGGACAGAAGTGTGCACGGTTGGACGCTAACGGCGCGCCTGGCCCATCTTATCTGCGCGGCATCCTGCAGCGTCACCGACACGTGCGGCTGTGATAGCGCGTGCGGGCGTCGTCTTCCCTTCCCTTCTCTGCACCTCTCTTCGGGCTCTTGCATTCGCGTATCAGGCTGGAATAGGTTCTTTAGAATCTTCCGTACCGCAAAAACATCGAGTAAGCCATTTCACGACGATTCCATTTGAACCAGTGAACCGTGTAGACCTTTAGCACATGGGCCAAGTGCTGCTAATGATATGCTAGTGGAGTCGATTGCCGTGGTCTTCTAATTTCTCTTAATGGTCGTTAGAAACAGTTCACAGGTTCAGGTCATAATGAGATAGCAGCAGAGCTCAGCTTGGCAGAATTGAAGAGTGAAAATGAAAGATGATCTTTTCAGAATTATGATCTGTTATTACGATTAGGTATCTATTCCACATGATTCTGCAGAAAATCAGGCAATACTCTTTCATGAACAATGGAACACACTAGCCCTAATTCCCCACGCAGCAAAAATACGTCAAGGGAAAAAAAGTAAAAAATGCAAAATACAACTAAAAGCTGAAGTAGATCAGTTTGGTTTTAGAACAAAATGATCTTCCTAAAGTTGAAAATATAAACTGAAAGAACCAGAGGTTGTACAGAGTTTCAGGGAGAGCATAAGGGAACAATTGACAGGAATGGGGGAAAGAAATACAGTAGAAGAAGAATGGGTAGCTTTGAGGGATGAAGTAGTGAAGGCAACAGAGGATCAAGTAGGTAAAAAGACGAGGGCTAGTAGAAATCCTTGGGTAACAGAAGAAATATTGAATTTAATTGATGAAAGGAGAAAAAATAAAAATGCAGTAAATGAAGCGGGCAAAAAGGAATACAAGCGTCTCAAAAATGAGATCGACAGGAAGTGCAAAATGGCTAAGCAGGGATGGCTAGAGGACAAATGTAAGGATGTAGGGGCTAGAGGACAAATGTAAGGATGTAGGGGCTTATCTCACTAGGGGTAAGATAGATGCTGCCTACAGGAAAATTAAAGGACCTTTGGAGATAAGAGAACCACTTGTATGAACATCAAGAGCTCAGATGGAAACCCAGTTCTAAGCAAAGAAGGGAAAGCAGAAAGGTGGAAGGAGTATATAGAGGGTCTATATAAGGGCGATGTACTTGAGGACAATATTATGGAAATGGAAGAGGATGTAGATGAAGATGAAATGGGAGATACGATACTACGTGAAGAGTTTGACAGAGCACTGAAAGACCTGAGCCGAAACAAGGCCCCCGGAGTAGACAACATTCCATTGGAACTACTGATGGCCTTGGGAGAGCCAGTCCTGACAAAACTCTACTATCTGGTGAGCAAAATGTATGAAACAGGCGAAATACCCTCAGACTTCAAGAAGTATATAATAATTCCAATCCCAAAGAAAGCAGGTGTTGACAGATGTGAAAATTACCGAACAATCAGTTTAATAAGCCACAGCTACAAAATACTAACACGTATTCTTTACAGACGAATGGAAAAACTAGTAGAAGCCGACCTCGGGGAAGATCAGTTTGGATTCCGTAGAAATACTGGAATACGTGAGGCAATACTGACCTTACGACTTATCTTAGAAGAAAGATTAAGGAAAGGCAAACCTACGTTTCTAGCATTTGTAGACTTAGAGAAAGCTTTTGACAATGTTGACTGGAATACTCTCTTTCAAATTCTAAAGGTGGCAGGGGTAAAATACAGGGAGCGAAAGGCTATTTACAATTTGTACAGAAACCAGATGGCAGTTATAAGAGTCGAGGGACATGAAAGGGAAGTGGTTCGGAAGGGAGTAAGACAGGGTTGTAGCCTCTCCCCGATGTTATTCAATCTGTATATTGAGCAAGCAGTAAAGGAAACAAAAGAAAAATTTGGAGTAGGTATTGAAATCCATGGTGAAGAAATAAAAACTTTGAGGTTCGCCGATGACACTGTAATTCTGTCAGAGACAGCAAAGGACTTAGAAGAGCCCTTGAACGGAATGGATAGTGTCTTGAAAGGAGGATATAAGATGAACATCAACAAAAGCAAAACGAGGATAATGGCATGTAGTCGAATTAAGTCGGGTGATGTTGAGGGTATTAGATTACGAAATGAGACACTTAAAGTAGTAAAGGAGTTTTGCTATTTGGGGAGCAAAATAACTGATGATGGTCAAAGTAGAGAGGATATAAAATGTAGACTGGCAATGGCAAGGGAAGCGTTTCTGAAGAAGAGAAATTTGTTAACATCGAGTATAGATTTAAGTGTCAGGAAGTCATTTCTGAAAGTATTTGTATGGAGTGTAGCCATGTATGGAAGTGAAACATGGACGGTAAATAGTTTGGACAAGAAGAGAATAGAAGCTTTCGAAATGTGGTGCTACAGAAGAATGCTGAAGATTAGATGGGTAGATCACATAACTAATGAGGAAGTATTGAATAGGATTGGGGAGAAGAGAAGTTTGTGGCACAACTTGACCAGAAGAAGGGATCGGCTGGTAGGACATGTTCTGAGGCATCAAGGAATCACCAATTTAGTATTGGAGGGCAGCGTGGAGGGTAAAAATCGTAGGGGGAGACCAAGAGATGAATACACTAAGCAGATTCAGAAGGATGTAGGTTGCAGTAGGTACTGAGAGATGAAGAAGCTTGCACAGGATAGAGTAGCATGGAGAGCTGCATCAAACCAGCCTCAGGACTGAAGACCACAACAACAACAAAGTTGAAATTTAATGCTGATGCTGACAACGCCTTTACTGATTTACATCATTTGATACGGTCAACTTGAAGCCACGCTTTAAGATCTTAAAAGATACATCTGCATCTACATCTACATCTAAATGGATACTCTGCAAATCGCATTTAGTACCTGGCAGAGGGTTCATCGAAGCACCTTCACAATTCTCTATTATTCCAATCTCATATAGCACGCGGAAAGAATGAACATCTATATCTTTCCGTACGAGCTCAGCTTTCCCTCAGTTTAGCATGGTGATCGTTCCTCCCTATGAAGGCCGGTCTCAACAAAATATTTTCGCATTCGGAGGAGAAAGTTGATGATTGGAATTTCGTGAGAAGATTCCGTCGTAACTAAAAACGCCTTTCTTTCAATGATGTCCAGCCCAAGTCCTGTTTCATTTCTGACACTCTCTCCCATATTCGCTATAACACCTTCTCGATGTACTCCGTCAGTCCCGTCTGGTAAGGATCCCACATCGTGCAGCAGTATTCCAAAAGAGGATGGACAAGCGTAGTGTAGGCAGTCTCTTTAGTAGGTCTGTTTCATTTTCCAAGTGTCCTGCCAATAAAACGCAGTTTTTGGTTAGCCTTCCCAACAACATTTGCTATGCGTTCCTTCCAGTTTAAGTTGTTCGTAATTGTAATGCCTAGGTATTTAGTTGAATTTACAGCCTGTAGATTTGACTGATTTATCATGGCACCGAAGTTGAAAGGATTCCTTTTAGCACTCATGTGGATGACCTCACACTTTTCGGTATTTAGGGTCAACGGCCAATTTTCGCACCATTCAGATATCTTTTCTAAATCGTATTGCAGTTTGTTTTGATCTTCTGATGACTTTATTAGTCGATAAACGACAGCGTCATCTGCAAACAACCGAAGACAGCTGCTCAGACTACATAGATAAGGAACAGCAAAGGGCCTATAACACTACCTTGGGGAACGCCAGAAATCACTCATGTTTTACTCGTTGACTTTCCGTCAATTACTACGAACTGTGACACCTCTGACAGGAAATCACAAATCCAGTCACATAACTGAGACGATATTCCATAAGCACGCAATTTCACTACGAGTCGCTTGTGTGCTACCGTGTCAAAAACTTTCCGGAAATTCAGAAATACGGAATCGATCTGAAATCCCTTGTCAATAGCACTCACCACTTCATACAAATAAAGATGTTTTCTAAACCCATGTTGACTTTTCCTCGAGGTAATTCATAATGTTCGAACACATTATATGTTCCAAAATCCTGCTGCATATCGACGTTAACGATATGGGCTTATACAGTATACACATGGATTGGAAAGGCAGAAAAAATTAAACACATTAAAAACAATAGTGTGACGATAGAGATTAATGACACGCCGATGATTCTACATCTTCATCTGCATACATACACCATAATCCACCTCACGGTGCGTGGCGGGGGGTACTTTGCACCACAGTTAGTCATTTCCTTTTCTGTTAAACTCACAAACAGAGTGAGGGGAAAACGACTATGTATATGCCTCCGCACGAGCCCTAATGTCTTTTGTGTTCGTGAAACCTACGCGAAATGTACGTAGGTGTCAATAGAACCGTTCTGCTTTTAACTTCAAAATCCGGTTCTCTTAATTTTCTCGACAGTGTTACTCAAAAATAATGACACCTTCCCTTCGTGACTACCATTGGAGTTCCCGAAGCATCTCCCTACTATCTGTGTATTGTTAGAACCTACCGATAACAAATCTAGCAGCCTGCCTCTGAATTGCTCTGCTGTCTTCCTTTGATCGGAGCGGGTGCTGATCCCAAACAGTCGAGCAGTACTCAAGAATAGGTCACACTAGCATCTTGCATTCTGTCTCCTTCACAGGTGAACCACACTTTCCTAAAATTCTGCCAATAAAGCGAAGTCGACCATTCGCCTTCTCCACCGCAAACCTCACATGCTCGTTCGATTTCATGCAGCGCAACGATTAGATATTTAATCGTTGGACTGTGTCAAGCAGCGCACTAATTATGCTGTATTCGAACATTACGGAATTGTTTTTCCTGCTCCGAACTGATGTACATTTTTCTACATTTAGAGCTAGCTGCCATTACCACACCAACTGGAAATGTTTTATGTCATCTTTTATCCTCTTACAACCTCTCAACGACGACAACTTCCCATACACCACAAGCATAATCGGCAGCCGCAGTCTAAAAAAAAAAAAAAAAATGGTTCAAATGGCTCTGAGCACTATGGGACTCAACATCTTAGGTCATAAGTCCCCTAGAACTTAGAACTACTTAAACCTAACTAACCTAAGGACATCACACACACCCATGCCCGAGGCAGGATTCGAACCTGCGACCGTAGCAGTCCCGCGGTTCCGGACTGCAGCGCCAGAACCGCTAGACCACCGCGGCCGGCCAGCCGCAGTCTGCTGGCCCACTCCGCCTGTTAGACAACTTTATATGTACTGGATATAGAAAATGATACCGGTTCTGTCACATTTTCCTGGAGCGCTCCTGACGATACCCCTGTCTCTGATGAACACATGCCGTCTTGGACAACGTACTGGGTTCTATTACACGGTCTAGTCACATTAATGTGACCACCACCTATGTTCGAAGTGAACGTGTAACAAACTCTCACAAATGGCAGGTGGCAGCACTAGCAATGAAACGTATAAGGATGTAACAAAAACGCACGGCACAAATTACAAGACACATTCTTCATACGTAGACGAAGAAATTAAGTTATGTGAACACGGGTTAGACACACGTTGTATCCATGTTACAACTCATTTTTTCCAACTCACTAATCATGGGAAATACACAAGAACAGAACGATAAAGTCCAGGGGGTCATGCATGCTTGGTGAATTCTAGTTAGGTTGTGCAACGACAGTGTTTTGTTTTACACGTCCTCTTTGCCATGCGACGTACGTCATTGCTTGTTTAAAGGTAACATCAACTGCTCCAGCGATCAGTACGACCGTTGTAAGCACACGGATTACTACGTGTACTTAATCATAGACTTGGCTCCTGCAGTCGCAGTGTACACAAATGCAAAGATGGCAGATGTCCATTTGATGTACAGATTAGCTGATGGCGGTGGCGCTCGCGCTCAACGTTTGTACCGGGGGAGATTCGCGGGACGAAGGTGTCCCAATAGGAAAACGTTTTAAGCCATTGCTCGTCGGATTAGGGAACATGGAGCATTAAAAGCTGATACTAGCGACCGTGGGTGGCCTAGAAGGACAAAGACACCGCAACGGGTGGCGAAAATTCTTCATGCACTTGACGACGACCCTAGTGTCAGTACAAGACACATAGCTGCAACTCTGGATGTTGGCCACATGACTGTCTGGTGAATGTTACACGAGGACAAGCTGTACCCATAGCATTTACAGCTTGTGCAGGCACTATCAGCAGCTGATTTTCCTACACGAGTACTCTTCTTGATTGGTTTATTCAACAGAGCGTCAATCCTAATTTTAGTGCAACGACGCTGTTCACCGCTGCGTCATTTCACCGAGATCAAATGGCAAATTTTCACAATCGACACGTATGGACAGACATAAGTCCTCACAAAACTGTTGAAGTAAATCTTTGCTCGAAGGTTTTCTGTCAATGTTTAGCTGGAATTAATGGTGACTGTTTGGTAGGGCCTTACTTTCTTCCATCCAGGTTTAATAGACGAAGTTATCATAATTTCACAGAGAATGTTCTAAATAATCTGTTAGCAGATGTGTCTTTAGCTAGCTGTGCGACAAAATGTGTACTTCATGCACGAAGGAGCACCTTCTCATTTTATTCAGTTGCAGATGGATAGGTAGGGATGGACTAATTTGCTGGCCTCCTCACTCTCTGGACCTAAATGCACTGGACTTTTATTTGTGGGGGCATTTGAAAGGTCTTGTGTATGGAACCCCAGTACAGGATGTTCGGAGTCTCCGTGCCCGTATTATGGAAGGCTGCGAAACCATACGCAGTACTCCAGGGATACATCAGCGCATCCGAAATTCGCTACAACTGGGGTTGATGCATGTATTGGAGCCCATGGTTGGCATATTGAACATCCCCTGTGAAAAAGAGTTGCATGTGGCATGCTACTGAGTTCTGTTCGTATGTGTTTCCCATGAATAATGAGCTGGAGAAAATGAGTTGCAACATGGAAGTAAAGCGTTTCCAGGCCCATTTTCATATAACATAATTTCTTCGTCTACGTGTAAGGAATGTGGCCTGTAGTTCGTGCATTACATTCTTGTTACATCCCGTATAAAGCGTGTCGAGGAGGGGTGCGAGCTAATATCCTAAAGATGTTCGGGCTACACCCCGTATAAAGCGTGTCGAGGAGGGGTGCGAGCTAATATCCTAAAGATGTTCGGGCTCACATGCGGTCCCTCTTCGTCGAAATGTCTTGGCTCGAACTCGTATAGGGGTTGAACCGTACGTGTCGCATCACACGCCCTAAAATAGACACTTGTGACCCTTTGGTTAAATTGTCTGGCTGATGGCAAGTTCGCGAAATACAAAGTTAACATAACATGTAATAACAGTAATAATAAAATCGGGAACTTGGAACTTGACCACACAATTGCGATTTGGTGGTAATAATGTTTATTCCGAAAGCAAACTAATAACTCCACCTCGTTAACTATGCGAAAAGTTAGAGTTCACAACAGGCGCGGCTGCTCACCGCTCAGAGACTAAGTCCCGCGATACCACACATCGCGAAATTTTCTAAGTCGTTTCGCTTCCTAGCTACCTAAAGGCCGACCGTCTGCTTTCGCGGTCTACATCCGAACTGTACCCTTTGGTGTCCCCAGCCAAACTGTCCCTCTGCACGTCTCCGGCCGCGTTTCCCGCGCGCCGAATATCCTCGCTCAGCTGACTAGGGCAGTTCTCTTTATTGAAGTCGTCCATCTGATTGGCTACAGCTTATTCTACTTTATTTCACTTTTTTGTTTAAATAATCGAAGCTTGACCACTTTCACGTTCTAAATAAAGTAACAATAATATCCATTACATAATAAACGTTAAATTCTTTTACATAAAACCAATATAATTTCTTTCTTAACTTTGTCACGGCCAGTAGCCTTGCACCAATGTGCTTTCTGATAAATAAATAAAGAACAAAAGTAAGTATTATGCACTAAACTTTACAACAAATATTCTATTACCTAATGATTCAATAAGGTGTCATGCTGTCATCGTTCAGTGTGCTTTGTGTGGAGGAAATGAAGATCTGATGCTTAACTGAAAATACTGATAATTTACTATATATTTTAAACAAATAAAGTTACAGAGTTGACATTTACAACGTTTGTCATTTTAAAGATGCGCTTCTATATGAAATGTCTTTCGTTAAGCGTTCAGATTTTAGCATTCGCGTCTTTGTTACAAAATTTGTGAATTTCACTTTAACAGTAAATCCTAAACTATTATAGAGATGATCAATATTCATGTTTTACTGGGATAACCATGAAAATTTATGTATGATGGTAGATTAAAATTACTGTGGCTCCATTCCCTGCATTACTACAGAGTTAAATGGTTTTCATAAATGTTTCCCCTTATGACCGATCTTAGGTCCGCCATATGTAACACTGCTACGTCTGCTTGGCCACAAAGGCTTCTACTGGGTTTCCCTATGCTGTAGGTTCTCGTCTGTCTCACTCGTGCACATATAGCGCTTAGGCATGAACAGACAATAGAAGCCAGTGAATTTCCCCATCTCGTGGTGAATCTGCGCCCTTTGTGGCACACGGTCCTGAACGACAGGTGTCGTTTCACAATTCATGTAGGCTGACTCTTTCGGCCATATACTTAAATGAGAGCGCAATGCTCGTTAATTCACAGGAGGAACGGCAGGGAAACAGTGCAGTCGCTGTCGTAATGCAGAAACAGAGCGATTTATCTGACATGGAAGAGGGCATGCTCATTGGCTTTTGAACCAAAGATAGAAGCATTTCTGAAACGGCTATGTTTGTAAGCTGTTCGCGTGCCGCTGTCGTTAAGGTAACTGTGCATGTCAAAATGGCGCCGTCCAATACCGGTGCCGAGGCAGTGCGGTGCACAACGGGTCATAGATGACAAGTGTGAACAATGGCTGCTGAAATGTATACGGGCTAATAGCCGTGCGGTTGTTGAGCAACTGACAGCCCAGACGAACCAAGAGGCTACCAACGGTGTCTCCTCAACGACAGTTAGGCAAACATTGCTTCGTATGGACCACCGCAGCAGGCGCCTAATTCACGTGCCCATGTTGACCGCTGTTCCTCGGCGACGAAGGCTGGAATATTGTGCGGGTATACCGTAACTGGACCCCGCTGAGTGGCGGCAAGTGGCCTTTTCAGATGAAACATGTTTTATGCTGCACTGGATAAATGGCCATTGGCGTGTACGGCTCTGTAGGAATTGACGGAAGGCTTCATGCCGGAATAGGGAGCATTATGGTCTGGGGAATGTTTCGTGCCAATCCCTGGGTAATCTCGCTATTCTGGAAGGTGAAACCTTCCCGGCTCCTCTATATCTCTCTTTTTTTTACGTAACCTTCCCTTCTACAATAACCTATGAAACCTTTCCTTAGGATTTCTATCTCTTGCTTAATAATAACAAATGAAATCTTCCCTTTGAAATTTATTCTCTTTCTCAATCTTCGCATACAAGTTTAATTCTTCTTATTAAAAGTGATTTTCTGATTATTTCGACGAAACATAGAATGCGTCGTCGTCGTGGCCCTCAGTCGTTATCTGCAATAACCCAAAACTGTTCCTTACCTTTTTTACTGTTACTGGGTCGCCATCTGACTGCTACATCGAACTGCGACATGAATATACTTACTCTGGTTTACTATACTCTATTAACTGCTGGTGGGCTGTCATAATAAGTGGCTGTATTTATTACCAAAGCTGACGTTATTCTTTAATAGCAAAGCTGACGTTATTCTTTAATTAATTTGACTGAAGTTACGTAATTCATAGTTACACTTTTTCTTGACAACAATAAAATTTTTGCAAAGTTTTACGTTGATGGTTTTTGGGATGGATTGTAATCAGTAATGCAACATTGCTGGCAAAAATTAATTATATTCTGAAAACGCTTCAAATATTTACTGTTGGTAATGAAATGATTTTACAGACGTTCAAATGGGACTTACTTTTTACAATAATCTTACAACTAGCACTGCGTAAACATACCTTCAATAGTCTTGAGTTTCGCAAAGAAAATAATTCAATAATATTACTTCCTCTTACGATAATATTTAGTTGATGTCTCTGTACATCCGTTTATAATCTGTTGTAAATCATTGCTGGTGGCTGGCAGGCACACTACTCCTCTTAACCTCTCGCTTCAGACCTGCTACCAACTCGCTTCACATCTCGCTTACTACTGACTTCCTACGAATGCTAAAGTGCCGGGTCTCCTGCCAACAATGCTTTCTGGTGCAGACAATCCCAGCTACCATTGCAAAATGTATCAATGCGCGGTCTTTCCTGCTCTTTTCTTAAAATTTATCCATAGGCGGTCTCTCCTGCCCTTTTTAAAATTATATTAATTTGCGGTCTCTCTTGCCAACAATACTTTGGTGCAGACATTCCCTGCTACCACAGTTATTTCCAACATGACAAATATTAACTATTCCTATTTAATCTTATTAATAAAATATAAACATCTTTCATAAATTGTGGTTTGACAATAGACAATAGAAATGTACACATCTTACCAAGGTACAATGGATCAACACAAGTATGTATGTATCCTTGGGGACCACGTCCATTCTTACATGCAGTTTGTTTTTCCTCGGTGAGCTGGCATCTACCAGAAGAAACTGCAACGTGCCACATTGTTCGCATAGTACGTGCGTGTTTCGAAGGGCACCAGGATGAGTCTGCCATACTCCCCTGGCCACCAAACTCCCAGGATTTAAACGCAATAGAAACTCTGCGGGAGCACCTCGATCGGGCTGTTCGCGCCGTAAATCCCCAACCGAGAAACGTAGGGCAGCCGTGTACGGGACTGGAGCCGGCATGGCTCCACATCCCTGTCCAGCACTTCAATGACTCTCCTCTTGGAAGTGTTGCAGTGGTCCGCACTGTAAAAGATGGCTGTTCGGTCCTTTGAAAGACGGTCATATTAATGTGACTGGACAGTTTAGCTACTTAAAAAGTCTTCGAGCCACTTACATGTCTGGAGACCTGATACGTAGTCACGTACCTTCGTTAACTGTCTGCTGTGGGGCACTGCGCATAACGCTTTTTTGGAAACCTAGGAATATGCAGTCAGCCTGAAGCACTTCATCCATGGTCTACAGGGGCAAGCTTAGTTCGCACGAGCGATGCTTTCTGAAACCTTGCAGTTTTGTGGACAAAAGCTTTTTTGTCTCAAGGAGGTTTATTTTATTCGAACTGAGAATATGTTCGAGAATTCTTTAGAAAACCGATGTTACAGATATTTGTCTGTAATTTTCCGGATCTGATCCTTTGCCCTTTCGCCTGCGGTTTTTTCCAGTCGCTCGGGACTGTAGTGGGCGAGAGACTCGCGACGAATGCAAGCTACGAAAGGAGCCAGTGCCGTAGCTTACCAATTGCAACACCGAAGTGAGTTTCCATCCGCACATAGCGACTTCTTTATTTTCAACTCCCTCAATTACTTTTCTATGCCCAAGGATGCCTATAACTATGTCCTCCACACGTGAGTCTGTGCGATGGTCAAACTACGGTTTGTTTGTAACGATCCTCCTGCTTCAGCAATTTCTTAAAAGCGGAATTTAAAACTTTAGCTGTCTTACTGCTATTATCTGTTGTCACACCAGACTGGTCACGAGTGACTGCATAGAAGCCATCGACCCGCTAGCGATTTTACGTAGGACCAGAATTTTCTCGGGTTCTCGGCCAGTTCTTTTGCTAAGGTATGACGGTGGCAGTAGGTTGCTTTGCACATCGAACTTTTTATAGATGCACAAATCTCTAGTTATTTCTGCCCGTCGCCATTTGCGCGTTGTCTTTTGAACCGAGAGAGAAACAGTCTTGGCTTCCTCAACATTTTTCGTATTTTGTTATTAAATCACAGTGGATCTTTCCCCTCCTTAATCCAGTTACTCGGCACATACGTCTCCAGATCACGAGTTACAATTCGTTTAAACTTTGCTCGTAATTGCTCTATGTCCATCTTATTAGAGCCAAATGATGTCCATTCCCTGTCTAATTCGGATCCTCACAACTGCTTATCTGTTCTTTCGAGCAAAAATATTCTCCTAGCCTTCTCGATTGGTTTATTAACTTTAGTAACCATTGTCGGTATGTTGACATCATGGTCACTATTCCTTGTCTCTATACTGACACCGTCGATAAGGTCAGGCCTGTTTGTAGCTGCAAAGTTTAAAATATTTCCATTGCGTGTGAGCTGTCGAACTATCTGCTCAAGACAGATATCGGAACACGTGTTCAAAAGTACTTCACAAGACTGCCTGTCCGTATCTCCTGCAGTCAACCCAGAGACGTCCCAGTCTATAGCCGGTAGTTGAATATCGCCTCCAAGTAATATTACGTGATCTCTTTACTTCTGCACTACTGCGAGTAGATTCTCTTTGAATTTTTATGTAATCGTGTAGGAAGACATACATCACATAATCAAAACAGTACACAGATAATTACACTGTAGGAAATACTGCAACCATCACAAGTTGTTTTTCAAATGGTTTTATTGTACGGTTACTAGTTTCGGGCCTGAGCCCATCGTCAGATGGTAGCGTTGAATTCTTTGCAAATTTTACATTCGTATCCTAAAATATAACAAAGTTTTTGTGGCTGCATAGTTTACAAAAGGTTTTACATTTGCATGCTAAAATACAAAAAAGTTTTTGTGATTATATACCTATACATTTATACTATATATCCTCTATACATTGTACTTACTTCATGAAAAGAAAAGCTCTCCTTGCATACTGTAAGTCAGAGGTTTGGTTTTCTTTTATGATCCATGCTGATCAATTAACTGAACTGAATACAAGGTGGCGGATACATTTGTTTTCACCCGCTGGTGATTTGATGTGCTGAAAAATGTAATATGTGTATACATATTTGGAGCTACTGCAGAGATACTTCTTTGTCGTGCAGATAATTCTGTACGGTTATACATTTAATTAATTAGGTTTGAAAGATACTGGTAATGGCCAGTGATGAATTTTTCTCTGTTAATTAATCATTATTTCTGTCATTTGAAATTAAAGGAGCTGTATGAAATTTTGGAAGTGCATTTAGTTTTTTAATTCTAGTTGGCCATTCAAGTAACTATCAGATTTATTGTGTTTGTGGTTATATATTTCTAATTCTTCTAACAAAATCATCTGCACTCCGTTTTCTGCAACATTTAATATCTCTGTTTTCTTCAATGCTTATCTCTGTGTTCCCGTTTAGGGCCAAATGAGCAGCGAAAGTTGACTTATATAGCTTGTTGAGCCTCAGACCATCCATGTGTTCTAACGAAATTGGATAAAATAACATAGATAATTTCAGTCTGGTACTTCCAGTAACATCTGTCTGTACAAAGCATTTAATACTGGAAGTACCAGACTGAAATTATCTATGTTATTTTATCCAATTTCGTTAGAACACATGGATGGTCATTTTAAATGCTGTATGACCAATATTTAGTCACTTCACACGCTTCGTGGGTTACTGAAATAATTTCTACTAGGAAGCATGTTGTTAGACACAGCTTGCAAATGGGGGGATGATCCGTGGTTTCTTCTTCTCCGCATTCGCACAGGATGCAGTCCCAAGAAAATCCCCACTTCTTCAGGTTTGTATTGTACCTGCCGACTCCAGATCGTAGTCTGTTGAGCGTTCTCCATGTCAGTCAGATTTCTCACCCGGTATCATCCATTCTGTGATGCTGCGATCTCGGTTACGGCAGGAGTTTTGTATGAATGCTGAAGGTTGTTCAGTGAAGGTTTCTGCAGTGTGGAGGAAACTTCCTCTTGCTTGAGGGGGCAGTTGTTGCTGAGTACCCATTCAAGTAATGGGTCTCTAGGTTCCTTGCTTTATATCTTTCTAGTCGGGCGGTATATTCTCGGCGGACGTCCGGGGATGGGATAGTTGCTACGCAGTAGACGTTTAGAAGTGATCTCAGGCAGCCCTGTGATAATTCTGCAGGTCTCGTTTAAAGCAACTTCAGCCTGTCTGGTACGACTGGGGCTGTACCAGACAGTACAGACAAATTCTGCTGCAGAGTAACAGAGGGCAAAGACTGGTGTTCTCATAATACGAGACTGTGTTTCTTTGAATGACTCTAAGACTGTCACAGCGAAATCAGGTGCCTGAGAAGAAACGTCCAACAGTTAACTTGATTTCACCTACACCAGTTATACGCGCCCAGATAGCTTCACAGTCAGATTTAAATTCTACCTCAATAGTGACAATATTTTTGTCGGCTGCAGTAAACATTCCCCTTCCAATGGCGTCTAATCTGTCTTTCCGGTATACGTTTCATGGCTCGCTAAATATTTAGAGTTTTCACTTCTGGTTTCAGCCAGCTCTAGGTCTCGAGAACAATTTGAGCACGATAAATTTCTGGAGTGCAGTAAATCCGGGAACTTAGGCATTTTGACAGTCGAAGTGTCTTTACTCTGAACACCGTCCGATTTCGCTATAAGCGTCCCGTGCCGACGGACGACCGTTCGTCAGAGTATCTCAGACTACCGCCTTTTTTCTTTCTTTTTTTTAAACCACATAGTCATCAGTCTTCACCACTTTGGCCAGCCGCCCGTATGAACTGGATGGCCTCAGAATTAAAGCGACCGGTGTCATTGGTGCCGACGTGGGCCGCAACGTGCAGACGGCTGCACCCTGCACATTCAGCAGCCGCAGACGGGGCTACTTCCCCTCGGATGACATCCCCCGGCAGACGTAACTGCGTGCATATTGGATTTCTTTCTGAATCCGATTGATATTTCCCTAAGCGACTCCATGATGCGTTAAACAATGGAGCTCCCGATAGCAGACAAATCCCTCCCCCCACGTGCCTGCTCGGACCTTGCTGAAGTAGCAGCCCCCTGTCCACGCAAAGGGTGAATGAGCGAGGCCACATTGCCAGCCTCCAGATTGACCCTCCGCCTCGAGTGGGAAAAAAAAAAGAGAGAGAGAGAGAGGGAGAGAGAGAAAACCGCGACAACTGAAGTGCCCCATGCGATTCGCCAGAATCTCCGCCGCTGCTACATCTAGAAGCAGCTGCATCAATACCGTGGCCAAAGCACCTTCAGCTGTTAGAAGACTGCGGCCAGTTCTTCCTACGTCCACACACAGCACGCACCCGTTCCGTCCATGTCAGCACGACTAACTTAAGAAATAAACTATAGAAGCACACAGAGGAAGCTAAATATGCAGTTTGCTACCCTCCAGACGTTTCACCACTGGAGGCCGACGCCTTATTGGGCTGTGTTGCTGGCCGTTCAAAAGAAATTACAGTTGTTCTGCGTACTGCCTGGATATTTAATTTACAGTTACAAAAACACGAGATTACAACTGAGAACCGTGCATGGAATTTAAGAATTAAACTACGAAGAATACACAGAAAAAGCTAAATGCATAACTTGTTTTTTTGCTGTGCGTAACAGACGACAGCTGGTACTGATTGACTGACGGTGTTGAAACGTACAGTTGTTGACTCTTCAAAACAAACAAATGAATGACAACTGCGTTGAAGACTGCCTGAATCAATACTTTTAAAGTTTCATAAACGCAAGATTACACATCTGAAACAGATGAACACGCACATAATTAAAGAATCATGTATCCAGCTTGTCAGTCAATGACGACCCTTTCTTGTATAGTACAGTGTCATCAGCAAATAATCATCGTTTCCTGTCCACCCTATCCAGCATATCGCCAACGATTTCAAACTCAGACGCGCTGATGTATCCCAGTAGTATTGTGTACAAGTGACACTGCCTTCCACAAAACTAGCACAAAGAATCCTTGCATGCTGCAGCTTCCAAATCTCCCACAAATGGAAGTCTAGAGGGCTTAGATCCAGAGTCTTACATTTAGTGGCAAACGGGGGTCGACAATGATACGTAGTAGCTCCATCATGCATGAAATAAAAGTTTCATCTCATTGATAAAGGTGCATCCTCTAGCAAATCAGATAGAGTGTTTCTCGTGATTAATATACAAGGATTAATTACAGGAAATGAGTTCCAACATAGGAATAAAGTGTTTGCGCATCCAAATCCATACAACAAACTTTCGTCTTCTGTATGTAAAGAAAGTGCATGAATTTTCGGCAGCATCGTTTTGTTACACCCTGCATGTATTCACCGGTTCCCTCGAAATAGTCTTTGACAACGAACTAGTAGGTCGCGTGCCGTCCTTCGATAATAATCGAAGACGGCTGAGGTCGATGCATATTCCTGGACTCAAAGCACCCAGCACGCAATGTTCAAGGACCCTAATGACCTCTTTCGAAAAATTACTATGTACTCTCACTGCTCCGAGTTCAAGTTATTGCAACAAGTTTTCGAAACAAACCGTTAAGCATCAAAATGACATTAAAAAGTAACAGCGTCGAAATTTAGCGTAGAACTATTCTGTAGTAATATATTATCAAAAAACATAGGCTAACTTCTGCGGATAATTTTAGAGGCATCATCATCACTTTTCTGCCTGTATTAGCAGGTCCTTTGCGTTTCCACTTTCTGTGATCCATTGCTTCCTTATTAATGCTGCTGTACATGCTGTCATCCTGCAAATCATCCAGGATCTGATACCTCGTCCTTCTTCGCCTCCTTTTTCCTTCGACATATATCTCTAAGAGTTATTATAAGCCTCTCGAACTTCCTTAATGTATGCCCACTCCAGTTTCTTGTCCTTCTTTTTATTATATCTGTTAATTACCTTTCCTCTCCAACTCTTTCCAGTACCCCCTCAATTTCTGCTCTATTCATCCAACTTATTCTTTCTACTCTCCAGCATGTCCACTTCTCGAAAGCCTCTGCCTTGCTCTGTCCTCACTGTCCACGTTTCAGCGCCATGTAGGAGGACACTCCATACGAAAAATTCTGTTCGTCTTTTCCTCGAATCTGTCTCAATATTGCTACAGAAAACTCTCCCTTTCTTACAATATGCCCCTTCGTCATAGCTATCCTGGTTTTAATTTCTGTGCTTCTCTTCCAATCATTTTCAATCCTGCTTGCTAGGTTTTAAAGCTTTGCTCATGTTCTAACATTTTCCCATACAGCATAATCTCTACCCTTTTATTTCCTCCTAGTGCTATTATTTTTCTTTTCTTCGTATTAACTTTCATTCCACAACTCTTTCTTTAGGTTTGACGGTGTCCACTATATCCTGTGATTCTTTTTGACCCGTTACTAGAAGGACCATGTCGTCTGAAAACCTCAAACACCATATTTTTCATCTTCTAATTTTTATCCCCTTGTCAAATAGTGGGCCATGGGAAGTCATATTTTCTCAGTACAGATTGAAAATGGTAGGAGAAAGGCAGCAGTCCTGTCCTACTCCTTTTCCTAGTTGGTACTTTCTCGACTCACTTTCACTGACGCTTTTTATGTTAAAAACAATGAGTATGTAAGTAAGGACTGGTTTTTCAGTCCAGTCTCTTTTCTCTCTTTATGCTTGCAAACTTATCCCAAAAATTTTTCATCACTTTAAAACAAATATAAAGGTCTCTTCTCACACTAAATCTCTCTCTCAAAATTCGCAAGAGTCGTATTGTATCTAAAATGCTTCTGGATGTCACTTGTCAGGTTTCTGGAGTAGAGATGACGAGAACGCGCGATGGCATTGCGATATTACCAGATTTCAGGCTTGACTAAATTCAAGAAATATTCATAAATACTTTACTTATTTCTGAAAATACGAGCTAAAATTTTACTCTTACCAGCATAATCGGTACATTCGAATCCACCCAGTATCCTATGTTAAAACGGAAGGACGCTTTTATGCGAAGTTATTAAATAGCCTAAAGTCAAAAGGATGGGAAATGTGAATAAGCCAAATGTTCAATGTAAAAACATTAGGAAAAGTTATGAATAGTAGAACTGTCCCACTTGTCCTCCCTACTTATCGTCCCCCCTCCTCCCCCAAAAATGGGGGAATTGCAAATTAATCCGCTTGTACTGAAATAAAATGTCGGTACAGTCAAGGAGGTCCAGGTACCCTCCGTCCTTCCCAGTACAATCTAATACAAGGCTCTAACAGTGTCTGTAAAATAATGTGCAAACACTTCTCAGAATATTTCATGCCCGCCCCACACTTCGAATCTTTGAAACAATGATGCGCAGAAGTCTACATCTTAATTTCGTCACCGTCCTATTCAGTTTGAGGTGCCGATCTCTCAACGCGTCGGGTTCCACCGGTGAGATCGTAGGCTTGAGTCTGAGCATCAGCATTTCTTCACAGTTTTAACTACAGTCACTATTTTTGTGGTGTTTAAATTTTTCCAGTATATCCACCTCCGTAGCCGAGATCACCGACGAGCGCGTCTGCAGTGCTGGTCGGCTCTAAGGTACCCAGTTCGGTTATTTGTGGTGGCAAAATTTTTCAAGGCCAATATTAGGCCAGTAAATGTGTTGTAAAGGTCCTGATCATCTTGTCTTAAACAAACTTCCTGGATTAAATTTCAAACTTTTCTGTAGTGTCTCATCGACTAAGGACATGGGACACTGCTCACGGCGATCGAATGCAGATGTTAAGCTCGGTGGCGTCCTTGGTGATATTAGGGAGAAGTAGGCTATGTACCGGCACCGGATTTCACCATCTCCCTTCTCACACAGACGTGATACAGCACTGTACCGACACCCACTAGAGTCACCGTGTTTGGTGACATCGCGGTGAACGCACATTGGAAGCGTGTATTCGTCATCGCCATACTGGCGTATCACCCGGCGTCATGGTATGGGGTGCCATTGGTTACACGTCCCGGTCACCTCTTGTTCACATTGACGGCACTTTGAACAGTGGACGTTACATTTCAGGTATGTAACGACCCGTGGCTCTACGCTTAATTCGATCCCTGTGAAACCCTACATTTCGGCAGGATAGTGCACGACCGCATGTTGCAGGTCCCGTACGGGCCTTTCTGGATACAGAAAATGTTCGACTGCTGCCCTGGCCAGCACATTCTCCAGATCTCTCACCAACTGAAAACGTCTGGTCTATGGTGGCCGAGCAACTGGCTCGCCACAATACGCCAGTCATTACTCTTAATGAACTGTGGTATAGTGTTGAAGCTGCACACCTGTACACGCCATCCAAGCTCTGACTCAATGCCCAGGCGTATCAAGGCCGTTATTACGGCCAGAGGTGGTTTTTCTGGGTACTGATTTCTCTGGATCCATGAACACAAGTTGCGTGAAAATGTAATCACAAGTCAGTTCTAGTATAATATATTTGTCCAATGAATACCCGTTTATCATCTGCATTTCTTCTTGGTGTAGCAATTTTAATGGCCAGTAGTGTACTTATACTAGTAATGAGTGTGTAATCTATATAGGCCCATAGGTTGTATCGGGTATAAGTGTACCGAGAGAAGTGACGCAGTGGTTAGCACACTGGGCTCACACACGGGAGAACGACGATTCCAAATCACGCCCAGCCATCATGGTTTAGCTTTTCCGTGATTTCCCTAAATCTCTTCAGGCAAATGCCGCGATGGTTCCTTTGAACTTCCTTACCCATCCTTCCCTTATCCGATGGGACTGATGACCTCGCTGTTTGGTCCCAACCAACCAACCTACATAAGTGCAGATATTTCTATCAGTGACATGACTTTTCTATTGGTGACTGATGATGGCGTAGTGAACAACATTACAGCGGTATTTAAGTCATTTGCCGACTAATAATTATAACTATTATAACTCTTACACTTTAAGATTACTCGGTACCTGCACTTAAGTGTGGCAAGAGCACGTCATGAATGCATGTTTTTCGTGGGCAGCCGACTATATGCTGAAATGTGGGCGAGTGGACACAAAACGAATAGTCTATTCCGACAGGTGTACTTCACTTAGTGGTGCAGTTACGACCATGCAAAAAAGTCGTAAAGTTTTTTTCATGTTTGTGGGAAGACTGTTCGACATAGAGAAAAAACAACGAAGACACTGACAGAAATGTCATCAGCCACTAATATGCACGTTGGTCGGTTGGTTTGTTTCCGGGAAGGGACCAAACAGCGATGTCATCGGTCCCATCGGATAAGAGAAGGATGAGTAAGGAAGTCTGCCGTGCCCTTTCAAAGGAACAATCCCGGCATTTGCCTGAAGAGATTTATGGAAATCACGGAAAATACAAAACGGCGAAGAAAAAATCGCGCACTTGGCCTTCACAGCAATACAAAAATATCTCTCAGAAAAATTTCGTTCTGCGCATATTTCCGGCAGCAAATCGACGTTAAAGATTGGCAATCTGGCAACAGTGTAATCACATGTACTGTAACTACCTTTTTCAGAATATATGCGTATTGTTATGCAGTTGCTGCAATGGCTAGCGCTATGGGTTAGTATGCAGGAGATCAAGGGTTCGATTCTGGGTCGAAGCGTATTTGTTTATATTTGCTAAATGTATTCTGCGTGATACGGTATCTGTTGTATTAATCGTCACACAACGATTACAGTGGGTTTTCTACAAAACATGCGCTCGTACATACTGCGAATGCAACTACAATCATTTTGGCTAACTATCTTTTAAACAAGCCTTTGCCACGTCGTGGATTTGAAATGTTTCACACAACTGCATCTACTAGATTCCAAACCTGTTTTCTGTGTACCCTCTCCCAATGGCTCCATCGATTAGTACCAACTGTTAGTCTGGTCACGTTCAGGTCCACTACATTTTGTTTAGGCCTTGCGTCACCATTAGGGCTAGCAACGTGCTGTGCCAACGATTTCCAAATATCTATTATGTAAATGTCCGATACATTAGGCCTAAGAAACGGTGTAGACTACATATTATATGGAAGAATGAAACTGGCAAATAAAAACAAATACACCTCGACCCAGAATCGAACCCTTGACCTCCATACATACGAACCCAACATGCTGTCCACTGCACCAACTGCATAGTAATCCACCTACCCACTGACAGAGGTAGTTACCGTACTTGTGATTACAGTATTGCCAGACTGTCAATCTTTAACTTCCATTTACTGCCGGAAATATGCGTAGCACGAAATTTTGCGAAAGACATTTTTGTATTGCTAGTATGTAAGGCATATCCATGTTTAATTAACATATATTAGCTATACAAAAACGTCTGTCACAAAATTTCATCCTACGCATATTTCCGGCAGTAAATATATGCATATATGGTCAATGTTTAACGTCCATTTACTGCCGGATATATATATATATATATATATATATATATATATATATATATATAATGATGGTAGCCAAGAGCTGGTCAGCTACGGAAAAGGTGGTATCTGGCAGGAAAAGCAATAAAGTGAACAGGCGCCGCAACTAGAGAGCACAGAAGCTTCACCAGAATCCATACGTACTACAGATTAAAGCCCCGTGCCTCGTTTTTCCGTCTGTAAATGAAGGGCTAATCTTAGGAACTACTGTAATGCTTTTCATACAGTTTGAATAATACATAGACTAACTCACGAGGAACGCTACTGTATATAATTTACAAATATTTCGTGCAAACTGGCTGAGCTTCGACGAAGTTAGCGATTAAGTAGTGCCTCCTGCGGACTTCCCTGAGGTGCGCTGCTTAAATCGTTTAAGTTATTCTTGAGCAGGCCTGGCCAACATTTGCGCTCCCGGAGGTTTTCATCATATGTCTCTATTTTCTATTTTTTATTTTTCTGCTAAAACAATTACTTTTATTGCTGGATTAATTAAATACATTGTATAGTGCTAATACGGTGAACAGAACTACAAAAAGCATTACATACCGGCATTTAATATTATTTTATAAACTTACATAAATTTCGATTTTAGAATATAATTCTGGAACTGTGGTTCGTGATACAGTAAAATACATGGAGTTACGCAGATCTGTTAAACCCGAACGTTGGCAGAACTTCCTCAATTTCTGTCTGTGCAGTCGCCAAACATCAATATAAACGTTTTTCGTTTCTGTGATTATTATCACTTTTTGCCAAACGCTATTGGAAACTTCAAAAGATCCAAAGTTATTTTTATTGTGTTGGCAGAAGAGCCAACACCGTGTTGCTAGAGGAGGCCGAAATGCACGCGTTAAGCTCACGCAGACTGGCGTGAGGTCTGGATCAGTTAAGGGACTTGATAGTAGCAAATAAAGTACGTAGTTGATGTAATACTTAACTTTACTCCATAACTGGTGAACATTGCTCTTGTTGATGCATGAATGATAATCTCAATATAAACTGGTAATGGCGCCTTGCTAGGTCGTAGCAAATGACGTAGCTGAAGGCTATGCTAACTATCGTCTCGGCAAATGAGAGCGTATTTGTCAGTGTAGCTTCGCTAGCAAAGTCGTCTGTACAACTGGGGCGAGTGCTAGGAAGTGTCTCTAGACCTGCCGTGTGGCGGCGATCGGTCTGCAATCACTGACAGTGGCGACACGCGGGTCCGTCGTATACTAGCGGACCGCGGCCGATTTAAAGGCTACCACCTAGCAAGTGTGGTGTCTGGCGGTGACACCACAATTTTCAGAAGAGCCCTCACCACCACATCAAACGGACAGTCATTCCTGATTGCACACTGAATTACGATCAATGTTGCACCAAGAGTATAAGCGACCTTTTTATGTGAATTGAGCTACGAGCAAGGCTGATCTACATCTTTATCTACGTACATACTCTGTAAGCTACCACTGTACGGTGCATGGCGGGGGATACCACGTACTACTACTTCTAATTTCCTTTCCTATTTCACTCGCAAAAGGTGCGATGGAAAAACGATTGTCTATAAGCCTCTGTACGGGCCCTTATTTCTCTCATCCTATCTTCGTGGTCCTTAGGCGAAATGCACGTTGGCGGCAGTAAAATCGATCTGCAGTCGACCAAAATTTCCGCAATAGTGCCTCTCGAAAAGAGTATCATCTACCCTCCATGGATTTCCATTTGAATTCAAGAAGCATTTCAGTAATACTTGCATGCTAATAGACCCTACCAGCAGCCAACCTAGTAGTACGCAACTCAATTGCATCGATCGCTTCCTTTAATCCGACGTGGCGGTGATCCCAAAAGGTCAAGAATGGGTCGCTCCAGCTTTCTATACGCTGTTTGCATTACACTTTTCCAAAAATCTCACCACAGAACGAAGTCGAGCATTCACCTTCCCGACTATCAACCTGATGTGCTCATTCCATTTCATATCGCTATTTAACAGATGTGACTGTGTCAAGCAGCAGATTACTAATGCTGTATTCGAACATTTTTAGACTGTTTTCCCACTCATCCGCCTTAACAGACATTTTCGTGCATTTAGAGAAAACAGCTATTTTGTTTGCGTCATCCTGTATGGCTCAAATGGCTCTGAGCACTATGGGACTTAACTTCTAAGGTCATCAGTCCCCTAGAACTTAGAACTACTTAAACCTAACTAACCTAAGGACATCACACACATCCATACCCGAGGCAGGATTCGAACCTGCGACCGTAGCGGCCGCGCGGTTCCAGACTGTAGCGCCTTTAACAGCTTGGCCACCACGGCCGGCCATCCTGTATCCCCTACGACCACTCAAGGACGACACCTTCCCGTACAGCACAGAGTCATCAGCAAAGGGAAGTAGGAGCAATCCGCTGAATTTCAGGCCCATATCACTGACGTCGTTTTGCAGGAGGGTTTTGGAACATATACTGTGTTCGAACATTATGAAGTACCTCGAAGGAAACGATTTATTGACACATAGTCAGCACGGATTCAGAAAATATCGTTCCTGTGAAACACAACTAACTAGCTCTTTATATTGTTACGTAGAGGAAGGTGTAAGTAGATGAATGATGAACACTAACTTCACTTAACGAAGGTTTATTCAGCACTTGCACATACAAGAGCACGGAGCGAACTGCTCAGCCCAGAACATATACGGTATATATACAGCTACAGAACATTCCAGTACAATGATTCTTGCCATTTCTGGATACTTCTAGAATGTATTCGAACCGAATATAGGAATTACAATTGTACAGTCCGGGTGAGTTTTGAACTCACGACCCTCCATGCGACAATCTAGTATCTTAACCACTACACTACTGCAGCTGCGCTACTCGGCTTCTTCTCTGACAATATATCCATGAAGTAATGAATGCTATCTACGTGGGATGTCAAATTGATTCCATATTTTTAGATTTCCAGAAGGCTTTCGACACCGATCCTCACAAGCGTCTTCTAACCAAACTGCGTGCCTATGGAATATCGCCTCAGTTGTGTGACTGAATTCGTGATTTACTGTCAGAAACATGACAATTCGTAGTAATAGACAGAAAGTCATCGAGTAAAACAGAAGTAATATTCGGCGTTTCCCAAGGAAGTGTTACAGGCGTTCTATAGTTCCTGATCTATATTAACGACATAGGAGACAATCTGAGGGGACGTCTTAGATTGTTTGCAGATGATGCTGTCATTTACCTTCTTGTAAAGTCATCAGATGACCAAAACGGATTGAAAAATGATTTAGATAAGATATCTGTATGACGCGAAAAGTGGCAATTGACCCTGAATAAGGAAAAGTGTGAAGTTATTCACGTGAGTACTAAAAGAAATCAGCTGAATTTCGATTACGCGAAAGTCATACAAATCTAAAGGCTGTAAATTCAACTAAATAGTTGGGGATTACAAATACAACTAACCTAAATTGGAACGATTACATAGATAATATTGTGGGTAGAGCAAACCAAAGACTGCGATTCATTGGCAGAACACTTAGAAGGTGCAACAGGTCTACTAAAGAGACTGCTTACACCACGCTTGTCCGCCCTATTCTGAGGTACTGCTGTGCGGTGTGGGATCCGCATCAGATGGGGCTGATGGATGAGGTCGAAAAAGTTCAAAGAAGGGCAGCTCGTTTTTTATTATAGTGAAATAGGGGAGATAGAGCCACAGACATGATACGTGAACTGGAATGGCAGTCATTAAAACAAAGGCGTTTCTCGTTGCGACGGGATCTGCTCATCACAAGTTTTCTCCTCCGATTGCGAAAACATCCTGTTGGCACCCACCTACATTGGGAGAAATGATCATAACTGTAAAATAAGAGAAATCAGGGCTCGTACAGAAAAATTTAAGTGTTTATTTTTCCCGCGCCGTTCGAGAGTGGGACCGTACAGAGACAGCTTGAAGGTTGTTCAATGTACCCTCTGCAGACACTTTATTGTGATTAGCAGAGTAATCACGTAGATGTAGATGTAGATGAAACAGCCGTAAATTACTTTTCACCCTGTCTACCAGATCATTTACGTATATAAAGAATGAGAGCGATCTTATTTCACTTCCCTGGAACACTCCTGACGGTACCGTTGTTTCTGATAAACACTCACCGTCAAGGTTTCCATTACTTAAAAATCTCGAGCCACTCACATATCTGAGCAATTGTTCCGTATGGTCGGAGAATCGTCAAGAGTCTGCTGTGGGGCACGGTGTCAAACGCTTTCCGGAAATCTAGGAAAATGGTATCTGCCTTTGCCCTCTATCTATGACTGTTTGGATTCATATGAGAAAATGGCAACATAAGTTTCTCACAAGCGAAAACAGTAATGATTTGCGAACAGAAGCTTTTCTATCTCAATGAAATTTATTATACTCGAACTTAGAATTCTGCAGCAAACCGATGTTAAGGATATTGGTCTGTAATTATACGGATCCGTTGTTTTATCTTTATTATGTACACGAGTCACCTGCACTTTTTCTCCGTTCGCCTGGGATTTTGCGCTAGGTGAGAGATTCGCGATAAATGCAAGCTAAGTAAGTGACCAATGACGCAGAGTACTCTATGTAACACGGAATTGTGAGTCCATCTGGACCTGGCGATTGATTTCTTTGCAACTCTTTTAGTTGCCTTTCTACGCCAGGGTTACAGGTCGGACCTAGGAGTTTTCCTGAAAACAATTACTTTGCTAAGAGGCGTTTATTACTGAATTGGAGAATAGTGAATAGAACAGAGTCTATTCTGAAACTATTTGTCTGGAGTGTATGATTATGGTTCCCAACTTTCTTAGCTGTGTGCATCACTCTTAACAAAAAATAAATAAAAAAAAGTTTGACTTTTATTGCATTCACTTATCTGACCCAACTGTATGTGAAAGCTCAAAATCGAGAGACCAATTTTAAAAATAACTCAATGAGATTTTTGATATTGTATGTTCCCCACAAGAGAATTAACATCTGGATTACAACGGTTAATTTTAGCCTCAATTCAGTATCAGTACTCAGTTTATTCCCGTACTTATTTTTTAAAAAAGTGAAGTTGAAAACTCTCGTTCAGACAGATAGATTATCGAAAAGCTCATCAAGTGTGTCAGTACAATTTTGGAAATTGCTGGATGCTCTTGCCGAACACTTATCCAGAACGAGACCAATGGTGCTATTTTAATAACCGATTTTAGAGTCTGCTCACGCGATATTTCATTTAACAAGTCTTCTTCACTTGACAAGATTTTTAATTTTCTTGAGTAACCTTCTTCAAGGGGATTTTTGATTCATTGAATTTAACCATCATTCTCTAACAATTATATCCTAAAAGGAACGTGTAAATGTTTATTTACTGTTCTAGTAAGTCTAATTAGTTAACTTTTCATTAATAAGAACGAAGAATAAAACTTACAATCACAGTTTATGACAAGAAACCGAAATGAATTATCACAAGTTTTAAGTAACGTAGTGGTTGCAAAATTAACTGTTTTAGATAAAGTTGCTGTTAAAAAGAAATTAGTATTTATAATTAGGACTATTAAAATATTTGCATATAATTTAGGAAAATGAATAATTTTAAATTACCTGAGACTGGAGACCAAGGATTTGAGGTGATTTGTTATGGCTCTTGTTTTATCAAATTTTACTTATTTGGTTTACAGAATATCACATAAGAGTGAAAATATGTCGAAGAAATTTTGTCCGAATTTTTGAGCCCATCGCTGAAGTTTCGGTATCATTTATTGTATTTTGTCTTGCACAAAAAACTTATGAACGTCCTGCAGAGTTAAGAAAGTTGAGGGCTATCAATTCAATTAATAGGATTTATCGTATAAACACATCGTATATTTACAGAAGGAATGGATGTTGACGCACGAGCATACTTCCGGAAATATACGCCAAATGTGCCGACGGCTTGAACCAGCTTTCATCAATCACATACTGTAAGTAGGAATTTGCGAGCTTTCCACTACAATGTACATCCGTCAGTAAAATCTTGACAGTATTTTACGGCTCGACAGCCATCGAACATCACAGAGAAGTAGAATCTGTGTGTGTTTACTGCGCATCAAATGTTACTGCGTTTTTTAGGCCTTGCTTTAATAAAGTTGACGATTTCACTTGCATCTTCAAGACCTTTTTGGGACACTCATCCAAATCCTTAACTACAAGAGCCCCTCTATGTTTGCTGAAACGTTTCCAGTGAACCAAGGAAGCCACTGACCTGCCTTTGGGGACTAAGCTAGTATTAACAGAGACATAGCACGTGCCCCCCCCCCCCTCCCCCCCCCCCACATCAGTTGTTATACCTATACACTCTGATCAATTTACGAGGGGATGGTGAGAAGTAATACCTCCGAATTTCTTTTGAGAAAACTCTTTTAAAGCTTTTAAAATAAAATAAACGTTATTAAAAGTCTACTTCTTTATTCTTCATGTCGTCATCGTGACGGGACTGCATGGAGGATGATCGATGACAGTGGACCCAGGGCATCGCATAGTTACAGATGTCGAAGCAGTCGCGTGTGGAATGACGTTGCCATGCTGAAGGGGAGGGTGCTCCATGTGTAGGCGAACTATTTGAATTCGAAACTCGGTTACAACGCGCTGTTTCTCGCGCATCGACACAGTCATGCTACAATTAGGATCCCTATAGCGGAAGAGGACTGTAAATATGTAGGCATAAAGAATAAAGAAGTATAATTTTAATAACACTTGTTTTATTTAAAAAGCTTTAAGAGCTTTCGGATAAAAAATTCGGAGGCATTTCTTACCAGAGCACCCTCATAAATGTACAAGTGTTTCTCAGCTATTAGAAATTTTTTCCATGTTAGCGATTATCCGTCAGAGCTAGGCATTTTTAAGGAAATTAACAGAGAAAAGAGTACTTGCGAATCACTACAACCTCAGTCATTGCAATCATCCATACGGTTTCTATTATTCTCTGCAGTTTCCAGATCTCATTAAATCGGCGTCTGCAAACAGAATATGCCGGATTTCGTGTTTCCTCTGTTGCAGTTTTGTATAAAACTGTCGAAGGCAACGAACAATACACAGAGGTGTCTGCTACAACAGTGCGTAAATACTACACGGACTAAATATACCCGTATAAATTACAGGCAATATTAAGTAACAGTTTTCTCCTTTCTCTCTCTCTTTCTTTATTGTGCAAAGACTTAGGTATAAAAATTACTTTTCGTGTCGGAATGCCAATATCTCAGTTCTACAAACCAGCACAAATATGAATTATGTTAGCAACCAAATATGGAGAAAACTCAGTCAATTGCAATTCGGCGATATAACCATGGAAACTGGGCGAGATGATTCAATGGCCAACACGCTCATCTCGCATCCGAGGGACCCGGGTTGGCCAACTCGAGGTATCGTGGTGTGTGGAGCTACAGCCAACTGCTGGTGTCCGGTGAGGGAACAGTGAACATTATCCCAACCGTTATGCTGCCATTCCTATGTCAGTAAGGCAAATTCTTTCAGCAAAACAACGCCCTTGCACACACTTCTTGTGTCACTTACCACGCTTTAGAAGCTGTTCATCAACTCTGTGTGGCCTATTTCAGGAAGAGAAGCTCCACCATGCTTGAGGCTATACGACTGTTATAAGGAATACTAGAACTGAAGGCATATGAATCTGAATGATACTTGTCTACGTGTGTTGGCTCATTTAATCGATGAGCGGGTAGGACGAAGATTCAGATCAACCATAGAGTCTCCGTGATTGCTCAGTGACGCTACAGTAAAGGCATGATTGTACTGTTTATCCCCTAATGTCTGTACCGAGCGAGGTGGCGCAGTGGTTAGCACACTGGACTCGCATTCGGGAGGACGACGGTTCAATCCCGTCTCCGGCCATCCTGATTTAGGTTTTCCGTGATTTCCCTAAATCGCTTCAGGAAAATGCCGGGATGGTTCCTTTGAAAGGGCACGGCCGATTTCCTTCCCCATCCTTCCCTCACCCGAGCTTGCGCTCCGTCTCTAATGACCTCGTTGTCGACGGGACGTTAAACACTAATCTCCTCCCCTCCTCCCTCCACCTAATGTCTGTCTTGCAAGAATCAGTATGTATAGGCGATGACGCCCAATACACTGTTTTGAAGCCGGTGGATGAGCAGGAAACGGTATTTTGCAGTCATGGACCACACTTCCGAACCGTAGGAAGGAAGTTTTATTAGATCTAGAACTTTGCTTCCGCCACTTTTTTCTCAAACTTCGAGGCTGTATTGTGAAAAACTTACACAAATTTAACGATTCAAAGTGCTGGTCATCGCTAGTCATTACTTTCTCCCGTCTTTCTGGCTGCATACGAACCCTGCGGCGGAAGAATTGGACGTATTTTCAGGAGGTCCATGAATCGATCCAATTTTATGCAATTTTGCTCTTTTCTCACAGCTAGTGCAAATGTCTCGCGGAATCCCTGAGAAACTATTTCTCTGTCCATCCACCCTTTCTTGAGCAAAAAATTACATTAGTAGTGTATTTCTATAGCTGTATTGAAAACATTAAGGATTTCAGTATTCCCCAATACCATGAGGGTGCTTTATGACTCCCATATGCGTTACAACATGGCAATAATGTTACACTGTTACGTTTTGAAACGTCCCCTTAGAACAATTTATACACGACTGTGCTTAACCTGACACACAATATTATTTAGCGCAACGCAATCTGACTTTCAAAAATCCCTACAAAAGAATGGCCCTGACTAACATTAACCTATACCTTTCACAAATCACTTACCTCACAAAAATCTTCGTTACTGGAACTACTGCAATACAGCGAGCGCCACTACTGCCAGCTAAATAAAAGATTCAGACTACTGAAGGCACTAACTACTGATAGGCATAGTTAGCAAATGAAAGATTTTTGTAGAGAACAAACAATGTATTTACCTTAATAGTGTTGAAAAAGCATAATATACATAGCAGTTCATAATATCCATTCTGTACTCAAAAATCCGCCATCTCATTTCCCACATCCACCACTGCTGGCGGCTCACCTCCAACTGCGCAACGCTACGCGCTGTTCACATCCACTGCCCAACACTACAATGGCAGACAACAATGCAAACTAGCCACAGACTGCACACAGCACAGCCAGTGATTTTCATATAGAGCGCTACGTAACGTTGCCAATAAGAAAACATAAACAGCCTACTTACAGTTTTTTCCTTCTCTTCTTGGCAGCTAATACTGTCGAAGAAAGCATCTTGTAAGAGAGGGAGGTATAATCAGCATTGCACAAGACATTATCAATCAAGTCTTTTTCCTCTACTATCTCACGTATTTTCCTTACAAACTATTTTGCATGTTTTTTTTCAATTTTCTTTTCTTTTTTGTTAGCTTAGCGACTTTATCCGGTGACTGTCAGCTACCGCACACTATGTCGTTCTCTCCAGTTTCATAGCCAACCCTTGTTTACTGTAAACAAGTTACTGTCGCCAGGATGTTTGCTAAATTCAACTGCTTTATTATCAGCGCTCTAACTGTACATCCTTTACTGCAGTAAATCATTTACTGCGTTATTGTATGAACCATCTATAAACAGTTAGGTTCAGTTCCTCAATCTCATCCCTTCGCTTAACCTTCCTTTTTCTCAACTGGCTCTTCGCACTGTCCAGCAACATCGTGGGCCGGATTACTGAGAGGCCCGACTACTGATGATGATAATGATATTTGGTTTGTGGGGCGCTCAACTGCGCAGTCATCAGCGCCCGAACAAATTCGCAATTTTTACACAGTCCAGTCTAACCACAGTCACAAATGATGCTGATGAAATTATGAGGACAACAGAAACACCCAGTCTCCGGGCAGAGAAAACCCCCAACCTGGCCGGGAATCGAACCCGGGATCCCGGGATCCAGAGGCAGCAACGCTAGCCACTAGACCACTAGCTGCGGACCCGATTACTGAGGGCCCGATTAATGGTACTTCGGTGCATCGTATATAGTGACACAATCAGTGTGATACATGAATAAAAGTTCAGTTATAAGGGAACTGTTGCTTGAGTGAGATCATTTTTTTTTTCATTTTCAATTAGCGTATTTTATTATTGTTAGTGACTCTTTGAATTACTACTCCTTCTCTTTTCAGACAGTACAGATGATATATAACAATGGTGTGGCTTAATAGAACTCTACATCTCCGTAAGCTAATAATGAAAATGATTCGTCACTTGTTACTGCAGTGATGGAAGTTGGGTTGCAGCGTTAGTTGTGCCTTACATATTCGTCCGTGAACTTTGGGGAGGCATGAATCAACGTAAGATATTAGTATGTAGTTTTTGATTGACATTAACAGCTTACACTTTATAGTAACCACTTGAGTTCACCTAAACTGTTCAAAGTAACATCCATTAGTCTGAATATACGCATAAAATTTTGACACATTCTTCGAAATACACCTATTGTCCGCTGTAGAATAAGACAGCTAGCTAGGATTCTACCAGCAAGTGCCCAGTTTTTACTAATATTTAATACAAAAACGACCCAACACATAAGAGGGTGCTGTTTTTCAAGGAAGCACCACCAATTTAGATGCAGAAACTTCAGCAGTTTGCAGACTCGTGCGTCACTCGTATAGCTCACTCTACTGTTCGTGACACCCGATATATCCTTTCCAAACCATTTGTTCGTCATCTCATAATGCTCAGTTTTGGATCCTCCACCGTCTGATTAATTCTGGACTCAAAGCTTTGGAACACCATGTATGTCCAGACCAGTTCTCTAAAGAAGCCTACTGCAAGTTATTTGTAAATATAACATCTACAGTCTTGCACTGTATGTTATTTAGTTATTTCTTTGCTTTCTGAAAAGCGAATAAATGACTGTACGAATTTTTCTGACTTGATAAATAGATGTAGATATAGAGAAAATCTGTAAGTAAATATCGTCGAGTCAATGTGATTCAACTTCTGCCAGGGCTCAGTCAGCTTCTTGGGCAATCAGTTTCTGCAATCATATTCTACGCATTGCGTTCAAACTGGAAATTCCCGACGCACGCTCAACCAACAAACCTGTAATCTCCAGCCAGATCACGTCAGCATACGGCAAAGTTGCTGTCTCCTTGCAACATGTACCGGTAACGGTACCGAAATATCTATAAAAAGTGATGAAACAATTGTCATCTTAAGTTCAGTAGGAGTTCTGATAATTATGGCGAACGCGTAACGAAGTTTTACGTTGGCTTCGGGCTGTTTACTTCTTACCGCCAAGCAGTAGAGAAACTTTATGGTGATGCGACGTGCCAGCATTACGTAGAAATTTTAGATGACAACAGGATCCCTAAGGCGCACACCTTATTTTCATATGAGAATACATTCTTCTAAAAAAAACAATAACCCAATTCACGCCGCTCCCTTTGCTCAGTATAGTGGATATGAAGACGAAATTCACCAAATTTCTGTCCCGTTGGATCACGTGATTTATGCGTTATCGTCTGTACATGGTTGGTTTCACGGCAGAGAATACGGTGGAAATACTCTTCCAGATACGTCTGAAGTGACTAAAAGTTTCTCTTTATCTTCTTCTTCTTCTGATTTTACGATCTCGTCAGTCCACTTTAGTCAACCCTTTTCTGGCATCTTCTTCAATAAATTTTCTTTGCAGATTTACCAGTAAATTTTCATTTTTTGTCGTTCCTCATTCGTAAACGCCCTTTTTATTGTATGTCATTTGTCTATTGTATGGTTAAATTTTATTTATGTGATTTTTAATTTCTTTGAATTTGCTATTTCGTTTTGCAAATAGCCCAGGCTTTAATTCCAGCTCGTTCGTATTCTCCCTGATTTCCTACAACGATCCTGCTTGTTGCTTCATGTTCCAAAGTTTGTTTATAATTATTCTTGGTAATCTGGTTTCTGGTGTCCTCATAATGTGGCGAAAACGAGAGATCGTTTCACACCATCGTTGTACACCACTACGTTTGGCACAATCAGCCATTATCAATCTCCCTGATATTTCTTATTTATACATGTTTTAGCTGTTCATCTCTCTATTTCTAGAATTTCGTCGACTCTGTTTTTCTGAGTGACTTTTACATCTACATTTACATGGATACTCTGCAAATCACAGTTAAGTGCCTGGCAGAGCGTTCATCGCGCCATCTTCACAGTAATTCATTATTGCACTCTCGAACGGCGTGTGGAAAAACGAACACCTATGTCTTTCCGTGCGAGCTCTGATTTCCCTTATTTTATTACGGTGATCGTTTTTGCCTATGAAGGTCAGCATCAACAAAAAATGTTCGTATTCAGAGGAGAAAGTTGGTGATTGATCCAGGCAATCACAAAGGGTGGGATTGTTGATAGTTGGGAGCTCCAACATTAGGCGCATTATGGGGCCCCTAAGGGACATGGCTGCCAAGAAGGGGAAGAAATCCAATGTGCACTCCGTGTGCATGCCGGGTGGAGTCATTCCAGACGTGGAACGGGTCCTTCCGGGTGTCATGAAGAGCCCAGCGTCCAGCTAATTACAGGTACTGGCTAACGTCGGTACCAATGATGTGTGTCGCTTTGGATCGGAAGAGATTCTCTCTGGTTTCGAGTGGCCAACAGAAGTGGTAAAGGCTGTCAGTCTTCCTTGCTTGAGAGATGAAAGCAGAGCTGACCATTTGCAGCATAGTCAAGAGGAACGATTGCGGAGCTCTAAATCAGAGGCTCAGACGGTTCTGCAACCGTGTAAGCTGCAGATTCCTCGACTTTCGCCATAGGGTGGTTGGGTTTCGAGTTCCGCTGAATAGTTCAGGAGTCCATTACAGCAGGAGGTGGCTACACGGGTAGCAGGGGCTGGTATTTTAGGTTAGAGGGTCTCGGGAAAACACAAGATGGGCTTCCGTCAAAAAGGGAGCAGGCCCAACACAGGAAAAACTTTACGGGAACCATCGGTATAGCAGTTGTAAATTGTCGTAGGTGTGCTGGGGAAGTATCAGAGCTCCGAGAGCTAATAGAAACCACTGATGCTCAAATCGTTATAGGCACTGAAAGCTGGCTAAAGCCGGATATAAGCTCAGCCTAAATTTTTGCGAAGAACCTAACGGTGTTCCGAAAAGATAGGCTAAACACGGTTGGCGGTGGCGTGCTTGTTGCTGTAAGTAGTAGTTTAACTTGTCGCGAAATTGAAGTAGATACTTCCTGTGAGTTAATATGGGCAGAGGTCATTGTTGGCAACTGGAATAAAATAATAATTGGATCCTTTTACCGATCTCCCAGTTCAGATGATACAGTTGCTGAAAGGTTCAAAGAAAACTTGAGTTCGATTTCAAACACGTACCCGATTCTTACGATAATAGTTGGTGGTGACTTTAATTTACCCTCGATATGTTGGCGAAAATACATGTTTAATTCCGGAGGTACGCATAAAATATCATCCCAAATTGTGCTAAACGCATTCTCTGAAAATTATTTCGAGCAGTTAGTTCATGAGCCCACGCGAATAGTAAACGGTTGTGAAAACACACTTGACCTCTTAAGAACAAATAATCCTGAGTTAGTAACCAGCATTAAAACCGATATAGGGATTATTGAACACAGGGTTGTCGTAGCGACATTGAATATTGTAATCCCCAAATCCTCCAAAAATAAACGAAAAATATACCTATTCAAAAAAGCAGTAATACAAGTGTAGACCAGATGTGTCTTGAATTCAAAGAAATAGTATCGGTAGAAATTGAGAGATTTATACCAAATGAATTAACAAACGACGAAGCTGATCCTCCTTGGTACAAAAACGGGTTAGAACACTGTTGCAGAAACAGCGAAACAAACATGCCAAATTTAAACTGTTGCAAAATCTCCGAGATGGCGATCTTTTACAGAAGCTCGAAATTTAGCGCGGACTTCAATGCGAGGTGCTTATAACAGTTTCCACAACGGAACTATGTCTCGAAAACTGACAGAAACTCCAAAGAGATTCTGGTCGTATGTGAAGTATGTCAGCGACAAGAAAAAATCAATGCCTTCTCTGCGCGATGGCAATGGAGATACTATCGAAGACAGTGCTGCCAATGCAGAGTTACTAAACACGACCTTCCGAAATGCCTTCACAAAAGAAAACGAAGTAAATATTCCAGAATTCGAATCAAGAACAGCTGCCAACATAAGTAACGTAGAAGTAGATATCCTGGCAGTAGTGAAGCAACTTAATTCACTTAATGAAAGCAAGTTTGCTGGTCCAGACTGTATACCAGTTAGGTTCTTTTCAGAGTATGCTGATGCAATAGCTCAAGTAATGATTTGCTCCAACACCTGTCCCTCTCAGAACTTTCACATTGTAGATTCGCCTGCGATAATTTCTTCACTAACATGATCAAGATGCCATTCTCCTGTCTTCTAGTCTGGATGTATCCAAGTTTTGAGCTTATTTGGTCGTCTCTTGAAGTATGTTGACTTTGAGATCGAGTCATTGTTGATGCAGAATTCCACCAGTCTCATGCCATTCCTGGTTGTTCTTCTTGTGCTGGCGATTTCCCTATTATAGCTGTCTCTCTCTTTTTCCTTCCTTGCCGGGGGTTAAAATCTCCAATTAAAATTCTGGTGTGATTTTTATGTATGTTTATTGTCGCCTGATCTAAAAGCTCCCAAAATTCAGCTACATCTTCTCTGTGTACTTTCTTATTATTTCATCATTATCAGTAAACACTTCCGGGTTAAGTTGCCGTGGTCGATCTGTAGAACTTCTTCTCCCTGACGTTTCGTTATTCTGACACTGGGCACAAATCCCGTCCGAATTGTAAACATTGCTTCATAACTCCTTTTGATGACATTCCTTTGTAAATCGTATATCCAAGTGATTCTATCGCTTCCTGACCAATGTTTTACGTTTCTTGAAGTCCAGTTATTAGAATGCCTTGACGATCTATTTAGTCTGTCAAAATTTCGAGTTTCGCTGGTTGTATGTTGGAATTTATGTTGTGTGTTGCTATGTAGTTTGTCTGTCCTGTCTTGATTCTGAATTTTTACCTTCTGTCAGTCTTGGGTATTTTCTGATGTTTCAAATCATCTAATTTATCTTTCATGCGACTGCCAACCGTATCCGAAAGCAGTTTCTTTCTTGAAAGATTTCCTTCCATGTTTGACTTTTAAAGGTAGACGACGGTGTATGGATGAACCTACGAGTTACAACTCTGGCTGGTAACCGTACAGGTTGTTGTGTATTTCTCTATATCATGAATGCTACAGAATTCCTGTCAAAACATTAATGAGTTAAATCTGTTCTTTCCGCAACAAATTATAGCTGCAAGAGAGTCTGGGTTACGTTCAATGTATTCTTTCAAGTGCTTCCAATATTAGGAAAAGCATTGCATAATATGCGTTATATTACTCTGAAAGCCAATGTAGTATATTTACATCAGGCTTTCATTTTATTAATGTAGCTACATACTTCTTTCATAAATTTTCTTATACTATTGCCTCCCTGTATGCTACTGCAGTGTATGTGAACAGTCTCAGAAATCTATCCGTGCATTACTACGTCATGCAGCATTTGACTAATAGCTTTCATTCCCCACTTTCCACCATCAGCACTATGTTCGTTTCTTTTATGCACCTTTCCTGATAACTCTTTTGTTAACAGATCTTCGAACCGTGCCTAATATGTTACTTCACAAGTAAGTGTTCCATTTGCTAAGGAAGAGTGCGAAACTGTATGTAAACTTATGCACAAGTCAAGTCATAGGACCATAATAATTTCAGTGCTGTTTAGATACAACCTTCTGGAAATGAAAGCAATGGAAGAAATGAGCAAGGCTTATTATATAGAACCCCTGTTTCAGGAAAACATATCTGTCAAAGCTATGTTAATTGACCAATTGTGATGGAACTGCAACCTGAACTCCGTGCTTCCAGTTTCCATTATTCTAAATATGCAGAGCAGTTCGAAGTGAATATAGCGATTAAAAACGCCTGTAGACGTTTAACACATAGCAATATATCGATAAGAATTTCAGGGGACTTACCACTTTTTATACACTTTATAGAAAACTTTCTATATACAAACGTACATGACAAACCCGGCATTGCCCGGGTATTCATTTTGCCAATTTGCAATTGAAAGGTGTCAAAAGTACTGCCAGATGTCAAGGATTTCTTTAAGTATGAGTGTTTTAGCAACAAAAAAATAAACGTATTAAAATATCACACGTGATACAGCAGTTTTTCACGCATATCAGTGTTTACGACGTCAAATCCCCTGAATTATATGTAGTACCACGATACAATTTTGTTGATGCATTTAGCGGTATATGTGGATACTGTCTACAGTTAACAGAGTTAGGAGCACAGAAGTAATAAATTTAAGCGTCATTCATGATGCGGCAGTCTTTACGCATCTCATTGTTTATGACGTCATATCTGATGAACTATGATAGTTAGGTAGTGCTTACCGCGACAGTGTTTGTTACCTGACAGTAGGGAATATGTGTACCAAGTTTGGTTGAAATCGGTCCACACACACACACACACACACACACACACACACACACACACACACACACACACACACAAAAATGGCTCTGAGCACTATGGGACTTAACATCTAAGGTCATCAGTCCCCTAGAACTTAGAACTACTTAATCCTAACTAACCTAAGGACATCACACACATCCATGCCCGAGGCAGGATTCGAACCTGCGACCGTAGCGGTCTGTATGTATGTAATTAGATAACAATAATAATATAATTAGTTTTGGTTTAAAAAATCAAACTATCTTCGGATCGGAAGAGAATAAGCAAACAGAAAACTGTTATACATTTTTACGTAAATGGTATCAAGGAGAAAAACTTTTATCCCAGTATGTACCTAAAGAGATGTAACAAGCCCAGTTTGCTAAGAAATTAGTGCAACCTCATGTGAACACTGCCTGTGAATAGCAGGAAGCATTTACATAAAAAATATATAAAATGAATATCCGTACACTACAGTGTAAGCTTATAAACGAGATGCGTTTATTAAAAATAGACCACATCGCTAGGAGAGCAACAATGTGCTTCTAAATCTATAAAAGTAAGGAAACAAAAACGACATGATTCAGAACAAACAGACAGCCAGGAACATAATATAAAAATAAAAATAGTCTGCGTTATCCGAAATAGATAGGTAGTTATAAGAGCAAGCATACGATGTCGGATAAAAATGCACACAAGTATAAGATAAAAATCTATGCACTACACCGTTACGTGAACTAACTTGTCAGTTCACATAGGTAAAATACAGAGATATGCAAGAAGGTCAATGTTGATAGTGACTTATTCGAAGGAAACAGCAGATTTAGCCTCCAGCTGGCTGTACTCGCGTAAGTCATACAGGACAGCTGCAAAATACACCGGCAGACGGCGTACGAGTATTCCCAGACACAAAAATACAGCGACAGTGAGAAATTAAAACCATAACACATAAAGCCATAGAATACAAAAAACATTTTTATTTTCTTATAGTTATTTCATCCCCCTTAGCCCCATAGGGGTGGGAGGGTAAGTTGGGGCGGGCTGGCAGCATTAGAGTCAAATTGCTCTTCATTCAACTGACAAGTTAAGTGAGAAGACAAAAAAGACTTGTATAAGGTGATATATTGCCAAGTAATTTAAAAGATCTTGTAAGGTGAAAAATAGTGGGAGTATTTAGATACATAAGAGATATGTGTAATTTAAAACAGTGAGAATATAAAGTAAAAACTAAGAAAAAATAAAAGCATATTAAAAACATTTGAAAAATACGTAAAAAACACTGAGTTTAAGATGTCGCATCACTAAGCCTGGAACGACCCGCCCTGGGATAGGTAACCCGTAGATGAAAAGCAGGGGGGGGGGGGGGTAAACGAATGTGAAAGGCGGGCAGAACGCATCACTTTCAAGCATCCGGAGGCGGAGGAACTTATTGGACTTAGAAGCAACATTTTCATAGCAAAGTATGGGTCGGAACAGTGTTTTGTTGGTTTTGGGGACAATGGAGGGGTGCAAACCCTAAGTTCAGCCAGTCAGTAGTTTAATAAAGTGAAAAATGTAGAACAATGCGTATCATAAGATGAAAATAACAACATAGAGGTGAAGACTGCACCATCGTAAAAGGAAACTAATGTGCAAGGCAAAAATAAAATTTTTATATGTCAATAGAATAGACAAAAATATTTATAGATACAAAGTTTCACCCACAGTTACACCAATTTCTCACAAAAATGGTTATGTTCTATCTCTTCACCTAAATACTGTGATAAAAAATTTTCTCTGTTATACCATAAATGTAAAAAATCCTTGTAACTTACAATACTTTTCCGTTCGGTTATTTTTTTCACATTTTAATATGGTTGACTTTTTCAAACTAAACTAGTTATTATTGTTATCCGATTGAGATACAGTCAGTTAAAAGTTTCTCAATAAGATTTGTTAAATTTTTTGGAAAGAATAAATATCTTTGACATCCCTTTTCTCTTCCTTGACAATGCCAGGCAATAACTCTATAGAAAGGATAACAAATGTATTGGTAATAACGAAATGTGGTTTTGCCTCGAACAAATACATGTGAGGAAGCAAACGCGCCATAAATATAGGAGGTTTGTTGATGATGTGACATTACTAAATGAAAACGAATAGACAATTAATAATATGATAAAACGACTGAGCACCAGCTATGAGGAATGTGGAATGAAGATAAATGTGAGGGATACAAATCCATTATTTTTAGAAGGCATTCAAGAAAAAGAAAAATGAAACTTTCTGATGAGTTAGTGGAATAAGTTGATAATTTCAGGTACGTAGGATGCAAAATTACCATAACATGACAGGTACCCAAAACAAGGATAGCTACTGCAAAATGCAAGAGTTAATAGAAACAGGCGTTATAATGATAATTCTTACTTATGGACCGTCTGATAGCAACTGAATAAAACGCAATTTTAGTGCCATACGCGTTTCGCCTTTATTTTCTGCAAGGCATCATCAGTGGCAGGTTGCGTGGACAATTTCTTACATATTACAATATTTCAATTCTTACATATTACGCTCCTGTTGCATTTTTGGTGTTGTTCTTCTTCTTATGAATGCAAATTTGCGGTTTTTTTCACATTCCACAGCACTATGAACTGAACGCTTGTTTCAATGCCATTGGCATAAGAAAAAGAACAACACCAAAAATGCAACAGGAGCGTAATATGTAAGAAACTGCCCACGCAACCTGTCACTGATGATGCCTTGCAGAAAATAAAGGCGAAACGCGTATGGCACTAAAATTTTGTTTTATTCAGTTGCTGTCAGACGGTCCATAAGTAAAAATTATCAATATACCGTGATATTACATGCAACTGAGGAAGACATGACTACAAAAGTTGAAGAAGCAGGCGTATTTATTGTTGCCTATTAAATAATAAAATTAAAGAAAAGATTAGTGAAGTGCTTTATATGGTGTGTTACCCCGTATAGGACCGAAACATGGATACTGCGGTTGAAAGAGAAGAAATGCTTAAAGGCTTATGAAATGTTAATCTGGAGAACAGTGGAATGAAGGAAAGCGCTGATAAAATAAGGAATGAGGTTGTGTTGCAAAGTGTGAACGAAGGAAGACAGATACTGGAAACAATTAAGAGGAAGAAAATTAATTTGCCAGGCCATTGGGTGAGAAGAGCTTGAGTAATAAAGGATGCACTGGAAGGAATGATAACTAAGAAGAGATGTTCTACATGACTCCACGGATAATGGCTACGCGATAATCCATTTTCCAGCATATATACTGAAGCGTATATGAATTCACCGAGAGAATGTCAGAGATACACATTATGAGTTCTGAAATTGTTTTCTGCAGAGGAGGCATATACACAAGGGCTTTAACATAATCCCATCAAAATAACTCTATTGGGTTCAAGCCCGGAGCTCCACGTGTCCAAAAGCAGAAAACTGCATCGTCATGTTTAGAACGAGCGACGCAACCGTTTGGAAGCTATGGATTTCAAAATGCGTATGTGCTGGCTTGTGATTCACTGTGCTTGCGCAACAATTGAAATTCTGAACTTTCTTTTACAATTCTGTAATTCTTATCGACATATTGCAATGTATTGAATAGTTATAGCTACGAGTAATCGCTATATTGATTTTGAATTACCTTGTATAATGAGTATAGTGAAGGATGTGCAGGCTTGCGCTGGCTCAAGGAATAAATGATTGCGAATTCCAGTGCAAAGTGAGTGTAAAGCTATAACTCTATTCTTCCCCTTGGTCAAGAACAGACACTGCTCAGGAAAAACGCGATGACAACCACTAACGTCCTTTGCCACTCACAGGGAAAGAATAAGTCACTGCCTGCTGTTTCGTCATAGAACGGCATATGTCATAGAAATCTGGTTACTTTCGCCGAAGTACTTCCCCGAACTTGCGAAGCCGCGTGTTGCGAAAACCATGCGTTCACTCTCTCAGCAGTCGTAGCAGTACAGCGGTACATTTCTCCATTGCGTAGGGGGACCTTACCCAAGAGAACGAAGATCTCGAGCGAGTTACCACAACGTTTATATGATGTACTGAAGCTCGGTGGCGTAGCGTAGATTAAAGATGAATATGCTTCCATCTTTGGAGAAATGGTATGACAGCTTTCCTTTCCGACGAAAGCGTCGTGTTAGCAACTAACTCTATTATTATTTTCTTTAGAACATGATTATGTGTAATTGCTTTATGGCCATGAAAGATTCTATAAACTTGTTACGATAATTTTCTTGACGCAATGACAAATAAAAATAAAAATATATGGTGCTGGTACAATTCGCAGTAAATGTTACTCGAGTCTATGTAGTACATGTTATCAGAAAGGTAGTTAGTCCTGCAGTGTTTTTCTGTGAAAACTGATAATTACATCGAGCTAGAAAAAGGCATCACGTTGTACCAATATTTGCAATACACGTCAATCTCTTCAAGTCCCAATAACTTCCCTGGTCAGTTTGCTCATGTAGCTTCATGTACTGACTCACGCGTGGTTGGCAACTCCCATACGTCTTAATTACGATGTAGTATTAGTCTTAACAAATGACGACAGCCTTGAAACGCAGAGCACTGAACGTAGGCATCCGGAGTCGAATGATAGCAGAATGCAACTGGAGATCGATAGAGGTAGTACGAAGAAGAGACAGTATAGGTAATGATAAAATAAAGAGTATTTTACGTCTATATAACTTAGAAGAATGTGCAAAGCAGTAGCAACGCATGGAAACATCTACTGCCCAATGTGTGACGTTTTTCCGCTTACCACAAATATTTTAAACATCGTTTATTTTTCCGGTCCTGTTTCCGTCCCAACAATACACATATACATACAAAATATCAGAAGTTATACGATTACACGATTAACTGAAGAGGTCATCTAGAGACGTGTAGGTATGTTTCTGTGACTAGCGGCCACAAGTATACGTAAAATTCTGGCGTTGATGGCTGACAACGTACATATCTTATTTCTCTCATTTAGTAAATAGTTGCAAGATGTTGGAGTATGTACTAGATTGTAATAAGGATTGCTGTCTTTCACTGGTACCTCTTCGTTAGCTGAACTATTTCAGTATCCTTCTACCACTGTGTGTTGGCTACTTTCCTAAATTTCGATCGGGGCAGAGCTGACACTTACGTTTTTGCCCAGTTCTGACCAGTACACGACGATTGCAGAGGGGGCAGTATTTCAGTTATATTGCTTACTGATTGCTGACTTGAAGAAAACTAACTAGACCAGCGATCTTTGGACTCCATTAATTTATAAAATCATTGTGTTTCGTGCACATATAGCTAACAGAAAGACAAAAGAAAAAATATTATCGTTCTCAGATGAACACAGCAGAAATTATAGTATGTTTGATCTCCTCGACCTGCTTGTCTCACAGTGCAGTAATCTGCGACACAATAACTTGAATTAAAATGAAATCAAGTCCACCTACTGTAATAAGGAGCTACGGAATCATAGAACATCTGTTAAATGAAGGTGATTTATAAACAGGTATTTGTTGTCTTGGCAAATGTCAGGCTGGTTTCCCATCTATGCCTCAGAAATACAACACACAGACGCCAGAAAAAGGTTCACGTAGAACAAAATTAAATTAATTGTCAAACTGATGTAGGGTGATAGCCCATTGTAGGCGAACCGTGACGCAGAGGAGACCAGTGCCGAAGACGCAGAGACATTACGAAAACAGTTCATCTTTCTTATGAGCCATTGGACATCCACTGCTGCATAAAGGCCGCTCTGCGTTATGGTCTTCGGTGACACGTATCCAAGCTGCTCCCCTCTTATTTTCTGTCATCTTCCCACAGTCCAGTAGATGTCATCTTGGTCTTGACTTACCTTTTGCAATCCAGAAAAAACCGCCACGATACATTTGTCAGTCATACGCCTGGCCTCATATTTCGTCTATTTCTATTTCGCTCAAATCATCATTGTCACAATGCAAAACTGGTAATACATTCTGACTGTAAGTTTCCCTTTTCCGAGATATCGGAAGCTTAGCTTAAGAACTTGATGCACTTGAAGAAATAGAGCAACCATTATGGAGCGTAAACTGAGAGCTCTATAGTTTTTCTTATATTTTATATGGTTCCTTTCTTGGAACTCAGAATAACAACATAATTTTTTCAGTTTCTGCAAAATATTTTACACTGCACACATTCCGTAAAAAAATTTGCAAGTTCCCTTCGTATTATTTTACACCCAGCTTTAACCATTTCTCTAGGAAGTTCATCATATTCTACATCTACATCTACATCTATACTCCGCGAGCCACCTTACGGTGTGTGGCGGAGGGTACTTATTGTACCACTATCTGATTCCCCTTTCCCTGTTCCATTCACGAATTGTGCGTGGGAAGAACGACTGCTTGTAAGTCTCCGTATTTGCTCTAATTTCTCGGATCTTTTCGTTGTGATCATTACGCGAGATATATGTGGGCGGTAGTAATATGTTGCCCATCTCTTCCCGGAATGTGCTCTCTCGTAATTTCGATAATAAACCTCTCCGTATTGCGTAACGCCTTTCTTGAAGTGTCCGCCACTGGAGCTTGTTCAGCATCTCCGTAACGCTCTCGCGCTGACTAAATGTCCCCATGACGAATCGCGCTGCTTTTCGCTGGATCATGTCTATCTCTTCTATTAATCCAACCTGGTAAGGGTCCCATACTGATGAGCAATACTCAAGAATCGGACGAACAAGCGTTTTGTAAGCTACTTCTTTCGTCGATGAGTCACATTTTCTTAGAATTCTTCCTATGAATCTCAACCTGGCGCCTGCTTTTCCCACTATTTGTTTTATGTGATCATTCCACTTCAGATCGCTCCGGATAGTAACTCCTAAGTATTTTACGGTCGTTACCGCTTCCAATGATTTACCACCTATGGCATAATCGTACTGGAATGGATTTCTGCCCCTATGTATGCGCATTATATTACATTTATCTACGTTTAGGGAAAGCTGCCAGCTGTCGCACCATGCATTAATCCTCTGCAGGTCTTCCTGGAGTACGTACGAGTCTTCTGATGTTGCTACTTTCTTGTAGACAACCGTGTCATCTGCAAATAGCCTCACGGAGCTACCGATGTTGTCAACTAAGTCATTTATGTATATTGTAAACAATAAAGGTCCTATCACGCTTCCTTGCGGTACTCCCGAAATTACCTCTACATCTGCAGATTTTGAACCGTTAAGAATGACATGTTGTGTTCTTTCTTCTAGGAAATTCTGGCTGCTTTCCATTTTGTACCTAGAATCGCGTTATAAAAATCTGATATTACTTCTTGAATATTTTGGTTGTACCGAGTATGAAGTAAATCGAATCTGCAGTCGATAACAATGCGGAGAATTTTAAGCCTCATGTTGTGTTCTGCAAGAAATCCGGTATAATTTTAAATTCGACAAGGTGAATAGAAAGTTACAGTGTGAAACTTTTGTTTTGCTGTAGAAACCCTCTAGATGGACTGCGAGACAAGTCTCTATCACGTTTTTACTGACAACGCTCTGGTGCCTAAGCCACTTGAGTGCCACTCATAGTCTAGGGGAATCTTTAATCTGTCAAAATCTTCTAATTGCTTTTTCAGGTTTTGTACAGATTATATTTTTTCATCAGGAATTGTAGTATTAGTTTTAGATCATACTAGTAGACAAATAATCATGTGATAACTTTTGAATTAAAAAAAAAGAAATTTGGCAGTAGCACTTGAATAGCTAAATATCGAAAATGTTTATTTGACAAAACTGCATACCCCTTGAACATCCGATCGGCATTGCGCGTAACAGGCGCTGAAATGCAGTGCATAATGATTCTTCAACCACAATCGTGTTCATAACGGCACTCAAACTACGTGCCTATTGCTTATAAGAAATTTTCCATAGCAACGGCGATAGCCTAGGCATCATATCTGTTAATCACTCCGACGAAGGGAGAGGTGGAACAGAGTTTCGTGAAGGTCAAATGAGCCGGCTGGGTGCCAGTACTCCTTGTTGTGGGTCAGTGATAAGCGGTCATTGCCAGGACTCTTGTTTCTATTACGTCCGTTGTTCGGCTGTAGTGACTGCGATGACGTAGATTGTGGGGTGACTATGATAGTAAGGACGAAGACGTTACAGAGAAAAAAATTTTGGATGTCATTGGAACTTGGTTTGAGGCTCACGATACAAAAGTGATGAGCCGTTGCAGTACCACATTTATAAATAGGAGAAAACAAAGAGAGGAAAGAGAAATGACAAGCAGAGATCATATCAGATTTTGAGGCAAATTTTATGATGATTATTAAATTATTAGGTAACGTAGTTTAAAAATTTTGCACGTCAGGGAACCAGTGAAAGGTTATGCGGCTAACTGCAGAAATTCAGATACGATTGCCCTGGACGTACGCATCTGAGTCTGCTGATACCAGGACGTGTCAAAGCTCGGTGGTTCAGCGATAAACGTCTGTGGTTCGACTCCCGCTCTGTCATAGGATTTTTATCAGTTAGTCATCACGCCTTTCACCTCTGTAAATAAACCTTAATGCGAAAATGCCGAAATGCAATGTGATTCGGAGTCCACGTTAGACTGTAAGTCCCCTATAACTGGTTGGGTAAATCTGTTAAAGGCTGACTATACAGCAGTAGCTTCCAGCTGCTTCAATAAGCTTCTCAGTGTAACAGTTGGAAGTAGGGAGCAGCAGAGAAACGAACCACGATCCCATTAACGAGACTTAGTGTGTATTACTGACGAGTCGGAAACAGACGAAGGTGCTGAGGCCAGTGTATATGGTGTACACCATAGACTAGAGGCAGATATTTCTTTAGGGTAGCTGGCCACGGTATTCCAGGTGGAGATACTGAATGTGCTCATAGGAGAATGTTCGTAGGTGCTACAAGGATCGTGGCATCAACATTCTTTCGGAAAGCCAGGCAGCTCTGAAATTCTCTATCAGCCCCTGCAACGAGATCAAACATCGCTGCAGAATGCCGTGGAGCCCGTTTGGGGGTAAGGGAACGCAACAAGATAAATCTGCTGTGGGTCTCTGTCACTCAGGAATTAGTGGCAACGAACAAGCTGATAGGCTGGCCAGGGCAGCAGCAACGACTCCATTTGTTGGACCAGAACGTATCCTAACCATCACTAAAACTACGTAGCTCGCTTACGAGATAGCATGCGTAATATTGGACACAGTTCCAGAAACAGAAACACGGCAAGCTAATTATTCCGAAACAATATCTTAAGATAAATTCTCCAATCCTTGACTTGAACAGGAGACAGATTAAACTCATGGTAGGACTAATGACTGGCGATGGCAACTTCAGTTAACACTTGCACACGATTAGTGTTGAGAAAGACCCCTCTAAGTGCAGGCTATGTGGTTTCGGGGATAAAACCATGTCACACTCAAACTTCAAGTGCTTAGCATTGGAGGCCAAATGACACAGACTATTTGAGTCATTAATTCCTGAAGAAATTGTGGCTGGTAAAGCCCTGGTAAAGAGTCTCCTCCTATTCTTCAAGGGTACTGTCTGACTTTACCAGAAGGACAAGGAGAGAAACTGCAAATAAACTCAGTTTCGGTGCGAGCAACGTGGGCTACGGTTACTGTTGTTTTGTCTCCCTGAGTAAATCGAATGAAATGAGATCAAGAGAGTACAAAGGTAGGAAGAAGAAAATGGTATAGCACCGCCAATACGTCAATGCCCAGTAAAGCACTGTGGCGTTCAAAATAACCGTATGGTTGATGGTTATTACATTAGTAGATAATTAGAAATTAGATTCAGTTTTCATTTAATATAAACAATTTATAATGAGTATCTTGCTAGCTACTATAATTTGTGAACGTATCCATAGTCGTAAACTACACTAAAGGACACACCAACGCACGGCAATATGTGAATAACCATGTTCCGTCCTGCCCGTTCATCGTCACGCATAGCTCACGTTAATGACATATTTCGTCACATTACCTCCTGGACCTCCAACTCTTAAGCAATGCCTCACGTATCAGTGACGTTTCTAGGTGACGTGTCCAGGCGATCCACTCAGTTTGTTCCCCCTTAAAGTTGCACCACAGATCGGTTGTATTTAACATGTCCCACACGAAACAGTCTCCTCAGAAAACAGGTAGCACACTGTAATAAACACTACACTAACGCCTGCGGAGTATACACATGTAGATGTGCGATAAAGATTAGACATGATTTCCAAAATATGAACCTGTACGTCTGTTCCTTTCAAAGCCTCACAGGTCAATTAAATCCATTTGAAGCGCTACGTAGCCGTCAAAAGGCAGCTCACAGTTTTGAAATGCCGGAGCCTCACTGTTTTTACTCAGACCTATATTAGCTAATCTTAAGAGGAACTGCAGCTTAAAAGTTCCCCTCAGTAGTGTAATAGCAGTGACAAAATATGTCGAGATCTAAATATAGAGAAAGTCGGAGCGTTGAAAGTGAAGTCTCAGGATAGACAACTGAGAAAAGCAAGTGCAGCTTATTTAAAACAAGCCACTAAGACGTTGGTGAAAAACGATGTTGAATATCGTGTAGTATTCACCTTCTTCTTTTTCTTGTGCCTTTGACCGTTATCGGCGAGGTGTCGGATGGTTGTTAACGGATGTGGCATGGTTAATTTAGGGGTCGCCATCCCGTTCGGAATATGTTTACTCCAATGGCCTGCGTGTATTGTAATTCATGTGAAAGTGAACGAAAATTTTCTAAATGTTTATGAATCGTGTCACTGAAATACGACATGGGTACCAGCCCTCTATTCACCTAGTGGGATGTAGGAAACCGCCTAAAAACCATCTTCAGATTGACTGGCACACCGACCCTCGCTGTTGATTCGCCTGGTGGATCCGATCTGGGCCCGGTGCACCGCACAGTCCTGGAAACGGCGCTTTAAAACGCACTATTATTCACTCGGGTAATGTTGAACATTTTTCATACAGAGTTATGTCCGTTAATTGTGGTTACAGATATTTACAGGAGCAGCTGAAAGGGTTAACTCAGTTGTATGAGTGAGGTATAACTATTAGTGACAGAACCAAATAACAATTGGATATAGTTACTCTACAACTGAAATCTATGAACTCGAGTTAAAATAGCATCACTGCGTCTGTATCATTCCAAATTCTTGTTAGTAATGTTTTGTGTTAACTTAGTAAACATCGAATGAACATTTACACATTTACTGTTGACTGCACGAATACAGAGCGATGACGTTAAATTATTTCCTGATAATTACCTTTAACAGCTAGTCTTGTCCTTCTCTATTTATTTGTGTCTTGCCCCACTTTTTAAATCGTGTTTTCTTTCAGGCTGCTAGGTAGATCACGACCTGTCAGTGTGCTGTCAGCAACCGTTTATTATCACGAATCTCTTTCATCATTGCCTCGTTCCGATGATATTCTTGCGAAAATCAACTTTCGAATCTGGAACGAAAGAAAAGAGACTTTAATGTAGCATGTATTGGACTGAAGCTTTCCGTAATAATTTCCCGAATATAACCGGAAGATGTTAATTCAGAATTGGTTGTGGAAGTCAATTAAGTCTTCATTTATTTTTATTTTGGTTAAAGTTATGACTTGCATTAATTTTTATTTTCTTGCTGGTTAATGTTTTGTTTTTAAACAGGATTTGCAAAAAGTTCTTACTCAGCATTACAAGCCAGCCGCTGTAACCGAGCCGTTCTAGGCGCTTCAGTCCAGAACCGCGCTGCTGCTACAGTCGCAGGTTCGAATCCTGCCTCGGGCATGGATGTTTGTGTTGTCCTTAGGTTAGTTAGATTTAAGTAGTTCTAAGTCTATATCCAACAAATGGGTCCCAGCTGGAGATGTGAAAGTCAAAGACAGTCTACTAGAAGAGGTCAGTGAATATGTCTACCTTGGCCAGATTATAAATATGAAGGGAGACATAAGACCAGAAATCTATCGACGCATCAAGCTTGGTTGGCAAGTATTTGGGAAGAATTCAAAAGTATTCAGATCAAAAATGCCAGTAAATCTGAAGACAGCAGTATTTGATCAATGCATTCTTCCTGTAATGACGTACGGATGCGAGACATGGACACTGAACTCATTCACAAAAGGGAAACTTAGGACAGCACAGAGAGCTATGGAGAGATCAATGCTGGGCTATACAAGAAAGGACAGGAAAAGGGCAGATGACATCCGGTCTGTGACGAAGGTTAATGACATCTTAGAGAGAGTAGGTTCCTTGAAATGGCAGTGGGCTGGCCACGTCGCAAGAAGAAAAGACAACAGATGGACGAAGCTAGTACTGGAGTGGAGTCCGAGAGAGCACCGGAGGCCTAGAGGAAGACATCCAGACAGATGGGACAAAGACATCAAGAAGATCGCTGGTAACACCTGGCAGAGAACTGCCTAAGACCGTCCCACTTGGAGAAGACTTCTGAAAGCCTACCTGAATCCACGACTCGAAGAGGCCACATCATCTAATGATTGAATTGGCTGATGATGATGATGATGATGATGAAGTCTAGGGGACTGATGACCTCGGATATTAAGTCCCATAGTGCTTAGAGCCATTCAGAATTACACACTTTTTGCTATCGTACCCTATAGGGACCTTGCCACTAGTTAATGACTTTTCAACATTTCGTTTCATTTCTACATGGATAATAATTGTCACTGTAGAAGCTCACTACTGCTAATGTTTGTTTCTATGCCAGTTCTGTTGGTAGAATATAATATACTACCTTTTACTTTTACGTTGAGCTTTGTGATTTTGGTAATGGCTGTGTTCTGGCGCTAGTACTATGTAGGCAAATGACACTAAAACATTGTAACTGCGGTTATTAGAAGAAACGATGCTGGGAGGGTATCAGTATTACAATTGGATTGATATAGATCGAAGTATTCTGTTTCACTATCTGAAAAAATAGCTGGCCAGGTCAAATAAAAAGGAGTTTTGAGATATCATAAGGGAAGTGGAACGGTTTTTGGTATTTAATAACGTAAATATTAATGTTAAATGTGAGGTTTGTAGGAACAGAAACCTTTCAGAATATATGATGGCGACCAGGTGGGTGAAAGTGTTATATAAAGTAGCGAAATCTGTCTTCAAATTTGAGAGCTGATAGGAGGCAGTTATTAAGGTGAATATGATGTAGTGATGTGTTGACGCGGGAGAGTCGGCGTTTCTGGTGGTAGTAACAAAGATAAAACTGATTATACAAGTGTTTCGATAAGAAATGAACACGAGTTTGCAGATGGTGGTATTGGTAATTATAGAGATAAAATGTCAAACGGGGTGAATGCGAACTCCACATACAAAATTTCGTAGGTTTTCCGCAATATTTATTGAGTTTTGGATTTCTTTCCCCCTTTTATCTTACAGTCTCTTACAATCTATATCGCATTGACAATATTTGCGCAACAGTGCTAATGAGGATGGTATGCGCTGTCTCTCTCATCTGGAACCAAACTTATTTATTCCGTCGATGTCGTTGCTATTGACAACGCTAACGCTCGCTTTCGTCTTCGTCCTCGAGCTTGTATACAGTACTGCCTGAATTCTTTGTCGGATTTGCTTTTCCGGTAGTGTTAGTTACACTTTAACAGTGATACACAGCAGTATCGATAGGTCTACTGTTGAAGCTTTGGCCGAAATGCACCTCGTCTGTGGACTCAATGAATGCAATGCAGGAGCGACACAACGGCGCTATGTTTGTCTGTTCCCATAGCGATGGCTATGTACGTGTTCCGTCTGAAGGGTTGTTGCGTTACTCTGTGGTCTGTGTTGTACTTTTTGGTGCATATTACAGCATTTTTCTTTATGGTGAAGGCATTTTCACAGGAACAAAGATAATTTGGATAACAAACCGAACGAATTAGAGCTACATTAGGCCCTATTGCTCTGTAGCGAACTGTCTGGGTTCCTGTAAACCAAAATACTCAAAAAATATCCTCAATAGCCTCCGAAAGTTTGTCTGTGATGTTCGACTTCTGTAGAAATATACGCGCTGTTTTCGATGCTCCCAGAGATGTTTCTAGTTTTATTATGAGTTTCAATTTACATGTCATGTGAAGAAAATGCCATTGCAGAGTAGAATTTTGCAGCTTGTGTTGATAGATAATAAGTTATTTTTCGGAATTTTCGTTTACAGTCATCTTAAAACGTGATCACGAAATTGAAGCACAAGCACCCAATTTTTCTTTGGCTCTCAGTTTCTGAGTGTGAACTCCTCTCCTTAACGGGACATGCAAACAGTAGTTAAATATAGAACAGCTGAGTGACGTTAGCGCTACGTCACAGTACCGTAGCAAGAGATTCAATGAGAGGGAAAGGCGATGCAGTGGCGTCCAGTGGCTCCGATCTGTTACAAGACAGTGCATTCCAGCTCTTGTTGTGAAAGGCGCGGCCTCGCATTTCGGCAACGTGGCAAACGCAGTGCGTTCTGAATATTTGTCTTGGAATACCGTTGGACACAGAATATTTGTATACAGCAGTATTATCATGTCCTTACCAACGCTTCTTAAGTTAGTTTACTTGCCGTTTCCCGTTGAGAACATCTAAGCTCTCTTTTTCCGAATCTCTGTAACTTTAATAGCCTTGTCATTGCATGAAAATAGATCTTCTGCTGTGCTTCATAAGATACGCTGAGAATCAATACAACGAGAATGAGAAACTGCAGTTTGTCTACGAATTAATTGTAGTAATTGAGCGTTGACGAAGATTAGTGCGAATAATAACGGTTTTGTTTCCCTTATGGTGGATTGCAAAAGAGATGCTGAGAAATCTTAAGCAGTGCAAACTTGAAGAAAGACGTTTAACACTTCAAGAAAATTTGTTTCGAAAATTTGACCGATGTTCATTACGAAATATATGAATATTGTTAATGTCTTCACAAACAGCTGCCAGAGAGCTTGAAGATGAAATGAGATTAATAGCCACCCGCACCAGGCATACGAGAAATCTATTTTATATCTTCAAACACCCTTTCCTTGCTCCTATATAACAGTAACTTTCCCGACACGTTTCGCATTTTACGTAAAGGCTTCTTAGTGGATTTTTTTCTAGAACAATACAGCTTTGTTTGTACTTATACTTACACATTTGAAACAGTTCACACCATAATTATTGCGTGAATAAAGTGTCACGTACAGTTACTCGTCTGTCCTATGAAAATATGCGTTTCCTCTGACATGCTTACAGTTAGAGAATGCGCTTCCACTAAGCGTAAGAAAAATCGGCAAATATTCACGTCTAGATCTTTTACTTCTGTAGTATTCATATTCGTCCTCCATTAGCTAAATGATGTGAATTTTACCGCTGCTCTGGTGTAATTTAAGATTTATATTACGAGAACCGTGAAAGATTTTAGTTGGAATACGTTTGATTGTATAATAGATGCCAACATAAAACAGTGTGCCATAACTGAACTCGAACCTGGAACCTTTGCCCTTTGTGGGCAAGTACTGTAACGACTGAGCTATCCTAGCATGATAGATTAACTTCCGTCAGTAGCTCATCTCCCACCTTCCAAACATCACAGAAGTTCTCCTTCATACATTACAGAACTAGCACTCCCAGAAGAAAGAATACACAGCCACAGCCTAAAGGATTGTTACCAGAATGAATTTTCATTATGCATCTGTGTGTGCTGACTTCAAAATTTCTGCCAGATTAAAACTGTGTACTAACCCGGGACTCGAACCTGTGACTTTTTTCTTTTCAAATTTATTCTGGACACCTTTCGTATTATTGCTAACTTCAAACCAACGTCTTAAACAGAACTGCTATATCTATTATAGTTCTGTATAAACGTCTATTGTCAATTAATACAGTGATATACTCCATAATAGGGTGGTAAAACAAGGAGTGCATGAAATTTAAAATAAATGAAATAGTGTTTAACTCATTGGATTCTCGTTCGGGAGAGACTGGCTTCAAATCCCTGTTATACCCTCCTGACATAGATTTTCAGTAGTTACCGTAAACAAGTTAAGGAAAATGTCCTGACGATCCCTGTGAAAGGCACACAGCCGACTTTCTTCGCCAGATTTGCCCTAAAGGAAATTGTATTCCGTCTGTGATGACCTTATTGTTAATTGGATGTTAAGCCATAGGTTTCATTTTGGCAGATAGTTAAAAGTGGAATTTCATAAGTTAAGTGTATTGCAAAGCTTTTCAAATTAAAAGTGTAAAAAGAAACCGCCTGTAAGTAAAGATAACTTGCACTTCTAAAAGCCAAGATGAGGTAAATAGTCTATATGCAGTACAAGTTTAGACTGCAGTCTCTGCTGACAACAAAAACAAAGAAATAGATGTCATAGTATATGAAAAGGAACAGTAACCGGTTATAATCCATGAGGACGTCTAATGAAGCGAAACGAATCGGTTGAAAAGCGTTCTTAATTTGCACCATAAAACTAAACTCCGTCCGAACAGGTCTTGGAAGGCCGGCCGCCGTGTCATCCTCAAACCACAGGCATCACTGAATGCGGATATGGAGGGGCACGTGGTCAGCACACCGCTTTCCCGGTCGTATGTCAGTTTACGAAACCGGAGCCGCTACTTCTCAATCAAGTAGCTCTTCAGTTTGTCGCAAAAGGGCTGAGTGCACCCCGATTACTGACAGCGTTCGGCAGACCGTATGGTCACCCATCCAATAATTTGCACTATGCGAGATAAAAAAAAAAGGCACTGTACGAAACAATCACCCGACTGGGACAGAAATCGATAGATATGATGTATATGTGCAGACACACAAATGACAACATTTCCGGGAAATTACAAAATTTATTCATGAGAAAGAACTTCAAAAATAGAGCAAATCAGTAACGCGTTAGTTCGTTTCTGCAGGTATGGTACCAGTTATTCGGCTTGATGTTGATTGATAGAGTTGTAGGAGGCCCTCCTGAGAGATATTGTGCCAAATTCTGTCCAATTGGCGTGTTAGATCGTCAAAATCCAGAGGTGGTTGGAGAGCCCTGCCCTTAGTGCTCCAAACGTTGCTTCATGCTTACCAGACACTACCTTGGCCAGCACTGTCGCCGGGTCTCTTCCCAATTGAGAACGTTTGAAGCATTATGGACAGGGCCCTTCAACCGTTTCGTGATTTAGACGGTCTAACGCGCCAGTTGGACACAATTTGACACGCTATCCCTAAGGACGATATCCAACAACTCTGTCCATCAGTGCCAAGCCGAATAACTACTTGCATGGCGTCCAGGATTTGTGGCATTGTTTCTCTTGAATACATTATCCATTTTCTCTGAAATTGTAATCATTTGTTTCTCTGCAGATGTACATCACATCTGCCTGTTTCCGTCCCATTTTCCATTTTCTCTGGAATTGTAATCATTTGTTTCTCTGCAGATGTACATCACATCTACCTGTTTCCGTCCCATTCGGTTATTTGCTTCGTGGTGCGTTTTTGTCCTATGCGGGTTTAGTTTATATCCGCCTCGTTCTGACCCGGATGAACCAATAGGGACCTACCGACCGCCGTGCCATTCTGAACCAATGGCGTCATTTGGATACGGTACGGAGCGGCATGTGGTCAGCACACTGCCGCCCCGGACGTTGACAGCCTTCTAGACTTTGGAGGCGCTACGTCCCTCAGGAAGCAGAGTACATCCCATTCCAGGCCTCCCACCAAGGAAAAATCCCTGGCAGCACGGGAACCGAATCCGGATCCTCCGCATAGCATCCAGAAAGCCAGACACGCTGACCACTGAGCTACGGAGGTGGATGTTGTATGTAGGACCAAACAGAACTCCACGGTAAAATTTCGGAGGTTGTTCAGGGATATTTTCTGAGTATTTTAGTATAAGGTAGGGGTGGTCTCCTGTGGCTCGTAACAGGGTAATAACGTAATTATGATTTATACGGATTTGTTACCAGAATTCCTATGAAAATGATTTAACAGCAATAAAACATCTTATTATACGTAATCAGCAAAATATAGTAACACGAGAGAATTACGTTATTCGTGAGCAGTTATGTACAGATACAAAACTAATGTGATGTGATAGCCGTCACTGTGGGAACAGCTGAGCATACCGTCGTCATGCCGCTTTTCTATTGCATTCGGTGAAACCGTAGCCCGGATGCATAGCTGCCTATTCTTCATGAGTAAACCTATCCACGCTGTTGTGTATCTCTGTTAACGTACAACCAACATTGCCGGAAAAACAAAGCCGAGACAGATCCGAGCAGTTCAGAATGCGAGCTTGAGGACCAAAATAAAGTAAGCGTTACTGTTGTCAACAAGAAGTACCGTGAGTGAATGCAACAAGTTTGTTTCCAAATAAGACACACAAGGCATAAAGTCAACATTTGCTTTGTTGTGCAGATATTCTCAGTGCAATACCGATACAAGAGGTATGAAATCAAACGAAATGTAATTACTCTGTAACGAGCCACCGGAGACCACGAGTCCTTATATCAAAACACTCGAAAAATATCCCTGAATAGCATCCGAAAGTCTGTCGTTGGAGTTCTGGTTCAGCCTATTACATAGATTTTATTGTTTCTCTTTATCTAACAGTGTTTCGTCATGTATGTCTCTGTTTTGGTCTCATTTTTATTTTTCTAAATACAAAACCAGTCAAAGGATGTATGATATTTTAACACTGACGAAAACGTGGAACACAGGGGATGACACATAAATGTCGAGGCATATTTGGGTAAAGGTAAATCTGTCTTAAAGCTGACGACTGGTTTTACCATCACAGTGAGCATAATCCTACTGGAAGTAGTATGCAATTACCTTCCTCCGACTTTCGAACTGACTTATTCAGTTGTAGTGGCTCCTACAGTTCAACGTACACAATGAAACACAGTGCAAGTCGGCGTCTTTCACATTAATAAGCATTACCAGAAGATAAATTAGTCGAAAGTCGCCAAACAAAGCGCACCAAACAAAACGATAAAAGAAAACAAGGTCGTTTTGAAGACTGCACCGTCTTTAGAAAACCATATCAGAATAGCACTAGTTAAATTCCAGATGCGTTGCAACAAATCGTGAAAAGCACTGCTGGCCATGAAGAGCAAAGCAGAAAGTATATATTAGTCATCTGCTGTACTTAGATGCATAATATTGTTAGATAAAGTGTTAAATTACGCTATATTTTCACGTCGTAACCAGAATCAAGGCCAAATCCGAAAGCAGGGTCGCCAATAAGGTACAAAACTTAGCACGTTTACTAAGAACACCAACGTACAGCCAAAAAAGAAATGACGGAGAATAGAGTTGTTTATACAACTATCGAAAACTGCAGACAATACAAACGTTACAAACATTCAGAGAATGTCCCAGAACTAATAAACACTAAATGACGACAGCAGGTGGTGGCTTTTTAACTGGCGACCCACAGAACGCCTGCCAGTGACAAAAACTGCTACGCAGGAAGAATCTACATCTGTGTGTGTGTGGCGGAGGGTAATTTGTGTAACGCTATCATTACCCCCTTCTCTTGTTCCAGTCGCATATGGTTTGCGGGGAGAACGATTGCCGGTACGCCTCCGCGAGTGCTCGAACTCTCTAATTTTATCTTCATGGTCTTTTCGCGAGATATAAACTATGTGATCAAAAGTATCCGGACACCTAGCTGAAAATGACTTACAAGTTCGTGGCGCCCTCCCGGTAATGCTGGAATTCAGTATGGTGTTCGCCCAGCTTCCATTCTCGCAGATACGTTCAGTCAGGTGCTGGAAGGTTTCTTGGAGAATGGCAGTCCATTCTTCACGGAGTGCTGCACTGAGGAGAGGTATCGATGTCGGCCGTTGAGGCCTGGCGCGAAGTCGGAGTTCTTCTGGGAAAGCACACTCTCAGAATCTTAATAGTAGAGCATACCATGATGGAGAACGCCTCTCTTGTAGTCTGTGCCATCTCCGTGACGCTTTCGCGCTTGCTGCTAAACGAACGTGTAACGAAACGTGCTGCTGTTCTTTGGTTCTTCTCTGTTTCCTCTATCACCCTCATCTGTTATGGATCCCACTCTGACGAGCTATATTCAGGTAGTCGAACGAGTGTTTTGTAAGCTACTTCCTTTGTTGATGGACTACATTTCCAGAAGATTCTTCCAATGAATGTCTGTCTAGCACCTGCCTTATTAACGATTAATTATATTGGTTGTGCTCCTCGTATACCTCCGTCTCTATTCTCTTAGATATTTCTGTGGAAGTAGCTATGTCCAGAGATTCTTCTTCAATCGTGCAGTCATACCAATGCAGTCATACCGTGCAGTCAATCCTTATACCAAGCGTCGAACCTCTGCAGGCCTTCCTGCATTCCGCTATAGTTTTCTAGCGTTGCAACTTCTCTGTGTGCAATAGCATCATCATCGAAAAGCCTTCTGAAACTTCCGACGTTACCTGCTAGGTGATTCATACATATTATGAAAAGAAACGGTCCTAAGGCACACCCTTGGGCTGCGCCAGAAGTTACTTTTACGTCTGAAGACTTCTTTCTATGAAGAGTGCCGTGCTGTGTTCTGATTAACAGAAACTCTTCAATCGAGTCCCACAGTTGGTCTGCTATTCCGTACTCTCGCATTTTCTTCATTAGAGGGCAGTGTGGAGAAGTCAAGGAACATGGAACATGGGATCTACCTGTGCGCCTGTGACTTCTTTGTGGGTTTCATGAACGGACAGTGCAAGCTGGGTTTCACGCGATCATTGTTTTCGGTACCCATTTTGATTTCTCGTGATGACATTTTCGATCAAATGTCACGATATTCATAAAACATGTTCCATAATTCTACAACCGACCGACGTCAGAGATAGAGGCCATTAGTTTTGTGCGTCCTTCGCCAGCATTGTGATACGGCTGTAGTATCATTCGGGGAATTCAGAGAAACGTCCCAAAACTCTTCTCGGCTAAGCCTGCAGTTGGCCTTTCTCACAACGTTCGAACAATGGGATATTTAATGACTCAGTACTCCAGACTTCACAAGCCCTGTTCCTCCCCGCAGAAAATTTCGTATACTACAACAACAATAAATATATTTATGGTCTTTTAGCGATATGTAACTAATTACGTCAGAACTAAATGATTTATAAGTCTATAGAGCACTGTACGCAGTAACGTCCCTATAACGTTCCTTTGGGGTATTTCCTACAGCTCTCTGTTCCGTCCCATTGAGAACGACATGTTGTCTTATCTGCCAAGAAGTTCTGAATTCATTCAGAAATCTGGTCTGGTACTCTGTAAACTCGTATTTTGCTCACTAAACGACTGTGCGGGACTGTATCGAATGCCTCCCGGAAATCAAGAACACGGCGTCAACCTAGGCGTTCCGCCTATGGTGCTCTGAATATCTCGTTAAAAAGTCCTTATAGTACAGTTCGTTGCCTTATAGTCTAAACCTAATTTTTATATATCTCTAATGAATGAATATATGTGTGATTAGTACAACCCTTCATGATGTAAGGCACCCTACATGATTTACAAGGTGCGTAAACTTCTTAAGGAATAGCAGCTGCTACAAAACTTCCGTAAAACAAAGCATGGGGCTATAGACACTATAGACTGAGAAATACTACATGAAATATGTGTGGTTGTCAAAAAGGCAATGCGTGAAGCCTTCAGTGACTACGGTAGAACAATCTCATCGAAAGAACTCTCACGAAATCCAAAGAAATTCTGGTCATATATGAAGGCAGTCAGAGGTACTAAAGCCGGCCGATGTGGCCGAGCGGTTCTAGGCGCTTCAGTCTGGAACCGCGCGACCGCTACGGTCGCAGGTTCGAATCCTGCCTCGGACATGGATGTGTGGTTAGGTTAGTTAGGTTTAATTAGTTCTAAGTTCTAGGGGACTGATGACCTCTGATGTTAAGTCCCATAGTGCTCAGAGCCATTTGAACCATTTAGAGGCAATAAAATTACTGTCCATACACTCATGGTTGATAGAGGAACTGAAATTTGAGGCAGCAAAGCACATATGAATGCTGAATTCTGTTTTCAAATGTTCCTTTACAAAGGAAAATCCAGGGGTATTGTCCCAGTTCATTCTCGCTCCGCTGCAAAGGTGAGTGACAATAGTGTCAGCAGAGTTAAGAAAAAGCTGAAATCGATAAAATTGAACAAAACGCTCTGACCTGATGGTGTCTGTATCAGACACTATACACAATTTTCTGCTGAATTAAACCCTCATTTAGTTATAATATGCCATAGATCGACAAACAAGAATTGTGTCAGTAGTTGGGAGATAGGCAGGTCACACATGTCAGCAAGATGTATAGCAGAAGTGATTCACTAAACTACCATTCAGTAACTTTGACAGCCATCAGTTGTAGAATATTTTTACATACTCTGAGGCCAAAGGTAATGAGGTTACTCGAACGGGATGTAATTTAGATGCCAAACAGAGCGAATTCAGAAAAAAAAATCGATCATGCGAACCAACTCTCGCGCTTTTTCCAAGTGATTGTCGTGGAAAGTCATGGGAGTCGTAACTCTCATCAGAGAACAATTCATTGATTTATTTTTACAGTTTCCGGACTTTTAACGAAGTCACGGAGAATAATGTTGGATTAAAATTAAATGTCTTGATAATAGCAAGGATTTATGTTTTTTACATTTTAGTTGCTTGCTTAGGACCTAGCGCGCGCTGATGTGCTTGCGGCCTGACTGTATATAGAAAATATCTCAGCCAGCTCATAATGGCGCCCAAGCGCAGGTTGACCTTACCTGCTACAAATAACAATTCGATGTGTTCATGAATCCAAGGAAGCTGACTAGTGCAAGGCAGGAAACGGTCTGCCCCTGAGAAAATAATAACAGAAGCACCGACCTTTCCCGACGCTGGCGGGAACGGTCGAATTGAATGATTGATTTACACAAAAAGACATAACAAGAGTGGTCTTAGCCCAATGGTGCGCACACAGAAACTGAGTTTATTGTACGGTTTATCTCCCTGAAATTCTAGTAAGTCCAGCCGGTACCTTTAAAGAGTAATAGGAGGCTCAAATGGTTCAAATGGCTCTAAGCACTATGGGACTTAACATCTGAGGTCATCAGTCCCCTAGACTTGGAACTACTTAAACCTAACTTACCGAAGGACATCACACACATCCATGCCCGAGGCAGGATTCGAACCTGCGACCGTAGCAGCAGCGCGGTTCCGGAATGAAGCGCGTAGAACCGCTCGGCCACACTAGTTCTTTTTTTTTTTACTAGTTCTTTATTACACACAATTTCTTGAGGGATTAATGACTCGAATAGTGTTTATCTTTTGGCCTCCAACACTTCGCATTTCTTTTGTAGGTGTTTTTAAACTTCCCATGGCCAGCCATCAACCCTATCATGAGTTTAATGTATCTCCTATTCAACCCCAGGATTACAGAACTTCTCGTAGGCCATGATTTTGATTTTGGATCTTAGCCAAGAATTTTGTGTGCTGCCTCTTAATCCAGCCACGTAGTTTTATCCTTACCATCGCCTTAGTAATGGTTAGGAGAGGTTCCGGTCCAACAGATGGAGTCGTCACACCTGTCCCGGCCAGCCTGTCAGTTTGTTTATTGCCACTGATTCCAGAGCGACTAGGAACCTACAGCAGGTGTATCCTGTTACTTTCCCCTAGTCTCACAAGGGCTCGATAGCATTCTGCAATGATCTTTGATTTCGTTGCAGGGATGCTAGAGATTCAGAGCTGCTTGGCTTTCTAAACGAATTTAGATGCCACTATCCTTGTAGCAGCTACGCTGATAGCAGAAATTTCCGCCTGGAATACGGTGGCCAGCTACCCTAGAGAAATTAGTCTTCCTGTTTTCTATCCGTCGGTACATTAGACTATGTCTGCTGAGCGGTATCGAGGTTTGTTCTTCCACTGCTCCCTACTTCCAATTATTACCGTGAAAGACCTGAAAAAAACGACAGAAACGTGCAGTACTCTCTCCACATTAAGCTTGAATGTTCATAGTCTTCAATCCTGTATTCAAAATGACAGCGCTTAGTGAAATACTGACAATGATGAGTGCACACTTCGATTTCAGATCGTGCAAATTGTTACTATTACTTCAATAGCTCTTGAGTCAATTGCGTGAAACTTGCATGTTATCAAATTCAATGGCGAGCGCTTTTGAAATGTATTTTTTCTGATTTTCTGATTGTCTTTGAGGTTAATCAGTAACTGTCTTAATCTCTGGCGGAAGCAAATTTTTATATTGAAACATGTATATACTTTATGGTTATTGTTATTATAATTAATATCCTAGGCATTTGTGGCGTGTTAGAACTTGGGGCGTTGGAAATTTATATTTGTATGCTACATGCTGAAGCAGCAAGAACTTCTCCCACCTCCACCCCCACCCACCCGTCAAAGATAGAGCATTTTCAAAATCGCCATCGCCATAAATCAAGAACAAACTGTGAAGTACCTTCAGGCGTGCCCCAGGGAAGTGTGTTAGTCCCCTTCTTGCTGTTCATGTTATGTATTAATTGTCTTTGACAATGTTATTTGTAGCGGCAGTCTGTATGTAGGCGATACATTTATCTATAATGAAATACTCTTTGAAAACAATCAGCACAATTACTCAGTCACATCCGGGCAAGATTTCAAGGTGGTGCAAAGACAGGAAAATGTTCATAAATGTAAAATTGTGCACTAAGCAAAAAGGAAAAAGTGTTGTATCCATGGAGTCAGTCAACTCATTCAAATACCTGGACGTAACAAACCGTGTTGTTATTGTTGTTGTGGTCTTCAGTCCTGAGACTGGTTTGATGCAGCTCTCCATGCTACTCTACCCTGTGCAAGCTTCTTCGTCTCCCAGTACTTACTGCAACCTACATCCATCTGAATCTGCTTAGTGTATTGATCTCTTGGTCTCCCCCTACGATTTTTACCCTCCACGCTGCCCTCCAATACTAAATTGGTGATCCCTTGATGCCTCAGAACATGTCCTACCAACCGATCCCTTCTTCTAGTCAAGTTGTGCCACAAACTCCTCTTCTCCCCAATTCTATTCAGTACCTCCTCATTAGTTATGTGATCTACCCATCTAATCTTCAGCATTCTTCTGTAGCACCACATTTCGAAAGCTTCTATTCTCTTCTTGTCCAAACTATTTATCGTCCATGTTTCACTTCCATACCTGGCTACACTCCATACAAATACTTTCAGAAATGACTTCCTGACACTTAAATCTATACTTGATGTTAACAAATTTCTCTTCTTCAGAAACGCTTTCCTTGCCATTGCCAGCCTACATTTTATATCCTCTCTACATCGACCATCATCAGTTATTTTGCTCCCCAAATAGCAAAACTCAATTACTACTTTAAGCGTCTCATTTCCTAATCTAATTCCCGCAGCATCACCCGATTTAAATCGACTACATTCCATTATCCTCGTTTTGCTTTTGTTGATGTTCATCTTATATTCTCCTTTCAAGACACTGTCCATTCCGTTCAACTGCTCTTTCAAGTCGTTTGCATTCTCAGACAGAATTACAATGTCATCGGCGAACCCCAAAGTTTTTATTTCTTCTCTATGGATTTTAATGCCTACTCCGAACTTTTCTTTTGTTTCCTTTATTGCTTGCTCAATATACAGATTGAATAACATCGGGGATAGGCTACAACCCTGTTAGCCGGCCGGTGTGGCCGAGCGGTTCTAGGCGCTTCAGCTTGGAAGCGCGCGACCGTTACGGTCGCAGGTTCGAGTCCTGCCTCGGGCATGGATGTGTGTGATGTCCTTAGGTTAGTTAGGTTTAAGTAGTTCTAAGTTATAGGGGACTGATGACCTCAGATGTTAAGTCCCATAGTCCTCAGAGCCATTTGCACCATTTGCCATACAACCCTGTCTCACTGCCTTCCCAATCACTGCTTCCCTTTCGTGCCCCTCAACTCTTATAACTGCCATCTGGTTTCTGTACAAATTATAAATAGCCTTTTGTTCCCTGTATTTTACCCCTGTAACCTTTAGAATTTGAAAGAGAGTATTCCAGTCAACATTGTCAAAAGCTTTCTCTAAGTCTACAAATGATAGAAACGTAGGTGTGCCTTTCCTTAATCTTTCTTCTAAGATAAGACTTAAGGTCAGCATTGCCTCACGTGTTCCAACATTTCTACGGAATCCAAACTGATCTTCCCCGAGGTCGGCTTCTACCAGTTTTTCCATTCGTCCGTAAAGAATTCGCGTTAGTATTTTGTAGCTGTGACTTATGAAACTGATAGGTCGGTAATTTCCGCATCTGTCAACACCTGCTTTCTTTGGGATTAGAATAATTATGTTAGTCTGAGGGTATTTCTCCTGTCTCATACATCTTGCTCACCAGATGGTAGAGATTTGTCAGGACTGGCTCTCCCAAGGCCGTCAGTAGTTCTAATGGAATGTTGTCTACTCCCGGGGCCTTGTTTCGGCTCAGGTCTTTCAGTGCTCTGTCAAACTCTTCACGCAGTATCGTATCTCCCATTTCATCTTCATCTACATCCCCTTCCATTTCTATAATATTGTCCTCAAGTACATCGCCCTTGTATAGACCCTCTATATACTCCTTCCACCTTTCTGCTTTCCCTTCTTTGCTTAAAACTGGGTTTCCATCTGAGCTCTCGATATTCACACAAGTGGCTCTCTTTTCTCCAAAGGTCTCTTTAATTTTCCTGTAGGCAGTATCTATCTTGCCCCTAGTGAGATAAGCCTCTACATCCTTACATTTGTCCTCTAGCCATCCCTGCTTAGCCATTTTGCACTTCCTGTCGATCTCATTTTTGAGACGCTTGTATTCCTTTTTGCCTGTTTCATTTACTGCATTTTTATACTTTCTACTTTCATCAATTAAATGCAATATTTCTTCTGTTACCCAAGGATTTCTACTAGCCCTCGTCTTTATACCTACTTCATCCTCTGCTGCCTTCACTACTTCATCCCTCAGAGCTACCCATTCTTCTTCTACAGTATTTCTTTCCCCCATTCCTGTCAACTGTTCCCTTATGCTCTCCCTGAAACTCTGTACAACCTCTGCTTTAGTCAGTTTATCCAGGTCCCATCTCCTTAAATTCCCACCTTTTTGTAGTTTCTTCAGTTTTAATCTACAGTTCATAACCAATAGATTGTGGTCAGAGTCCACACCTGCCCCTGGAAATGTCTTACAATTTAAAACCTGGTTCCTAAATCTCTCTCTTACCATTATATAATCTATCTGATACCTACTAGTATCTCCAGGATTCTTCCATGTATACAACAAACCGTAGGTATATGAAATGGAAGAATGATCACACAGTATCAGCAATAGGTACAGCAATGGCAGACTTTGACATCTCGTAGGCTTCTGGGAAAATGTAGACTATGAAGGAAATTGCTTACAAAACACTCTTGCCACCCATCCCTGAATATTGCTCACGTGTGTGGGAGCCGTACCAAATAGGGCTGTCAGGGGATATTGAACGAAGGCAAACAAGCAAGGAAGCTAGAGTTATTCCTCGGCCCAGCACGTGTGCTTCACAAAGGGAGTGCGGAAGCAACGGCAGACTGATCATAGCGCGTATAGAGACATTGAAGTAATGTTTTCCCTGCGTTTCATACACGATATCTGATGCGACCCACGATACAACACAAAAACAACTCGCATCGGCAGAGTGCACAGAAACGTAGTTGAAGCGGCTTGTGTGTTTCACACTGGAATGACAGCGATACTACACTGACACACATCCCTGTCGTATCGCCAGTGGCAATTCTGAGTGCTGGTTGCTCCACGCACTTGGGTAGCGCAATACACAGTAAGGGAAATTTCGAGTAATGCGATGCATATATAAAAATTCTTTTATGTAGATTAAGCAAAGCTACACTATTGGTCGTTAAAATTTCTACACCAAGAAGAAATGCAGATGATAAACGGGTATTCATTGGACAAATATATTATACTAGAACTGACATGTGATTACATTTTCACGCAAGTTGGGTGCATAGATCCTGAGAAATCAGTACCCAGAACAACCACCTCTAACCGTAATAATGGCCTTGATACACCTGGGCATTGAGTCAAACAGAGCTTGGATGGCGTGTACAGGTACAGCTGCCCACGCAGCTTCAACACGATACCACAGTTCATCAAGAGCAGTGACTGGTGTATTGTGACGAACCAGTTGCTCGGCCACCATTGACAAGACGTTTTCAGTTGGTGAGAGATCTGGCGAATGTGCTGCCCAGGGCAGCAGTCGAATATTTTCTGTATCCAGCAAGGCCCGTACCGGACCTGCAACGGTCGTACATTATCCTGCTGAAATGTAGGGTTTCGCAGGGATCGAATGAAGGGTAGAGCCACGGGTCGTAACACATCTGAAATGTAACGTCCGCTGTTCAAAGTGCCGTCAATGCGAACAAGAGGTGACCGAGACGTGTAACCAATGGCACCCCATACCATCACGCCGGGTGATACGCCAGTATGGCATAGACGAATACACGCTTCCAATGTGTGTTCCCCGCAGTGTTGCCAAACACGGATGCGACCATCATGATGCTGTAAACAGAACCTGGATTCATCCGAAAAAATGACGTTTTACCACTCGTGCACCCAGGTTCGTCGTTGAGTTCACCATCACAGGCGCTCCTGTCTGTGATGCGGCGTCAAGGGTAACCGCAGCCATGGTCTCCGAGCTGATAGTCCATGCTGCTGCAAACGTCGTCGAACCGTTCGTGCAGATGGTTGATGGCTTGCAAACGTCCCCATCTGTTGACTCAGGGATCGAGACGTGGCTGCACGATCCGTTACAGCCATGCGGATAAGATGCCTGTCATCTCGACTGCTAGTGATACGAGGCCGTTGGGATGCAGCACGGCGTTCCGTATTACCCTCATGAACCCACCGATTCCATATTCTGCTAACAGTCATATGATCTCGACGAACGCGAGCAGCAATGTCGCGATACGGTAAACCGCAATCGCGATAGGCTACAATCAGACCTTTATCGAAGTCGGAAACGTGATGGTAGGCATTTCTCCTCCTTACATGAGGCATCACAACAACGTTTCACCAGGCAACGCCGGTCAACTGCTGTGTGTGTATGAGAAATCGGTTGGAAACTTTCCTCATGTCAGCACGTTGTAGGTGTCGCCACCGGCGAAAACCTTGTGTGAATGCTCTGAAAAGCTAATCATTTGCATATCACAGCAGCTTTTTCCTGTCGGTTAAATTTCGCGTTTGTAGCACGTCATCTTCGTGGTGTAGCAATTTTTATGGCCAGTAGTGTACGTACGTCTCAGCAGTTAGTTTTTCAGTCAAACTTCTCACATAAAAAAATTAGAAAGCATTGTTTTGGTATTCGCGCTTGTTCTCCTACATGCCGTCTTTCTCATTCGATCTTGAGAAAACTATTTGTTAAAAGTAACACTTTTCGGCATCTTATATCCATAGCTTGATAATGAATTCTTCTTATTACCTTATTTCTCACAGTTATTGTGATACTTCAGAAATAAGTAAAATACCTGCCATACCTGTACTTTGAAAAGTTGGTATTGAAGAATGTAGTCGCTGGCGAGTTGACATTTGGTGGGTTTTGGCCCATAGATTGCTGCTTTCGAAATGTAGCTAACATATCGAAATATTTTTAACTGTCGAGGACGGCGTTCTCGAGAAAATATGAGAGATATATTGGAGGCTGTCCGCAACAGGTTTGGCAGCTATGCGCCAAACGCGACGTTATTCCCGCCCGCTATAGTTTGCTATGCGGAGCGAGTACCTTCCTCACGTTTCTCTTTTCCGTGTGATGCACTTACACTTTGAAGCCAGAAATGAAAAATTTACTGAAATGAAAAGACACTGGGCGTCACCGGCTGACGATACTGACTGAATGCTTTTCAGTCTATGCTCTGTGATTTCAGGACACTTTGCGCCAGGCATAAAAGAGATCTGAAAGTTAAATTGCTGTTACTTTTGAATGAGGAGCTGGTCGAAGCTGAGTAGGACACGTCGGGATTTTCTTATCTTCACGGGCTTCTTCCATTTCTTCAAACACATCGTCTACCCTTAGGCAGAGGGAACCACCCACTGGTACACCACGTGTGATTGGGTTGGGTTGTTTGGGGAAGGAGACCAGACAGCGAGGTCATCGGTCTCACCGGATTAGGGAAGGACGGAGAAGGAAGTCGGCCGTGACCTTTCAAAGGAACCATCCCGGCATTTGCCTGGAGCGATTTAGGGAAATCACGGGAAACCTAAATCAGGATGGTCGGACGCGGGATTGAACCGTCGTTCTCCCGAATGCGAGTCCAGTGTGCTAGCCACTGCGCCAGCTCGCTCGGTCACCACGTGTGGTGATTGATCTCCATTCAAACTCAGAAACATCTGTTGTAGATCATAATTTGTGAAGCATGACGCTAACTGTGAAGCATCATGCTAATGGAAGTGGTCGTACTGAGAAAGCTTGTCATATGAAGAAATACAATTATTTGCAAACATTTCCTGTAATTTTTTTAATTTTAACGAGACCAAAAGTGTTCTGTACACAATGTTGTAATCTCTGTCAATAGGTCAATAATTTCTCAAGAATAAACCGTGGTCAAGGTTTACTAAATCTGTATTTACGAGCTGGTTGGCTGTTATTTCCAATCTTTGAAGCTGTTGCATGCACAGTTGCTGAAGCGCAGCCACGTTCCGAATCTTATAAGCCAGGGCCTCCCAACCTTTTCAGCTGGCGGACCCCTTCTTCAGTCGAAAATCCATGGCGGACCCCTAGTCATTCAAGAGCACAGTAACTTCAAATTTCAGAGCAAAACCCATGGGAACTGAAAGCTTCTTAATGCAAGTACCATGTTCCCAATGACTTCCTTCCCCCCCGCCGAAGTATCAAAAGTCTTTGGTTTAGAGATGAATGAAAACAACTTGAAATTAACGATCCAATTTGAATTCCCAATGTATCCAGACACTTACTAGTGGATTTACTCCCTTTGTTCAACATACTGTAGCCTGATTAATATTACTTGGTAATTGACATTTAGTTGTCCACAGCTCGTGGTCGTGCGGTAGCGTTCTCGCTTCCCACTCCCGGGTTCGATTCCCGGCGGGGTCAGGGATTTTCTCTGCCTCGTGATGACTGGGTGTTGTGTGATGTCCTTAGGTTAGTTAGGTTTAAGTAGTTCTAAGTTCTAGGGGACTGATGACCATAGATGTTAAGTCCCATAGTGCTCAGAGCCATTTGAACCATTTTGGCATTTCACACGTTGGAGCTGCCTTCCTCCAAGAGCAACTGACGTCACGTCCAAACTGTTCGCTATTGACATGCTGCCGCCAGTGTTCTGTTCACATTCACTGTTTGGCAACTGTTGTGAGAAAAATGTTCAAATGTGTGTAAAGTCTATGGGAATTAACTGCTGAGGTCATCAGTCCCTAGTCTCACACACTATTAACCTAAGTTTAACTTCCGCTAAGGACAACACACACACACACACACACACACACACACACACACACACACACACACACACGCGCGCGCCCGAGGGAGGGCTCGAACCTCCGACAGCGAGAGCCGCACCAATGTTTTGGCTTGTGTTGCCGACTGTCAAATATTATTGCCAAAGATCGGATGTTATTGCCAACTTTCGAGTGCTATACACATGTTTTTCAAAGAAAAAAAGATAGTGATGAATTTGATTTTCACATTTTTATTCAATAATTTTACTCATTATTTTACACGATTTGGTGAAAGGTGGCCGCGGACCCTCTAGAAAGAGCCGGCGGACTCCTAAGGGGTCCGCGGACCACACGTTGGGAAGTCCTGTTATAAGCAAATCACTACAACAGGGCGATGCTGTAATCGCTGAGCGCGGTCGGTCGCGACGTTTGTAGGCTGTCGACCGATAAACTGGTGAATGTGTTGAGGTCTTAAAACGATGTGTAGTCAGTGACGCAGACCCCGAAACATTCTCGCAGCGCCAGTGCAGTGACGGCTCACGGCAGCACACGTGGGGAACGGTAGGGGGTGGTTTCCGGTTGCGGCGGCAGGGGGCGCAGCGGTCGGCGCGCTCGCAGCGAGAGCGGCGCGTCATTGGTCGGCCAGCGAGCAGCGTCGCCACGCTGCGCTCTGTTCAGTCCGGTGCGGTGCCGTGTCGCGTGCGAAGTCCAACCGAGTGGCGCGCGCGCGCAGTTACGCTCTTGCTTCTTTTCTAGGGGACGGTAAAACCTCGCAGCCGCGTATAAATAAAGCAGGCGGGCGCAGCCGGCGGCGCCAGATCGTGGGCCGCAGCGTAGCTCAGCGGAGATAAGGCCGGGACTGCCTCACGCGTGATGCCCGTGGCGTAGCCGGTGCACTCCAGCCGCCAGACATGGACGCCAAGACCTACAAGAGCAAGCCCAACCCCAAGAAGGGCGCCAATCCCTTCTCCAGGGCCGTTCTCTGGTAAGTACATCTTATTCTATTAAAGATACCCGCGTCTTTCGTGAAAGTGCATTTCACGGCCTAGCAGTACGTTGCGTTAGCACAGAGTTTGTTTTAATTTGTGTGAAACGGCGTGTACAGAGTAAAGCTGGGCAATTAAATGCTTCATCTGCGCGGCCACAGTGTCCGTAGTTGCTTTAAAATTCTTGACGGTATTTTTGTTCTGTTGTTGCAACTATAAAATGCGTGATTTTTTTCACCAGATGCGTTTCGCCTTATTAGGTAAAGCATAAGTGGTGGTGATTTTCGCTTTATTTCTCGCTTACACCGGGAAATGCCGTCTGCTAGCACTTCGTTGTTTTTCTGCGTTAGATACTAATAATTTTGGCCTACTTTTTAGTTCTGCAGCACTATGCACTTTTGTTTTTCACAAAACACTTTTATGCACACCAGTGTGTTCTGTTTGTTTTTGTGCTTCAACAATACATAAGAAGTGTTGTGAAAAACTAAAAATGAGACCAAAATTATCAGTGCCTAACGCAAAAAAAACGAAGTGCTAGCAGAAGGCATTTACCGATGTAAGCAATAAATCAGGCGAAAATCGCTACCATTGATGCTTTCCCCAAGAAAAGAGAAACGCATCTGGTGAAAAAATTCACGCATTTTGTAGTAGCAACGACGGAACAAAAATACCTTAAGGATAAGTTATGCAAATGTGAAAGTAGACCGCAGAGTGCTGGAAAATATTAAAGGTACATCACACGCAGAAATTAATTAGTGGTAAAGCAGTAGGACAAACATTAAACCTTTTTGATACTGTGAATAAGATCTCTCACTAGACTGTTTATTTTGTTTTAACCATTTATTGTGTAAGAGGCGTTTGTATATTAAAGAGCAACACTGCTGAGGGATCTGGGTAAGGAAATGACACCAGATGTAGTGGATTTCTGCTAGTGGCAATAAACTGATGGCCGAAGAAACGTGACCACCTAGAGCAGTGAAAGCATTTCTGAAAAAGAGGAATTTGTTAGAATCGAATATAAATTGAAGTATTAGGAAGTCATTTCTGAAGGTATTTGTTTAGAGTGTAGCTGTGTACGGAAATGGAACGTGGACGATGAATAGTTCAGACAAGGTGAGAACAGAAAATTTGGTACTTTGGAAGAATGCTTGAGATCAGATGGACAGATCATATAACTACTGAGGTGCCCAATCCAACTGGGGAGCAAAGCCTATGGCACAACTTGGTTGATAGGACACAGTCTGAGGCGTCAAGTAATTGTCGGTTTGGTATTGGAGGGAAGCGTGAGGGTAAAATTGTAGAACTAAATATGAATACAGTAAGCATGTTCAAAACGATGTAGATTGCAGTAGCTGTTCGGAGGTGAAAAGGCCTGTACGGGATAGATCAGTAGAGTCGCATCAAAAATCTTCGTCCTGCAGAAGCAATAAACAGTAGTAGAATGGCATGTCTTTGTGCGTAAGGCCCGTATTACACTGTAAAATAACTGTCTCAAACATCCTTTATGAAAGTTGATGCTTAATCTTGGATTTGTATGAATGGTGAAATGTCTGGCTGTGTAAAGCGGGCGTTAGTATAACGATATTTGAAATCTTTCGGTAATATTCTGGTATGTTTCAGGGCATCAGAAGACTTGTGAAACTTATGTGCTTTTATAGATTTAAACGGCAATTTTGGAATAAGTGTAGTCGTTGGGATAGCATTAGTTGTGGGAAGACAAAACATTAAAAATGAACCGAATGACGCGAAATAATAGTGAATTTGATACATTCTTGTACTGCTCAGTCACGATATAATGGCACTTGGCCGTTCTCGTAACAAGCGGTGACGTTACATTAAAAAAGTACAGAGGCGACTTAGGGAAAAGTCAATGCTTTCAGGTCAGTTATGCGTATACTATCAACACCGGTTACGCGTTAACTCACGACAAGCCGATCGTAGCGTCCTCACTCGCAGGTGCAATAACATTGTTGTCAACTAATATATACATTTCCATGCACATAATTACTAATAAGATTCTTTACAGAGCATTATAAAACATCGATGTGAACAATATTTGACGTAAAAATGGAATCTTTTCAAGCTTTTTGTTTCTACTGTTCTTTAAGAGATCAGGGCATAATGGACCATGGCAGTGGCCACCGTTATTATCTATGACGATGCTGTATAAAAATTGCCCAGTTAATAAATACGTCGACACAAATAAAATGGTATTTGTAATAAGATAATGAGTCCTTTACTCTTGCTAAGTCGGCATACAATGTCAGAAGCAGGTTAAGAAACTATATAACAATACCTCATTCATCCCCATGCGATTAGTGAGTTGAGAAAATGGGATATTGACTCAAGAAATAAGATAGCTGCGTGATCATCTCTCTAGCTCATTTGGAAGCTTTTGATTTGTGCTACATAGACACTTTCTGGACTCAGTGCTTGAGGTGAAAATGGTTCTTTCGTGATCTATTAGAGGTTTCAGGTGTGTGTGTGTGTGTGTGTGTTTTATTTTGCTTATGGACTGCCCAGCTTCCAGAGTTAACGGCAAGTAGTAACTTCTAAATTATAATACTAGGATCATAAACAGAGTTCCCAAATGTGCTATTGAGTACCTTGTTCCAAGGAATGGCTGAAGAAGTCGTTGCCACACGCTATCCGACACATGCGAGTCTAGAGAGCTTCGAAACACTGATGATTCAACCACTCGACGTCCAAAATAGGACTTGTTGCGAAAGACAGGTGAACCTATATTTACTTCTGACGGCCACCCGTATTCTTTTGTCACACACACATCATCACTTAAAGGCTTGTTAATACTCAGATTAAGCAGGTCGAAAAGCTCTCCACCTAGAAATTAACGCACACATCCTTCTCTGCAGAGATCAGTCGTGTGTTACTTCATGGGACGAGTTTATCGGCATACATTAGCAGCTACTAAATCTCTGGAGCAAGCGCAACAGTCAGTTATTGAAGCATGCCTCTCATAAGGAGAGGCAGAGTTTGTTAGACATAAGGCTAAGAAGGGTCAATGAACTTCTCCGTCATAATCTCAGCCTTGTTTCAAATAGTTCCCCTCGCTCTTTGAGACTAATGCAATTTGTTACTTATTGTAAAATTATTTCCTTTGAACAGTTGGCGACACAATGAATCTTTTCTCTGGTCCTAGTTCGTAAATTTTAGTTTTCCACAGATGTATATTCATCTGAAGTGTGTACCGGAATGGGAAACTGAGAACGGCTATAATGGCGAACTAAAGCCTTCAGCTGAACTGCGGTCTGTGATTGACCAGCACAATCTGCAGAGAACTCTTGAGAGAGGTTCTCGTGACAGGGCAAACCAAACGATCACGCTCCTAAAGTTGGGTTGATAAAAATCTGTTACTTTTTTAGATTATTGAAAATATTTTCAGTTCCCCTTTTTCAACCCTACGTGATTTCAGATTTATTCATAAATAACGTGTTTACTAATTGTAAACCTCTTACGGTATGGGAAAATGTTTCATAGCAAGTATGTACCGATTGTCATTACATTTCAATATTTGTTGCTGACGTTGCAATATCGGGGACTACTGCATAATAGGTATAAAACAAAGTTTAGAGCTGTATCTTGAATAAAATGTTTGACTGTCGAGATAGCAATGCGTGAAGCCTTTAGTAGTTATCGTAGCAGATTATTCAAATAATCTTTCTCAAAACCCAGAGCTAGTGTCCAGTCCCTAGCGAATGAGACAGGAACTGAAATTGAGGGTAGTAAAGCAAAACCTGAAATGCTTAACTACGTTTTCAAACGTACCTTTACAACGGAAAATCTAGGAAAGCTGCCCCAATTAAATCCCCTTACTGCTAAAAAATGGGTGAAATAAGCTTTAGTATCAGTGGTGTTGCGAAACAGCTAAAATCGTTAAAATTGAACGAATTTCCAGGGTCTGATGAATCCCTCTCAGAATCTGAAGTGAACCTGCGGCTGATTTAGTCCCTTTTCCAACTAAAATGTATCGTAGATCCCTCGAACAAAAACAGTGCCCAGTTCTTGGAAAAAAAAGATCACACCCATACACAAGAAGGGTAGAAGTGATTCACAAATATGCCGTCTAATATCCTCGATATCAATTTGTTGTAGACTCTAGAACATATTCAGAGTGCAAACATATTGAGGTATCTCGAACAGAATGACCCCCTCCACGCCAACCAGTATGGATTCAGAAAACATATGAAACCCAACTCGCACTTTTCTTACATGACGTGCTGAAAGTATTGGATCAAGGCAGTCAGGTTGATGCAGTAACTGATTTCCGAACATCCTGCAACTTAATACGACACCTACGCTTATTGTGAAAAGTACCATCATAAGGGATATCGAAAGAAATTTGTGACTGGATCGAGGAATTATTGTCAGCGAGGATGCAGCATGTTATGTTGGGTGGAGAGCCATCGTCAGACGTGGAAGTAACTTCTGCTGTTCACGTCGTATATTAATGATCTCGCTGACAATATTTACAACCACCTGAGACTCTTTGCAGATGACGCAGTTATCTGTAATGAAGTGCTGTCTGAAAGAAGTTGCATAAATATTGTCAGATCGTGAAAACATTTCAGTGTGTGTGCAAAAATATAAAATTGTGCCCCTCAAAAAAACAAAACGTAGTATCCTGTTACCATAATATCAATGAGTCATTATTGGAATCCACCATCACAAATACCTGGGTGTAATACTTTGTAGGGATAATTTTTTTTGGCTGGAATGATCGCATATGCTCAGTCGTGTAAAACAGGTTTCTTGGTCGACTAGAGGGGAAGTGCCATTAGAGATTGTTTACAAATCACTCGTGTGACCCATTCCAGAATGTTGCTCAAGTGTATGGGACCAGCACCAAATAGGAGTAGCAGAGGATACTGGACGTACAGAGAGAAGGCCAGCACGACTGGTCACAGGCTTGTTTGATCCTTGGGGAGTTTAACAGATTCTCAAGAAACTGAGCTGGTAGCCCCATGAAGTGAACTATTCCGAGGAAGCTTACTAACAAATTTCCAAGAATCGGCTTTAAATGGCTGTAGAAATATGCTACAACCCTCTACATACGGCTCACTTAGAGATCCTGAAGACAAGATTACAATAATTGCAACACGCACAAGGCATTCAGTCATTCTTCCCGCGCTCCATACGTAAATGGAACGGGAAGAAACCCTAATAACTGGTAGAATGGCACATATTCTCTACCGTGCATTTCTCGGTGGTTTGCGGACTGTCAATGTAGATCATAGTTCGGATCTTCTAAAGTGCACAGGTGAACGCCACGTAAGACGTTTTTGGAGAATTTACTGTTAATTACATCCGACAGAAGATTCTCTGTGGTTGACAATGTGCAAATTCTCTTAACGCCAATCTCAGTTCTTGTCCTTCGGTGCACTTCCGCGAATATTTAAATCGAGACCAGACACTAGACTCCTATTCATGAGGAGACCGGTCTAAATCCCAGCCCAACCATCCAGATGTAAGGTCATCTGCGATTTCCCTAATTCGCTTAAGGTAAATTGCGGAATGGTTCCTTTGAAAAGGCACTTCCAATTTCCTTCGCCATCATTGCCCAATTCGAGCTTGTGTTCCATCTGTTATCACCACGAGACGAGACGTTAAGGTTAAATCGTCTTTTCATTCCTTATGTCAGAGCAAGTGAGCGTCACTTGGTGCATAATTGACTCTGTTTGTGGTGTGTAGCATATCATTGGTATTTTAGAACGATAAATCACCAGACATTTGGCAGTGTTAAGACTAACTCATTTCGTAGCGCCCTGAACCTGGCTGAGCGTTAGGTAGGCCTTTGCACGTTTTTGGTCAGGAAAGTATGCCAGCTTAACTCTTTCAGGCTCTCTGGACACACTTGTGTCCATAAACTTTTACTGTGTCTGTTGCAACAGAAGTATTTTTCAAAAGGAAACCTGAGGTATACATTTGTGAATGTTAAATTTTTTCATCATGCGCAAGTGCTGCCAGCTGTTAAGCATTACTATGAAAATGTCAGCAAGTCAATGCGGCAGCTCGTGACCATCAGAATACACCGATGTGGTTTGTTCGCTATGTTCCATTGTATAATTGAATATTGTTGTTGCTATTTTGTATAGTAATTATTGCTCATTTTACTATTACACTAGAGAATATTTTGTAATTAGTTAATTTAGTTCATAAAATGAAGAAAAATTTACTAAATATGTTTTGGAAACATACACATTTTGTATAAATCTTGCTTCTAAAATCATTAAAAATCGTCTAAGAGCATTACCATACCAACACAAACTTTCCTTCCTCCAGGAAAAAAATCAGATGTGAAAGAATTACTTGTCACTATACCTTTCGCTGCCCTTTACACATCACAATCACCGTTGCTGCAGATTTCGTCTTGATAAGGCACGCGAGGTAACCGGAAGACAGGCGCGAACCACCTTCCCTGCGACCTTGCTCCAGAATGGCTGTGGGGGATTCCTCTATCGATCCGTGCTTGAGACCTTGTATCGAACGATGCTTTGCGTTTCCATTTCTGACTAGACCGTTTCTGCGTTGAAATGTTTGACGGAGTACTATCTGATCTTCGGGTGTGAAATGCATCCAATATTTGAATTAAGTATTTTTTGCTGTGTGAAACACAAAGCGTTGATACTTAAAAGTTGTTAGTATAAAGCGCCAAAACGTACATGCCAGTTCCTATAATTCTTGCACGTGTAAATATTTTGCGAGGTGTCTGGAAACTTTATAAGGATATTGTAATGCAACACTCATAAAGTGTAACGATTTCTCTGTTGCAACATCACAAAATCCACGGATATACAGACAATATCAGCAGAAAAAGCGAATATTGCATACGCTCGTATATTCATGATGTTTCGAAGAAATGAACAATAGTTTCGTTTACCAAAGCGAATGAGACTTTATTCACTAAAGTCTCACCTTTCAGCAATGGAAGTTTCCTGCATGAAGCTACGTATGAAATCCCTGCAATGCTAAAATTTCTGATAGAAAACCGCATTTGCCCATCAGAGCGTCCTGTAGAATTCACGTGCTGTTTGAGGTTTGAGATTAGCTTCAGCTCTTACCTTGAGTTCAGCGGAATCAAAAGTTCTTAAATTTCGTCACACAGCACAGTAAAAGCACCCTAATTTCCTTGGAACTGAAGTAAATGACGAAATTGAATAATAGATTCCAGATTTTAACGGATGGGATGTCCACATAAATAATTCATTCAGAACTGATACGCCTTCCGTTTCTTTGTTAACAAAACCTGAGTGAGACATATGAGTATCTAAATGATGTATTAGAAAGCATCGGAAACTCTTTGACTGTTCGAAGATGATGCGGTTGTCCGCAGGGAAGTAGCAACGCCAGAAGACCGTATCGATTTGTAGAATAACCTGTAGAGGATTGATGAATGGTGTAAGCTCTAGCAGCTGACATAAAGAAAACTGAGATACTGCGCACACATAGGAAAAGAAATCCACTACTGTACAACTACACTATTGAAGAAAAATTGCTGGAAACCGTATCTACCGCAAAATATCTACGAGTAACCATCCAGTGCGACTTCAAGTAGAAAGACCAAATAAAAAATAGGAGGGAAAGCAGATCCCAGACTGAGATTCATAGGAAGCATCTTAAGGAAATGTAATCCATCCACGAAAGAAGCGGCCAAGGCGCTTTCTTGACCAATTCTTGAGCACTGTTCATCATTGTGGGATCCTTACCATGGGATGGTACACAAAATCTAATGAAGGGAGGCGCGTTTCGTCACGGTATCGTTTAGTCGGCTCGATAGCGTTGCAGAGATTTGCAATGAAAACTCCTCTGGCAGTCGCTACACGCACTGTATGCATCAGGGAGAGGTTTACTATTGAAATTTCGAGAGAGTGGTTTCCAAGAAAATCGGACAACGTATTACTTCCTCCTACATACATCTCGCGAAATGACGACGATGAGAAAATTGGTGAAATTAGAGCCAATACAGAAGCTTACCGATACTCATTCTTCCCAAGCGCTATTAGTGCGTGGAAGAGGGAAAGGGGTGGGGGAGGGAGAATCAGTTCCTGGTGTCAGAAGTACCCTCTGCTACACGCCTTCGGATAGCTTGTTGTATGTTGATGTAGATGTCGTCCGTGTAAGGTAAATGTAGGAACGATACGGACCTGTCAAAATCATGTTTAGAGTAAGTATCGGATATGAGTATGCGGTAAATTATTTTCCTGCCATGAGTTCATCACAAATAACAGTACTACTGGAGTTCACCTTGTACACAGCATTTACTGAAGAGGAAGTTACATCGCAGCAGAAACGACTAGTCGGCCCATGCAAAAGAAAACGGTGCACTACCTTACTGTCATTCTTAGAAGACTTTTGCTAAAGTGTTGTTGAAATTATCAACAGTGGAGTTGAGAAATGTTTGTTTTTCTGCAGGAAAAAAATCTCGGGACAACAGTGCTTCAACGTTAACCCCGTTTGACAGACATCTGCTGCAAGAAGATTCGTTTTTCTGATTTACTCTCATAGTAAAATAAACTGGCAGTCTATAAATACCCCGCGAACAGTAGAAATTCCCGTAATGAAACTAAAAACATGTCTAGTTAGAATTGAAAATAATGTTCATAGTATGTTTAGATATGTCCACTGGAAATAATTACATGACGTAATATAAATGAATGACGAAATTGTTCACAGGTTAATTGTCCACACAAATTTTGGCGAATGAGAAGAAAATATTAATCTTCCAACAGCAATGAGAAAATCTTTTGACAGAAGCTTCCAGTACGTTCTTGGTAGTTAGTATAATCCTCTTGGGTTGCATGCTTTTGTTGCGTCATCGTCTGTCAAACTTAACAACTTATCGTCTATTATACTGCCTATCACAATGTCTAGCGTTGGAGTCTAGGTAATTTTTGATCGATCACTGTGTTTCCCAGAATTCGATAGCTCCATGGGTGAATTCCGTAAACTCCTATGCTGAAAAGTTGCTGAAATAATTGTTCGAAGCCTTATCACGTTCAGAGCCATCCATCGTAGTACCGCTACATCTAAATCACTCTAAAGCACATGAAATTGTATTTAATACTACTGTTAGTCACTTTCGTGTTCATTTTGCGATTTTCTGTGTATCCTTTGTGCTGCCCACGTAGTCGTTACATAAAATATTCGATGGTGTCAGCAGAATCGCTGTAGTATGTACGTGTTCCTGAAGAGATTTTACGACTAATGCCTAGTGTTTCTTCAAGAGTGTCTTGAAATTTGCGTGGCATCCCCACTGCTGTTCGCCTCTAATTTTATGATTTAACATTCCTTCGTTACTTCATGATACAGCTCCCTAGTATTTGATTATAATTTGAAAACAGGCAATGTGTGTCTCCTAAATCTCAAGTAAACATTAACACTCACTCCTTTTTAAATATTATATTTATACTGAATTAGACATTTGCTCCTAAGATGCTTAATCAACGAAACACGTCAAATGCTGAACACGTGTTGTTTGCTAGTGGATACTTTGTTTTGTTTATGCTCACTATTTCGTATTTATCCACATCAAATGCGTTATATCTAAATTTGTAATCCATTATCTACTTCACGGCTGTGACGATGGGTACTTCCGTTAACAACTATCATTACTTGCACATTTTGCTACATTCGTGAATGGTGCGCGGAAAAAAAAAAATACCAGTAAGGTACTCTAATTTCTGTGATGCTTCATGATCATTTCGTGAAATACATGTAAGAAGAGAGTAAGATGTTGCTTAACTCTTCTTAGAAAGTATGGTCTTGCAATTTTAATAGTAAATCTCTCGTTGTTGTACAACGCCCGTCTTGTGGAGGTTACCATGGAATTTGGCAAACTTTTCAGTGAAGCTGTCACTAAACAAACCCATTGCGAAACGAGCCTCTTTTGTTTTGGTCTCTCACCTTCACAAACTGACCCTCTAAGGGTTCCAGACTGACGAGCAGGATTTGATCGAACGAGGATTTTGGAAACTCCTCCTTTCGTGGGTGAATTAAATTTTCTGAAGGTTCTTGCAACGAACTGTTCTAACATCTGCTTTCCCAACAGCTAGCTTCACTTAGTCGTTCCACGTCTCTCCGGAGCTTCTGACTGTATCTGCGTATCGTGAACAGTGAAAGCAGTCCAACAAGTACCGCGGACGTACTCTTCTTGTGGAATCGCACCTAACATTAGATTCTTACGCTAACCGTGCGGATAGGAACAAGTTTTAACACCCAGCATTTTGCAAAATTCTGATCTCCTTGGAAGTTATATATTCAGGTGCTGCCTAGCAACTGGTTAGGCTTTAGTTGCTGATATTAACAAATAATACTTAGAACATATTTTACATTTGCTTTTTATGATCTCCCATGGAGTATCCGTAGGAGAAAGAGGTACGAACTCAACGGAAGGTATGATGATGGAGAGGTGTGCAACGTCGGCATCAGTTGACCCCAAAACATTGTCCACCCTAAGTTTTATTTCCTTGCTCCGTTTCCTCCTATCTCTGTTCCTCTTCACGTTATCGTACTAACGCCTCGATTTGGTTCAGTAACAGTGAATGCACCAGGAAATTTCCCACACAGTAGGGTCAACAACTACCACTGTTGTTTTGCAGTGCTGGTCGACGCTAGCGGTTTTACGGCCAAAGCTCGGACATCGGGCAAACCGCGAGTCCGCTTACTAATTGTCGATGACGAAACTACAGATACCGGGAAGTCCTAATGCGTTTCGGTCACCATACCACCTAGCTACAAGCTTCTTGCCGTACGAAGTCAGAGCAGTCTTAGGAAGTAAATCTCTGTGATCAGGGTAATACCAATTAATCCTCGGTCTTAGAAAAATATATTCATGTGTGACGTAGAAACATTGAAAAGGTATATGCAGTAATGCATGCTTGAGGGGAACAATCTACGGAAGTAAATTGTTGCTTTGCCCATAAATAAGCGGAAAGAGTCATTACCGTAAGGTTATATTAGGTTGGTGCATAAGTTCAACGCGTTTTTGTTTTGCGTGTTGGTAGTCCGATTGGTAAGGGCTTATTTGTCATTTTTATTTATATTTGACTGTTACCATATGAGTTTGCATATTGCCATTTTGAGATAATGAGTGGAGCTATGGCCGCTATAAAGCGGAGTGCCAAGTGGAGAAGTTATTCTTCTGTTTCCGTTCAATAAAGGGGTGACAGCAGCGGAGGCGGCCAGAAACATTTGTGCCGTGTGTGGGGGTAATGCCACTGGAGAGAGCAAAACAAGCAAATGGTTTTAGGGAGGTTTGTTTTGATGCTAATGACGCTCCACGTTCAGTAAGACCTTGGGGTTTTGAATAAATCAGTGTACTCGAGAATTGGCAAGTGTGAAAAACTGTGATCATTTCACTATCGTGCGACATTTGCATGCAATGAGGAAGGTTCGAAAAAATCGAGTGTATGGGTACCGCACGCTCTAAACCAAAATCACAAAAATCAGCGCATCTCTGCTTGCTCGTCATTAATTGGCTCGTGAACAACTCCGAACATTCCTATCCTGTATCGTTACTGGTGACGGGAAATGGTGTCTTCATGCTAACATAAGGAAAAGAAAAGAAAAGAAAGGAACGCTTGAGCCCAAAAAAATCAGCGACGCCCCGTATAAGGACCTGGGCGCATCTATAAAAGATGATATGCATCTGGTGGAACAGCGACGGTGTGGCGTACTATGAATTGCATCACCGATGACATTTGTCAACCTTTAATCCCTTGCCTGTTAACGTGCCTTTTATAGTGTTGTCCTTTTTAGTTGCTGTTTTAACATTGTGCCTCTTACTTCAAGTGACGCTACTCCACGATAAAACCCGCCCGCATTCTCCTAGGCCGACAAAAAGCACTGCAGGAGTTGGGTTGGGAATTCATTCCACACCCACATTATTCACCTTGCGCCCTCAGATTTTCTCCTCTTCCTTCTTGAAGAAACTTCCCTTCCGCATGAAAATGAAAATGCGCTCCAAACATGGCTCGATGGATTTTTCGCCTCAAAAGTACGAGATTTCTACACTCGTGGAGTCGAGAAGTTACCCAGCGTTGGCAAATTGTTGCAAATAGTGAAGGAGAATATATTATTGATGACTGAAGTCTCTGTTGTGTGTATCTGTTTATGAAACTTACAGAAAAAGGTTACTAGCTTAGACACCAACCTAATACTTTTGACGATAAATCACTGGAAACAGGAATAATCGAGAATATATATAGGAGTATCCAACCATATGACTTAATTAGGAACGACCACGTAAAATAAGATATAGGAATTAGTCAACGTCAAGTTGACTAAGTCTTCAGTTTTTTGTGTCACAAAGCTGCATAATTGTAAGTAGATGTAACTGATTCATAAAGAGGCTCAACAAAAACTAGTTAGATCAATCCTGGAGTATCGCTTTTCAGTTCGGACCTGTTGCCAGGTAGGTCTAATGCGGGAATAGAGAAGATCCGAAGAGCAGCAGCGCGTTTTGTCTCGGGTTCGTTAAAGAAGGGCGAGTTAGTTACGGAGATGCTCATCATTGCAATAGCAGACATTACAAGAGAAGCACAGTGTATCATGGATAGGTTAACTATTAAAATAACGATATCGAATGTTAGAAATAGGAATTACAGTACTTCCTCCCACATAAATACAACGAAATCCTAACAGAAAAATTGGAAATTAGAGCGCGTACGGAGGCTTAATGACAGTCGTTCTTCCCAAGTTTGGTGAAAGGAACGGAATAACTGAGAAATAGTATCGGACGTGCGGCGCTTCACATGCCGTAAGCTGACTCGGAGTGAAGTGACAGGTTCAGCACCAACATTGCTAGCAGCTGCTTCATTCTCAATTAAGAGAAGATAAATGATCATTTTTCCAAAATGAATACTTTGGCTGAGATCAGAGGATAATTCACGACTATAAAACGCTCTAATTTTACTATATTTCATTTAGTTTCACAAGCAGCTAGCGAACAAAGTTCTCCATGGCTCACGTGTGATTTTTCAATTAGCTTTTTAGCAAAACAAAATCATGAAACAACTTCATCGTGCAAGGACTGATACTGTGACATTCTGTGCAATACGATTAATGGAGATTATACTCTCGGATTAGAAAACAATTTTGCAATGCTGTATTTGAGAGGAAATAATGCACCGTCCTCTCATAAAATCTTTCAAGCAGATTTTTTTATTTAGTTAACAAAAATTTACGCATTGTTTCTGTTTATCTTAAATTTATCTTCTACAAAATATGACTTACGTTAGTCCTTTTTGGCGTAGGTTTTCGATAAGCGCTGTTGTGTTAATAATTATGCATTCGTATGCATAGCTGTGGATTCGAGACCACTGTGAAAACGTTCGGTAACGGCGCTAATTTTGTCAGCTCTGATGCCACGCGCGAGGAAAATGCTGAACGGTGCATCCCAGCTAATGACCGGTGTGGAGGATGGGGGAGCGGAGGGGAAGAGGAGAGGAGAAGAATGTTACGGTGTCCAGTAAGCGGTATGCGAGAGCTGATCTGGCTCCGAACAAGATGTTCTCCCAGTCCCTACTGGGCGGCAACAAGGAACGTCCGCAGCGGGGATTCGTGCCAAATTACTGCACTACACGGATCGATATTGCGGTTGTTACGATCGCTTCTCTTGTCGGTACTGTGGCTTCGGACTAGTGTGTAACAGGGCACCAGTTGCTGGTGATCTCACATTTTCCTCCCCGAGGCTTGTGGGTTCAGAAGCGGAAGACTTGGACAGTATTATCATTGTCGTATTGCCTCAGCGCTGAAGTTTTGTGCGTTACAACGTACACTCCTACTCGACACATTTGATACCTGCAATGAACCTACCACCATTCCAAAGATCACGATCACCGCTCTTTCATTGACCATACTCTTACAGACTTGGTGTTGGTAAATACAGAAGCCAATAAAGTCTCCGAGAGAATCCTAATTCAGAACATATAAATTTATTTCCGTTATGAATGAACGAGCACTTAGTCTCCCTTCATACTCCAATCTGACCTAATGCTGTGTCTCAACCGTCATTTTTCATTCGTTCCACCTTGCATCTCTGGAGAAAGGGTTGTCTTGAAATTTTTTATGGCACAAGACACTATTGTAAAATACATATGATCCTGTTACAAAGTTTCTCAAATTTGCATCTGACTTATATTTCTCTTTTTTTTTTTTTTTTTTTTTTAAAGGGCTTCAGATAGCCGTGCACCTTTCTCACTTGGACTGTATGCAACTAGCTTGGTTCTTTGCTGGGCATCGTTTATCACTGCTCAGTCATTTGTCATAAGAGCTCATCGGGTGAATAGAACTACCTTACTACCACCAAACGCTCAGTTAATTTCAGTTTTACTTATACTGCACTTCGGATTCCTCTGTACTGTTCCATATGTACTCTGTACCTTCCAGGCGCGGAATTTAATTTTATTTTCTAAATATTTCATTTTCTCATTCTACTCTTTGTTCAGAGAGTTGCGCCTGTAAAATTGGGCAAATGATATAAAAAAGAAAACAATGTAGAAAGTACATTTAGCCCAAATCGACACAATATTTTCCTGGCAACGTTTATAAATCTACTGAAAACTGTCAGCGAATGTTTATTTTGGAATCAATTGAAACAATGACTCACGTCATTAACTTTCTGACGAAATGCGACGTTGATATTCGTTAGGGCGTCCATGATCGTTGACAATCTAATATAGAAGTAGCTGGTAACATCCTTTATGATAACTTGCATAAAATGTTACTAACAATAACAAAACAACAAAACGAACAGAGCCACCGCAAATAAATAATTGGAAAACGCGCGGAAACTATAGGAGGAACAATAACTCAAGAACTTCACGTAAAAAAAAAAATCAATACAAGACTTTGTAACGCGGAGTTAATATAAGGATTTTTGATTTCCCGATTGGAATATGACTAAAGTAATGGTTAGTAAGTTCCCTGAATCCATTATGCAGAAAATGAAAACCACATGCAGGAAAAAAAACAATCTTTTCAAGCAAGTTACCTCCAAAGTTGGATTCACACATTTCCTCAATACTGACGTAATATTCATTGCAGAAAAAAGGTCACTACTCAGCAAGAGGATGAAACACATTTGAACTTCGCTGGACGAAAAGAACCGAGGTAGGTTCATCACCAGTGTCACTCAGATTTCCACCGTCACTCATCACAAGCAAATTGACAGAAAAGCAACCTGCCACAAAATCAGTTTCAGAGAATGAGATGCTAAAACCACTCTGCGCACACAAGAAAAGAGAAGACGCTGTAAGACTGTATTAAATACATCTAACGCAACAGTTGTAAAAGTTGACAAGAGCAATACGACCGTATGAACTGAACAAAATACAGAGGAGAAAACTTTAGACTTCTTACATGCTAACAATAATATAGAAATACCTAAGCACCCAACAGCCAGAACCCAACAGGTAATTAAATGCATTTCGAATAACATGAGTGTTCTAATTACCACTCAAGAAGCAATGAAACCTCAAGCATTTTCCCTCAGGCGAGAACCAAAAGTCCACAAAATGAAATCCCCATCAGAGCTGTAATGAAGTAATAACAATCCAACATTGACTCCAAAAAAAGCTTTATTGGCGATTATGGGTATTAGTACGTGATCGAAGGCCTAACTTTTGGTCTTCCATTACTGGAGACAATGTCAGGCCTCAACGACTAAGGAAGCAGTTGCAGTGTTAAACCACATCAACACACCGAAGTGTTCATATGTGTCGTCGCAACGGTAGTTTCCTAACGTCATCAGTCAGCTGTCAAAAATCACGGAGTTGCGCCAACGTATTATGGAACTTGTAAAGGGGAAGCTTTATTTAACCCTGAGGCTCTCAACTAGTCTTAATTTCAAGCCTTCTTTTCTGTTGAAATTTTGTGCTTCTGAATTTCTATGGCCTCTGTTGACATTCCAATACAGCAAGAACTTGCTAAAACCACAGCGTCAGAGAGACTTCGGTGTATAAAATCCCTTGGACTTCCTGTCCAATGTTCATAGAAACCACAAAAGAGGCACTAACACCCACCTTAAGGAACACGAGCAGTTGTCCCCGGGGCAACACAGATAAAGCAGCAGAAGCAGATCGTGCAATTCCGTTTCCCTGACAGTATGATTTTAGCACTATCTAACCACCACTACGCTAGCACGTACAGAGGGCCATCAGAATTCAAATGCACAAAAGCAATTTCAATGGAAAAGGAGGGGGGATTGAAATTAGACAAGTTGTGTGCTTTAGTACTAAATAGAAGAAACAGCGCCAACTCTTCTCCACTATAAAGTCCACAATACATGTCGACGCGACTCCATCTTGGACAGCGGTCTGATGGCGTGAGGAACCAAGCGTTATGGGGACACATATAAAAAAATTCGGCTTTCTGAGCTTGTTTGAGAAGGCAACTGCTTTCTGTGTCGTTGAAGCCTTTGACGAAAAGTGCGGACCTGTACCAAGGCCTATTGTCGATATAACAAATATCATAACGCAAATACCGGTCATGAAAGCCTGCAGTTCATGATTAACAAAAAGCTGCACCAAATTCTTAATAAAACTCTTTCGGTAACTACAGAACACTTAGAAATAAGAGTTAACGCAACATGTCCAAAACATAAAATTTCCAGGTACAGTCACACTTGGTCATCTGACATGCAAACGCTATATTCCATTGTACTTGTACGTCCTGCATTGCAAGTAAATACCAACCTATAAAAACACAGATACCTTCCACACACGTAAATGAACTAACGGACGTACCAGAATTCGCATCCACAGTTAATTCAAATTCAACAATTAACTCTACGAGCAGATGTGTAGATGATACCAAAATTTTAATCAGTGGCACAAAAGATGATATACGTGAGTTAAACTAATTGTCAGATTCCAAGACGATATCAAGTTCTCAATTAAGCACCAAGTAGATAACAGACTAAACTTTCTAGACCTGAATACAAGATTGGTGATTAATACACAAAATTCGAAATTTATTGTGATCGTACCACAACGCACCTCTTATCACAAGGTAGTACAAAAAACAGCAGCATTTAGGTATATCGTCAAGAGCCCTGTCCAGCTACCACTCTCTTAAGTTAAAGACAAGCAAGAAACGAAAGTAATAAAACAAAACAGGTATTACAAATGGCTATAGCGGCTCCACAGTTGATACACTGAAACTCTTAGTAATGGCGAAATAATCACAGCACAAAAAGCGTACAATAAGATCTTCCATACATTCATCCGTGGGTAACATTCAATATTAGATGATACCCAATGTCTTTAAACTCCACGATACAAACATCTTTTACCTCTGACAAAAAGACTGGGCATAAATTGCCTCATAGCAACAATATAAACTCACTGCACTGGTAATATTAGTTTATCTGTAAACCTCTGCTGTCGTCCATTAGAGGCCTTTGCAGTGCGGGATGTACAGGTACAATGGAATATAGGCCTTTACCGGCCGCTACGCCAGTAGAAATGGTGAAGTGTGTGTGTGTGTGTGTGTGTGTGTGTGTGTGTGTGTGTGTGTGTGTGTGTGTGAAGCTGCGTTTTCGTAGTGAAGCGTTAGATGGATCGCTGATCGGTAATCAACCGCTAATATATTGCGATTGATTGAGAAGTTAGGACGAACACTTATTCGTGAAGATGGTATTGGTGTAGAAGATGAATAATTCGTGTTTTCTGGTATTTATTGTGCTATAAAAAATATTACCTCCGGTTAGGAATTGATAATGTAACACTAACACACAACTATGATGCTATTACTACATTGACGGACACCTAACTGCAGTCGGTAGCTATACGGAAAGTTAAAGATGGAAGCACTGAAAGTGAATGTCAACATTTTCTGATAAGAAGTGTAAAGTCGAAAGTGTCATCACGGTGTTTGATGACATCACACTAGGGAACATATACGTTGATTACCACATCAGAGATTAGAACACACATGGATACGCTCCTGAAAATATACCCTAAACTAAAGACTAAAAGCAATATTAAAAGCGTACTTTCCTATGTGGCAAAGAAAAGTAAAGGTATTGTATTGCACTGTATATTAACAGGGGCCTAGAAACGACGGAGACACTCCGTCCCCGTCGCAGCCGCAGTGGTCTACAACCCCACGACGACCACCCCAGTCCACTTCACCCCTCCACCGCCCCACCACACCGAACCACTCTTTCAGGGTTGTTGTGCGGTTCGGCCCCAGGTGGACACCCCGCCCCCCCCCCCCCCCCCTCTCCAGGGAACGTCTCACACCAGAGGAGTGTAACCCCTATGTTTGCGTGGTAGAGTAATGGTGGTGTACGCGTAGGTGAAGAGCTTGTTTGAGCAACAATCGCCGACATTGTGTAGCTGAGGCGGAATAAGAGGAACCAGCCTGCATTCGCCAAGGAAGATGGAAAACCACCTAAAAACCATCCACAGACTGGCCGGCTCACCGGACCTCGACAAAAGTCCGCCGGGCGGATTCGTGCCGGGGACCAGGCGCTCCTTCCCAATCCGGTAAGTCGTGCGTTAGACCGTACGGCTAACCGGGCGGGCACAGTAGAGGTAGCACAGTTTTTAAAGGAAATTTATAACTAATTTGAAAAATGAGTTAAATATAACATCATGCCGCATAACCATGCTCCAAGCACGAAAAGAAAAGGACGAAGAAGAAGTGAGTATTCAAACAGATCAAACATATGTTGAAGTCAATGTGCATATCGCGACATATAAGATCCAAATGGGTTCTGTATGGAACTGTGACTAGCTTCGGTTCAGCTATGTGATTTCTTCCGAAAGCATACTATCCCTGAAAGGGGAGAGAATCACTGTCTGGACATGGCAAATCTGTTAAGTAAGACACACAGTTACACGATGGATGTCGTTATATCAATGGATGTACAATTGGCTTTTTTCTAAGAACCAAATGGAGAGTTTAGATCCCGTGTGTCAAGGGAAAGAGAAGGGAATAGAAAAAACGTGCCCTCCAGATTTCTTCATACATGCTAATGTGAGCGGAAATACGACGAAAGACCATTTTAAGACTTTGTTTTCAATTCTCAATCGACATTTGCCGACCAAGTTACTAGTACTTCGTGACTCCTGGTCTGGACATACGAAAGAAAAAGTACCGCTGGAAGGCTCTGGAGGAAAAACTGTTTTAAAAATCATTTCGTCTATAAGGAGAAAATATGCACAACCACTGGGCACAACCTCCAGGCAACTTAAAGTATATGCCAAGAGAACAACAGACATTATTAAATTACGTATCATTAACATGCAGCTAAAACTGAATGCCAGATTATTTATCACGAAAATGCATTCTGTTATTTACAGTCTATCATCTGCGGAAATATATAGGCCAATACTTCGTTACGCATGGCAGAACACTGGCTACGATATTGGTGAACTTGTGGACAACTTCAAAAGTGTCAGTGACGTGACATTCAACATTGATATTATAGAATGTGCAGTTACGACATCTTACCAACTTGCTTTTCTTCGCCCTGCGTTTCGTAGTAATTCATACTGCTTCGAGGCTTTTATTGAAAGTCCTCTCTTTCATTACGTTTCGTTTCTACAATGGCATCGGTACTGATATCTAGAGCCCGTTTGCAGAGAGCAGGAAGAGACACCAGCACATTGACCAGTACGTAATGATGATGTAACCGAAAGTTCATACAGGTAAGTTCGTTCCAACACAATACTTTCCTTGTAAGTAACGACAACCTACAGTTTTGTCTGAGAGAGTTTTGCTAAGAAAGTCTTTCACCAATCATTTGTAGACTTGGAATTTCGGTTTTGATTACTGTTATTTACGCTTGCTTGTAATATGACGCCACCATCGACAAGAAACCGTTTTGTAGGAAGGAAGCACCGCATGACGTGACAACCAGTTTCTGCAAACAAGTGCCTCCCATTTGGAAAGGTTCATTCAGCTTCGCTGGAAGCACCTCCCTCCGCTGACTGATAACTCTTTTCATAATCCTGAGCATTGTCTAATGAGTCTGATCAACTTTCCAAGTGAATATTTAGCTCAGTTTCTCTTTCATATAAGGTATCTGACACTACTGACTGCCTGCCGTATGTACAATGCAGGTTTTCACGGTCTGTATTTCTGTCCTTTGTAAATTTCGATTTATGAGCATTTAACACTGGTCCAAACCATATTCCTAAGCCTAATGTTCATTCTCCTAATGATGTGGTCATCAGGTGCTGTAGAGACTCATAGAGCAGTTTGATTCTGACAAGCTCAGAAAGCCGAACTGTTAACACGCATACCAAGTAACGGTCGGGCCGTGTGATGTTATCAGACCGCTGTATAAGATGGCGGTTTGGCGCCGACGTGTGTTACGGACCTTGTGAATCACAATACTTGGAGGAAGATCTCGATTTAAAAATTGCTTTCGGAAGAAACGGTTATTCTGACAGATAAATAGGGCACTATATATTAAAAGATACGGACCTTCTACTGAAATGGACTAACGAGGGAATTTTTTCCCATACGAAAAGCAGTCACAAATCGCACCAGCAGAGTAGTAAGACGACACAGTATTGCCACAGCGTTCAAATCAACAAGAAATGTGCGCGAATAATTTAACACTGCAGAAAACCAATACCCGCTGCTTACAACAACAGGAGTACGCAAAACCGCTTGCACATCCGGTCAGGTGTACAGAGGAACTAAAAAAGGAAGTACTAACACCCAGCTTAAAGGACACAAGAGCAATATTTGATGGACAGGGAGAAATCACAAGCTAGAGTTCGTGTACTGGGCTCACCGAAACACCAAATTCGTTTCTCTGATACTATTTTAATGGAGGCCACAATAATTACTGTGGTAGAATGTACAGAGAGACTGTAGAAATTCAAAAAGCACGAAAACAACTTTAACAGGAAAGAAGGTTTGAAATTACACAAAGTGTGACCATTACTGCTGAATAAAGCAAACAGTATCAACTCTTTCTCACTGCAACCTACGTAACACACGTCGGCTCTAAGAGTGGTCTGAGATACCGGTGTGATGTTACGGCTCAGCTGTTGCTTGGGTGCGCATAAACAGTTAGATTTGTTGAACTCGTGCAAGTCCTAAAGTTCTGAGCCTTCATAGCCTCTGATGTCTCAGCCACTAGCAGACCTAATGTTACACACAGAAGTATGCTTTAAACCGTGTCATAATCCCTATAATACTATTATTCGTCCTTCGCGCGTACAGGCCGAGAGGTCCCGGTGGTTAGCACACTGGACCCGCATGCGCGAGGACGATAGTTCAAACCCGCGTTCGACCATCCTGAGTTAGTTTTCCCGCGATTTCCCTAAATCTCTTCAGGCCAGGATGGTTCCTCCGAGAGGGCAGGGCTGCTTTCCCTCCTTCGTCCTTCCCTAATCAGAGCTTGTGTTGCGTCTCTCATGACACTGTTGTCAATGGGTCGTTAAGACACTAATCTCCCCCTCCTCACGCGTACAGTGGGTATCAGTAATGTAAAAACAATTAAATTTTATAATCGTTGATGTGGGAAATGCTATATAATTAAGAGCTATACAGGGTGTTACAAAAAGGTACGGCCAAACTTTCAGGAAACATTCCTCACACACAAAGAAATAAAATATTTTATGTGGACATGTCCGGAAACGCTTACTTTCCATGTTAGAGCTCATTTTATTACTTCTCTTCAAATCACATTAATCATGGAATGGAAGCACACAGCAACAGAACGTACCAGCGTGACTTCAAACACTTTGTTACAGGAAATGTTCAAAATGTCCTCCGTTAGCGAGGATACATGCATCCACCCCCCGTCGCATGGAATCCCTGATGCGCTGATGCAGCGCTGGAGAATGGCGTATTGTATCACAGCCGTCCACAATACGTGCACGAAAAGTCTCTACATGTGGTACCGGGGTTGCGTAGACAAGAGCTTTCAAATGCCCCCAAGAGGGTTGAGGTCAGGAGAGCGTGGAGGCCATGGAATTGGTCCGCCTCTACCAATCCATCGGTCACCGAATCTGTTGTTGAGAAGCGTACGAACACTTCGACTGAAATGTGCAGGAGCTCCATCGTGCATGAACCACATGTTGTCGTACTTGTAAAGGCACTCCCGTATGAAATCATGGCGGTGAATCGAGGAAGTACAGTACATACTGACGAAACTAAAATGAGCTCTAACATGGAAATTAAGCGTTTCCGGACACATGTCCACATAACATCTTTTCTTTATTTGTGTGAGGAATGTTTCCTGAAAGTTTGGCGGTACCTTTTTGTAACATCCTGTATATAAAGGAGCTCTAAAAATTTACTGCTCCTTAGAGGTCATGGTTATCACTAAACACATTTAGCGTTAGTCTAGTGCAAAGGCTTTCAGTAAAGGTTATTTGCATGTTAAGGCACGGTTATTTAGTAGAATAAGCAACGTCCGAACGTATCATCACAAAAATTTGTAAAATGTTACACCATTACTAAGACAACGTTTTCCCTTCCATTTTGACGAGTTATGCAGAGTAGCTTAAAAATGTAAGTACGGAGAGAAATTCATTCTTAAAAATTTACTTGAATCGTTAAGTTAGGATAGAAGCAAGGCTTGGTTGTAACCTTCACGCAAAAAAATATCGGCGTCACTGCATTGTCAATCAGCGACGTTTCCTTGAAGTTTAGTTATTAGCCCTCAGTGGTTCTAGTGCCAAAATTTTGTCGCTGATAGTAAACTGTCTGTTCTTAATAGTATTAAATATAGCAGTGGAACTCAAATAGATGGGGAATTTGCGTGACTGTTTCTTACCTTCATCTGAAAGTCAAAACTACCAATGTGATGAATTCCAACATTTTAAGCACCTTTGGAAGCATTTCGAAGTTAATGTAAACATGTACTTATGTATTATGCATGCGTCTCTGTAGTCTCACCAGACTTATTCGTTACTAATGGGGAGTCAGCAGTTTTAGTTCTTATTTGGCACTAATCGAAAAGGAGAACGAATCTGCCATCCTATGTTTGAAGAACGGCACAAACAACCTCCAAAGCTACTTAAAGAAACCACTGAATTGAGAATTTAAGACGAGTTGACTGGTAAATGAAACCTGCTCGCTCACAGTAACATACACTTCGTTGTCTCGAAACCAGAATTCTTCATAAAATATATTTCTGGGCATTTGAATGATGTAAATGTGAAAACATTAGACTAAACTTAGTCGAAGCAAATGATTAATTCCAGTATAAAATAATCTTCGCTGTGTCCTGAGAAATAAAATTTACAAGTTCTGCAGAGTGGTTTCTTGGAAAACACTCATTTCTGGTTAACTGGTTTGAAAGTTCTTCAGAGAAATCTACTTCCGGTATGAGAAAACTGTTACGTTAACATTACCCAAGTGCCGTTACATTGCATTTGTCTTCGTACTCACTTTTCTGAAATGATAAAAGATTCATGTTGATAGCAAAGAGAGAAAAATACATATCTCAGTGCTTCGTGATTCGATGCCCTTCAAATATTAAACCATGTAAAATGAGTGTAAAAGAAGTCCACTGGTAATTATTGCTAATGTAATGTTAAGTTTCCGCACATGACTTTATTCTTGCAGTATTAAGCCATTGCTATATCTGGAACGTACTTTATCAATAGTTGTTGGAGATTGGCTGGTATAGATTGCCTGTAGGTTATAAGTAAATACATGAATAAATTTAGTAATTCCATGGCTACTGGAATATGAGTTGCAGATTAGTTCAGAATAGTGGAGTTCGTCAAAATTCTTTCTTCGTTGATTAGTGTTGGTCGGTTGTACAATCTTTCCGTCGCCCGATGCGCCAACAAACTCTTAAAGATTTCGCGCGGGGTTGAGGGTATGCAGACGGACTGCTGAGTCACGTGGCCGTAATGCTGCGGCTTCATCCGACTTGTAGGGCGGATGTCAGAGATTCAGCTGGCACGGGTAATACGCCGGCAAGCTCACTCCGCAGCTGATAAGGAAACGCTGCAGTTAAAAGTACATTTAAGCAGAAAGATAGTAAAACTACACCGTAACTGAGTGACGCACCCCCCTTGTACTGGAAAAGGCCTAACTGTTGAACCCGAGCAAAGTGGCGGAATTACAGTTAGCGTTTAAAGAGGGCGAGGGAGCGCCCCCTCCGAAATCTTACTTTCTTCTTTGCGCAAGACCCTCACTCAGCAAACACTCCGACATGACTGGAGAATAGTGCTGATAATACACATTTATAATGGGGTAAATATAGGTAAAATATTGCTTTTCAGTCCTAGCATATACTTAAATCTAAATTACTCAAAAAAGGTAGTTACTGTCTATGGATCAGTACGCTCTTATCGCCCACCGGATTCTGTATGAAAGGGATATTGGTTCGATAAATTTAGATTTATAACCCTGCTTCAATCCACGTAGTTTATACAGATTCCGAGCAGTACGCGAAACTCCATTACAGTCTTACAGATCCTTATCCAGACAACAATCAGATCAATGAACGGCTATTTAGACTGTATTGGGGAAGATGGAGACAGTTTTCAGCATGAAAGGTGGGCGGGGAGAGAAGTGGGGTGGATGAAGCGCTTCTGTGTAAAATTATATTACTTGAACAAGGGCAGAACCATAACTGGACTTTGTAATGGAGTTCGCTCTATTATACGAGACGTGGAATGATTGACAAAGCGATTAAGATGTACATACTTAGCTGCTCCGTCTATAGGACATGCCAGTCCACACAGTAATATTAATCAAGGACATTCTGATTCGTTCCTCCGCCATAATTCTCTTCTATTTCTACTCGTTTCCTTCTTCTGTAATTTAGCTCGCAAGATGTAAATGCCACAATGAAGCAAGTGTTGTTGGGTTGTTTGGGGAAGGAGACCAGACAGCGAGGTCATCGGTCTCATCGGATTAGGAGAACGGTGAACGAAGTCGGCCGTGCCCTTTCAAAGGAACCACCCCGGCATTTGCCCGGAGCGATTTAGGAAAATCATCGAAAAACTAAATCAGGATGGCCGGACGCGGGGTTGAACCGTCGTCATCCCGAATGCGAGTCCAGTGTGTTAGCCACTGTGCCACCTCGCTCGGTAAGCAAGTGTAGCTGGTAATTGCGATCTGTGAAAACGGCTTGAGGTTTATTGCTAGCGACAAGAATTCTGTAAATACAAATGGGTCTGCATAACAAAGGTAGCTACCCAAAGCTAGCTACAAACATGAAAATTTTAAGTACAACAATGTTCTTGTTAATGTATATTGTCTGGGACTACTTCATGAAAATAAAGCAACTATAGTATACGTATGCACCGTTGAAAAAACAGAATATGTAAAATTCGACGTTTGTTGCTTCCTTTAAGTGTGTTCTTCACACGACAAAATTTCCTGTGCGAATTGTATATCAATACAGGCACAGTCTCAAAACTGTTAGTACAACATTAGTTATCGCGAGGTACCTACTAGCAGATTATTTATTATTCATCATTTATTATTCATCATATATACAGGGTGTTACAAAAAGGTACGGGCAAACTTTCAGGAAACATTCTTGACACACAAAGAAAGAAAATATGTTATGTGGACATGTGTCCGGAAACGCTTACTTTCATGTTAGAGCTCATTTTATTACTTCTCTTCAAATCACATTAATCATGGAATGGAAACACACAGCAACAGAACGTACCAGCGTGACTTCAAACACTTTGTTACAGGAAATGTTCAAAATGTCCTCCATTAGCGAGTATACATGCATCCACCCTCCGTCGCATGGAATCCCTGATGCGCTGATGCAGCCCTGGAGAATGGCGTATTGTATCACAGCCGTCCACAATACGAGTACGAAGAGTCTCTACAGTTGGTACCGGGGTTGCGTAGACAAGAGCTTTCAAATGCCCCCATAAATGAAAGTCAAGAGGGTTGAGGTCAGGAGAGCGTGGAGGCCATGGAATTGGTCCGCCTCTACCAATCCATTGGTCACCGAATCTGTTGTTGAGAAGCGTACGAACACTTCGACTGAAATGTGCAGGAGCTCCATCGTGCATGAACCACATGTTGTGTCGTACTTTTAAAGGCACATGTTATAGCAGCACAGGTAGAGTATCCCTTATGAAATCATGATAACGTGCTCCATTGAGCGTAGGTGGAAGAACATGGGGCCCAGTCAAGATATCACCAACAATGCCTGCCCAAACGTTCACAGAAAATCTGTGTTGATGACGTGATTGCACAATTGCGTGCGGATTCTTGTCAGCCCACACATGTTGACTGTGAAAATTTACAATTTGATCACGTTGGAATGAAGCCTCATCCGTAAAGAGAACATTTGCACTGAAATGAGGATTGACACATTGTTGGATGAACCATTCGCAGAAGTGTACCCGTGGAGGCCAATCAGCTGCTGATAGTGCCTGCACACGCTGTACATGGTACGGAAACAACTGGTTCTCCCGTAGCACTCTCCATACAGTGACGTGGTCAACGTTACTTTGTACAGCAGCAACTTCTCTGAGTCTGACATTAGGGTTATTGTCAACTGCACGAAGAATTGCCTCGTCCATTGCAGGTCTCCTCGTCGTTCTAGGTCTTCCCCAGTCGCGAGTCATAGGCTGGAATGTTACGTGCTCCCTAAGACGCCGATCAATTGCTTCGAACGTCTTCCTGTCAGGACACATTCGTTCTGGAAATTTGTCTCGATACAAACGCACCGCGCCACGGCTATTGCCCCGTGCTAATCCATACATCAAATGGGCATCTGCCATTCCGCATTTGTAAACATTGCATTGACTGCAAAACCACGTTCGTGATGAACACTAACCTGTTGATGCTACGTGCTGATGATGTGCTTGATGCTAGTACTGTAGAGCAAATAGTCGCATGTCAACACAAGCACCGAAGTCAACATTACCTTCCTTCAAGTGGGCCAATTGGCGGTGAATCGAGGAAGTACAGTACATACTGACGAATCTAAAATGAGCTCTAACATGGAAATTAAGCGTTTCTGGACACATGTCCACATAACATCTTTTCTTTATTTGTGTGTGAGGAATGTTTCCTGAAAGTCTGGCCGTACCTTTTTGTAACACCCTGTATACCACGAAGTGTGCAGAATGCCTATAACCATAAAGCTTGAAGCAATTGAGCAGCTACTGAACAAAAGGGCTCGTGAATCTGGCATATACACTCCTGAAAAATTGAAATAAGAACACCGTGAATTCATTGTCCCAGGAAGGGGAAACTTTATTGACACATTCCTGGGGTCAGATACATCACATGATCACACTGACAGATCCACAGGCACATAGACACAGGCAACAGAGCATGCACAATGTCGGCACTAGTACAGTGTATATCCACCTTTCGCAGCAATGCAGGCTGCTATTCTCCCATGGAGACGATCGTAGAGATGCTGGATGTAGTCCTGTGGAACGGCTTGCCATGCCATTTCCACCTGGCGCCTCAGTTGGACCAGCGTTCGTGCTGGACGTGCAGACCGCGTGAGACGCTTCATCCAGTCCCAAACATGCTCAATGGGGGACAGATCCGGAGATCTTGCTGGCCAGGGTAGTTGACTTACACCTTCTAGAGCACATTGGGTGGCACGGGATACATGCGGACGTGCATTGTCCTGTTGGAACAGCAAGTTCCCTTGCCGGTCTAGGAATGGTAGAACGATGGGTTCGATGACGGTTTGGATGTACCGTGCACTATTCAGTGTCCCCTCGACGATCACCAGTGGTGTACGGCCAGTGTAGGAGATCGCTCCCCACACCATGATGCCGGGTGTTGGCCCTGTGTGCCTCGGTCGTATGCAGTCCTGATTGTGGCGCTCACCTGCACGGCGCCAAATACGCGACCATCATTGGCACCAAGGCAGAAGCGACTCTCATCGCTGAAGACGACACGTCTCCATTCGTCCCTCCATTCACGCCTGTCGCGACACCACTGGAGGCGGGCTGCACGATGTTGGGGCGTGAGCGGAAGACGACCTAACGGTGTGCGGGACCGTAGCCCAGCTTCATGGAGACGGTTGCGAATGGTCCTCACCGATACCCCAGGAGCAACAGTGTCCCTAATTTGCTGGGAAGTGGCGGTGCGGTCCCCTACGGCACTGCGTAGGATCCTACGGTCTTGGCGTGCATCCGTGCGTCGCTGCGGTCCGGTCCCAGGTCGACGGGCACGTGCACCTTCCGCCGACCACTGGCGACAACATCGATGTACTGTGGAGACCTCACGCTCCACGTGTTGAGCAATTCGGCGGTACGTCCACCCGGCCTCCCGCATGCCCACTATACGCCCTCGCTCAAAGTCCGTCAACTGCACATACGGTTCACGTCCACGCTGTCGCGGCATGCTACCAGTGTTAAAGACTGCGATGCAGCTCCGTATGCCACGGCAAACTGGCTGACACTGACGGCGGCGGTGCACAAATGCTGCGCAGCTAGCGCCATTCGACGGCCAACACCGCGGTTCCTGGTGTGTCCGCTGTGCCGTGCGTGTGATCATTGCTTGTACAGCCCTCTCGCAGTGTCCGGAGCAAGTATGGTGGGTCTGACACACCGGTGTCAATGTGTTCTTTTTTCCATTTCCAGGAGTGTACTTTCCAATGACTTTGTCATAGATGGAAAAATTGCCTTCTGGTCAAGCAGATCACGGCAAACGCTGTCCAACAAGGGAATTCTACAAGTGTGAAATAATATAGTTGAGTTCAGTTTTAACGTATTCAGCAACTGCTTTTACAAAATTTCATCCCGAGTAGCTTCCTCACTTGTTCTCATCCTTACGATTCCTGACTTCCAAATGGAATGTAGCCAAATTGTATCATCCGAGAAATTGAACCCGAACTCAGTTACCTGGTTTCTCTTCGCATACACATCGTAGTGGTTAGCACAATCAGATGTGTCATCATGTTAACACAAAAATTAATTAAAAGACTTTGGCTCAATTTTTTTGTTCAAATGTTTCAGAATACATAGTTGTGTTCATTAAAATAAATGGACACATTTCAAATTTTAGTTCCACGGAACCATAGCAGCTTCCAAACAATTATTGATGACGACGATGATAATGAAATCAGCAAAAATTTACTTCTTTATCATCCAATAAAAGTAATAAAATAAAGAATCGGAAAAAAGTACACGCTTTTTAAACTTGGAAAATGCTAAACTAACGTAGATCCAAAACAGTGGTGCATTAGTATGAGATAGTGCTTGGTAATGTTTCCCTAACATGTGTTAAGACGTTAGCGTACTATTCTACAGAATTGATTACCTAAATAACGAGGATGAACCTGTGTCCTGATTAATCGTGTGCTGTATAACTTGAAGAGTGGATGCATCAGAAACAAGCATATACTCTGCAAGTTAACGCAAAATTTCACTTGGTACTGAAATAAACATCTCTTGCTGATTACACTGTTCACCTGTGAAACATACGTTCTGGAAGGTGTTCTCTGGAAATGCTCAGTCCGTCAATCCACCTCCAGGGAGATTAAATGTATGTATATACACCTCAACACATTGTACAGAGCGTAAGGAAGGATACGTTGAATAAATATTAGCGCTTTTCTGTCTTACTTCATCCGCTTACGAAGTGAGGGAATTGTATCTATGCCTGTGTACGTGTCCCAATTTCTCTTAAATTATTCGCATGTCTACTCAAGTTTACGATGGTGGTGGCATGATCTGTTTTTCTCGATTTCGAAGTCTCTAAAATTACTAGACGGAATTCGACGATAACTACTGAGCTTTCCTTCCGAAGATTCCCTTTTAAGTATCCCCAACATCTCCATCACGCATTCTTATGGACTACCTCAACTTAATTTTAACGCAGTAGTGTGTGCGCCTCACTTTATTCTATGTTTGCTGTCAAGGTAACTTGACAGCAACTCAGAGCAGTCGAACAATATGCTACAACTTGTCGAACTAGCGTCTTGTTTGTGATCACCTTTGCAGGTATACTACACTTCCCCAGATCACTTCCAACAGATCTAAATGGTCTTTCAGCCTTCCATGATAACGTTTTACGTGTTAGTCGCGTTTAATGCTACTCCTAAATGTGACGTGATCAAGATGTTAGTCACTATTCTTGTGATCGGATACTTCGCGTTATAGGCGTAATCTTTCATCTATTCATATTTAGAGAGCTGTCATTACATGAACTCCAAAATTTTTAAGTCCTTTCGCATTTCCTTAAGAAAGTGTAATTACGGTACTACCCTGCAGTAAACAGTACCGTCAGCGACCAATCTGATAGTGGTGATCATTATCTGATATATTTTTTATGTATATTGAGAAAATTAGAGGCTGTATTACATTCGGGGCACATCCGATTCTTTCTTCAGATTTTGGTGAACATTCGCTGTACCGTAACGTATTGTGATCCGTTAGGCAAATATTCACCGAACAAATAACTCCGAAGTACTCTGACAGATGGGTGTCTTGTTAAGTGGTCGATATTGCTCTACAGAGTAAAGTCTGAGTGGACACACATGTCCAGGCGTACATTCTCATGCTGAATTTATCTTCAGTGCGTATTATAAAATACCCCGCCATGTTCTTCTGTATGTATTGGAACGCTTATCTCAGGAAGTACTGTAGGGATTTTCATAAGATTTTCACTAACACAGATTCACGGCGAAGATCTGTTTATAATTCATTACCGTTACGACAGCGGCCAAGTGGTCCGGCCTGAATACGTAGTGCTAACCGTGCGAAGCCGGGGCGGGTTGCATACAGTTAAGAGGTGAGTGGAGGAGGAGGAGGACAAGCTTATTTGGCACAAGGTAAGCGACAAATTCGACCTCGCACTTTGCGATTTAGGTAAAGCGAGGAAAACTTACCTCAGGATGGTCAAAGCGCATTTGAAACTCACTCCTCCAGAAAGAGAGCATCATTAGGCTTACGTAGTTACCAAGGGCTGTCTGTTTGCAATGTCCGCCCCTGGTAGCTGACTGGTCAGCGCGACGGAATGTCATGCCTAACGGATCGGGTTCGATTCCCGGCTGAGTCGGAGATTTTCTCCGCTCAGGGACTGGGTGTTGTCCTTATCATTTCATCCCCATCGACACGCAAGCAGCCGAAGTGGCGTCAACTCGAAAGACTTGCGCCAGGCAAACGGTCTTCCTGATGGGAGGCCCCAGCCACACGGCATTTCCATTACGTTTGCAATTTGTAGGTTAGGGATATTTTTGCTAGTAATTCGCCGACTTGAGTCCTTTATTTTTCAGTTTAAGTTCAACTTCCTGTCAAGCTTTCCACTGATGTTGATTAACACTCCGTTGTCAAATGATTTACTCGAAAGAACACCAGCGCATATTATAGGAAAAAGAAATACTTTAGATCAAATGGCGTCGGTACTTTTCTACTTGCAGTGTTGGACAGCGATATCATGACCCTAGACAGACTCCAGAGCTATAAAATGAGAGGAAGTAGCAATACGGCCGGTGTGGCCTAGCGGTTCTAGGCGCTTCAGTCTGGAACCGCACGAACGCTACGGACGCAGGTTCGAATTCTGCTTCGGGCATGGATGTGTGTGTTGTCCTTAGGTTAGTTAGGTTTGCGTAGTTTTACGTTCTAGGGGACTGACGACCTCAGCAGTTAAATCCCATAGTGTTCAGAGCCATTTGAACCATATGAAGTAGCAATACACTATCCATTGTTTCGGCTGGTCGAGTGAAAGAAATTATAAACGCAGGAATCGTGGAGGAAACTAAATAACATATTCCTCAGGCATTTCATTGCAAATATTAAAAAGATAGAAACGCACAGAGATCCGATGAGCGCGGGAGGAAATAAAACTAATTGCGCCGGTGTTATACTGCGCAATAAAGGTTGCTGTTGCGACAATAACCTAAGTGGTCATGAACTCTGGTTCAAACGCAAACGCTCATTCTTAAAGGAGACGGCAGCACGATAAGTCTCCTTCCTAACACTCTACCAGTGGGTTGTTGTACTACCCCGAAAACCTCTCTTCCGCGGCTGGCTTCAGTGAATCTGCCACACTGGCTGCTCCTAGGTTGGCAATCCACTTGGTTCTGTAGGAACGCTCATTTCGCAGTAGCAGCAGGTAAAATTATTTCCTTTCAGTTTTCTGGTAATACCATTATTGCGCAAATTCGCAGACACGCTATTAAAAGTAATGAATCGCAGAATGTGCGCCATGCTGCTCCTATTCCATCTCCCGCACTCACGTCATTCACAGTTTAAAAAATTTAGAAATACCTCAGGGCATCAATATATCACACATCCGTATTAGTCTTAATGAGTTCAGACATGCGGGACGCTAACGAAAGGATGGTTAATGAAAGAGGACCAATGTTTACATATCTTCAAATACTTAAGTCTCCGAGGAGTTTTATGCCTCGAGTATACAACCGTAATCATTACGCGTAAGTCCGACACGAGTAATTGAATTGACAACAGAAAACAATTGTGAAACACGCTTGTTTCAATCGTACGAAAGGTAACCGCGTGAAAGATATCGCAGGTTGCATTCTCGTTCGTGCCGGCCTGTGAAGTATATTTGTCTGGTGCCCAGAAATAGTTGATTTAAGGTCCTAACCAAAGAATAACTACACAACACGAACCAAGCTGACTTGGTTTCAGATTTTAAATCAGTGCACCAGCCGCAAATCATAATATATATTCGATTATGGACTCCAAACATGTTTTATTCTTAAATGCGCTTATCTTGTTGCAGGTGGCTTCGTAAGTTGATATGGAAGAGCTACAAGAAAGGAATCACGGAAGACGACTTATATGAAAGGCTCGAAGAAGACTGTACACAGGATCTAGGCGATCGGCTGGAAAAGTAAGTAGATGTCTTGTTGCCCTATGTTCTGTCAGTTCATCGATTATTATTAACAATACTAGTTTCTTCCTTTTTGTAAAAAGTCTGTTTTCCTCAAATGGAGTACTTTTGGTAGAACTGAAAACTTGCAGTAAATTTGATACGAGTTAACAAAAATTGATGATTCACACACCAAACATTGCAGACAGGAATGGTAGTTTAAAACAAGTATTATAGCCACTTTGAAACTATATTTTTGTGTCAGGTCTGTTCATTTGCCGCAGAAGTATTTAAGATATTTTGTTAAGGAATTGGTATGTCTCGTGCAGAAGTATGTCCTGGGATCTCTACAGCCTGCATTTGCAGAGAAATTCCTTCGCACTTTGTGATATTTTCTCTTCTCCCCTCAACTGAAAAAATGTTGCAAAGCGTCTGTTGTGCCCACGTCATAGACGTCTGACAAAAAGCTTAGTACACATCAAGTAATGTCAAAAATATAAAGTTTGCAGTGTGTGCCACACGGATCGCAATCGAAAGGATTTTAATGTAGGGCTAGATTCATATGCAGCATAACATTTCGAACGTGAGAAAACAGTACTCACCAACAAAGGCCTAAGATAATTTTTCCCTTTAGGATAACGTCTCTTCCTCAGCATTCATTTGTCGTTACTGGATAATTTGAAAAACTCATTTTTTGTGTCAGAATGCTGTTCATGTCCCACAGTTGTTCAGTTGTGCTAACAGCCCAGTCAATGAAGACCAAAAGAGGTCAAATAGGGGGAAAATTCGTGTACAAGCAAATTTTTGTACATTGATAAGTAGTTCATGAATAACACATTAAAAATTCTGACCGGTGGGGTGTTGCGAGGGGTCCTTTAAAGGTCAGTTATGTGAAAATCGAAGTTTCTGGCGAAAATGTTTACCAATACAAAATTAAACAACATAAAATTTTCTACAAAAAACTTATTGGGTTAAAAAATTAATCTGTGCATTCTTCACCTAAGTGCAGTAGAACCTACTAAGGGGTAAATTGTGCTCTGGGGGTGTGATAGGCTAGAGGTAGAGAGTAGGTGCATGAGAGGAAGGTTGCTCGTCGGGTTGTGGTGATGCATTTCTCTCCTTCATATGTCTGCAAACAGAAGAGTGAGCAGGCGATTCACTACTCTCTACCCCACTACATTACAGTAAGCGACCACATGGTGTTTCACAAAGGCCTCCCACAGCTCGCCTTATGAATCACTGGACAAGCAGTGCGCAAACACGCCCAGAGGCGGGGGTATTTCTTTTCCACATAGCACATTTGTATTACACGGAATACATAGACACATCTACATGGTTACTCTGCAATTCACACTTAAGTGTCTGGCAGAGGGTTCATCGAACCATTATCATACTATTTCTCTACCATTCCACTCTCGAATGACGCGCGGGAAAAAGGAACACCTAAATCTTTCCGTTCGAGCTCTGATTTCTCTTATTTTATTATGATCATTTTTCCCTACAGACACGCATTACTAATAATACTTATGCGAGAAACATGTGGACATATACTATGTAAATCTCTGCACACTGTTCCACACTGTTACAGTGGAAATTCTAAGTGATGATGTACGGCAGTTGTAGCGTTCTTCCGGAAAGGCGACTTCTCATACCACGAGTGCCTATCGTTTTTTCAGTTTAGACCGACTAAATCTCCCCAGCATTTTCTGTCCAGTTGTTGCGTTTGCAGACAAAATAAATTAACTGATTTCATGTTTATGTAGAGGTTATTTTCAGTTTAAGTACTTGCAGTTGGATTCGTAAATGTAGTTCCTTCCTGCTGTCTATAATTGTGTTTTGTACGGTGGTGTAACCATACTGCAGTCATTTGGCAGTGAATTAATAAATGGCCGGGAAGTTATTGCGCTACTCACCATTAACTGTGTTACTGGTAGCCTGCATAAATCTCTTCTATTCAGAAATTGCTAGCAGTCGTAAAGTGGTCTGTGGGGTGGAGCGATTTACTATACACCAACAGACTTACTTTGCAAGGTGAGTGTGAATATACGTGATGGATGGGATTAGTCGTGTGCTTGTCAACAACACTACTGTGCTTCGATGCGTTGCTTGACTTGCGTTGAAATGTCAAGTTCCATATAACCTAGGTGATCTATTTCTGTTGCTGATCCGGGCCTGATCTGGCCCACAAATCAGGACGCACTTACAAAGCATCGCTCGTGAGAAACTGTTTGCCCTTTTCCCACAAGGGTAACAGGCAAATTCCATATTCCTAGGTTTCCGAGAAGACTAAAGAATATACGGAGCAGGTTTCCAGATATGTTTGTGGCTAGAAGCCTTAATTTGTAATAGAGCCTAATATGTTGTCCTCGACGCTCAATGTTCGTCAGAGACAAGGGTGTCGTTATGAACGCTCCAGGGAATTGAGATAGGACCGCTATTATTGTCTGTGCACAGAAATGATTTGACAGGATGAGCAGTAACCTGCGGCTGTTTGCTAATGACTCTGTGAAGTAAGGGAGCGTGTCGTTGAGTGACTGTATGAGGATACAAGACGGCTTTCACAAAATTTGTGGTTGCTGTGATGGACGGTAGCTAGCTCTAAATGTAAAATACTACAGTGTATTTGGGATTCCCACCAGTTCGGATTGAAGGAAGACATCGAAGCAATTCAGAGCTGGGCTACTACATTTATTACTGGTAGATTCGATCAACACCCAAGTATAAAGGAGACGCTTTAAGAACCCAAATGAGAATCCCTGGAAGCAAGGTGATATACTTTTTGTGGAACACTACTGAGAAAATTTAGAGAACCTGATTTGAAACAGACTCAGAACGATTATACTGCCGCCAACACATTTCTCATAAGGACCACAAAGATAGTAGTAATTTGGGCTCGTACTGCGGCATATACGCATTACGTTTTCCCTTGCTCTTTTGGCGAATGGAACAGCGAAGGATGTGACTAGTAGTGGTACAAGGTAATATCTACTAAGGGCCAGACAGTGGCTTGCGGAATGTGGATTTATATGTATTACGTAAAAAGGTTCAGTCGATGGGGCTGTCAACTTATGTACCACATTGAAAAGCCTGCCTCCCCCCCCCCCCCAAGTATAATATACTGTCAACATGTAAACGACAGTCGATTTCATTGTCTCCACTACCACTGGCTGAAACACTTCACGCAACATGAAGTGTATCAAAAATGATCACTCCAGCCCCAGCTCTCCCAACGTCTGAAGCAGCCCAGATACTTATCTGCTCTTTCCAGCCAAAATATCCTCTAAGCCTTCTTGACTGATTCGTTAACTTTAGTAACCATGATCGCTATATCATGATCATCACTAGCCCCTTCCTCTATTTTGATACCGTCGATAAGGTCAGGGCTGTTTGTAGCTGGAAGGTCTAAAATATTTACATTGTATGTGTGTTGTCTCAATAGCTGCTCAAGGCAGTTTTTGGAAAAGGTATTCAAAAGTCCTTAAAGACTGTCGATTCATACCGTATACAGTGAATCCATAACGTCCCAGTCTACACTCGGTAGGTTAGTCCCCACCCACTATTAAGGCACCACCAGCACGTATAAGTGCTACGGATGGTCGGTAAAAACATGGAAAAATTAACTTGATTTCACCTATATGTGTTATACACGTCCAAATAACTTCACAGTGATACTTAAATTCGACTTCCTTAGATATTTTTGTCGACTGCAATGAGCACTTCCCCTCCTTTGACATCTAATCTGTCGTTCTGAGCTTTGTACTTCGGATTTGAGTACTCTCTCGTGTCCCGAGAATAATTTGAGCGCAACCACTCTCCTGGAGGACACTAAATTGGGCGACTTTGTTACGAATACTTCGACAATTTACCGATAAAAAATGTTGATAGTCGAAGTGTCTTCAGTCTGATCTTGGTCTGATTTGCTCTCTGCGTGTCTGGCAAATATTTATCAGAGTACCTCAAGCTAACTCTTAGATAGAAAAATGTGCACTGCACAGGTCCTACTTCACTAGTGTAGAGCACCCATAACCCATCAAGGGGAGTCCTGCCATTCTCCACCCCATAGCTCTTTGGTTAAGACCCTCCACTCAGTTTCAAATCAAAGGATGCAATGCTGCAGATTGTGAGCTCTGCTCGCACACGGCGAGCGAGACTAGCAGCCTTCACCACTTCAGCGAGCCCATATGAACTGCGGATGTTATCAGAACCCAAACGACAGGCATCATTGGTGTCGACGTGAACCACAACTTGAAGATGACTGCACCCTGCTCGCTCGATAGGCGCAGGTTAGGCCGCGTCCACATCTCAGATGAGGCCTCTGCAGACATACAGTATAGAGTGCACATTGGCTTTCATTCCAGCCCTAGTCGTTGTTTCCTCAATGGGCTCCACAGCGCGCCTAACGTGAGAGTCCCGACAACTAGCAAGCGCCCACCCACGTGTGCCTAACGGTCCCAAGTTCTCACAGGGCGAATAGGCCAGGTCAGATGTCCAGCCTTCACGTTGGCCCGCCGCCTCGAGCGAAGCGATCCCGTTACCGCCCGCCACTCACCCTGCTGTGAGGGCGGATACACAGCGACGGGCACGCTAGGAGGCGCCTCGGTAGCAGAGCCCGTGGGCGAAACAAGCGGCACCTGAGGTGTCCCATGCGACGCACCAGATTTCCACCACCACTACACCCCGACACAACAGCCTGAAGACGTCTGAGCATAGCCAAAAACGCATTCAGCTCAGTGAAATTATTTTGTCTGCTCACAGAGAACTGGGGAGGCATAGCCTGTCTGTAAACTGAAAACGGAGGAGTGCTCGAAATTGGTGAAGTTACCGTTCCTGCAAGACTGAGTCAGTTTCCACTCTAGCAATGTAAAACTGTTGTAAGAGATTTAAATTATCTCCATATGTGTTTCTTGCATTAATACTACCAACTACTCATATCTTTATTCCATGCCTTGTTAACGCACTTCGTGGAAAATAAACACCCTCGGTCATGTGTACACGTTGGAACGTCAGTGATTCCAGTCGCAGTGCGAAAGGGTCGGTGTAGTTTCGTGAAACATCCTATAGCTGCGTCTTGTGACGTTGTGGGCAGAGTGAGGTGAGAATCGCCTGCTCAGTTTGCAGACCTATGAAGGAAGTAAGTGCTCAGTCACAATATGGCGAGCTACCTTGCCTCATATTTTAACTCTACTTCCTGTTACTTCCCCAGAAGGGAATTTATCCCATAGAACGATACTCCTGCACTTACGTGGTACACATATTTAATATTTGCTCTTAAAATACTTCATTCAACAGTAAAACTTAATTTTTCATCAATAAAACGTTATTTTCAATAACCTTCTGTTTTTGTTTCTTCCCCTCCAATGTCGAAACTTAGTCCTACAGAGAAATAGATCAGGCGTTTCTTGTAGGAAATTGAATGTAGTTTAATTTTGTACTGGTATATAGATTTGCTAGGAGCTGTAGATTTAATTTATTTCAGAAAGACCAAAAAAAGTGACCTTCAAGCTCCTGCTCCCCCCCCCCCCACGTTCTCACCCCACCGGACAGCATTTTTAGTATGTTGTTCATGGCACACCCACCTACCACTGTACAAAATTTGCGACTGCACGAATGCATTTCTTTCGACTGGACAAGGGAGAACAATTGTGTGCACCATGTGTCAGTGAATCGTGTCATCTTAGTTTTGTGTTGTCATATTTTACCTCCTTGTTCGTCGTTTTTTCTGAGGCCACAGCTGAGAACAACCTAGATTTTGCCTAACCGAGCCGGGGAAACCACGTACAAACTACTTGAGTACCATGTGTGGGAGATGAACTGTCTTTAAGCTGCCTCTCGGCTTTGATCACAGTCTGGTTCATCTCCGTGTGTCTCAGTCTACCGTGCTGCGTGTTAAGCTGCACAAAATGATCAGTATTTCAATCCAGAGAGAATCTTTCTTATATTTTCATTGTTTTCACATTTCTTTTTTTGGGTCCTGTTTAATTTGTATTAAAGAGATATTAATGCAATTCCTTCACGCACCTGTACGCTATGTAAAGTAGGAACTGAATACAGATTTGCGTTTATTAAAAGACGTGAAAAATTAAACATGTATTATTACTACCACATTAACCATGATTAAGCTGTGACTATTGATAAAGGTTTGAATTAAGGAGACCACCTTAAGCCACGTTTATATATTACTAGCTATTTCACTAGCCTTTCAGCTGTGACTTCACCCACGCCTGTGTATGTCACATATATTGCACACGTCTCCCCCTCCCTCTCCTCCCCTCCCTCTCCTTCCCCCTCCCCCCATCTGTCCACTATGTCACCCTCACCCCAATGGGAGCTAGGTGGTTCTCATCCCCACTGTGCTTATTTCCAGATAATTAGTAGTATACGAACCAAATTTCACTGAAATCAATTCAGTGGTCCAAGAGATGTGAAAATAAGCATCAACACAGACAAATCTTTATATAAAAACAGTGAAGACTAAAAAAACCTACACCAAGAAGGAATTATATCAGAACGGGACTGAAATCGGTAGATGTACATAATTCACAATTAGAACAAATTGGATGATTTATTCATGAGAGCGTACTTCAAACTGAGCAAGTCAGTAATGCGTTGGTTTACGTCCGGCCCTCATTCAAGCAGTTACTCGGTTTGATAGAGTTGTTCGATGCCCTCCTGAGGGATATCGTGTCAAATTCTGTACAAATGGCACGTTAGATCATCAAAATCATAAGCTGGCTGGAGGGCCTTACCCATAATGCTCCAAATGTCCTCAATCGGGCAGAAGTCATGCGACCTTACTGGCCAAAGTAGGATTTTGCAAGCACGAAGATCAGCAGTAAAAACTCTCGCCGTGTGCGAGCGGGCCTTTCCTTTCCACGAAAGGAAACAAAACGAGGCGTAGAACGTGTTCGACGTATCGCTGTGCTGTAAGGGCGCCGCGGATTACAATCAAAGGGGTCCTGCTATGAAAAGAAATGGAACCCTAGACCATGACCCCGGATGTCGGTCCTTATTGCGGGCGTCTCCAAGACACGTCTTCGCCGGTCATCGGGGCATGGCAAATCGACGATACTCTGCGCCCCATTTTGTTGCCCTTCGTGGTAAGTCATCCTGAGTTTACAGTTCACAAAGATAATTCCCGTCCGCACGCGGCGAGACTTGCTGCTGCTTATCTTCGTGCTTGCGAAACCCTACCTTGGCCAGCAATGTCGCCGGGTGTCTCCCCAATTGAGAACATTTATCGCATTGTGGGTAGGTTCTTCCAGCCAGCTCGGAATTTTGACGATCTAAAGCGGAAACTGGACAGAATTTGGCTCGATATCCCTGAGGAGAACATTCAACAAGTCTGTCAATCAGTGCCAAGTCGAGTAGCTGGTTGCATAAGGACCAGAGGTGGACAAACGCGTTAGTGACTTGCTGGGTTTGTGATTCTCTCTCTCTCTCTCTCCTGAAATAATCACCCAATTTTCCTGAAATTGTAATAATTTGTTTGTCGGTACATGTATAGTCTGTCTGTAAACTGAAGAGCGAGCAGTGCTTTTGGTGGGGGAAGCGGCCTTTTCCAGAAGAACCCTGCCACTGGCCTACAGGGGCACCCAAAATCAGTTGCCCGTTACCTGCCTAGCGGTGTAGATCAGCGAGCAGTGATACACGTCGTTCTGTTCGTGGGATCTTAATTGCCAGTGTCAGACAGTTAATTTTGTATGCTTACTGATATACTTTGGAATCCAGAAGTGATGGATAATCGCCCTGCATTGCAAGAAAATGTGCAGAATATGGAGAAGAGGAGGTATTTATGGAGTAACGAGCGTTCGATTGTCTGTAATGTTACAACATCATGTGTTAAAGAGGCGGCACAAAAGAACTATGGGCTAATATTACCAGTCCCAATCAGAGGGCTGCAATTTATTCAAACGTCAGCCTCGCCACAATAGGACGCATAAGGAAGAAACGCGAAAATAAACCGCGTGGTTTACTGGAACCGCCACGAAGGAAAACTGATAATTTTGAGAGGAAACTCTTCGTTATAGGCAGTTTAACAAAATCGGTCATTCGACAAACGATGAAGGACTTTCACATAAACCAAAAAATAATAACGACATCATGGACATTACTTACTGCCGTCAAAAAAAAATCTGTTTTCTTTGGCAGAAAGATGTTTTACCTAAAACACAGCGTAAAATGGGATTTAGCTGGAAATTTCTAGCTTTTAATAGAAACATAAAGTAAGAACAAGGCTTAAATTCTACAGATTGATTGCACCATACGGGGTTCGTTTTACGAATAGCAGTAGAGGGTACATACGTTCACATGAACGGGCATTCGGTTCTGTATTTGTAGCAGAATTCTGACTTCCGTTCCTACGTTAATATTACTTCCTCTATCTGGGTAGGCAGAGTGGGGACTCGCTCGCTCGCTCGCTCTTCAGTTTACCGACAGACTATACATCAGTCCACCGATTTCAGCCTCATTCAGATACTTCCTTCCTGGTTCGTGTATTAATTATTTTTTTTTTTTCCTTCGAGCGTATATCTTATATTCGTAGGCATCACTTCCTATTTTAATTTCCCTTTAGCTCAAATTTGTGAAATGTTTGCGATGCTTTCTTTAGATTATTTTATTTTGCCTGTACCTCCAGTTACTTCAACATTCTTTCTATGGCGTAATTTTTTACACCGACTGACGTGACAACAGTTATGGTATGAAGGCGTGCTGAAAAGTAATACCACCGATTTTAAAGTGAAAACCCTTAACGCTTTTTAAATAAAACAAACGTTATCAACTTTGTACATCTGTATTCTTCTTGTCCACATACGTATTTCTCAACAGTCGCCCTGGCGACGGACAGATTTCTCACAGAGACGCCAGTTTAATACCATTACTGTAATGTTCTACTTTGTTGACGAAGCCACAATCTCACCTACCCTGGCATCGCTTCATCACTATGAAAGTGAAGTAATCGAACGTTTTCTTGAAGTTTTGGAGATGGATGAAAATAGGATGGTGGCCAGGTAGGGACTGTACGAACTGAGGATGGTAGATGACGGCGAATCCAAGGGATCGGATTGTAGCACCCGTGTGTGGTCTGGCATTGTCACGCTGAAGTATAGTGTGCTCTGTGTGAACGGACTCTTCGAATTCGAAACTCGATTACAGCAAGCTGTTTCTCGTGCACTGATAAAATTTGCACACAGCCGTGCTACAAACAATTCAGACTTCTGGCGGCAGAGGGATGCAGATATGTAGACGTAAAGATGAAAGATGTACAATGTTAACATCATTTGTTTTATCTGAAAACCTTTGAGTTTTCACATAAAATTCGGAGCATTACTTTCAAGCACACCCTCGGAATTCTCGTGTTCGTTAAGAGCAGGGTACACATCTACGACTGGTCATTCAAATTTACGTTTATGTAGCTCTGATAGGTCGAATGTATTGTGCGTTTATTCGAAAAGGTTACGACCAATTTCCTTCCTTACCCCTGCTCTACACGACCATATACTCTGTTAATGACTAAGTAGTCGTCAAGATGTGAATCCCTAAATTCCCTTTCATCTGACTACTGGCCACTATTTCTTGGTTGGAGCATCGCTTCATAATGTTCAACGCTGAAGGTTATAAATGTAGACACTGGTTTCTGAACCGTAATATCACCGTAATAAGTACCTGTTGTGGAATTAAGAGAGATAGGATGTACGTAGTATCTAACGAATGTCTTAAGAGTGAAACCATAGCATAATGTATCATAGATGTGTACACTTGACATGAACAGGAGGGCTTAAGTTCGTCGTGCAATTCACTAAATATGCAGTTATTTCAAAAAATGTTCGAATCATCATTGTGGTTGATATTTTCATTTTCAGAATAATTGTTGTAGTCATGCATTGATCCAATAGCGCTTTTGTTATTACTTATTGCTTACATAATTTGTTCATTGTTTTGGGTTCCGTATCTCAACCGGAAAAATGGAACCCATACCATAAGTGTTCCATTTTGTTCTCCGTCTCAGAAACGGACTGAGGTGTCAAGTTGAAATTTGTGCCAAATAGTAAAGTCGACGATCCCTACCCTTCGCGGGGTAAAGAAAATAAGCTTTTAAGTCGAAACAATCAAAAGACTCGGACATTTTTCCTATAGTTTGATACTCGCTGACTTATTCAACAAAATCTATGGATGAACTACGTAAATACCCAAGTAAATTTGTACTGAATCCTCAGAGCGCGACTTTTACTCTTACTTGTCCGTTTTTTTTTCTTTTTCACGTAGATTCGATACCTTGCACCTATATGTTGTACTCGTACATTCTGGTTACAGAGAGAAACAGCTTGATTTCCCTTTTGAGGATTGTGTAATTTCAGCAAACAATGTTGCAGGTCCAGTTGAGGCGGGAAGCGATAAGCATTCCGTTAGCGGTGGCTACCGTTACGTAAGTTACGTAAACTACAAACATGCATAACTTGTGACGTTGACTCGCTATGCTGGAATGCGAAGGATTCAAATACCGGAGCACCAGGTTGGGTTTTGAATCGCGTAGGCTACGACCGTGCGCCTAGTTATACCAACTACTTGTCACCAAGTGCTTTAGTTTCAAACAATGAAACGCACATCTCCAGCTGCTTCTTGCACGATTTATACGTTTTTTTTTTAGGGAAACCCGAAACAAGCAGCTTTAGAAGGCATAGTTCCACGTGTGTAAGTCCCACCCTAATTGCTATCTTCCTTGTTCCAGTAAGTGTTAAGAATGTTAGAAAATGCATGTACAAAATGGCCTGTATGCACACTATACCCACGTGGGCCAAGTTAAAAGAATTGTAGAAGTTTATACTACTACGTAAACCGGTTATATATCATTGCCATGGCTGGCATCACAATGTTATTAAATTGTGTGTAAGACACGATGCGCCCTTGTACATCGTACCTGTCAGCTATGAGTCAGGTTGGAGTTGCCCTTTTGACAATTTCATCAAACAAGAGTGTTCCATGAGCCGCTTTCACACCTTACAGTTCAACATTCCGAAAGAAAACTTCGTATTTCCGTGTCAAGAAATACAAGGTATTACAGAGATCATTCAGTGTCTTAGATTAAGAGTATTTTGAATTTCAGTAGTTTTATGCTGTTGACCATCTCTTCATATTTTGACATTTTAATCTCTTTCACAGATACTAAAAAATGCGCCCTGCTTTAGATATTCTTATTCCTTTAGCACGTACAATTTTCCACTTTGTTCTTCTAGCGTATAATTAACTTACCTTAGATCCCAAAGTACATACCCCGTTACTATGCTCTGTGTTGTGTATTTTCATATACTATTCTTATTTAGTGAAGTTGAATCTTGTTAATCATACAATGGCAATGCAAAGTGATTTCATATTCCTAAGTATCATCTCGCAGATGTTATATCACCCTAAGATTTGTTAATCCCATTCTACTCTCGATGTAACTACTCGTCCCTAATATGTCTCAGGTGTAGTACTGAAGAAACGGAACCAACGACCAACGGCTGTTGTACTTGACCTGTAGATAGTATGTGTGGAGATCGATGAATTCCATACTGACCATGCATTTGTATTACTCTAGAGCCTCTCTCTGTGTCGCACTTTTTCATTTATGAAATTATCAGTAATCCATTTGAGTTGGAATAGTGACTGCAGTATTTTCAAATATAATAAAACGATCTACCAAAAGCTCGGTGAAAGCCATTTTCGTACCTGAGAAAAAGTAACTATTGAATTATTACACAGCTACAAAACTCAACATTCTACTCAGAGGAATGAACTGTCCGGCTGACAACAGGAAAAGTTTTCACAGATCAATAACTCATTGTATAATGTAAAGAATTTTTTGAATTATGGTAAGTAGTCAGTTACAAAACTGTCTGTAGTGTCCATCCATGTAAATGTGTGTTCGTATGTGTGTGTAACTTCAGTGCAAATGATAAGTTGCACACTACCATCATGAATATGAACTGTAGAAGACAGAACTAATAAATGTATCATTGACTTTTTCTTCTTTTAAGTCTTTTAAAGGTTAGGAAAAAATTCTGAGTGACAGTATCTATAAAGAGAGAACCACCAAAAGAGAATTATTGTGTAATTAACAATGTAGTGTTTACGATAATGCGTTTTGTGTAACTTGTTTCAGATCTTGGGATAAGGAACTAACGAGGGCGAAGGAGAAAGGGAAGAAGCCAAACTTTGCAAGAGCGCTGTTCAGTGTGTTCTGGTTTATGGGTTCCTGGGTTGGTGTCTTCATGTTCATAGAACATGTTATTGTAAGGTATGTGATCCAGTTGGTTCAATTGTGATAATTACAAGGACATAATTCTCTTCTCATAGTTCATAGAAGTACACTGATTTTTGAGTATGATTTTTGCTGTTTATTGCCAAATCAACTTCAGATATTACACATGCAAATATACAAACAAGCTTAAACTCCTGTTTCAAGCTTTGGCTTAGGTCGGTTTGATTCAGAATAGCAGTTGTATTTATATCAGTGTATTTGCATTTTGACCATACCTTTCTAAATCAGAAAACACAAAATGACGGCCATAAGCGTTAATTACCACGTCTAAAAATTACTTTAAGGCTGTGGGACCGTCCCTCATCAAAAACTATAATAATGATATACGTCCAGCAAATATAGTTGCATTGGCAGTAACTTTATATGACCAATGTAGCTCAGAATATTGTCACATCATGTTGTGCTTTGCAGGTTAGTAAAAGAGTACGTCACCGTATATACCATATCATAATGCTGAAGTTTTTATCCACGATAGATTCTCTTCATTTGTAGAAATGAATCTCTCTCTTGGAATGTCTCAGGTTGATAAAATTGCTACAATGTGGTTTTTCCCCCGATCTTCGTTGATTGGTTATTACTGGCTTTTCTAAGTGTCTCCATTATCTACTTCATCGAAAGGTCTGGAATTACATTACGAAGTAAGAACTGAGACAGAATAACAATCAAGTGTGCCTATTATCCTCCAGTCGCCTAATTCAAATGGTTCAAATGGCTCTGAGCACTATGGGACTCAACTTCTGTGGTCATAAGTCCCCTAGAACTTAGAACTACTTAAACCTAACTAACCTAAGGACATCACACACATCCATGCCCGAGGCAGGATTCAAACCGGCGACCGTAGCGGTCGCGCGGTTCCAGACTGTAGCGCCTTTAACCGCGCGGCCACTCCGGCCGGCTCGCCTAATTCGGCCGAGCTGTCCTCAAATGATCATCTGTGGGACTTTCGGTTTTCTTCGCTTTCTCAGTTTTGGGTTACGTCCGAAATGTACTCTCGGTATCAAACAGTGGTAATTGCTTGACGCTACTGACGCACAATTGAACTGCTATGTTAACAAGAGTGAAAGCCTTAAAATGAACGTCACTAAATCTGTAACACGAGATCGTTGGACACCATTTCCTTAAGTTATTTTGACGCTCCTAAGAAAATCAACAGTGTATGGTCAAAATAGTCTACAAACACACAGACGTTCACATAAAAAACACTGCAAATAATTAGCGCTTAGTATGATATTATTTTGCGACTGTTGCCGCTTTTAATCATTGGGGAACGCTTTCCACAAAGTTATCTCGCAATAGCAAAAGTCACACTTTTCAGTAATACTAAAGTATCTAGCGAGGCTAAATAAGCAATAAACAAAATGAGCAGTTTTCATGTATCTGGAACTAGCATAAAATTTGTCCTCTGGTCCGTCCTAGATAAAATGGACTGAGATTGGTGCTTTAGCTGGCAAGTCCAGCGAATCTCTTACTTCCTTTGAACCACAGAGCAATGATCCTGATTCGTTTAAGACAAGCATTATCTCGCCAATACTGAAATGACATACTCCAAACTATTGACACGTTTCGACACAATCTGTATCGAACGACGTGGTCTGAGACCAAACACGCAAGAGCCACAAATCTTCACATCATTTCCGTGAATTTCACCGCTATTACACGGAACAAATAGATAATGTTCTCCAAGTAGTTAAGTCTACATGCGACTATTTGTAGCACACAATGTGCCGTAACTCCCACTGCAATAAACCAACCTGTGACGGCGTTGTTTGTATCCTACTAAGCGACGTCATACTCTCTCTTCGTAGGCCCTCGCTTCTGTATCAACAGACGTACGCTGCCACGTGTAATGCACGGCAGAATGTATTTTGCCCCACTGCTGATTCCCCCTCCCCCTTATTCATCCACTCGGAAATGGAGAGACTGAAAAATGATGGGCTGTACGCCTCTACTGACCATAATACCGCTAATTTTGTCCTTCGTCCTCATACAGTACGAGTACTGGAGCAGCAGAAGCGTTCAGCAGTTTCTCTCACTTGTTGGTTTCGCAAAAAATCAACTTTTTTTCCTCCAAGGTCTCCAATCTATTAACTCACGGACCATTTCGAACCAGTGGTAACAAATCTAGCAGTACGCTTCTGAGTTGCTTCGTCTTCTTTGACGCCCGCATCGTGGTTTTCTAGGCCTTCAAGCAGTACTCAAGAATGGGTCGCACAAATAATGTGCCGCTTCTACATTTGTGGCACAAATTGAGGAAAAGAATACATAATCTGTGATGTGTGCATAGCGGCGTTTACATCTGTTCCCCTATGACTAGTTGTTGAAAATGGTGTAAAACGTTCTACAGGAACTTGGAAATATGCATTCAGTGAATGGTACAGCAGACTAGCACAGGAAAATAAGGCATTACTAGCCAATTGAAGGCTCTTAGATTCAAACATTGGCCTTAATCTGAGGAAGAAATTTCTGAGAATGTAAGTTTGCAACGTAGCATTGGACGGAAGTGAATTACTGGCAGTGGGGAAACTGGAAATATCAAAGTATCGAGATGTGGTCTATAGGAAAATGCTGAAAACTAGGTGTACTGGTAAGAAAAATAATGAAGTTCTCAGCAGAATCGGCGAAGAGTGTGGAGCACGTTCAGAAGAAGGTACAAGGTGATAGGACATGTACTAAGACATTCAGAAATAACTATGGTGATACTTTGCGGAACTGTAAAGGGTAAAAACTAAAGGGGAAGATGGAGATGGAATATATACAACAAATAATTGAAGGACATTGGTGAAAGTCCTACTCTGATATAAAGAGATTGTTACAGGGGAGGAATTCACGGCGAACAGCATGAAGACGTTTAAATGACTAATGGTCCAAAAGCTCTCCGAAAGTACACAGAAAACGTTTGGGACAGATGTCATTACAATTGGCAGAAATTATCACCATCGATAGAAACATACTGGAAGCTAGGTCGTTCAAGCTACAAAAATCTGGCCAAAGTTTGCTCAGAAGATTTTGAAAAGGTGTTGCTCCACGTGGAAGGAAATTTATTCATAAACTCCACTCAACTTCTCCTTGCGATGAACTCTTTGAAGACGACAGTGTGGAGTTTCATGGAGAATCAATTACTCTCTCATCATATACGTGGATAAGCAATGAGGCGAAATGATTTGAAGTCAGAGTTCAGTTCTGTCAGTCGATTACGTTGTAGATCATGTAGTGAAACGGGCGGTCGTCACTTAGAATAGTAGCTATAAGAGTAAATTGTAAGTCAACAAAAACACAAATAATACTTTCCAAACATTAGTTTATCTCGAATTACTCGGCTCAGAATCCTGTACAATCTTATAGCATTGACTATATATGCTAGGAACTCGTTGTACAAGTTTACCTTAATCTGATTAAAATACTAAGTAGGACCTGTAGCTTCTATTACACTAGGCGTGTTATCTTCTGTAGGAGTACGTGATTAATCGTCGTTCTTAACCGTGCCCTCTGTAATTGCTTCCACGTGTCTGATACCGCAAAGTAGTTGTTCACTACGCTCGATACTATCCACCAATTAACATTTCAGCGCAACCTATAATTACTTCAGTATCACTGTTGGATGTTTCTCCTGTTGCCTTCCGTAAGTCTGACAAACATTGCATGCTTAACACTGGAAATTGCCATAATATGTACTTCCCAGTTTTTCCTCCCTTTCGTCTATCAAGCTGTCTGAAAACCTGTGATTAAATTTCGAAAACATACACCGCAAGCCAGATAATCTTTTGAGCTGCGAATGAGTCAGAGCAACTAGAAAACAGAAATGTACAGAATTACCGGTCGACATCGCTTAAGTCCGTCTTACAACGAATTTTAGAGTTTAGAAAAGGTTTTTCAGGAAGAATGGCCAATATTCAAAGACATGAAACGAACGAAAATCTAGTTAACTTGGGCTCTAGATTGTATGTCTTAAGAGTCATAGTACTAGCTACAGTACAAAAGATGTTTCACAGTGGCGAAGATGTAGTGCTCATAGCCCTAAAGTCATGCGTTTTAGAGCACATGTTTACTTGACTTTCTTTTCACTTTGAATGACAGTTCCCCTCATTCCTGAATATTGGTATCTCATTAAACGAGGACTCTGGTGCCGCGACGTTGTGGCTCAGAACGAATCGTTTTTCAAAGCTCCGATATTCTCTAAACGGCCATTCGTTTCACTACCTCTAGTCAACAAGCAAAAACGTGCGTTACGCGAAATGTCAGTTATGACGACAACTTCCATAGCAACGTTTGAGACACGACCTCCAGATGCAATGTATGCACAGTCTTTTACGCATCTTCTCAAATCCCTTTGTACAACGAGACAGACAAGTACATTCCCACGAACAAGCTAATCTTCAGGTTCTACTGAGATTTGATACACCGACTTCATAAGATGCGTTCGGAAACAATCCACAAGACTTAGGACGATCACGCTGTCCATGTTACACGACGTACCCTCGCAATTCAAAGATGAGGGTATCTTGTGAATGTGCTCATGGGCATAACTATCGAAATAGGATGCTGCATTGTTGTTTTGAAATCACATACTTCAGCGTACAAGAGATTCAGTGTCCTACCAGAGTGGCAATACATAGCGAATGAACATCGGATAATACAAATCATCCAAACATGATTACCGGAAATAAGGCCCCGTTAGCTCGTCTTCTACAATGCCACCCCTACAACTTACACTATGTGATCAAAAGTATCCGGACACCCGAAAAAACATGTTTTTCATGTTAGGTGCATTGTGCTGCCACCTACTGTCAGATACTCCGTATCAGCGACCTCAGTATTCATTAGACTCGCGAAAGAGCAGAATGGGGCACTCTGCAGAACTCAAGGACTTCGAACGTGGCCAGGTGATTGGGTGTCACTTGTCATACGTCTGTACGCGAGATTTTCACTCCTAAACATCCCTAGGTCCACTGTTTCCGATGTGATAATGAAGTAGAAATGTGAAGGGACTCGTACAGCGCAAAAGCGTACAGGCCGACCTCGTCTGCTGACTGAAAGACCGCCACAGTTAAAGAGAGTCGTAATGTGTAATAGGCAGACATCTATCCAGACCATCACACAGGAATTCCAAACTGCGTAAGTATCCACTGCAAGTACTATGACAGTTAGGCAGGAGGTGAGAAAACTTGGATTTCAGGGTCGAGCGGCTGCACACGCCAAACGACGCCTCGCTTAATCTAAGGAGCGTAAATACTGGACGGTTGAACAGTGGAAAAACGTCGTGTGGAGTGACGAATCACGGCACACAATATGGCGATCCAATGGCAGATGGCAGGGTGTGGGTGTGGCGAATGCCTGGTGAACGTCATGTGCCAGTGTTTGTAGTGCCAACAGTAAAATTCGTAGGCGGTGGTGTTACGATATCACAGCACAGGCCTACATCGATGTTTTAAGCATCTTCTTGCTTCCCACTGTTGAACAGCAATTCAGAGATGGCTACTGCATATTTCAACACGATCGAGCACCTGTTCATAATGCACGGTCTGTGGCGGAGTGGTTACACGACAGTGACATCCCTGTAATGGACTGGCCTGCACAGAGTCCTGAGCTGAATCATAGAACACCTTTAGGATGTTTTGGAACGCCGACTTCGTGCCAGGCCTCACCGACCGACATCGATATCTCTCCTCAGAGCAGCACTTCGTGAAGAATAGGCTGCCATTCCCCAATAAATCTTCCAGCACCTGATTGAACGTATGCCTGCGAGAGTGGAAGCTGTCATCAATTATAAGGGTGGGCCACCACCATACTGAATTCCAGCATTACCGATGGATGGCGCCACGAATTTGTCATTTTCAGCCAGGTGTCCGGATACTTCCGATCACATAGTGTTTATATTGCTGGTGATCTGAGACAAGGGTGGAGCATGGGTTTTCATCGCTTCAGACATAGCTATGGAGACAATTAAAAGTAAAACATCATTCTTAAAGGTTGCTTAATTTTTCATTAATACAAACTATAGGAATTCAGTTCTGCAGTACAGCGCTGGATAATCTATTGACAGAACCCAACTGGGCTTGAAAATTATTTGGTCTCATTGCTTGGACACATTGCTTTATCTTCAATAACGAGTCATGAACTACTCGATGCCACAGGCAGTTCTTTTTCATGAAACATAAGTTTACGGATATGTGTCTCATCTTCAGTGCTTATTCAAGACCTTGTAGTTGGCGAAAAAATCATTTCAGAGTGTTAGTTCTTTCTACGTTGTGCTGAATAATTCAAAAGGGCGTTCCAGAGTTCATCCTTGGGTTCACTCCCATTCCTTTTATACGTGAATGACCTACATAAGTCAACAAGCAAAAATGGTACTTCTTCAGACGGTACTGCTGATCTAATAAATTCCGTTAGAGAGAAACCAATAGAAGAGTTAGTAAGTATTTTCCAAGGAATTAAGTAGTTCGGCGAAAATGAACTCTGCCTGAATTTTAAAAAACCTCACTCAGTTCCGTACAAGTACTCATACCAACAACTGATGAGGGACATGAGCAGAAGTCAGTAAGTAGGGCAGAATGCTCCAAACATTTGGGTGAACGTACCGAAGGAAACTTTAACTGGAAGACGCATGCTCCTGAGCTTCTCAAGCAGTTATGTTGAAAGAAAAAGAAACAGTGAAATATCAGAAAAGAATTGTTACCCAATTGCAGCTGAAAAGTAACCAAAGCCATCAGCTTACACGGACGACAGACAAAAGATTACTCTTTAAATGACTTACCTGTTATGGATTACGATAGGGGGCACAGATTTAAGTGTAATTCTGAAAAGTCGAAGTTGCAAAAAGGTTAAGGAAATAGGAAAAGAGCAATAACTGCATTTTAGTTTCTTTTCGGTGAGCGCGGAAACATAGACCAGCAGTTTTCACCACAGATAAAACGAAAATGTTTTGGTTCGGATAGTTGATGGATATTTCGAGCAAGAGCCTCGCATCATATACTATCCTTCTGAGTTAACAAACAGCTGTATGTATGAGGCATTTTCAGACGCAGTTAGAGCATGTTGGCTCTGAATCTTGTCAGAAACGTGCTTGGAGCCGCAACTTCTATCATCTTTGTCTTTCGGACTCTTTAACACAAAATCTCCATCGTAGGTAGTCCCTAAAATAGTCAGGCTTCGCTACTTCGGGAAATCTTCAGGGCCTTTGAGGATTCTTCGTAATCGATTTGCTTTTCAGCTCCTTGATAATACTACAGCAAACATGTCTGTGTTGCTGCTTTGTTCACCTAAGAGACCATTTTTAACTTCGGAACGTTGCATTGTGGGTGAGGCTCGGCAAATTATCGGCACGTGACCAATGATGATGATAGGAGCGCCGAGTGGAGCATTGATGAAACATATAACTAGTCCTATGCATAAATCTGCTAGGACTCTATCAAACAATAAATTCAACCAGGATAGTGCCCATATACTTAGAGCTGTCTGGAAGTGTGCTCTCGATGTTACGAGACTTCAAAAAAATTCGCAGTGTCTTTTATGTTCCACCGCGAGAAATTGCACTGCTGGCATTGCATATGTCGACACGATCTCTGGCAGCATGACGTTACCATGACGTATATCGGCCAATCACAGACCGGTTAATGCCTTCGTAACGCCATCATTGAAGCAGATATGATAGTTTTTTCCTGAAGGAAGATGAAAAAGGTTACCATCAAAAGCTCTTGTTTTTACTTTAGTTTGCTTTGGACGGACGACTAGGCACATTTTATACAAAGATTTTGTCTCCAGAAACTTGCTTCCAATTCCCCGTTTATTACACCGCCGTAAGTAAACAGTCAGAAGTCATGGTCTAGCAATATGCATTTCTACAGGTGCCGGTAGTATCAAGTATCCAAGGTATAAAAGGGCAGTGGATTGGCGGAGCTGTCATTTGTACTCACGTGACCCACGTGAAAAGATTTCCGATGTAATTGTGGCCGCACGACGAGAATTAAGACTTTGAACGCGGAATGCTAGTTGTCATTCGGAAATCATTAGGGTATTCAATATTCCGAGATCCGCAGTGTCAGAAGTATGCCGAGAATACGAAATTTCAGGTATTACTTCTCACCACGGACAGTTTCGTAGTCTGGACGACTGATCTTCACCAGTATCAATCTTGAATGAAACACAGGCACAGAATGTGAGGGAGGCAAATTGCGCTCGCAGTTTAATTACTTAGATATCCAGAAATCAAAAGGCTAACCAAGTGTGCCGGTGACAGCAGCGCCTCCAGTCACCCATTGGATGGGGGAAGTACCCACTGTGAATGGGGCAGGGAATCCTCAACGAAATAGCCACGTTCCAAAGAGCAACGGCTGTTTCTCACGAGCCACCATCTTACGGGTTTTAAGTACTGAAATGACTAACGCCAGCGAATCCAATCCTTAAGCACAGTGACTCCTACAACGGGGGATTTTATTAAGAGTTTTCCTTGCTCAAACCAGCGAGATTAAACATGTAAAACTCGACCACAAACTTAATCTAGAGTAATTAACGCATCAGCCTTCGAATCATGATTACAATTCAATTTTTATTATTTAAATCATACTCCCCATTTTGGCCACCAAGCGTAAACCGAGCGCTGTGATTGCAAGAAAAACGTTTAGAAATGTTGCCATATGTGATGGCTTAGGAACAGGGCGTGAGCAGAAAAGGAAAAACAAATGAGAAGTGCATGATGTTGATTTTACTATTAAACGTCGCGTACACAGTTTGTTCATACTGAACAAAGAAGACGTCGAGATGGAGTACCCTGCCACATTTGTTCCTGGTCGTCAAAATTGGAACTACGTTTTTCCACCGTAAATTGGATCTGAATTAACGCATTAGCATATGTACCAAGTTTCGTTGCCATTAGATAATTATAGCCTACCCTAGACTTCCCTGAGCAGCTGCATTTTAATTACAGCCACCAGACTTACGTCACTGTCTTCCACACTACTCTAATAAACGTTTGGGTGAGTAATAGTGAAACGCCGTTAGCAAAAACCTCGAAAATTTCTAGACAAATTCACTTCAAATTTTAAACGATACTCAAATATTCAGACATGCTTAGACTGTATAATTCTTTAAGCAACTTGGTACCGGTTTTTTGTTAAAACTGATCGCGAGAAAGAAAATGCTCTGCTGTAAAAAATGTGCAGTATTGTTTCTTTTTTCACAGTTAGTTTTAACTACTATAGTGGAGCATTTAAACCATTAGAGGGGGGGGGGGGAGATTAGTGCTTAACGTGCCGTCGTCAACGAAGTCATTAGAGACGGAGCACAAGTTCAGAGTAGGGAAGGATGGAGAAGGAAAAAGAGGCCGTGCCCTTCCAGAGGAACCTTCCCGTCATTTGCCTGAAACGATTTAGGAAAATCGCGGAAATTAAACCGTTAGATAAATTGTTTCGGCCACTTATATTTCTTACTCATTAAATGTATTTTCAAACATTAATTGTATTCACAATAATGTTCTGGTTTGTTTTCTTCCTCGCTGATTGTTTTCAGACAATAAGGAAGTTGTATTTCTGGCTTATCGGGTTACGATAGGAATACCACTACAGAATCTGAATTTGCAATAACAATAAACTTGGCCTAAATTCAGAGGAGGCGGGGGGGGGGGGGAGTAGATGTGGTGGTCAGAACAGTGGGAGGAAATGGACATGGTGGTGGTGGTCTGCGTTGGCCGTGATCAGCTTCCACTTAGCCCCTGTTCCGTTGATATTGCTAGCAGTGACCCTTCACGCCAGTGTGACCCATGGCGTGTGTGGTGTGCAGTCGTCCACTTGTTGCTGCCGACTCTGTTCACTTGTTCATCGCTAAGTGCAGTCAAGGACGAGATGAAACACAACACGTGTGACTGACCAAATAGCGAGCTGTGGCTCTTCACCTCATCCAGGAGAAATGAATTTTAGGACAAGCTGCTTCAAATCTGTAAACACGGATAGTTCTTTGGGAACAGTGATTGATCCGCTTCTCTCTTGATGCTAGTGATCAACGTATTTCAATTTTTATGCACTTTGGAATCCCTGTCCTAGTTTCACATGGAGATCTGAACAAAATTTATAACTATTTGCCACATTGGGTCACGTGACAGGATCCGTGAACATGATACAGTGGTCTAGGATAGTGCTCCAGTCTCATACTTAATGGAGTACAATACCGGCGGTAAATGCTCGTCCAGATTACAACAAAGGCGAATATGTTCCTCTGTAAAAGACTCTGATAGAATAATCTGGAATCAGCTGCCTCAGTCCTTCTTCACCAAAAATGTTGGTATACTAATATATTCGCCCTCTTTTTTTGACACAGAACATCCTAAATCATGTCACCCAGTCTCTCTTTATAGTTAAGCCTTCGTATTCAGTATCTCCCTCCCACTGCTACTGTCCATTTCTCTTTCCCCTGCAGTCTTCTCTTTCCCCTGCAGTCTTCTTTTTCCACCATTGGCACTTTCCCCAGACAGTCTCTCCCATTATCACAGTCTTCATCCCTTTTTCTCGCTCTTCCTCACCAGTCTCCTCCTTCGCGGCTTTCGCTGTTTGTCCCGCTGCCATAGTCCTCGTGTCATTTTTTTCTCACCTATTACCCCTGTCTCATTCTTGTTCAGTCTGTTTTTTGTTTTCCCTTTAACCACCATTGTCTCCTCATACGTCCTTAGGCAGTGTGTGCTAGTAGATTTGACCTCTACAGTGGGAAAAACACGTGGGTATAGACACTGAAAAAGTGGGCTAGCCTTTAACATGTGGATACTGGGCGATGGAGTAAAATTGACAAAAGTGTACTGCCCCCTCCCCCAAACCGGCGATTGGCGTATTAATAATGTCCAGGGAAGGTTCAACGGGACGGTCAGGAGAGTGTAGGGGTATAAACGCAATCAAATAGGGATAATGCAGGAGTAGGTTTAATCTCTATGTGTAAAAGACAATGTCCTCACTGACGGGCTCATCATCGGCCAGCCCAAACCTCTAAAGATAGAAACTTGAGATCTGAAGGTGTGGATCTTACAACGTAGGCGTCGTTTACAAGGGATCTTTCAGAATTCTAACCCTAAGAGGATGAAACAAGGAACGAAGGTTTTTTTTAAAAAAAGTCGCTATTAAGGCAATTTTAAAACTAGATCTACGGAATTTATTTGGTTTATCGGTCAGAAATAAAGAAATACGTGTTTCAGCATGATTGGAAATTTAACCCTATGGGGTGAAATAGTGGGTGAAAGTTTTTTGAAAATATATCATTAAAGAACTACTAAAGTATTTTTAAAGTGACATATATGAACACTGGTACTTGACTTTTCGGTTATAAACAAAGTACACGTTTCAGTGTTCTTGAAAATTGAACCCTTAAGGGTGTGAAATAGGGGATGAGATTTATATGAAAATATTTTATTACGAAAATATTTTATTATGAAAGTATTTTTAAAGCTAAATCTACGAAATAATTAATTTAGGCTTCTCAGATGTATGTAAAAATAAGTGCGTGTTTCGCTGTTGTTTAAAAATTCAAGCCCTGTTCGGGTGAAAGCTTTTACGACAATATTTCATTACGAAAGCATTTTTAAAGCTAAATCTTTGAAAACTGATGTTTGGCCTCTCGGTTTGAGATGAAAAAATTCTTGTTTCACTGTTTTTGGAAATTCAACCCCCAAGGGGGTAAAATAGGGTCAGACTGATTCACTGACTCACCGTCGCCCAGTCCAAACTGCTAACGACAGAAAGATGAAGGTTTTTTGAAAGTATGTCGCTGTTAAAGGAATTTTGAAGCTGGAACTACAACTGGTATTTGGTTTCTCAGACAGAAAATGAAAATACGTGTTTCAGTGTTTCTGCAGATTCTATGCTTGAGGGAGTGCAAAATGGGATGAAAATTTAAGTAACTATTTCGTAACATTAAAAAAATTGTAGCTAAATTTATGAGAATTGGTATTTAGCTTCTCGGTTAGGTATAAAGAAATATTTGTTACAGGAGGAAAGTTGCTATGGAAAAATCACCACAAGAACGCGAAAGGCATGATTAACAAGAATTTTGGACTCCGACTACAACAGCTTTTTAGTCAGAAGTACATCCGAAAAGTCCATGCTTATATGGCCTGAATTAGCATAAAAAGACCATGCTTATATGGTCTTAATTAGCATGGAAAGCTTAAAAGGTGTTGCAATTAGTGAACAAGATAAAAATTCGATAAAACAAAAACAAAAAATCTCTGCACGCCATACAGTCCACGATTGCGAAGCAGTTGGCTCTAAGATAGTAAGTGAATAAGAAACTGAATGCGGGTAAGCTAATATGAACAGCAAACTGAACGCATTATCATAGCCAAGAGAGACACGTAGCCAACACTTACCACAGTACTAAAAGATAATACGCCAATCAGCTTCGCAGATGAAGATATTGATTAAATGTATGATGAAATAAAAGAAATTAGTGAGTTACGGGAGACGAAAATTTAATTATGATGGGGCACTGGAATTCAATAGTAGGAAAAGGGAGAGAAGGAAAACTAGTAGGTGAATATGGAATTTGGGTGGGGGTAAGGAATGAAAGAGGTAGACACCTGGTAGAATTTTGCACAGAGCATATTCATCGTAGTACTTGGCTTTAAGAATCATGACAGAAGTTTATAAACGTTAAAGCGACCTGGAAACAGGGAAGTTTTCAGACTGATTGCATAATGGTAAGAGAGAGATTTCGGATGCTGCAAATCAAGCAGGCGAAAGAGAATACAAACATCTAAAAAAATCAAATTCCGTCAGAACTACTGACAGCCTTGGGAGAGCCAGCCATGACAAAACTCTTCAACGCGGTGTGCAAGATGTGACACAGGCGAAATACCCCCAGAATTCAAGAAGCATTTAATAAGTCCAATTCCAAATAAAACAGGTGCTAAGAGATGTGAATATATCACTTCAGTAAGTAATAGCTGCAAAAATAGGTACACAATTATTTGTAGAAGAATGGAAGAAGTGATCGGAAAAGATCTCGGGGAAGATCAATTTGGATACTGGACCAATGTAGGAACACGGAAGGCAAATCTGACCCTACGACTTATTGTGGCATTCATATACTTAGAGAAAGGTTTTAAGTGGCGACTGGGATACACTCTTCGAAATTTTGAAGGTAGCGGTGATAAAACACCGAAAGGTTACACACAGCTTGTACAGAAATCTGACAGCAGTTAAAAGAATAGAGGCATGAAGGAGAAGTAGTGGTTGAGAAGGGTAACACAGGATTGTAGCCTGTTCGCGATGTTATTCAATTGATATACTAAGCAAGCAGTAGAGAAAACCAAAGAGAAATGTGGGGTAGGACTTAAAGTTGAGGAAAAAGAAATAAAAACATTGAGGTTTGCCTATGACATCTTATTTGTCAGTAACAGCAAAGAACTTGGAAGAGCAGTGTCTTGAAAGCAGGATGTAAGATCATCAAAAAAGCAACCCAAGAATTACGGAAGATAGTCGAATTAAATCAAATCATGCTCAGGAAATTAATTAGGAACGGGACACTTAAAGTAGTAGATGAGTTTTGTTATTTGCACAGCAAAATAACTGATGACGGCCGAAGTAGAGGGGATGTTAAGCGCAGACTAGCAGTGGCAAGAAGAGCGTTTCTGACGAACAGAAATTTAACAATGAATATTGATTTACGTGAAGTATTTTCTGAATGTATTTGTATGTAGCGTGGCTGTGTATGGAAGTGAAACAGCCGATGAATCGTTCAGACAATAAGGGAATAGAAACTTTTAAAATGTGCTACAGAAGGATGTTGAAGATCAGTTGGTAGATCACCTAGCTAACGAGGAGGTACTGCATAGAGTTAAGGAGAAAAGAAATTTGTGACACAGCCTGCCTAGAAGAATGGATCGGTTGATAGGAAACACTGAGATTTCAAGGGATCACCAGTGTAATACTGTAGGGAAGTGTGGAAGGGGTAAAAATCGTAGAGACAGACAGAGGTGAATACAGTAAGCGGATTCAAGAGGATGTAAGTTGCAGTAGGTACTCGGAGAAGAGGCGGCTTGCACAGGATAGAGCAGCATGGAGAGTTGCATCAAAGAAGTCTTCGGACCGAAGACCACAACAGCCGTATTTAATCCAGCAACTTAAACGTAGGTTAAATTAATTCCATTTTGCTTCAATTATTAATGTAAAACTTCCGAGATGCTCTCCAGGTTGAGGCAGCAAAATGAACACAGTTCTTATAATAGTGTCGTCTACAGGACGACAGAGTGAAGTCCAGCAGCCTAAAATATTTTGTACTGATTTCGGCATTGCTAATGTCTGATTTTTTAGGATTAAGCAAGGATTAATCATGCTGTGGTGCATGTTTCTAGGACGATGCAATCCGTGCTACTGGCGAAGATCATAGAATTCTTCAGCCCGGGCTCCGACACGACCATCGAGGAGGCGTACGGGTACTCTGCGGGGCTGATCGGCGCCGTCCTGGTGCGCATCTTCTGCTGGCACCACTACTCCAAGGAGACGCAGTTCGTCGGCATGCGCATGAGGGTCGCCTGCTGCAGTCTCATCTACCGCAAGGTAATCCACGGCATTTTACTTGATCCATAAAATTAAACGAATTTGGCAGTAACTAAACTTTGTCCGCTGCTAATATTTTGGCTGTAAAACGTTCAGCCGTCTTCGGAGTGAGTCCGAAAGAACAACGGTAAAAGTTCTTTTATTCCATTACTGGAAGGGGATGGTACGGCGATTAAGAGCAGTCTGTGATATTTCCTCTTTATTTCTTTTTGCTGAAGTGTGTTAACAGAAAGAAAATAAGGCTCTGTATAAATTACATAATGGAATTTGTCCGAATTTTCGTAGTCAAACGAAGTGAGGGAAATTAACAAATTGACCAGAGTGAAGTGTAGTTTTGCAAAACAGAGATTAAATTACTTGAAAGTAATCAGGGTAATTAAGAAAAACTGTGTGGTTTGACGGGAAATTGAAATATTTAACTCTGCTACTAGCTATGTAAATAGTGTCAAAATCTTTCTCTTTTCATGGTCTAGTTATTTTTGGCGTAAAAAGTTAAACTGGCGTAGAAACTGTGGAATTCCTTCATTCTGAATAAATAAAATGAGATAGAAATCGGATTTATCTTGATTAATAATAATAATAATAATAATAATAATAATAATAATAATAATAGAAGATATAAAAAAAGTGAAAATAGAAGGAAACAAAACCAACATTCAACACAAACCAAAAGAATTTTACCAGACAATAGATAACATACACATTAGACAATCCACCAAGCATAACAGACATGGAACACTTCTGGAGCAGCATATGGTCAAACCCGGTACAACATAACAGGCATGCACGGTGGATACAAGCAGAAACAGACTCATACAAGATGATACCACAAATGGCTGAAGTGATAATTTTGCAACATGAAGTCACCCGAGCAATTAATTCTACACACAATTGGAAAGCCCCTGGAAATGATAAAATAGCAAATTACTGGCTAAAGAAGTTCACCTCAACACATTCACATCTAACTAAATTATTTAACAGTTACATTGCAGACCCATACACATTCCCTGATACACTTGCACATGGAATAACCTATCTGAAACCTAAAGATCAAGCAGACACAGCAAACCCAGCTAAATATCGCCCCATAACATGCCTACCAACAATATACAAAATATTAACTTCAGTCATCACACAGAAATTAATGACACATACAACACAGAACAAAATTATAAATAAAGAACAAAAAGGCTGCTGCAAAGGAGCACGAGGATGTAAAGAGCAACTGATAATAGATACAGAGGTGACATATCAAGCTAAAACTAAACAAAGGTCCCTACACTACGCATACATTGATTACCAAAAAGCCTTTGATAGTGTACCCCACTCATGGTTACTGCAGATTTTGGAAATATACAAAGTAGATCCTAAATTGATACAGTTTCTAAACACAGTAATGAAAAACTGGAAAACCACACTTAATATCCAAACAAATTCAGATAACATCACATCACAGCCAATACAGATTAAGCGTGGAATATACCAAGGAGACTCATTAAGTCCTTTCTGGTTCTGTCTTGCTCTGAACCCACTATCCAACATGCTAAATAATACAAATTATGGATACAATATTACTGGAACATACCCACACAAAATCACACATTTGCTATACATGGATGATCTAAAACTACTGGCAGCAACAAATCAACAACTCAACCAATTACTAAAGATAACAGAAGTATTCAGCAATGATATAAATATGGCTTTTGGAACAGACAAATGTAAGAAAAATAGCATAGTCAAGGGCAAACACACTAAACAAGAAGATTACATATTGGATAACCACAGCGACTGCATAGAAGCGATGGAAAAAACAGATGCCTATAAATACCTAGGATACAGACAAAAAATAGGAATAGATAATACAAATATTAAAGAAGAACTAAAAGAAAAATATAGACAAAGACTAACAAAAATACTGAAAACAGAATTGACAGCAAGAAACAAGACAAAAAGTATAAATACTTACGCTATACCAATATTGACCTACTCATTTGGAGTAGTGAAATGGAGTAACACAGACCTAGAAGCACTCAATACACTTACACGATCACAATGCCACAAATATAGAATACATCACATACATTCAGCAACAGAAAGATTCACATTAAGCAGAAAGGAAGGAGGAAGGGGATTCATCGACATAAAAAACCTACATTATGGACAGGTAGACAATTTAAGAAAATTCTTTCTAGAACGAGCAGAAACTAGCAAAATACACAAAGCAATCACTCATATAAATACATCGGCTACACCACTGCAATTTCATAACCACTTCTACAACCCTTTAGATCACATATCATCAGATATGAAGAAAGTAAATTGGAAAAAGAAAACACTACATGGCAAGCACCCGTATCATCTAACACAGCCACACATCGATCAAGATGCATCCAACACATGGCTAAGAAAAGGCAATATATACAGTGAGACGGAAGGATTCATGATTGCAATACAGGATCAAACAATAAACACCAGATATTACAGCAAGCATATTATTAGAGATCCCAATACCACAACAGATAAATGCAGACTTTGCAAACAACAAATAGAAACAGTAGATCACATCACAAGCGGATGTACAATACTAGCTAATACAGAATACACCAGAAGACATGACAATTTAGCAAAAATAATACAACAACTTGCCATACAACATAAACTAATAAAACAACACGTTCCCACATACAAGTATGCACCACAAAATGTAATGGAGAATGATGAATACAAATTATACTGGAACAGAACCATTATAACAGATAAAACACGACCACATAACAAACCTGAAATCATACTCACCAATAAAAAGAAATTAACACGACTAATCGAAATATCCATACTCAATACAACAAATATACAGAAGAAAACAGGAGAAAAAAATTGAAAAATACATCCAACTGGCTGAGGAAGTCAAAGACATGTGGCATCAGGATAAAGTTGACATTATACCAATTATACTATCAACTACAGGAGTCATACCACACAATATCCACCAGTACATCAACGCAATACAGCTACATCCAAACGTATATATACAACTACAGAAATGTGTAATTATTGATACATGTTCAATTACCCGAAAGTTCCTAAATGCAATGTAACATATACCGTACAGTTAAAAGGAAGCCACGCTTGATCAAGGTCCGCGTCACTATCCATTTTTAACCAGACATAACATCTGAGAAAGGAAAGAAATAATAATAATAATTATTATTATAATCATAATACTGGTCGATATTTAAATGTATTTAATATTTTCTGAAAAAAGTTGATAATAAGAGAACTGAAAAACTATGATCCTGTTTTGTGGAATAATTTGTCCGAAAGTTAAAAATAAAATAACAAATATTTTGTGCGCCTTCTTTGCCGAATATGATTTTGAGTTAATTCAAAGGCACGTTAAACTTCTCGCTGATCTATTTTATACCTTATTCTGACATTTCACAAAAGTTTATTGTAATGTAGTTTAGGTTTAACTTGATTACTTATAATTAAAATAGTTCCTCTTTTAAATTACAGATGATAAACAACCATGTTTCTTGTACCACACAGTTCCAGTTACGAAAAGGTATAAATACTGGTAACACATATCAAGAATATGGCGGCAGAAAACTAGACATTGCACAAAGATAGAATAGAGGAACATAAACATTGTTGTAATATTTAAGACTGATTTAGTCTGATATTAATTTTAACGTAAGATCGTAGTACCAAATACAAGAGGAAAAAGTTAATATACTTTGAAATTATGAAAATAACAATAGGGAAAGTAACAATGACGATGCACAAGGAATGTAAATATTGAGGGCTGAGGTACTTCTACATATCAGCATAAGAAATAGGCACTGACAGAAATGCATGGAAAATTCTTTACTTGCTTTTCAGAACGTGTATATGTTCCGACTTGGTTTACATTCCCTTTTTCCTTAATTTGATATCTGGCTGCTGTCACTCTGTCGATCTGTTTCCTGAAACGAGCTTGTGTGGTCCTGTCTTTATTATACACCACTAAGGCAGGTCAGGTGCGCATGACAACACGGCAAATCATTGTGGCAAAAACCATACGGGTATTACAGATATACGCTACTGTGATACCTTTATGAATAATGTTTGATAGTGTCTGGTAGACAGGGAGATAATACCGTTGTTGATAGAGTTAACTACATTTTCTCAAAGTAAAAACAATCACGACTAAACCATCCATCAAACGAATTTCAATACTCCTTGCAGTGTAGGAGTTTGAATTTACTCGCAGTAAATCCTTGCCTATAGTAAGAAGTGACTGACAGCAGTCTTAGACGTAGTCAATTTTTTACGTTGACGACTCAGCTGTTATAAGGACATCTGTCAGTTTTAGTTCATTTAAAACCTCCCCCCTCAAGCTTTCTTGTTTAATTACTGATCGTCCCCTTCCAGAGTTTCACGTCCACTTCAATAAATTTCCCAGAAGTGGAGGTCGTTTGGGGAAAGACAGTCTGCGCAGTTATGTCCTGCGCCCTGCACCTTCCCAATACGAAACGGACCAGCAGTCTGCCATCAATCAGTGGCTGAAGGAGCCACAGGTTGCAGGTTGTAGAAAAGAACGATCCTCCTGTCCCTGAAATCACAGAACCGAAACCTCTAAGGCGTAAGAAGAAAAAAAACGGAAGTTAAACCGGGTTCTGCTGCTTCAGAGTATTCGGCCCCCTCCCTCCCACGACCTTGCCCCGTCTCCATGAATACCGATGAAGAGTCAGTCAGAGCATAATCATCAAAGTACGATGAGCGTCCAATAAATAACGCAACATATTTGTTTCCCGGCCACTTTCGGTTAAAAAAAAAAACGTGGAATTTAGTGTCAGACAATGTATAATATTTCTGTTTCAGTCCCAAGAGTTTCATGAAGTTCCGACACTGGCGGCGCTATAAGTAGCCTTTAGAGTGACGTCTGTGACTGACTGAGGTGCGTTCCAAGCAGAAAGCTCTCACTCAGTTTCTTTTGGCGGAAGTCAAGCGCATCGCAGGTGCTCGTAGGAGCTTGAAGAATGTCTACGGAGATTGGGAGTGAACAAAACCATGGTGAGCAGTTCGGAGAGGCGTCTGTCATCAGCCCACCAAGGTCGCTGAAATCTGTTCGATATCCTTCGTACCAGCCGGCCGCGCACACCTGTGACTTCTGCGATGTTGTAACTGGCGGACACTCATGGTGGTCAACGGATCAAAAATACTTCTTTGTGCCACGGGTGCTGATAACCGCGCAGTTGAGCGCCCTACAAACCAAACATCTTTGCAACTAGACGTCTCTGTTGGCAGTGATGACTCACTCGTCCATCAGTTGGGGTATTCTCGCAATAATCCACGTGTGTGAACTTGGTCTCTGACTCTGGTAACGATTTCTATGTAGACTCCGACACATCCCGTAAGACCCACTGTTGATACGCGTAACACAGTGGAAATACGCTATCCGAAATTTGGTCCTAACATGAGAAACTAAGATGGGGAATTGATACAAAATCAGTTAATATCTATATATTAAAAATAACTGATAATGAAAATGAGATGAAGAGAACACTACCTATTTTAAATGAGATTCAAATCAAAATAAATTGGTGATTTATTAGAAAAGTCCTTCATATACACAAGAAAACCAACAGATCGACAGTACGAATCTAACATGATGGAAAATTATTCAGCACAAATGTGATGTCCAGGGAAGAATAATGGATACGAGCTGTACGGTCCCTAAATAATGTGAACAAACTCCACGACTCTGAGTTTTACTATGCAGTGATTGGTTGTACGAACTGAAGCGAAAAGAATATATCTTCTAACGGCGGTGCGGTGTCGTTGTAACCTTATAAAATGGTAAATCCCCCAACTAACCAGCCGGTGCTGCACAATACGCTCACCAATCTTTTGTCTCAATGGACGTGGAGACGTGCGTACGCAGGAGATCTGCACGAGCCTGGAATCTGCGGATCGCGCCAAGTCGACGTGCAAGCGCAGAACACCAGAATGATCACCCTCTCAGCGACCGAGCACGTTAAGCCGCCTCTAACAAGACCGATTCAAGGGTCTTGCGATCACGTGTCCGTGTACGCGACTTTCCCGTTTGCACCGGTACGGCTTCAAACATGTCAGGAAACATGTTATTTACTCTTGTCCTCTACAAGTTAGTTGCAGAAATTCGTCTGACGTAAAGAGGCAATAGGTGAACCAGAGCGTTATTTATACAAGTGAGAATTTGCGACACCCCATACCATCGCGACGGGAACTCAACCAGATCCGGTTCCCACAGCAGCTGGCCTGTCCTCTTCAAGAATAGTGTGTTCTCTCCAGATGTTATCAGGCAGCGGGCCAGCCCTTAAGATCTCAAACCCGTTAGCCGGACACCGGACAATACCGCCGCCGCCGCCGCCACCACCACCACCACCACCACCACCACCACCATCACCACCTAAAATCCTGTCCTTTGAGTGACACGGGAGTCCCGTAAGCCCACTCAGCGTCTCCTCCACACGAGTAAGCCTGGGACTTAACTGTCTGAGTGGCGAGGGGACTGCCCCGTTATCCCAAGTATTATATGCCTAGGCCGTTCCCAACTCCTGGGGAAACTAACTGCCATGGTCCCCCCTTGGCCAAAGCGACACAAGTTCAGACATTAACTCTGCATTTATTAACAAATACAATACTAAAAGCCAAGTACGGTAATCACAGTTAAATAAAGTGGAGAGAAATATGTGTCCCGCATATCTCCAGTTACGACAAGGAGTAAGCTTACCGTCAAAATGGAAGGAGGAAAGCCAGCCGGCTTGTAACCTTCCAACATGCGGTGCAACACATTTCCGTATGGCGCACAGAATATTCTCAGCCATTGGTCTTTTTCTCAGACTACCGACTATTGTAACATGCACCGCGCTGGTCCCCATGGAAAGCCAACTCGCAAGCTTTCTCCTCTAAAGCAATTTTAAAACCTGTCAAGCATATTGCAAAAGTGGTACTAGAACCCAGTACGTTGTCCTCGATGGTGAGTGTTCATCGGAGGTGAGGGTATCTGGAGTGCCCCAGGGAAGCGTGGTAGTTCCGCCGTTGTTTTCTATCTACATAAATGATCTTTTGGATAGGGTGGATAGCAATGTGCGGCTGTTTGCTGATGATGCTATGGTGTACGGGAAGGTGTCGTCGTTGAGTGGCTGTTGGAGGATACAAGATGACTTGGACAGGATTTGTGATTGGTGTAAAAAATGGCAGCTAACTCTAAATATAGATAAATGTAAATTAATACAGATAAATAGGAAAAAGAATCTTGTAATGTTTGAATACTCCAGTAGTAGTGTACGGCTTGACACAGTCACGTTGATTATATATTTGGGCGTAATATTGCAGAGCGACATGAAGTGGGACAAGCATGTAATGGAAGTTGTGGGGAAGGCGGACAGTCGTCTTCGGTTCATTGGTAGAATTTTGGGAAGATGTGGTTCATCTGTAAAGGAGACCGCTTATAAAACACTAATACGACCTATTCTTGAGTACTTCTCGAGCGTTTGGGATCACTATCAGGTCGGATTGAGGGAGGACATAGAAGCAATTCAGAGGCGGGCTGCTAGATTTGTTACCGGTAGGTTTGATCATAACGAGAGTGTTACGGAAATGTTTCAGGAACTCGGGTGGGAGTCTCTAGAGGAAAGGAGGCGTTCTTTTCGTGGATCGCTACTGATGAAATTTAGAGAACCAGCATTTGAGGCTGACTGCAGTACACTTTTACTGCCGCCAACTTACATTTCGCGGAAAGACCACAAAGATAAGTGCTATTAGGGCTCGTACAGAGGCATATAGGCAGTAATTTTTCCCTCGTTCTGTTTGGGAGTGGAACAGGGAGAGAAGATGCTAGTTGTGGTACGAGGTACCCTCCGCCACGCACCGTATGGAGGATTGCGGAGTATGTATGTAGATGTAGATACTACCTGTTGGGGAGACAACATCGCGGTTACAGGTACTCTACGGAAACCAGTTACAGATGTTCGTCGCAGACAGTGTATACGGATGGTGTTAACTCCCTCAGCGTCAGTTAAGGCCTGAATATAGTCCACAAAAGCACCGAAACTGGTAGCCATATGGTAAATGACATCACACGGACGGCTGTAAGTGTTTCATTTCCTTAGCCAAATTTCTAGTTGGATTGGTTAATGACAGCTGGCTCAAAATGTGGAAAAAATGTAAGATGATGAGGATGAATAGAAAAAACAAACCCATAACGATTGGATACAGCATTTCTGCCTGACGCAGTCACAGCATTTAAATATCTTGGCGTAACGTTGCAACGCGAAATGAAATGGAACGAGCATGAAAGTATTGTGGTAAAGTGTGATCCATCTGTAAAGGAGACCGTTTGAAGGAAGCAAGTGCGACCTACTCTTGAGTACTGCTAGAGTGTTGGGAATCCGCAGCAGATAGGATGAAAGGAAGACATCGAAGCAATTCAGAGGCAAGTTGCTAAATTTTTTTTACCGGTGTGTTGGAACAACATTCAACTATTGCTGAGGTGCTTCGGGATTTCAAATGCGAATCCTTGCAGCGAAGGCGACTTTCTTTCCGAGGAAAACTGTTACGAAAATTTAGAGAACCGGAATTTGGAGCTGACTGCAGAACGATTCTGCTTCCGTCATCACACATTTCACGTAAGGACCACGAAGATAATAGAAATTACAGATCATATGGAGGCATATAGACAGCCGTTTTTCCTTCGCTTTATTGGTGAGTAGAGAACGGAAATGACTATTAGTGATACAGGGTACCCTCCGTCACGCACGTACGATGGCTCGAGAAATATGTACATAGATGCAGATTTAGATCAATCTTGTGCTGTGAGATGTTGCAGGTGTTTTAAAAACTTCGAATTAGAAGGCAAAATATGCTTGATGAAGTGCAGCACAGGGCAATTTGAAGAATGGTATCATATAAAAGGTAATACCTAAGGTCAACGCCTGAGAGGAAACGCTCGTACAATTTTCTTAGAGATAAAGATGATAGCTTGATAAATAAGGTCTTTTTTATTTTTCGAAAAAGTGCCAGAGTACACAGCTTGGTGAAAGCGACAGCTTCTTGTTTAGCTCTTCACGTAAGTACACCCCCCCCCCCCCCTCCAGCGTAGATGACCTATAGAATTTCGAGGGTACATAATCTCCTAAAATGGGAAGCCCCCTTTTCCTCGTTTCTCTCTTAACTTGCTGGGCTGTGGGTGGAAAAGAACTGAAAGGTCAGCTAAGAGGAGTGGGAGTGAAATATGAGAACTCCTCCATAGGGGAGTTAAAATTCGAAACGGGGAACGTCATTGACTGTTGTGATGTTGCTCGAGGTTAGTGTGTAAGGACCATTAGAAGTATTGATACTATTCCTGCTCCAATTTCGAGTACGAATTATTTGTTTGCTCCGCAACAAAACAGTAATATCATTAGCTATTGAGCAATTATCTTTAAAGACTTTCGTTCACATATTTCTGTCGCACAGTGTGTGCAGGCCCTAAACTGTAGTTCAGCAATGACCAACGGAAATAGCACTTTGCATCGCGACCGTTAATGTCGAGCGCGCGCGCGTGCGCCCCCCCCCCCCCCCACACACACACAGACATATACACAAATATAGTGCTTCAACATACTCACTTATATATATATATATATCTCCAGGTTAGGAGAGGTGCAAATATTGACTCATATCATTATCTCACAAGAGTTCGGGTCCAATTCACCCCAAGAAGGAAAACACCAAGAATTCCACCAGCAATCCCAAAATTTGACCTACAAAAACTAACAGAATCAGAAACAATTAAAAAATGGGAAAATTCTCCCGCAAACAACTGGGAAACATTCAAGGAAAAAATCACAAAAATAGCGAAGGAGCAAATACCATTGAAGAAGCAGCACAAACATCCATGGTGGAATATGGAATGCGAAAAGGCAATTCAAGTTCGTACAGAAGCCTTTGCGAAGTACAGTTCAAATAAAAATGAGAAAACTCTTCAAAACTTTTTAGAAACACGGAAACTTTCAAATAAACTTATTAGACAAGAGAAGAGAAAGTATGTAACTCAGCAACTGGAATCAATAGAAGCAGATTTTAAAAATTATAATACGCATGGATTCTACAAAACTTTTGCAAACCAAATTAAAGGGTATATCCCTCAAAATGTCTGTTTTCGGAAATCAGATGGGAATCTGGCACTAAGCGACGAAGAAAACTGTGAAGAATTAGCCAAATATTTTGAAACGCTACTAAACTGTCCAGAACCAACAGAAGCTCTTCCAATATCCAGCACTAAAGCCCCGCAACAGCAAGACTCTGTTCCGCCAACTGAAGAAGAAATTATCAAACACATAAACAAACTCAAAAATAACAAAGCATCAGGAGAAGATGGAATTGTAGCCGAATTTCTCAAAAGTCTAGGGTCTAACTCAAGAAATGAGCTAGTTAAAATTATTCAAAACATATGGATTACTGAAGAAATACCAGAAGATTGGAAATATGCCCTAATACATCCGTTACATAAAAAAGGGGATAAATCGGATGTGAACAACTATAGAGGAATCTCCTTACTTGCCGTCACATACAAGATATTATCAGCTTGTCTTCTTGAAAGAACACAAAAACTGCTAGAACCCAAAATCTCAGATTTCCAAGCTGGTTTCAGACCAAACAGATCATGTCCAGAACAAATTTTAAACTTGAAATTGATTACAAGGATGAGACAAATGCGAAGGAAGCCTACAGTATATGTCTTAACAAATACAAAATGCAAAGTGAAATTCATGGGAAAACTTTCAAAATCATTTGAGATAAAAACTGGGGTTAGACAAGGTGATGGATTATCACCTCTGTTATTTAACTTAGTTCTGGATAGAGTCATGGCAGAATGGGAAAAAGAACTCAAAAAAGAAAAGTACTGGAAACCAATATCACTGGGAACCAAAAAAGATGACCTACAAATCCCCTACTTAGCCTACGCAGACGATCTTGCAATAATGGCAGATTCTGGTGAAATGGCAGTCAAACAGATAGAAAATCTTTTGAGAAAACGGTGTTTACAACAACAAATCTAGAAATTTCTAAGTTACAAACCAAATATGGAGAAATTAAGAGGGTACCATACTTTAAATATTTAGGAGAGATAATTTCTGAAAAATACTCACAACAAGAAAGAATATTAAAAGCTCGTAGGGGTCTAGGGCTGGTCCAAAACATTTACAATAAAAAATGTCTATCTATAAATACAAAAATTAAACATTATAAGTCGGTAATTAAACCAATAATGCTATATGCCAGCGAAACCTTGACACTTAAAAGAAAAACAGATATGGAAAACCTGAAGAAAGAGGAAAGGAAAATCATTAGGAAAATTCTGGGACCAAGATGGACCAAAGAGGGGTATAGATTACAGAAAAATTCTAAAATTGAAGAATATTCTAACATAGAGATAGACATGAGGAAGAGGCGTCTAAAATTCTATGGCCACATAATGAGACTTCCCGATCACAGACTTACAAAAAGAATAATAAGATACGTAGCATCCCTTGTTAATGGAGGAGAATGGATCAAAAATGTAAAGAAAGATCTGGAATTAGCCAACATTACTACTGAAGACATGAACAAAAGAAACAATTTCAAACTTAAAGTTGACAAATGGGAGGTCAAACCACAGACAAAAGCGCCGAGAACTGGAACAAATGGAGCGAAGAAAGAAAAGCTGAATTCTCGCAAAGAATGAAGACCTGGTGGGCAAACAAGAAGAATAAGAAGCCCCAGAAGTGAACCATCTTTACTTAGCGTCTTCCATGTTGGGAGCTTTACGACTAATAATAATTATATATAATTGACGCACACATTACAAAAGTACATTAAATAGTTCGCAATAACGTTCCATCGTTGCCAGTAACATCTGACAATTGCCAACACCATCCAAAACATAAGATCGAAAAAGTGTTCAGTTCCTAACGATGTGAAATCTCAAAAACAAAATTTCAAATGGCAGTTATAAAAAGAACAGCGCCAAAAATGGAACAAAAGCGCAATATGTAGAACAACATCGACGAAACTTGTAAGTAGAACTTCAAATTACTGCCACAGCACAGAAAAGCAAATTGCCAAAACTGTTTATAACCTATGTATACATCGGCTCAAAATGTAAACCAAATAGTATAAACAAGAATATGAACATATTCCAGGTCATTGAAGAGGCCGTGCAAAAAAGAAAGGCGAAAGGTGTATGGCACGAAAATTATTTCGTTCAGTTGTAATTACACGGTTCAAAAGTAAAATTATCCGCGTATCGTACTATTCTACGCAACTGAGGACTACAAAAGCTGAAAGAGAAACTCCTGTCTGAGGATTTCATGTACATAGATGGTGCTATTTCACTGTTAGATTCGAATTTCCGATAATGGTTATATCAGAATTACAGGGGAAGTTTCTCTTTGGTCCCGCAGAGAGAAAAGAATGCTGGCGAGCTACCAAAGGGCTTCTTCATGCTAGTGTCACATGCGCTGTCGCGTTTGCTTATCCACATGGTCAAACAGAACAGTTCGTGTGTCCATTAAAGACAGCTGATAGTTTGCCAGTTAAAAGAGGGCAAAAACTAGGATAAGAGAACTGTCGACAGTAACGACCAATATTTTAGTAGGAAATGCCGCATGGTGTCGCTGTTCAACCATTGTTTGCGGTTCCACGTTGCTAGTGACGTTAATGTTTCGGCAGGTGATAACACGCGAAAGCAGCTTAGTCTCTCGTCAGTCTGACAGGAAATCAACTAATCGTAAAGACTGCTTCATACGGGACTTAAACAAGAACGTGAGCTTGTGCGAATATGAGGATACGGTTTCCTGAGTGGTTGGCGAGCACTCACAAACGGTCATACGGTACTCGGTCACAAATGAGATCTGTGACCACAGCGCTGTTGAACGGCAGTTGTCTGCTGCATGTGCCGCACCGACCACACAATTACGTTCCAGAAAAAAGTGCCTGAATTCAAATCAGTAGGGAACCAGTCATTGTTTCAGTTTGTCCGGAGAGGTTCATATTTACACACACACACACACACATACACACACACACAGTCGTACTGGCAAGGGAAGTGCCCAAGCTCGAATGAGTTAAAAATAAAGTTAAAATACGGAGAAGCCATCGACCACCCACTGATGGATGTTTGATGCTTAACCAATCTGAATACTACAGAAGCTTAAGGGGCTCCGGAACGCCCTATACTTGCAATGTTAAAATAACGCTTATAAATTACATCTTTCCTCACAAAGTATTTGAGGTAGGAAGTTGAACTTTTTACAGATTATTTATTGGAATATGGGCTACGACTTAACACAGAGATTTTACAAAATTTTATTTCAGTTATTAAAGATGATTTTTTCAATTGTAATGAAAATTCACAACATTTTTTTGCAATTTTTTATATATTCAAAATATACAGTTTTTTGGAAAAAGGCTGTGTTAAATTATGCAGAAGGTACTGTGTAACATTTACTGAAAGTTTGAAACAAATATGTTTGGAAGATCCTTAGAAAACATGTAATTAGTATGAGAAAATAAAAGTTTTGGGAATCGAGCGACAAAGATTGGATTAACTTTTTAGTGCATTCCAGGTCCATAGGATGGATTATCTTCATCCTCTGCAAACTCCTCCTCCAGCTTCCTCTTGTTCCTCCTCCTGTTTACTCTTGCTTGTATTTCTAGACTCTTTACAGCCCTGTCTGCAGCCCGAAGGCGTTCCTTGTCTAAAGCAAGCATCGCTCATACATTGTTACAATGTTATTATTTACAGTAATAACACATACCTTTGGTTTTCCAACATTTCTCCTTTTCTTAAAAGCGTTCAGAGGATTTCTAATAACTTTACTTTTACTCATTATTATACTTCAACAAAACAGAGACTCAAGAAACAGAATTAATTACGAATATTTTCGAGATAACGACAGAGTAAATAAACATGAAACAATCGACAATCACACCAGCGATATATATTGAACCATCACAGGTTAGCCACAACACATACTTTATCTCACTTCACTAAAATGTACCTGATGAACACGGACGTTAATAATACCATTTGACAGCAGTTTAACAGCGCCACAGTGGGTCACGCCCATGTAGAACACATTTCAAAAAAAAAAAATTTTAAAATAGTTGTAGTCTTCGGAATTGAATAAATTATATATCTATTAAAAGGTAATAGTCTGCAGATTCAGAAAACGCAAAAAAGTAAAAATTGAACTTTTCATGATTTTGAGCCTTTCCGGAGCCCCTTAAGTCAATCAAAAAACAACACCGTGTAACAGTTACTATCAGTAGATTCAGGAGCGTTATAAAAGAAGTATTATTTAGCAAAATTTCAAATATTTTCTTTAAGCAATAACACGTTACAAAAGCAATGCTTACTGTCGCATTTCCCAAAATGGTAGTTTGTGTTGTCGTGTAGGGGGTTTGAAAAAGTATGGAACACCGCATGAAATAAGTGCTTCAACATACTCACTTACGTCAGCCAAACCTGCAGGCTTAGCAATGCACGACACCTGTGTAATGTCCTCCATTCATTACACGTAGAAGTCGTGGTCAGAACAGTCTTGTGTGTAGCTGTGAGTGCTTTATGTCGTAGTGGGCAAATTGTCGGTACTCGTGTCGTAGGTGCTTCCGTAACCAAGGCAGCCGAAGTGTTTGGTGTTCCTTGATTCACCGTATCGAAGATTTATACCGTATACAGAGAAGCAGAAAAGCATTATCCGCTAAGTCACAACGCGGATCGAAGTGTGTGTGTTCAGCGATCGCGACGGACGGTCATTGAAGACGGTTGTGACGAAAAATAAGAGGTCAACACCTTCAAAAGTCACAACAGAACTGTCTGTCTCGCGAACCCTTTTAGCACCGAAACAACATGAAGAGAGTTCGATAATCAAGGAATTGCAAAGGGAGCTGGAATTCCAAAGGACTCATCAGTGATGAGTAACAGAAAGATGTACCGAAGTCATAAAACCTGGACTATAGAGCAATGGAAAAAAGTGATTTGGGAGAATAGTTCTTGTCTCTCGCTGTTTCCAATTTCTGGCAGAGTTAACGTCCCAAGAGTGAAACATGGCTGGGGTTCGGTGGTGATTTGGCCAGCAATATCGTCGTATTCTATGAGCCCCGTGGTTACCCTGAAAGGTTGCATTACTGCCAAGTGTTACGTCACGATTTTGGCTGATGAGATCCATGCCATGGTACGATGATTGTTCCCCGGTGTTAACGCTTTGAGGACCACGGGACCCCTATTCACAAAGCTTGCACAGTCCAGGGCTGGTTTACTGAACACGAGGATGAATTGCCGCATCTCCCCCGGCCCCCCGGTCACAAGACCTCATTTTGACCGTTTGTGGCCTACTTGGGAGAGGAGGGTGCGTGATCGCTGTCCACCTCCATCATCGTTACCTGAACTTGACAAGATTTTGCGGAAAGAATATCACATGCACTCAAAAATCACAGAGGACCTTTATTAATCCATACTGAGATGACTGGCAGCTGTTCTGAATCCCAACGGTTTTCCTACGCAGTATTAGACTTAGTGATGTGTTCGTGGTGTTCCCACATTTTCGTCCGCTACCTGTGCGTTCGTTCCTTATTAGACATCGAAGTGCAAAAACACAGCGGAATGGAACGTGAACACCACTTGGCAAGAGTAACAAGTGGCATGCTACATCAGTTTCGGTGTATCCTGATTGCGGTATGAGTGTCCAGCAGTGATTCAGATATCCCTTTCAGCCCAAGTGTCGATATGGAAGACAGGTCAACATACTCGGGCCATACACTCCGGCCGCAGCTTGATCGTGGGTTGGCCGCCGCCACAGCGGCAAGCGTGTCACCTGGTGCCGTCCACTGGCGTGACACTGTCGGTATACACCGCGGCCATGCTCTTGCAGTCAGTCTTGCTAGTTTGACTCCTTACACTGAGATGACAAAAGTCATGGTATACCTCCTAAAATCGTGTCGGACTTACATTCGCCGTGAGTAGCGCAGGAACCCAACGTCGTTAGAAGTCCTCCGCAGAAACATTGAGCCATACTACCTCTATAGCCACCCATAATTGCGAAAATATTGTCAGCGCAGCATTTTGTGCACAAGCTCACCTTTCGATTATGTCCCATGAATGTTTGATGGGATTCATTTTGGGCGATCTGGATGACTAAATCATTCGCTCGAATTGTCAAGAATGTTCTTCAAACCATGCAAATAATTGTGGCCCAGTGACATGGCGCATTGTTATCCATAAAAATGAAGCCCATGAATGGGTGCAAATGGTCTCAAAGTAGCCGAACCCCACCACAACCATTTCCGATCAATGATCTGTTCAGTTGGACCAATCGGCCCAGTCGATTCCATGTAAACACAGTCCAAACCATTATGGAGGCACCAGCAGCATGCACAGTGCCTTGATGACAGTCTGGGTCCATCGGTCCTTACCATCAGCTCTAACCAACTGAAATCTGGATTCATCTGATCAGGCCACGGTTTTCCAGTGATCTGAGGCCCAACCGATATGGTCACGAGCCCAGGAGTGCCGCTGCGGCGATGTCTTGTTAGTGAAGGCTCTCTCGATGGTCGTCTGCTGCCGTAGAGCATTAACGCCAAATTACGACGCATTGTCCTAACGGATACGTCTGTCGTACGTCCCACATTGATTTCTGCGGTTATATCACGCAGTGTTGCTTCTCTGTTAGCACTGACAACTCTACCCAAACGCCGCTGCTCTCGGTCGTTAAGAGAAAGCCATCGACCACTGCGTTGCCCTTCGTGACAGGTAATGCCCGAAATTTGGTATTCTCGGCACGCTCTTTATACTGTGGATCTCGGAATATTGAATTCCCTAACGATTTTCGAAATGGAATTTCTCACGCGTCTAGTTCCAACTGTCATTCCTCGTTCAAAGTCTGTTAATTCCCGTCGTGCGACCATAATTACCTCGGAAACCTCATACGAACCGCCTGAGTACAAATGACAGCTCCGCCAATTCACTGCCCTTTTGTACCTTGTATACGCAATACTACCGCCATTCGTATATGTGCATGTCGCTATCCCAGAACTTTCGTCATCTCAGTGCATATACGCAATTAGCAATACGTTTGGCCTTGTCGGTATTATGTTTTTGATTCAGATTGCTCCCTGGACTGTTCGTGTAAGCTTACGCCGACTTTACTACGCTCTGGATTTCTTATTTGGCCAGCCGTTCACTTTGTGACTTCCGCCGCCATCTACCTCAGGGACCGCCTGTTTGTCCCATCAGTCTCAGCATTACCGCCAATGCGAGATTTCGTCAAATGCATTCTACCTCCAGAGGGTGGGTAGAATATCACTGATCCAGTTTTATAGGACATGGAGATCACGTCATTCAGATCTTTGCCATTAACTGTTCCATTGCGTTGTGTTTAAATCACTTCTTCGAAAGGAGAAAAAAAAGTCTTGGTTACGATGTTGAAATTACTATTTCCTCATTAACACGCGTTTCGCGTAATTCATTGCATCTTCAGGTTGACTTACAATGTCGACAAGTTATGGATATCGATGATAAAACATCAGCAAAAATAAATTACCCTCGTCATGTGCAAGAAAATATTAGAGGCAAATATATCTCATGTCATGTATTAAAAGCATAACATTCGATAACCTTGCCGTGACACGTAATGTAGTCACCTGAATGTAAGGCAGAATCTGTCAAGTGGTTAACATGTGGAACGTCGTTCTACATCTTGAGGCCTAAAGAATGTTTCTGTGACGCAGTACCTGTGTTTGTGGTTACAGAATGTGGAACGATGCTTCCGGCATGTTCATCATTTGACGCCTTGCATTCTGTGGTCCACTTTACACGTCCCGGCAAGGTTATCTGATGTTATACTTTTAATACATGACTGGATCACGTATTTGCCTCGATTATTTTTCTTGCACATAACGAGGCCATTTTAGATTCTTTTGGGGATGTTCTAGCATCGATACCCATAACTTGATTATCAACATTGTCTGCCAGTCTTAAGATGCCTTAAATTAGCCGAAACGTGATTCATTAATGAATAAAAAGTAATTTCAACATTGCAACAAAGACTTTTCTTATCAGTCTACATACTGGTGGCTGGATCACCACGCTACGAAATGGATAACTTTTTACTTCATTGAGAGTCCTCATTTGCACTTGAAGGATCTATATTGAGTACCAAAGGGTAACCTGGTGCACGATCCCAGTTGCAGGTTGCCTATGTAATAGCTTCCAAGGGTGACAAAAATTTGAAATGTCGTCCTAAACCATTCATTAAGAAATATAATCTTATTTTAAAGGTTAAATACAATAAGAATTACAGTTACAAACTTTGTGTATTATGTCTTGAGGCAGTGTAATTCACGGTGCGCAAATTGGCCGGATTATATTCATTTGGTATTTCAAAAAGAGAGCATTTTGCGACTTCCAGCAAATTTTACGCGTGTTTTCACTTTTTCTCGCTGATCCCATCCATAAAACTATGAAAGGAAAAAGTTTATTGCTTAAATTTTCGCTGGTCATGCAGGAAATCTGCAGCATCAGGCATGAATTTAAATTTATTACTTCTTTACTACTAACTCTGTTTCCAACACATTTCTCAGATAGTATCCACGTATACCACTGAATGTACGTGCAAAATTATATTATTGTGAGACACACAGATCGCGAGATGTGACGTTTACATGTGGAAGTTCGATTCCTTACAGAATTGGGGGTGAAGATTAACAGAGAAAAGCAGAATGTACAACACAGCAACTTCTATTCCTTGAAATAAGTCTGCTTGTCTGCTAATTTCTCACCGTCATGGTGGAGCCTGACGGAATTGTAGAACTGATACATACACTGACGAGCCAAAGAAACTGGTACACCTGCCCAATATCGTGTTGAGTTCCCGCGAGCACACAATAGTGCCGCAACACGAAACACGACGTGGCGTGGACTCGACTAAGTTTGGTGACCAGCGGAAGTGTTCACACTCGAAGAAGAGTTCCTGGAGCCGCTCTGTAGCAATTCTGGACGTGTGGGTGCATTGTCCTGCTGGAATTTTCCAAGTCTGTCGGAATGCACAATGGACTTCAGTGGATGCAGGTGATCACAGGATGCTTACATACCTGTCACCTGTCAGAGTCGTATCTAGACGTATCAGAGGTGCCATATCACTCCAACTGCACACGCCCCACACCATTACGGAGCATCCACCAGCTTGAACAGTCCCCTGCTGACATTCAGGGTCCATGGATTCATGAGTTTGTCTCCATATCCGTTCACGTCCATCCTCTCCGATACAATTTGAAACGAGACTCGTCCGACCAGGCAACATGTTTCTAGCCATCAACAGTCCAATGTCTGTGTTGACGGGCCCAGGCGAGGCGTAAAGCTTCGTGTCATGCAGTCATCTAGAGTACACGAGCGGGCTTTCGGTTTCGAAAACCTATATCGATGATGTTTCGTTGAATGGTTCGCACGCTGATACTTGTTGATGGCCCAGTATTGAAATCTGCAGCAATTTGCTGAATAGTTGCACTTCCTGGTATTCACGGTACACTCTCCACTTCATCTCTACCACGGAGATGCTGTGTCCCATCGCTCGTGCGTCGACTATAACAGCACGTTCAAACACTCTTAAATCCGCGCCGATTTTAGGTCGATACACACCCAGGATCTTCATCATACGTAAGTATATAAGCCTACTATCGTGGTAAGAATAGACAGGTACAGTTAGCTAGATAATGGGTCGAGAATGAAATTTTCACTTTGCAGCAGAGTGTACGCTGATTAAAACTGTGCTTCGGACCGAGACTAGCTGAGCTACCCCAGCACGACTCTGTCGGTAGAGCACTTGCTCGCAGAAGGCAAAGGTCCCGAGTTAGTCTCGGTCCGGCACACACGTTTAATCGGCCAGTAAGTTTTGTAGAGTATTGCTGTTAGTATCGATCACTTACTAGCCTCCATGACTCCACGCCACCACCGCTCAATGTGAAAAAAATCTCCTATATAAAACCTGAGACAAAGCCTTGTTTTCCAAGTGCTGTATTTTTACCCACATGGATTACAAGCATATCGTTATATAAAGTGATATTTCGCCTGATCACTTCGTTTTTACTTACTTTTTTACATTTGTCTAATGGCTGGAATGCTTCGCGGTGTAGGTCATGCTAGAAAACGCTGCAGACTGTTGATCAGGGAATTATTTCCTACGGCAGAGGAGAAGTAATTTACTCCATGCGTGATCCTTATGAAGTAATTCAGTTGAAAAGGTCCTGTTAGCGGTTTTTCCATCAGATACAGTCTTATATTATGAGAAAAGCTCTACTGACAATATCTCAAAGTAGACAGACGTCTGACTAGCGGTGAGAATTAGAAATGTTTTTCGTATCACTACGAGGGAAATAAACCCCACCACTTGACAGATTAAATAGCAATATAGCGTCACTGATAGTCTTTTCGGCTGTTATTCTGGCTTTCATGAAAGTTATGCGCTCTTTTTATCAGGAACCATGCTCCTGAATTGCTCTCTCTACTTTAAGATGCTTTTCGCGGACCTGGGTAGAAATTTTATTCTTGTTGACGAAGTCTTGCCACTAAGGAATGTATTTCTGCATCATCCCCGTCTTGTGTATCTGCACGGTCAGGGGAGAGTTCTCTGACCCCCAATCATCTTGAAGTTTCTTACAGACAGGTGTATACTTTCCAGAACTCGGTGCTTAGCGGCAAAGATAACGGTCGACAGATTTCTTCAGAATCGTTAAACATATGTCTCGTAAAACAGGCAAATAATGGTAGTTCTTTCGGGTCAGTGCGAGTAAATCTGTTAGGAAAAAGAGAAAGTGATCAGAGAAATAAGGTTCTTCGTTTTAAGACACAGAATATTTCATACATCATACTGTGCTTTGCTTCATATTTGTGTGCGCATCGGAACAAAACGTCTGATACAGGGAGGAAATGAATAATTATCTAAATGCCTTAAGTACGCCATTTCAAATAGTTTACCGTTATTGCACAAGTACTATGCGTAGGATCAGGCCCAACCCTCACAATACCCGCTGCCTACACGACATCAAAGTCCAGTCAGTAGGGGCATTGTATCAGGCTCAAGTTAAGCGCCGGCGTTATCACGTATGTTCATGCCAGATTAGTGCTTACGCACTTAACACACGGACGTGTCTTTGTCGCTCATGTAACGCATCTTCATGATGCCTATGTCTACATGTAAACCTGTACGAATCAGTTCTTGACTGATTCATAATTTAACTAGGGCTTCATTCACCAATGGAGCTGAGAAAATTGCTGTGTGCATTTATGCGAGCGCTCACTAGTATAATTTTTTCGTAATATTCTTTACGGAACCATTGCATGTGTGTATGAAATATTTTCGTAGATTGCGCCAAAAGAGAAAATGCGTTTTGGAACTAAAGAAGTATATATTCTCGTGAAATATCACATGTGCTCCCTCCGCCAGAAACTCCAGTATATCTGGTACTATTCCATTAGGTAAGCCAGCACGTGGTCAATTTTTCTGACGCTATTTCTTAAGATTCGATGGCCCTAGTAATTTGAGCTGATGGTGTCCGGCACTTAAACAGAACTGCAGTGTAGGTCGTAAGTGTGTTGTGAGAAGTTCCTCTTATAGTCAAACAGCCGTTTTCCAGCAAGCTGCTAATCCGTGTGTATTAAACATTAAAAATTACGCCATGAGAGAATTCCAGTTAACATGCTCACGTATTGTTACTGCCAGTTGATAGTATAACAAGAGTTGCTGTAGTTGCGACTGATTATGCACTTAAAGATCACTACATTTTGTCATTACTGAAACGCTGCGTTTCCATGCATTGATAGCAAGCAGAAAATTTTAACCTGGTTTTATATTTTATGCGTATCTAACTAGGTATTATTAAACGTCTGTTCACGCTCCTCGTAAGTAAGCCCTTGTCTGCGCAAATGGTGAGTTTGCAATTAATTCGGTTCTCTAAGTCATTAATATACTAGTAAGCTATCTGTAATTTGGCAACCTCGTATTTCGTAATGAGTTCAAAATATCGAATCCACGTCCCTGTCGATTGGTAGAATGCGCGGAGGTTATTTTGCTGTGTCGTTGAACTGATAAAGAAGTATCAAAGATTTCTGCCAGATAAATAGTTTCCGTCCAATGAGACACTTGCCGGATATTCCACATGGATGTATTTTATTTAGCATGTGTCGGCATGGCACCGAATCCATAGCTTTGAGAAAGTATAAATAACTCACGGTCTACCCGAAGATTAGTTTTAGCACCACAGTGTCCCATTATGCATGATTCTATATGTGGTTGTATCATATTACCTTCTTCAGACCTTCGAATTAGTTTACCTGGTGATAGAACCCACAGTTCAATATGGCTTCCAAACCGTGGTGAAACTTCACAGTTCTTCACATTAGTAAATCATTCCAGCAACTTTAAAACCATCTTTTTACCACTGTCCGTACATCTCGGGTAATCATATGAAGAGCGATGAGTTTTGCGAGAAGTTTTCTTTATGGGTGTCAGATCTGCACTTTGTGGACAAAGCAGTTTTGTTCTACGTGTATACAGAAAGGGATTGTTTCCAATGTCGCTCTGTACTATTAATTTTTTCCAAATGCAATTGGCTTAAAATATTTTTGACACATGTGGTCTTACTCGCTTTGTCGAAATGTTTGGTCTGTTATCGTCCAGCTAGATAAACATATGGCGAAATTAATTGTAACTACAGCCGTAAACGGATCAGTGTTCAACCTGTCGTCTTCGTGGATTAGCTTTCACTTGGATACCGTGCGGTAATCAGACAATGGTTTGAAAATTACCAGTGGCAGAGTGTTACCAAGAACGCTGATACGGATCGCGTGTATAGTGTTCTAGTAATTTTTGCCTGAAAATTACTTGGCCGTAGTTCAGAAATATCTTCCCTACCGTGGTATCTCGCAGTCACGACAGTGGTTCGACACGCAAGTGATCCCAGTTCAGCACGAATAAATATTCTTATTGATGTTCCCACTATTCCTGCTCATTCTCCAAATGCTTATCTTAATTTACCGATTCTCGTGACGTAAAATTGAAAGGAAAGGTATTCTTACAGTAGCTGTAAGTTGTTCAGTAGTTATTAGAAGCTCGGTACAATTATTTCCTTGGTAATTTTAAATTGGTACGAAGTGCTGCGAAAGAGCCGTCACCAATTACAAGGTATTTACGAACTGCCTTTAAAATTAGTTCTCGGATTCTATGAAAGACTTCAATCTGAAAGACGTCAATCACGAATAATTGGAATCTTTAGTAACCATTGCCGAACGTATGAAGTGTTGAGAGATTCTTTAAATATTTCATGATGCTTTATTATTTAAAAAAATTAAAATCATCGGGTATTTGAATTATTTTTGCTCTAGGGGCAGAAGTATCGTCGTGGTTTTCGGAGTTGTTATTTTTTTAGAAATATATGTACCTTATTTTCACGAGTAATGAAATTTCACTATATCACCAAGTAGAATATTTCGTAAGTTAGCAGTTGTTACTGACAGGTCAGTCACCTATTAGTACTCCTACGGTGTATTTCGTTTCTGCTCTTTCGACAACTGTCACATCTACTAATACAAGAGCATCTGTTGAGTACTGCAGACGTAGAGAGGTAATCCACTGTGGAAAGATTCTCGCTATTGCTTCTAGCATTTGTATATACCCAAAGTCGGCCTCACAACATACCCATCCACAGCTTAGCCGTCTATGAATGCGGGGTCTCTTCACTCCAGCTGAATGTGCAGCAACAAAACAAATTTAGTAACGTCTAGGCATTTGCGGCGTTGATTCATGAAGAATAATTTCAACAGGGAACATATAATCTCAAAAAAGTATTAAGGAAATTAGTGACAACCTTCATGATCAAGCTGCTTATATCAGGTCGAATTCCTATCAATTCTCTCGTGGGTAAGGAATCCTAATAACTAGCTTCATCATTTTTTTTTTTTCGTACATTCGATTTACAGCTCCTCCTTTAGGTAGTTCAACCAAACCCTCATGTTTAACTGTAATTAAACCTTGGTTTCCAAAAATCGTCGAAGTCCTGGGATGATGTCATTTATATTCCTCGGTCAGCTTTCCCGCTTCATTGACCCACGTTGTAACCCTCTGCCGCTAGAGCGCTCCGAATTCTAGTGTGCAACGTGGCGCATGTAAAACTGAGAGATCGTCAGAAAACTGAAAGCAAGGATACTGAGAATTCGTCCACATTCGGAACTCCCCTAGCTTCTACATCTACATACATACTCCGCAATCCACCATACGGTGCGTGGCGGAGGGTACCTCGTACCACAACTAGCATCTTCTCTCCCTGTTCCACTCCCAAACAGAACGAAGGGAAAATGACTGCCTATATGCCTCTGTACGAGCCCTAATCTCTCTTATCTTTGTGGCCTTTCCGCGAAATGTAAGTTGGCAACAGTAAAATTGTACTGCAGTCAGCCCCAAATGCTTGTTCTCTAAATTTCCTCAGTAGAGATTCAGAAAAGAACGCCTCCTTTCCTCTAGAGACACCCACCCGAGTTCCTGAAGCATTTCCGTAACACTCGTGTGATGACCAAACCTACCAGTAACAAATCTAGCAGCCCGCCTCTGAATTGCTTCTATGTCCTCCCTCAACCCGACCTGATAGGGATCCCAAACGCTCGAGCAGTACTCAAGAATAGGTCGCACCAGCGTTCTATAAGCGGTCTCCTTTACAGCTGAACCACATCTTCCCAAAATTCTACCAATGAACCGAAGACGACTATCTGCCTTCCCCACAACTGCCATTACATGCTTGTCCCACTTCATATCGCTGTGCAATGTTACGCCCAAATATTTAATCGACGTGACTGTCAAGCGTTACACTACTAATGGAGTATTCAAACATTACAGGATTCTTTTTCCTATTATCTGCATTAATTTACATTTAATTATATTTAGAGTTAGCTGCCATTCTTTACACCAATCGCAAATCCTGTCCAAGTCATCTTGTGTCCTCCAACAGCCACTCAACGACGACACCTTCCCGTACACCACAGCATCATCAGCAAACATCCGCACATTGCTATCCACCCTATCCAAAAGATCAGCACGATAATGCCAGACGACACACACCTGTAGCGGTCCGCCGCCTTGGGTTGACTATCATCGATCATTATCCATAATCTCGACTTGGCCTTATCCGATTTTCTTCTGTTCCCAAAACTTAAAGAACACCTTCGGAGACTTCACTTTGATAGTGATGAAGCGGTGCAAGCAGTAGTGAAATCATCACTCCGTCAACATTCTGCTGTGACAGTATCAAAAAACTGGTTTCTTGTTGGCAGAAATGTTTCCTTCGCCAGAGTGCGTATCTTGAGCAATAACAATGTAGCCATGAAGAATAAAGATCTGCAAAGTTGATAAAGATAGTTTTATATGCTATATAAAAAGTATGAAATGGCAGAATACTGAAACGGATGTTGTTACTAACAACAGAATGTTAAAGAGAGATATAGTGCAACAGTGTCTGCATCTACCATACTTACGCTGCCGAGCACCAAGCATAAATGATTTTCACAAAATATAGATGTTGAAAATGGTTCAGGCAGAGCGGGATAGCACAGTGGATCCCACACTGGACTTGCGTTCGGAAGGACGAAGGTTCAAACCCGCATCTGCCATCCTGATTTACGTTTTCCATGATTTCCCCAAATTGCTTAAGGCGAATTCCGGGATGGTTCCTTCGAAAGGGCATGGCCGCTTTCCTTCTCCAACGTTTCTTAATCCGAGCTTGTTCCCTGTGTCCAATGACGTCTCTGTCGATGGAACGTTAAACTCTAATCTCCTCCTAAGTGATTCAGGAATTGCTAAAAAAGAATTTTCAACATGGTTGTCGAGCTGTTATGAACTGAAAGTGAAAGTAACTATAAAGCTTAGAGTAGTAGCCTGCACTCATATATGGTTGTTCTGAGAAAGTTACAGTAGTCCCTTAGCACGCCCAGCATATAAGCACACGACGCTTGTTCATAAAAATACTGTTAGTAACATTTCCATCTAACTTACAGATCAGTAGTTCTTGTTGCCTTCTGTTCAGATACTTCTCCCAAGTGTTCTCCCACTTCGTCATGCATTGCTGCAAAGCTTCTTCACGAATTTTCTTTACTGCTATAGAAGAATTCCCTTAACGGCAACAGTGGTGTCGAAACTGACTATAATTTTGGCAACTAGAAAGTCTTGTGAAATAAGGACTTGGAGAGTACGATGCTTGCAGAAGGAACTACCATATTTTGGCACACTTGTAGCACAACTTGACTAGAAGAAGGGGACTGTTGGTAGGACATGTTCTGAGGCGTCAAGGGATCACCAATTTAGTATTGGAGGGCAGCGTGGAGGGTAAAAATCGTAGGGAGAGACCGAAAGATGAATGCAGTAAGCAAATTCTGAAGGATGTAGGTTGCATTAGGTACTTCGAGAAGAAGCAGCTGGCACAGGATAGAGTAGCATGGAGAGCTGCATCAAACCACTCCCTGGACTGAAGACCACAGCACCACCCACGAACTGACATAACTGCGTGGGTAGGTGAAGGAACTATGAGTAGCTTTGTCACAATTTGCCAAATCAATTTTGTGAATTTTGTCGCGCAACAGGTTCAGAACGGAACGTTCCAACCTCTTGAGCTGCTCTGGCATAGAAAAGTTGATGCGCTCTGCGTTATTGATTTTTCTGAGAGAAATACTGTCGGTTATTGAGATTTTTTTTCTTTTGCGTGACAGGTGCTGCGTCTTAGCAGGCAGACTATGGACAACACGGCAACTGGCTACATCGTCAACCTCATGACGAATGACCTGAGTAGGTTCGACCGTGTCGTCATGTGGGCGCACTTTCTGTGGGTGCCTTTCCTGCAGATACCCATCGTCATGTACTGGCTGCACAGCTTCGTCGGCTGGTCCTCCTTCGTAGGGGTGGCCTCCGTCTTCCTCATCACCTTACCGTCGCAACGTAAGTCAAAAACTGTTGCATCTCTACTAATACTGTTATATTAATTACGTTTAACGGACTGTTCCCACAAGACCTAGCTTTGATTTACAAAATCCACATTTAATGCGTTTTACCAGTTCGTGAGAATAAATTTTACGCCTTCTGAGGATAATAAGAAATGGAGGCTGTAGATGCGAAACTGAAAATTCATCAACGATAAACAAGAAAAATAAAGAAAGAAAATGTTCACTGAGCTAAATAGTGTCTTCAGCTTGTCTCAGGGTGTAATCATATATGTTAAGTCATTAGAAAAGGAAATATTATTATTATTATTATTATTATTATTATTATCATTATCGTTTTGGCCATCTGATGACCACGTTAATTCGCGACAGCTTCGTTTCTTCTGGTCTTCCTCCCTGTCCAATATTCTTTCATTCTCATACTTCGCAACCTCCTTCGCTCTTGTGGCCGTATTTTCGTTCTGAGTCTAATTCTGTCCTGGAAACCCGTGAACGCCTGAATTTTCATTTAAAAATAACCCTGTTGTGTGTGTCCGGTTCCTGTCATCCCATTTCTTCCTGATCCATTTATATCTCTTGGATCCAGCGAACTTTGGTTCTCTTGTTTACCCGAAACTGTAATTTGCGGTGTTAACCTCCCGTGGCCCATTCAAAGAGTGTATCTGAAGAACACCTTCTAAATTAAGCATCTTCAGCTGTTCGAAGTCCCTATACACTCCGTAAACTCTTTCGTTACACAAGCAGATCACTGTCTGGTGAAGTCTCAATTTTGCATTGATAGAAATTTTCTTCTTATTGTAAATTTTCATAGTTCGTTTGTAAGCTGAATTCATTTTCTTCATTCGTGCTCCTTTACTACTATCATCATCATCATCATCATCATCATCATCACTATCGTCATCACAATTTGCAAATCACATTTAAGTGCCCTGCAGAGGGTTCATCGAACCACTTTCACAATTTTCTATTGCTTCAATCTCGTTTAGTGCGCGGAAAGAACGAACACCTACACCTTTCGTAAGAGCTCTGATTTCCCTTACTTTATCATGGTGATCCTTTCTTCCTATGTAAGTCGGTCTCAACAAAATATTTTAGCATTCGGAGGAGAAAGTTGGTGATTGGAATTTCGTGAGAAGATGCAGCTGCAACGAAAAATGCCTTTGTTTCAATGATGTCCAGCCCAAATTCTGTATCATTTCAGTGACACTCTCTCCCCCTATTTCGTGATTGTACAAAAGTTGCTGCCCTTCTTTGAACGTTTTCGATGTACTCCGTCAATCCTATCTGGTAAGGATCCCACACCGCGCAGCAGTATTCTAAAAGAATACGGACAGGCGTGGTATAGGCAGTCTCCTTAGTAGATCTCTTACATTTTCTAAGTGTCCTGCCAATAAACTGCAGTCGTTGGTTAGCCTTCCCCACAACATTTTCTGTGTGTTACTTCCAATTTAAGTTGTTCGTAATTATAATTCCTAGATATTTAGTTGAATTTACGGCCACTAGATTCGACTCATTTATCGTGTAACCGACGTTTAACAGATTCCTTTTAGCACACATGTGGATGACTTCACACTTTTCATTATTTAGGGTCAGTTGCCAATATTCGCACCATATAGATACCTATTCTAAATCGTTTTGCAATTTGATCTCCTGATGACTTTGCTCGATAAAAAGCAGCATCATCTGCAAACATCGTAAGACAGCTGCTCAGATTTTCTCTCAGATAGTTCATATAGATAAGTAACAGAGAGTCCATAACACTACCTAGGGGGACGCCAGAGATCACTTCTGTTTTACTCGATGACTTTCCGTTCAGTTACTACGAACTGTGACCATTCTTACAGGAAACAACGAATCTAGTCACTGAGACGATATTCCATAATCACGCAATTTCACTACAAGCCGCTTGTGTGGTAGTGTCAAAAGCTTTCCGGAAATCCAGCAACAAGTAATCAGTTTGAAACCACTTGTCAATAGCACTCAAAACTTCATGCGAGTAAAGAGCTAGTTGTGTTTCACAAGAAGGATGTTTTCTAAATCGATGTTGACGGTGTGTCAATAGGCAGTTTTCTTAGAGGTAATTCATAATGTTCGAACACAATATATGTTCCAAAATCCTGCTAAATATCGACGTTAACGATATGTGTCCGTAATTTGATGGATTACCCCTACTACCTTTCTTGAATATTGGTGTCACCTGTGCAACTTTCCAGTCTTTGGGTACGGATATTTCGTCGAGCGAACAGTTGTATATGATTAAGTATGGAGCTAATGCATCAGCATACTTCGAAAGGAACCCAATTGATATATAATCTGGACCAGAAGACTTGCTTTTATGAAGTGATTTAAGTTGCTTCACTACTCCGAGGATATTTACTTCTACGTTACTCATATTGACAGCTGTTCTTGATTGGAATTGAGGAATATTTACTTGCGTCGTCTTTTGTGAAGGCATTCGGAAGGCCGTGTTTAGTTACTCTGCTTTGGCTGCACTGTCTTCGATAGTATCTTCATTGCTGTCGCGCAGAGAAAGCATTGATTGTGTCTTGCCGCTAACATACTACACGTATGAATTATTATTATTGTTATATAGATATCTATATCCACACTCTGCAAGCAACCGTATGGTGCGTGGCAGAGGATACTCTGCATCACTACTAGTCACTTCCATTACTGTTCCACTCAAAAACAGAGCGAGGGAAAAACAACTGCTCATTTGTATCCGTATGAGTCCTAATTTCTTGTATCTTATGTTCGTGGTCCTTACCCGAAATTTATGTTGGTGGCAGTAGAACCGTTCCACAGTCAGCATTTTTAAATAGTGTTCCTCAAAAAGATCGTCGCATTTGTCCAAGGGATTCCCGTCGGAGTTCCCGAAGAATCTCCGTATCACACGTTGTTCGACCCAACCACTAACAAACCCAGCAACCCACCTCTGAACTGCTTCGGTGTCTTCCTTTAATCCGACTTGGTACGGATCCCACAGACTCGGACTGTACTCACTAAGAAGTCGCACTAGCGTCCTACATGCTGTCTTCTATACAGATGAACCACACGTTTCCAAAATTCTCCAAATAAATGGAAGTCGACCATTCGCCTTCCCCACCAGTCCCCACATGCTCGTTCCATTTTATGTCGCTACGCATCATCACGCGCAGATATTTAAACGACCTGATTGTATCAAGCAGGACACTGCCAATGCCGTATCTGAACATTGCGGTTTTGTTTTTCCTACTATCTGTACCGACTTACATTTCTCTGTACCTGTTTATTTCTACAATACCTTTGATTGCCTGTTAATGGCCAGGTACGATTGGAGACAATACACAAAAGTTCTAATCTAGTTAGTTAAATCTATAATTATGCAGCATGTATTAAGTTTGTGATATGTAGATAATGAGAACAGTGGTCGCAAGTATTTGACAACAGGCGCTACGAGCATATGTGATACACCATGAGGGATCTTCAAGGAGAAGAATGGCATACATTTCAGAGACTTGGAGGAAACTGTGGTGGGCGGAAGTATTCTGATTTAGATGAAACTTTCTCCATACCTGGGAGGAACGCCGTAGACGTACAGCTCCTTTATCTTATGAATGAACACGTTTACTCCCTGTTAAAGCTGTTCTGATTTGATGGGAAATTTGTCCATTGTCTCCAAACAGAGAGTGTAGGTGTTCTACCAGTTCTGTTCATGAGAATATACAGTTTACGATGGAAGTGGAGAAAGATGGTTGTCTTCCTTTTCTAGATGTCTGTCAATTGGGAAGTGGATGGATCACTAAGCCATTCTGTTTACCGTAAACCCACAAATACGAACTTACATTTAAAGAGCTCTAGCTGTCACCACCTTTCACAGACAATGGGCGTCCTTCGTACGATAGTGCACCGGGGACATGTGTGTGATAGTGACAACTTTGCAAAGGAGCTAGAACACCTACAGTCTGTGTTTAAAGGCAATTTGTATTCCTCAGATCAATTCAGAACAGCTTAAACGAGGAGTTACAGGGGTCATTCAGAATATGAAGGAAAGAAGCTGCTGTTAAAGTCCTTGGAGTTCTTCCCACATGTGAGCAACATTTCATCTGAATTAGGCTGAGCAGTTAATCTTCCATTCATCCACAAAAACATGTGCTCTTCTCTGCTCGGCAAAGAATGATCTAGTTTTGCGTGTTGCTGTTATCTACAGAATACTATGTCAGTATTGCAAAACCTACATTGGTCGGACCACACGCACAGTGAAATGTGCGTAATACGCGTTTGCCACACTGGCCTTTCGTAGCCCATTAAGTTAATCACAGCCAAACGTTGTAGCTCCATAGGACCTACTACGGTTTTTTCTGGAACGAAACTCTTGGCCATGATGAGTTCCTTCTGGGATTAGATTACTAAGGAATATGTGGAAATACGTTCGGCAGAAGATTGGTTAATCGTGATGGCGGCTTTCAACTTCATAAGACACGAGGCACATTGATTTTTCTTATATCTTCATAAATTCAAAATTTTGCCTCTAACAGCACGCCCGACGACAATTTCATTATTTTGAAAAATGAATTTTAGCTCCGCAGTCCCGCATTTCGACAGAGGGCACACATGTAATGTAACCGTTGCACGTGGTACTGCGCGCTTCAGATGGAGCAAGACAAGACAGAGTGCGGTCATGCAGAGATGATCTAAGTGCACACAGCAGCGTACAAATTTTCGGCATAAAGCGAGCGGCATGCACCAACAATCTCACATGCAGATGGCTGAAATGGTTGTCAGACGAAATATCATTGCTAGGTGTCATCCAGCCCCAACTTACAAACCTCATGAAATGCATTGTTACTGCTCTCCTTATTTCTTTATGGGACGGCGCGATCGTCCGAAGACAAAAGCCGTTAATTATGGATGTGGCTAGCCAGAAATCAATGAATCATAGTTACTGTTGAGCTATATTGAGGTGTAAAAAATGAGAGAAAATTCATACATCGTCCAGAATATTGTTTTTAATGACATAAGCTTCGGCAGCTCCGAAGTAGAACATCCTGCAATTTTTCTACACCACGAGAGAAAGGTTAGGTTTCCAGCTTGTTTCAATACATAGTACGCTTCCGGAAGTTTTAAACTTTTAGAGCAAAACATTTTGTCAAAGATCCATCCGCTCCGTAGATTCCATCCCTAAATTGCTATATTTGAAGCTCTTAACACAGACAGCTAAGGGCATCAGAACATTTTCGTTAGTCAGAATCTCCTCAACCACGTGTTTCTCTTTCTTATAAATAAATGTAAATAAGAGTGTATCAAATCTGGAAAATATCTTAAGCATTCCAACTCATCGTGATTGAAATCCACCGGTTCCCCCATTGCCAAAGAATATTTTTGCAGGTGTATTCCCATAATGATTCTAATTAAGTTTTGTATAACGAAGCCCTCTGCTCAAGTATAATTTTTCATCTGGTTAGTCCACAGGGTTTGCGCAGTGTTCACGAGTTATTGTTCTATTCACTGAAAGGTAATTAATTAGAAAATTCCAGTTCATAGAATTCATCGAATAAAATATCTTATGCATCAGGTATCTCATAAAACTGTAATCTATCATCCTCCAGTATCATACTGTATTTTCATCTGTTTTACAGTTGCTAGATGTCGTTTACGTAAATCATGTTCAAGTGACTAGCTGTCACGTTCGTATGTTTTCGAACCCTCACTTAACTGCTAAAATCACCAGAAGTCTTCTGAATCTTCACCAGTTTTGAACGAATTATTAGCTTTACATAGTCAAAGACAAAGTATGTCATGCTGTCACGGTACTACATATTTTACATTTGAAGTGGCATACAACACAACTAGTTCAAAAATCTGTACAAAAAAAATTTGACAGAACAAGTTGGCATTTGTCATTGTACAAAACAAACAAAATTTCATTGGTATCAATGTAATTTCTACGTCTATCATGCGCTATTATTGCCAAGACTTGCAACATTAAACACCCATTAAATAGTATGATTGCAGAGAAAAAAATTGTTTCCATTCTCGCGAGAATATGGGGAAGGAATAATTGCTACACACACCTACAGCATGAGTATTCTGTGCCTCCTAAAATTGACACGGCAGCTGTTCTGCTTGAGATAGTTTACAACTGTTCCTACGCCTCGTATTCCACCGTACTCCACGAGGTTCGTCGGCCTACTCACGATAAGCGAGGCCGTAAAAGTATTAAGCGCTGAATTACCGTATTGCCGCACGTGACCACCTGGCCTCAGACATCTGGGACAATGACGCGATGTAAGACCCTGAGGTTCGACAAACAACTTGGTGAACCAATATTTAACCAGTGTGGAAACATCACGAGACAATCACGCGCTCAGAAAACACGAGTTTCAGTAAAATTAAGAGGAGATCAGAGTGCACAAGCAATTTACATAAACGATGAGAAACTTAAAGCAGGTTGGTCCGAACGGGGGGGGGGGGGAGGTGTGTGTGAGTGAGTGAGAGAGAGAGAGAGAGAGAGAGAGAGAGAGAGAGACGGATAGACAAATGAGAAATACAGATGCTAATTATTTAAGTTGAAACTGCAGTAATTTTTCGTAAATGTTTCCGTAACCGCTGATACAGCCAAAGCGATTATCTGGCAGTATTGTCAAGTTTAGTTACGAATGAAGTATCAGAAAGTATATCAAAGCTACCACGATGAGAACAGGTCAAATTTCACGCCCTCAGAGTTTCATCTTATTTCTTCTAGTCCAGTTTGCGCATGAAAACGTTTTGGTGCTGAAATGGCTACCGCTACTTCTGACAACTCGTTGGAAAATATTTACCTGTGCTCGTGAGATGATGATGATGATGATGATGATGATGATGATGATCCTGTTTTCTGTTTGCAGACATAACCGGAAGGCTGTCGGCCAAGTACCGCAAGGAAGTGGCGATCCGGACAGATGAGAGGATGAAACTGATGAACGAGATCGTGTCGGGCATGCGTGTCATCAAGATGTACGGCTGGGAGATGCCGTTTGCTAAGCTGGTCGCCCAGTCCAGGAAGTACGTATCCACAGTATGCACGCTTAAGCTAAATCTGTTCGTAGTGGCAGGTGAGCATTTGTCTTGTTCTTGCTTAACAATGGTACACCGTAACAATTCCTTTTTATTACCATGTTGAAGTGGACATATACTAACATAAACGTATCAAACTTCTGGTTATATTATAATTAAGGGACATTTTAGTGAGTGGCTATTCTGAGCAGGTAATTTTTCTGCAAAACTTGAACTTACGAATTGGTTGATTACATTGTTCCTGTAGGAAAATACTCAATGGTTGAAAGAAGGTGAATAAACCTACCGACAAAATATTGAACATGGAGCGCGAGGGAATTGAGTTTTAACTTCGAAATAGTCCGGCATCAAAAAAGTAACTAATCATTGTTAATGTAGGCCCATGGTGATTTAGATGTTACTAGCCGTGATCTAAAACATGTTTCAATGTGTAAGGTTCTGTCTCGTAATGCTGGAGCCAACCTCGGTGACAGTTGAATAATTTTCGAACTTCAGCAAGTGCAGCAGGCCGAACCCCAGAATGACTAGCACTTTGCTTCAACAAGCAGTAAAATTGAGTTACAGGTTCAAAACGAAATTACATACGCAGTTGACAGACATATAGAGCGAGCGGAGACCTACTTCTACCATATGAGAGGAGAAATTCGAGCAGTTTCCATCATTATATATGTGGTCACGTACCCATTTGTTAGTATCTAATGTTTGTCTTGCATTTCGTGGTAGCTATTCGTGAGATCTACTCGGGCTGTACATAGAAGTACGAAGAGTTTGTGCCTCTTGACAAAGGCGGACCGCTGCGACAGGTTGCGTGGAGCAAACATCTCCTCCATAGCCCTCCAATCGTTCGGCTGTGTGGCAACTCTGCAGGTATACAGAGCGCGCGCTAACACGCGCGCAACCTGTATCAGAACTGGTCACGCCGCGACCAAAGCAATGCTACACAAGTGGGGAATTACCGATTACGACCAATGCGACTGTAAAACATTGGAACAGGGACTTGCGTGCACTTCGAACGACTGGCCAAAAAGAAAATTCATGGGAACCTGTAGAGACTTCGTAGACGTAACACCTGCAGTAATGAACTGGATGGAGTCTCTGGATATCCAATAAGGTGGAAAACGGGTATCTCAACTACATCCGTCTACTGCCGGTTCTACAGCCTGTGTTATTAGCCGTACGTAGATAATACATATACTCTGAAGCGCCAAAGAAACTGGTACAAGCATGCGTATTCAAATGCAGAGATGTGTGAACAGGCAGAATACGGCGCTACAGCCGGCAGTGACTATATAAGACAAGTGTCTGGCGCAGTTGTTAGATGGGTTACTGCTGATGCAAAGGCACGTTATCAAGATTTAAGTGAGTTTGTACGTAGAGTTATAGTCGGCCCACGAGCGATGGGACACAGCATCTCTGAGGTAGCGATGAAGTGGGGATTTTACCGTACGACCATTTCACGAGTGTACCGTGAACATCAGGAATCCTGTAAAACATCAAATCTCTGACATCGGAAAAAGATCCTGCAAGAACTGGACCAACGACGACTGAAAGGATCTTTCAACGTGACAGAAGTGCAACCCTTCCGCAAATTGCTGCAGATTTCAATGCAGGGTCATCATAAAGTGTCAGCGTGCGAACAATTCAACGAAACATTATCGATATGGGCTTTCGGGACAGAAGACCTACTCTTGTACCCTTAATGACTGCACGATACAAAGCTTTACTTCTCACCTGTGCCCGTCAACACCTACATTGGACTTTTGATGACTTGAAGCATGTTGCCTGGTCGGACGAACTCCGTTTCAAATTGTATCGAGCGAGTGTACGTTTACGGGTATGGAGACAACTTCATGAATCCATGGTCCCTGCATGTCAGCAGGAGGCTGTTAAAGATGGTGGAGGCTCTATAATGAGTTGGGACATGTGCAACTGGAGTGATCGGGACCCCTGATACGTCTAGATACGACTGACAGGTGACGCGTACGTAAGCATCTTGTCTGATCACTTCCATCCATTCATGCCCTTTGTGCATTCCGGCGAACTTGGGCAATGCGACACACCACACGTCCAGAATTGCTACAGAGTGGGTCCAGGAAAACTCAGAGTTTCAACACTTCCGCTGGTCACCAAACTCTCAAGACATGAACCTTATTGAGCATATCTGGGATGCCTTTCAACGTGCTGTTCAGAAGAAATCTCGACCCCTCGTACTCCAGCCCTGCAGGAATCATAGTGTCAGTTCCCTCCAGCACTACTTCAGACACTAGTAGAGTCCATTCCACGTCGTGTTGCGGCACTTCTGCGTGCTCGCGGTGACCCTACACGGTATTAGGCAGGTGTAACAGTTTCTTCGGCTCTTCTGTGTAAATAGATGGATCTGCTTGTACGGATTTGTACCATTTTATCTTGTATAAACTCAATTGTATGTATTTGCACAAAAATTTGCATAAGCCATACGCTCCACAGCTGGCTGAACAGGTAGGCAGCTATAGGCTAAAGAAATATTTTTTTTAAATTATTCAGATTATTCCGCCTGTGTGATGGACGTCTGGAATTCAGACAGGAACCTTTCATGATGCTCAGTGAAGGGACTCTGTTAACTATATCTGCAAAAACAAAACGTGCTGAGTTCAGTGTCCAAAGCTCAGTGATAGCAGTTTTAGTGACAATGATACATCTGTTACACAGTAGGGTTGAGTGTATATCATAGCTGCTCAGAACACTTAGCTGAGCGCCAAATATCTGACTTGAGAAAATTTATACATTGCTAATATTACAGCGTAGAACATTAAGAGGATGACTGCGTTAAACCACATTCAAGTTACGAAACTTCTTCTAGTCTAATAAGTATCACAGCCCACAGGAGGGTATACAGTCAAGGTCCTCACCTCTGAACACCCACAGCGGTACTTAGGTTGAGATATTAAGCTTTTATTAGAGAGAATGGCGCCTCAAATACCTGTTAAGCGAATTACATTTGGACTGTTTGTTTTTCCCTTCAGTAGCGTAACGTCAATTCCTTCATTTTTTTCTGCAAAGGGCAACGGTGATTTCCTTCCCCACTTGGAGCTTGTGGTTCGTTCCTGATGTCCTCATCGCCGATGGCACTTTTAACCTCAATCTTCCTTTCTGTACCTCTGTGTATAGCCTCTTTATAATGCTGTAAAATTAGTTTGCGAGAGTATCGTTACTTTAGCGCAATTATTGTTACTTCATGTGTGAAGTCGATACGGAATCTGTCACTCATAGGCCTATTATCACCTGTACTTCTGACTCATACCAAGAACACATGTGAGCACCTTACATAGTATCCCGCAGATATCGCTTCAAATATTGTAAGGGCTATAATACACAACCCTGCTGTGTTAAAATAGGTAGCAGACCAAATATATGGGAGTATATCATTGTGGAATGCAGTTGGGAAGCGTGACGTTCACTATTGCACTCACATCAAGTTTGCTAATAGGACCATAGATAACAGCTAATTAACTGTGGATAGTGGCTTCACAAACTTGGACAAGGATTAAGACAACACTTACAACTCATGTAGAGCGGGGTCCAAGTATAGCGCTCGCTGTCTGTAGTCGTATTTACAGTTGGAAACAACATATTGCGGTTGTGGGTCGTTGAGATAAAGCGGCGTGGCACGTTGCTGTTGACGTGCATGCCATGCGATAGGGTCACCGTAAATGACCAAACAAAACCTCAGAGTTGTTGGGTGGCTAACAATCGCGTGTTCAGCGTTTAGTAAGTGCCTTGTACTAACGCCATTACACAAGACTGGCGCATTGTCAGAACAGAGCACATGTTCCGGGCTTCCTCCACTTTTGCTGTGATATGTCTAACAGATAAGTAAGTAGGGGAGTGAAATGGCGGAGTAACTGGAAACGTACCCGAAAGCTGAAGTACAGGGGACAGTACGACTCTCAAGTACAAAACGTGTAAATTGTACACACATTTACCGTGAATGTGGCGTTATATGGACCAAACGCAAGTTCGCGTCTAACGGTAGTGAAATGGTGCCAACAATTTGACGTAGCAGCATAAACATGGGTGATACTGCTCACAAAGTCCACATCTTGCACATGCGATTTCCATCTTTTCGGAAGCTGAAAAAATATTTGCCGGGGAGAGGGGAGGGGGTTGCGCAGAGATGAGAACAGCGGTTCTGGAATGGGTCCGTGACCAAGGAGCGGATTTGTCGTTCAGGAATTGAACAATTGACACAACGCTCCAACCGTTGCTTCCAGACACCTGGTAGCTGCTGAAAAATAGTCATGTATCAGCGTCATTTTGAAGTGTTGTACAGCATCCAATAAAAGTTAACTGGGCTGCCACAATTATTTGTAACTCATTTTCTCACGTTCCCTCTTAATCCTCTTGTGATACAAATACTTGTGGTTGTAGGTTAAGGATGTGCGGCAGACGTACACAGGAGGTGGTATTGTTCGAACGCATAGTGATTTGTGTAATGCATGTAGAGTTCAGCTTTCGGGTGTAATTAACCGAAAGAACCAAGACCATAGGTCTAGTCAAGTAATGACGTAATTTTACAAAAACTGACTGAAGGATTGTCATGTTAAAGACACATGACTTCTTATACACCAACTCGGGGGGGGGTCGTTCCCAAAAGGTCTTATGGCCATAGACTGCAACTATATAGGCCCATAAGGCGTAGTATTGCGGGTGTAAACAATACAGAAACAAACACAATGACAATAGCAGAAAACTGGCACTTATGGTGTAGGATGCTGTTGCGACGTAGTTACGCTGCGTGCAGTGTGATATTTTAGCGATTGTACTATGGTAACCTGATTACGTGGACCTTTTAGGGGTGTACATTACGAAGTCGTTGCCAGTAGATTTTCAGTTCTGTAGACACTTTACGACAGCAGGGTGAATCTTGCTGGGCCTGAAAATGGAAGCGACACACAGTACACCTGTCAATGCACCCCTGTGCGTAGGTCAGTTTTCCTTACGAAAAATGCTTTTCACTTTCGCATTCTAGGACTCGTCTCACATTTTTTTCGCACAGTTTGATCAGAAGATTTTCGCTTTAATAAACATTTACTATTTTATCCTTTGCAAGGCAAACAGTAACAATTGACTTTAGTATCACAGGGAGTATTGGTTTACAAATCTCATTAACATTCTTCTGGTTGTACTGCCGCGTCTTACCAAATACTTATAATTAAACACCCTACTGCAGCGGTCTTTGTCAGGCCCCATGTTTTAGCACTTTAGTGTGCTTTATAGGAGGACGCGGCAGTACAGTCATAACGACTTCAATCAAATTACAACAGTGGTGCAATCTGTACTGGTTGCTGCTGCTGCTGCTGCTGCTGTTGTTGTTGTTGTTATTGTTGTTGTTGTTGTTATTATTATTGTTGCCGTTGTCGTCTTTAGTCCAGAGGCTGGTTTGATGCAGCTCTCCGTGCTACTCTATCGTATGCAACTTTCATCTCCCAGTACGTACTGCAGCCTACATCCTTCTGAATTTGCTTAGTGTATTCATCTCTTGGTCTCCCTCTACGATTTTTACCCTCCACGCTGCCCTCCAATACTAAATTGGTGATCCCTTGATGCCTCAGAATATGTCCTACCAACCGATCCCTTCTTCTTGTCAAGTTGTGCAACAAATTTCTCTACTCCCCAATTCTATTCAATGCCTCCCCATTAGTTATTTGATCTACCCATGTACTCTTCAGCATTCTTCTGTAGCACCACAGTTCGAAAGCTTCTATTCTCTTCTTGTCTAAACTATTTATCGTCCATGTTTCACTTCCATACATGGCTACACTCCATACAAATACTTTCGGAAACGACTTGCTGACACTTAAATCTATACTCGATGTTAACAAATTTCTCGTCTTCAGAAACGCTTTCCTTGCCATTGCCAGTCTACATTTTATATCCTCTCTCCTTCGACCATCAGCAGTTATTTTGCTCCCCAAATAGCAAAACTCATTTACTACTTTAAGCGTCTCATTTCCTAATCTAATTCCCTCAGCATCACCCGATTTAATTCCATAATCTGTACTATCAGCTACATAATCACATTCTGCCGTCTACACCATAAACAGATATTGTGCGTAAGCCTCGTGAAAGTGTATGACGACCTCGGCAAACGCGGTTCGCAAAATGAGATCAAAAGAACAGCCATTACAATTTTTAATTCGGTCATTATCGGAAGCAACAAAGTAGTCGAGTGGAGAAGAGATAAGTGACCTAGTGGCCGCGCACAAATACAGAATCGATTGTGACATCATTGATCTATCCTATTGCAGCAGCGCACGGCAGGGGTTCCAACCTGCTGCACGTAGTTCACATTCCTCAGAACAACAACAACAACGTACTTCAAGACATAGACGCTTCCAACCAAAGCCGAAGCTGGCAAATGGCGTAAGTTTCAAATCTTGAAAATTGTCGACGGCATAGTGCTACAGCATAATAGCCCATAGTATGACATCGTAACGTCTGTTGTTTTTCTTCTGAAACACTTGTTCACTTAATAAACTGTTATTTTGAAATCCATTCATGATACAGCAGAACGCACCTAAGGTCCCATCCATAAAGTTGAATCAAACAAGTACACACTATCTGACCAAAAGTATCTGAGCATTCCTATGTAATGCGGAGTGTCCACTAGATGCTACGAGAGGACCCCCACCAGTATAAAAGGAGGCTGGGAGTATTGCCAGTAGGAAAACAGTGACAGCAAAATGAGTCTGTAACGAACGCTCTTTGACTTAGAACATGGACTAGTCATTGGATGTCATATGAGTAACACATGTATCAGCGATATTTCAACTCTTCTAATGCTGCCCAAGCTGGTGGAGTGAAAACGCAAAGGAACAAGCACAGTAAACAAAGACCGGTTAGACCCCATGTACTGATGGACAGGAACCAACGAGCATTACGGAAGGTGGTTGCAAAAAAATCGCTTGAAATCAGATGGAGTCACTTTTGAGTTTCAAATTGCTTCCAGAAGTCCAGCTAGCTCAATGACAGCGCGGTGATGTAAAGAGCGACGAGATTGGACAGTGGATGACTGGAAACAAGTGTTTTGGAGTGATGAATCGTGCTACATTCTGTGGCAATCCGATGGAAACGTTTGGCGAATGGCTGAGTATGTTACTTGGCAGTATGTGTAGTGCCGACAGAGAAGTACAGAGGAGATGGTATTAGGATGTTCTTCGTGGTTACGGCGTGGTCCTGTTATTATGCTTCATAAAACACTAATTGTAGAAGGATACGAACATTCTGTAAAGCATTTAGTACTGCGTACAGTAGAGGAACAGTTCGGAGGCGATGACTGATTGCATCAACATGGCCGGCCGGAGTGGCCGAGCGGTTCTAGGCGCTACAGTCTGGAACCGCGCGACCCCTACGGTCGCAGGTTCGAATCCTGCCTCGGGCATGGATGTGTGTGATGTCCTTAGGTTAGTTAGGTTTAAGTAGTTCTAAGTTCTAGGGGACTGATTACCTCAGAAGTCCCATAGTGCTCAGAGCCATTTTTTGCATCAACATGACAGTACACCCCGTCATAAGGCAACATCATTGAGCCGATGGTTTGTGGACAATAACGTCCCTGAAACGAACTGTCCAGAGCTGAGTCCCGACCTGAACCCAGCTGAACAGCTTTGGGAGTAGTTGTAATGTCCATTAGCTCCAAACTCCAGCGTCAAACGTAACTATCTTCATTGGCTCAAGCTCCTGAAACGAATGGGCTACCATTCTCCAACGGATATTCCGACACCTCACTGAAAGTATCCCCACCAGAGTTAAGTGGTTATAAAGGCGAAGTGTGGACAAACCCCCAATTAATGTCTAGTAATGGGGGTCTGGATATTTTTGATCAGATATTGTGCTTCTACACTTACTTCGTCCCCTGCAAGTCTCAAGATATATGCCGTAAGCTGCATACTGTAAATATCTTACATAATCTCACAGGACAAAATAGTAATCATGTTGTAGATAGTATGGAACTGGCACCAGTTGGTCATTGACCCTCCATCAAGCAAGTAATGGCAGTGAAGTGGTATGATGCAGTGAGGTGTATGGAATGAGCGCAATAAGATGGGTCGATGTAGAGACGCGACAATGTGAGATTGGTATTATCGTGTTCTGACGTGCCCAAAACCACGTCGTGAACGAATGTGCCCGATTTACTGGTTTATCAACGCGGACTGTCCAACGTGTCAACAAGGAATGGTGTAAGACGCATTTTTATGTTTCTGAGCGAACTTTGCGAAGGAAATTGCGTAGTGTCAATTAGCTCACCAAAGGCCATTGCTCACATCGACACAAAGCTACGCGTGATCAGTGGACCAAACAACGCCCGACACTGGATAATACCTGACTGGAGGAGTGTTGATTGGTGCGACGTGTCGTGATTTTACCTATTTTTGCAATGCTGCGAATACACCAACCACCCAACGGGTCGTTTAACCCCTAGAGGATGTAGTCCAGGCTAGAGGCGAGGTTTTGCATATGTTTTTAGTATCATACATTGGGCCCACTCATTCAGGTTACCATTATGTTTATTTCAACATTCTCGGAGCTCGGAAGCCAAATGTTGCCCTTTCCTCTACGTCTTCATGATCAGTATGCTGTGGATACTCACTTTTTACAAGGTAACTATCATTTTCACGAGGCAGTACCTACGCGCTCCTGGTTTGATGAACATACAAGCATCCTATCGCATATGTACTGGCCCGCAAAATCAGCCTTTCTTAAACCTGCGGAAAATGTCTGGGACTATTCGGAATAGTATGTGAAATACAGCAATTTACATCGCCGCAGTTTTTTACTTCTGAGGAAGCTGATCATTCATGAATGGCTTCACCTGTAGTTGTCATACATGAAGAAACTTGAAGACTTCTTTTCTCGCCGAACTGAGGCATATATCAAGGCTAGAGACCATGTTAAACGGTATTAGCATGATGTATCCTGAGCCACATCAACCGCGGACTCGCCGCGCCGCACACACAAACGCGCGCCGCAGAACGGAGCAGAACAGCAAAGAAGTGCTCAGAATGCAAGTGTGCTCGTAGGTGCACAGCAGTGTTCGTATATTCGCGCGCGCCAGTGAAAAAGGAAAACGTGAAAATATGTGCAAACAGAGCCGCGCACAAACGAAACAATTATCTGATGTACCGACACAGCGTGCAACATGTTCATCGTCACACAGATCCGCACATAGCGGCGCGGTTTATTCATATATCGGCCGCCCATCACTGCTCCGAACCTCTTTCCTTGAGGGACGTACGGTAATTACGTGAAGTTTTTTTTAAAAATTCAGACCCCCCACTCCAACCCCCCCACCTCCCCTTTAAACAGTGATTGAAATACTTTAATAAAAACGTGTTTGATTTGAAAGCGTATTGAAATGTTCTTAATTCGTAATTAAAAACGGTATTTTGAACATACCAGCTCCGAGTAGTGTATGGACGGTCGGATAGGCAGACGGAGAAAAAGGCTCCACGAAAATAGTATTAACCCTTTGGCAGATCCCTAAAAATTGATCTGTTATTGGTTTAATATATTAATTAAATCATTGTACTTTTACTTACTTGGCAGACGAAAGACAACAGTGTTCGTACCTTCGTCTGAACGATACACTTATGTACCTTCCTTTGAGCCGTATGATCACACAGCTTGGTAATGTAGCTAAGCTGAAGGGTAAGCGCGTCTGTAATGCAACGGACCCATGTTCAATTCCTGGCCAGGTCGGAGATTCTCTCCGCTCGGGGACTGGGTGGTGGTGTCCTCATCATTTCATCATCGACACGAGAATCGCCCAGTGTTGCATCAACCGGAACGCCCTGAAACTCGGCGGCCGAACGTCCCCAAGTGGGTTCTCCCCGCCATCAATGCCATACGATCATTTCATTATGTAGCTTTTAAGTGTCTTGATGTAATTACTAAGAGACTTGTTGTCGGTGAGCTTCAGCTTAGCTACCTTCCGCAAACGAGTAACTCATTGCTCATTGTTTAGACTTGTCGGCACTGAACCGAACCGCAACGCACCATAACCCCTGAAAGAGTGGTTCGGTGTTGGGCGGTGGAGGCGTGAAGTGGATTGCTTTAGTGGTCGTGGGGTCGTGGGGTTGTGGACCACTGCGGCTGCGGCGGGGACGGAGCCTCTCCGTCGTTTCTAGCCTCCCCCCCCCCCCTCCGGTTCACATACAATACTACATGTTGAACACAATAACGTCCGATTTAGATACGTTGCAGAATATCACGGCTGACTCACTGACTGATACACGTTATCCTCTGAATCTTTTGCGGCGTTGTGCCTGAATAACTAAGTGATTTCGACCGGCGCGGCAGGGAGCTCCCCGAATGAAATCTGACATCAGTTTCAAATCGAGAAATCCCGGGCAATTACATGTGTAAAGCATACAATTCAGTGCAGAGAGGCTGTGTTCGGGATTAATTTTATAGAACAAAATGTTATCCGTTATAATAATGTGAATATAATATTGTGAATGGAAAAAGTTGACATGACACTTTCACTGTTCTTTCCTGCCCCTCCATCCCCCCCGCCCCCTCCCAATAAGATTTGGTGATATTTTGCCGGATCTCTCTCTCTCCTTTCTGAACTAACATAATTACTGTACGTTCCGCTGATTGGTGGGGGCGGTGTGGACGCGCCATTGAGCGTGACATTGTCCAGTGTACTTGGTTGTCGGCCATGGTGATAGTAGGCGTGTACGTTTACGCGTCTGACAGAAAGGACTGAGTAAAAACTACATGCCTGTTATCAACAGATCGTGCGTTGGCCAGTAAATCTGCACAAAAAGTGAGGTGATGCTGGTCGTTTCAGTATGTTTTCGTTAAACTTAAGTAGTATCTTCCTAAATATCAAGCTTACTTTAGTGAAGATGGTAAACAGCAGCTGTGTGTTGCCAGGTCAGAGATCTCGCGAGTGTCCCGGACGTCATACCTGCGCAACCTGGTTCTGGCCCTGGAGTTCCTGGTTGACCGCACGGCCCTCTTCACCACGCTGCTTGCCTACTGGCTGGCCGGCGGCGTGTCCACTGCTGCAGAGGTAACCGCCACAGCTTGCCGCAGTGTCGCGATCAGCTAACAGTGTCGTTCATCAATATAACATCCTGTTTTCTTTATTGCAGGTGTTTGCGATGTCGCAGTTCTTCTACGGACTGAATCTGATTCTCGGAATAGTCGTCCCCATCGCGGTGAACTTTGTAGGAGAAACCCGGGTCTCTGTCAATAGAATACAGGTTGGTTCTAAATACTCACTTTCGACGTGTTTTTTTGGGAGATAAGCATTTACGGGCGTTTGCTTCTCATTTGAGAAAGTGGAACGGTCATGGACACAGATTTATTGAAATATTTGGATTGTTAGTGAATGAATTAGGTTGAAGCCTTGACGATTTTAGCTTGCGGACCGCAATGACGACTACACATCCAGCACCATATTTCGGCATACTGTGTGGTAGATTTCTTTAGTTACTCAGAAAATTTGTTTTATGTGTACTCAGTCCGAAAGTTTGGTTGTAGATTACGTGTTGAGCACAGCAAAGGAAGATGCATTCGTTCTGTCGATGGTAGGATCATTAGAGAAGGAGCGCTGTTTAAGATTGGAAAAGGGTGTGGAACAAATCATCCCGACGTTTTCTTTAGCAACAAAGGAAATGCCTAAATTTGATCGGCTGGTCTGGGATTCGAACTGACGGAATTCTGAATACGAGTGCAGTGTCATAATGCTGCGCCAGTTCGCTCAGCGGCTCGTATTAGGTCACTCCTGGCAACGTCTGAAGTCCTGTCATTCGCCTCTGTATTTTGTGCAAAACGGAATCGTAAAGATAAGACCTGTCACTGGCTGACAACTAGTAAACACCACACTACAAAGTTTGCAGACTGTTCGGAACAGAGTTAGTGGCTGAAACTGATGATAGACCTTAAGTTTTGGGATAATTTCAGAACCGACCTTACATTCCTTGACCTTACATTCCTTTGAAATACATTACAACATTGTTTCATCGAATATACACTACTTGTCATTAAAATTGCTACACCAAGGAGAAATGCAGATGATAAACGGGTATTCATTGGACAAATATATTATACAACAGTTAAATAGTATTGTATTCTTGTGCTTTCTAAGTGGACGTCGTGCTCCGCCGGTTGAAGAAGAACATAATTATTTCTGGTGTTTGTCTGTAACCAAAATCTCTGTGACGCAACCTTACAATTCGTTCGCCAGACGTTGACATTGCTTCGGAAGGTAACTTCTCACTACTGTTTTGCTTACTACTTTAGTTGATTTGCAGACCGGAAAGAGCTGACAGCGACAGAGTGCTATAGCAGTGTCTCCTTCCAATAAAGCTTTAGAATTTGGACGCCTGCAACTAGCGACAGACTAAGCGTCATTTCAACACTAACTCGAATTGATTGTTACACGTCCAGAATGATACTCCAGTTGAATGGTGTCTTCCACAGTGTAAAATATGATTTATTGTCAGGAGAGACTGGAACATGAATAGTAGTTCCACTTTTCGTAGTCATTGCTTTGATTTGCTACTTGTGGTTTCCCAGACGCCAACATTCTTGCCACATTGTATGAGTGGGGTCCCTGTGGACTGCTCCCGATTTTTATCAAAAATTTCCTGTCGCTCCGTACTTTCCGTATCCAAGTCGGTGCCTCTCATAGTTCCTCCCGTATTCGGGACAATGGAGTTCCGGAGGGCTCCGTATTGAGTGTGTGTCTATTTTTAGTGGCTATTAACAGTCTAGCAGCAGCTGTAGGGACGTCCGTCTCACCTTCTCTGTATGCGGATGACGTCTGCATTTCGTACTGCTGCTCCAGTACTGGTGTTGCTGAGCGGCGCCTACAGAGAGCCATTCACAAGGCGCAGTCACGGGCTGTAACCACGGCTTCCAGTTTTCAGCCGCGAAGTCGTGTGTCATGCATTTCTGCCAGCGTCGCATCGTTCATCCAGAACCAGAACTTTACCTTAATGACGATCCACTAACTGTAGTGGAGACATATCAATTCTTACGACTAGTTTTCGACGACCGATTGACTTCGTCAGCTTCAGCTTAAGCGGAAGTGCTGGCAGCATCTCAATGCCCTCCGCTGCCTGAGCAACACCAACTGGGGTGCAGATCGTTCTACGCTGCTACAGCTCTATGGAGCCCTTCTTCAATCGCGCCTTGACTATGGGAGTCTGGTTTATAGTTCGGCGGCGCCCTCTGCGTCTGGTTCACTCGACCCAGTACACCATTGTGGCGTTCGCCCAGCGACGAAAGCTTTTAGAACGAGTCTGGTGACCAGCGTCCTGATGGAGGCCAGAGTCTCTCCATTGAAGGTTATGCCTGCACAACTGCTCGCCAGTTACGTTGCACACGTTCGTAGTTCTCCTGCGCATCCGAATTACCATCTCCTTTTGGCAGGGCTTACGATCGCGGTTCACATCCGGTCCCTTCTGTCTTAACTGGAGTACTTCTCGTTACCACCTCTCCACTAGGTCCATTCATATACACCTACATGGTGCACACCTAGGCCGCAGATTCTTCTGGACCTTTCGCATGGCCCTAAGGACTCCGTTAACCCTGCGGCTCTCCGCTATCACTTTCTCTCGATTCTCGACATGTACCGGGTCCGACGGCTTGATGGCTGATAGTCACCTAGGTTTTGCTTATGTTCCTGGAGGACATATTGAACAGCACTCCTTGCCAGATGGCTGCAGTGTTTTCACTGCAGAGCTGGCGGCCATATCTCGTGCTCTTGAGCACATCCGCTCATGCCCTGACGAGTCATTTCTCCTGTGTACTGACTCCTTGAGCAGCCTACGACTACGAACTATCGACCAGTGCTGCCCTCACCATCCTTCGGTAGCGTCCATTCAGGAGTCCATCTATGCCCTGAAACGGTCCCGTCGTTCACGGTGTTTGTGTGGACCCCAGGACATGTCGGAATCACAGGTTACGAAGTAGCCGACAGGCTGGCCAAACAGGCTATACGGAAAATGCTTCTGGAAATGGGCATCTCCGAAACTGACATGCGTTGTGCCTTACGCCGCTAGGTTTTTCGGGTTTGGGAGACGGAATGGCGTAACAGTACGCACAACAAACTGGGTGTCATTAAGGAGACTACGAATATGTGGACGTCTTCCATGCGGTCCTCTCGCAGGGAACCAGTTGTCCTCTGCCAGCTCCGCATTGTCCATACGTGGCTAACGCATGGTTACCTCCTCCGTCGCGCGGACACACCTCGGTGTCGCTGTGGCTCACAAATGACGGTCGTCCACCTCTTGCTGGAATGCTCACTTTAAGCCGCTCTGCGGCAGACTTTTAACTTTCGCAGCACACTATATTCAGTGTTGGGCGACAATGCCTCAACAGCAGCTTTAGTTTTACGTTTTATTCGTGAGGGTGGATTTTATCATTTGATCTAAGTTTTGGCGCTGTCCTTCGTCCCTCTGTGTCCTCCACCCTAGTGCTTTCAGGGTAGAGGTTTCAATGAGTTGCAAAGTGGCTGGCTTCTCCTTTTTATTCTCATGGCCAGCCAGCCATGAAAATCTGCTCTCTTTTTTTGATCTCTTCTACATGTTTCTTGCGCCTCTGTGGTTTTCTTGTCCGATTTTGTCCATTTTAGTGTTCGTTGCCCTTCTGTCATTCTTGTGATTTTCTCCTTTCTTCCAACGGTGTTTTGTATGTCTCGATTATTTTACTCTCACCCTTATGGAATTATTTTAATCAGAACGAGGGACCGATGACCTAGCAGTTCGCCCCCCCCCCCCCCACCCTCTTTTAAACAAACCAACTATAGCGGGTGATCATACGTCCACTTCCATAAATAAACGTGGCCATGTCATTGGAAGGTATGAAATACTTAAAGTAGTTAAACTACCGTTAATGGTTGTTCTCCAATCGTCCATCAGATTATCTGATTCGCATGCCTAGATTCCATCTCCACGTCATTACCTCCCGAGAAAAAACAACCCATAAAACCCACCTCCCTGTACTGACTAGGAAAATACCCACAGCACTCAATAGAAATACTGAAGTGGCAGTGTGTATTACACGTTGCAGACCCGAAGAGTCATCAGGTATGGGAAGCAATTACTGGAAGCAACGTGCAAACTGAAGCCAGTCACTGTGTACTGTCTCAACAGTCCTTTCACGTTTGACTCAGCTTGCACAACTTACGCGAGACGTGATACCTTTTAAGTGAGCGAAATGAACCAGTGCCGTATTGAATTCGTCCGCAATACTAACAACAATCGGTATGGTACACTGACCAGTCCGTCGAGCCTATTTCTGTTCAGGCGCTATTGGATAGCTTAAGGATCTTGGACGTCTGGAACTTACTAATCTAAATCTCCACTCTCCAAACCCCAAGTAAAGCGCATGGCAGAAGGTATGTCCTATTGTACCACTTACTAGGATTTTTTCCCAGTTCCATTCCTGTATGGAGCGCGGGAAAAAAGTTCAAACGCCTCCGTGAGTGCTGTAATTAACCTAATACTGCACTCACAATCCTCACGGGAGCGATACACATGGAGTTGTACCTCAGGCGAGCAAAATTTAACTTCCAGCGAATCATTAGCGGGGAAACCTCATCAGATCTCAGTAGCAACATAGATAAGTATTTCCCAAGCGGAGCCACTGGCATTTCAAAGGATGTGATTGACGTAGACGAATGGGACACCACGTTATGAAAATTCTTCCCTGTGCGTTGATGATCAATGTCTTATTGTCCGTGCTGCGTAGAAAATTGCCCAAGGCTAAGGGTCCATCATCTGCTATTACAGCAGCGTACCTGCATTGTGTAACTACTTCAGCTATAATTGGTCCTTGGTAAAGCATTCCGGTTTCCAATGTCGTGTTGCTGTTGTGCAGACGGTTCGGAACAGAGTTTGTGGCTGAAACTGATGATAGACATTAAGTTTCGGGATAATTTCAGAACCGACACTTGACCTTACATTCCTTTGAATTACATTACAACATTGCTTCATCGAATATATACTACTTGCCATTAAAATTGCTACACCAAGGAGAAATGCAGATGATAAACGGGTATTCATTGGACACATATTATACTAGAACTGACATGTGATTACATTTTCACGCAATTTGGGTGCATAGATCCTGAGAAATCAGTACCCAGAACAACCACCTCTGGCCGCAATAACTGCCTTGATACGCCTGGGCATTGAGTCAAACAGAGCTTGGATGGCGTATACAGGTACAGCTGCCCACGCAGCTTCAACACGATACCACAGTCCATCAAGAGTAATGACTGGCGTATTGTGATGAGCCGGTTGCTCGGCCACCATTGACCAGACGTTTTCAGTTGGTGACAGATCTGGAGAATGTGCTCGCCAGGGCAGCAGTCGAACATTTTCTGTATCCAGAAACGCCAGTACGGGACCTGCAACATGCGGTCGGGCATTATCCTGCTGAAATGTAGGGTTTCGCAGGGATCGAATGAAGGGTAGAGCCACGGGTCGTAACACATCTGAAATGTAACGTCCACTGTTCAAAGTGCCGTCAATGCGAACGAGAGGAGACCGAGACGTCTAACCAATGGCACCCCATACCATCACGCCGGGTGATACGCCAGTATGGCGATGATGAATACAAGCTTCCAATGTGCGTTCACCGCGATGTTGCCAAACACGGATGCGACCATCATGATGCTGTAAACAGAACCTGGATTCATCCGAATAATGACGTTTTGCCTTTCGTGCACACAGGTTCGTCGTTGAGTACACCATCGCAGGCGCTCCTGTCTGTGATGCAGCGTCAAGGGTAACCGCAGCCACCGTCTCCGAGCTAATAGTCCGTGCTGCTGCAAACGTTGTCCAACTGTTCGTGCAGATGGTTGTTGTTTTGCAAACGTCCTCGTCTGTTGACTCGACTGCTAGTGATAAGAGGCCGTTGGGATCCAGCACGGCGTTCCGTATTACCCTCCTGAACCCACCGATTCCATATCCTGCTAACAGTCATTGGATCTCGACCAACGCGAGCAGCAATGTCGCGATACGATAAACCGCAATCGCGATAGGTTACAATCCGATCTTTATCAAAGTCGGAAACGTGATGGTACGCATATCTTCTCCTTACACGAGGCATGACAACAACGTTTCACCAGGCAACGCCGGTCAACTGCTGTTCGTGTATGAGAAATCGGTTGGAAACTTTCCTCATGTCAGCACGTTGTAGGTGTCGCCACCGGCGCCAACCTTGTGTGAATGCTCTGAAAAGCTCATCATTTGCATATCACAGCATCTTCTTCCTGTCGGTTAAATTTCGCGTCTGTAGCACGTCATCTTCATGGTATAGTAATTTCAATTGTCAGTAGTGTACTACCACAAACGTTTCTGTGTATGCTTCACAGGAGACTGTCTAGTACCACGCCAAGTTTTACATAGATCCGTTGTTATCGTCTAGCGATCATGAAGTTCAAGAGCGTGTCATGTTAGAACGGAATCTCCTTGAGGCGAATCCAAGTGCAGTTCCCTGCTTCGTTGACTTCACTGCGTAATAACTCAGGCCATCATAAAGACGATCAATTGAAGAGTGACACGATATGACTACAGCCTAAGCTGGACGATAGTATAGAGCAAGTACTTATATTACCAACTATGGTCACAGTATCTTCAACAGGAAGAGACGAAATTTATTGGAAATTCATGTCGACGAGGGTACTGACAAACATTCAACGGTAGCTATGCCTTGTCAGTCCCATGTTAAAATTGCACCGGAAAGTGCCCCCAATGCAGTCCGAAAAATATCGCAACTTGGGAGATCGTAATACCGTCATGGCTGACGCAGTAGGTTTTAAACGTCAATCACAATGGGATAGTCCAAACGTTCCGTATAGTGTCAAAGTTGTGGATCGTGGACTTGGAATAAGTGGTGGAGGAACTTCATGAACGTTTGCAGTTCCTGGAATCAGATTATTCTGAACGAATCACTTCTCCTGTTGCGTACCAGCTTAAATCTGCTGCCAGAGTTCAGATTGGAAACCGTGCTTGAAATGCTGCACCACAGGCTGCGACACGCAAACTGCAAATAGCAAATGGAAACACACGGTACTTATCTCTTAGCAGAGGTCTGAACCTCAAAAAGTTGGTGGCAAGATAGTTCTCAGGTCGCTAGATACTTCCAGGTTCAAATTTATGACGTGAGCCAAATTGTCCGAATGTGTACATTCCATACGTTCACTAGTAACATGTGACACTTACAAACTTGAATTAACTAATTGAAAATTCAGAGGCATGCCTACTGCTTAAGGAGTTTATTTACTTACACCATTTCAGAATTCGAAATTGCGGTGGTTTCGCCGTAGTTTGTAAATTAATATTGTTCACTAATACGAAGAGCTAATTCAGCACAGTCAGCGACATCAGTCGACTCAGTGTTACCTTTGTTTTCTTTCAATGAACAAAATCTTTCTTTCGAAAATATTTATTATATTTACGTGCACTCAATAGCTTTTGACGATAGTGTATTTTCTTTTTAATTCAATATTAATTCAACAAATTCTAACCAAATAACTTCAGGACGGACTTACTACTAATTGAGTCTCTGAACTTCGTTCCTTTCAGTTAACGTTCGTTTCACATTGCTTTCTGCAAACGTGACGTCATTTCGAAGTCGCGCAATACCGACGACCACATGATCGACTATCGACTTCCGTTAGCGTTCGATACATGCCTCTCACAAGACTTCACGTGCGGGCACTGGAGATTCACAAAAACATGACATTCTTAAAATGACTTATTATAATTATTGCCGTGATAAAATGTAATGATTTAGCGACGGTTAATGCCTACGTATAAAAGTGCTCTCTCAGGAGTGAGTTGTTATCGTCAATAATTTACAAATTAAGCATGAAACACGCTTGTTTTATAATTTCCAGTATGCCATTTAAAGGTAACGGAGAACTGAAAAGTAATCACAAACACGTTACCATTATCATTAAATTTAACAACGTATCAACGATATTAGCCTTCAAGAGAGAAGACGATAACAAAGACACGTAAAAAAACAATCACATGATTGAGTGCCAGCATAAGGGATAACGTCACGGTTACTGGGGTCAAAATTTGTGGGTTTGCATCCTGCCACATGAAAATATTTTTATCTTCATGTTAGCATTGTTAGCACGTCCTGGGACATTTCTCACAAATATAATACAAGTATGTTCTGCGATATTCGATGTTACCTACGTTCTTTCTGATTTGAGAACTAAGGGTAAAATACATATTTAGTGATTTCGGAGTGAGTGGTTAGGCAGGAACCTAAGAGGACAGCTTAAATTGATGCGAGTGAATCGAGGAGCAATAACATTCATATTCTTCAGTGTCACAAAGTCGATAGCCGATGATGCGGTCGTCGATATTGCAAGTGACGTCAAAATGAAGTCACGTTTGCGGGAAGTGTGAAATGAGCGTTACCCGAAAGGAGAACAAAGCTCAGATTATATTACTCAGTACTAAGTCGTTAATATCAGAAATCGGCGTTAGTGAACCAGTGTCAGCCAATACGTGCCCAAGTACATCGATTTTAAATTTAAAAAATGGAAACAAAAAATCTGAATGCCACCTCTACTTTGGGCCCTAAGGTTGTACAGTTCAAACAGAATTAAACCTCTCCATGTGTTGGGAGATCGCGTCCTACTACCGTTTCCTAATTTAGTGGTCACTCACCACTTCAAAGCAGGAAGTAATAATAATACTGTGACATGCTTGGAAAAATGTTTCCAATAAATTACTATTTACCGTTGTGGGAAAAATCCTCCACCAAAGAACGTATATATTTGTTGGAAGCTGAGCAGTAAAGTCTCCGACTTTCATAAAATCGGAAACTCAACAACTCTGGTCCTGTCAATTACAGAAACGTAGCATAACCTACAGTCTGTCGCATTAAAATGCATACTTCGTGGAATAATTATTTTGATGTATCTGCCCACCAACACCAGAAATTGTTGCTGTAACTATATTCTCATCGGTTCCTATCTTATTTGGTATACGATTTCGACAGAAATAATTAAATGTATCTTCTAATTTAGATTGGAAAACATATTGAAAAAGGGAAATTCTTCACGTTTGGGGGTTCGAGAAGGTTATCTGCAGATACTCATCAAAATCAAGAAAAGTATTGTTCTCAATATAGAAATTCTGTGTCCATGCAGCTCTGATCATTCGTGCACCATTTCAGTGAACTCTTTATCGCGTAAAGGGATGGGTAGTCTGCAGTGCACTAGGTGAGGTATTAGATACTCGTTAACGCAGCTATACTGGTGAAAGAAACTCTAAATGATAGTGCATTACGTCATCTAAAATCGGAGACTGTGGGAGGACGATTGGCTGAAGCAAATGTATCAAAGCTAGCAAGTGTTACATGACTGAGAGGATGAGTTTCAACACTGTTGACGCCTTACATGACTAGTCAACTCATGAGCAGGAAACAATAATGGATGAAAAGAAAATGTACATCGACTGAGATGGATAACGTTGAAGTGACGGTCACTGCACTAACAATACGTGACATCAGAACTTAGTGACGTTCTAAGTTCCATTTTCTGGCTTTGATCAGACGTAATTCGATGAATACGAGGATACATTTTATCACTGTCAATCACTGGACTATATCATAATCAAACGTTTGTCGTCTATTTTAGAACATTGTCTAACGCTCACTTCTACCTCTCTCTTTATTTTCAAAATTAAGTACTACATTTCTTGGTGAATGTTCTCTGAAAATATCTTTCAAGGAATCGTAGAAATTCAGAATGGTGATAATTTTTCCCGTATTTAGATGTCTCCCAAACAAATTATTTCTTTTTAACCATTGTTTCACTGCCACTCTTACAAGAAACACTAGCTTAAAATTTAGAATATGGTAGACAGAGATGACTAATAGAAATGATTTCACTCTAATTAGGATTGACGTCTTAGTATCTGCACATAAAAAGAAACTTTAGCAGAAAATTCTATAACATAGCACAAACAACAAATCTGTTTAAAACATCTGTGTAAGCTTTTATAATGCGATATCGTAGTAAATAAGGACTGAAAGTAAATGACATCAATCCGAAAGTTTGTTAGGGCATCACTGTGCTTTACTAGGCCGGTTCTATTGGAGGTGGTAATCTTCCGTGCGGCGGTTGAACTGATTTCCGCAGCCAGTTGTATGGGAAGATACCGTTCAGTACGGAATGCGACACTCAATGCAATTTGACATGTTATACTTCGCTGGATAGTGCTAGAAGTGAACGTAGTGGGTGACAGAAAAAAATCCTAGGGCTGTTCGAGGATCGATCCCTAGGTCTTTGGATCCTAGTCTGACAATCACTAAGTCGCTAAGCCACACCCGTAACTAATGAATAGTTAACTGTAATGGAGAAACTGATAGAAACCGACGTAAAGGAAAGGCAGTTCGGATTCCAGAAAAAATGGAGGAAAATGCGAGGCAATACTGACCCTACGACTTCTTCTAGAAGATAGGTTAAGCAAGGGCAAACCTACGGCTATAGCATATGTGGACTTACAGAAAGCTGTTCACAATGTTGGCTGGAATACTCTCTCTCTGAAATTCTTAGGGTAGCATGGGTAAAATACAAGGAGCGAAAGGCTATTTACAACTTGTACGGTGGTCAGACGGCAGCTACACGAGGCGTTGCGCATGAATGGGAAGTACTGATTGAGAAGGGAGTGAGACAGGGCTGTAGCCTGTCCCCGATGTTATTCAATCTGTACTTCGAGCAAGCAGTAAGGGAAACCAGAGAAAACCTTTAACAATGAATTAAAATTAAGGGAGGAGAAATGAAAACTTTGACAGAATTTGTCACTGGCAAGCCTGAGAGACAGCAAAGACTGGAAAGAGCAGTTCAACGGAATGGACAGGATCTTGAAAGGAGGAAATAAGCTGAACATCAACAAAAGCAAAACTAGGATATTGGAACGTAGTGGAATTGTCAGGCGATGATGAGGAATTAGATTAGCAACTGACACACTTAAAGTAGAAGATGAGTTTTGCTTTTTGGGCAACAAAATAACAGATGACGGCCGAACAGAGATGATATAAATTGTAGACTGGCAGTGGCAAGGAAAGCGTTTCTTAAGAAACGAAATCTATTCACATCGAATATTGATTTGAGTGCTACGAAGTCTTTTCTAATAGAATTTGTATGGAGTGTAGCCATGTATGAAACATGGACAATAAACAGTTTAGACAAGATGAGAATAGAAGTTTTTGAAATGTGGAGCTACAGAAGAATGCTGAAGATTAAGTGGGTAGATAATGTAACTAGTGACAAGAAACCGAATAGAATTAAGGAGAAAAGAAATTTGTGGCGCAACATTACTAGAAGGGGAGATCAGTTGATAAGATATACTCCAAAACATCAAGGGATAACCATTTAGTGTTGGAAGAAAGTGTGGAGTAAACATTATGGAGGGAGGGGGAGCTTATTATAGTAATTAGATTAGGGAGGAGGAAAGTTTCAGTAATTATTCGAAGATACAGACACTTGCACGGGGTAGAGTAGCATGGAGAGCTGCATGTAATCAATTTTCGGAGTGAAGCCCATAACATCACTGAAGTAGATACCGATGAGCGCGAATCACTGACGATGGAAGCTGTTCTAAGAATTTGCCCATTCAAATGTAATCGAAGAACATTTACAGATCGTAAGCCAGTCTTATTGCAGAATGATACTTACTGAATGCGCCAGTTTGTTCTGTATTTATTTATTTATTTATTTATGAAAACGTGGCAAGTGTTGCAGCGACCAGTGTAATAGTCGTGGGAATACATTTAGTATGAACCGAAAAATGCCTCTTTATTAGTAGTACAGTAAGTAACTTCACACACGCAGATCGCCAAAGCAGATAGCGGCCATTGCTGTCAAAGAATGCCGCTCGGGTCGTGAACCTAATTAGCGGACTTGTTACGCGGAATTCTGACACACAGCCGTGCGCCATGGGAATGACTCCGTGAATTACTTCAGCGTCACCGAGGCGCTGCCACTAGCAAGTTAACGGAATGAAACTGGAAGAATAAGATGTTGAACTTGGAAGAAAGAATATTGGTATTAGGAATTCAGGAGATGAAAGGTATGGAACATCAAAATGAATTCAAACTCTGTGATGAATGTTCTGTCTACTCAGTTGAGTAACTTAAAATTCTCGTATACCGAGACAGCTTTAATTTGCCATTCTCTCTTTTCTACTTTCTAAAACTTTTCACATGATCCCCTCCATACATTATTGGATCGGCACTCCTGAGAGATGACATGACGGAAAATGACTCAGTACCTTCGAGATTACAGGTAAGTGACTGCTATTGTGAAACTTCCCCATTTTATAAAGTCTTGGCCTGGATCGTTATGGGTTCGAGGCCCGGGCCGGCACACAGTTGAATCTCTCAAACTTTCATTACAGTACTCATTCCGCTACTTTTATGGGATTCATTCTGGAAATACAGTTGGAGAAATAGTTGCAACTGTGCACAGGTACGCGCGTAAGTGTTGGAAACTGAATACATTTTATTCTTTCATAGTTTTTTAAGAAAAGTTGACGATCGAAGTATGAAAATTACGATGGTACAGAGTTAAGTGACGTTTGTGTTATGATTAGTTCTGACGCCGAAGTCTCCAGAAACAATGCTTTTCCTTGTTCCACTTTTCAGTGATTATCAGAAAGCATTAAATATTTCATAACGGAGAAGTTTTTCACAAGGGTGGTGATAGGGCCTATCAGTTCTGTGCATTGGCATGCAGCCAGATGCACAATCTCCAAAAACTAGTAATCAGGGGAAAGGAAAACAAGTCGGGAGAGAGCAGTAATATTTCCTCACAAACCGCATCGAATTACTACTAAAGGCAAGCCAGTCAGATATGGCGAAAAGATGATCCCTAGCGTGTTAATCAAATTGCGCTTTTGGTGTGGTCTGAGAGTAGTCACACGTTGAGGAATTTTACATAGTGCCACAAAGACATCTGAATGTCGTTTACATCGGAAAGTTTGAAGCAGATCGATTTAAGACTACAGCGCCTTCAGTGTAAAATGTCACAGGGTCTCAAGGCTTGGATGACCTTTCAAATATGTAGAAAAATCTCCGTCTACTGCATCATTTTTATACACAACTGTACTTTTTTTTGTATTGACTATATTGTATGTATTCAACTGTGCGTAATAGATGCATTCAAATGTGCATTCCAGACCTGCAATAACAAATCAATCTTGAAATGTTCTATTTAGGTGTAACATGTGTTACAACAAACACGTACCCCGTCTTGCAATGTAAACATAACGTGCTATAACTGCACAAAGACAAGTGTCACACCCAAACAGCACATTTCAAGAATGATTAGTTATTAAAGTTCTGGAATGCGCAATAGAATGCATCTTTTGTGACCGGAAGATAGTCTCAATTTGGGCAAAATCAGAAGTCTAAATAAAAAAATACAGCTTTTGATGCAGTTGCGAACATTCATGAAAGTAGTATATGAAGGTAGTATGTTCCCGAAAGAACAGATACCATTGATAACCGTGCAGCTTCTCTAGAATGAAATGATAATTAAATTGACACCCTAGCTGCAAACCGGCGTTGATATACATCATTGGGGACATGTCGAAAATGTGTGCCCCGAACGGGACTCGAACCCGGGATCTCCTGCTTACATGGCAGACGCTCTATCCATCCGAGCCACCGAGGGCACAGAGGATAGTGCGCCTGCAGGGACTTACCCCTTACACGCTCCACGTCTATTAGGCGCACTACGAATGTAGTGGTGTGAACATGTTGGAAATGTGGGTCTCACATGAAGCGTGCAAGGGATAAGTCCCTGCAGGGGCACTATCCTTTGTGCCCCCGGCGGCCCAGATGGATAGAGCGTCTGCCATGTAAGAAGGAGATCCCGGGTTCGAGTCCCGGTCGGGGCACACACTCTCAACATGTCCTCAATGATGTATATCAACGCCTGTTTGCAGCTAGGGTGTCGATTTAATTATCGTTCATGAAAGTTGTCAAACACCATCTACACGAACATTTCAACATCTACATGGTTACCAAAGCGTAATTATTCCATAGCAAAAAGGTATGTGGCCTTAGCTACATTTCGTTTCTTTCGAATAAGTAAACAAGACGACTTCCACCCAGAGGCTAAAAATCCACACTACATACTTAAACAGTAGCTACTTTTATAAGGGGACTCAAGTGAAAGTGAGACGGCTGGAATAAGGTAAATAAGCTCTTTATTACTTCAAAAGTAATGGCCTTAATTAATAATACATTTGTCCCACGGTGAGACAAGATGGTCAATGGCTTCGTGGAATAACGTTCACACTTCCCTGCAGAGCCATGATTGTACCCAGGTGTGCGCCTCTTCATCCGAAGCAAATCGATGGCCACGAATGTCTTTCTTCAGAGCTCCAAAAATATGAAAATCGCGTAGAAAGAGACATCGGGAATACGTGGGGGATGTGTGAGGGCTTCCCAGCGAAAGTTCTGCAGCGTATTCGAAACAACTTTGGCGACACGCGGGGGATCCACATGTTGTTTGGACTACTCTGCAGAAGTTACACGGAGCTTACAGTTTACCGTGGACATCAAATCACAGTGGGTTTTTCCCATTAACAAACTTAGCCAGAGGTCAATAAAAGGATAGGTAACAGACAAAAATTTTACGTCAGCTAAGAAGTTATTTCTCTAATGTCGTCGAAGAGAAAACTTTGTGTCTATGAAATATTCGAACCTATTTTTCTTGAACCAGCAAACGGCAGTTCTTTGCCTCATTAACAGGTCGAATGATCATATCCCCAAAGTAACAAATAGATAATAGGTGTTACAGCGAAGGCACCTATACAGACGAATATTACGCTGCATATGTCTTCCAAAAACAAATAGTTGGATTTTTTGGTGCTAGTTTCAATTTCGCTCTTTCGCGCCAGAGTTAGGTCTGTATCACCGTTGTGGCCACCTATGTAATTTGTGTTCTTGAGTTGGTGTATTCTAATATGTACTGCTTGTAAGCAACTGCCTCAGGGAAACGCCGCTTCTTTGAGCAAGTCGATCAGCAGTGGATCCTTGCTGGTGTCTCGCTGGTTCACCAACGTAGCTTTTTGGACGACATTTGGTTATAAACTTAATGACCTCCTCCCTGGAGGTGATTTTTTGACTACTAATCCAATGAAAGTCCTTCAGAGACCTGTATAGTGATGCTGGACACACCATTTCCCACAATGAAGAGAAGATCACAATGGTCAGTGTCACGACAAAAACCAGCGACATCTACAGAACAATGGGCTACAGAGCCTACAACTACTTCAGCAGTCACTGAGAAGTTGGTTTGTATCGTAAATTTCTGTTCGTGTTTCTGTCACGTCAGTTCAGAGATGGGCCCGTGCACTGTGCAGTCAAAGAGAATGAAGAATCATGAATAATTTGAAATGCCCTCGACACAATACTGGTACCTGAGTTCCCAGAATGCTCTTTGTACAGTCGCTTGGAGAAGATATACTGGTGTCATCACAGGGAAGTAATGGGAAGAGATAAGTTGGGTGAATGAAGGATCTAGATTCGTCGAGGCACCATTTTGGATCGAGGTATGACACTTCACATCTTCGTTTGTGGCAGAGGAATGCGTTTAGCACCCAGAAATTCAGGGATATAACATTTCAGAGGCGATGCTGGATATACTTAACCTTTATCAACAATAATGCAAGTCGTCATCGATCTACACGCAGGTGACACTGTTCACTGCATGATCCAGCCAGTAAAGCGTCCAAGATTGCATCTGAAATGCACTGGGTTCAAGATAATTGGGTACTTTACTGTAACTCTCACTGTTCGTTGGATGTGAAGCACGTTTATTTTAATGTAAAGGTAAGTGTAATAATACTTACTGAACAGTGTCCTTCGACGTCTACGTCTTTCTCCCACTTTACGGGTAACAGATTTCGTGACGAAATTGTTCTTTTCCTTTTAAGGTCATAAGCTCATGGAGCCAGTTTTCGAGAACGTTGTGTGTGTTCAGAATGGCCATGGTGCCTAGACCGAAACAAATTGTAATCAGGAGGCGGCGATATCTGTTCACTTGGTGAGTTGTGTGTGACATCTCATCGGAGTCCCTTCAAGGTTTCCTTCACTCGGTTTGCAACATGTGGCTTGGAAATCTCATGAAGCAGAATGTCTTTGTCATGGATGAGCATATTGCAGCCATTTGTCTTTTTAGTGCGCAGTTCAGATTAAGTAATTGTGCTACGTAGCGTTCAGCATTCACCGTTTGACTCGGCACATCACACCGACCAGGACGCATTTTGCCACCCACCTCAAAATTGTTGTCACTCAATCTTCGAAACCAATCTCTGTACGTTATTGTCTGACAGATGTTTTCACACGCTCGCACTAGCGAACGGCAACTTTCTGCAGCAGGTTTCTTAAGATGGAAGCAGGAGAGTAACGCTTCCCGCAAATGCCGCTTTGTAGGTGCAAAGTACTCCACTCGAAAGTCACACACTGATGTGAAAGTTCATCTGTTCCGTTTATTAGGTATCGTGTCGCTGTCAGCCATATTGCACTAGTGAAATTACTGTCTTCCGTTCAAGAGCGAGAATTAATGCGAACTGTCAGTAGCATCAACTTGGCCAACACATTGGTCTCTACAAACTTCAACAAAAGCCTTTTTCATGAATAGAACATAATGTTCCTAATACGGAGAACCGTCTCATAGACAGCACCTGTTGTAGCTACCAAATATTCGTGAGCGCTAGTGGCTTCTGCATGGCCAACAAAATTACAACACTAGGAAGAACAGTACCACCAAAATTTTACTTGATGCTTATGTATACTATAGTAAGAAGAACAAATGACTGTTTTTGGAGGCGTACAATTTGCAAAGATCAGTACCCAGATACCACATGGCAGCAGTAATGGCTCTAACCTAACTCGACATCAAATCCAATTGAAACTGGAGAACAAATACGGGTACGTCATTCAATGCTGGTTGAAGTCTATGCTAGAGTTCATCACTGGTAGTGGCTGACAGGTGGCAGCTTGCCAGTGTCTCGACAACACATGACCAGACGTTTTCGGTGTGTGAGAATCGGGAGAACGTGTAGTCCAAGGCAACAAATTACACCATCTGCATCGAGATAGGGCAGAGGAACACAAGAAACGTACGGTCTTACCTTATCTTTTTGAGAGACCTGAAAATTGGGCACAGATACTGGTACTGGCATGTCAGAAGTGTGCCTGATGGCCACCCATACCATCACACCAAATACTGGACCCTTCGACAATGAGGATTGCAACATTACTTCTCCTCAGGACCTCCACACAAGTGTACGTCCACTGTGACGCTGTACACAGCATCGGGACTGGGCTAAAAAGATTACGCAGTGCCAATCATGTGTTCAGTGTTATCGCTGGATGCACCACTGTCGGGATATATCTCTCTGGTAACGCATCGACGGAGCTAATATAGTCATCTTGCTTAACAGACTGCAGTGCTCCGTACTTCTTTGCACTGTTTGTGTGGACAGTTGCCTTGATGCAAACAACTCAGTTCTTGACCCCAGGCACATGACGAGGCCGTATGGTCCAGCACTACTGAGCAAGATGTCTGTCCTCTCAGGCGCTAGTTGCTTGGAATCACTATATTCTTGCATGCTGTGGAGTATGACCATCGTGAAATCCCCGACTATGCAGTCGGGGGGTTCACGTAAGTACGATCCAGACAAATGTGGGCACCAAGTTTCACATAATGATAAAACATAGTGTCCGCAGGCCACGATCCTGCTGATAACCAATTCTAACATGGGCTGATGGACGTTTCTCCTTAAATGTAGAAGGTCGGTGGCGTTACACATATCTACTCTAAACAGCTGTGCTAAATGCTAATCATTTGCATTCTCTCTCTCACACACACACACACACACACATACACACACACACACACACACACACACACACACACACACACACTTCGTCAGTTCGGCATTTGTTGCATACCGCCTAGATGGTGTTAAAATTTCAATGATCCACTGTGTATTTAGAGTAGTGTTCTACTATGTATGGGATTTTCCAGTATTTAACTTTGTCTGAAATTTGTACCTTGGGTTTTAGAACTGTAGTTATTACATCTTCTTGAAGAAAACAATAGACTGGCTGGGTGAGATTAAGATATGTGAACACAAAATAAGCGGTCTCGCATATACGGATGACTTAGTTGTGATGGCAGATTCGATTGAAAGTTTGCAAAATAATATTTCAGAGCTATATTCTCACAGGATGGCAACATAGAGAAAGAACTGGAAGCGAGGTGTAGCAAAGCTAATGCAGTGAGCGCTCAGGTAAAATCTACTCTCTTCTGCAAGAAGGAAGTCAGTAACAAGACTAATTTATCTGTGCACCGTTCAATCTTTCGACCAACTTTGTTGTATGGGAGCGAAAGCTGGGTGGATTCAGGTTAGCTTATCAATAAGGATGAGGTTACGGATATGAAAGTAGCTAGCATGATTGCAGGTACTAGTAGGTGGGAACAATGGCAGGAGGGTGTCGTCAATGAGGAAATCAAAGAAAAACTGGGAATGAACTCTATAGATGTAGCAGTCAGGGCGAACAGGCTTAGATGGTGGGGTCATGTTACACGCATGGGGGAAGAAAGGTTACCCAAGAGACTAATGGGTTCAGCGGTAGAGGGTAGGAGGAGTCGGGGTAGAGCAATGAGAAGGTACCTGGATTCGATTAAGAATGATTTTGAAGTAATAGGCTTAACACCAGGAGAGGCACCAATGTTAGCACTGAATAGGGGATCATGGAGGAATTTTATAAGGGGGACTATGCTCCAGACTGAATGCTGAAAGGCATAATCAGTCATGATGATGACGACGACGAAGACTTTGTATGCCAGACACCTTTTGAATGGACTTAACATTGCAATCGCTGCTGTTGTTTCATGAATATCCTCTACTTGCAGATACCAATGTAACACAGCTGCATAGTTCGTGTGTTGTTTACGGCAGATGTGTGTTTTGTGTTGGTTAGGAGTTCCTGCTGAAGCCGGAGGTGCGCGACGTGGTGCAAGACGACGGCCTGCAGCGTGGCGAGGTTTCTCTGTCGCGTGCGACCGCCTCCTGGGACGGCAGCCATAGCTCGCTGTCCGCTGTGTCGCTGCGCATCCTGCCGGGACAGCTGTGCGCTCTGGTCGGCGCCGTCGGCTCCGGCAAGGTGGGTCAAATGAGCATAACAGTCAAGTACGTGTCAGCATGCACTCCTTGGTAGGAGTCCAGGATAAAACTGGTCAGTGCGTTATGTATTTCCATGCCGTCGTCGTCGTCGTCGTCGTCGTCGTCGTCGTCGTCGTCGTCGTCTTCGTCTTCAGTCCGAATATTGCTCTGATGCCGCTCTCTGTTACTATAGCCTGTGAAAGTTTCTTCATTACCTAATAACTACTACAGCCTACATTCTTCTGAATCTGCTTACTGTGTTCATCTCTTGGCCTTCATCTAAGATATACCCCTCCCCCACACTTCCCTCCAATACTAAATCTGCTATCCCTTGATGTCTCAGAATATCCTTCCTCCTTTTAGTCAGGTAACGCCACAAACGTCTTTCCTCACCATTTCTATTCAGTGCCGCCTCACTAGTTACATGATCTACCCATCTAATCTTCAGCATTCTTCTGTAACACTACTTTTTAAAACCTTCTGTTCTAGTCTAAACTGTTTAAAGCATGTTTCATTTCCATACATAGCCACACTTCGTACAAATAGTTTCAAAAAAGGCTTCATAATACCTGACTCAATATTAAGATGTTAACAAATTTTTCATCTTTCGGCAAGCTTTCCTTAACATTGTTAGTCTACATTTTATATCCTCACTACTTCGGCCATCATTTATTTTACTGCTCCAATGGCAGAACTCATCTACTTTGTGTCTCGCCTCCTAATATCATTCCCCAAGCATCACCTGATTTTATTCGACTACATCCCAACATCTCTGTTTTGCTTTTGTTGATGTTCATCTCATATTCTCCTTTGATAAGAACGGCCATTCTGATAAATTGCTCTTCAAAGTCCTTTGCTGTCTGACAGAATTAAAACGTCATCGGAAAACCTCAAAGCTTTTGTTTCTTCTGATGAACATTAAGTCGTCCTCCAATTTTTACTTAGATTTCCTTTACTGCTTGCTCACTGTAGAGATTGAATAATATCGGGGATAGGCTACAAACCTGCCTCACTAGCTTCGTCACCACTGCTTCCCTTTCATACCCTTCGACTCTTAGAAATGTCGTCTGGTTTCCGTACTGCTTTTCGGTCCCTGTATTTCACCCCTGCTACTTTCAAAATTTCAGAGAAAGTATTCCAGTCAACGTTGTCAAAAGCTTTCTCTAAATCTACAAATGCTGTAAACGAAAGTTTGTGTTTTCTTAACTTATCTTGGAAAAAAAGTCGCAGGGTCAGTATTGCTTCGCGTGTTTCTACATTTCTCTGAAATCCAAACTGATCTTCCTCCAGGTCGGGTTCTATGAGTTTTTCCATTCTTCTGTAAAAATTCGTGTTAGTATTTTGCAACCATGACTTACGAAACTGATAGTTCGCCAATACACCTGTCACTATTTGTTTTCTTTGGAACTTGATTTATTACATTCTTGAAGTATGAGGGCATTTCGCCTGTGTCATACGTCTTGCACACCAGAGGGAAGAGTTTTGTCATGACTGGCTCTCCCAAGGCTATCAGCAGCTCTGATAGGATGTCGTCTATCCCTGGGGCCTTGTTTCGACGTAGCTGTTTCAGTTCTCTGTCAGTCTTCACGCAGTATTTTATCTCCTATCTCACCTTCATCCAAGTTCTCTTCCATTTTTACTATATTGCCTTAAAGTTCATCTCCCTTATATAGACCCTCTATATACTTGCACCTTCCACCTTTCAGATTTACCTTTTTTGCTTGGGACTGGTTTTTCATCTGAGCTGCTGATATTTATACAGTTCTATTTCTCCAAAGACCTCTTCAATTCTCCTGTAGACTGTATTTGTCTCTCTAGCGATACATGCTTCTGCATCCTTACATTTTTCTAACCATTCCTGCTTGGCCGTTTTGCACTTCGCCGTCCATCTCATTGTTTAGACGTTTGTATTCGCTTTCACCTGCCTCACTTCCTGCATTTTTATATTCTGTCATTTCATCAGTGAAATTCAATATCTACTACGATATTCAAGGATTTCTACCAGGCCTTGTCTTTTTACCTATTACATCCTCTCAGCCTTCACTTTAACTCGAATCATCCATTCCTATTCTACTGTATTACTTTCTCCTGTTCCAGTCAGTTGTCTAATGCTCTCTGATACTCTTAAAAACCTCTGGTTCTTTTAAGCTACACATGTTCCATCTTCTTAATTTCATACCTTTCTCTAATTTCTTCAGTTTACTCACCTACTACATTTCTTCTTTTCCTTCTCCAACTATAGAATTACAGTCCTGCATAGCAATTAAATTTTCTTCTCCCTTAACTATCTGAATAATTTCTTTCATCTCATCAAACATTTCTCCAATTTCTTCATTATCTGCAGAGCTAATTGGTATATAAACTTATACTGCTATGGTGGGTATCAACTTCCTCTCTATCTTGGTTATGGTAATGTGTTCAGCATACTGTTCATAGTCGCTTATCTACATTCCATTTCCTTATTCATTCCTAAATACACTCCCGCATTACCGCTAAGTAATTTTGTATTATAACTCTGTATTCAACTGGCGGGAAGTCTTGTTCCTCCTGCCACCGAAATTCACTAATTCACACTGTAACCAACCTCAACCCATCGATTTCCTTCCGTAAATTGTCTAACCTGCCTGCCCGATTAAGAGATCTAACATTTTACGCTTCGTTCCATAGAACGTCCGTTTTATTTCTCCTGATGACACATCCGGAGATCCGAATTGGAAATTATTTTACCTCCGTAATATTTTATCCAAGAGGATGCCATCATTTAACTATGTAGCAGAGCTGCAGCATCCTGGAGAAAAAAACAACAGCTGTAGTTTCCCCTTGCTTCCAGCCGTTCGCAGTACCAGCACAGAGGCGATGTTTGCTTATTTTACAAAATAACAGATGTCATTTGTCCAGAGTTTTGGCCATGCAACCCCTGCTGCCCCTCTACAGGAACCACACGTTTGTCTCGCCCCTCAACACATACCCCTTCGTTGTGGTAGCACCTACGTTACGGCTGTGTGTATCATTGAAGCACGCAATATATCCCAACAATGGCAAGGCCCATGATTCATGTGGGGAGGAGTCTTTGGGAATAGTAAAAACAGAAATTCATGCCATTTGGGAAGTACCTTAAGCCAAAAGTTTATATTTCAAGGACAATATTTTATACTGAAGTCAGTACAAATCGTAACCACATATTCGCAGTTATTTTGCAAACGGCTCGCAGGCGAAACCATGTTTACCGGAATGCAACTGAATACTATTACGATGAACAGTATAGAAAAGTTTTACACGCTATCCCTCAACTGGGCGCCCTAGCGGCCGCTTGGATCATTTGGACCTTAACCGGCCCTGAGTGTAATAGAAATTGTCTACATTTGTGAATTGCATTGAAGCGATCGCCATCTTGTACCAGTAGTCTATATATGAATTACACTCAAGCTTTATTGTGAAACTGTCGTACTCGTTTAGAATTACATACATCACACACACATTAGGATATTTGAGTCAAGGAGTGCTGTTCAATGCGCCCGTTAATAATTCTGAACTGAGTGTTTAAAGATCAGAAATCAGTGGTCGGGAATGAGTATCAGAAACCATGAATGAGCAAAAATGAGTAAGGTGAGCGTCTACTGCATTCTTTAATTTTTATCCAGTTTTCATTAATTTAGTGAAATGTTTGTCGAACATCTATAAGAAGTGAATTATTTCCACCATAGTACCGTCATCGTTGGATTACAGTACATGGTACTTCAGATAAGCAAGTAAAACCACTCCTGCACGAATGTACTGCTACGCTGTGTGTACAGTCGGCTGCGAGGTGTGTCGTGCGTGCTTTACGAACAGCCTCAATTTACCCATGCAGTCAGTTAAAGTATACTAGCATAAAGTGTAAATAGCATATTGGAAATACGCCGCCAAAACTTTTGAACTGTGCAGGTGCTATTTAGCTCCTGTACAGTATGTAGCACGTTGTTACTAAAGTAACCAGTGACAATGCTCTCTAACTCGACAGTAAACTGGAGGCCATATCTCCTCATTTCTCACCATTTGTTGTTCGGTCGCTAGGTAAGCAACTGTGACAACGACGGTAATGCAACTGTGACAGAGCTTCTTCAGTTCCGTTTGGTACACACATGTCGACGTGGGATCGACCAGATGGCGAATGTTGCATTGCATCAATGAACATAAAAATTTGTTGGTGCTGTGGACATAAGAAAGAGCTACAAATTACAGAAAAAAGTGCAGTCGCAGCCTTCAAAACGCAGTCCATACAAATTTTTTACATAAAAGATATACAAGGGACGATCAAAATGTTTTCGTCTGAGGGCGTTGCTGCAGCCTATATGCAACGTAGCTCAACTCTGATGCCGTTATGTAAGCACCGACATGAGCAAGGGATTAGTGTGGCATTCGTGTCTTTCCGAAGGATGTGTACGGGGCAGCATGCCCCTATCGGAAACCGCCGTTACGGGATGGTGCTCCAAGTTCCGTGCTAGTCGTGGTTCGTCAAAAGATGGCGGTCGATCTGCGAGATCAGCCTCATCCGTTACTGACAGATGGTAGACACTCCCTATAGTCCTGAACTCTCTCCACGCGATTATAATGCCTATGTTCCATTAAAAAACGGCCCTAAAGGGTCCAAGTTTCTTGTCGGATGACGATATCCAGAAGGCAGTTAAGTACTTCTTCACGCAGCAGGACTCGGCCTTTTACCAAATGGGTATCTTCAACCAGTGATTCGGTGGTACGATTGCCTCAGTGCTGACGGCGAGTTTATCTGATTGGCATACCGACTGAGGACTGTACGACTTCTAACGGAAACTTTTTGATCGCCCTTATTAATGTGTTACGTCAACTTAAGATGAAAGTAAGTCCGAAAACTGCCATGTCATAAATACACCTGTACAAAAAGTGCTGGTTGCTATAATTCTGCAGGTAATAGGGATAAGCAGCAGTGCGCACAATTACAGACCAGAGGGTTTTGGAATATAAGTAATTTGTTTCACCGCAGTGCTACGTTTCAGCCACTAATGTGCTGGTATTTACTTTCCGGCTCACAACTTCACATTGTTCAGTGAGGCCGTAGGACAGATACCACTTCGAAACAGTCCTTTTGTCCGTGCCTCGGAGTGTATGTAGCGTGGTACTATGTCCCTTTCGCGATCGCGGCATGAATCTACGCACGAGACAAATAGGCGGCGTATTGCTATGTGGATTTAATTGGAATCGTTTGACGGACAATGTGTCAATCCTCCGGACACTGTACATGTAAAACCAGTTTACATAAGGACCGCTAATAATTAACGCTCTGTGGGAAGCCAACTCCTATTGCGAGATAGGCCCACTAAACTGACGAGTATACGTAAGCTGCTAACAAATCGCACACCGCCTCCAATTTCTAATAATTCTCGTCGATAATCTGCACAACAAAACAGAAATAAATTTCAAAGTCAATAGGAAAACAGACACGCAAAACGACTCGTCTTAGGTTCAACAAAAACCGCATCAAATCAGCCTCGTTAACTAAAATACTAACCGTCCACAAGCACACCACCTCCGACCATCCACATCTTCGCACGGGAAATGTCCTTGTCAGTTCTCTCAACTTTCCGTACTGGGCGGAATACTTGGTGCAACAGTACGTCTCCGAATACGGAAATCCACTAATACCTATCAGTACCTCCACTGCAAAGTTCCCTTGATTCCAATACTCAAGACGGCTACTGATCGACTGCCCTCGATTTCGCGAAATCCGGAAGAGCTCCACGAAGTTACGTAACGTATAGGCCTTTCAGCCAACAAGAGTAACCGCATGCAGGCAATTTCGTTGGCCCTTATCCACTCGAGCTAATCACTCTACAGCAAAATACTGCCTGCAGCTACGGGTTTTTAGCGTTTGCTTTCCAGCAGCTGCTTCGAAACAACTATCATCCCGGATAAATAATAGCAGCCTCTTAGGTCTCCCCTGCAACCCATTTAGGATGATTAGGGAACACTGGCCCACCACAACTAGGCTGTAGGAACTACCCCCTTTCCCACCAACCGTACCGCGACTCTGGCGCATCTGTCACAGACGACGCCTGTAAATACACTAGCTGATCAAACTATCCATATATAATGTGGAACTGATCACTAGATGTCACGAGAGGCGCGCTTGCCATTTAAAACGGGGCGAGAGAATTGTGTTGAACGTGGAGAAGCAGTAACTGTAGAGTGGGTCGCTCAGGGGTGCTCACTGAGCTCTATCGTCGACTAGACGTTCGATATAACCTGAGTAACAAATCCATCGGGACACATTAGCCCTTCTAAAGCTGCTCAGTTCGATTATTGATGTGACAGAATGACAACGCGAAAGAGCAACCACAGTTAAACCAAAACCAAGCAGACGTGTCTTGACGGACACTGCCTGTAGAGCATTGAGGATGGTGGTTGTAGAAAATTGCATCAAATCAGCAGAAGAAATAACTCGTGAAATCCAGAGTACTACCAGCAATCCAGCTAGCACGAAGTCTGTACCTAGTGAGTTGAAAATGAGGTACAATCGTCGAGGAGCTCCTCATAAGACACGCATTTCCGTAGTCAGTGCTAAACGACGCTTGAGGTCGTATAAAGAACGGTTAAAAAAGAGTAACATCGTGTCTTAGTGATTCCATTACTGGATATACCAGTAGTTAGAAAAATTGACGGAACTTCAGGGCGAAAAGTCAAGATGAGGCCCACTCTCATAGATACATTCACAAAAATTCCAATCGCCATCCCATGCACAGAAGAGTAGTGCCCAAAATATCAGTGGACGTGCTAAGAGAATCTGTGAACTACAGTAGGTCTACTTGGAAAAAGAGCTCCATCGACCAAGAATTATTTTCCGAAGAAATAGCTGTGTAACGGTGATAAAAACGGTACTACACCCTAAAAGATCTGAGTCTTTCAATGAAAAAGAACCAGCTAAAGGGAAATTTTCTCCCATTCGTAAAGTGTCGCAGAGAACATTAGCAGAGTGCTAAGAATACATAGTATTGAAACAATGTAAAAGGACCCAAGTCTGTCACATAACAGAGCAGTCGCTCGTCCCGCGCCCATTTGCGAATGAAACAGGAAATGTGTTGCCAGAACTACCCTGCCACACATGCCTTACTGTGACTTTCGGAGTATTGATGAGACGTCTTGTCCCTATTTCATAATAGTAGAAAGCTATAGGATGCTGCCATGTGGCACTACCATTAACTGCTCCAGTGGCCAAAAATTCATAAGGAAAAGAAGCTGAACAGCTTTAGGCTGCTGAAACGGAAAATTAGTCACCGCCGAATACTCTTCCGAAAATGTAAAATATGCCCACTCTCTTACAGCCCGCAAAATAATGGTCGTAAGAGATATTTCTATTATCTCTCTCTTCAAAGGCTTAAAGCACTGGTGCGGTTAACTGACTCTTCTTGTGCTTCCTGTTGTTACAGAGTTCAGTGCTGCAGGCACTGCTGGGCGAGCTGCAGCCATCGGAGGGCCGCGTGTCGTTGAACGGCCGCGTGGCGTACGCGAGCCAGGAGCCGTGGGTGTTCGCGGGCACCGTGCGCAACAACATCCTGCTGGGCCGGCCCTACCAGCACGAGTGGTACCGCAAGGTGGTGCGCGCGTGCGCGCTCGAGAGGGACTTCCAGCTGCTGCCACGCGGAGACGGCACCGTCGTTGGGCAGAAGGGCGCTACCCTCAGCGGGGGGCAGCGTGCTCGCATCAACCTCGCCAGGTACTGTCGCCCTTTGAAATACCTCCGTGTAAAATTAGTCTCAGGTGGATCTGAAAGTAATGAACATTGCTGCCAGTAGATAATGGTACTGTCTGCACAGTACTGAATTGACAGCACCATCAGGGAAGCGCTACTGTGAAATGTAAATAGTGCAAAGGCAGAAAAAACACTCGACATACACCTAATTGCATATTATACCTCTGTAGACGTAACAGCCGATATTCACTCTGACATAGATTGGACAAAGGCAGTCAGTGTGGGATGTCACTATCTGCCCAGCCTTGACATCACTAGTGCTGCAGGTTTCTGATGTTGCTTCTGGCGTATGGCGTGTTTTATTCTGACAGTCGAGACTTTCAGTGTATTCATGGCTCGGAACTTCAAGGGCCAATCAAGATGTGAGATTGCTCCTGCATGTCCTTCAAGCAAAGCACTGGCAGGTGTAGTCCAGTTGGTGCTGTAACTGACCTGTGAGGACATGCCTGCTAATTTTATAGCCATCAAGATGAAAATTAACAAAACTGTTGTGACTAGACGATGCTACTTCCATCTGGCCACAACTGTGGTTCTTTGATTGTGGTCGCAACTGTGGGTTCTTTCATTGCTCTGGGAGAAGGGTCGTTGCGCTAGAACACATGAAATATCAGTTCGCTTTATTACATAAATGAATAAAGGATTTACTAAACTTTGACATTTTTTACCACAGGATCGCGGATAATTCAGCTGTCACAGACTAGCAAAGCATCACTTTATGCACTAATTAACAAGTTGCTGTCTTAAAGTACAATGTTCTACGTTAACACCACAAGTTCATCTGAAACTACTACTCGTTCTAGACGATGATGTCCTAGACGATACTGCAGCAGATGGCTTGAACTGGGCAGATCTCTTGCCAGCTCGACGCTTTATTGACCTCAGTATGAGGGCACTGCTATGCTGAGGGGGAAGGCGTGGTCTCAAGGACCGTCTTCCATATGTAGTTACGATTTGCAGCGAGCCCTCGTTAATGTCTGTGATATCAATTCGCGTTGCCAACTTCAGTGTGGCAACGCAATCTCTGTACGACACCAGAAAAACCTTAGCAAGGAATTCGATATATCTAATACAAGGTACTTGCCACATCAGCAACCTGCTACCAGACAACGAATATATCTCCTGATCATCACCATAGGCTCTCCTCCAGTTTGCAACGGCCGTTTCATGCTGACATGAGGACATGTTTACAGAGAGCAGGACTCCACTATTCACACATTTTGTCTGACAAGCTTCTAGCACTCCACAGTCCACTGTTTCTTTTCTCAGACATTACTAGGAAACCTTTACTAAGAGTAACCAATCAGCTATTGTAGACATCTTCGCTCCAACAGTCCTTGTGGTGAATGTCCGTGAAAATTATTTGCGAAAGCCAAGCACTAACCATGGTAATACCTGTCTCCTACCAAAGTAACTGTTAGTCACAAGTGGTGACACTCATTGGATATTTCGGTCTATCATTACTGTTGTTATCTAACAAGTCTACTGAGAATTTCTCATAAACAGAGTTTCTCTGTTGTTAAATCATTAAGACGGTACCAATTAATGCACCAGTGAAACCAGCGTTCCATTTCAGAGGAGGGCCTTTGATTTATCTGAAAACTATCTTCCAGTTTTGTCATTCCGTTACCTCGGTTTTGCTTACACTGTGGTTCACAGCGAACGAGACAAATACTGATGTTGCATCGTCTCCGGGTATCTAACGTTGCGCTACTACAGCAGTTGCCGCCAGCCACCTTGTCCCATGCTTATCTACAGGCTTCTGAAATTGTCTTCTACACGCCAAGTGGCTAATTTTTCGTGCGGTGAGCTAATACTAATGGTGCGACGAATACAGTATTTTTCCAAAAGACTGAAAGAACTTACCGATGCAATGGAGGCACTCATCTAATTGAACACACAGTTGCCAGTGGAAATTAAATATTTAAATTCCTTAATAACATCGACAACATAAGAGCGCAGTACATACATTTCACATTTTAATCAAATTTCACATTCACATCTTCTGCAGGCATCTAACCTCTTCCCTCTGCTTTCTAGAGTTTATAAAATTGCACCGTCACAACACCACTCAGACGACAAATCTCCAGCCTGTCTTCATTTAACGACTACTTTAATGGAAACCATATCTGGAGTACGTAGTTCCATTAGAGAATTAAAGAATCTATTTTGTAATCATCTCATCATCAAAAAAAAAAAATCACGTTTATAGTGTAGCTATCTCAGTAGCGTCTTATGGGGCTATTGCTAAATATAAATCAAAATGAATGTGCTCTTAGTGAACTGCCAATCTGCGAAATGCAGTACGTTCCTTTTAAAAATACACAGATACCAAAATATTTAGTGGAAATTGGAAATCTGTTGCGGATACCCCATCCCTCTTTCCCACAAGGAAAGACCACATCACTGTAGTAAGAAGCGCATATAATAAAATAAGAATACGTTACTGGTCTACCTACCATTTGATTAATTAGGCAATATGAAGAGTGTAATGTTTATCTTTGAAACTTTAGACAATAGTTTCACCAGTTACGCATTCCAACTTTGATCTCTCTCCACTTGTACTAAGAAATCAGCGCAATCTCCTAACAGCTTTGAAACCAAAGTATGTGAGACGTGCCGTGGTTTTAGCATGATTGGTTTAAATTTCGTTTATCTCGTTCCAGGGCAGTATATGGAGACGCGGACATTTACTTGCTGGACGACCCACTGTCCGCGGTGGACACACACGTGGGCAAGCACCTCTTCGAGCAGTGCGTGTGTTCTCTGCTATCTAACAAGACGCGCATCCTGGTCACTCACCAGATTCAGCACCTGCACGCCGCCAGCAACATCATTGTCCTCAACGAGGTGTGTATTAGTAGACAAAACCTTAACAGCGGCTTCGCCGGACAATTAGTTATGACACTCCACGAAATGTGTTTGTATCTGAACACTGCTAGCTGGCTGAAACAAGAACCTTCATCAGTGGTCCTAAAACTTCAAATTAACACGAAATTTTCGGTAAAATTACAGTGTCTAAGGTATGTTACTCTCAGTGATCAGATGCGATTTTTTTTTTTGTCTACGCTAACAGGTCTGAAGCATTAGCTGTTAATCAGCAATGATTAAATGCTCATCACGCACCTTACGTAGTGGCAGAGGACTTGGGTCATATTTCGGAACTAAACAGGATGTCAGTACCTGAAAATAGAAAACACATAGGCGTGTTAGACTCTAAAGACGGCATTTATGCCGCAAAGCAAATGCTAAGTCACAAATACGAGTTGATGTAGTAGAAGTACAAAGTATTAATCGGACTTAGTTAAGTGAAACAAAGTATCGTAAGTAATAAATATTTGAGAAGTCGGTCGTCAGAATATCGGGTTAAAACACTGTATCAGAAAGCCAATAAGGTGAGTTTGCTGTTAATAATGCAATGAGCAAGTGAAATTAATATCCATGTTTCGTGAGAAAAATTCCTTTGGTAACTAGCTACGGTCTGAAAATTGCAGAAAAAAATGCGGATCCAATGTTTCTTAAAACTGTTGTTGCATCTCCCGTGTTACTAGATGAAAGCCCAGGTATACCACAGATGCACCACCACTACCACGCTGTGTCATATTTGCTGTCAAATCTCGTGAAGTGGATTTTTTTTATTTTACGTACTTGAAGATAAAACAAGTTAACGTCGCCCTCGCGTAAGTGAAATATAGCGATCCGTTGAAAGAATTACTTACAGCAACAGCAAATTCCAGAAATTATTTTCTCCTTCAAAGCTCTAACCAACCATATGATATTAAGTAAGGGTAGCAGACTATAATCTAGAAATGAAAAATGTTTCTAAGAACTTTCACTGTATTCCAGTAGCCAAAAAATTACTAAAATATCTTTGTCTTCATATCAAAAACATTTTTTGCGTCATACCTTTCTTAACATCTTGTTTTCACCAAACCATTTCAGTGTACATACGCTAACATCTATCATTATTCCCGAACATCCTGCAACACCTCCTCCTCCAAAGGACCACGGAAAATTATGTTTAATTATTTTTATGCGGCTGAATTAAAATTATACACACGCTATTCGGCTGAAAGTCACTTGAATGTTTAAATAACTGACAAACAAATCGCGTTGACGATCAATAGAAGAGTTCTATAGCAAAAGCCTCGCCTTTCGCTGAGCGTTTCTTTCTCCACAGCTTATAGCATTTTTTGCGCCATAAAAAGCAAAATTTTTCTCTATTTTTTCCACTCAGTATAAAACATTTCACTTGAGCTACGAGCTAAGTGCTGAGAAAACTATATGTATTTTTAGGGCACAAAACACGCAGCTCCCGAACCGAATTAGCTAATCCTCCCATTGGAAATTCACAAGAAAATATGTTGACTTACAGTATGGCATCCACTACGTGTGACTTAAAGAAATGGTTTTTTTTTTCTCTAGCGCAGCGTTTGACTTATTAATCTATGCGTTACTCATTATTAACCAACTGAGTTTCCAAAGGTTTACTATTTATATCACATAAAGTACTACAGAAATTTGGCAACAGAAGAAAAAGAAAAAAATGGCTCTGAGCACTATGGGACTCAACATCTTAGGTCATAAGTCCCCTAGAAGTTAGAACTACTTAAACCTAACTAACCTAAGGACATCACACACACCCATGCCCGAGGCAGGATTCGAACCTGCGACCGTAGCAGTCCCGCGGTTCTGGACTGCAGCGCCAGAACCGCTAGACCACCGCGGCCGGCGAGAAGAAAAAGACAAACGTCATTAGGTTTCTTGGAAGCACTTAACAGCAATGAACTTAATTCATTATTCTCAATCACAAACATGCCCCCGGCAGCCCCCCCCCCCTCCAAACCAAGCGACCACACCTCACCACGTGTTCTGAGTAGAGATGGGCAAAACTGTTCTTTTCATAGATTGGATCAGAACTGTTCACTCCCTGAAATGAATGAGCTCTTTTTCATGACTCACCACTCATTTACAATAGAAAATAAATGGAAGGCACATTGCCCTTTAAACTTGGTTTATTCCACTACTATACCTGTATTTTGATCTTATTTGATCCTATTTTGAAGTAAAACAGATAATGAGTAAGAATTTTGTATTGTTTATTGAAATTTACACGATATGACAAAGTTTTTGATTATTGATTTATTTTGCACTATCGTGGTTTTCTGGGTGATTGGAAAATGTTGTAACTTGAGATTTACATTAACAATATATTTGGCTATAATGTATTAAAATTTCATTAACCTCATACAAATACATCGCAAGCCATATATTTTTAAAGTGAATGTTTCCTTCCGAAGACGCCTAAAATCGCAAAATCCGTACCAGAATAAGAAAAAAAATATAAATTTGACTGTAAAACGAAAGTGCTGCATATAACCTTACACAGAATAAAACAAGGAAAATATTGGTGTATCACATTTTGTGATACGTTTATCGGTTTGCTCGTAATTGAAGCGTAAATTCGAGTGTCCATAATAAAAAATCCTATAGTAAGAGGAGTCATCAGGAACCTAATCTAATCAGTTTAAACAAATAAAAATAAAATAAAAACAATTGATGTATACATAACATAATAATGTAATATACATAGCGGTATTACTACGAAGAACAATATCCAGTAGGGACGAACTCCGATGCAGAGGCGCTGAGTCGAGCAGGTCGAGCCGTGAGCTGTATTACTGCGTGAGCTGAGACCGCAGAGACCAGAGTGACACCTGAGTCGCTTTGCTCGACGCTCTGGCTAGAGTCGAGACGGTGGGGTGAGTGTTGAGCGGGCGAGTTCCGAGGGTGGGGGGAGCGGTGAACTCACCCGCTCCGAGACAAATCGTCCGTTCCCTTGCGAGCAAGTTGTTGCAAGTAGTTCCTATGTTATCCGCTAGGTGGCTCTCTGTCCTGTTGCTCGCATTAACTGCCCAGAGGGCAGGATGTGCGACTGAAACGATCGCCGACAGAGTGCGATGTGAAGTTAAGCTGCGCCAGACACTGCAAGCGGCAGACGACGCACAGAGACAGCACGGCATATGTGAAACACAAAATCCAATGGGGCACTGCACAATGCAGGCAGCCAAGGTAGAAGCAGGGCAGAGGCCGGCGCTGGCTGTGTTGTGTGGCGTGCACTGTGCTCTGACCAGCAGAGGCGCTGCTGATATGCTCTCTCTCTCTCTCTCTCTCTCTCTCTCTCTCTCTCTCTCTCTCTGCCTTGGGAAACGTTTGGAGCTACCGTTCTTTTTTTCTGAATCACTGATTGTTCACTCCTTTGAAAGATTCAACTCCATGAATTAGTTCAAAAGCGGATCCCCCATCTCTAGTTCTGAGATCTGTTCTTGACAAGAACGTTCTCTTCCTTCTGAAGCGCATGCTGAGATAAAACTTTGTACTATGCGAAACGCATCAAATGGATCGGACATGAATTCATTCCATACTTCACTTTCACTCTGCAAGAAATCTAGTCAACATTTTTGCAGGTAGTGACTAAACATGGAACATATGGAAAGAGGCAAGCGGGCACCCAAATGGCGTCTCGTAGGATTAGCCAACTAGCGTGCCTGTGAATCTCCGCTGTCCTGAAGAAAAAAAACGTGGGCATGGTTGAAATAAGTGAGCAGCGAACGTGAGTACTCCTTGGTGGTCTTGGGGGCCCAGACCATAATGGCTAGCACGAAGTAGCTCGCTCTTCAGAATGACACTCGAAACGCTTATTGCTATGATAGATGAGTAAATGTTCCCTATTTCCGCCCTTAACGCAAATAACGAAGGAGGATTGCAACTGCCAAGGAACTAAGGGCTGCAAATTCCAACCTTTTTGACTTGTCTTCCATAATCCGCCTGCTGTTGGTCACCACGCTGTCACAGAGTTCGGCTATTAAAACTTGTATAAATCACAAATGAAGATGTCAGCATTTTGTCTCTGATGGAACAACAAAAAGTCATAAGGATAGTAGAGGTTTCTATTAGGTAATGGGTGAAACATTTAGCTACTTGCATCACGACTACGAAACTGTTTCCCCTTCTTTCGTTGGAAGTATCCCACCGAAGTTATCAGTATAGGAGGTATTTGTGGAACAGCTAGCAGATAGAAAGGCGATAAACTGATTTAAATCATTTAATCATTTATTTCATTTCTGGTTGATAACTGAGATACTTTCTGTTCAGGTGGCTGCAGAAAGTTCATATATGTGGGGAAACAGCTATTAACGTGTGTGTTTCTATAATACAAAACCTCAGTTTTTATTATTTAAAATATGTTCCACTGTACAGCTGCCTGACATAACAGAACAATAAATTTTCAGTGGCTACGTCTCATGCATACAAATGTGAACTGCAGCCATTTGCCTTATATGGCAAACAATAGTAAAGTTACTTACATAAATTTAATAGCTGGTCTTTCTTTTTTTTCTTCAAATACTTCATCTTACAATCCCTTTGACAAAATAGCATTGAGTGCTGTCATTAAAACGTCTTGAGCTTCCAGCAACGTCAATAGGTTACATTTCAGTAAGCGTGCGTCAAAATCCTCCTGAACTACCGACAAGCGGTGAATAACAGCCACGTGGTCGGTGGCTTCATGGTCACAGAACTATTATACCGCTGTATCGTCAGGCTTGCTGAGTCCCTAAGCAATCGACTCAATGTTTACCACACCTTTCTTACACGGGCAAATGGTTTCTAAGATAACGCAACAAAAGAAGCGATTGAAATTAAAATAATGAGCGGTCAATAAAGACGCCACCTGGCCTCAGCACAGCTAGGGATACGGAAAAAGGTATATTTGGTTATGAAAAGAGCACCACTGTCATTCCAGGCATTATACGGTTTTATAAGAATGAGGACATGGATTCCAAAGCATTAACTATGTATTGACAAAGGGCGATGCGTAATTGGACGGAAACTAAATAATAATCATTTCAGCTTAAGGCTCGAATATATCACGCTCTATAGCCGCGAGATCAAGTGTTCGTATGAAGATGCAGGGGATAGACAAAAATATGGAAACGCCACGAACACAACACATCACCATGCCCTGCCCCGCGTAGGAAACTCCTTGGTATTCAAAACAGTTTCCAGTCGTCTGACAGTCGATAAGGTTTTCAAGGGAATTTTATACCATTCTTCCCGAAAAATAGTTAAAATTCGAATAACAACAATGAAGGTAGATAGCAATCACGCAGTCTTCTCCACAAAGTAGAATATAGATTCTCGGTAACATTGAGATCTGCTGACTGTTGATCAGGATAAATGCGACTGCAGTGACTTTTGCAGCTGTCATCTTCTTATTTTGTGTCACAATACTCTTCAATGACCTTCTGTCACCATACTGCCGGCCGCGGTGGTCTAGCGGTTCTGGCGCTGCAGTCCGGAACCGCGGGACTGCTACGGTCGCAGGTTCGAATCCTGCCTCGGGCATGGATGTGTGTGATGTCCTTAGGTTAGTTAGGTTTAAGAAGTTCTAAGTTCTAGGGGACTTATGACCTAAGATGTTGAGTCCCATAGTGCTCAGAGCCATTTTGCACCATACTCAACACACACTTTCGTCTCTTTTTGTGATTTAACGGGTGATGTCTATTTCCCCTGTATGCGGTATAAATCTTCCGTACGGTGCCTGTTGAAACACCAAACACTTCAGCTTCCTTGGTAATGCGAGCATCCACCATACGAGCACCAATTTTCCCACGTTCCTAATTCACTTGGCTTTAGCATAACGCACGCAAAATAACACACAACACAGTTCTGACGACTGACGCGACGTATTAAGCACATTGCGAAGGTGACGCTCGCGGTCAAGTACAAACACTACTACCTGAAGGCCCGGCTACCATCTGCATAAGCGTTCAAACAAAAAGTTCTCGCTGTTTCTTCGTATATGTCTCCAATCCCTATACGTCTCAGTTTTATAGAATCCAATCAAACTGCTGTCAGAAAACCATAATGGTTAACATTCATGTTCCGTCATTCTTTACTTTCGTAGGGTATCGGCCTGTACTGCTGCCCTTTACATCTTCCAACCATCCTTAGAGTTCAGGGATCTACCTGAGATAGTAAGACAACAGTCCACATCATGCGTTGTTCCTAATTCATAGTAGAGCCGTTTTTGTAGTAAATAGAATATCACGTAAATCTTGAACTGTTCGCACGTATCACATTAATGAAAACATTCACAAAGATATTAATAAAATTAATAAAAATTAATAATAATATGGTTATTCTTCATATTATACTGCAGCTTTCAATACATATCGATAAGACGAACATCGCTAGAGAATGATTTGGGGCAGCTGAATTGAATGGGTACGTAAAATTCTGCTTTAAAACTCATTTTGCTTATAAAAGGAAACAAACCGAAGTTTTAACTCGACATTGTGCGTTCCATAAGACATGTGAAGAGCAGTATTTGTTTGTGCTGGTTCGAATTACACATTCTGAAATCTAAATTGCAAATATCCGCCGAAAAATGAGAGGAAATCCGTCTGATGACTCTTAGGCGGGACACCCTGTATATATGCGCCTAACAACTTCACATCAAATTGCTTTTGACCCGTTAAAGACATTACTGTAATCTGTTTCCACCTAGTCGAACAATGATGCTGACACAAACAGCAATGCGTTCATAACTTCATGAACAGATATATATGCATTGACGTTATTTTTTAAATGGAACTGTGCTATTTTTGCCGTCAAATACTAGATCCTGATGAGACAAATTCAGTGATGTAACTCTGTAGTAAATCTAACATTATATCATGGAGCAAAAATACATTGAATACAGGCATTTTAGTGCTGTTTCTTTTTAGCACTTTGTTAACCTAAATTACAGTTTAATGATAGACATTCAGTGTGTGTGTGTGTGTGTGTGTGTGTGTGTGTGTGTGTGTGTGGGCTCGCGCGCGCAGTTTTTTAAACGGTATATAGAGAAAATGTTATTTGCTTTTAATAGGGCAATGTTGAAGACCAAGGAACTTTCAAGGAACTGACCGAAAGAAGCAAGAGCTTTTCGGTGCTGCTGTCAAGTGCAGACGAGGACGAATCACCGGGAGAGTCGGGCACGCCTGAACTCGTAAGTACACAAATGCGAAACCTCTTACCTAATACTCAAGTATTTCGTAACATCCTAATAACTGTCATTTTATAGCAGGAGTACGAATTCCGGAGGCTGTCGAGGCTGTCCCTGTCTCTGTCCAAGCGAGCATCATCAGTCTCGACAATGGTAAGTGCGAAGCATAACCATTCAGTAGAAACTGCCAAGAGGACGCTACATTTTAAATTCAGACTGTACCATACAAAATTTGAAGCTGATACAGTGAACTGCTGCTTCACTTTGTACGAAATTCATAGACCTGAAGCGTCTAGTGAGATCTCTACTGCTGTATTTTAAGTGAACGACCTCCTCTGTACCTTGTCTCAATGAAACACGAGCATTGAACATGTATTGAAGTAGCTTTTTGGCACTGAAAATACGTTCTTGCCATTTATAAGAATAGTAAACAGAGCTTTCTTTCTCTGGTGATACTAGCAACAAAGAATTTTTACCGTTCCAAAGCTGGATACTGCTAAAAAGTAAGATGTTCTGTTGCAAAAGACAAACATTCGATTTAAGTAAGTACTGTTCTCTCTTGAGGTGCGTACTCGGTGCCAACAGTTACCTAATATCCCAGGCAACTACTGTCTGACAGCTGTTCTAGCTGTAACATTTCCTTGTGACGACATGAGGCATTACGCCTCTGCACTACTTGAAAATCTTTGTCCGTTATAAAGACGACATGGTTTAAAAATTGCACTACTGCTCGTAGGTCCATCTGCTACTTAAGAACAAACAGGCTACTTTTCCGTTTTACAATAATTTTATTGGAAATAAGTCTAATGCTTTGGTAGCTAGGTTATTCAGAAATATCATTCATCTGCACTGTTAAGGTTTCCAAATTATACTCCAAAACGGCCAATAAAGTAAATAAAATTGAGAGGTTTCAAAAAGTTAAACATTTAGTGTCTTGAAAACAGGAAAATTTGAAACAGTTATCTAAATTCTATATACTCGTAAATATGTGTAGTGAGACAGCATTCCTCTAGGTAACAAAAGCCTGAGGTAAGATTTTAAAATTAGCAAGATTGTTGCTTTAGTCTTAAAATGCTCCAAACATCACGGCATTAAAGCCTAAAAATAAGACTTCTAGCAATAAATTCAATAGTGCAACAATTTTCTCTCATTCTTAGCAACAAAGTCTATTATCACTAAGAAACTCTCACTTCCTTATAAGCAGAAGTTGTATCTTTTGTAGCAAATGTCAAATACTGCCATCTATTAACGTAACGTAAATTTGCGACTCATCTTAGCTGCTACATGTCAGGTTACAAATAGGTAGAAGCAAATAAACAATTACGAGACATCACTTTGTCCTCATTGTAGAATAATTTGTGCTGATTCGTCACTAAATGTTTCATTTTACAGGAAGAAGACATCCGCAGAAGTTCGCGGCTTTCAATATCACAGAAAAATACAGAGCTCTTTAAATTGGTAAGAGACAGTCGTTAAGACTCAACATTCCTGATAAGACGGCTTCTTCTTCTTCTTCTTCTTCTTCTTCTTCTTCATTCACTTGAAGAATGAATTTACACGTTGTAGTTGGCATCCCGGCTTTGGTCTCTCTACTATTCCAAAACTCTATGTATTTATTACGGTACTTCTACTTCGACTCTTTCTTGATACTTCTCTTGTAAAACTTATGGATGAATCTGTGCTCAGTTATTAGTGTTGAAATAGTAAGACCATTTCTACTACAATGTTCGTACCTCACACAAACAGCTCGCTTAACTTTCCTTCAATTACGAGAGGAGTTCAATAAGTAATGCAAAACGTTTTATTTGTCGCGGAATTTGTTGTAGGACATTATGCAATATTCCCGTTTCAGCCCCTATAGTATCATGTAGCTGTGATAGGTTACGGCACTGTATGTAGCCTTCAAAATTTCGTTTGTAACGTAGGTGCGTTCCAAGCAGAGGACTGTCATGGACTTGCTTGCGGTAGAGAACCAGAGCATCGCAGATACTCATAGGCGCTTGCATAATGTCTAAGGAGAACTGGCAATGAACAAAAGCACGGTGAATTGTTGGGAGCAAGAAGTTCGCGCAAAACGTGTCCAGTCTCCCACCTGCCTCCCGGCCGCAAACAACTGTGACTCCTGCAGTGTTTGAACGTGCAGACACTCTCATTCGAGATTATCGACGGATCACAATCAAATATCTCCGTGCCCAGCTGTAAGTACCTGTTGGCAGTGCTGACGCATTCGTCCACCAGTTGGGTAGCTCAAAGGTGTGTGCGCCTGCTGATCTCTTCGCAGCCTAACAGACCACCATAAACAGCAATGAAGGACCGTCTGTGCGGAAATGCTTGCGCGTTACGAGGCTGTTCTAATGATGCAACGATCAACTCTGAAGTGAATTGTGCTACCTTCAGGAAACCGAAGAAACGACTTGTGTGTTTTTCACCACAAAATACAAACGAATTTCCCTTCCTACAAGACAACGCAAGCCCTCACACAAGTCTGCTCACCTGAGAGGAGCTCACAGAACTTCGTTGGACTGTTCTTCGTCATACAGCCTACAGTCCGGATCTCAAACCTTCCGACTTCCCCGCGATTGGCCCAATGAAGGATGAACTCTGCAGGAAGCAGTATGTGAATAATGGAGAGATAATCACTGATGCAACAGCACACTGGCTCTGACGTTGACAGTAGAGTGATACTACGTGAGCATACAGGCTCTCGCAGTAAGGTGACGGAGATAGTGTCGAAAAATGTTTTGTAGCCAAAAGAGTGGGAGGTATGTGGTGTACGGGAATCCTGTATGAAAGCAACCTGCTTTCAGAAGTGTGTCGCATTACGTACTGAACGCCCCTCGTAATAACATTGAATAGTCATCATTTCAGTGCCCATTTTATAAATACTCTCATTTCATCGATTTTTCAAATGTCCCTGGCACACGCTTCAGTGAACCTTTCTAATATGATGTAAATGCCAGATGTTTTCCCAGTTATCCGTGTTACATTTTCTTCTCTGGGACCATATATTCATCTAATGTTTTCTTTCTTTCTTTTCAATCTATGCAGTGATACGAGTAACCTTCAAAACCTATAGTCCATAGTGTGTACAGTGCTTCCAGTAAAATTGCGTAGTTTCTTATTATGTTGCAGCTTCACATTGTGAGATATTACATTTTGTTTGTTCCACGTGATTGGGTAAACTTTCAGAAGTTTGATGGTTTTGTCTGTATTTGCGTCTCTAACAATTCAGCAGTATAATATCTCAAGGGTATTTGAAGGAACAAAGTACCTATATGGTGGTACTATACTTCATCTTCAGTATCAATGTCCAGCTATTTGGGTGTAGATTTTGTATGTAGCTATTTCCTCGTGTGGTACCTGAAAGCTTGCATCCTGCATCTTAAGTTGGTAATAGGTGAGAAAATATTTTCCAGAGCACTGACATCACTCTCCGATCCTTTCCTTTGAAGCTATTGCGGGTCATATTTTTTACCCTATGTACATTCTTTGCAGATATTTATAAGATATTACCACAAAACGAATTATTTCAAAAAATCAAGCAAAAAGTTCTCTGAGTGGTAGGTGAACGGAAATGAGTGTCTAAGTTAATGCGCGCGATTTCCGTATCATGGTATTTTTCAAGACTGAAAGCACAAATAATCTCCCTTATATGTATATGCTAGTGCTTTTGCCTATGCTTCACGATTAATTAATACAATTTCAGCACTCTGAAACATGCTGTGTTCTGTCGTCTAGCCGCAGTGTTTTTCATTTTTGCGACGAGAATCATTGCATTTAGTTCATACTCCATAAACATCGTCGGTTTTCATCACCACCTTGATTTACATCTGGCACGACATTTTTGTCTCGGGAACTATGAAATGTGATGGTGGAATGTTCATTTCGTATATTTGGGAGGGGAGTGGGGCCCAATAAAGCACAATTGTCTGTATCCATTCATCTCGAGAACTGCCTTGTTCTCCTAAATAACTATAAACGAATGTGGCATTAAATTCTGATAAGAGTAATGTTAAATACACTCAAACTGTTCTGTCCTTTGAAATGGTATCGAGTAAGAAGATAGGGATGATTAGATTTCCTCACATTGTTCGCGCTTTTAACTGTTCGTGGCCTGGATTTAAGAAATGTTTTAGTTTATAGTTGGTGTGCCACTGTGGCTAATTCTTGTAAATTCCTGAATAGTGACGTTATTAAATGTTAGTATAGCTGAAACTAATTCGAATTCACTTGCTTAGCTACACTTAGATGCCCTTGTTTCCACTCAGTCTATTGAGCGAGGCAATGTCACGTATTACACGTGGGGTTGAGGAGTGCGATTACCGGCAGCGATAAATAGGCTGCATTCTGTGAAGGTGAAGCAGCCCCGAATGACGTACCTGACTCTGACTTGTACAGTTTGTCATCGGCGTAAGTTTCATGTCGTACGTAGCATTCTATTGTCTGGTATCGCCGTCGTAGAGAATCTTCACAGAGCACAAGATACATCTCGATTCCTTACGTTTTTCCATGTATGTGCTAATGTCACCAGCGGTCTCTTTCATTGAAGTTTAGAAGATATTCACGGATACCAAGTTTCTTCGTTATATGCGTCCTGAAATCAGTTGCTTCGAGAAATTTATCGAGTTGCGAAGCGAATGGTAGTTCTTAAGTGTGATTCTCCCACGATCGCTATCCGCTAGGACCTTTCTCCTCTGAAGTCCAATTTACGTCGATTGCTTTGGTATTACAGATTAGACAGACGTGGTTGATAAACTAATTTAGCCAACTTACGTACTCTGTGTACCGGCAAACTAATGTAACCCGAACCTCATTTCGTGCCACCGGCCTACGTATTTTGTAACATATAATTCATCACTGGTGTGGCTGCCTATTGGCTCTTAGGAATGCCAGAGCCGATTGCTGACATCTGACGGTAGGGGGCTTTGTCCAACCTGGAGATTATGGGTTGGTATTTTCGTAATCTGTGTCAAGCAATTTACAGTCCGGGACTATTAGGCTCGCTTAAGGCCCGCTTCACACGGAATACGATTCATTGTAAGTTTTCTTCCTGGCTGGCACGATGCATCTCAAGCAGGCTCCGTCGGTTGCTGAGCTGCTGCACCCCCCCCCCCACCCCCCGCCTCCCACCCCATTGCTTCATAGCTCCAGAGCGACTTCCCCTGTGTCGAGCTGTCTGCGTGGTACCTGCACTGGCCAGTCAGAACTTTGGGTGTTTGAAGTCACAGCTTGGAATGAAAGTCCTCACCGTTTACTAGGAAGTGACGTCCATAGGTAGAAGCACTCAAAACGACAAACGCCATATTGACTTCGTCGTATTTCGCTGCTTTTGTTATAGCTGACAGTATTTCATTTCAAAGCAATGGTGCGTTGAAAAATTGTCACAAGTTTGGTACGCTGTTTTATAACTGTCATTGAGGCATCAGTGGGAAATACCTCTAAGAGATACCAAAATCAAAAACATGGTTGTTGTTAGTTGGATATCTTCAGCATAGCGTAATAGTTCATGTTGAAGGAAGTATTTTCGTATCATACCATGTGCAAGTATAATCATCTCAGCGTTTTTAACAGATCGTGGAACTCTCTTTACTAATTTTAAAAAGTTTGCTGTCCAACACTCTATATCATTTACATATAAGAATGTGCTCTCCGAGGAACGAGTTTCTTAGATTTTGCGATTTATGTCTGATTAGAAAATGAAGAGTAAAATTGCTGCGAGTGATATGACCAGAAATTACACTTATATTCTAAACCAAGGACGGCCAAGAACGCGGCACGTGTGCATGCACGCGTGCCGAGCTTTCACACGCGTGCGGATCGCTCCCTTCTGACGTCACACGTCTCCCACTACCACACCAGCTGACTGCGCTAGCATGCGCGGAACTACGAACACGCCGCATGCGACGAGCATTCGCGTAAAGAATCCGCCCTGCTAGAATGTGGCTTGGTTTCATATTACATTTGATTATATTAAGCTCTATACAACACATCATGTTGAGCAATACTGAATCTTTGTTGGCTGTTCGTACACCTACAGAAAAATAACAATAACGCTGGGTTTGAAACTGCATTACACCAACAATATATGAAACAAGCAAACTTTATTATCTGGAACTACTGTACAGAATTTGCAATAACTACAATTATCAACAAAACATATGACAAATACAACAAAATTATCACCATTAATGTAATTATTTTTGGTTCGCTGTAGACATAATAAAGTTCATATCCGGCACAAACTGACGGCACACGGATAAACGTAGTCAGTTTCTCGTATTTTCGTCACTCAGATTGCCACGTAATCGTGACTTATTTAGTTTCATAATCGAAAAAAACTTTTCGCATACGTATGTCGATCCAAACATTGATATAACTTTCGCAGCCTCTTTCCGAGGAAAACCTTCGTAAAAAAATGTCCTTTAAACGGAATTACACTGCAGATCGATCAATTCCATTTGCAAATGCACTGGGACACTTTCAACTGAAACGGCAAAGGGTCTAGAAAATAGTTCAAGAACAGATGTCAGACTGACAGTGTCCTGAAAACGTTTACAAAATTGTGCTTGTAGTACCTCCAACACAGAAACGAATTCGTCAGAAGTTGCGTTTTCTCTGACTTTAGAGAGCGTAGGGAAATGGGCGGTATTCTTTGTCATGAGTTGTTCCTTCCACAATGCGAGTTTCTTATTAAATGCATCCACTTTTTTCATCAGATCAGGAATAAGCTCCTTCTCACCTTGCAAAGTCTTATTGAGAGCGTTCAAGTGTGTAGTCAGATCAACTGAAAAGGCGAGGTCTGCAATCCATGTTGGATCTTCTAATTTTGACTCTGGCTTTCCTTTTTCCTCCAGAAGCTCAACAATAGCGAGTCTTAAATTGAAAAATCTCTCGAAGCATGACCCCCGACTTAACCAACCTATTTCCCAGTGGTAAATAACATCTCCGTACTCTTCGTTCAGTTTCATGAGAAACTGTTGAAACTGAGGGTGTACTAAGCCATGCGACTTCAAAATATTTATTGTTGTGACTACCAACTTCATCACGTGCTCCAAATTTGCACATTTAGCACAGAGTTTCTTGGTGTACAAAACAATGATTCCGTACCAATCTTACGTCGATCGTCCTAGTTTTTTACGCAACAATGCTACAAGCCTATTTTGAGCCCTCGAATTGCTGGCGCTCCATCCGTGGTGACTGAAACTAAGATTTTCCATTTCAGGTCAACAGCTTCAACTGCCTCTTCAACTGCCTCATCGACTGCTTTTAGTAAGTCGGCACCACTCATAGTGTCTTTCATTGGTACTAAATCTAACAATTCTTCCGTCACGTGCAAATTTGTGTCAACTCCACGAAGATAAATCGCTAGTTGTACTGTGTCCGAAATGTTGGTCGACTCGTCCAAAGCAATCGAGAATGCAATAAACCTGCAGGCACTATCAGTTAACTGCCTGTAGACATCCGCTATTGTCTGTCTGGAAAGACTTAATTTCACCAAACTTCTTTACTTCCAGTGGCGTCAAGAGTTCCGCCACCTCAACAATACACTCCTTGGTGAAATCACCATCACTGAAAGGCTTATTCGCTCTTGCAATTTTGAGCGTTATTTTGTAGCTTGCTCTTAAAGACAGGTTTGGTTGCAGGCTAAAAAAAAAGAAGGAAACAAAAATTGAGTGAACTCTAAATTCGAATTCTAACGACAAATACGTACGAATAGAAAAATCAGAAACACAAAGATTTGTAAGGGGTACTCACGTTCGGTCCGTCTCGCTGCATAACATAAGTCTTCTTAATTCCGCCACATTGTTTGATCTATCAGCCCCAACTAAATCATTAAATTCTTTGTGTGTGGTGTTATAATGCCGTTCTATTGCAAATTTGCGGTGCCCGGCGAGTATGCGACTGCATAATAGACATTGAGAATTTTCATCTTCTCTTCGAAAAAATATTGCGATTCCCATTCAGCTCTGAAGGCTCGTGGCGTTGTCACTACCCCGCCTCTTTGTGAGTGTGGGTTCCATTGCAACAACCACTAAACAGTACTTACAAACTTCCTACGAATCGCTAACAAATAGCGAGGAATAAACATGGCTGCCACTACGAATCAACTAACGTATCCTATGCCGGATGAAAAGATGTCGCATCGCACAGCTAGTGAAATGTCGCGCCGTGCCGAGCTGTGCCGCGAAAGACCGAGGAAAGCCGAGTAGTGGCGAGGCGGACCGAGCCCTGGACGGCACGCGTGCAGTTTGGCTCGCCGTGGCCGTCCCTGTTCTAAACTGTCTCAAATATTTGGCTGTTTATTTCCTAATATGTCGCGATTTCCTGCGATTTCCGAGGGTCCGCCCATCGCCGGGAGAAGCTGGTGTCATTGTCACATTCGGCCAGCTCGAAATGTGCCGCTGGACGCGTACACATCATTTAGACGTCACTTCCGAGTAAGCCAAGAATGTGAATAGCTTCTCCCACACCATTAGCGCATCTACGGCAGGAAGGCTCTCATCTGCACCATAACTTACTGTCGCATGTCACCATTGTCGACAAAAGACAGCATTAGTATTCCGTTTGATACATACAAAGAAGAATAGTTCTTGTGAGCTGGGGAAACTACGTGTTATTCTAACAAACATCTGTACTTGAAGCGCACATTTTATCACGATACTACTTAGCGACAGACCTTCACCATGAGCCGGCTGCTGTGACCGAGCGGTTCTAGGCGCTTCAGTCCGGAACCGCGCAGCTGCTACGGTCGCAGGTTAGAATCCTGCCTCGGACATGGATGTGTGTGATGTCCTTAGGTTAGTTAGGTTTAAGTAGTTCTACGTTCTAGGGGACTGATGACCTCAGATGTTACGTCCCATAGTGCTTAGAGCCATTTGAACCTACACCGTGTGTGTGCTTCTACTTACGTCTAGTTGTCCCAATTCCCAGTTAGGCAGCAGTCGAGCCGGCCAAGTAGGAAATATGCAGCGAATGTTAATCACAAGTCAGTGTGAGACGTATTAAAGGCCTGGCGACATTCATATAAGGCAGGTGTTCTCCAGTACCTACTCGAAATAAACTACATCTACATACATACTCCGCAATCCACCATACGGTGCGTGGCGGAGGGTACCTCGTACAACAACTAGCATCTTCTCTCCCTGTTCCACTCCTAAACAGAACGAGGGAAAAATGACTGCCTATATGCCTCTGTACGAGCCCTAATTTCTCTCATCTTTGTGGTTACGAAATGTAAGTTGGAGGCAGTAAAATTGTACTGCAGTCAGCCTCAAATGCTGGTTCTCTAAATTTCCTCAGTAGCGATTCACGAAAAGAGCGCCTCCTTTCCTCTAGAGACTCCCACCCGAGTTCCTGAAGCATTTCCGCAACACTCGCGTGATGATCAAACCTACCAGTAACAAATCTAGCAGCCCGCCTCTGAATTGCTTCTATGTCCTCCCTCAATCCGACTTGATAGGAATCCCAAACGCTCGAGCAGTACTCAAGAATAGGTTGTATTAGTGTTTTATAAGCGGTCTCCTTTACAGCTGAACATCATCTTCCCAAAATTCTACCAATGAACCGAAGACGACCATCCGCCTTTCCCACGACTGCCATTACATGCTTGTCCCACTTCATATCACTCTGCAATGTTACGCCCAAATATTTAATCGACGTAACTGTCAAGCCCTACACTACTAATGGAGTATTCAAACATTACAGGATTCTTTTTCCTATTCATCTGCATTAATTTACATTTACCTATATTTAGATTTAGCTGCCATTCTTTACACCAATCACAAATCCTTTCCAAGTCATCTTGTATCCTCCTACAGTCACTCAACGACGACACCTTCCCGTACACCACAGCATCATCAGCAAACAGCCGCACATTTCTATCCATCCTATCCAAAAGATCATTTATGTAGATAGAAAACAACAGCGGACCTACCACACTTCCCGTGGGGCACTCCAGATGATACCCTCACCTCCGATGAACACTCACCATCGAGGACAACATACTGGGTTCAATTACTTAAGAAGTCTTCGAGCCACTCACATATCTGGGAATCAATCCCATATGCTCGTACCTTAGTTAGGAGTCTGCAGTGGGGCACCGAGTCAAACGCTTTCCGGAAGTCAAGGAATATGGCATCCGTCTGATACCCTTCATCCGTGTTTCGCAAGATATCATGTGAAAAAAGGGCGAGTTGCGTTTCGCAGGAGCGATGCTTTCTAAAGCCGTGCTGATGCATGGACAGCAACTTCTCTGTCTCAAGGAAATTCATTATATTCGCACTGAGAATATGTTCGAGAATCCTGCAACAAACCGATGTTAAAGATATTGCTCTTTAATTTTGAGGATCCGTCCTTCTACCCTTCATATATACAGGCGTCACCTGCGCTTTTTTCAGTCGCTCGGGACTTGACGTTGGGAGAGAGATTCGCGGAAATGCAAGATAAGTAAGGAGCCAATGCAGTAGAGTACTCTCTGTAAAACCGAATTGGAATCCCATCAGGACCTGGCGATTTATTTATTTTCAACCCATTCAGCTGCTTCACAACCCTAGGGATGTCTATCACTATGTCCTCCATACGGTAATCTGTACGAGACTCAAACGGCGGTATGTTATACGATCCTCCTGCGTGAAAGATTTCTCAAATGCTAAATTTAAAATTTCAGATTTCGTTTTGCTGTCTTCCGTTGCCAGGCCAGACTGATCAGTGAGTGACTGGATGGAAGCCTTCGACCCGCTTACCGGTTTTACGTAAGACCAGAATTTCCTTGGGTTTTCAGCAAGATCTTTTGCTAACGTATGACGGTGGTAATGGTTGTATGCTTCGCGCATCGCTCTTTTTACAGCAGCACGAATCTCTACTAACTTTTGCCTGTCCTCATTCTCCCGACCTTTCTTGTACCGCGAGTGCAACTGCCTTTGCTTCCTGAGCATTCTCCGAATTGCTCTGTTAAACCACGGTGGGTCTTTTCCGTCCGTAACCCACTTTTTCGTCACATACTTGTCCAATGCGTGATTTACAATGTGTTTAAAATTTGCCCATAGTTCTTCCACGTCCATCGTACCGGAAGTAAATGAAGTCGATTCATTTACTAAGTGGGATGCTAACAACTGCTTATCCGCTCTTTCTAGTAACAATACTCTCTTAGCCTTCTTGACCGACTTTTTAACTTTCGTAACCATAGTCGTAATGACATCATGATCACTAATCCCTGTGTCAACACTGACACCGTCGATGAGGTCTGGTCTGTTCGTGGCTACCAGATCTAAAATATTTCCATTAACGCGTTGGCTGTCGATTTAGCTGCTCAAGACAGTTTTCGGTTAATGTGTTCAAAAGTAATTCACAAGACAGCTTGTCTATACCACCTGTAATGAATCCATAGACATCCCAGTCTACACTAGGACTACTATAGCATGACCCGGGTACTTCTGCGATACAGAATGTAGACTCCCTTTGAATGATTCTAGAACTGTCACGGTGGAACCTGGTGGCCGGTAATAACACCCCACAATTAACTTTATTTCCCCTAGCCCTGTTAAACGTGTCCAGATAACGTCACAATCACACTCTACTTCGACCTCAGTAGACACAATATTTTTGTCAACTGCAATGAAGACATCACCTCCTATGGTGTCTAATCTGTCTTTCCGATACACGTTCCAACCCTCACTAAATATTTCAGAACTTCCTATCTCAGGGTTCAGCCAGGTCTCAGTCCCGAGAATAATTTGCGCGCCACACGCTTCCTGAAGGGCAGTAAATTCAGGAACTTTATTCCTAACAGTCTGAAAATTTACTGCTAGTATCTTGATAGCTGAAGCGTTTTTATACTGAGCGCGTCCTGATTTCCCTGCCTGCACGTCGACTGGTAAGCTTTCGTCAGGACACCTCGCACTACTGCCTATCCTAAAAAACCCCCATGTGCACGCCACAAGTACTCTGCTACCCGAGTAGCCGCTTCCTTTGTGTAGTGCACCCTTCACCTATCTAGGGGCGTCCTACAATTCCCCACCCAATAGCGCAAGTCTAGAAATCTGCAGCCAAGACCGTTACAGTCGACGAAGACTCTGGTTGAGACCCTCCACTCGGCTCCAAACCAAAGGACCCCGATCCACTCTGGGAACGATGATGCAAATAGAGAGCTCTGCTTGCACTCCGCGTGCGAGGCCAGCGGTCTTCACCAAATCCGCTAGCCGCCTGTACGAACTAAGGATCGCCTCAGAACCCAAGCAACAGGCATCATTGGTGCCGACGTGAGCAACTACTTGCAGACGACTGCACCCCGTACGCTCGATAGCCGCAGGCAAGGCCGCCTCCACACCTTGGATGAGGCCCCCCCGGCAGACAAACCGAGTGCACGTTGGATTTCTTTCCAGCCCTGTACGCTGTTTCCCTAAGGGGCTCCATCACCCGCCTAACGTTGGAGCTCCCAGTAACCAGCAAGCCTTTGCCCCCGTGTGCCTGGTCGGGCCCTGCTGAAGGAGCGGCCACCTGCCCACTGACAGGATGAACGGGCGAGATCAGCCGGCCAGCCTCCACATTGGCCCTCCGCCTCGAGCGACGCGAACGCGTTGCAGTCCGCCACTCACCCTGAGGTGAGGGCGGCCCCAACGCGCCGGGTACACTAGAAGGTGCCCCGGCTACTGAGTCAGCGGACGCAGCAAGTGACACTTGGGGTGTCTCAAGCGACGCGCCAGACCCTCCGCCGTCGCCGCACGTCGAGGCAGCAGCCTGAAGGCGGCTGACCGTGGCCAACAGTACGCTCAGCTGCTTGCGAACCGCGGCCAGTTCCTCCTGCGCCCGCACACAGCACGCACACACCCTATCCATCCTACTGCTAATATCTAACGACTCCGCGAATTTATACTCGACGGCTGTCAATAAGCAATATTACTCCTCTCAAATATGAGAATACGCAAGGATTTTATGTAATTAAATACGCAAGCACACAAACACTCGGAAAGAAATTAAGAATCAACTACAAAACAATTATGAAAGCTAAATATACGACTCGCTACTGCACTGCTGCTGCACCAGCGGCTGCTCAAGGCTCACTTCGGAGAATTTCTGACAGGAAGCAGCACTCTTCAGAGGAGTGCCATTGGTGGATAAGGGAATCACCAATGAGTGCCCTTGACTCCTCACTTCAGGCTAATATGTTAAAATGTCTGAATGTTTAACATTTTCAGGAGTTGTCAGGAGCTCACGAAAGTGAGTAATCGGCTGATAGCTTTCCAGAAGTGTGGAAGGCAACCCAGAAGTGAATGTGAGGTTCAAATGTGTTTAACAATATAGTTTTCAGAAATATTTGCCAGTAAAGATACTATTTCAATAAGAAAACCTCATAAGAGTTCGCGCTTTCCTGTGCGTATGTGTGTGATTCTGATTAGCCTTTCTCCGGTATTTTACATGCGTATTAAGTTTGTTAGTGTTCACATACTGGATAGCCAGAGGCCTCAGGTCAGAGTGTCGAGCCATTGGCTAGGTGGTGGCAGTGGTTAATGAAAGGTCTAACTGAGCCCAACACAGGATGTCAAGCGAAGGAGTCCCTGATTTCAGAATTAAATATCTGAAAAACTAAGATCGCTAGAAGAGTGCAACAAAAGCTATGTTTGTTATGAAAGCCGTAAGGATTTTATACAGCAGTTTCGAAATAGTTCTAAAACCTGCTGACAGAGGACGCTTTAGACTGTGCAGATCGTACAATACGTGTGCATAATTAAACTAGTCATCTGCAGGTCGTCCCTGCAATCACATCAGTCTCTTCGAAATGTACTCCACTCGCAGTATGGAGATGGTGCGAATGAACAATGAAATTTGTCATCACATCCTGTATTGTCACCATGGTGGGATGGTTCAGGTAGAACGCCTTTCAATGCACCCCACAAAAATGAGGTGTCAGATAGAGCGAGTATGGAGGCCAGTCCATCTTCGTGCCAGTAAATTTGCAATAATCCAACGCAGTGACTCTGTTCCCAAAGGTTTCACCAAGGAAGCGAAACACATGTTCGCTGCGATGTGGTCTGTTTCCGTCTTGCGTGAACCACTCGTTGCCTGGTCAGTTCTCAAAGGCTAGCTGTATGGCAATAATTGGTTCCGAATCTGCAACTTAACTTTAATTAGTCATCGTTTGTCGCATGAAAAGAAGCGCCAATAACGCCATTGCTGCCTACCGCAGCACAGTGACTTTGGGAGAATACAGTGGCTTCACTTCACACAAACTGGGATATTCGGAACTGCAAAATCGCCAGTTTTGTTTGTTCACTCCTCCATTCAGGGGAAGTGTGCTTCATCTGTCAATCAGATGCAGCCAACATCAAATCCTTCATTATTAATAACTGTGAGAATCTAGTTCTCAAAGTCAGCCCTCTGCCGCACAGCTCGTACAGATATGTCCTGATAGCTTCGAATTTTTTATGTAAACATGCATAGGCTCTGTCTCAGTATTTTCTGCTTGCTGGACCACGTCAAATCAGTCTCTGGTGAAATTCTTCGGACAGACTTCTTTGGATTTTGCTGAAGTATTCCAGAAACCGGGGTGAAATTTTCGGGAGTAACTACAGTTTACCTGGGCCAATATTTCCCACCTGAATATCAGCCACGCTGCCTGTCCATTGGAACTTGAAGAAGAGCTCACGAATGGTTTTCGCATCGGGCCCTTTTGGAACAATAAATAGACTTCAACTGCATCTTGTTGCTGTAGGACTGTGTTGCAACCTGTGGTATTCCAGCACAAAAAACACATTGACCAATTGGATACATGATTTCAACCTCTTCCTTCGGTATGCTATCCACCTTGCACGTTTCACCGGTGTAACTGATCGCTCTGAGCTGCGTTGCGTAACTTATAGACAATATGTATTGCGATTACAGCGTCATCTGTTAGCAGATTATCAGTGGCTCTCAAGCTGGGCACCCTGTGAATAAAATTTTTCCGCTGAAACTTAGTGGAGTGCTGTTAAGTGACTGCTGACCTGCTGACTTCAAATTGTTATACAGTTCTGTCTTTGAGATTGACGGCGGAAATTGCTGGGAAGCGGTGAATTGTCTATTCTGGGTCTCCAGCCGTACTATAGGTTTGCCCAGTGTGAGAAGGGAATTATTATAAATGGAATTCATTGGCCCATCTGACAGTCGGGAAGACCTAGCGTCCGTTCATAACAATCATCATCAAATTCTAGGGAAACCAATGCAGAAATAGGCTATAATCATGACGCAAAGATTACGGCGGATTCTGTAACAGAAATTACGGGACATAGGGTATATAACATTTACAGGTGGAGCTAACTAACTTTTAAAGGGACATAGCAATATGAATTTAAAGCAGTGTGTTTCATTCATCTCCTTTAATAAACGTTTTCATCCTCTTACATTTTGGCACTAAGATTGAATCTGGTCTGTATATTTATGTTGTCTGGTAAATACTGCTTCCTTACACTATGACAGCTAATTTAGTGCACTCTGTTACACACATAAACACTTCGTCCTTCCTGACAGCGAGTAAAACCCACAAACTACATGTCCTCCAGTCTTACACGGATCAGAATTGCCTTCTCCCACTCAAAAATGAAACTGCAGATAGCTTACTAAAGCGCTATCACTTTGACATTGAGTGCTGCGCCTCTGCGTGCTCCACCAGTCCAGACCAAGTTGATATTCTCTTCCTCGGGGCTGCTTCCAAACCCTCTCGCCGCAGCCACCACCTCGTAGTTACACAACCGGTCCCAACTGCACACCAACACCCACTGCCTTCACTCTTGTACTCCGATACGCAAATCTTGGCCTCTGTGCTCATTAGATTCGCTATCTCATAAACAATCACAGCGCTGAGTTGTCATTGGATAACTATTGCCTGGGAACCACAACTGTCACAGTCTTCTGGAAACTAGCATTTGGTAGTTGCCGACTCACCTGCAAAATAACCTCGGGGCTCCCAGAGCCGCTGGTTTTCCGTAACTCTAGGGCTCGCAAGGCATCTTGCCAGACATATCTGAGAACGTGTTGAAGTCGGTTTCCAGGGTTCCTAGGGCCCTCTCCACCGCCGGAAACAGCTATCCAGCATGCTTCTCACGGCCGTAGCAGCAGCTTTCCACCTTTCCCCTTTGATTAAAGCATGACCAGTGTAGAGCTTAGCTACATCTCCAGACCATAGTCTCACTAAATGAGACGTCTCATGGTGATCGTTAATTTGACTGATTTTGGAAGAGCGGTCTTGACGCTGATTTTTGCCAGATCCGTTGACAAACGTCTACTTAATTTTCAGATCAGTTTTGTAATTCGTCCGAGGCGCCAAGAGCGTTTGGTTTCTAGCTCCGATCGTCGTGAAGTTTCGCGCAACGCTCTGGCGTCTCAGAAGATAATTCAAGTAATGTTAAAAGTTCGTATTGACAAAACACATTTCACGAGGCTTCCTTTGCATATACCGACTTACGTGGCATCAAAGACTAGCCTATCGTCACATGACCACGCATCGCTGCCTTCTGGTCCCCATTTAAATCGTACTCGTCCGTGAGCGTCAGCAATAATTATTTGCGAATGGTTCGAGAGAAGAGTGTTGTGATATATTTCTGATTTTCTCCTGTTTTCACATCTTAATTGCGAGACGTTTTGGGAAGGATTAACATCTTGCTTGACTCTTCCAGCAACACACGCAATTGGAATTTTATCAGTAAAGCTTTCTGTGACCCAAAGCGTGTCTCTTTGCATCTGGCATTTGAGTCCGATAAGCATCTCTGTGTTTCTCTCACGTTGGCTGAACGAATCCGTGGCGAACAACACTGCTATTATTTGGATCTCCTAAATTAATGCTGCGGCGTACGATTCTCATATTGACGGGCTTACCCGCGTGTCTTTCGAACACTAACCTTGTCACGTGCCTCCTTCGGAGGTTAATTAAATTTTGTTTATACTTCATCTAGAATTTTTTTCGTGAATTGAGGACCAATTGGATGAAAATCAGTGTGGGTTTAGGCCTCTTAGAGGTTGTCCGGACCAGATCTTTAGCTTACGGCAAATAATGGAGAAGTGTTATGAGTGGAACAGGGAATTGTCTCTATGCTTTATAGATCTAGAAAGGCATATGACCGGGTTCCTAGGAGGAAGTTATTGTCTGTTCTACAAGATTATGGAATAGGAGGCAAACTTTTGCAAGCAATTAAAGGTCTTTACATGGATAGTCAGGCAGCAGTTAGAGTTGACGGTAAATTGAGTTCATGGTTCAGAGTAGTTTCAGGGGTAAGACAAGGCTGCAACCTGTCTCCACTGTTGTTCATATTATTTATGGATCATATGTTGAAAACAATAGACTGGCTGGGTGAGATTAAGATATGTGAACACAAAATAAGCAGTCTTGCATATGCGGATGACTTATTTGTGATGGCAGATTCGATTGAAAGTTTGCAAAATAATATTTCAGAGCTAGATCAGAAATGTATAGACTATGGTATGAAGATTAGCATCTCCAAAACGAAAGTAATGTCAGTGGGAAAGAAATATAAACGGATTGAGTGCCAAATAGGAGGAACAAAGTTAGAACAGGTGGACGGTTTCAAGCACTTAGGCTGCATATTCTCACAGGATGGCAACATAGTGAAAGAACTGGAAGCGAGGTGTAGCAAAGCTAATGCAGTGAGCGCTCAGCTACGATCTACTCTCTTCTGCAAGAAGGAAGTCAGTACCAAGACTAAGTTATCTGTGCACCGTTCAATCTTTCGACCAACTTTGTTGTATGGGAGCGAAAGTTGGGTGGATTCAGGCTACCTTATCAACAAGGTTGAGGTTACGGATATGAAAGTAGCTAGGATGATTGCAGGAACTAGTAGATGGGAACAATGGCAGGAGGGTGTCCACAATGAGGAAATCAAAGAAAAACTGTGAATGAACTCTATAGACGTAGCAGTCAGGGCGAACAGGCTTAGATGGTGGGGTCATGTTACACACATGGGAGGAGCAGGGTTACCCAAGAGACTCATGGATTCAGCAGTAGAGGGTAGGAGGAGTCAGGGCAGACCGAGGAGAAGGTACCTGGATTCGGTTAAGAATGATTTTGAAGTAATAGGTTTAACATTAGAAGAGGCACCAATGTTACCACTGAATAGGGGATCATGGAGGAACTGTATAAAGGGGGCTATGCTCCAGACTGAACGCTGAAAGGCATAATCAGTCTTAAATGATGATGATGATGATGATGATGATGATGATCCATCTAGAAGCTGAATTTCATACTAAAAGTTTTGTACGGTGGTTGAACACTCACTTCGGTCGCACGCTCTTGCATATTTCCTCGGTTTTGCCTTTGTCCATTAACTCGGTAATCAAACAATTACCCATTTACGTACAACACCGTTTCTACGCTACCAACACAAAAACAAGGCCGTCAGATAGACGTTCGACAAACTTCGTGGGCCAAAGCAATATGCAGTTTGCACGTCGATTAAGTCTTCTCAGTTGAAGACTTTGTATACTTCTGCCTATACACCTGTAAGAACATGGTGACATGAACTGACGTGGGCCTGTTGAATTTTAACGAAAATGTACTGAGGGTGGCTATTCACAGCAGAAATCCAGATCTGCAAGCATAATAAAAAGTAATGGGACTGCGACTGACTGCTGTGTGCCTCTCCTTTCATACAATTTACGGTCGCTGTGCACAACGGTTCCTGATGGAATAAGTCAGCCTCAACTGTTGATAAGCAGGTTTGGTCCTTACGTGCCCCATTTTCTGTACTGTGACACTTGTAGCACAGTCGCTTGATGACCGATTTGTTTAATGGGTCCACACGACATTTTTTTTTGGAAGCCATGCTGAATCTCGTCCTAATTGGTACATCTAATGTACCGTCGTTCTTGCGATATTCAGTCGTACGTGTGGTTTGTTGCACCTCTGAACGCAAGTCCATCCTGTGAAAGCCTCTTCATCTCTCAATAACTACTGCGATGTATGTCCTTTACAACCTGCTTAGTGCTTTCATGAGTTGGTCTCCCTATGCTCTTACTACACACTCACGCGCATTTGACGATTCCCTGATGTCTCAACATGTGTGCTATCAACCGATTTCTTGTTTTATAAAGTTGTAACATAAATGTATTTCCTCCACAAACCGGGTCAGTAAGTTCTGATTAGACAACGAAATAATCATATAATCTTCAGTATTCTTCTGTAGAGATCTACTGTAGTAAGACAGTAAATACGGTTTGTAGTAATGCGCAACTAATTTATTACTCAATTAAACAAAGGCCACACCCCCAACAAGAAATGAAACATTTCTTCCGAAAGGTTGCATTACTTTTTGTACAATTGTTCCACTGCTGCGCAATTCAAAGCCAGCTACGTGGATAAATTAAAACTATTGCCTTGTCTGTTATAGCTGCGATATTGACAATAGTCGCGGGGGTGAATCGAGCCAGCAGCGGTTATCCTCTGCTGCTTGTTTGATCTCATTGCAATATGTTGCACTTTCGGATACGTAACAAGAAAGCGCATATTCCTAAAATGAGCTGGGTTTGTATATAGGAAGAGAAGAATTATGACTTGAATGAAAGAGTGAACTTCAGAACACGGCCGTCATCTAGGCGAGGACTTGAGTGCGACACTGAGCTGCTCGTCCATAGGGCGCTACTGCACTCTGTAATTCTATTTAACCTGCGTCCGATGGCGAAGTTTTGAGCTGCTGGCCCTCAGACTGCATTATCCTGCGCCTATTGTAGAACTCAGTGAGCTGGTGCCACGAAATTTCAGTTAATATTACTAATATGTGATGTTCTGTAACACTGCAATCGTAGAAATGTCCTACTGCTACTACAAGAACCGCGTTAACATCGCTGTACGTTCTCTCTGTCCTGTTATTTACTAACCATTATTATTACGTAGTTTTACTCTTACTACTGCTCTATTCTATTTTTTAACACCTTGTTTTACAAATGTGCAGGCTACTTTCTATTGTCTCTTACTTCCTATGTACTAAGCTATTGTGTAGCGCTTTGGATATTTTGTCTATCTGATTAAGGTCAGCAGATTTGTTCAAGTGAGACACTCTCTCTGCGCGCGCACGCCGGTGTGTGTGTGTGTGTGTGTGTGTGTGTGTGTGTGTGTGTGTGTGTGTGTTGATGTGTTGGCAGAAGTGCCAACACCTTGTATTTACAGGAGGAGGCCGAAATGCACGCTAAGCTCACGCAGGATGGCATGAGGTCTGGAACAGGTCAATGTAATGAATGCTATAAAGAAAAGTACGTAGCGTCTGGAATACTTGACTTTAATCCACATTTGTAGAACATCGCTCTTGATGATACATTAATAGAATCTCAATATCACTTGAATACGGCGCCTTGCTAGGTCGTAGCAAATGTAGCCGAAGGCTATGCTAACTATCGTCTCGGCAAATGAGAGCGTATTTGTCAGAGAACCATTGCTCGCTAAGTCGGCTATACAACTGGGGCGAGTGCTAGTACGTCTCTCTAGACCTGCCGTGTGGCGGCGCTCGGTCTGCAATTACTGACAGTGGCGACACGCGGGTCCGACGTATACTAGCGGACTGCGGCCGATTTAAAAGCTACCACCTAGCAAGTGTGGTGTCTGGCGGTGACACCACATGTGTGTATCTCAATTGTACCACTGGCGAAAACGGTATGGCAGTTCATGACTACCTGGGCGTAGGTTCATCTTCGATCACGCGCACAGTGAGCTACTGACAGATCTACGTGATAATACGGCCTGTGAGCAGACTGTTCAGGAAAAATGAGGCGAGGACGGGTGTGTGTCGGCAGGGCATGCCGGGGTCGCCGTCGCCGCCGGACACGGACGACGAGGTGCTGGAGGAGGCGGTGGACTCCCGCGTGCTGTGGCGCTCCCTGTGGGGCTACGCGCGCTCGGCGGGCGGCTGCTGCCTGCTGCTCACCGTCGCAGCCGTCATCGTCGCCACGCAGGCCGTCACCAGCCTCTGCGACTACTGGCTCTCCTACTGGTGAGGCAACTGTTCTGGACAGAGTCCTTCTTCTCGCAACACTTTGTGGCTCTCAGAAGTGTATTTAGAACGGATGTTTTTGAAATGGTTGACCCTTTCCAATGATAACATACACGTAGGATACAAGGATCCTGGTTCCGACAGCCGTCGGACCGAACGCAACAAATAATATTAAGCAATTCCATTAACGTCCATCAGTTACTCATGTTGATCCTCTGACCACAGAACAAATCGATGTATACAGATATTTTACAGTTAGAGCATCCAACACAGCAACGCCCTCTAGCCTTTACCAGAAAAACCAGCTATTTTAGGTACAATGTAAACAATGACTGTCAGCTTTAACACATTCACTGTGTTACAAAACAAAGGGTTTTGAACAACCAGAGGCTTAGTTTTACGAACCGTACAACATTTGACAATTTAAATGGAACCAAGGTATTAGAAGAAATTCTCACAGCAGCCTCTTATTGGAACATTACAATTAAAACATAACACGACCATAAGAGTTCTAGCTTAAAAATCATGAACCCTTAACAGGAAAAGCAGCCGTTTTGCCCCATTGGCACTAAAGCTCAAATTTGATAGGACAGAAACCTACAGTTCAGTATTCACAGTACAAACGTTTAAGTCCACAGAGTGGTACATTACCAGGACAGCCATTAAAAGGTAATTCTGCAACGCAACTCCACTGCTCAAACAGTAAAATTCAGTGTATCAGTTAAACAATAAGACTCCATGAATCGTCGCTATTAAGCTGGTGCACAATTAGTGAGTCCCCTGTGAGCTCAGCATAAGACATGAAACTTCTTCATTTAAATGTGTGAATCTGTACTTAAATTGCTGACTGAATGACTGAGAAGATGAAACTTCTACGTTATTTGATTCTGAAACAGCTGAGTAAAACTGAACGTACTTTTTCTTCACTTTTTCTTATCGTATCAACACTGATCCACAATATTCTAGCGCAATGCAATCTGACTGCTCAAGAAAAATTACAACTGACTTCAAATAATTAATACAAAAGAATGGCCCTGAATAAGAAGCAATCCTGACAATAACCTATAAATTTCATTAAACACTTACCTCACAAAAATCTTCATTACGCGAACTATTGCAATACAGCGAGCGTCAATACTGCCAGCTAAATAAGAGATTCTAACTACTAAAGCCACTAACTACTAATAGGCATCTGGTTAGTAAAGGAAAGATTTTGTTGCAAACCAAATAATGTATTTTTTACCTTAATAATGTGACATCCAGATCAAACACGAATATAAATCGTCATTGACATCCAGTACAAAGATATGTAATCATGAATAATTTTCAAGCTCCAAGTCGGATACTTCCAGATCGTTAGCCTACGCTAACACTTCAGGCCTCTACCCTCGGTCCATGCTAACTTCTCACATTTAACATCCATCACTGCTGGCTGTTCACCTCCAACTGCCCAACAGTACTTCCATCGCTGCTGGCAACTAACTTCCAACTGCCCAACACTACTGGCGATTAACTTCCAACAAAGAGTCCAACCAGCCACACTCCATTACAAAGAAAGCGCAGTCAGAGATCCAATGCAAAGCGCTACATTGCGATGCGAAAACAGCAGCAGCCCACTTACACACAGTTCCTTTTAAAACCTTTGGAAACGGGAGCTCACCATTTATGCGACCAAATTGAGAGAATGAAGGCAGCCACCAAGGATTGGCAGCATGATGCGTTACTTGCTCCCCCAGGCCATTCACGTCCTCCCGTGTGACTTGGGCCCACATGTCGTCCATCCCAGACTGTTAGCCCCACTGTCTGTCCATACCAGACATCAACATAGGGATGACAGCGTTCATGTGCCCACAGCTGCTCTCAAACTTCCTTGTAGACGTCCTTCAAGAGACTACTGGCGCCGTATCCATACTAACATACGAGTTTCGTTAGGTTGAAACGTCCCCTTTGAACATTTATACAAGACTGTGCTTAAACTGACACACAATATTTTTTAGCGCAACGCAATCTGACTTTCAATAATCCCTACAAAACAATGGCCCTGACTAACATTAACCTACACCTTTCACAAATCACTTACCTCACAAAAATCTTCATTACTCGCACTACTGCAATACAGCGAGCGCCACTACCGACAGCTAAATAAAAGATTCAAACTACGGAAGGCACTAACTACTGATAGGCATAGTTAGCAAGTGAAAGAATTTAATAGAGAACAAACAACGTATTTACCTTAATAATCATAATATATATAGTAGTTCATTCCATCCAGTATTACAAATTTCAAAACTCCGCCATCTCTCTCCCCACATCCACCACTGCTGGTGGCTCATCTCCAACTGCGCAACGCTATGCGCTGTTCACATCCAGCTTCCCAACACTACAATGGCAGACAACAATGCAAACTAGCCACAGACTGCACACAGCACAGCCAGTCATTTTTCATACAGAGCGCTACGTAACGTTGCCAATAAGAAAACATAAACAGCCTATTTACAAGGTGTTTTATTGTTTTTAGGATCGCTTAACGACCTGCCCTGGCTTCGCACGGATCGCACTAACAGCAGTCAGACGACGTCTCTTGCTTGTAATACCCATAAAATACGTACACAAGCCTTTCTCGTGAATCAGTTCATTTACTAGTGAAATCTTTATCAAATACCTGTAGTAGTGGCCCGCATCTCGTGGTCGTGCGGTAGCGTTCTCGCTTCCCACGCCCGGGTTCCCGGGTTCGATTCCCGGCGGGGTCAGGGATTTTCTCTGCCTCGTGATGGCTGGGTGTTGTGTGCTGTCCTTAGGTTAGTTAGGTTTAAGTAGTTCTAAGTTCTAGGGGACTGATGACCATAGATGTTAAGTCCCATAGTGCTCAGAGCCAGCCAGCCTGTAGTAGTGCCTGAGATTAAGTTCAAATGGAAATAAAAACGCGGCGGGCAACTTTCAGTAACATGTACCATCGAAAAAAGGCTGTCGGAGCACAAAAAGGCTAATGTACTCTTTTAAAAAAACGATGACTTTAAGTAGGATACCAGCTGTCTCATTCTACATTCCTCCTTTTATAAAAGGTGTTACAAAAAGGTACGGCCAAACTTTCAGGAAACATTCCTCACACTCAAATAAAGAAAATATGTTATGTGGACATGTGTCCGGAAACGCTTAATTTCCATGTTAGAGCTCATTTTAGTTTCGTCCACCTACGCTCAATGGAGCGCGTTAAGATTTCATACGTGATACTCTACCTGTGCTGCTAGAACAAAAATGGCTCTGAGCACTATGGGACTCAACATCTTAGGTCATAAGTCCCCTAGAACTTAGAACTACTTAAACCTAACTAACCTAAGGACATCACACACACACCCATGCCCGAGGCAGGATTCGAACCTGCGACCGTAGCAGTCCCTCGGTTCCGGACTGCAGCGTCAGAACCGCTAGACCACCGCGGCCGGCCCCCTGCTAGAACATCTGCCTTTACAAGTACGAAACAACATGTGGTTCATGCATGATGGAGCTCCTGCAAATTTCAGTCGAAGTGTTCGTACGCTTCTCAACAACAGATTCAGTGACCGATGGATTGGTAGAGGCGGACCAATTCAATGGCCTCCACGCTCTCCTGACCTCAACCCTCTTGACTTTCATTTATGGGGGCATTTGAAAGCTCTTGTCTACGCAACCCCGGTATCAAATGTAGAGACTCTTCGTGCTCGTATTGTGGACGGCTGTGATACAATACGCCGTTCTCCAGGGCTGCATCAGCGCATCAGGGATTCCATGCGACGGGGAGTGGATGAATGTACCCTCGCTAACGGAGGACATTTTGAACATTTCCTGTAACAAAGTGTTTGAAGTCACGCTGGTACGTTCTGTAGCTGTGTTTCCATTCCATGATTAATATGATTTGAAGAGAAGTAATAAAATGAGCTCTAACATGGAAAGTAAGCGTTTCCGGACACATGTCCACATAACATATTTTCTTTCTTTGTGTATGGGGAATGCTTCCTGAAAGTTTGGCCGTACCTTTTTGTAACACCCTGTATTTCCTCAAGAATTTTGGCATTCGAACGTACTCGCGCTCTATTTAACATGCAGCTCACATCTCACTCCTACAAGGCCCCCTATTTGTAATCCGTTCACATCCACTAACCCACCGCGGAAAGTCACTCATACTCATCTTCTCTCTCTAGTCCATTCTCACTCACTCATTCAGCCCAACTCATTGTCTTCTGTCTCACAGCCATAGTCTCCTTCGGTCTGTCCTACTACCACCACTGTCTCCTGTCACTGTCTCCCTCTTGCTCTTACATTCATTCATTCATTCATTCATTCCAAATGCTGCTGTCTCTTCTCAGTATCACTCTCTCTCTATTTCCCGTTGTCATTGTCGTAGACTCGCTCTCACATGATCACTGGCTGTCACCCAGTTCTACTTTTGCCGGTCGACGTGGCCGAGTGGTTCTAGGCGCTTCAACCGGAACCGCGCTGCTGCTACGCTCGCAGGTTCGAATTCTGCCTCGGGCATGTGTGTGATGTCCTTAGGTTAGTTAGGTTTAAGTAGTTCTAAGTTCTAGGAGATTGATGGCCTCAGATGTTTAGTCCCATAGTGCTCAGAGCCATTTGAACCAGTTCTACTTTTCCTTCTATTTATTCCTCTGCCACTACCTCTGTCTTCTTCACTCATTTCCCAACACTGTTCTGTTACTATCAGCGGTGTTCCACTGCCCTTCTGTCCCTCTCTTTCTCTCATACTGCAATTGTCTCCTTCGTTCTTTCTGTTCCACAACCACTGTCTTCCGGTATTTATTACTTCGTCTCTTTACCACTGACACCGACCCCCTTCTAACTTATCATAAAGCATGAATATGTTCGCAGCACAAAAGTTTTGGGAAAAATTTTAAAGATGCTGAGGAAGGTGGAATGAGGCAGTTTGCACCCCACTTTTCAGTCATTGATTTAAAAAGGGGGATCATATTAGCCTTTCTTGAGCTCGATAGCGGCATTTTTCCACTGGTTCCCTTCTTTTCCCTGCTACAGCAGGGCGTGTTACTCATAGCGAAACAACTTTGTGGGTCAGAAAATTTTGATAGTTTACTTATGCGAAATTGAAATAACGCAGACTATCTTTTACGCTTCTGACCAGATTTTAACTGTACAAAAACTTTGCATGTACGCTGTGGTTCCCAGTGCTATATTGGCGTTTCCAGAGCCATTCTGATAATAACGTACACACTTCACTGCATATTTCTTCATGCTAGGTCACGTTACAAACTAAGTTTTTGCCTCACACCACATTTTTTGTGTATTTTACGTGTACAGGTAGGGTAACTTCGAACTTCTGTATTTTGGAGACTAATAACAATATCTATGTTGTGCATAGCTGTCGTGGAATCCGAGGAACTGTTTTGGTACCCCGAGACTATATTTCCCCGATTTTCTCAGAATTCGCCCACGAACTAAATGGTGCCTCCATAAGCACCTTAAGACTCGCCGTAGACACTCCTAATGCAAAAAGTACCAGCCGATTTCCTGCATTTACTAAAGCTGGAGGAAATGTACACTATCCAAACTTTGACCCTGTACTGTAAAATAGTTAAAGAAAGATGATCCTTCTGTTGGTTATACGAATGGTCACTAGCCCAAGGGTTATCCAAAACAGCCAACCCTACCTTTCTATCACCAACAGAACTCGGGGTATGAATCCCAGAAAAATTCCCTTTTTGTGTTCGGCGATTTGGAACATATTAGGTAGCGCATGCTGTCCAGTGAGTACCAATAGATCTTTAGGCTGGTCCTGTTGTGCAGTTCCTACTTCGGAAAATTTGATAACCAAACTCACCGAAGTAGCAGACACAGTAATTTGCTCGTGGAAAGTTAAGTATCTTAGACTGCCATATGCTTTACCTACAACTGATCCTACTATGGCCGTACCAGTAGTCGTTTGGCGCCGAAGCTGCAACCTCCACTACCAGCGTTGGCTCACTCACCACGCTAACAGTGAGACAGATGCTGTTGTCCACTAGGGCTTCGCTTCTCGTATTGTGCATGCACACAACGCAATTTCCTTCAGCTGTCTTTAGCATCTGACAGCGAATATCTTTGGGGCGCGACCTAAATCTACGTCCACGTCTATACGCTGAAAATTTCTCTGAGATGCATGGGAGACGGTACTTCTCATTGTACTACTTATTAGCTCTTCTCCCCGTTCTATACAAGTACCGAGCACGAGAAGAATTCCTTTTCATAAGTGCTTTTGTCCGAGCTGTAATTAATTGACTCTTGTCCTTAGAATCCCTATGGCTGTGATACGTAAGAGGCTGTAGTATATTTCTAGTCATAATTTCAAGCCGATTCTTGAAACTACCTAAGTAATCTTTCTCGAGATAGTTCGTGTTTGTCTTAAAGTGTGTGCCAGTTCAGTTTCTTCAACATCTTCGTGACACTTTCCAACGTGCCAGATAAATATGTGGCCATTCGACCTACCCTTTTCTACACACGTTAAGTATCCCTTGATATCCCTGTATGGTAAGGGTCACGCAATCCTGAGTAGTGTTCTAGGATGGGTCGCAGAAACGATCTTCTTCCTACACTGGTTTAATTTCCCTTCTATTCTACCACTGAACCGAAGTCTGCCACCTGCTTCACTTACTACTCAGCCTATGAAATTGTTCCATTTCGTAGCCCTACAAATTGTTACACCCACATACTATGATCGGTTCACCGATTCCAGTTGTGTGACCTACACATTATAATCGTGGGTTACTAGGTTTTCTCCCGTTTTGTCGAGTGGACAATTTTACATTTCTGAACATTTAAAACAGCTTGCTAATCTCTGAACCATTCCGAAATCTTGACAAGGATTCGACGGATTATACATGCAGGTTTTTTCTGACAGTACTTTATTACATGTAATTGTATCCTCTGCAGAAAGTCTGAGACCACTATTAATATTGTCTGCAATGTCGTTAAAATACAACATGCACATCAAGGATCCCAACACACGTCTCTGGGGTGCGCACTAAGTTACTTCATACATCGATGAAACTCAGTGCAAGACACACTCTGCACCTTTTCTACAAAAAAGTCCTCGGTCCAGGCACAAATTTCGCTTGATACCCTATACGATCATACACTACTGACCATTAAAATTGCTACACCACGAATATGACGTGCTACAGACGCGAAATTTAACCGACAGGAAGAAGATGCTGTGATATGCAAATAAGCTTTTCAGAGCATTCACACAAGGTTGGCGCCGTGGCGACACCTACAATGTGCTGACATGAGGAAAGTTTCCAACCGATTTCTCATACACAAACAGCAGTTGCCTGATGAAACGTTGTTGTGATGCCTCATGTAAGGAGGGGAAATGCGTACCATCACGTTTCCGACTTCGATAAAGGTCGGATAGCAGCATATCGCGATTGCGGTTTATCGTATCGCGACATTGCTGCTCGCGTTGGTCGAGATCCAATGACTGTTACCAGAATATGGAATCGGTGGGCTCAGGAGGGTAATACGGAACGCCGTGCTGGATCCCAACAGCCTCGTATCACTAGCAGTCGAGATGACAGGCATCTTATCCGCATCGCTGTAACGGATCGTTTAGCCACGTCTCGATCCCTGAGTCAACAGATGGGGACGTTTGCAAGACAACAACCATCTGCACGAACAGTTCGACGACGTTTGCAGCAGCATGGACTATCAGCTCGGAGACCATGGCTGCGGTTACCCTTGACGCTGCATCACAGACAGGAGCGCCTGCGATGGTGTACTCAACGACGAACCTGGGTGCACGAATGGCAAAACGTCATTTTTCAGATGAATCCAGGTTCTGTTTGCAGCATCATGATGGTCACATCCGTGTTTGGCGACATCGCGGTGAACGCACATTGGAAACGTGTATTCGTCATCGCCATACTGGCGTATCACCCCAGCGTGATGGTATGGAGTGCCACTGGTTACACGTCTCGGTTACCTCTTGCTCGCATTGACGGCACTTTGAACAGTGGACGTTACATTTCAGATGTGTTACGACCCGTGACTCTACCCTTCATTCGATCCCTGCAAAACCCTACATTTCAGCAGGATAATGCACGAACGCATGTTGCAGTTCCTGTACTGGCCTTTCTGGATACAAAAAATGTTCGACTGCTGCCCTGGCCAGCACATTCTCCAGATATCTCACCAACTGAAAACGTCTGGTCAATGGTGGCCGAGCAATTGGCTCATCACAATACGCCAGTCACTACTCTTGATGAGCTGTGGTATCGTGTTGAAGCTGCATGGGCAGCTGTACCTGTACACGCCATCCAAGGTCTGTTTGACTCAATGCCCAGGCGTATCAAGGCCGTTATTACGGCCAGAGGTGATTGTTCTGGGTACTTATTTCTCAGGATCTATGCACCCAATTTGCGTGAAAATGTAATCACATGTCAGTTCTAGTATAATATAATTGTCCAATGAATACCCGTTTATCATCTGCATTTCTTCTTGGTGTAGCAATTTTAATGGCCAGTAGTGTACTTCTGATAATGAGCGTAGACGTGGTACTGAATCAAATGCTTTTCGGATATCGAGAAATTCAGCATCTTCCCGACTACTTTGATCTGATCCATGATTTTCTGAACGTCATGTGGAAAAAGAGGGTCACATGATCAACGGTTTCGAAGTCCTTGCTGGTCTCCAAGGAATAGTTCCTTGTGTATGAGGTACCTCATTACGTTTGCGCTCAGAACATGTTCTAGAATTCTCGAACAAATGGATATCAAAGATATTGGACCATGGTGTATGTCTCCGTTTCAGTAAAACTTCCTACACAGTGTTGCTGCCAAACCTAACTGGCAGTAGTTGCGACTCATTAACCGCGTCGCCAAATGATACTATGCTTCTATACCTCGTGGTGTGCACAACTTTGCATTTATCTATGTTGAGAACTAGTTGCCAGCTGATGTTTTGTCAGGATCTAAGTGAATATTAACGAATTTTTAACGGATAGAATTGCCTTTAAGGACTGCATCATCTCGGAATAGCTCGAGATTGAAACTATCAGCTAAATCATTATTGCATAAGATCAGCAGCAACAGTCCTGTTACATTCATGTGAGATAAAATACGTTAATGTATCTTCATCTCAATGTGTGCGGTTCCTGCCCTTGTTTTCAACCAGAAATCTCGTCCTGTACGATTTTCTAGCCAGAAACACGTAATGTTGACCATTTTGCTTCCCAATACTTTAGCCCCATGTGCACACTTCAGTGCGTAATGAGAGCTCATGATGAGACTCAAAAAATACTAACTACATTCGTAATACAATATCTACAAATACGTCATATTCACCATTAATCGGACGTATTCATACAAATACGTCACTCTGCCTTCTCACAATTTAGTTTAACTGGAGGCTTAAAGAAGACTGCCTCTTACTAGACTACCAAGTTAAAAATTGTTGTCAATCAAGAGTGAAAAATACCAAACACTTCAGTTTTGAAATTCAAGATTTGCCCGAGGAAGAGCAGAATTGTACTCAAATAAGGGGAAGGGTATGTTTAAATGTAGCACTTAGATTCCAGGAGTAGAGATCGGTTAGTTTGTGTAATCGTCGTATTTGTTCTGTGGCTTTAACAGAGTTAAATATTCTCAGCTTTAAAGTGTTTTTTCCTGAATTTGTTTGCCACCTGCTGTTGTTCCCTACGGCGATAACATTCTCGTAGTTATTTTCGTATCGTCACACAATGGGACGCGGGAATTTCCTGAGCAAGGAGGTCCCTTTGTGCTCTCTTCAGACCAGGGGCTGACGGGCAGCTGACACCCTGTGCCACCACCTATTGTGTTCCCCTGGTCCCTGTATCCACCCGGTGCTACAAAAGCCCTGTAGAAAGAGCATACCTAGCCCTTCATGTGGGCTATTCCGTTTTATACAAGGTTGTTGCCGTAGATGAGTTAAACTAAACGACGAAGTTAAGTCTCATCAGGACTGCAAGAAGTCTATTTCTATTCCATATCAGTTAACGATCGCTCCCTCTTTATATTGTTGGCCATAAGTGATTTCACCACCGATCGAAATTGAAGCTGCTTGAGAGACTATGCAGGACGCAGTATCATGTGTGGGCATAAATTTGTAATGGAATCTTCATATCGACCGTTGTATCCCAGATATAACCGAAACTAATCAGAGAATCTCAGCACGCTAGTACATACGTTCCACTATCATATTGTCATCATTGAAGGACAGCTTAGTCATCCAACAGTTGGACGAGGAAATCAGTTTTGTCAGTGTGGGCGTGATAAGCCATCCTGCGAAGCAATATTAAATGCCTTCTTTGAAAATTACGTAGAACTGCTTTCAGATTGCATTGGACAAGAGGTCTATTTTGAACTATGGGGGATAAAGACCACTCATGCAATTTTTAATCAAAACGACGGTGTTTTTCGGAGTGGCAACAACGTATCCGTTTTTATTGAGGTTTTCGGTCCACAAATTTACTTTGGAGTTCATGTCTTGTTTGCAAACAAACAATATTACATTTTAAAAGTATCTTTAGATACTACTGATATTATTCTCTATATTGCAGGCTGTGACAATGTCTAGCAGAAGTGATAACAATAGTAGTGTTGAACTACCTTCAGGTTGTATCGTACAAATCAATTTTGTTTGTACCGTACAAAAGACACGATAAGTATTTAAAAAATTAAATTCCGTTTCTAACGGGCAAATATGGAGAAAGTACTACATAAATGGGATGAAAACAGCGTGAAGCAAGTCGTAGGAAAATTCTGACCTCTTGAAATAACTGGGGAAGCGAATGAGAAATATTCAGTTCCGATGAGTGTGTTAAGTGATAGACGAAAAGCTTCGCATGAAAATAAAAAAGTAGCCGTGAAACTTTAAGAAATATTTGTTTCAGAGAACTTTCAGTGGTGAACACGAAACAATATTATACGATCAGTGAAACGTTCGAAGGAGACCGGATTTAGTGACACAAATGTGTTCTCTGAGATTTTTGCCTGTATAAAGTGTCTTTATTACACATCTGATAAATGAAAGATAAAAGGTTAAACAGGCACTTTGATGTAGGCTTATTATGTCATAACCTTTAACTTAAACAGTATGTTACGAAGTTTTGAGTTTCGTAATCGTATTAAGTATGTATCGTAGCATTTGTAGGGTGGAGAATGTTCCAGTGCATACTTCTGAAAAACTGTAGTTTCGGAAAAGGTTGAGTGTCCGATGCACCCCAATCTTCCTCTGCTCTCACATAAAAAATTACTCAAATATGCTCTAGACATTAACATTTTCATCTGGGACGCATTGTCCCAGAAATAACTTCAAAATAGCTCCAGCCTCCACGTTCTGAACAACGTTTCTGAGAGGTATACTAATGGGGGAAGACAAGTACCTTTACTCCATATCCCTCCCCTAACGTACCGAATTGTACCGCCTGTGTCCCCCATTACTAGCTGGCCTGGTATGTGGGTGACATTAAGAGGGTTCAGTAAAGGGTCTATCCCGAGCAGCTCGTTCTACTCTCAGAAAAGAAATAACTCTTTCACGCGTCCGCCCGTCTTCTAACAGCGCGTTACAGGTAACCTGTCCGCTGCCAGTAGCTGAGTGGTCAGCGCGACAGACTGTCAATCCTCAGGGCCCGGGTTCGATTCCCGGCTGCGTCGGAGATTTTCTCCGCTCAGGAACTGGGTGTTGTGTTGTCCTAATCATCGTCATTTCATCCCCATCGACGCGCAAGTCGCCGAAGTGGCGTCAAATCGAAAGACTTGCACCAGGCGAGCTGTCTACCCGACAGGAGGCCCTCGTCACAGGCCATTATTATTATACAGGTGACCTGATTTGGTGGGCACGACGAAGTCCGACGAGGCATCCAGACGGCCGGACATACGTCTAATTTTCTGAGTAGGCTCTTGGTTTGTGTTGAGAGAACACACCTGCGCAAGGTCAGTTCTCCAGTAGACTTGGGCGGCAGTGCGAATTTGGATCGAGGAGTGAGACGTGCCAGCCTAATCCATTCAGTTGTGTGAATATCTGTGCCAAGATAACTTAGTGGCTAACGCACCTGCCTTATAAGCAGGAGACCCGGGTTCGATTCCCGGTCTTGCTCCAAATTTTCACCTGTTGCTTCAGTCTATATTCATAAAATACTGACACTTTAGTTAAGGTTACTACCCTCGTAAGTTAAAAGCCTTTATTGTAGCACAATGATAAAGTCTTGCACGAGCCGCCACTGGAGTTGGCATAGGATGTGGGGCAGTGAATGGAGAGCGTGTGGTGTGCCTCAGGACGGCGGCGGAGGAGCAGCGGAGCCTGGGCCACGGGGAGGAGGTGCCGTCGAGCACTTGGTTCGTGTCGGCGTACGGCGCCATCGTGGCGTTCGTCATCCTGCTGAGCACGGCGCGAGCGCTGGGCTTCGCCGCCATGTGCATGCGCGCCTCTCGCCGCCTGCACAACTGGATGTTCGAGCGCGTGCTGCGGTCCCCCATCCGCTTCTTCGACACCAACCCCGCCGGCCGCATCCTGAACCGCTTCTCCAAGGACATCGGCGCCATCGACGAGCTGCTGCCTTTTCCAACGCTTGACATGATACAGGTCAGTCCCATCGCCTCTGGATAGGGGCATAACGACATCGCTGATACGTCAAAGAATCGATATCTGAAATACCGATTGGTGTTGGGAGAAAGTAATCTACGAGGATAATCCCAAAAGTAAGGTCTCCTATTTTTTTATAAGTGCATAGGCCTGTTTTTCTACAGTGGTTTCCATCAGTTTACAGCTTGAATATTTAGCTATTTTTCAACATAATCACCATTTCTATAGATGCATTTTTGTAGACAGTGTGGCAGTTTTAGTATGGCCATGTCATACCAGCTCACCGCCATGCTGTTCGGGAAGTTATGAACCTCTTCCTTCACATCGTCGTCGGAGCTGAATCGCTTTCTGGCCAAATGTTCTTTTAACCTATGGAACAGGTGATAGTCACTGGGCGCCAAGCCAGGACTATAGGGTGGATGGGTGATTATGTTCCACTGAAACTGTTGCAGGAGAGCAACGGTTTGCCGAGCGATGTGTGGGCGAGCGTTCTCATGGAGAATGTGTACGCCCTTGCTCAACATTCCTCTTCTCCGCTTCTGAATTGCCCGTTTGAGTTTTTTCAGAGTCTCACAGTATCTGTCAGCTTTGTGTTCCCAGCGATTCAGCTCCGACGACGAGGTGAAAGGAAAGGTTCATAACTTTCTGAACAGCATGGCGGGGAGCTGGCATGACACGGGCATACAAAAACTGCCACAGCGTCTACAAAAATGCATCGACAGAAATGGTGATTATGTCGAAAAACAGCTAGATGTTCAAGCTTTAAACTGATGTAAACCATTGTAGAAATAAACAGGCCTATGTACTTATAAAAAATTGACCTTACTTTTGGGATTACCCTCTTGTATACTACTGTACAGGAAATAGGAGCAATAGTGAAAATTAGAAATGCTTATGATTTTGATTTTGTGCTCACATTTGTTAGTTCAAAACAAAGAAAAGTCTTCATTTTTTCTTCTATTCTAAATAATGCTTTTCTCTTTAAAAAGTTGCAATAATGGCAGGCATCTATAGCAGAAAATTCATCTAAAGTTGCATCTTGTTTGTGGTTAGTATGTTAGTACGGTTATATTAGTCTTTTACTGCTTAACATCTGTATTTCATTTTATATTCAACTTGGTTCATCTAAACATATCAGAGTCTTGAAACATCACCCTCTTCCCTTTAATCCCTTAACTTCTTAAGACAAACTTAAAAATACAGGGAAAAGCAATCAAATAGATTGCGATACTGTCGATATCAGCACCTAATTCATTGTTTACCCTCTATTACAGTCAACAAAAGAACAAAACGAATTGCAAAATGGTTTAGGCAAGATATCTGATTGGTGAGAAAAGTGGCTGCGTGGTGAGGTCCTCCATATGAGTACAAAAAAAAACACGTTAAATTTCGGTTACACGATAAATCACATTTAAAGACTGTCGATCCAAGTAAGTATCTTGCGATTACGGTTACGAACAACTTCGCTTGGAACAGCCACATAGAAAATTTTGCTAGGGAAGGTGGACCAAAGAAGGCATTCTGTTATCCGAACACATAGAGGCTATAATAGTTTTACTGGGGAGACTTCTTACACAATGCTTGTACGTCCTCTTTTGGGGTATTGGTGTACAATACGAGCTGCTCCTCAGATGGGATTGACGGAGTACATTGATGGGTTCAGAGAAGGGCGGCTCGTTTTGTACAATTCCGGTTTAGTGAGTCACGAATATGATAAGCGAAATAAGGTGGTAATCATTAAAATAATGGGGTTTTAGTTGTGTTGAGTGTGTTTTGCGAAGTTTCAATCGCCAACTTTCTTCTCTGACTGAAAATTACTTGGACTGCCACCTACATAGGGAGAAATCACCTCCGTAATAAAATAAATCAGAGCTCGTACGGAAAGATTTAGGTTTTAGTTTATCGCACGTGCTATTCGAGAATGGAACGGTCGAGAAATAGTCGGAAAGTGTTTCTATGGGCCCTCTGCAAAGCAGTTCATTGTGAATTGTAGAGTGATTGCGCAGATGTAGGTATTCAGGTATTGACATAATTTTGGGTGTTGATGTCGGTGCCAGCCAAATATGTCGAATCTGGTATTGGCGCGTTCTTACATTTGTCATATTCTAACCAATAATTCTCACTGCGTTTTGTATAACGGTACATTTCATTTCTTTGTGTTGCAGATATTCCTCTGTATGTTTGGAATCATCATCCTGGTGCTCATCTCTCAGTACATTGTGATAGTTCCTTTGGCAGTTGTGTCCGTTTTCTTCATATGGCTGTCTGTGATGTTCATATCTACAGGACGGAACGTGAAGCAGTTGGAAGGAATACGTGAGTGTTCTGCGGTATCTTGCCGTGTAATGATGTGCTTCGATTAACGACGACGGCTGCAAATAACAGAAAGTTAATTGTGATGTTTCTGCAGGACGAAGCCCGGTGTTCTCGCATCTGTCCGACACGCTGAACGGCCTAGCGACAGTGCGCTCTGCAAGAGTCCAGGAGATGGTCAAGCACGAGTTCGACGCTCACCAGGTGAGAAACAGTACCTCTCGTCACACTTTACACAGGCAGTTGGCACTGCCCTACAACGATATTCATCAGAGTTCAGAAAACAGCAGGAACTTCAAAATATTTATTTTGACGACACAGGTTGCATTACGCGAATAGGGGTTCGATCATCTGCGTCGCATCCAGATAGCGTATAAAGTGTGTCACCCGACCTGGGTACACGCAAACCCCTCTACGGCCCTGAGTGTTCAGCAGTCGTCACGCGAAACATGGAACACAGACGCCATACAGTTACTCACTCACTCGTTTATACGTTAACACGAGATCAGACTACTGTAAATTTATCATATTAGCGGTTCTGTCAATTTTAGGTGCTATCCATAAACAAACAGTATCCTGGGAGGGAGTACTAACTACCCGAAGAAACAAATTACCATAATGACATTACATAAAATAAACCCAGATTCTGATTTTGTTCGTTAAAAAATTGCACGGAAAAGCGAGAACATTGACAACTTGGATCCACCTTTCAACTGCACCCAAATTTAAATTTTTTTAAGAACGAGCTTTCGGGAGGATTAAATGCAATTACTGGTCGGCAGCTGAAACATCGATATAAATGTACAAATCATGTTGGGAATACATTTCGCAGAACAAGAACGTACTATCGAATATACAAAATAAAAACATTGGGAACCATCAGAAAAGCGAATATTGTACAAGAATTCCACTGGAAGACAGTAAAAGCTTGGACAGTAAAAGCTTGGACAGTAAAAGCTTGGACAGTAAAAGCTTGGACAGTAAAAGCTTGGACAGTAAAAGCTTGGACAGTAAAAGCTTGGACAGTAAAAGCTTGGACAGTAAAAGCTTGGACAGTAAAAGCTTGGACAGTAAAAGCTTGGACAGTAAAAGCTTGGACAGTAAAAGCTTGGACAGTAAAAGCTTGGACAGTAAAAGCTTGGACAGTAAAAGCTTGGACAGTAAAAGCTTGGACAGTAAAAGCTTGGACAGTAAAAGCTTGGACAGTAAAAGCTTGGACAGTAAAAGCTTGGACAGTAAAAGCTTGGACAGTAAAAGCTTGGACAGTAAAAGCTTGGACAGTAAAAGCTTGGACAGTAAAAGCTTGGACAGTAAAAGCTTGGACAGTAAAAGCTTGGACAGTAAAAGCTTGGACAGTAAAAGCTTGGACAGTAAAAGCTTGGACAGTAAAAGCTTGGACAGTAAAAGCTTGGACAGTAAAAGCTTGGACAGTAAAAGCTTGGACAGTAAAAGCTTGGACAGTAAAAGCTTGGACAGTAAAAGCTTGGACAGTAAAAGCTTTTTCTTTCGATTACACTCTACGTAGATGATATTACTGTAAACTGAGGAGGGAGGGGAGAGAGAGAGAGAGAGAGAGAGAGAGACAAACAAACAACGCGACGGATATTGAAAACGAATGCTTAGCACGGTGAAGTGTTGGCTGCCTACCATTTTAGGAATGCATCCATTAATCAAAGATATGGAGCCAAATTGTTTTTCTTTCTTCAAGCGTTACTCAGAATATATTGTACAAAGGAAGTCCGTTGAGTTCATTGTCGAGGGAATCCTGTTTTCTGTATTCAAATATCAACATACAATGGAGTTCGTAATTATTTCTCCACAGCTTGACGGTAATAACCAAATATAACTGCTTTGCTCTTAATCAGTATCAGAAGATCGGTGTCGACTGTTTGAAGGACATTTCATTTCGAGACACACATTTAGAACTGTTACAAGCGAGCGCAAGAAATGTGCACAAACCTATTTCGAAACTCAGAAGATGCAGCATAATTGGAGTGTTAGATACAGTAAAAGACAGCATTGACGTAGTTTAATGTACCATTAAGTAGGTTGTACAAAATGTTTCGCAATTATAGATACAAACAAAAGGAGCGAGTAGAAGGTAATGAAATAAGTAAATAACAGGTCCGGAAACCAATGGTTTCGCCGATACGAACGTATACGTAACAGCAGTAATGCCATTGTTAATGTCTAACGCACTAGTTCTTACAGTAAACAAAAAAAATGGTTCAAATGGCTCTGAGCACTATGGGACTTAACTTCTGAGGACATCAGTCCCATAGAACTTAGAACTACTTAAACCTAACTAACCTAAGGACATCACACACATCCATGCCCGAGGCAGGATTCGAACCTGCGACCATAGCGGTCACGCGGTTCCAGACTGTAGCGCCTAGAACCGCACGGCCACTCCGGCCGGCCCACAGTAAACAGAAATAGCAGTGTACATGTGTAGCATTTGAAGCGGTTGCCACTGCTCTACACCGATTTTCATGCGAAGAAATGGGTGATATCCAATTTACCTACAGGCATGGTAATGGCATTTCACGCGAGGCAGCAGGATTTAATGATGAAATGTATCGACAGAGGAGACAGCCAGACAGCAGTGTGTTAACTAGGTTCCATTAGCTCCTGCACGACACTGGTTCATTAAAAACTAAAATGGAACACGCAGGTGAGTCAAGAATAGTGTCGACAACACGAATGAAGGGGCGTGTATTAACAAGTGGATGCAATGCCGGGCACGAATACCACGAGGATTCTTGCAGCAGAATGCGTTTAGCCGTTCACCATATGACAGACATTCCAATCCATCCATACGCAATGATTCAGTTCCTCATGCGCTTGTTACTTAAAGACGACGCATGCTTTACCGGAGACGGTATTGTGAACGCACACAACCCACTCGTTTTGGCTTAAGAGAACCCACGTTCTACCACTGAGCGGAGAATTTCCATTAACACATGAGCAGGTGTCACTGAGCAGTTAATATACACACACATTTCCTACCTCAGCGACGTACAATTCTTGTTCCTTCATCTCCTGCAACAGGTAATACCCTATTTGGATGATGCTTGTGGTGAAAGGAAATGAAAGTCATTCCTACATCGTGGTGCACCAAGAGATGTTAATGTTGCTGTTCGAGAATACAAGCAACAATCTTCGATAAGGTTATCTGTCGTGTTTCGCTAATACCGTCGCCTCCCAGGTCCTCTGACTTCAGCTTGTTTAATTTTTTGGTGTGGTGATATTTAAAAGCTTTGGTGTATTGCAGTCATACTGCTAGTGTCGATGAACTCAGAGAACGCATTATAGATGATTGGTAATGCTTTCAGAACACGCCTGGGATTTTTGAACGTGGATGGTTGTCAATGAGCATGCATGCCGAAGGCTGCCTTCACATGAGCAGTGGCCTTGCGGGACATTTGTTGTTGTAATGTATTTGTGCTAGTTTGTAGTCTCGATCCTCGAGGACTGTGTGTTCTACTCAGTCGTAATACGTCAAAACGGAGAAACCATTGATTTCAGGACCTGGGTTAATTACTACTTTTGCATGAGTCATTGTTCTCTACCGACTCCTTTTGTTTATATCTGTAATAGTCACACACCCTGTACACTCAGATAAAATATTACCACCCCCTGCTTAACGGCGTGCTGTTCCACCTTAGCAAAGCAGTACAGCAGCGATTCTTTGTGACATGGATTCGACGAGTCCTCCGTAGGTTTCCGTCAAGTTACGGGCCAGCTGCTTCTCGACTAGGAGCTGCCGCCGGTAGCATCTCCGATGTGTTCCATCGGACATGAATCAGTCGAATTTGGTGACGAACATCAATCTGAATTCTCAAAGATACTCCTCAAACCACTGTAGCAAGAGTCTGACTTTATTACACCAACAGTTATCCTGCTGGAAGATGCCGTCGCCGTTGGAGAATGCATGTAATCCGCAACAGTGTTAAAGTAATACACAGATATTATCTGGCCTTGTGTTGCTACTGCAGGTCCCACGAAAATACAGCTGAATGATATCCATGGTGTAATTCTGACTGCACCAGTGGGGCAATAAGTTTCGAACAACCTTTCGCTTGGTTATTAAGGAAGGAACGTGATTCATCTAATCAGACGATATATTTGCATTGGTCCACAGTCAAGTCTCGATGCTCATTGCAATCATAACTAACGATATCTTTGGGTTAACATGGGAACACGTAGGGGTTGTCTGCTGCAGAGCCCCAGTTACATCAGTGTCCTCCGTAAAACTTAGGCCTGCCCCAGCAATACACTGTGCCGTCGTATGCCACATTTCGCCACCGATCCTGCTTCACAGAGAGGGTAAGCCTCCAACCTCCCACGTTGTGTGATGCGTTGATGTCCAATCCCCTGTCGGTTACTCGTGGTCCTTCAGCAACTTCCCTTGGATTCTCCCAACAGTTGTGTTCTCCCCCAGTTGCACGCGAACATTGACCCCCCCCCCCCCCCCCCATATGTTTCCGACATGATCGTTCCCAGGGACCAGGCCATAACAATCTGCCCTTCGCAATGAAACCTTCGATGATTTCTTACCGGATATTTTATTTTCTGACGAAGATGGAAAGAGAGAATAGTTTTCAGAAACATCGCGCTCACTCTGCGATCTTATGCAGCAAAAAAGCGAAGATTTTATTGTATTGGCAGGCTGATAGCGCTTTCATCGTTTCATCGGCATCTCTAGACATACTTCCCATTCGTCTCTGCTACGCTAGTACATGAGCATTTCAATTACCGCGCCATGTGCCTGCAACGCCATCAAGGGGCATACAGTCCGCTGGGGCAGTGATCATAGTGCTTTGCCACGTCAGTGACAGTATTGCTCCAACAAATTAAACTACTCGCAGCCTTTAGTTCCAGTTTACGTTTTTGGGAGGCTTCTCCTCGTTGTCAGGCAAATGCCGAAACTGGAAATGGCCTCCCAAATTTTCCACAGTGGAAAGAAAGTTACTTGCTTTACAGATACATGAGTTTTGGCCGAAAGGGCTGTGTTCTATGATCGCCCCATCCTTCATGGGTAGTGAGTGAGAAGTTTTAAAAGAGTAATCGAGGTCATAAGTTCAATTTTCATTTACCTACCCTGCTTAAACTTAAGTTTCACTCCCATATAATGCCTCTGAAGACGTAATGCATCGGAATCCAATTGCTGAAATATTTACGTGCATGATCGATAAAAATGAATACATAAAAATTAATTAACGTTTATTGATAATCTGTATTATCGATGTCTAAACTATCAGTTTAATAAGCCACAGATGCAAAATACTAACACGAATTCTTTACAGACGAATGGAAAAACTAGTAGAAGCCGACCTCGAGGAAGATCAGTTTGGATTCCGTAGAAATACTGGAACACGTGAGGCAATACTGACCTTACGACTTATCTTAGAAGAAAGATTAAGGAAAGTCAAACCTACGTTTCTAGCATTTGTAGACTTAAAGAAAGCTTTTGACAATGTTGACTGGAATACTCTCTTTCAAACTCTAAAGGTGGCTGGGGTAAACTACAGGGAGCGAAAAGCTATTTACAATTTTTACAGAAACCAGATGGCAGTTATAAGAGTCGAGGGACATGAAAGGGAAGCAGTGGTTGGGAAGGGAGTAAGACAGGGTTGTAGCCTCTCCCCGATGCTATTCAATCTGTATATTGAGCAAGCAGTAAAGGAAACAAAAGAAAAATTCGGAGTAGGTATTAAAATCCATGGAGAAGAAATTAAAACTTTGAGGTTCGCCGATGACATTGTAATTCTGTCAGAGACAGCAAAGGACCTGGAAGAGCAGTTTAACGGAATGGACAGTGTCTTGAAAGGAGGATATAAGATGAACATCAACAAAAGCAAAACGAGGATAATGGAATGTAGTCGAATTAAGTCCGGTGATGTTGAGGGTATTAGATTAGGAAATGAGACACTTAAAGTAGTAAAGGAGTTTTGCTATTTGGGGAGCAAAATAACTGATGATGGTCGAAGTAGAGAGGATATAAAATGTAGACTGGCAATGGCAAGGAAAGCGTTTCTGAAGAAGAGAAATTTGTTAACATCGAGTATAGATTTAAGTGTCAGGAAGTCATTTCTGAAAGTATTTGTATGGAATGTTGCCATGTATGGAAGTGAAACATGGCCGGTAAATAGTTTGGACAAGAAGAGAAGAGAAGCTTTCGAAATGTGGTGTTACAGAAGAATGCTGAAGATTAGATGGGTAGATCACATAACTAATGAAGTATTGAATAGGATTGGGGAGAAGAGAAGTTTGTGGCACAACTTGACCAGAAGAAGGGATCGGTTGGTAGGACATGTTCTCAGGCAGCAAGGGATCACCAATTTAGTATTGGAGGGCAGCGTGGAGGGTAAAAATCGTAGGGGGAGACCAAGAGATGAATACACTAAGCAGATTCAGAAGGATGTAGGTTGCAGTAGGTACTGGGAGATGAAGCTTGCACAGGATAGAGTAGCATGGAGAGCTGCATCAAACCAGTCTCAGGACTGAAGACGACGACAACAACAACAACAACAAGAAGTCTGCGTGGATAAACAAAATGCTAACCGCATCGATGGTTATTGATACTGCTGACCAACTTTAGCCAGTTCGGCAATCCGAATATCTTGCGTAATTGTTAAACCAGGCCTGAAGTATTTTAGTCTTCTGAATTCAGTACACCCCGCTTTTATTGGTTGACATTAAAAAAAGCAGTTACGTTATTTAGTTGAAATTCCTGCTCTTAAGCTTTATAAAATCAAAAATAAATTTCTAGTGTGGGAATACATTTTTTTTTACACACGGTCTCACCACAAAGATTTTTCTGCACCATAAAAAAGCAACCTAAGCTTTATAGATCGTAAATTTTCATTTACTTTCTCTCGCTGTTAATTTCGAGCGCATCTTTAATTTTACTGATCCAGTATCAATAATATGTTACCTCCCAAGAACATCAAAGTGTTCACCCAGCCACCACATAGTGTTAATTGTGTGAGCACAGCAGCCATATCAGAAACTGTACATGATAGGTAATTAGTGGCCATAGATGTCTTCGTGAATGTACTTCGCAGACGGCACGGAAGTTAGGGTTTCGGCCACAGGACAGTAGGATCCTTCTAGGCGATTGTAGCACGAAGTTAACGATGGAAGCAGAATTTCGCTGAAACTGTACTTTGAGAGATTCTAAGAATCCAGCACGCTCCTTTAATGCAGTAATAAATATCGACTACCACGTCATGTAATTTAGAGAAATACCGACACTGTCCTTTAACTCTCAACCACAAAGTAATGGTTGCTGCAGATATTTGCTAATATACCCACGGATATTTTCATCTGTGTAGACTTCCACATACAAAGCAATTAAGGCTGCAGGTACACCTGCCCCATCCATCGATAAAAACGTTTTCATACTAGTTTATCACTCCCCCTCTGGTCACTTCGTCTGTCGCAGTTCCCTGTGCTTACATATGGAGAATGCGGCCGTGTGGAATAACCACTTTCCTGAACGCAGATCTGACGGATTTTCTTAGCGTTGATGGTCTGGCACTTTTGTCATGGCTACCTGCAGGACAAAGGAGAAAAGAATGGGCATTTCGGGACCGTCTCAGGGTCTGCAGGTAGACGGTCCGCACTCGCGCACACGTGCGCGCGCCCATTTCCAACCACCGTCACACACACACACACACACACACACACACACACACACACTCAATTTCATATCCGTACCCTATCGTATGAACCAGAATTTCCAATTGTTCAATTATTATTAGTTTTATCATTACTACATGAGATGTAGGACGGAGGCTGTAATATTGTCCTTTCATTAGTTTTCAAATGTGGGCTACCGATATTTTTTGACGAAGACCCTCTGCAATGGACAACGTCCTGGTTGTTACATCTGCCACTGTGCTTCGTTGCGTATTTCTGGGCTACTTCCGCGGTGACTAAACCTGCAAATAATTGTTCTTGTCTTTCTATTTTCTGTATTCCATCACTCCACCTTGATGAGAATGCTAAAGAACTAGTCGAAGGAACATTGTACAGAATTCTTTCGTCTGTGAAGTAAAATTCCTTGCGGTGCTTCCAATAAAAGTAAATTATCACGTGCTTTGGCTGCGGCTACATTTATTCATCGGTCGGAAAAGAAACAGGTTCTTTGAGTATGTAGCTCATGTCAATAACTGATTGCTATTCGCGCAGTCAAACATCATCCAATCTTTCCGTCTATTTACGCGCGTTACATCATGTTTTATGCACACTCCAAGAAAATGAAAAAAGACACACGGGAAGGAATTAGCAGAACACGACGGAAACAGGTAATGTGATAAACATGTACAGACGAACAAATGACTATAATTTCAGAAAAATTGCATAATTTATTAAAGAGAGAGAGATCCACAAATTTAGCAAGTCAGTAACACATCGGTCCACCTCTGGCCCTTATGCAAGCAGTTAAACTTGGCTTTGATAGTTGTTGGATGACTTACTGAGGGATATTGTTCAAATTCTGTCCAGCTGGCGCTTTAGATCGTCAAAAACCAGAGATATTTTTTTTTGTCCATCCTTTTAGCAGGAGATCTCTGGGACGACGGCTTTTTAATAGCGTGACAAGTAGATAAAAATACCTACAGCCGTCCTGATTGTATTTTATTTTGTCGCTACCAGTTTCAACGCTTCAGTGCGTCATCGTCAGGCTGTTTTTGAATCGATACAGGTTGATATGATCCCCCATGCAGACCACATCCGTTGCCAGCATTACTGGATGCGCAGATGAATTCAACACTCCAACAATCAACTGAGTTGGCAGTTGATTGGAGTGCTGACACATTATCTGCTGGCAACAGATGTGGTATGAATGGGGATCATATCAACCTGTATCGCACCAAAAACAGCCTGAAGATGACGCACTGAAGTGTTGAAACTAGTAGCGACAAAATAAAATAAAATCATAAGGACAGCCGTAGGTGGCGTTATTTACTTGTCACGAAAATCCAGAGATGGTTGGGCCCTGCCCATAATGGTCCAAACGTTCTCAGCTGGGGAGAGATCCAGCAGCCTCGCTGACAAAGGCAGGGAATACAAGCAGTAGAAACACCCGCCGTGTGCTTGCGGGAATTATCTTGCTAATACGTAAGCCTAGGATGGCTCGCTATGAAGGGCAACGAAACGGGACATAGAACATCGTCGACGTACTGCTTTCCTGTATGTGTGCCACGGAAGACAGCCAAGGGGGGTCATACGAAATCACACCTCAGAGCATGTCTCCTGGTTGGCAGGCCATAGGGTTAGGGACAGTCAGATCCAGTATGTCCCCAGACTGTAATCTCATTGACTGGAGTATAATTGTCTTCAGAGATGAGTCCCTCTTCGCATTGAGCCCTGACGACCAGCGAAGACGAGTCTGGAGGCGCCTCGGACAGTGGTGGAATACCAACATGACTGTCGTCCGCCATACAGCCCGACAAACAGGATGCATTTCTGTTCATACTGGGACCACTTTCGCTGTCAGCCGCGGCACCCATCTATGGCACAGCGGTACGCCGCGGTATTCCTTGCTTCGTTTTGTTGCCCTTCATGGCAAGTCATCCGGGCATAAATTTCAGCAAGATAAAGCCCGCACACTTGGAGTTTGTACTGCTTGTCTCTGTGCTTGCCTCACCCTACCTTGGCTAGCAAGGTCGCTGGATCTCTCCCCAGTTGAGAACATTCAGATCATTATGGGCAGGGCCCTCCAACCAGCTCAGGATTTTGATGATCTAACGCGCCAATTGGACTAAATTTGGCACTATACCCTCAGGAGAGGCACCTAACAACTCTTATCAATACAAAGCTGAATAGCTGCTTGCGTGAGAGTCAGAGGTCGACAAACTCGTTATTGGCCTTCTCAATCTGTGAAGCTCTTCCTCTTGAATAAATGTTTTTTCCTGAAATTGTAGTCCTTTGTTTACCTGTACATGTATATCACCGACTTCCGTCCCATTCGAATAATTTCTTCGAAGTGTGTCGTTCCCTTGTGTCTTGTGTTACTGTATTTAGTCAGATGTCAATCACTGAAGTGGGCATCAATCACCTGCAGGTCGGTCTTTATTTCATATTAACCGTCTTAATGTTGTTGCCCTCCTGTGCGCCAGTACGTCGTCAGCGGACAGACTCGTAGCAGACGCTGTCAGCCAGCTCATTTGTATAGATTTATTATCGGTCTTCTGGAAGTCTAAAAACATGGCACCGCCTGGAGATGCGCTATCTACATCCTTCTGGATCTCAAGAACGAAAAGAGAAAACAGGATTTCACACTGCAGAAAACATATTCATTCCCATACAGGAATTGTACTATCTACTGAGAAAGGCTATATATATATATATATATAAACTTCGTTAAGAAACGTTTTATAACAAAGTGGTAATAATGTATACCCTTTCTTTTTCCTTTAATTGTATGGAACATTAACTGCTGCTAAGGCACAACAAAAGCTATAGTAACAGTTGCAGTTGACTTGATCCAAGTGTCAGGAATTGAGTGTGTTTCATGAATTTGTACAGCTGGTGGCAAACGTAGAATACTTCAAATGCAATAGTACAGCATCGTGTTTTGTGCCCAAGAGTCTAGAGCTTTTTCTAAAAACACTACCAACCTGTTTCTTATTAATTTCCACCAGAAAACTTTACATATTTTTTTAATTAGTTTTCAGAGATTTCACATAATTTTCTGCTATTTCTTCCAGGACAGACACACGTCAGCGTGGTTCCTGTACGTGTGCTCTGGAACTGCACTGGGACTGTGGCTGGATTTACTCAGCGTCGTTTACGTCACTCTTGTCACGTTCAGCTTCCTTGTCATTAATTCTGGTAAGTAACGGCTAGCAGCAAACCTCCGAATATCTGTACTCGATTTTATTGTAGCTTTGTCAGCAAGTGTTAAGTTTGTCGCATTGTGTTCAAACCGTTCAAAGCACAGGCAGCAAAAGAATTGTACAGAATTATTCTACTCAGAGGCGACATTTCATTATCTGACGCGCCTGGTACAACAACAGAAATATTTTGTTTAAAAGGAATGTAGTTCACAGTAAAAGGTAATAACATAAGGGGGCCTTGAGATGAGAGCATGCTACTGAAACGCATCACCTCACACTTTAGTTGGAAATAGTGACTGAGTTACAAATCGTGTGACGTTTTGTATCGATAAGCTATTCGAAAATCTCGTATTTCTGAAATTATCGTTCATATCACTGACAATTACCTAATCAAGAATTTGTAAATTTAGTTTTTCCAGTCTTCTTTTCTACTCACGAAATCAGCAGTACCACTGTGCAAAATTTCTGCATTTTTCTGAGATAAACTGGCAACAAATGCGGTTACTGTGGGAGGTGAGTTAACTGTTGTCGGAGGAAACTCATGTATGTCACATATTCTGCATTCTGTTACGGAGAAGCATTGTCGAAAGTAGAAAATCAACAAGAAATGGCAGGAGCCATTAGAGCAGGGGTTGTTTACAGGAGGGAAGTAGTTAATGGCCTCCTTAAACAGCTCCCGTGCTAGCCACAATTTTTCCAGTCGTTTCACATAGAATGTTTTTAACTATTTTGCGTAAGGCGGTGCGTAACGAAGTCACTTCATTAATCAAACTAATGTGCTCCGTTTTCGAAGAGTGAATGAAACTGAAATCAGCATTCATTAAGAACGTAGCAGGCTGCTCCGTGATTAACTATTTTTCCCTTTAGGGATGCAGCGCAGGTTTACTTCCGTAGGGAAGACGGATGAATGATCAAACATGTTACTAGGTACGAAACTTCCGGACCGAGAATCGAACTCGGGACCTTTGCTTTTCGCGGGCAAGTGCTCTACCAATTGAGCTAAACGAGAACGACTCACTACCCGTCCTCACAGCAGTCTCCGCAATATTCTTTCGTCTAGAATTGGTAGTCCCGCAAGTTTTGCAGAATAACTTATGTAAAGTCTGGAAGGTAGGAGATGATGTACTGGCGATTGTAAGACTGTGAGAACGAGTCGTGAGTTGTCCTTGGGTAGCTCAGCTGAAAGAGCACTTACCAGCAAAAGGCAAAGACGAAGAGTTTGAGTCACGATCCGACACACAGTTTTAATCTGCCACGAAGCTGCCTATCAACGCACATGCCTCTGCAGAGGGGAAAATTGATTCTGGACGTTACTAGGTAGGTGTTACAATTTAGGTACACTGGACAAAAAATCAGTTATCATCACGCTAAAACGGTGTAACACCACCTCCATCTTTCATAACGGCCTCTGTTCGGCGAGGAAGTGCGTCCACGAGCTTTTTAGGTTCGCCTCACCCAGCTGAAGCTCCTCATAGATGGTAGCCCGTAGAGCTGCCAAATTGCAGAGACGTTGATTGTCACGATTCACGCGTTGTTTCAAAAAATTCCTGCCGTTTTCTATACGATGATTTCGTGAGCCAGTCGAGACGCCTGATAGCTCCCCGAACCAAGAACGAATGCGTGCAGACCTGTGAACAGGGCTGTTGTACGCCTATAAGACGGAAGTGTCTACAGCATATTCTTAATAAAGATACGGTAGAAAGTGGAATATTTGATTGCTGTGAGTGTTGAAATACCATGGTCCACACAGCCAACTAGCACGTACACACTACTTCACTGTCTGGAATTACGTCAGCAGTAGAAAATCATCTCCGCAGTTCTCCACAACTACTCAAAAATCACAGTATTCTCTTTGAACGAAGTTACTAATATCTTGAACGGTGAGCTAGTTACAGATGGTCAGTGTCACGGAAGCGGTAGATTTTATCACACTGTATTGTTATAACAGAAAGGAGGTAGATGTGAACTTGCGTTCCGTTTGCAGATTCCGTGGCCGGGTCTAACGTGGGTCTGGCGGTGTCGCAGTCTCTGCTGCTGACGGGCATGCTGCAGTACGGCGTGCTGCAGCTCAACGAGATGGTCAGCCAGGCCACCTCCATAGAGCGAGTGCTGGAGTACACGCGCCTGCCGCCAGAGCCCGCCCTCGAGTCGGAGGAAGGTGAGTTCGCTGCCAGCTTCCACGATGCAAGCCCTAAACCCGCAATGCGCAACTCATGCACAAAACCACATCTACAGGAAACCTCGAGCTTTTCTCCGATCTAAGATTCATTACAAAACTTACATGTAGATACGATCATTATGTTCACATATACTGGGTGTATATCGACCCGCCAGGGTAGCCGAGAACGCTAACGCGCTGCTTCCTGGACTCGGTTAGGCGCGCCGGCCCCGGATAGAATCCGCCCAGTGGATTAACGACGAGAGCCGGTGTGCCGGCCAGCCTGGATGTGGTTTTTAGGCGGTTTTCCACATCCCGCTAGGTGAATACCGGGCTGGTCCCCACGTTCCGCCTCAGTTACACGCGGCGCAGACATTTGAAACACGTGCGCACTATTTCACGATTTACACTAGACGCAGACAGTTGGAGTGCACTGATTCCATTCCTGGGGGGTACGGGGTGGCGGCAGGAAGGGCATCCAGCCATCCCTCACACTAACACTGCCCAATTCGTTGTAACCACGACGACCCTGCGATCGCTGCGGGACTATGGCGTAAGCAAAAGAAAGAATACTGGGTGTATATACTGATAGTATTGCAGTATGAGCATTTTCGCTGGTGTTTCAGCAGATATTTGCAATTTCGTTCTCGAATTGTACAGCTGGAATCAGCCCAAACAAATAGTGCTCATTACGTCTTTCATACAACAGCCTGTGTCAACGGAAAGCGTCGTTTTTTTCCCCTTTATAAACAAAATGACTTTTAAAGCGGGAAATTATGTGCCCATTCGATAGAACGGTTGCAGATTGGTCTTGTGCGATATTTGATTTATCGATGTGTATTAACAGGGGCCGTAAAACTCGAAGAATAACCAGTACTCCAGCAGCGACAGCACAGCCCTGGCCCAGCTGACTGCTACAGCTAAGCATGCAGTGTGCTCAGTCACTGCTGCATTGCTCTTTATTCTTCGTGTTTTACGATCCCTGTTAAAACATATCGATTAAACAAATATCGCACAATATTAATCTAGGACAGCTCTATTCAATGGACACGTAAAATTCCGCTTTAAGAAACTTCTTCGTAACGTAGGAACAAACCGACGCTTTCCGTCGACACTAGGCTTTACATGAAAGACGTAATGAGCAGTGTTCGTTTTGGCTGATTCCAGTTTACACAACGCAAAAACTAAATCGTAAAGGTCTCCTAAAACACTAGAGAAAATGAGCCTGACGACTCTCTTAGGAAAGACACTGTATAGCGTCTAATTTCGCCCTCTGACAGTTACAGGGTGACAATTATTGAACTATATGAAATATAGTGAACCATGGACCTTGCCGTTGGTGGGGAGGCTTGCGTGCCTGAACGATACAGATGGCCGTACCGTAGGTACAACCACAACGGAGGGGTATCTGTTGAGAGGCCAGACAAACGTGTGGTTCCTGAAGAGGGGCAGCAGCCTTTTCAGTAGTTGCAAGGGCAGCAGTCTGGATGATTGACTGATCTGGCCTTGTAACAACCAAAACGGCCTTGCTGTGCTGGTACTGCGAACGGCTGAAAGCAAGGGGAAACTACGGCCGTAATTTTTCCCGAGGGCTTGCTGTATGATTAAATGATGATGGCGTCCTCTTCTGTAAAATATTCCGGAGGTAAAATAGTCCCCCATTCGGATCTCCGGGTGAGGACTACTCAAGAGGATGTCGTTATTAGGAGAAAGAAAACTGGCATTCTACGGATCGGATCGTGGAATGTAAGATCCCTTAATCGGGCAGGTAGGTTAGAAAATTTAAAAAGGGAAATGGATAGGTTAAAGTTAGATATAGTGGGAATTAGTGAAGTTCGGTGGCAGGAGGAACAAGACTTCTGGTCAGGTGACTACAGGGTTATAAACACAAAGTCAAATAGGGGTAATGCAGGAGTAGGTTTAATAATGAATAGGAAAATAGGAATGCGGGTAAGCTACTACAAACAGCATACTGAACGCATTATTGTGGCCAAGATAGATACGAAGCCCATACCTACTACAGTAGTACAAGTTTATATGCCAACTAGCTCTGCAGATGACGAAGAAATTGAAGAAATGTACGATGAAATAAAAGAAATTATTCAGATAGTGAAGGGAGACGAAAATTTAATAGTCATGGGTGACTGGAATTCGAGTGTAGCAAAAGGGAGAGAAGGAAACGTAGTAGGTGAATATGGATTGGGGCTAAGAAATGAAAGAGGAAGCCGCCTGGTAGAATTTTGCACAGAGCACAACTTAATCATAGCTAACACTTGGTTTAAGAATCACGATAGAAGGTTGTATACATGGAAGAACCCTGGAGATACTAAAAGGTATCAGATAGATTATATAATGGTAAGACAGAGATTTAGGAACCAGGTTTTAAATTGTAAGACATTTCCAGGGGCAGATGTGGACTCTGACCACAATCTATTGGTTATGACCTGTAGATTAAAACTGAAGAAACTGCAAAAAGGTGGGAATTTAAGGAGATGGGACCTGGATAAACTGAAAGAACCAGAGGTTGTACAGAGTTTCAGGGAGAGCATAAGGGAACAATTGACAGGAATGGGGGAAAGAAATACAGTAGAAGAAGAATGGGTAGCTTTGAGGGATGAAGTAGTGAAGGCAGCAGAGGATCAAGTAGGTAAAAAGACCAGGGCTCTTAGAAATCCTTGGGTAACAGAAGAAATACTGAATTTAATTGATGAAAGGAGAAAATATAAAAATGCAGTAAATGAAGCAGGCAAAAAGGAATACAAACGTCTCAAAAATGAGATCGACAGGAAGTGAAAAATGGCTAAGCAGGGATGGCTAGAGGACAAATGTAAGGATGTAGAGGCTTATCTCACTAGGGGTAAGATAGATACTGCGTACAGGAAAATTAAAGAGACCTTTGGAGATAAGAGAACCACTTGTATGAACATAAAGAGCTCAGATGGAAACCCAGTTCTAAGCAAAGAAGGGAAAGCAGAAAGGTGGAAGGAGTATATAGAGGGTCTATACAAGGGCGATGTACTTCAGGACAATATTATGGAAATGGAAGAGGATGTAGATGAAGATGAAATGGGAGATACGATACTGCGTGAAGAGTTTGACAGAGCACTGAAAGACCTGAGCCGAAACAAGGCCCCCGGAATAGACAACATTCCATTGGAACTACTGACTGCCTTGGGAGAGCCAGTCCTGACAAAACTCTACCATCTGGTGAGCAAAATGTATGAAACAGGCGAAACACCCTCTGACTTCAAGAAGAATATAATAATTCCAATACCAAAGAATGCAGGTGTTGACAGATGTGAAAATTACCGAACAAACAGTTTAATAAGCCACAGCTGCAAAATACTAACACGAATTCTTTACAGACGAATGGAAAAACTAGTAGAAGCCGACCTCGGGGAAGATCAGTTTGGATTCCGTAGAAATACTGGAACACGTAAGGCAATACTGACCTTACGACTTATCTTAGAAGAAAGATTAAGGAAAGGCAAACCTACGTTTCTAGCATTTGTAGACTTAGAGAAAGCTTTTGACAATGTTGACTGGAATACTCTCTTTCATATTCTAAAGGTGGCAGGGGTAAAATACAGGGAGCGAAAGGCTATTTACAATTTGTACAGAAACCAGATGGCAGTTATAAGAGTCGAGGGGCACGAAAGGGATGCAGTGGTTGGGAAGGGAGTGAGACAGGGTTGTAGCCTACCCCCGATGTTATTCAATCTGTATACTGAGCAAGCAGTAAAGGAAACAAAAGAAAAATTCGGAGTAGGTATTAAAATCCATGGAGAAGAAATTAAAACTTTGAGGTTCGCCGATGACATTGTAATTCTGTCAGAGACAGCAAAGGACTTGGAAGAGCAGTTGAACGGAATGGATGGTGTCTTGAAGGGAGGATATAAGATGAACATCAACAAAAGCAAAACGAGGATAATGGAATGTAGTCGAATTAAGTCGGGTGATGCTGAGGGAATTAGATTAGGAAATGAGACACTTAAAGTAGTAAAGGAATTTTGCTATTTGGGGAGCAAAATAACTGATGGTCGAAGTAGAGACGTAGGGGGAGACCAAGAGATGAATACACTAAGCAGATTCAGAAGGATGTGGGTTGCAGTAAGTACTGGGAGATGAAGAGGCTTGCACAGGATAGAGTAGCATGGAGAGCTGCATCAAACCAGTCTCAGGACTGAAGACCACAACAACAACAACAACAACATGAAATAAAATCGTCATAACTTATGGACGGTTTGCGTTAGGACGTTTATGTTGCACGTTTAGCCGCGGGGCATGATGAGAATTAGCAACGAAGCCCACTTTCATTTGGATGGGTTCATCCGTGAGCAAAGCTGCTGCATATGGGGGACTGAGAATCCGCATTTCGCGATCGAGAAGTCTCTTCACCCTAAACGGGCGACTGTGTGGTGTGCAATGTCCAATAATCAGTGCTATATTCCTTGAGGGCACGATGACTACCGAACCGTGCGTGAAGGTTTTGGAAGATGGTTTCGTCCCCATTATCCAAAGTGACCCTGATTTCGTCAAGATGTGGTTCATGCAAGACGGAGCTCGACCACATCGAAGCAGGAGTGTGTCTGAAGTCCTGGAGGAGCACTTCGGGGGCCGCATTCTGGCTCCGGGGTAGCCAGAGGCCACTGGCATGAGCCTCGATTGGCCGCTGTATTCTCCGGATCTGAAAACATTTGACTCCTTTTTGAGGAGCTATTTTAAAGATACGGTATACAACAATAACCCCAAAACCATTGCTGGGCTGAAAACAGCCATTCAGGAGGTCATCGACAACATCGATGTTCCGACGCTTCAGCGGGTCCTGCAGAATTTCGCTGTTCGTCGAATGATGGCAGGCATATCGAACATGTCATAATCTAAACCCGAATATCTGTAGTGCTGTTTACATGTTGAATAAAGTATATGCACGCCGTAGCTTATAAGTAATTAACATTTTTTTTCATATAGTTCAATAATTGTCACCCTGTACATGCACAAGGGCCGTTCGACAACTAGACTGTTATCAGTAGCTGACACCCGATCTGCATGTTTTTCAGGAGTTATAACAGTAAGAGCCCGCACTATTACGCTACATTGAACAACAGTTAAATATAACATAGATATTCCATTCGGGAGGACTATGATTCAAATCTATATATACATTTGCCGAGGATTTCTTAAATCACTCAAGGCAAAAGCAATGGTAGTTAAATCGAAAATAAAACACCTATCTCCAGTCCCATCCTTTTCCGATTCGAAGTCGTATCTCATCTCAGGTAACCTCTCCACGTACGTGACGTTAAATATTGAAATTCTGTTGTTTGAAATTAAGCATAAACAGGATGTGATACTATAGTTTCCTAAAAAGAATACTGCAAGAGTTTCAAGGTAAGGAAAGTTTACCCCACACAATTTCGTAAGCCCTAGAGTCTAAAACAAGAAATTGTTACGAAGTCTAGGTACAGATTAAAAAGGTCTTATGATTACCTGAGGCTGTTAGAATATTGACGTTGTGGATTCTGGATGAGGTTCCTCAAGGACCCAACGGCTAACAGACGCTATTTTTAACAAAGAACTGTGTATGTCTAAGATCTGTGGGTCTGTCAGAAAGGGCTGCTCTAAAGCTTTAAAATGACACTTTGTGCTATCTCCACTGCTATGAGACTGCAGTCTGTGTGTGCTTAAAGGCATCAGAAGATTTTATCCTGGAAAACTGGTCCGAATAGCGATTTATTTCTACTAAGTTTTTCTCAACAGACACTCTATGCCCACAACTAAAATGGTAACACGACTGAGAAATAGCTTTCTGTTGTCTTTCAGTTGTGGGAACATTTAAAGGAGCGAGTGCTCTTTTCTTAAACAACTAATGTAATTCTGACGTGGGGCGAAATCTGTTTATCTTGACATTGTTTCCTCTTTCCAGTTTCCTCTTTCCAGTTTCCTCTTTCCAGTTTCCTCTTTCCAGTTTCCTCTTTCCAGTTTCCTCTTTCCAGTTTCCTCTTTCCAGTTTCCTCTTTCCAGTTTCCTCTTTCCAGTTTCCTCTTTCCAGTTTCCTCTTTCCAGTTTCCTCTTTCCAGTTTCCTCTTTCCAGTTTCCTCTTTCCAGTTTCCTCTTTCCAGTTTCCTCTTTCCAGTTTCCTCTTTCCAGTTTCCTCTTTCCAGTTTCCTCTTTCCAGTTTCCTCTTTCCAGTTTCCTCTTTCCAGTTTCCTCTTTCCAGTTTCCTCTTTCCAGTTTCCTCTTTCCAGTTTCCTCTTTCCAGTTTCCTCTTTCCAGTTTCCTCTTTCCAGTTTCCTCTTTCCAGTTTCCTCTTTCCAGTTTCCTCTTTCCAGTTTCCTCTTTCCAGTTTCCTCTTTCCAGTTTCCTCTTTCCAGTTTCCTCTTTCCAGTTTCCTCTTTCCAGTTTCCTCTTTCCAGTTTCCTCTTTCCAGTTTCCTCTTTCCAGTTTCCTCTTTCCAGTTTCCTCTTTCCAGTTTCCTCTTTCCAGTTTCCTCTTTCCAGTTTCCTCTTTCCAGTTTCCTCTTTCCAGTTTCCTCTTTCCAGTTTCCTCTTTCCAGTTTCCTCTTTCCAGTTTCCTCTTTCCAGTTTCCTCTTTCCAGTTTCCTCTTTCCAGTTTCCTCTTTCCAGTTTCCTCTTTCCAGTTTCCTCTTTCCAGTTTCCTCTTTCCAGTTTCCTCTTCCGCCAATTATGATTCACCATTAGACACATAGTCATTGACTGCATTTAAAAAAACAGGCTTATATCTGTGAAGGGCAGTATTAGTTACGATGCCAACGTTGAGCAACTTCGGACGCAAAATGTGTCTTCAGTACAACCTATGGATCACATACTTACTGATGTGGAAATTAGTCCTTCGTTTCTTCTATTAAAGACCTTCATATTTTCACGAAGAATGCGAAAGATGGGTCCTAATTCAGCTGACAGGTGATTATAGATGCAAATGCATGGCCTTCTCCCAAAGTGCACCAGACTGAAGTTCTAGGGAGATGAACTGCTTAAAAAAGAAAAGCGACTACGGCTTGAATCTGGAGCCACCATTACAATCCAGGTGCATACCCGAAGAGTAAAATGGGAATGTCAATAAAATCAAGCAGCAGTTCAAAGAACATCAACTAAAATAGGCCGCAAATCAAAAACTGGTTTGAAAAACACGAGGCTTTATCAGGAATTAAAGTGTTTTTCTTGTTGTGGGTTGATTTCAGAGCGACTGATATACTGCGAGATGCCAAGTCTTTAGTCGTTCTCTGCAACAACAGTTACCGTCTTTTCCGAATTTCCCGGTCACCTTCTTGTTTTCTCTTGATGTTGCGGTCCTGCTACGCAGTGCCACGTATTTGATCGCTGATTTCTTTTCCGATCGCAGAAGGGTTATAAGAGAGCCTCCAGATTTAAACAGCTCGCTACGAAATCACAGAATACGGTTTCCGTAATTCGTCTGTATTTAAATAAGTTCTCAACTCACAACAAATGATAATTAACAAAGCTTTTCAGACATGATGTTCATATATGATGCTCCAATGCTTGACCAAACCCATAAGTTCGTACTTAACCTCAGATACCGCAACCTAGAGTCTATACAGGGTGTTACAAAAAGGTACGGCCAAACTTTCAGGAAACTTTCCTCACACACAAATAAAGAAAAGATGTTATGTGGACATGCGTCCGGAAACGTTTAATTTCCATGTTAGAGCTCATTTTAGTTTCGTCAGTATGTACTGTACTTCATCGATTCACCGCCAGTTGGCTCAATTGAAGGAAGGAAATGTTGACTTCGGTGCTTGTGTTGACATGCGACTCATTGCTCTACAGTATTAGCATCAAGCACATCAGTACGTAGCATCAACAGGTTATTGTTCATCACGAACGTGGTTTTGCAGTCAGTACAATGTTTACAAATGCGGAGTTGGCAGATGCCCATTTGATGTATGGATTAGCACGGGGCAATAGCCGTGGCGCGGTACGTTTGTATCGAGACAGATTTCCAGAACGAAGGTGTCCCGAGAGGAAGACGTTCGAAGCAATTGATCGGCGTCTTAGGGAGCACGGAACATTCCAGCCTATGACTCGCGACTGGGGAAGATCTAGAACGACGAGGACACCTGCAATGGACGAGGTAATTCTTCGTGCAGTTGACGATAACCCTAATGTCAGCGTCAGAGAAGTTGCTACTCTACAAGGTAACGCTGACCACGTCACTGTATGGAGAGTGCTACGGGAGAACCAGTTATTTCCGTACCATGTACAGCGTGTGCAGACACTATCAGCAGATGACTGGCCTCCACAGGTACACTTCTGCGAATGGTTCATCCAACAATGTGTCAATCCTCATTTCAGTGCAAATGTTCTCTTTACGAATGAGGCTTCATTCCAACGTGATCAAATTGTAAATTTTCACAATCAACATGTGTGGGCTGACGAGAATCCGCACACAATTGTGCAATCAGGTCATCAACACAGATTCTCTGTGAACGTTTGGGCAGGCACTGTTGGTGATGTCTTGATTGGGCCCCATGTTCTTCCACCTACGCTCAATGGAGCGCGTTATGATTTCATACGGGATACTCTACCTGTGCTGCTAGAATATGTGCCTTTACAAGTACGAAACAACATGTGGTTCATGCACGATGGAGCTCCTGCACATTTCAGTCGAAGTGTTCGTACGCTTCTCAACAACAGATTCGGTGACCGATGGATTGGTACAGGCGGACCAATTCCATGGCCTCCACGCTCTCCTGACCTCAACCCTCTTGACTTTCATTTATGCGGGCATTTGAAAGCTCTTGTCTACGCAACCCCGGTACCAAATGCAGAGACTCTTCGGGCCCGTATTGTGGACGGCTGTGATACAATACGCCATTCTCCAGGGCTGCATCAGCGCATCAGGGATTCCATGCGACGGAGGGTGGATGCATGTATCCTCGTTAACGGAGGACATTTTGAAGATTTCCTGTAACAAAGTGTTTGAAGTCACGCTGGTACGTTCTGTTGCTGTGTGTTTCCATTCCATGATTAATGTGATTTGAAGAGAAGTAATAAAATGAGCTCTAACATGGAAAGTAAGCGTTTCCGGACACATGTCCACATACCATATTTTCTTTCTTTGTGTGTGAGGAATGTTTCCTGAAAGTTTGGCCGTACCTTTTTGTAACACCCTGTATAACAATACTTATTTTTAGTGCTCGACCGTTGTCATCAGTCCCTTTCGTCTTTGGAGTCCACAGCACCCCCAAAGCACGTCTGCAAAGTTCAAGTGACCTCTGCCTGGCCAGTCCAAATTACACATCCGTCGTCGCTTTCTGCGCTGTGCCCGAATTTTTTCTTTCTGAATACCAACAAACCCAGGCACAGATGCTCTTTACGTTACTACTAATTAAAGTCACGTTTTTTCAGTCTGAAGTGTTCCATCGGTCAAGCAAAAAGAAAGAGAGACGTGTTGCTATGCTTTATAGCAAAATTTACCACTACAGTATGGTCTCACCAACGTTGGTATGTCCTTGACTTTAAACCACGGTGTAACTAGGCATTTATTCGCTTATGAGTGGCGTTCAATAAGTAATGCAACACATTTTTTTTCTGAAAGCAGGTTGGTTTTATTCAGGATTCCTGTACACCAAAGAGTGGATCCTTCATTGGGCCGGACAGATGGGACTCGGAAGGTGCGAGATCAGAGCTGAAGGGTAGATGAGGGGGAAAACAGTCCAATGAAGTTTCATGAGCCCCTCTCGTGTGCGCTAACTTGTGTGAGGTCTTGCGCTGTTATGGAGAAGCTGTTTTGCATTTTTGTGGCGACGACACGCAGAAGTCGTTTCTTCAACTTGCTGAAGGTGGCACAATGAATTGATCGTTGCACCATGAGGGAGGAATCAAACAGTATAACCATTTGAAAGTCCCAGAAGAATTTCGCATAACGTCACCGGCTGAGGGTGAGGCTTTGGACGTTTAGTTTCGAGGAGATATGTGACGCCACTCCATGGATTACCGTTTGTTTCCGGTTCGAAGTGAGGCACCCTTGTTGCTCCTGTGACGATGGGCTACTAAAAAGTCATGATTAGCTTCGTAACGCACAAGGAATTCCGCACAATGGTCCTTCGTTGCTCTTCATGGTCTTATGTGAGACAGCGAGGAACTCAGCGGGCACACATCTTTGAACACCCAAACTGGTAGACGAGCGTTCACAATGGTTCAAATGGCTCTGAGCGCTATGCGACTTATCGTCTGAGGTCATCAGTCGCCTAGAATTTAGAACTAATTAAACCTAACTAACCTAAGGACATCACACACATCCATGCCCGAGGCAGGATTCGAACCTGCGACCGTAGCGGTCGCTCGGCTCCAGACTGTTGCGCCTAGAACCGCACGGCCAGAGATGAGTGTGTCACCACTACGAACAGGGACGTCCAGCTGTGAAGCTAGGTGTTTCATTTTGACAAACTGCCTATTGGCTTGTCTCGGGTTCCTCGGTCGACGTTCATCGATTTTACTGACGTTTCACCAGGACGAGTGGCTGGCATTGTCAAAGCTTCACGCTCCATTGCCGTTGGTGAACTGGAGCCGAGCTCGCGGCTGCGGACTTCATGTACCTGGTGCGCCAACGTCCGAGGGCTTCTCCGCGGTCATTTCCGGTGCGGTTCTCCTCTTGCTACCTGTGACAGTCGTTCGCTGCAGTATGGTAAACCAGGATCCGTTTATCTTAATGCTTTCCGCTTTCTTGTTGAAACTGTTCGCGCGTTTTTGTATTTCTACAGTTTCTCTGAACAAGCGCGTGTGATAGTGCTTCTCTACAGCCAGAACTTCCGTGTCGGCGAATTTTATTGCGTGGTCCGTCTCACTCAGTGCGTGCTCTGCCACGGCCGATTTCTCCACCTGCCCCAACCTGCAATGTCGCTTATGTTCTTTGATCCTAGTGTTGATTGATCGTCCTGTCATTCCGACATAAACTTTTCCGCATGTGCATGGTATACGGTATATTCCCGACATTACAAGAGGGTTACTTTTCTCCTTTGCCGATCTAAGACACTCTTTGGTCTTCCCTGTCGGTTAGTAAAATCATTACATGAACATCGGCCGAAGACCCCGAGACAGAAGCCAACAGGCAGTTTGTCAACAAGAAGCCACTAAAGCCTTAACAATTTATGTTTCATTTTGATCCGTCGACCACCTCGAATGACTGTCCTGACGTTCGAGCATTATAAGAGTCACAGCTGTGTGCGGCCGCTCGGGACGTGGGAGATCGGGAAGGTTTGTGCGTCCTTGTCGTGATGATGAGAAATGCCTCGCCGAGCGATTAACCATCCTTTCGTTCACTGCCAGGTCTCCGTAGACATTCGGCAAGTGCCTACGAATATATGCGATTCTTTGGTTATACGTCAAAAGAACTCAGTGACAGCTCTGTTCTGAACACGTCTCCAGTACAGACGCCATTTGGAGGCTACGTATAGCGCTGCCATCTATCGGAACTTCATGAACTACAGAAGTTGAAGCGGGAATATTTCACTATGTCCGGCAGAATATTCCGCAGTTCAATCGATATGGACCAAGACAAGTCTGTCGCAACACTTATTGAACGCTACTCGTATAAATATCATTGGCAGAAGAAAAAAAGTCAGAAAAAGCTAAGTGCCGACTGGAGAAAGACCCCTCGACCAAATAGATTTGCAGTATGTAATACGCCTATCCATCGATAGGGTGTTGACAGAAAACAACCCTACATCTATAGTGAATCATATTGTCGAAATATCTAATGAACTGTATTTCGAGCGACGTGAACATTGATTATTGGTTCTACTTCGTTCTTCCTAAATGCAGTTTGTTTGGTGTGCTTAAAAATGCTTCATGGGATTACTAATTCGCTGTGGGACAGTACACCATCTGATCAGAAGTATCTGGCCGTGTCTATATAATATAGATCTGACGACTAGATGTCAAGAGAGGCAGACCCGCCAGTATAGCAGGAGTCTGAGTATCATGTCGCCCGTCGTCACTGAACTGCTGCCAGTGCCAAAGAGATGTCGTTGGCCCGGCTGGAATTCCGAGGAGCACTGTGTCGAGCAAAAGATGGGGTGGATCGCCGTCTGGCAGAGCCTGTTCCATCACTGACCCCTTTTGGCCCCCTCTTAGGACTTGGCCTGCATACTTGGACATGGAGGGAGGGTTCTTCCGACTCAGTGTAACAAACCATCTCCGGAGAGGAATGGAAGTGCCAACGTTGGCGAAGGTGATTTTAAAGTTTGATACCGAAAAGTGGAACTATTCATGGACACAGACGAAGCCAGCGATATGTGAAAGCTCACAAAAGGAGAGGGTCACATCACTATTACCAAGAAGTGCAAAGTCACAGTTTTGTGCGCCTTGCCTGGGCGACCGTAGAGGCCAAACGCGCGGCCCGCCGAACGCAGACGGGGCACATCAGCTGAAACATCCGCCGCCGCCATCTACCGCCAACAGGTTCCAGCCGCTGGCGGAACAAGAGACCGGCCACACCAATGCCCACAACTCCAGCTAAACGAGAATCAGCTAGGCGCAGCCACCCATCACTTGTCAACAGGGATATATGGCGGGGCGCACGTAAGACCATTTCCAGTCATCCTAGAAGTGAAAGATGGCTACTAAGGCTTCTTGCAGCTTCTCAGACGGTGGACGACAGTAGTATGTACTGTGAGGCCTGCGGAAAAATGCCTTGCAAGCGTCCATTTCGCCAGCTGCGATGACAGGAACCTCAATGCTCTTTCCCCAAGGCATGTGTGAAGTGCGTTGTCGATCACGTGAGCTCTTAATATCCGCACCTGAAGTTTCAACTGCAGGGGTACAAAAACATGAGTAATTAAACTCTGGAAGGATCACACTGTGCGTTCAGCATTTGGCTGAAATCGGAAATGTGTCACGTTGACGACGTCGCTCGCCTGATGGGTATTGCCATTTCACCACCAAAATTTATGTTAGTGTTCTTAAGGACTGGACCGCAGCTAAATATTTGTGACAAATGGGACTGTAAATAAGATCGCTGCTCGTTTCATTCGCAGCAATTTAAACTGTGCTCTTAAGCTCGTGCCTCGGAAATCGCAACATATTCTCAAAGCGGTCAAATAATTGTGATAAAGAACATAAATGTAACTGCTGCTTGTTTCACTTGCAGAAATTTCATTTTTCGTTTTTAAATCGCGCTGAAGTCCCGAAGTCTAAGAAACTGATTACTGGCAACTCCATCTTATATGTAAATAACATCGAATATTGCACAACATAATTCTGTTACATGTGTTACAAATCCGATAGAAAACAATAGCATGTATCAGGACCTGAACCTACTTCCTTCAACACACTAACTGCACACATCTGACCTCTTGGCCACGCTAAAGACATGCTGCCTGGAAAGTCATTACTGTTCATCTTATCTCCTAAGGCCATTCACAGCCAGTGTGTCATTCACTAACATAAAAATTACAACAAATCTTATCGAGAGTGACTTCTTTATGGTAAGTATACAATTCACCATTCCCGTGAAACGGCCTACTGCCATAACACCAAGTTATAATAAGGAAACAACAAAATACGATGAATTCAATACGGCGTTTCAAAAGTAGCGAGTGAGGGTCGTCGCGCAACAGATTTCAGTTTTCAGCCACACGCTGTGGCACTCCCTAACTTCAGTTGCTCGTGCAGAAACGGCAACAGCTTCGCAAGCTACCGTGGCTGCTAAACTACCCAGGCTGCGGAATCTCGCCTACGTGGCTTACCTCTGAGAGAAAAGACCGACTGCTGACTGCAACGTCCGACGTCCGCGCCTTGGCGTACAGTCGGCGGAAGGACCGGACAACACCGCTGGGCACTGACAGAAGTCATGTGTTGCAAGTTTTCTGTTATCAAGAATTCCTGTTTTTGTGCAGTAGTGATCTCTGTGCTGGTAGTCCTTTTTTTCCATTAGCCCCTATCTTATGAATGAATTACCGGAACGCTGGGTCGGTTCATGATGGAAGTTAGATCTGCGTAAACTCTGCCAAGAAGACTGCCATCTTAATTATTCAAATTATAACTGAAGATACTAATAAATGCCTATGGTGAGACTATACCCTGTATTACAGTGTCCACTGAGTTATTCTTAGATTGGAACATTATTTATTCCGGGATTGAAATTTTGTAGCATGGTTCACATTTGGAATTAATGGAGTGGCGATATTGAAAACGTACACTCGGTGAGCAGTTTATTTGTATTATTCCTCCTAACAATTTCGAAACATTTGTCCCCTCCAAACATTACCTGACTTGCACAAACAAACTAGCATTTCAGTACATGCTGCTTTGTACCAGCCACTCAAAGGAGGACGCGTCATTTCATTTAACTTAATGAATAGAGGTAGATTCTAAACAAGCCGGAGGAGCAGCGAGTCGTCTACTTCTCTCTCTCTCTCTCTCTCTCTCTCTCTCTCTCTCTCTCTCTCTCTCTCTCTCTCTCTCTCTCTCTGTGTGTGTGTGTGTGTGTGTGTGTGTGTGTGTGTGTGTGTGTCCACCCGCACCCCAAGCAGGTGGCTCAACTGCAAACAAAGATAGTGGCTTTCTCTCTGTAAATGTTGCTATAACACAACCACATTTCCCTGTTAATTATTGACTTAATCTTATATACAAGTGTGTGTGGGCGCATGGACTCACCAGTAAAATTCGCATTATTGTTTAGCTCTGCCGCTGAGTTGATATCCTTAGACAGCAATCATTGTCCACTCCTCTAGGAAGTGCGTATTTAAGGAGTGAGGGTTTGTGAGAGTTTAACATCCAGACGCACAAATGACTGCAACAGAATCATGTGACCATTTCCAAACTGAGAACTTTGACGGTTTTTATTACTATACAAAGAAGTATGGCAGAGACTATGATGTAGTTCATGAAACGTGGCTTCATTCGTGTAGCGTGGCTTCAGCAGTTCGAAACTCAGTGTATGAAGAAACGCTGCGAATTTACGTTGGTGAAAGGACGTGGTCCGAAGGTGGTGTGAAAGTATACTTAACGTGAAGAATGGATGGCTACAATATTTTGTAAGTTTCATGAGGTGATATTTTTAAACTACCAGAAGTGTGAAAGTCTATATTCTGTATCTTTATTGGACGGATTTATCATCATTTTAAAATAGTCTCATGTGACTAAATAGTCCCGTTAGCTAGGAAGCTGTATCGCTACGAGGTGGTGTATAGTCATCCCTGTTACTCAGATATATTCCATTGCTACAACTACCTGTTCAGTTTCCAGTAATGGTTCTGTGGTAGTGAAAAAGTCCAATACCATCTTGGGTAATTTTTTTTCTTTTTTCTTTTTTCTTTTTGCAAGTCATATTTCCTTGTAATATGCACATAATTATTGGCCAAAAAAGTTTAAGGTACAAAAACACTGGTGCGAAACTGCATTTTACCAAGGAGCACATCTTGGAAGGAGTCTGTGACTATGGGCGGTACTTCGAAAATGAGGAAAGTAAACAGAGGGGCGAATCATCCAACCCTCAGTCGTGCAACTCATGCTGAAGTAGAGTAAGACTGCATGTCTGACAGCTGATTCATTTGAGCTGCAATTTACATACTGCCAACGGGCATAAAAGGAAGCTTTTTTCTCCGACGAAACTGAGATTACGGAGCAGGAAGACTTTCTCAGGAGCCGAATAATGGAAGTAGTAGTCAGCGTTGGTCCATTTAAGAAGAATTCTGGGAATTAGGAAACTGAAGCCCCCCCCACCACAAAAGTGAGCTGTTTGTCCTAAAAATTGCACCGGCTCTTCCGGTACAGGAAGCAAACGATCAGTGAAGACCAACATGTGAAGTATTTAAAGACGCTATACAGTGGCCAATTCACAAGACGATTTGATCGATTTGATGCTCTACGTCGTAGTAGAGTTGTAATGGTGAATTTTTTCTGTATATTGCCGGCCGAAGTGGCCGTGCGGTTAAAGGCGCTGCAGTCTGGAACCGCAAGACCGCTACGGTCGCAGGTTCGAATCCTGCCTCGGGCATGGATGTTTGTGATGTCCTTAGGTTAGTTAGGTTTAACTAGTTCTAAGTTCTAGGGGCTAATGACCTCAGCAGTTGAGTCCCATAGTGCTCAGAGCCATTTGAACCATTTTTTTCTCTGTATATTCTAAAAGTGTAATTGTGAAATAAATGCTAATGCCTCTCTGTTTCTATCCAGGGAAGGAACCACCAAAGGAATGGCCGTCCAAAGGCGAGATAGTCTTCAAGGACGTCTCGCTGCGATACGGCGAGATCGCTCCACCTGTGCTCAAAGCAGTCAACTTCATTATTGCGCCAACACACAAGGTAATATTTGTTTATCTATATGCATTTGTTGTTTTACGAGAAAACCATCTTGTTATATCTATTTAGGCCTGTGAACTTGTAACCTATATAAGTAAACTGAAGACGATTATATTTAATCTGCAGCATGTGGGGAATATTTGAAAATTACAACAAACATTGAACTGATAAATGAACCATGTCATACCCTAAATAATGAAATCGGCAGTCAGAATAAAATAACTTAATACCTAGTTGTACTAGCACATTAAAGAAAACATTAATGAATTTAGAGTATGTATAGCTAAGTCCTACCACTTTTTAATTTCCTGTGCCAACTTCACTCTCTGGATCACGTGTGTTGTGGGTATTCCTTGGAAGTTTACAGCGACAGGAACTGTTAGAGAGACAGATAAGTCTGAGTCGCCTATAGAAAATTTTTAGGGGACTGTTGTAATTAAGTGTGATCCTTCCAGAGTTTAATTACTCATGTGACCATTTCCAAACTGAGAACTTTCACGGTTTTTATTACTATACAAAGAAGTATGCCAGAGACTGTGATGTAATTCATGAAACGTGGCTTCATTCGTGTAACGTGGTTTCAGCAGTTCGAAACTCAGCGTATGAAGGAATGCTGCGAATTTACGTTGGTGAAAGGACATGGTCCGAAGGTGGTGTGAAAGTATACAGTGTATAAGTGGGAAATCCCGACATGTGTAGAGTTTTGTCTCATCTCACACCTTTCCTCATTTAAATAGGAAAATACCTATCTTAACTTGAAAATACCACTCAAATAGAACAGTATGGGGTGAGACGTAGATCTGATTGGAGTAATAAAATATGTGGAAGCTACAGTTGTCAAACGACGTAATGTTCGAAGAAAAAATCTGCACTCTAGATTGATCTCAGGGATTTAACACGCAGTGCAAACTGGGGAAAGCTCACCTCTCGACAAAAACACAAGAGTTGCAGTTGTCACCTTCAGCCATACTGCTGTCGGAACATTTCAGATGAAGGCAGGACTCGAAGTTCAACTGGCGCTTTACACATCGTTCAGACGCTTGCAGCTGACGATTAGAGCCGCAAACCACAACAGGTACCGCTGACACAGGGCGCAAGGAAAAGAGCCCTGACGACTACTGTCTGAAACGCGGTATTTTCTTTCATGCATATAAATATTCTGTAAAATATGGTGGAAGATGCGAAAAGAATTATTTCAGAAGATCTATGACATGACTCACAGGAAACTATATCTTTCTCTTCTGATGACTGCAAGAGTCCTCATACTTAATGAATCGTTATGTCCCGAGGTCGCTATCGCTCTGGGAGAATACTTCTACAAGTAGGCCTCTCACAACTAAACACCACTTGAGAATATAGCAATTACTCCTTCAACAGAGATCTAATGTAACTTTATGTCCGAAAGAATAGATACCATTGGTGATCTAACACCTCTCTAAGAATGAAATCACAATGAAATCAAGTCCGTTAGCTGCTTACAGGCGTTGATAAATATCAACGGGAAATGAGTGCCCCCACCACGACTCTAACCCGGGATGTCCTGCTTACATGGCAGGCGCTCTAACCGACTGAGCCATCAAGGTATAGTGCGACTGCAGGGACTTACCTCTGACACCTTCCCCCCTCCGTCAGGCCCACATTTCCAACGTACTGTCCACACACTACATTTGTAGTGCCCCTGCCCCCCGCCCCCCCCCCCCCCCCCCACCCCCTGTAACCATTACTCGCGGTGCGGCAGTCAATCTACCGATTCCCGTAAGAGTTTGAGCAATGTGATTGCATCCGCACTTCATATAGGTAAGGCTTACCGGTCAATGATTTTCTTCAGTGCGGATGCACTCACATTGCTCAAACTCTTACGGGAATCGGTAGAGTGACTGCCGCGCCGCGAGTAATGGTTACAGGGGGGCAGGGGCACTACAAATGTAGTGTGTGGACAGTACGTTGGAAATGTGGCTCTCGGGGGAGGGGCAGGGGGTGAGGGTGGGGTGCCAGAGATAAGTCCCTGCAGTCGCACTATCCTCTGTGTCCTCGGTGGCTCATTCGTATAGAGCGTGTGCCATGTAAGCAGGAGATCCAAGGTTCGAGTTCCGGTCGGGGCACACATTTTCAACTGTCCTTGTCGATATATATCAACGCCTGTGTAATCAGCTAATGGTCTGGATTACATTACATTGTAATTTCATTCTCTAACAGTTACTCGTCATACTGAAGAAGTAAAATGTTGGAAATTCCAGTGAAACATTTTTCTCTTTTAAGTTTTCCTAACTAGTTTTAATCTGGTGTTAAATAGGTAAACTGATCAAAGCCATCCATCGAGATACTCGGTGACCATAAAATGGCTTTGTCGGGGAGGATGACAGGAATAATACTAAATTCCTTTTTCCAATACTATTTCTCTGAGAAAGACAGTATTGCGGTTCCTCCATCCATATGCCTTGCGAACGTGAATAATGAAAGACATCAAAGTAGCTGACTGGAAGACATAAAATCTCCTAAAATCACTGAACAGAAGGGAGACGACAGGAGCTAATGGGACACGTGTACGATTCTACATGTAGTATGCGAAAGAGATTGGTCCTCTTCTAGCAGTAGCCTGCAGTAGATCGCTGGAGGTACCTAGTGATTGGAAAAATGTGTAGGTCCTCCTTGTTTCCAAGATTGCATCATCGAACAGATACACACAGCTATAGGCCTATAATATTGACGTCAGTCTTTTAAAAAATTTAGCACGTCTTTTAGTTGTGAATTATGACCGTTCCAATCACTGGCTATAGACTACTTTTTACTGATAATTTCCATGCACGTTACCGATTCATTTAATTTCAGTGTTGTGCTTACGTGGGTAGCCATGAAATTTTAATTATTCCTGAAAAGTAGTTATGTAATTATGTTTGCGGGTATTTGTCTGCAGCCCTGGTACACACAGAAATCAGTGCATTACAATACTGTATCACGGAGGTACAGAAAACAAAATGGCGCAGCTCTTTCCCAGTTCATAAACTTTCAGTTCAAATAACAACCTGCTCCAAAACGCGATAGTAAGTTTATGGGTATCAATTGTTGTAATACGTCAATATTCAAACAAGGATATGTATCCTGAATGTGTCACACATTTCATTCCTTAATCACACAATGTCCCGTAACTATGCAATGTGTAAAATGTTTGGCCACAGGTTGGCATCGTGGGCCGCACGGGTGCCGGTAAGTCGTCGCTGATCGCGGCGCTGTTCCGGCTAACGCCGGTGGAGGGCGCCGTGGTGATCGACGGCATCGACTCGTCGACCATCGGGCTGCACGACCTGCGCCGCCGCATCTCCATCATCCCACAGGAACCGGTGCTCTTCTCCGCCTCCATGAGGTTCAACCTCGACCCCTTCCAGGAGTTCGATGACGCTAAGCTGTGGGACGCGCTCGAGGAGGTAAGGACGAAGAGCTTAGCAAAGTTCGCTTAGCGCTTACAGATAGTTGGCAGAGGATGTAAACCCAACCAGGCTGAGGCAACCTACGCAGTTTGGCTCGACCAAATCGAGCTCTAGCTTCCGCAGTGTAATTTTCGTAGTTCAGCGGAGTTTCTTTCGTAAATTGCAAGTTCACATTCAGAACTACAGGTCACTATGTCTGGTAAGTATAGAAATTTACAGCGTACTTTGAGACGAAAAATTTAAAAACTTTTTAGCAGCCGAAAAGCGCGAGAATTCTCAAGTGGTTGATGAATTTACAGCAGTACTAAGGAAACAGTAACAGGTATGAAGTATCAGGGAAGAAAAGGCGGTTAGGACAGCTACAGCCCACACAGAAATCAGAAATGGTTCAAATGGCTCTAAGCACTATGGAACTTAACATCTGAGGTCATCAGGCCCCTAGAACTTAGAACTACTTAAACCTAACTAACCTAAGGACATCACACACATTCAGGCCCGAGGCAGGATTCGAACCTGTGACCGTAGCAGCAGCGCGGTTCCAGACTGAAGCGCCTAGAACCGCTCGGTACCAGTGGCCGGCCAGAAATAAGAGTAGAAGCGAGTATGAACATAGACAAAATTCCCCATTACTAGAGTACATTGATTTATTGCGTCGTCAGGGTGACAATTTGAACAATGCTCTTTGAAAGCAAAATCCCATTCTTACACAGTTACGTAATCTGTAAGGAACCTCTAGTGGCACTGAAAACTCTGCTTAATACTAGATGCTGACGACGCACCCTAGTTGAGTACAAAGGAAATAGTTGGACCAATGAAAATACTGTAGATGAATTTGAGAAGTAGTCTCACGACTAGAATTGACATTTTCCACAGACTATCGGAGTGCTGAGTTTCCCGGCCAACATTGCCTGTCTGCAGCCTGAGAAATAACCTTGTTCTCCTTGTAGGGTCAAACAAGCTCCCCGTCAACTCAATTTTTTGGTAAGTGTGCTGTAGAGTAGATACGAGCATGACAAAGGGAAAATTATGTGTTTGGATTAACTTTTAGTGCTGTAACTAACACTTGATGAGCATTGGAAACTAGCAGTCTCAGCTTCCAATCTACCTTCAAAACCCAATCTACTACTTTCACTATTCGAGTACAAATACAGCACTGAAAAACGTCTCAAACATAAAGAACAGTGCAATACATCAACAGAAGATGTTTATCTGCTCTCCTTTCTCACTGTAAAATGGCAGACAATGTCTGGAAAGCCGCAAACGTGTTGTTTCTTTTTTCATGTGTCAGAAACCAGATTCCGGTTTTCAATTTCTTCAGCATGGCTAGGTCGCGTGGGTTTTCTGCAAGCAAACCCTTCACCAAAATTCAGAGGCTGTGTGATACTGTTCTGCCTGTAGATTCTTCCCAAATGGACACGCACTAAGTTGAAACGTGAATACATAATGATCGGATACTGATACGACGTGATGTGGGCATTGTAGGTTAGAATTTTGTGTTGTCTTCACAGGCACCTACAATTTTTTTTCTTGTTTCGGTATAGTAGCTGTGCTCTCACAAAGGTCATCGTCGTCAGTAGGACACCTGTTGTTGCCAACTCGTCACTGTCATTGACTGCGATGCTACCCAAATCATGTCTCGCTAGTCTCACGTTGGCCCACACTGCGGCCATGACTTCTGCAATTGAGTTCTAGTATAATATGCATCTTTTGTCACAGTCCATTGTAAGATCAGGAATTTATTGTAGTCATACTATTTAAGTCCTAAACCAGCCCGAATAGCAGTGTGTCTTAATGCGATGCTTTTGGGATTCGAGGAGAAGAGCCTTCCCCGATGGAATCTGCTTCGCGGATTAACGAAGAGGGTTGACAAGCCACACAGCTACATGCCGTTATTAGGTGGTTTCCCGTGTGAAAATACGTGAAGGCTGGGCTTGGTATGCATGCGCCCCTCAAGTGCAGGTTCGGCGCAAGGCTGCCCAGGAAATGAGCAGAGAGAGCAGGCGCTGAGACCAGCTGTGCGAGCGGCAAGTGCTGTACACACCCCCCGCCCCCGCATCCCATCATTTCAGGGAACAAAGTTTGGGGATCCTTGTGGAGAGTTGCGCAAAAGAGGCAAAGGCTTGGAGAAATCTAGACTGTCACAGTACATATCAATAGCGTCAAGCTGTAGATCGGTGCGAATTACTTCCTGGAAGTTTTATTGTCGTCATTCAGTTGCGCTATGAATCTTAATTCCCCCCTTCCCCCGTCCCCCCCCCCCTCTCCCCCTCCCGCCACCGACATGACAGCCGCTCCATATCTATCACACGCAAACTAATAAAATAAAAGACAAACCTACATTTCTAAACTTTCTTCAACGTCGATAAGAATGTCTCATCAGCTGTGTACCTTCGTAAATTGGACGTCCCGAAAGTATTCAGCCTCTTATGATACACTAGACGTTTTGTGAACAATATTGTGTGTAAAATGATGAGACTTCTAGCATTGAGGGATTGAGGTGTGAAGACATTGTCGGTGTAACCCAACGGCGACTCGCATTGCTATTTCTGTCAAAACTAACACTCCCGTATTTCACAGTTGGAGCTTCTCTCATGTTGTCGAGCATATAACCTCGGCGCAACTGCTCTGTTCACGAGCAGGGGCGTGAACAGACGCGAGTGCTCGCGCTGTAAGCAGTGAGTTATTAAGCATTGCGGCAACGCAAACATTTCGAAAACGTTCTTACTCTGTACCATGAAAAAGAGAGAGAGAGAGAGAGAGAGAGAGAGAGAGAGAGAGAGAGAGAGAGAGAGAGAGAGAGAGAGAGAGAATCCACATCAAATCAGACTAAAAGGGGATATCGAACGTCTACAAAGAAGTAGGAAGTAGGTTACAGTACACTTGTTCGCCCACTACTTGAATACTGCTCACCGGTGTGGGATGCTTACCAGATAGGGTTGACAGAAGAGATAGAGAAGATCTAACGGAGAGCAGCGCGCTTCGTTGCAGGATCATTTAGTAATAGCGAAAGCGTTACAGAGATGACAGATAAACTCCAGTGGAAGACTCTGCAAGAGAGACGCTCAGTAGCTCGGTACGGGCTTTTGATGAAGTTCCGAGAACATACCTTTACCGAGGAGTCAAGCAGTATATCGCTCCCTCCCACGCATATCTCGCGAAGAGACCATGAGGATAAAATCAGAGAGGCATACCGACAATACGATATTGGAATAGAAGGGAGAACCGATAGAGGTACTCAAGGTACCCACCGCCACTCACCGTCAGGTGGCTTGCGGAGTATAGATGGGCACCACGAGTAAGAAAAAATTTGTTAGACCTATGAGAGAGAGTCACAGAGATGCTGTAGGAACTGATCTGACAAAAATTTATAGATAGATGCAAACTATTCCGAGAAAGCATACTTAAAAAGCTTCAAAAACCTGCGTTAACTACCGACTTTTAATGTACTACGAAGACTACTCCCTTCGAATTTACGTGAAAACTCTTAAAGGTTTCCAGACGTTCTAAGATTGTACATCTTTATTCTTCATGCCTACATATTTATTTCACAAGATAGCCACCCTGGCGACGAACACATTTCTCCCAACGAGAAACCAGTGCGCTGATAACGTCACTCTAGATTGACATTGTTGACGGACCACCACCTCACCTCTGATTGCCCCGCTTCACCATTATCAAAGTGAAAGTCCTAGAAGATGTTCAAGTTATGCAAATTGGATGGGGACAAGTCGGGACTTCATGGAGAATGATAGATGACAGTGAACCCGATGCGTCGGATTGTTGCAAATGTAGTAGCGCTCTTGTGTGGTCTGGCATCGTTATCTTGAAGGAGAAGGTGCTGCTCCTCGAATTCGAAAGTCTATTACAGCACGCCGTTTCTCGCGCGCCGACGTAGTTACGTTACACACCGACATGTTACAGGCTGCAATAGACATGAAGAATATACATGTGCCGGCCTGAGTGGCCGTGCGGTTCTAGGCGCTACAGTCTGGATCCGAGCGACAGCTACGGTCGCAGGTTCGAATCCTGCCTCGGGCATGGATATGTGTGATGTCCTTAGGTTAGATAGGTTTAAGTAGTTCTAAGTTCTAGGGGACTGATGACCTCAGAAGTTAAGTCGCATAGTGCTCAGAGCCATTTTTTTTAATAAACATGCAGAGCGTTAATAACATTCGTTTCGTATATAAAGCGTTTCGAAGTTTCAGATAAAGAATTAGAAGGCATTACTTTCCAGCACAATATCCTACGCGTGTCTCTTACAGGGATCGCGAGTACAAGATTAACTTAACTACCGCGCACGCAAAGACACTGAACATTCATTTCTCCCTTGCTACCTATGTGAATGGAACAGGAAGCAGCCCTAAAAGCTATACAACGAGAAGTATCCTCTGCCATACACTTCAGTCGTTCTCAGAAAATCAGATTTTACTTCATTCATTATCTGTTGAAGACTGTCCTCTGGCGGCTACTGCGGCTGCTGCGGCTGCCTTTTGAGAAGGGATATTTCCTATTTCTTTAGTGTCTGATATGCCGTCCTTTAATATTCAAACTTATTCTAATCCTTTGCGTTATTATTATTAGCTGTGATATGAAAGTATTCTAGTTGCTTTTTTATCAGCTTCCTGAAGGAGCTCTACGATTTTAGATATGTATTTGGGTTTTAATTGTTGTTGAGGTCATAACTCGGAAGACTCGTTTGATGCAGCTCTCCACGCTAGTGCATCCTCTTAGTTACTGGATCTACCGATATAATCTTCAAAATTCTTCTGCAGCACCACATTTCAAAAAGCTTACATTCTCTTCTTGTCTGTACTGCTTACCGTCCACATTGCACTTCCGCACAAGGCTACATTAAAGTCGAAGGTCTTTGGAAAGGATCTCCTAACACTTTTATATTTGATGTAAAACTTCTCTGCTCCAGTGCTATGTACGGCTGTGGCTTTATTTAGTGAAATATATGTAGGTCGCTTGTAATTACGTAATAAATAATCAGGTGCCGTTTGATAGCTATTTAGAAATTTAGTTTCGTTACAGGCTGGCTGAATACTCCTACCAATCGTCGCACATTGAGCTAAGAATTTGTCAAAAACCACAACTTTTTACTAATCAGCGTCTTTAACCGCGAATAACATTTTAATTGCACATTCTGCAGCGTAGCTACAGGTCTTAAACTGGTCGCCTCAACGACACCTTCACATTGATGCGCTTCTTTCACGCGTAGTGCAAATGGTATTGTTGTCACATCTTCACAAAGCATAGTGAAGACAATATTCTCACGTCACAGTTCTGAAGTAACGTAAACTGCCTCGAGGGCTACGGGAAAGTCTTTCTCTTCGGCCTTGAACTCCTTGCTTCACATTGTCCAGGAGAAAGCAGGGACTCGTGTGACGTCAGACGGACGCACACAGCGGCCGACTGTTTCTAGTCGGCCCTGGACTGACGCAGGCCCCAAGCCTGTTCAGTGATGTCCTACCTGTGGTAGCGCTTCCTGACCTTTGGCATCCCGCGCAGACGCTATCTACATCTCGTAATGTGTTTAATCTTTCTGCATTGCCACATTCTTCCAACGGCCGCACTTCGTTGTTTGACTAAATGTTCTGTTGTGCATTTATCACACAATCGCTTTGTACCTCCAGGATGTTCCCTGCCCAACGGCCGTATCACACGGAGAAAGATAGATTTGCTGCTAGTTTGCTTGACGGTTCGCGCGACATCTTCCAAGCAGAAACCTTTGCCATCTAGGTTATTCGCATGTATCGATCTTGGCTTGTTTTCGGCTGATAGCTCTGATGCTACATCTCTAGTAACTTTTTCTGTATGTTACCTACATTGGCAAATTACAAGTGCTGTCTGCATCTGACGTCAGTATCTGAAAGGCGGGCCTTTAGCTTTTCTTTGTGCCCATACTATTTCCATTCTCTCAGCATGGGCGCTAATCCTCTCTATATACAAAGCTGTTCTGATCTTCTTGGGTTTTTCTTCCTGGCTGTGTGTCCAGTCGTAAACTTTCTAGTTTTTTCTGTCTAGTATATAAAGTGGTCTCATTCCTTCTTCGTACAAGTCTTTTATTGCGCCGATACATTTTTGTTGTTTCAATTTTTATTGTTTCAATTTTAGTTTTGCTCCGTGTTGCATAGAATTTCACTACTTGTCTAGTTAACTTGATCGGTTCCAATCTCCCAAAACGTCAGCAGATTTTTAGCCTGCATTTTTCATGTCCGAGTTCAATGTTGGTGTACTTCTTATTATTTTGCATGTGCTCTTCAGTATGTTGTTCCGTCGTCAGTATAATTTGGACCTCATATTTTTCAAAATAATTTCCGTTCTTTTGGATTGCTTCAGTGTCCCTCATTCTTCTTAGGATATGGCTCGTCTGATGCAACTAAATTGAAAGCTGTTTGTATTGCACCATACGCGTTTCGCTTTTTAGTGACCTGTAATACATATTTGTTCTAGTATATAACGCGATTCAGCCGCCCCTACCGATGTCGTCCGGCCTAAAAAAAAATCGCGCGCTAGATTTTCATATTTTCTAGCTCGCTTCACGCGAACCATTAGTCCTGCAGAAAAAACGAATAGGACCTTCTTGTAGGAAGTTTAATGTAGTTAAATTCTGTACTTAAAGTTTTCGCTGGAGGCCGCGGGTTTAAAGTTATTAAAGAAAACCGTACAAAAGTGACCTTCAAACGCATTACGATCCTCCCTCCCTCCCCCCACCTAACTCGTCCCGCATTTATATTTATCAGGGTTTCTAGAATGTTGCTCATGATAGCCACCAGCGTAGTCGTCTATTTCGGTAACATTATTAATTTAAACGTGACCTTGAGAGTATTGAATGGAAAAAGACTTCCGTAAAAGTTCCGTTGAAACTAATTAAGTTGACAATTCGGTCCAAACTTCACTCTTAAAAGGACAATAGTTTCGTAGTTATAAGGCCTGGCAAATACAACGCTGTAATTATTTTAAGCTATTAAAATTCCCAAAATTGTTAGGTGATATCTACACAGACGTGAATTTTAGTTTCTATGTGCTCGACTGAAGCGATCGTAATCAGGCTAGTAGATCGAAATAATTCGTGCAGTCTCAAATTTTTGAACAGAGGTAGGAGAGAGTGACGTCAACAACATTGTAGAAATCTTTACCGGTGGGGACTGAGTGTGAGAGTGGGGGTGCGTTTGAAGGTCAGTTTTGTACCTTTTCCTCGAATAACTCGCAAACTACAGCCTTTAGCGAAAACTTATTCCGATACAAAATTTAACTACATTAAATGTTCTACAAAAAGGTCCTGTTCATTTTCTCTGTAGAACTTAAGTTTGCGAGTATCGAGCGAGACAATATAAAAATATCGCACATGCTTTCTGGAGGCCAGATATAACATTGCGGGTTGCGTTAAAGTTCGGTAGAAACAGCCGAATCACCCTTGGATCTAGCGGCAGTGTGGTCGGTGTCTTTCCAGAGGAGCGGCCGGAACTTAATTTTTTTTTTAACTAACCCTTCCACTTGTGCTGAACCGCCGATCCTGTCGCAGCAACTCAGCAACGATGTCTGCAGCAGGGGAGAGAGAGACAATCTGCAAACCAACAGGCTTCACAACAGCCTAACCTTGTACCCAATATCGACGGTCCGCCGCAGATCAAATTATAAGTTCTTTTCCCAGTTACTTGAAAAATCCATAAAGAAAAACATTAAGCTGTAGCAGATTCAACCTAGAAGATAAGGATAGACGCAGCAAAATTCACCGGTCCCTGTTTTAGACAAGTTTTACCGTAAAAACAATTTTTGACAGTTCAACAAAGTCAGTGTTTTTATATATTCGTTGTGCGGTCTGACACTCCTTGATGTCTTTGCCAGAATAAATTGAAATTCTCCTGATTTTTCCTTAAATAATTAATTGTCACTAAAGAATCAATCCTGTTCTCATTCAACGAAATATTCCACTTTAAAACTGATCCTCCCGACCACAATCGCTGATAAAGTTTCAAAACAGAATCGTAACACACTTCGCAGTATTGATTATTTTCAAAATATCAATACGTGTCGACCTCTCACCAAAAAAACTTCAGACTAGTCAACCATTGAAGATCGTCCACACTCTCGACAAAACCCTGGCAGGACCTCTCCAAGAAGTCTGAATTTTAATAAAACTTGCAATCCTCACACAAGTATATTTACGATGCATGTCGTAGCAACTGCGTCAACTGACTGTTCCAACGTCCAACTCGAAGTTTATTTTACAATTGATAACCAATTGACATTCAATTACAAACTTCGTCCTTCCACATTCAACATTGAACTTCCTTTCCTTTTTATAAAAAAACAGAAAACATATTTTAATAATGGTCAGTATGATGTTCCAACGGTTCTTTCAGCCGCCGGCTGTCGACTACGATGCAGTAGTGGTTAGCTCTCGTCGTCCGCCGCGTCTGGAGTCCCCACTGGATCGTCTTGCTGCCACGCTCGACATGAAATAACAAGTCTCCAATTAACATACTACAAATAAATATATGTAATTTCTTACCTGGCATCGCTCAAGCGGTAAAGAAACGCGATGTTTCCTGATTAGACTTTTGAAACACCACACAGCCTCATTCACTAAGATTTCTCTAAAAAAAGACTCTGTAATTCCAGGTCAGTTTTCGTCATAATAAAGAAGCATTATTGCTTCAATGGTCGCATATGGGGCTGATTTGTTCTTGTCAACTTGCCGCACGCCTTACGCTGTGTGACATCTTTGATACGAGGTCTGGCAGTCACCGCTGACCGCCAGCGTAGCTGCTCAGTCTGACATGATCTTCAAGACTGTTGTGTGAAGTAAGGTGGGTGTAAAAGGAGATATATTTTGTTTGTCGAACAGGTGGAGCTGAAACAGGCGGTGGGCAGCCTGGACGCGCAGGTGACGGAGGGCGGCGGCAACCTGAGCGTGGGGCAGCGCCAGCTGGTGTGCCTGGCGAGGGCCATCCTCAGGAACAACAAGGTGCTCGTCCTGGACGAGGCCACCGCCAACGTAGACACCGAGTGAGTACAACCCCTCACTATATGCCACCGACAACTGCTCTACACGGCTGTTTCTCAGCCTCCCCTAGACCACAGAAAAAAGTTTATTCTTATTTCTAACAGTCAGTTTAGCAAACTTTCTGAATACATTCAATTTATCAGCCACTTTACCTGACACAAAAAAAGCCAGAGTTTTGATATGTCCTCCAAACCTTGAACTAAAGCGCGATGCATACGCGTATATAGCGGTATCCTGGCTCAGGTGAACGTTTGTTACATCGGCCAAAGTAGGCTGACAGAAACGGTAGGTGCTACACCGTGCAGTACTAATCCCATATTTAAGTTTGTGGAGATGTTCACAACGGGTATTTAAAAGATAAAACTTTCATTCCATTCGTAATTGATATTGCATACAACCAGCTGGCACATACACATCAATTATTGCAATGCCTTAAGTCAACGGTAGAGGGTCACATTACCATCTGGTATCACTGCACCATCTACAGCGCTCAGAAACGACCATTGTGCTCTTTTTAAGTGAGTTACTAATACTTTGTCCAGTTAGGTTGTAATGCACTGTGACTCTTTTTATCGAGCGAGCTAATTTTCAATCTTACACTAATTAGTAATTTTGAACTTAAAAGGAGCGGTAGTTTCAGTTAGAAGCCGTACACTCCAAAACCGGTATGCCAAACAGGCAAAATCGTCGTGAGCAGTGATGTACCAGGTTGAAGATAACTGGTTGATAAAACACCAAGACCTGTTGCATGAAGAAGATCGTAACTGCCCGCTTCACATCCTCGTCAGACATCAATCGTCGACACGTCAGTGCCAGCTTGAAGGGAACGAAGATGTGGTGATGGGACGGGGGAACATCAGGACTATTGGGCGGGTGTTAATGTGTCGCCCACTTGTTACTCATAATGGATGACACTTGCCTCCCAGGTCGACCGGCGTCTTGTGTCGAATCGTGACCAGCACACCATTCCACAACAGCTGTTTTCGACACATGCTGCCCGAAACACATCTTTCATTCTCTGGCGTTTTGTCCTTCGGCAGCCAATAAAATAATGAAACACATTAGTCCAGTTTAGAGGCATCTGGTAATAATGCTGCAGCTGTTGACGTTTCGGTATTTACCGCATGCACGTACAAAAAGCGCGAATGCCACAATAATACCTTGTCTAGATGTTGGTGCTTACATACGTGCATCGGAGTCTCGATAAGTTGCGCGCACGCTGCAGGAACGCCTCGAACGGGAGCTTCTTGTTCGTCCCTTGCACTAAACTCGGCGAATTCGTATATTAGTATCTATTTGAAATGTTGCTATGGTTAAATCATGTAATTACCAAGGTCAGACACAAAGGGGGATACAGACCGAGCGAGGTGGCGCAGTTGTTAGCATACTGGACTCGGGAAGACGACGGCCCAGAGCGGCGTCCGGCCATCCAGATTTAGATTCTCTGTGATTTCCCTAAACCGTTCCAGGTAAATGCCGGGATTGTTCCTTTGAAAGATCTGGTCAGATTTCCTTCCCCACCCTTGACACAATCAGAGTTGGTGCTCCGTCTCCAATGACCTCGATGTTGACGGGACGTTAAACCCAGTTTTCCTTCCTTCCAGGGCTACAATAATGGACTTAATTCTCTATCTCTAAATAACTGGTGAAGCTTTACTGCCACGTTAGATTTTCCATTATCTAAGAGTTTATACACACTGTTGAGGGTTTTTCTTTTTTTTACACCACCCACATTAAAATACTGGCTGTCGCAGGACGGACACGCTGATCCAGAAGACGATCCGCCGCAAGTTCAAGGAGTGCACCGTGCTGACGATCGCCCACCGCCTCAACACCATCATGGACTCCGACCGCGTGCTCGTCATGGACGCTGGACAGGTCGCGGTAAGTCTGCCGAATTACACCTACCTGCTCAAGGCGGGACACCAAGTGAGTCAGGAAGAAATTTAATTTACAAACTGATTCGGGAGCCATCACTTCATCTAGGAAATATCTAGGTACCGCCAATGAAGTAAACAGTCTCTTGAAGATTGAAGAATAAAGGGGGTTCTTTGACTGTAATCAGTCTCGATCAATCGACCCAAAAGTAAGTTACTTAGATTGGCATTTTTTTCTAGCGTATTGTTAATACACAAACTTACTTACGTTGCACATGTCGAGCACATCATACACTTTGCTTTAATGAACATGTAAATAAATACGCTTAAAAATAAACAAGGATTTCGTAGTTTAATTTAGGACATCTGATCTCAAATTTAGTTGCAATACCATAGCTAGGACCAAAGTAAATGACTGGACTTGAATTCCCCTCCCAAGTACGCAGAACTTACACTCCTCGCCTTCAAGCAGTTCGCCTGATACTTAGCTAAAAAGACTCTGACACAGGCGGATCAGAACTCGAGCTTCTACGCTTAACTGCAGAGAATGAGACGCATAAACTAATGAACTGGTAACGGCAGAGAAAGGGGACGTTCCGCGCTCCAAGCAAATTTGTTTCCAAATGTATCACAAACTGTTGTCATCGAGTACTGTGGAACCTCAAATATCACAATTTTTTCGTATAACGATTTGACTTCTGGCTGCCAATCACCTGCTTCATTTCATCTCATCACGAACAGGTTTTTTTTTTCACCAGATGTTTACTAAGATGGACAGTCTGGTTGATGGTGTAGTCACTATATGGAATACTAGCTTATCTGAAAGTATTTAAATAAAAACTTTTTTACTATAACAAGTTTTAAAATGGACTAAGATGTATTAAATAAATCATCCTAGTCCCATACAGATTCGTAATCCCAAACAGATGGTTCTGAAAATTTGTGCTTGTGAATTTTAATAGCTGTGATAATACTTAACAAAATTTAAAACAAAAAACGAGGAGTGCATGCAGTGGATAACTGACGCATGAAAATTTCAGCTAAGTCGCTAACATTTTTATTGCTCTGTAAATGATACGAACTGTTGTCGCTACTCTCTAGACTATTTACTGTTAACTGTTGCATGCGTCCCACGTTTTTTGTTTCTAATTTTACAAGTATTACCATAGCTACTAAAAATTCATAACTGTAAATGTTTACTACTGTATTATGGGGGCTACAAATTTTTATGGGGCTAAAAGAAATTATTTTATACCGTGTAGTCCACTTTAAAAACGTGTTACAGTATAGGTTTTGTACTTACTTTCTGCTGTTTAGTCTTTGGGGTGTGAAATTTTCACTAGATTTCAAACGGTTTTGTGAGATTACAACAGAGACATGTGGTAAATTTAAAGTTCAGCTTCTCTTCACCTTCCACCTCCGTATGCCTTGCGAAGACTGTGAAGGTAAAAGTGAGAGAGATTCAGGCTCACTCGGAGGCTTACCAACAGACGATCTTACCAGGAAAATTCGCGCCTGGAACAGAAATGGGGGGAAATAGCAGTGGTACACGAAGTACCCTGCACCACACTCCAGACAAGGAAGAGTTAATATTTCATTGTCATCCAGTTCAAAGTTGTGTTGAACGTTTTGAATTACGTATATAGCTCATCGGGAAGTTACCTTGAAATCAGGTTGCAAGGTTTGTGCCGAAAAGACAAGTAGAGAAGAAAGCTACCTATCAAAAAAGGATGGAAGAATTTCTCACCTTTTTATCATAGAGTTGTTCCTGTGCAGCAAGGACCGGAGTACTTCAAAGAGAAAAGCTGCATTGTTTGGAAGTTCGTTCTAAACACGGATGCACTGACAGGTCATTGCACGCAGCTCACGTTCTGGGGTCCGGTATACTGCAGAAAAGACAATTGAGTCTGCATCGCCAAATCTTTGCTCGTGGCCTTAATGAGAGGGGCCAGTTGACGTAAATAAACTGTTTGTTGACTAGTACTGCAGTATGGGCACTCAGAGTTCTGAGAGGGCAAAATTCTCTGTGGAACACAATCTCTCTCTTGTAGCATCTCGTTCGAGTTAGTTAAGCATTTAGAGAAGCTCTTGTGTTGGTTAGGCAAACAAATAAACGATGAACTGTGCAGCTTTGCTTTGACTGTTCCGTTAATCACAACCAGTAATGGCCCCAGATCAACGAACATTACTATTTGGCCGCGGGAGAGGTTTGTAAGTAATGTTCTTCGTAAGTGGATTACACATAATTAACATAACGTCTATCTTTCCAATGGCAAAATTTGTCTCTTCGTTCCACCTTTCGACGATCACATACGGAGTTCATTCTTTCATCTGGAAATATATGTTTGTAAAATCCATAAGCAAACCGGATAAACAATTGGTCACTTCCAGGAGTCACCACGTTAAAACAACGCAGAATCGCCTCTAAACTTGAAAACAGCATCAGCTGGGCGACGAGGCGCGTCAACCGAGATGCGGTAGGTGTGCATGCAGCCCTGTGAACAAAACAGTCATTTTGGAAGGCGAAAGAATCCGCAGCACGCTCTAAGCATATGTAAAAGACATCTAGTCATCGATATTGTTGAAATAAAGATCTTGCCGTAAGTTCACGGTAATATGAATGGGTCGACACAAGTCACGTTCAAAACAGACCACCAAAACATCATAGAACTACAATGCACCCTTCGCACGCTATAGATTAAACGCCTCATAGGGCTGTCGGTACACTCCACACCTTGCATCATTTGAAAAAGGGACAGAATGACGGCTCGTCGGACCACACTACACTCTCCAGTCAGCTATTGTACAGTCTGTGTCATTTGGCCCGTTGAAGACCAGCAGTTTATGTGCTACTGTGAGCTACATATGATGTACCCCTCTGTAAAACTGCGGGCACTTCACTTAGCACTGTTCACTCGGAAGCTGGTTAAGATGGACCAGCATTCACCAACAGCGTGAATTCCTTTCGTGATCGATTGTCATTTACAAGGAGTCACCTTCGGCTGTGGCCCTTGTTAGCTACAATCTATGACCGCTGTTCCACGCTGCGTTATATGGTACACAATCACCTGTAGACAGGTTGGAAAGTCCACTTTGATATACCAACAAATCAGGCAGCTTTATTCACAGCGTGACCACGGTCACGTCCAAACACAAGAGCCCCTTTCTGCCGTCTCCAGCTTAGCCCATCTTAATGTGCTGGCCACGCAGCACCGGCTGGCACATACAACACTTCGCTGCCCTGTGACTTCCATCAGCAAAGGAGGATCACTGACTGCCTGGTACTGTTTTACATTTACGTCTACGTGATTACTCTGCTATTCAGAATAAAGTGCCTGGCAGAGGGTTCAATGAACCACTTTCAAGCTCTCTCTCTTCCTGTTCCACTACCGAACGGCGGGCGGGATGAACTAGCACTTACATTTTTCTGTGCGAGACCCGATTTCTCTTATTTTATAGTGATGATCATTCCTCCCTATGTAGGTGGGTGCCAACAGAACGTTTCCGCACTCGGAGAAGAAAACTGGTGATTGAAATTTCATGACAAGATCCAATCGCAACGAAAAAGACTTCGTTTTAATGGTTGCCACTGCAATTCACGTATCATGTCTGTGGCACTATCTTCCCTATTTCGCGACAATACAAAACGAGCTGCCCTTCTTCGATCTCATCCGTCAGTCCCACCTGATGCGAATCCCACGCCGCACAGCAATGCTCCAGAAAAAGGCCGGACAAGCATGGTGTAAGCAGTCTCTTTAGTAGACCTGTTGCACCTTCTAAGTGTTCTGCCAGAGAACCACAGTCTGTGGTTTGCTCTACCCACAACATTATCTATGTGATCGTTCCAATTTAGGTTATTCGTAACTGTAATTTCTGAGTATTTAGTTGCATTTACAGCCATCAGATTTGTGTGACTTATCGCGTACTCGAAATTTAGCGGATTTCTTCTAGTACTCCTGTGAATAAATTCACACTTTCCTTTATTCAGGGTCAATTGTCACTTTTCGCGCCGTACAGATACCTTATCTAAATCATTTTGCAATTAGTTTTGGTCATCTGGTGACTTTACAAGACTGTAAATTACAGCTTCATCTGCAAATAATCCAAGAAGGCTACTCAGATTGTCTCCTATGTCGTTAATATAGATCAGGAACAATAGAGGGCTTATAACACCATCCACAGCACTCCAAAGCAGTTAGTATGCTCTTCTAACAGGATGACTGAATACTTTTTTCTGTTGAGCCGATTTCTGTTGAGCCGATGCATGGCTGTAAAGATATCAAGAAACTCTGTCCCCACTAGCTACTGCCTTCTGGATCTTTCGAACAAAAATACCGGCTTATTTTACGCGTTCGGTGCTTGCGAAAGTCATTTTGATTGATTTCAGGTCTCCAACGATGTCGTGTGGATGTTAAGCCCTCACCTTACACCCGGAAAAGAAAAACTCGAGCACAAAAAGTTTCATAGTTCTTGTATTTGACGCATCCTGACTGATAGTGTGGGTGACGTGTACGGCTGTGTGTTTCAGGAGTACGGGACGCCTCACGAGCTGCTGCAGCGGTCGGAAGGCATCCTGACAGCGATGGTGCGCCAGACTGGGCCCGCCATGGAGCGCCAGTTGCGGGCAGTCGCCCAAGAGGTGGGTCTCAGCTGCCGGCCTGTGCCAAGCGTCGCAGTAAGAACGCAGTAGTGAAGATCATCAGTAGAATACATTGGGTCTGGCGTTGCTGCGACCCTCGTCCTGATAGCGTATTAAGAACCATGTTAGAGACACAGTCAGGCACAAATTTTCGTTAGTCTCGAGGTATCCATTTGATTTTGGTGTTGAACATACAGCAGCATGAGGTTCAGCCCTCAGAGATTTAGTATAAGGCGCAGTCAATTGAAAACCGCACACCCGCCACAGCGGGGCCATGCAATGGTTCCATTCGAAGTAATCACCATACGCATGAAGACATTTATCCCACTGGGAGTCAAAACAATCAGTTTACTACGTCGAACGTGGTCAGCTGTCGACGAGTCCACTACCACACCCCCTCTTGCACTTCCTCGTTGCGCTGAAATCAACGTCCACGCATTCTTTCTCCAGGTCGCCAAAAATATGAAACTCTCACGGTGAAAGGTGAGCGCTGTTCGGCGAATGTTGCAATGTTTCCCAACCAAAGTTCTGAAGCGTAGCTTTCATCCGATTGGAAGTGTGGGGGCAGGCTGATGCTGTCTGACAGTATTCCTGGGCATCTTGCAAAGTGTCTTCATAACGCTGTGCAATGATAGTGGTTCCGTGCTCGAGGAACTCGACGAGTAGAAGACACTTGCAGTCGGAGATGATGATCATGACCTTACCGGAACTTGTGTGAACAGCTTTGGATTTCTTTGGCGGGAAGATGTTGGATGTTTCAACTTTTGGCTTTGCCCTTTGCCTGTAGGAATGCTGTTGGACTGAATCATCCTGTTGCAGGATAATGCCGACGCCATCACTGCCAATCTGACAAAGGCTACACTTCAGCGATTTGGTTGTGGACACTGCAGCATTCTTCGTAAAGCCCAGATCTTACACTATGTGACTTCACATCTTCGTGGACCTCAAGACAGACATGCGTGGACTTCTGTTTGTCAGACAAGGAAGTGCAAGAGTGAGCGCAGTTATGGATCCATCAGCGGCCAACCTCGTTCTACGAAACAGGGACTGATCGTGTTGTCTCCTAGTGGGATAAGCTTCTTAGGTGTGGCGATTACTCTTGAATAGAAACATTCCGTGGTCTCGCCGTGACGGATGTTCGGTTTTCATTTGAGTGCCCCTCATATTATTTGACTGACTACAGGAATGTCTTGAAACTGACCTTTGTGAATTGAGTTGGTCCCTTTGGAATTCATTCTGGGCAGATACTTACGGCATACACTTACTTTACTAGCTCATACATGTGACACGGGAAGAGACCATATCGGTTAGACACATTTCATAATGAGGAGAGCAAAGTAAGTGGTCTCCTGAAACCTGTACTCTTGTGGGTTAATATGAACTTCACAGATAATGATATGGATGGCATGTAACCCAGATGAGCTCGGCCTTCACCATAAAACAGCACACAAATAGTGTCTGAAACAAGTTTTTATTGCCTTCTTGTAATATGGGTCCACAGATTTGATAATTTTTTAAGTCATGTTATCTTGCTTTTTAGCTGTTATTCTTTACCGCAGCAGTTCCGCCATTTGTGCCATTTCTAAGCATAACACTTTTGACACCAAACAGTAACAGCTAAAAGCAATAGGACATACAAAAAAAGATTGTCTAGCAGTACAATAGGTGTTCTCTGTAGGTAATTTCAAAGTGTGCACTTTCCTCAGCAAATACATTACTTAATTACGTTACTGACAATCCAGTAACAGTTCCAACACTGATGCACATATATATATATATATATATATATATATATATATATATATATCTCTCTCCCCACACACACACACACACACACACCCTGCACGGAATGGTAGGTTATTCCACAGGCAAGTAACTCGTCAATCAATTAAAAGGAAACCTGGAGACGAATCATTGTCAAGAAGCTCCATTTAGGAACTACCTTAACAGAGCAGAGCAACTGAACGACTGAAGTGAAATTAATTCCTAATTTTTGATCATAACGTAAAGATAAGCTATTAAGGTCAAGAAAAACGATAAAAATTGTCAAAGACCAAGCCTCGAATCTACACACTCGATGTTCGCGGGAAATGTGCTTACCTGCCGAGGTATCAGTACACCACTCTAGAAAAGTTAAAGTTTCAGTAAAGCATCAGAATTTGGAAAGTAGGAGAGAAGTACTGACAACAGGAAGATGCAAACTGAGCGTTTCACTTTCCTCGATGGCTCAGCTCGTAAGGCAAGGGTTTGTTTGAACTTTGATTCAGCACACAAATTTAAGCTTCCAGGAATGTTCAAAATAGCCCATACTCCACTACAAAATGAAAGTCATTCTAGACGAATGATTTATAAGTTCCAGTTAATTCCGTCAATATTTCCTGTTGTCTTCTTCGGGAGAAACATTTTTCTTCCTTACCTTGTCAATTGCTTGCTGTACTTTCTTTCTAAATAGTTAAATTTCTTCACAGCCCACGCTGGGTAATGTCTCCGGTGCAGAATTTTACTTAGTCTTTGAAGGGCTCTGCTGTGTCCCTTGTTAAATAGTTGTCTTAGTTGTGTGGACCTGTTTGAGAACTAGTCATAAGAACTGTTACAACAAACATTTCGTTTCTCGCAAGTGTCTTCGTCTGCACTCAAACAAAAGAAAAACAGGTAGCTACCAAATAGTCCACGTTCTAATAACAATATGCTTAAAACAGCTTCGTATGATTCGTCGCCAATACTGTGTGTTATTCAGTGACTCTCATTTAATTAACAAGCTATTTAATCAATTGCAAATATCCAAGTTCGTACTTCATAGAACGTTGTCTGCTACTTAAAAATTTTTGTATTTTATGCGACAGCTGTGGCCTTTTTGATGTTGATAATGCTCTTTTGTTACAGACGTACCTGAAAGATCAGCCGGAAATAGAATCCGTGCGTTTGTGAAACCAAAGAAACTGAATGTGTTGACGCAAAGATATTGGTCCTGCTTTGTGCCACGTGTGCTGCATTTTCAAGCAGACATCAGAAACTGTGTTAAAAAATTGAAAACAATGAACTGTTTCGCTGCTGCATATGTACAACAGTGCGTAGTGAAAAACCAGTCAAAGAAGAGTTCCTGCTGTGATGATATTTATAGTGTGTTCAGTGGAACCAACAAATGTATATATGATACAAGCTTTTGTAGTAGTTCCTGTAAGTGTTCATGATTTTATAAGAAAAAAATACTGTGAAGAAAATGACAAATGTACTTTTTTAAATATTAACACAAATATTTCTTTCATGTCAGTTTCCATTTTAATAAATTTCAATTTTTTCTCTAGTCAGATTTCATTATTTGGCGGAGCGAACGAATAAAATTACCCCTGTTAAAATCGGCTCCATTTTCGACAAATAAGTCTGTATTATTGCAAGAGAAAAATATTGTTTCAAATCAAACACTTAAATAAAATTGACCAAAAAGATTCTTCATTCAATTAACAAGAATCTAAAATGCTAAATAATTAAAATCTCGTGAGGAAGTAAAAGGCTGTTTCCTGAAACAAATGTCTGCTGTTAAGTGATGTTACATAAACTCGGAATATATTTTCCACAAATGAGTCGAATCTCTTTTTTCTTCAAAAAACGCATACCGATTCTGAGATACAGTAACCAGAAAAAAAATTTAAAAAAAATAATTTGTTTGCCACTTACGGTGGAAGTCTGTCGGAATACTGGCTAGAGTCTCTGCTTTTTAACTTACACTACGAACTGTAGTTGGGGTACTGAAATATTTCTGTTTGTCAACTAATCTCAGTTTTACAATATACGGGATGAATCACTCGAAACTTGTATCTCTTTTTGTTTCGTGAACGGTTCAAGACCTGAAGGGTGACGATGAGCAAAGATATATGTAATTTTTTAGCGTAGGTAACACTTACATTTTGTATCAACCAAGATTCTGAAGCAAGACTTTTAGTATAACGACGTACTTTATTAACGGCATTCGAAATCTCTTGAAGAAAAAAAAAGTCCCAGGATATAACACTGTTGGCGCTTAAACTTGAAGCAAAATATCCGAGAAATACGCTACAGCTGAAAAGCAAGATCCCCGGAATCAGTTACTGTATTGCAGATTTCATTGTTACACGTAGAAAGAAAAAGCCCTACGCTACCAACAAGGGAAACTTCATAGGTCGCTCTCCGGCACAATCGAAAATTGCAGGACGAAACAAAGGTAAAAATAAGGGGACATCTATTTGGGCTTAGGTGACAACACTCAATAGTCTCCAGGAAAGTGAAAAAATTTTCATCACTTCACGCATGCGACAAGAAGCCAAGCAAGTAGATTGCGTAGTGAATAACAAGACAGTTCAGAGTTCTTAACGCCCCGTGCTCACATCCAATCCTATGTTCCTTTTTCGTTCGTTGTCACGGAAGTATGTGAACACTTTTTACGACATCGAAATAGATGGTGGAATTATGATGGTGGAATTACTGACAAAAGAAATAAGCATTTCAAACCCTGTTAAAATAGATTTTATCATCACTAATCTTACATAATTAACAGTAGAAAATGAAAAACATAAATTGTTACATTTCAGTTTTTGCTATGGGTTTATTTTTTTTTACTTCAAGAGAATCAATGCATTCCCCACGATGATATGTCATTAAACATGTAAAACACAGAAAGTCGGGGCATAACGAGCAACGTGAGAGAATATTTCCATAACAACATATTCTAGAGTGAATATCATTACGAAAAGTAAACTCGTTAATTTCGCTAAATACCTTGCCATCTGGCGATAACTGCACAGCAAACCAAACATATCGAAGTATTTCCCGAAAGCTGGAGCCTACAACATTACCGATCAAGAAGTGTGCTGTATTACTCTCATCACTTCTGCTTGTTATTTCCCTTTGCTGCGCAATGAGAACAGGGCACATTTGTAATCGCTGAACCTCTTCGCCTGTAACTGAAAATAAACGTCGTAAGGTGGACAGACCTGCATGCACTTCCGCAGAACTACTTTTAATGACCCACCATGTAAGGACATGGCCAGGATTTTGTCAAAAGGGGAAGGGGGCTCCGATTTGTTAAAGAGGACTTTAAAAAGGCTCACTGTTTAAAATTTTATGTACACAATTTGCTTTCGGGTGGTTTTCATACAAGTAGTATGTAGTCCATAAGTTAATCACGAATGGATTATACTAAAAAGAATTTTATACATGCGGTGAACGTTGATGAAACAAGCTGCAGGGACAGATTCCTGAGTGCAAATGGAGAACAAAAGGTCCCATGAACACATGTCCACGGTAGATGGCACTGACGAATGAATTTCCTCTGACCATGTCTGTGTGTTCCTTGTATGTTGGCTGCGTGATTGACACAGCGCACTCTAAGCTGCAAAATAGTCCGCTATTCATGTCGGCAACAAGCCGAGATGGTGTTTGTGGATGGCCAAGCAGATGGACACGGTCGAGAGACAGCACGGCTACACCAAAACAATTACCCTCACAGACACCAACCAAATCACACAACATTCCAAGCCCTTTATGGGCGTTTATTTCATCATGGGGCCTTTCAGACAGACGAACGTACAGGGAGGCGGCGGACTGTGTGTACACCAGATCTGGAGGACCAGGTTCTCCAGAATATAGAGACGAACCCTTGTACATGCTCCAGGCTAGTGGCTCGCCAACATGGTGTAAGCCGAAGTTGGATTTTGTGTATCCTGCATGACATATGCTACTATCCCTATCACCCACAACGAGAGCAAATATTGCCAGCCGTGGATTTCACTCTACAGGATGGATTTTGTCGATTGTTTCTGTACCAGGCCATCACAATTATGGGTATCTGTCATCGGTCCTCTTCCCTAAAAAAGCAACCTAAACCAGACATGCCACCATCAAGCTGTATAATTGTCATCTGTGGGCCATAGACAGTCTTCGGGGAATGGTTGAGGCGCCTCATCAGCATCATTACTTGGTCTTGGTCTTGGCGACCACATACTTGGACTGGTTATTATTCCACAACGCCTTGACGGAGATATGAACCTGGACTGCGAAATACTCTGTGTGACCTGCTTGAGAATGCACCTTTGTCAGTACAAGTTATGTGGTTTCTGGACGATGGAGCACCACCCCACTTCCGCAGTAGAGTTCGCCGACACATCATCGTCTTCCCCGGAAGTTGAATAGGATGCGGAGCCCTGCAGCGTGGCCTGCTAGATCACTGGACTTCAACCCCCGCGGATTTTTACTTCTGGGGGTATGTGAAAAGCGTTGTGTATATTGGACCAGTTCAAGATGTTCAGACCTTTCAATAACGCATTTACGACCCCTGTGACGCGAATCGGAGAGAAGACATCCATGATGCGTCGTATTAACTCTTCGAACATCTGTTACGATGTGGACGCGATGTAGCTCTGTACTGTATTTCAGGAAGATTTGTTGTTTAGTTGCACGCACACCGTATGTTACCGGACAAGCCCTGGTAGTACCTTTTTCCCCTCAGTTTTCAGTCAGGAAACTGTCCCAGCTGTTTGTCGATTTTTGTTAAAGTATACGGTGAACATTAAAAAACGACTAATTATATATATATATATATATATATATATATATATATATATATATATATATATATAAAAAATATGTGTAAGAAAAACCTAATAGTACAATTAATTATTTCTTTATTTGGCAATATGAACACTTCACCTTATTGCCAAATGTAATGTGTTGCCACTTGCCAACAAAACTCAGTCTTCTAATCTAAGGTTCACTATCGCAGAGCATAAGAACCTTAATGTTGTGTCGAGTAACTTATAAACAGGCTCAAACCTTTTTTGACAACAGGTATCTTCCTCCTACTACAAACTTGTATTTCATTTTACGATGTATCTGAAACCAAGTCGGAATTCCTTCAGCATATCGAGGCATCTCAAGTTCAATTCCATCCGAAATTTCATTATATAACTTTCATTTCATTAAAATTCTTTTTAAATAATTTTTTTCAACTGGAAACTATGGCAAACAAACTTATTTATAAAACAAACAGAATACACAGATATTATGAGCTTTAGTTTTGGGATGTTAACATTGACTCGGACATTGATTTCAACTAATTTCTAATGTAAACGACCTCATAAATAAGCCTATATTTATTCCATGATAATACAGTGATCAATACTGATTGAAAACACATCGTTAAGCTAATACTAGATTTACGAAACCCCGTAAAATGTACATAAACTATTTAATTACTGCTGGTATTTCAGGTAAGACAAGCTGTAATGTAATTATTTAGGATTACATACACCACAAAAGCAAAAATACGTAAGATGTTTCTAGTTGTTCTTGCATTGTGACATATTCCTTTCCTTGTATCTTCCGTCTGCTGTACAAGAAATTATAGTTAAAATGACGCATATATTGACCATTTTGTCAAAACGAGGAAGTGCGAGAGAGGGAGCGATTGTGGATCCGTCAGCGGCCGACTGCGTTCTACGAAACAGGAATTGATAGTATAGTCTACCAGTGGAATAAGTGTCTTAACGTCTGCGGTCATTACTTTTGAATGGAACCACTCCACGGGCCCCTTGTGGCCGGTGTCTGGTTTTCATTTGATTGACCCTCATATCTATGTACGCATACATTCGTATTCATTGTTTTTGTAAGAGTGAAAGCGAGTACGTGAGTGTGTCATTGTCGCCTTGCTCATCTCATCTCATCTGGGCGTAAGGGGAAAGCTACCCATTAGACAATAGCTGGATCCGAAGCATCTTGTGTTAAGCTGAATATGTCAAAGAGGCGTTGAACTTAGAGTTGGGATTGGGTTGCTGTGGGAGAGGAGATCAGACAGCTAGGTCATCGGTTTCATCGGATTAGGAAAGGACGGGGTAGCAAGTCGGCCGTGCCCTTTCAAAGGAACCATCCCGGCATGTGCCTGGAGCTATTTAGGGAAATCACGGAAAACCTAAATCAGGATGGCCGGACGCGGGATTGAACCGTCGTCTTCCCGAATGCGAGTCCAGTGTGCTAACCACTGCGCCACGTCGCTCGGTACTTAGAGTTGATTTTGGACGGTAAGGTGGTGGTGTGGTCACGCTGTGCACTAATATCCAAAGTATATGTGAGAGTATGTGGAGCTCTTGTTATCAGAGCAGTATAGTCAGCGATGGGAGAGTATTAAAGTGGCTCATCTTTGTCAGTCACTGTCGGGGATAGTGTAGTGTGTGTCAGTGAATTTTGTGAAATAGTTTTAACCAACCCAGTAACAGTCATGGTACAATCGGAGGTATCGTAGGTAACATCACTGATTTACACGATTAGCTAGCTATTGTAGAACCGTTTTAACTAATCAAGCGGCCACAGTCAGAGGGTCAGTCAGTCACAGGAGGTGCTACTAGTAGTAAGGACAGTTTTAATGTGTACTCTATAATCCTGGTGTTAAACCAGCTGTTAATCTTGTCGATGGGACGAGTAATCCTAAACTTCTTTCCTTTTACAGTTCACCAGGTTCCACCAACAATTTCTCAGTAAAGGGGATATTACTTCGAAAGAGTGAGCTTTGGCAATACCAAGGAATTCTCCTGGTTTCGACTATATTTAAAAACCGTCACTTCAAAGGCTTTGAAGTTGTAAGCTTGACTTACGCTCCACTGCGGTCTACTAGTTGGCGTGCCACGAAGGTACTGAGGGAGGGGTTAAGTTGATAAGACACTGAACTCCTATTCCGGTGGGCATCATGATTTGGGTTTTCGATGGTTCCTTTGTCACTTATGATGAGTCCCGGGTTGGTTCTTTGGAAAGAGTTTCTTCCGCCTGTTTTTGCAAATAGTTGAGCTTCGTTGAAAATTCATTAACTATGATCTTGTTTTTCTCACTCAAGTAACTTACCGAAAAACAAGGCTGCTTATTATCCTTAGTGCTGCGGTATGGCAAGCATCTTAGGTGGTGCAGAGGAGTGTATTATAGCCCGTGTGTATTCAGATTCCAGAATCAATCAGTAGTAGGCGAGGTAAGTACTAGAGCATTTGTTCCATAATACTGTTCGACGAAAAACTTCAGTATACACACTTGAAATTGCATCTACATTTTGTCACGGCTGCGTCTCCTATACAGGCGTCTAGCAACTGTTTCGCCCTTATTTGACTTTGACAGCCTCTCCTCTTATCAGAACGTTATCGATTATATGACCAAACGTTTCTTTAGAAATGTGATCTATTCTTCGCGGACAATGGTAATGAGGGCAGTCGTCGAATTGAGTATTTGTTTCCTGACACGAAGCTGTTGTTTCGAAGTATTTGATGAATATTCAGCGCGCTTCAAATTAACATTCGTAGGAGGACAGTCCAGAGTCGGAATGGCTTTCGTTGTGTTAGTCTTCCCCTGCAAACCATACGGAAGGAAAGACTCGTCCTTCGTGCTGAAACAAGCAAAGTTAATTCCCAGAGTATTGCTAGATACTAAAAGGCACCAAGATGGTTAACTTCTATACATACTACAAAAGTATGTGCTGTATCTGAGCAGCCTCCTTAGATTGTTTGCAGATGACGCTGTAATTTGCCGTCTAGTAAAATCACCAGACGATCAATTCCAATTACAAAATGATTTAGAGAGAATTTCTGTATGGTGCGAAAAGTGGCAACTGGCACTAAACAAAGAAAAGTGTGAGGTCATCCACATGGATACTAAAGGAAATCCGATAAATTTTGGGTATACGATAAACCGCACAAATCTAAGGGCTGTCAATTCGACTAAATACCTAGGAATTACAACCACGAGCAACTTAAATTGGAAAGACCACATAGACAATATTGTGGGGAAGGCGAAACAAAGACTGCGCTTTGTTGGCAGAACACTTAGAAGATGCGACAAACCCACTAAAGAGATAGCCTGCATTACACTTGTCCGTCCTCTGCTGGAATATTGCTGCGCGATGTGGGATCCTTACCAGGTAGGATTGACGTTGGACATCGAGAAAGTGCACAGAAGGGCAGCTCGTTTCGTGTTGTCGCGCAATAGGAGTGAGAGTGTCACTGATACGGTACGCGAGTTGGGGTGGCAGTCACTGAAACAGTTTTCTTTGCAGCGAGATCTATTTACGAAATTTCAGTCACCAACTTTCTCTTCCGAATGCGAAAATATTTTGTTGACACCTATCTACGTAGGGAGAAATGATCATCGTAATAAAATAAGAGAAATCAGAGCTCGAACGGAAAGATTTAGGTGTTCCTTTTTCCCACGAGCCATTCGAGAGTGGAATGGTAGAGAATTCAGGCACTTAATTTCAGAGTAATTGTGTAGATGTATGTACATTTCACATTCCTCTTAAACAACTGGATCGATTTCAGCCAAACTTGATAGCCCATACATATTACTTACTATCTGGAAAGAAGTACTGTGGGGGGTAAGAACCAGCAACCTCCCACTGGGATGGGGGCTAGGCAGATAGAGGGGGAGGAAGATATGGACTAAGAGAAGAGTGGAATAAATACATGCCCGGGGAACTACGGCTTCTCGGTTAATATATTTACAGCGGTTACCTACGGTACTGAGTCCGACCTGTTATGAAGTGTCAAGTGTGTCGTGTGGTCGAATGCCATGAGTGCTAGTGCTGTGTTATGCAAGAAGAGAAGGGGCAGTCATGAGAGATTGCAGAGAGGCCTTCTCCTTGTCGTTCAAACACTGACAGCGAATATTTGTCCTAACATCACGATTCGAACTGGTTGTGTAGGAGTAAAGCGTCACACAAGTTGGTGGATCTTCTATCTATGTGTGAATGAAACGTCGGGTGTGGATCAGATTAGTTCACTCAAATGCGGAAAAAAACTAGACACTACACAAGGAAGAATATATATAGAAATTCCTTGTGGCAGAGTCTTCCTCGAAGATCTAACGTAGTAAAAATTGGAGGCCCAATACTTCCCTAGAAACCTGGCAGTCGTCTTTCTATACTGTAATTGCACTTACTTGCTTTTTCAGTTTGTGATTAAAGAGGGTGTAAAATGACGTAAAGCGCCACTTTCTTTGAATAAAATGGCTGCTGTTTGAATTGGTCCCCAAGCAGATGCTACTCTATACTGCACTCCTACTTGAAACAATAATCTTATTATTTCTACGAATAAAGTAAGATACCTACATGCGGTGAGGAAGGATGTCTCCTTTACTACGAGTACTGATACTTACAGCGCCTTTACAATCGTCTTTAATCGTCGAAGCAAGATAATTAGAATAATGAAAGAGAAGGAAAATCACAGAACCTGTTAAATGGAATGAAGTCTAATACGGACAGATTAAGGATAGGGAGTAAAATAAAGAGGAGAGATCAACGTGATAAGAAGTAGTAGAAATGGAATTAGCGATAAATTAAACATTAACATTTGGAACCACGAAGTAGACGAAACGTCAGAATTTTTCTACCTTGGAAGCCAAATTACGTATGACGGATGAAACAAGGAGAATATTACAAGAGGACTAGCAGAATTAAAAAAAGGCATTTCTATCGAAAAGAATTCTAATAATGTCAAACGTAGGCCCTCATTTGAGGAAATGTTTGGGAATGTACATTTGGAGCACATTATTGTATGAAAGTGGATCACAGATTGTAGAAAAATGGAAAAAGGAGAATCGAACCTTTGAGTATGAGGCAGTAAAAGGATGTTCAAAATTAGGTGGACTGGTAAGGTAAAGAATGAGTTGGTTCTCCGCAGAATCGGAAAGGAAAGAAGTATATGGACAACACTGAAAAGAAGGGACAAGATGATAGGACATTTGTTAAGACATTAGCGAATAACTTCCGTGGAACTGGTGGGAGCTGTACAGGGTAAAGCTGTAGGAGTAGAGAGAGACTGCAATGCATCCAACAAGAGTAGTGTGAAACGAGGAGTTTGGTGCAGAAGAGGAAGTAATGGTTGACAGGATCAGATCAGTAAGAAGAGTGATGACCCAAAAATAAATAAGTAAAATGGTTAATAAGAAGCTTTTAAACTTGTCAAACTCCCAATTATTGATTTCTTAGTCACGTTACCGACTAACAGAAAGTAGGAATGACGTACTGACCGGCTTCGGTCAGGGACCTATTGTACAATGCTATGGATAGCCTGTAGGACAAGTGTTATGCAAAAAGTATATTTGAAAACTGTAGTAATATATACACAATACCTAGGTTTTTACTTAAGAACAGGTGTCATATATCACATAAAATAATTGTCAAAATATAACATGTGATTCAAAGGTAGATGCATGGAGTGTCAATTACACAATTCTCCAAACAATGTATAAAATAAAATGACAAAGAATCGCTGTTATGACCAGTATTATCTTTGTAATACAATACTACGAAAATGTTGAATATTTTTTAATTTTCTAAGCATTTCCTTCCGATAACAAGACATTATTTAAAAATGTTATAATTTGACAATTGTAGATATACGTAGGTGACATCTGTTATTAACAAAAACTGAAAGTATTTTGTATATCTTACTACAATTTCCAAACGTCATTTCTGCATAAAACGTGTTCTGTATCCATAACGTTGGAGAATCGTCTATGAGCAAAACTGGTCATACAATTAAAAATAAGTTATGCAGCAGCTTCGCTCGTTATAATATGTCTATTCTACGATTTATCAAAGCTGTGAAACGCAGCCAACAAAAACTATAATAGAAAGTAATTAGAACGAGCCACTCATTGTCACAATTAAGATACGTTCAGTGACTGACTCATTTGTTTGAGTGATAGTTACGTAATTGACCCAGGATAAAATTGGTGGGTCGGTTTCGCATCTCTGTAGAAAGTGTCGTTCGATATGTTTGACTACACATTGACACGAAACTTACATAGCCTGCACATTTAAAAAAAATGCAAAAAAGTCAAAAAGTAATCAATACTATCCACTCATTTACTGGGCGTTGATGGCGCGCCTACGCAAAAGAGTCAATTATACTGTACTGAACACTAATAAGGGTCGTGTGCATGACAGGTGTTTTCATTTACGTATTCTGAAAACATACAGCGCCACCTATTGATCAATTTTCACACAATTTTTTTCTTCTGCCATACGTTTTCCCCCTTCTCCTATAATATTCCGTTGCAATTTGACATCATTCTGACCCGTGGTGTTATTTCTAAGCGGTTTGAAAGTTTAACTGTAATTATAATCACCCTGTAGCTACTTTCACTGAGACTGGTGAGGAAAACAAGTACTCCATAGAAAAGTTACACGAGACAGCATGAAAGACAGGCCTTCCAATGTCGTATGAGAAGGTGCCTTCTGGACTAGACAGCAAAGCCAATTTAGAAAGAGCCACCAAACTTAGAAAACATACATAAAAATATGGAATGGCTACAATTAATGAGTGATACTCTGTAATACGAAACTTAGGCCGTACAAGACAGTTGTCTTCCCTAAAGTCATATATGCATCAGAAACTACATCTCTCGGAGACCATTCGAAAACTGATGAAATTGAAAAGGAAGAGCGGAAAATTGTAAGAAAAAGATTTGGCCTCTCTAATATAAATGACACATATTAAAATAAAAATCACGGACCTATACACAGCACTAGACACGTTTACCGATGCAATACGTAGAAGGCGCCTGCAATTCTACGGTCACATCTATAAAGTGGACACCAGTAGGCAAAAAAAAAAAAACTACATGCTATTCTTCTTTTTCTTCTTTTAGTGTTCAACCATGAGGTTGGTTTGCAGCAGAGCGCCATTCCTCTCTTCTGTCTGCCTTCCTCTTTATTTCCCCGTACGGGTTACATCCAACGTCATTCATGATCTGTTGCGTGTATGATATTTGTGGTCGCCCCCGCCGATTCCTTCCCTCAATAGCTTCTTCTGCTATTGTTCCAATAATGTTGTTGTGTCGTAGGATGTGCCCTACAAGTTTGTCTCTTCTTGTTTGGATGTGCCTCCACAGAGATCTGATTTCCTGTACTCTTCTGAGCACCTCTTCATTTGTTACTTTGTCTCTCCAGCTGATCTTCATCATCCTTCTATGGCACCACATCTCCAGGGCCCTAGCCGTCTTCTCTCTTCTCTTCCAATTGTCCAAGTTTCACATCCGTATAGCGCCACACTCCAAACGAAACCTTTCATGATACGTTTCCTTATTTCCAGACTGATGTTGTTGCTGGTGAGTAAATTCCTTCTCCGATTAAATACACTTTTGGCCTTTTGTGTTCTGATCGCAATTTCTTTCCGGCTTCCCTTGCGATTTTGCTTCCCAGGTAAGTAAATTCCTCTATCACTTCCAGCTCCTCTCTTCCACTTTTCATTTTCAGAGGTTCATATTCTGCTCCTGTACTGCATACCATCACTTTAGTCTTTTTCTTGTTTATTCTCATTCCATACTGATTGCATAGAATTTTTTCCATTCTTCTGAGGACTTCCTCTAGATCACCTTTTGTCTCCGTGACTATAGCAATATCATCTGCATAACGTAGCATGACTATCTTCTGCCCATTAATTTTGATCCCCACCTCAGTAGTTTCTCGAACTTGGTCTATAGCTTCCTGGATGTAAGCATTGAATATAAGAGGAGAGAGAGCATATCCATGCCTTACCCCTTTTCTGATATTTGCTTCTTGTTCCTGGTGACAGTTCCTAATCACTGCCACCTCATTCTTATAGAGGCTGAGTATCACACGAATGTCTTTGTACTTTATTCCACTTTTCCTCAGCACTCTGAACATCTCTTGCCAGATAACGTTATCAAATGCATTTCCCATGTCTACAAAGGCAATATAAGTTGGTTTATTTTCCTGTAATTGCTTTTCGATACCGAGTCTCAGTGCCAGAATCGCCTCTCTTGTTCCCAATCCCCTTCTGAAACCAAACTGATCTTCACTCAGCATATCCTCCACCTTCTCTTCATTTCTCTTCAGAACTATTTTTATGAGAATTTTTGATGCATGTGATGAATGCTATTATAAATTCAAAAAAGGAGAAAAACTATTTGGTTAGAAAAAGTTAAGCAGGACTTTGAGAAATAAGTGCCACCGGAGATATTATCAGAGGACTCAAAGTCTTTGGTATCCTTGTCACAAATCACACATTCGCGGAGAAAGCTAAAAGAGAGGAAAAAAAAGTCTGGAAAACAATGGAGGGAGGGAAGTAAGAAGCAACACTACGAATTCGTGAAGAAAATTTGGGAAGAGATGCAGGAAATTAAGTTGTCAGATCAAGCTAACAAGTGCAAACGCGCTCTTTAACTGGGCATAAAAAGTAAGAAAGAAGAATAACGCCAACAATTATTCGATAGATCGAACAGTAAAATGGTTGAAAGAATTATGCAGAGTGCAACACAATTATAGCAAAAATCGACACGGGTGGAAGTATGCAATAGAAGCAGAGATGTTACACTGAACATGGGCTTACAAACGAGCCGTTCACAAGACAATTTATTGCTAATCTACGGTTAACAATCACCACTACCTTCAGTAGAAAGATTGTCCCTGTCAGTACAAATACATTTCAAAATATAAATGATTCGATTTATTCTCCAACTAACTGGGCTCAAATTTTGCGTGTGACTATTGTTGCAGCAGTTAATTTGTTACAATTTACTGTACACTCGTTCCAGTTAGAGCAGGTGTTCCACGTGCAGACCTCGCAATAGGATGCAAGACTGCACTCTTCTCTACGGTGCCTTACAATCACGAGTCGTCTCCTAAAGCTCGACAACTCTGCACACTTCCCTCCTTTAAACCGTTTCAACGGGAGTGCTCTGTACTTCACATATGAGATGACCCCAGGCAGAAATATCCACAGGATTGAGCTGAGGCGATCTTGCAGGTCGAGCACAGAGCTTGCTCGACCTACCCATCTGGGACTACAGGGGCGCGTTACAAGTCGCCGTACTTCGGCAGGAAAATCTACCAGTAGTCCATCACAGATCCACCACACTCTCCAACCAGGAACTACTGCGAGAAGTTGAGACCAATACGATTGTACGAGGCCGTGCCGAAAAGTAATGCCTCCGATTTTTTACGTGAAAACTCTTAAATCTTTTTAAATAAAACAAACTCCATTAACAGTCTACATCTCTATTCTTCATTTCTATATATTAATTTCTCAACACAGTCATCCGGCCGATGAGCTCATTTCTCCCAACGAAAGACCAGAGTGTTGATACTGTCACTGTAGAATGTTTGACTTTGTTGGCACAGCCACAACCTCACTCCTGTTGGCAATGCTTCATCACTATCAAAGTGAAGTCCACGAAGGTATCCTTTACATTTTGGAAACAGTTGAAGAAAAGATAGAGCCAAGTCGAGCCGGCCTCTATGGCCGAGCGGTTCTAGGTGCTTCAGTCTGGAACCGCGCTGCTTCTACGGTCATAGGTTCGAATCCTGCCTCGGGCATGGATGTGTGTGATGTCCTAAGGTTAGTTAGGTTTAAGTAGTTCTAAGTGTAGGGGACTGATGACCTCAGATTTTACGTCCCATAGTGCTTAGAGCCATTTGAACCATTCTGAGCCATGTCGAGACTGCATGGATGATGATCGATGTCAGTGAACCCAAGACGTTGGACTGTTGCAGATGTCGCAGCGCACGTGTGTTGTCTTGCATGTCGTGCCGAAGGAGAGTGCGCTCCACGTGTGGGCGAACTCTTCGAATTCGAAACTCTATTACAGCACGCGGTTTCTCGCGCACCGATATACACTCCTGGAAATTGAAATAAGAACACCGTGAATTCATTGTCCCAGGAAGGGGAAACTTTATTGACACATTCCTGGGGTCAGATACATCACATGATCACACTGACAGAACCACAGGCACATAACACAGGCAACAGAGCATGCACAATGTCGGCACTAGTACAGTGTATATCCACCTTTCGCAGCAATGCAGGCTGCTATTCTCCCATGGAGACGATCGTAGAGAGCTGGATGTAGTCCTGTGGAACGGCTTGCCATACCATTTCCACCTGGCGCCTCAGTTGGACCAACGTTCGTGCTGGACGTGCAGACCGCGTGAGACGACGCTTCATCCAGTCCCAAACATGCTCAATGGGGGACAGATCCGGAGATCTTGCTGGCCAGGGTAGTTGACTTACAGCTTCTAGAGCACGTTGGGTGGCACGGGATACATGCGGACGTGCATTGTCCTGTTGGAACAGCAAGTTCCCTTGCCGGTCTAGGAATGGTAGAACGATGGGTTCGATGACGGTTTGGATGTACCGTGCACTATTCAGTGTCCCCTCGACGATCACCAGTGGTGTACGGCCAGTGTAGGAGATCGCTCCCCACACCATGATGCCGGGTGTTGGCCCTGTGTGCCTCGGTCGTATGCAGTCCTGATTGTGGCGCTCACCTGCACGGCGCCAAACACGCATACGACCATCATTGGCACCAAGGCAGAAGCGACTCTCATCGCTGAAGACGACACGTCTCCATTCGTCCCTCCATTCACGCCTGTCGCGACACCACTGGAGGCGGGCTGCACGATGTTGGGGCGTGAGCGGAAGACGGCCTAACGGTGTGCGGGACCGTAGCCCAGCTTCATGGAGACGGTTGCGAATGGTCCTCGCCGATACCCCAGGAGCAACAGTGTCCCTAATTTGCTGGGAAGTGGCGGTGCGGTCCCCTACGGCACTGCGTAGGATCCTACGGTCTTGGCGTGCATCCGTGCGTCGCTGCGGTCCGGTCCCAGGTCGACGGGCACGTGCACCTTCCGCCGACCACTGGCGACAACATCGATGTACTGTGGAGACCTCACGCCCCACGTGTTGAGCAATTCGGCGGTACGTCCACCCGGCCTCCCGCATGCCCACTATACGCCCTCGCTCAAAGTCCGTCAACTGCACATACGGTTCACGTCCACGCTGTCGCGGCATGCTACCAGTGTTAAAGACTGCGATGGAGCTCCGTATGCCACGGCAAACTGGCTGACACTGACGGCGGCGGTGCACAAATGCTGCGCAGCTAGCGCCATTCGACGGCCAACACCGCGGTTCCTGGTGTGTCCGCTGTGCCGTGCGTGTGATCATTGCTTGTACAGCCCTCTCGCAGTGTCCGGAGCAAGTATGGTGGGTCTGACACACCGGTGTCAATGTGTTCGTTTTTCCATTTCCAGGAGTGTATTTAGCTACATAAGGCAATTTTTATTTTTACTTTATCTCGGTAAATATATATATATATATATATATATATATATATATATATATATATATATATACTCTATCCCTACCAAATGGCCACTTTGCCCTTCGCGATGGGGCCAAGTGGCCATGAGGTGGCCACTTTGCCCGATATAAAATACAGAATTTATACTGAATTTCTAGTGTAAGTGAAAGTGTATTTTCAAAATAAAAACATTGTTATCAACGTAGAAAATGAAAGTTTCACACTGAGTTTATTTACAAACATCACAAATAAAGTCATTGTCTTCTTCTTCACACCCAGCACAAGCCTCATGTGCCCATCGTAAACAGCCTGAACACCTTATCCATCCTTCATTTTCGCTTGACTTGGAATATAAGTCCCCACAGAAAAAGCAATCAGTATCACTCAAGTCACTGTCCGAGTCATTAAACAAAGCACACTTCGCGATTTCGATTTCGTTTTCTGCTTTCCTTTAACCTCTTCTTTGCTTCCTTCATTCCTCTTCTTATTCTGTTTTTCTTTTTTCAGTTTCAGCTTTATTTTCTTAAGTCTTTCCTTTTCTTCTTTTGTGGCTACTAGTTCTATCTTGAAAGGGCTTGAGGTCAAAACTGCAGCTGTTCCTTTTTTTCGTTTATTTTCTCGTTTGATAATATTTGCTTTAGGGATTTGAACAATATCCTGTGGGCTTACAGCAAAAGGATAGGGCGTATTGGTCTTGGAGATGCTGATTAAATCACATGAAGTACTGCAATGAGGCAGTGGGCTGGATTGGCTATTTGAAACTCTCAGTAGTTTTGTAAACAACATACAATACTATTATTTTTCATTGAAAATATATTTTACTTCATGTCAGGCAAACTGGCCACAGTCAGGCACAGTGGCCACAGACGTGGCTACTTTGCCCTCTTTGCCGTCATTACATAATTGCCATACTACCGGCTAACCGAGCAACGCGTTACACAGAGACATCATTTTGTAGCCCAAATACACCTACCTCTTTTAAGATGTTACTATCAGTTGCCTGTACTATGAATGAAAGTTTGGTTAATTAAATACACTTACCTTACATCAGGACATTGAAAAACACGAAAATATTCAATAACTTTTAAACAAGTGATCAGAACAGCTTCCACCTTCAACACATCTGAGATGGCGTACCAATGGAATAGTTGTCGCGTCCGCCGCTGTGTAGCAGCACCGTACAGTGCGGTAACAGCCAGTGGCCACTATGCCCGCAGTGGCCAATATGCCCACCCTTACCCTACTGCCTCCTGACCGTTTCCACCTGCTTGACTGTACACAAACACCATCTCGGCTTTTTCCCGACGTATGTACCGCACAATTCTGCTACTTACTGTACGCTGCGTCAACCACACAGCCTGCAACACCCAAGGAACACAGGGTACCTGGTCAGAGGAACTGTCATTCGTCATGCATTTCCGGACACATGTTCATAAGACCTTTTTTCCTCCATTTACAGTCAGTAATCCGTCCCTGCAGTTTGCTGGTTTCTTTAATGTTCATCCTGTGCAACGTGAAGAGGTAGGCTGGTAACCTTCTCCGCTTGATCCAGTCATCTACTACGCGCTGTCCTTCCTCGCGGTCTTCTGCCTTCGATATTGCCTTGCAAGACTGCCTTTTCTAAATCATCACCTTCCTTCTGAAAATGTGCCGAAGGAACTGGAAGTATCTTTGGCTGAGACTAGAAGATAAACTTCTTTTAATGCTAAGTTCTTCTATAATGGAATGATGGAAGCATTTGTCCTTCTCTTTGTCCATACTAAACGTGACATCGTCCGCCGACATCTCGAAGGCATCAGTTCGGCTCTTATCACTGGCTTTCACGATCCAGTTCTCGCAGTCATTCGCTACCTCCAGATCCTTAAGCTCCCTGTAATTTGAATTTAATCTGAATCTTGGCGATTAATAACCATTAGTTTCGTTTCACGTTTACTTCTAGGTCGAAACTTAAAACTAATAATTTTAAGTCTGGAGATCAGACCACTAAGTTCTTCCTCACTTCCTAAAATGAGGTTAGCATCATTTGCAAAGCGTATATCGTTGTGTTTTCGGGAGTGGTGCCCCCACTTCTTATATACCTGAAAAATGTCGCATTACCGCTTTGTTCTGCTGGTAAAATACTTTATTTATACAATCAGTTTCATTTCTCTGAGCATCATCAAGTTCATAAAAGTATTTACAGCATCATGTTAGATGAAATATAAAATCCTCATCGTCAGCTGATAAAACCGTGAATAATACACTGTTATCGTACCGTAATACATATTGCGCCGCCAGTCTCAAAAAACAGTGCTGGAGAGTTTAACGCTGATTAGAGATTTAACATGAATGTGTACACTCCCCAGCACAGTTTTTATAGACTGACGACGTGATTTATATTACGATACGATGACAGTGAGTTATTCATGCTTTTATCGTCTGACGATAACGATTTTATATATCACCTAACATGATGCTGTGAATACTTTTATAAGCCTGGTGAAGGTCAGACGACTGAAACTGCTTATAAAGTATTTTACCAACAGCTAAAGGCGAAAATATGACATTTTTCAAATGAAGAGTGTCGATTTTCCAGCCGCTAGTTGTAATTCCATCATCCTGCCAACCAGTACTCCTGTGATGACATACTCTGCATATATGTTGTAGATCTGATGTGACAGTATACAGTCGTGTGTGACTCTCTTTGTCACATCGAAAAATTCAGAGTATTCACCATCCACCTTTATGGTTGCAGTATGGCTGTTAAAAGAGAACTTTTAGTAATGATACTAGACGTTTTGGAGCCCCAAGCTCATTGAGAACAAGCGAAAACTTGTCCCAAAGACACAATCAGAGTCCTTTTTGTAAGGAAGGGAACAAGTGAAGGCAGGAACACAGAACTCACGACATTTTACAGTTACCTGCCACTAATTTTCTGATGATTTTGATATAGGGAAACCGTCGTCTCCGGTGGTTTATTCGGTTTTCTATCCCAACTACCTTTGTTTTTGTTAAAGTTTGTTCACGACAGTGAAACAGTGCAGCTTGCGATTACCAAAACGTATAACGCAAAACACGGAGTAATGAAACAATCCCCTGACGAAATGAGTGCACTTTTACCACAGTGTGTACAGAACAAATGCAGAACTGCTCAAAATGTTGACGAACGTGATCACGGAAGTGTGCCCAGAGAAGAGCATCCCAGGAGTTTGGTGCACTACCATCGCTCTTGCGACGTTCTAGCATCCAAGTGCATACGAGTATCGACCGCAGTCTCGTAATCTACGTTCTGTCGATGATCCCAGAAGAGAAAGTCTGCTGGTGCTCGTATACTGTCTGGTGACAGAGCTAGAACTACCGCGACCAAGCCATTGTTGTCCAAACTGGACATCAGTGTGGTTCCTAACATCGAGTGGAAAGTGTGTAGGCGCTCCGTCTTCTTGAAACCACATAAGCTGACGGATTCTTAGCGGTACTGTAGGAGCATATGTTGGAAAAAACACTTTATACATAACTACGTTCAGTTTATCGGGAAGAAGGTAAGGTCCAATAAAGTAACGCGCTGAAAGGCTCGCCACACCAGTGTGTGTGGGTTTTCGTCACAATATACTCTTGAACATGTCCCCTCTTGTAAACACCACCTCGTCTATAAACAACAAGAAAACTGGAAAAAAATGGTTCAAATGGCTCTGAGCACGATGGGACTTAACATCTAAGGTCATCAGTGCCCTAGAACTTAGAAGTACGTTAACCTAACTAACCCAAGGACATCACTCACATTCATGCCCGAGGTAGGATTCGAACCTGCGACCGTAGCGGTCGGGTGGTTCCAGACTGAAGCGCCTAGAACCACTCGGCCATACAAACCGGCGAAAACTGAGAAATTATGTTTATAAATTGTCCTACTCTATGGCCATGGTTCAACAACCGTGATATATTTCCAGTAGGAAAAAAACAATCTAGGTTAAAAAACAGCATAGCTTTCACTGGCACGTTTCACCTTTTTGATGCAGAAATCGTATAGGAACTGCGGGTAACGGACTACCCATAAGCAGTCGAAATTTGGGTAGGCGCCTTCGGCAAAGGCATGCAATCTTGACACTTCCAAGCTTTATACAAATATTGGTATATAAATTGTACCGGCTGTGAACACATTTTCGTAACAATAATTGCGTCAAGCCTGGAAGTGTGGCCCTCTGTAAGCATAGCTGCATGCTTTCGCCGAAGATGCACACACAAATGTCGACTAATTATGATCAATACGTTACCCACAGATCATACACTATTTCTGAAGATGTTTCAAAGAGGTAAAACACGTCAATGAAGCGTATGCTATTTTTGCAACCTAGACTGTTTTTTCCTACAGAAAAATTGTGGTTTTCTACACATTGCTTTCGTGTTACAAATTTCACTCGACTTGCGAAGTCCACTTGTTGCAAAGACTGCACATTCTGTGGATTATACAGGTGCTGTTGTTGTTGTTCATGTAAATTCTCCATTCAGTTGTCGGGCTTGTGTTCACAGCCCATTCACCGAGCAGACTAACTGTTGGCATGATTGTCATCAGTCAGCATGACACATTTCCTTCCAAATCGGGCATTCTGACATACCTCGCACGGTCAGCATCAGAGAAGGATCAGTTTTCTCCTAGGCGCCTAAGTACACCTGCAGAATTACCGTGATGTGATTGCCGTCGTTGCGGGAACAGCTCAGTATAGCGTTCGCTGTTGTGTCGTTTTTCCACTGCACTCAGCGAATTTACACACGAGTTCAATATCGGCGCTCTCTTCATCATTATTTCTATCGGTGCTGCTGTGTATCACTGTTGATGTACAACGGACAGTACCGGAGAAATGAACCTGTGAAAGAACGGAGCAGCACTGAATGCAAGGGCGAAGAGTAAAATTGGCATTATTTTGTCAACAGCCCAAGTACCGTGGATGAACTGAATAAGTTTGCCTCCAAAAAAGGCAAACAGCCCATGTCGTCGACGCTTGCTCTCAAAATGGTTCAAATGGCTCTGAGAACTATGGGACTTAACATCTGAGGTCATCAGTCCCCTAGAACTTAGAACTACTTAAACCTAAACAACCCAAGGACATCACACACATCCATGCCCGAGGCAGGACTCGAACCTGCCACCGTAGCAGTCTCGCGGTTCCGGACTGAAGCGCCTAGAACCGAACGGCGACCGCGGACGGCGACGCTTGTTCTGTTATGCACATATTTTCAGTGTATTACAGAACGAAAGATAAAAGGGGATGACAAATCAAACGAAATGCAATTACCCAATAATGAGTACCAGGAGACCATGGGTTCCTTATACCAGACTACTCACAAAATATCCATGAACAACCTCCAAGATTTTGTCTGTGGAGTTTCGGTTCGCCCTGTATACCGTTCTCATCCCCTTCTGTTAGAGCTTGGTTAACAGGGTGATGAATGGGTGACATGAAATGGTCGACTGTGTGAGGTTATATTCATTTATTTCTAATTTTTATTTATTTTTATTCATCCAAAGATCTTTTCAGTATGATATAGGATTTGTCAAGTAATACGACACAAATCAGTAGGTCAAAATATACGAAACGTGATCAAAAAGTAATGGGAATTTTTTAATTTCACGCGCTTTATATTTCCAATTGCCAATTATTTTTATCTCGCTGATACAAAAGTTTCTGACACATGTTTAAATTTTCAGCTGTTCTGGATATTTAGTTTACTGTTGACAGTCGAAAAAGTTTTTCTACTCTTCGGCGAATTTTTACTTTCGAAGAAGGTGGATCAAAGAATGTGCATCAAATTTCGCATGGAAAATGGAATAAAGTGCAGCACCGCATTCGAAATGTCGACTGTGGCTTTTGGCGGATCTACAATGAGTAAAACAAGAGTTCACGGAAGGTATAAAAGTTTCAAATAGGGTCCGAGAAGACACTGAAGACGACTATAGCCCTGTACCTCTTGTACATCAATTACTGACGACAATGTGGAAGAAGGAAAGAAAATAGTTCTGTAAAATCGCCGGATCACCATCGGAGAGGCTGCTGATGATGTCGACATATTCTTTGGCTCATGGCAAGCAATTGTTTTGGATGTTTTGGACATGAAACATGTAGTAGCACAAAGTTTGTTCAGAAACTGTTGAATTTCGAGCAAAAACAACGCCGCATAGACATCGGTCAGGAATTGTTAAATGAAGCCTATCACGATCCAGAACTTCTAAAGAACGTTATAACAGGCGCCGAAACAGGGATATACGGGTATGATGTTAAAATCAAGACCCAGTCATCCCGATGGAAACTACCTAAAGAGGCAAGACCGAAAATTATTCGACAAGTTCGATCACATGCGAAGGGCCTTCTCACTGTTTTCTTCGATTACAATGGGATAGTGCCTCATGAGTTCCTGCGTTATGGTCGCACGGTCGATGAGGAATACTACCTGGACGTCTTGCGCCGTTTGCGTGAAGCAGTCCGAAGAAAGCGGCCAGAACTGTGGCAAAACCACTCGTGCAAAGTGCATGACGATAATGCTCCTATTCACACGTCAATGCTCGTTCGTGATTTCTTGACACTAAAAACTAACGATTATGTTGCCTAAGCCACCGTATTCGCTGGACATAGCCTCTTGCAAGTTCTTCCTGTTCCCGAGGCTGAATAAAACCATGAAAGGTCGTCGTTTTGCCACCATTGATGAGACACAAACAGAATTGCTGTAGGAGCTGAAAACCATAACGAAAAGTGAGTTCCAGAAGTGCTTCCAAGATTGGAAAAGCGTTGGTACAAGACTATTATATCTGAGGAGGATTACTTTGAAGATGAGAAATTTATGTTTATGACTAAATAAAGATTCTTTAAGAAAAACGAAAATTACCATTACTTTTTGATCACGCGTCGTAGAACATACATACACCACTGGCCATTAAAATTGCTACACCAAGAAGAAATGCAGATGATAAACGGGTATTCATTGGACAAATATATTATATTACAACGGACATGTGCTTACATTTTCACGTAATTTGGGTGCATAGATCCTGAGAAATCAGTACCCAGAACAACCACCTCTGGCCGTAATAACGGCCTCGATACGCCTGGGCATTGAGCCAAACAGAGCTTGGATGGCGTGTACAGGTACAGCGGCCCATACAGCGTCTACACTATACCACAGTTCATCAAGAGTAGGGACTGGCGTATTGTGACGAGCCAATTGCTCGGCCACCATTGACCAGACGTTTTCAATTGGTGAGAGATGTGGAGAATGTGCTGGCCAGGGCAGCAGTTGAACATTTTCTGTATCCAGAAAGGCCCGTACAGGACCTGCAACATGCGGTCGTGCATTATCCTGTTTAAATGTAGGGTTTCGCAGGGATCGAATGAAGGGTAGAGCCACAGGTCGTAACACATCTGAAATGTAACGTCCACTGTTCAAAGTGCCGTCAATGCGAACAAGAGGTGACCGAGACGTGTAACCAATGGCACCCCATACCATCACGCCAGGTGATACGCCAGTATGGCAATGACGAATACACGCTTCCAATATGCGTTCACCGTGATGTCGCCAAACACGGATGCGACCATCATGATGCTGTAAACAGAACTTGGATTCATCCGAAAAAATGACGTTTTGCCATTCGTGCAACCAGGTTCGTCGTTGAGTACACCATCGCAGGTGATCCTGTCTATGATGTAGCATCGAGGGTAACTGCAGCCATGGTCTCCGAGCTGATAGTCCGTGCTGCTGCAAACGTCGTCGAACTGTTCGTGCAGATGGTTGTTGTCTTGGAAACGTCCCCATCTGTTGACTCAGGGATCGAGACGTGGCTGCACGATCCGTTACAGCGATGCGGATAAGATGCCTGTCATCTCGACTGCTCGTGATACGAGGCCGTTGGGATCCAGCACGGCGTTCCGTATTACCCTTCTGAACCCACCGATTCCATATTCCGCTAACAGTCATTGGATCTCGACCAAGGCGAGCAGCAATGTCGCGGTACGATAAACCGCAATCGCGATAGGCTACAATCCGACCTTTATCAAAGTCGGAAACGTGATGGTACGCATTTCTCCTCCTTACATGAGGCGTCACAACAATGTTTCACCAGACAACGCCGGTCAGCTGCTGTTTGAGTATAATAAGTCGGTTGGAAACTTTCCTCATGTCAGCACGTTGTAGTTATCGCCACCGGCGCCAACCTTGTGTGAATGCTCTGAAAAGCTAATCATTTGCATATCACAGCATCTTCTTCCTGTCGGTTAAATTTGGCGTCTGTAGCACGTCATCTTCGTAGTGTAGCAAATTTAATGGCCAGTAGTGTAACATGCTTTCTGAGGGTAAGATAGATAATCAGTCATAGCCTTGATTAAGGAATCATCCCAGCATTTGTCTTTGTGATCAAGGAGAACCACGGAAAACCCATATCAGGATGTTTGGACGGAGCAACTCCATCCCCCCCCCCCTCCCCCCGAGTATGAGGTCAGTGTCTTAACAGCTGCGCTGCCTCATTCGGTAAATTCCGTATAAAGTTTTTTGATTTACACAACAGTTTGTTTCAGGTAACTTTTAATACATAGCTCCGCTCTTCATTGCCGCAATTAGGATTCATGTTTGCTTGCTTTCATGTGTAAAAAAGGATGCAAAATATTGATGCAACGCAGTGTTTTAGGACTGTTGCTATATTTCTGGCAGCGTACCAGTACTGAACTACCGGCTGTGTGAACATTGCAATGTGGCCTTAATGCAACATTTGTGACTGCCACCGATGGTAATGGTTCTACCTACTTATGTTATTCTGTTTATCTGTATCCGCTTGGAGAAGGCCCTTAAGATTCTTTTTTAAGTAGCTTGTCTCCCTTCTTTGCCTTAACGCGCGTCGTCAGTGAGGTCATTAGAGGCGGGACGGTATCTCGTTTTGACAACGACAGAGGCACAAATCCGCCGTGACCTCGCTGAGAGAGGCATTCAGACACATTGCTGCAGTCATTCAGTAACACAAAGAAGTCTGGTCAGACCGCATTCCGCTTAAATGAGTGTCCTGCTTTTAACGTTGACCCAAATCGTCGAATCCTGTGAAATTTCTGTCCACCATAAGACAGCAGCAAACAGCTTGGTCTGGTATTTCTTTCATACAAAGTTCAGTCATTCTAGATTTTAGCCGATATTTAATCACATGTAGCACATGATGGCAAATACGAAATGTCTCCATTAAAAAAACGACTCACATGACCTGAAGTTCAGTGCCTAAACGAAATGACTGAACTTTTCCATTTGACACGCAGTACGATGACATGCATATTTACCAGACTGTCACCTAATTGATGTGTCGAAGATAACTTCCAAACTGTTTTTAAAAATTAGGTTACATTGAAAGTATCATCAGGTATACTGGTCGAAATATAGCGCGTTCGGAAAGTCGCTGGGCATTGGACTACGGACGTAAATAACGTTGCAAGTTCGAGACAAAGGTGACAGAATACAAACTGCCAGAACTGTTTTTTTCATAGATATGTGACTGTTTTTAATTCGTTCTACTGTTGCGTAATACTCAAGTTACTGCTTTGTTGAGATGATGAAAGCTACTGAATGCGATGTGTAGTGTTTAGATGTTCAATTTGCTTTTTAAATTGTGGTGATTTCAACTGAGGAACGTATTTTTCTTGTTGAACACGTCTTTCGACAATGCGATAAATACGTACAGGTAGATTTAGTGCAGGATGTATTTTCTGAGAAATGCACGAAAACAGCTATACCTCCTCGTGACGTGGTTCGTCGACCTGATGCGAAATTTCGATGGACCGGCTTAGTGTTAGATGCCGAGCGGACTGCAAGACCACATAAACTAGACGGGCAAAAGCTGTTAGGATAATCCCGACTACGTAGCAGAGCCCAGCAAAATTATGGCGCAAGTCCTCGCAAGACAGGCTTGGAACCACGCGTGAAGCAGTTAGGCAAAAGTGATAACAGAGCATGAATTGAAAGATCATGAAAAGCGAATCCGATACTGAAAAGTTTTACATCTTTTTACTGAAAGAATCATCGTTGATAGCCTTGATGTCATCTTCTGTACAAACAAGAGCTGGTTGCACCTTTGTGGTATGTTAACACACACAACACACGATTTTGGGGAAAGGAGAATCCCCGTGTTGTGCTTGAAAGGCCATTGCATGATCATAAAGCTGAAGTTGGGTAGCAACATGCACACCAAGCGTTACTGGACTTTCGTTTTTTGAAAAAACGAGAACAGTGAATGTCGTTCAATAACTAACAATTTCATTGGTGCCCTGAAGGAAGATGAAATCGAACCCTCTTGGTTTAAACACAACTAATAGCAGTGTGCGAGTTCTCGAAAAGCATTTTGGTCAACGTGTCATCTCAAAAGATCTATGGTACGCTCATTCGCCGGACCTTACTCCACAAGATTTTTTGTTCGGGAAACAGGAAGATCTGTAGGGTGTCGAAATCATCCACGAACGTTTGTGACTTAAAAACTGAAACTGCACCGTACATGAGAAGCACACCACGATCAGACATGCAGAATGCGTTTTCCAAGAAAATTTAGCGGGTTCAGACTGCTAGAGCTGCCCACGGATGTCATTTTCAATACGCGTTGTAACTGAACAGCAACATTCCTGTTGCTGTTGTTGTTGTGGTCTTCAGTCCAGAGACTGGTTTGATGCAGGTCTCCGTGATACTCTATCCTGTGCGAGCCTCTTCATCTCCGAATAACTACTGCAACCTTTATCCTTCTGAATCTGCTTTGTATATTCATCTCTTGGTCTCCCTCTACAATTTTACCCTCCATGCTTCCCTCCAATACTAAACTGGTGATACCTTGATGCTTCAGAACGTGTCCTACTAACAGATCCCTTCTTTTAATTAAGTTGTGCCACAAGTTCCTCTGCTCAACGATTCTACTCAGTACCTCCTCATTAGGTACGCGATCTACCCATGTGATCTTCAACATTTTCTGTAGCACCACATTTCGAAAGCTTCTATTCTCTTCTTGTCTAGACTGTTTATCGTCCATGTTTCACTTACAAACATGGCTACACTCCATACAAATACTTTCAGAATATACTTCCTAACCCTTAATCACATACTCGACGTTAACAAATTCCTCTTCTTCAGAAACGTTCCTTGCTATAGCAAGTCTACATTTTATATCCTCTCTACTTCGATCATCATCAGTTATTTTGCTCCCCAAATAGCAAAACTCATCTACTACTTCAAGTGTTTCATTTCCAGATCTAATTCTCTCAGCATCACCTGACTTAGGCCTAATTCGACTACATTCCATTACCCTCGTTTTGCTTTTGTCGATGTTCATCTTATATCGTTCATTCAAGACACTGTCCATTCCGTTCAGCTGCTCTTCCAGATCCTTTGCTGTCTCTGACAGAAATACATTGTCGTCGGAAAACGTCAAAGTTTTAATTTGTCCTCCAAAGATTTTAATTCGTACTCCAAATTTTTCTTTTGTTTCATTTACTGCTTGCTCAATATACAGACTGAATAACATCATGGATAGGCTACAACACTGTCTCACTCCCTTCTCAACCACTACTTTCCTTTCATGCCCCTAGACTCTTATAAATGCCATCTGGTTTCTGTACAAATCGTAAATAGCCTTTTGCTCCCTGTATTTTACCCCTGCCACCTTCAGAATTTGAAAGTGAGTGTTCCAGTCAACATTGTCAAAAGCTTTCTCTAAGTCTACAAATTCTATAATCGTAGATTTCCCTTTCCACAACCTATCTTCTAAGATAAGTCGTAGGGTCAGTTTTTCCCCGCGTGTTCCAACATTCCTACGGAATCCAAACCAATCTTCCCCAAGGTCGGCTCCTACCAGTCTTTAAAAGAATTCGTGTCAGTATTTTGCAACCATGACTTATTAAACTGATAGTTAGGTAATTTTCACACCTGTCAACACCTGCTTTCTTTGGGATTTGAATTATTATATTCTTCAAGAATAATATATATTCTTCAAGAATTCTGAAGGTATTTCGTTTGTCTCATACATCTTGCTCACCAGATGAAAGAGTTTTGTCGTGGTGGCTCTCCCAAGGCTATCAGTAGTTCTAATGGAATGTTGTCTACTGCCGGAGCCTTATTTCGACTTAGATCTTTCAGTGCTCTGTCAAATTCTTGACGCAGTATCATATCTCCCATTTCATCTTCATCTATGTCCTCTTCCATTCCATAATAATGCTCTCAAGTACATCGCCCTTGTATGGACTTTTTATATACTCCTTCCACATTTCTGCTTTCCATTCTTTGCTTAGGATTGGTTTTTCATCTGATCTCTTGATATTCATACAGGTGGTTCCCTTTTCTCCAAAGGTCTCTTTAATTTTCCTGTAGGCAGTTTCTGTCTTACCCCTCGTGATATATGCTTCTACATCCTTACATCTGTTCTCTAGCCACCCCTGCTTAGCCATTTTGCACTTCCTGTCGATCACATTTTTAGACGTTTATATTGCTTTTCACCTGCTTCATTCCTAACATACTGTAAAAGCTATAGTACTACAGATAACGCCTAAATGCTCAGACCAACAAACCAGTATCACATAAGAAGAACTAATACTTGATGTAACTGCTACGCACTGTCTGTACAAGTGGTCAGAAAGTCTGAAAATTTTTTAAGAATGTTGCAGGGTAGGTTGTGCTGAGCAATAGTTGTTAAGAACAGAATTCGATACTTTGCGTCGTTTCCTATATAATTAGCACTGAAGTTAAACAATCAGGCCGTTGTGCACATAGACTCATGAGGTCTGCCAGAGACTGTGTCGCCAAACGTTTTCTTCGTTTGGATTCCTCTAACCGAACAAGAATGTGATACAGAAATTGGACATGGGACGGTAGTAAGGTTCGAACCCGAACCATAGGCTGAGCAGTGTCTCTGCTATCATTTACGCTATGAGAACAATTGACACTAATCGTATCTGGCGGGCCGCTTGTATTTGGGCGTCCATCTGCCTGGTGGCTAACTTCAATGCTAATTATGTCGGAAACGCCACAACATATCGATATTTTTCTCAACAGTTGTTCCTCAGCTCAACCTACCTTGCAACACCCAAGCTTTCCTGGCTGTTTCTGACTACCATGTATAACGTGTGGGGGCGAATCAGTCTTAGAATACATTCCCAAGTAACTGCATTCCAGGTAACTTTTGTGCGATTCAAACGTCCAGCAATATTGATTACCAGACGATGATCAGGACCGTATCACTAACAAATGCTTCAAATGGCTCTGAGCACTATGGGACTTAACTTCTGAGGTCATCAGTCAACTAGAACTTAGAACTACTTAAACCTAATTAACCTAAGGGCATCACACACATCCATGCCTGAGGCAGGATTCGAACCTGCGACCGTAGCGGTCGCGCGGTTCCAGACTGTAGCGCCTAGAACCGCTCGGCCACCCAGGCCGGCCGTGTCACTAACAGATAGAAGCCTCATTCAGGATAAAAGCAACCTTCTTTTTGATTAATTTTTTTTAGTCGGAAAACATGCACATCATTTACACGTGCAAACTAACATTTCATCATGACATTACGTGGTCATTCATAGTTAAAAATCGGCCCATTTATGGTATTCCACTGAACCATATCGCATAATGGTAAGGTACCGGACTCGTTTGCTGGAGGAAGGCGGTTCAATTCTCGTCCCAGCGATCTACATGTAGGTCTTCCACGATATCTCTAAATCCCTTAAGACGAATACGGGGATGATTCATTTGAAAGGACACGTCCGATTTCGATCTCCAATCAGAGTTTATGTTCAGTCTCTGATGACCTTGTATTCGATGGTACATTCCTTCCCTCTCCCCTTCCTTCCTTCCTTCCTTTCTTTCATCGTATTCCTCCCTAACACTCTTTTATCCATAAAACTTTTTAATGGAATGTGCTTATAACTGAGAGTAAAATTTTCTCAAGTTTCCAGCAGCGTCAAGTGGTTAAAATGCCATGAGCTTTCGGCAAAGTGTTCCTTGGTCATTGTCAAGTGGAATTACTGTTGATGTGCTGCTGGCACATACACACTAACTGCTGGCTTAACATCACTAGTACGCACGGTCTCGGCATATGCGGGTATCGTTGACTCCATTCTCGATGCACACTCTTCAACCGGGCGATCGCTGGACACCGCACCACGCTGAGTTGTAGGCCGCCGTCTCTGTTACGTGGTGTTGCTAGCGATTTTTGTTTCAATGACTTCTTTAATACACAGTCCCAGAAGCCACGACGGAGGTGTCGTAAAATTTGATCCGGCGACCGTTTTTTAGAGTATGCTCAGCTAAAGCAGACATTTCAGAGCATCTCAAGTGTTCTGCGACGTACCCCTCCTTCGCTTGTCTCAGTAATTGCCGCATTTTAGATGGTGACCCAAAGATCTATTTGGTTTTGTGTCTCTTCAACAGACGGTTTATCTTGCCCGACGCAGACCCACAGAACGGCAAAAGAGCAAAGTGTTTTTCCTGACGGTCTTATTGTGGTTCTTACTTCAGATCACTTAGATTTATGTATTGATCGTCGTAGCCGTTGTTCCTGAAGACCTATCGTACATGGCTCAATTCCTGACACAGGTTATAGAGTCTTATATCGCTATTGCACGACGTACCATAGTTGTGTCACAGTGCGCTTCTGGTCACATGACTGGCTCATGGCGTACAAGTAGGGTTTCTGTAGAAGCTGTGGCCAAGGCATTCACTTAGTTTGCGGCGGGCTTTTTGTTGTTTGGGTGCAGAAAAGCCTAAGGACAAGCTCGAAAAACGATGGAAGAATAGTCTCTCTCCCTTTTATAAAGAAAGTAACGGATCAGATTGGAAAGATTTTAAGTAAACATGATATTAGACCTGTTTTTAGACCAACGAAGAAAATTTGTCATGTTCTCCGGTCTGTAAAAGATAAACGCGCTCCTCTATCAGCCAGTGGCGTATATAAAATTCCGTGTACATGTGGAAAAGTTTATACTGGAACAACAACAAGAAGCATAAATACACGGTTAAAAGAACACAGAAGTCTTTGCCGATTAGGAAAAACAGATAAATCGGCTGTAGCAGAACACGCTTTTCAGTCAGGAAATCATCAAGTGAAGTTTTCCGAAACAAAAATTTTATCTACGACGACGCACTATTACCCACGGCTTTGTAGAGAAGCAATTGAAATATATAAACATAGGGATAATTTCAATCGGAAAGATGAGACCATGAAACTTAGTGATATTTGGACAGTAGCACTACAGAATTGCTAGACAGTTTTATCCGTGACCAGATCACGATCGATAGTTAAGTTTTATCTCTGACAAAGATTATCTCTGCATATCACGTGTAACTCTGGCCACGCCGACTTTCTATGATATATAAGTCGCTCTCAGACGTCCGACCCGCCAGTCGGCAAGGCTCACCGGAGGAGAAACACCCGTCTGAAGATGTCCAGCGCAGCTCTGGACGAAACGTTAGGAGCTGAAGAGTTTCATGGACCACGACCTTACATCCCGGAAGGTTTACCAGAAGATATTCACATAGTAGTTCTCAAATGGCTTCGTGACCAAGGAGCGGCCGGATGCGGTGGCCGAGCGGTTCTAGGCGCTGCAGTCCGGAACCGCGCGACTGCTACGGTCGCAGGTTCGAATCCTGCCTCGGGAATTGATGTGTGTGAAGTCCTTACGTTAGTTAGGTTTAAGTAGTTCCAAGTTCTAGGGGACTGATGATTCAAATGGTTCAAATGGCTCTGAGCACTAAAGGACTTAACTTCTATGGTCATCAGTCCTCTAGAACTTAGAACTACTTAAACCTAACTAACCTAAGGACATCACACAACACCCAGTCACCACGAGGACTGATGACCTCAGATGTTAAGTCTCATAGTCATTTGAACCATTTGAACCAAGGAGCGGATTTCTATCGTCGAGGAACTGAACGACTGGTAGAACATTCCAGTCGTTGTTTACAGGGACTTCGTGATTCTGTTAAAAATACTGTCGTTTATCTTCACTGATCAACCAGAACATTATGAACATCTACCTAATAAGTGATACTACATGACTTCCCCATTCTACACACGGATAGCACGCTCACTGATACTACACGCAACGTGCGTGTGTCTGGCTAGAGTCATTTCTCGCCAGGTGACGCTGCTTTCGCCTGGATGGGTTTATATCGATAGTAGGCCCATGGTCATAATGTTATGGCTGATGAGTGTACGGCACTTCGAAGTGTAGCGCGGCATTCAATAACAGTTAACTGCCCTGTCGTATGAGATCCCTTCGTATTCGTTCTTTTCGTTGCGCTAAGGGCACTTGGTTTTAGTAGTCTGTATGAAATAAAATAAGATAAGAACAAGCAATTACACGAATTAAATAATAATTTCACAGAATACGCTAAATTGACCCTTGAAAATGAAGTATGTATTAAAGGAGAATATAAAAAATAAAACTCTAAAACTGGGAATATTTCATTCTGATCGCTTAAAAGCATCGTGTTGAAGCAAATACTAATCATTTCAAAGAGTTTTAGTTTAGATGAGCTATTTAAGGCGTTTCCGACCTAATAAGTGTTTCTGAAGCTGCTGGGTCATCTTCTATGAAATACTGCAAAATTTTGCAGCGACGTCATGCTACTAAACATTAGTGTGTCGTAAGTAGTGTTCGTATTGATTAGGAGTTAGTGTAACCATTTCTAAGTGGTCTGATTCATTTTACACCATCGGCCAAAGTAGAAGAAGAGAGACTGGTGGTGTAGCGTCCAGCCAACGACGGTGTCACTAGAGTGAGAACACAAGCTCAAGTTAGGGTAGGATGGGGAAGGAATACGGCAGTGCCCTTTCAAAGGATTTAGGGTATCATAACGGTAAACCTACATCAGGATGACTGGACGAGGATTTTAACTGTCGTCTTCCCGAATATGAATACAGCGACTTATTACTGCGCCAACTGGATCGCTGGACCGCCTCAACAATCTTCTGATATTCAGCGTACTGATATCGCTACTCTAGAAGCACGGCGGGTTCCATGCGGCTGAGAGCAGTGTTCGACTCCGAGGCGAGTTGCCAAGAGAGTCTCTCACCTCATTTCGTAGACAGAGCTCCAACAGCAACATCACTGCCTGCGGATGTTTTCTTACTGGACTGGTGCATCTGCAGTTTAGCTGCCCTTAAGTCTTGCATGCACAGAATAGTTCCTCTGCCTTCTGCTTTACTAGGAAGGAGAGGGAGTGTTGGTTGGTGCGAACTGCTTTCTCTGATGGCCGCCTGCACTGGGTGGCTTTGAGTTCTCACAGACATTCAGAGCGGATGAGTAGCTTAACCACGAATATGTCATATCTGTTCAGCGTGTTTCTCTCTAGACCACCGACAACGAATTCATTCTATAGAGGAATCTTCAAGACATTGTCAGAAAAAAACCTCAACAGCATAGCTTACCTAACTGCTTAAAACTATCACTGTTCTAATGCAGTAAAAAGTATATGTTCCTATTGAGCCACATTGGGCGCAAAATGTAATACCGTAAAGGGCGTGCGGTGTCCACATGAAACCTCCTTGATCTCCAAATGCAATTAAAAATACTGTGAGTCGTGGATACTTGCAGTTCGCGGCATAATGTAAAATAACTCAAAGACTTTTTTACAAAAAAATTAATACACTTTTACATGGACTCATTTCATAATCTGTAAATTGTCTAGACTATACTCTATCTCAACCCATGTTTGCGCAGGCACTTGTGAGATGATGGAGCCATTTGCATCCACTATTCTTCGGTGCACATCGCCAAGATCACGTACTATACATGCGGGGCATACATTGTCTTTCACGTGACGCCACGGAAGAAATCCAGAGAGCCTATGTCCGGAGATCATGGTGATCACTTGGTTGGTCCATTACGTCCTATCCATCTCTGTGGAAATGTTCTGCACAATAAATCATGAAAATGTAAACTCCAATGCGGTGGCGCACCATCCTGCTGGAAGATCACATGGGGCGGAAGGGGAAGAAGTTGAAGAACACGCGATTCCTGTTACCATTTTCTCTATGAAGAAAAGTGGTCCAACTATGCTGTCTTACATCACTGCAGAACGCACATTCACCTTTTAGCTGTCCATGATATATTCTCCAGAAATGGGACGTTTTCCGAAACCCAGAGTCGAATGTCGTGCCGATTAACCTTCTCACACGCGTGGAGGGCTGTTTCATCAGAGAAAGCGACATTTATTTATTTATTTATTTATTTTTTACATAGTTGAGTTTTTGCTCAATCCAGTTCAACATCTCAGTAGCAATTTCGTGGCGAAGCTGCAAGTTATTGCTCTTCAGTGCTTGCACAATTCGAACTCTAGGCGTGCAGGCGAAGTCGTTCATCCACAACCTTCTGAACTGTTGAGTGTGGGATGTGCAGTGTGCGATTTGCAGGGGGGGATGGGGTGGATTCCCCCCCCCCCCCCTCTGCATCAGACCATCCCCTCCTCTGGTTTTAGTTTATGTATCCCAAACTGGGATAATTATTTCCCAGCCGGCCGCGGTGGTCTAGCGGTTCTGGCGCTGCAGTCCGGAACCGCGGGACTGCTGCGGTCGCAGGTTCGAATCCTGCCTCGGGCATGGGTGTGTGTGGTGTCCTTAGGTTAGTTAGGTTTAAGTAGTTCTAAGTTCTAGGGGACTTATGACCTAAGATGTTGAGTCCCATAGTGCTCAGAGCCAATTATTTCCCACGCACTGGAGTAAAACTTTACATATAATGTAAATTTGTGGAGCCGAAGACTGAAAGTTTTTAATAAGTCTTACTATTAACACTATTAACATGTTTCAGTTTTCAATTATCAGAATAAGTACAACTTTTCACAAATGTGCCTCTACGTTTTGAATTCCCCTCGTATATCTGTACCCGTATGTAGATGATTTTGTAAATAAGCTTTACCTATAATGTACTTTTAAAGATATAACAAGGGATGGCTTTTCTGATAATGCATTCGCGTCAATAGTGAGTTTCGGCATTAACATCTATTTATAAATAGCTGTTTAACCATGCGTAACGCCACGGTCCGAGCTAGTAACATACATAATTCTACTAACATACATAATTCTACTGACCCCCCACTGGTAGAAGCACAAATCGCACCCTGGGGATGTGTAACTGTTGTATTGTTCGACGAACTGACATTGGTGGGCTTCTTTCAAAGGTCCCTCTAATCTCCTCTGCTATTTCCTCTGATGTGCGTTTTCTGCCAGAATGTGACTAATCATTTTAGCTTTCGGTAGCTCCCTTTGAAATTCGCGTCGGAAAATCTCTTTGGACCCACACCACACAACGCATTGGGCTCTCTTTCAAGGTGTAATCATTTCTAGTAATTATATATATATATATATATATATATATATATATATATATATATATAAAGGAATCGTTGTGAAAAAAATCTAAACAACACTTTATAAGTTGCTATACATGATGCCGCAAATAGCAAGTATCTACGTCTCATAATTTTTTAACTGCATTTGGAAAACATTGAGAATTCATTTGGATAACCTGCATTTCCAAAAAAATGGTTCAAATGGCTCTGAGCACTATGGGACTTAACTTCTGAGGTCATCAGTCCCCTAGAACTTAGAACTACTTAAACCTAACTAAGCTAAGGACATCACTCACATCCATGCCCGAGGCACGATTCGAACCTGCGACCATATCGGTCGCGCGGTTCCAGACTGTAGCGCCTAGAACCGCTCGGCCACTTCGGCCGGCCCTGCATTTCCATTTTTATTTAGTGTCGTGAGATGTCATATGCACAAATGCAATAACCAATTTCGAATCTGAAATTTTTCAGCATGAATAGGCTATCTGGATACTTTCACTAAATAACTGATTAATGCAATGCCAGATTTATTAAGTAAACAAAATCAAACAATACACAAAACGCGTGAATTTTGTGGATAAACGAGACCTTAGTGTACACAGAAGGGTTCTACAGCAAAAGTGATCTGCCGAGTTACTAGTTAACGTGGCTGTCCATATGATGAAACGATTCAATCTGCTTATCGTGACTTGTCTGCATCTCACCAAGTTATTTCTGCAAGTCCCGACGTCGGGATAGAAGACAGCGGTCCTTCTGTGACAAACCGTAGAACAGGTGCTTCCTTGTTCCAATAGCTAGCGTTGCGAGTGGTACGTCTTATTTACATCTACATATGGACTATATAACAGTTACCGTTGTCGCTCACTTCGTATTAACACAAAAGTGTGGCAGTACGAGCATTATATCTACGTATGGAAAAATTTTGGAAATTTGTGGTAAATTCCTATGGGACCGAACTGCTGAGGTCATTGGTCCCTAGGTTACACACTACTTAATCTAACTTAAACTAACTTATGCTAAGGACAACACACACACCCATGCTCGAAAGAGGACTCGAACCTCCAACAGGGGGAGCCGCGAGAACCGTGGCAAGGCGCCTCGGACTGCGCGGCTATATCTACGTATGATAAATAGCCAACGTCGTATAAATGACAAACTTTTACTTTGGTATCTACTTGCCCGTACAGTCCTTCAATTTAACAATAACGTTTCGGTTCAACAGATTATGACGATGTGTTAAGCTTGGTGGCTGAAACGCACTGGACAAAATAATAATTTTATGTTGATATGAAAGTGGCTCGTCAATGAGCTGAAACTAGTTATGAGTAAAGATATTTGGGCTGTTTTGAAACTCCTCTTTATGAAAACACTCTTTAAAAAATAACTGTGTACTCAAGAACAGTAGAAAGTGATATCCACCAGAGTTACGTAACAGGACGGCAAATGTAAGTTCAGCAACATACGTAACCACTACCTACAAGAAAGTACTTCAGAAATGCATAAATAATTTTCTTCATGACTACTTTGCATATGACATGCAGTTAAAAATAAAAAAGGGCACAAAACCCATCTATAATAACGCAGTTTCATTAGCAGTGTTATTTCCAGAAATAAAATTTGACCCGCAGAAGATGATACATAGGTGTCGAAGCGTGTCTGGATGAATAAAAAGAAATAAATAGTGTCTGCATAAGATAGATTTTAAAACAACCCAAATTTCAAACCACACAAACAGAAAACGTCAAGAGGAGCTTCAAACCTTAGAAATATGACTCAATAAAATTATTTTTGCAATCTTCAGCTAGGATTTTTAATATTTGCATTATTAATGTTCCGTCGACGACGCTATTACTAAAGGAATCATCTCAGAATTTGCCTGAAGCGATCCAAGGAAACCACAGAATACCTAAGCCAGGATAATCATCGTACGAGGATTGGAACCGCCGTTCTCCCGAATACGCGTCCAGTGACTTAGGCTACCACTGCATCAGCGCACTCGGTCCAACAGTGTGTGTCATGACCACGGTAGTGCAGCGGTGTTCCCCTTGGTGTGAAATCAGAGTCAAGTACTTTTTGAGATATGTGCCATTCTGTCCTATGATAGCCAATGCCTACAGGAGGTGCTTAATGTATTTACCACTCGTTATCAGAATTTGATACTAAAGCAACCTCGATACCTCGCTTCCATATTCGCTACAGTATTTTCATATGACCACACGATGTTGTCGTGATAACTTATCCCATTATGTATGTATATTGCCTCATTTGCAAATAAAATGCAAGCTGTGAACAACAAATCATCAGAAGTCCATCTTAGAATCCACTGGCAAACTTGTAATGTGGCATGGTGGACTTATGGCTTGAAAGCTTGCACGCACTTTGTGTTATATATGATAATAATAACAAAATGAATTGGGGGAAGGGGACCTATAGTTTTACGTGGAGTCCGAACTACGGATCGTTTCTGGCGATTGCTCACATCGTTGATATGTACGGCTAGGACAAACCGCAGACTGAAAAATCGGTGGTCCAAGCGGGATTCGACCTTGAGATGCTCCGTTTCCAAGCATGCGCTTTGCCACTAGAGCAGCAGGCCGTACAGGACAACTACGAAAAGAAACAAAAAAATAAAAAAAGTGATGAGCTAATGGAGAAAGCGAAACCTGGTGTCGATATTCTGATCTACTCCTGTCGAATGACACGAAGGCGGCCGCCGAGTTTAACTTGCCCATCTGACGGACAGACCACCAACAACAGCGCCACATGCCCTTACCTGATGAGACACTCATGGAGTGTTTGGAATTTAATCCAGGGCATCAGCGCATAATCAGATAATCGGGAACCTTACACCACCAGTTCTCCTTCCCTTTCCGGCCAAATACTGGCTGTAAAAATTTCATCCACCACCAGGATTCTGACTGGCTTACCCCCGAGACGAGTGTGGCCGCACAGACAAGCATTAGCGACCTCAACTTCGGAGACGGGTAAAAGATAAGTAACAAAGGTCAAGGCCGGCAGCGTTGGCCGAGCGGTTCTAGGCGCTTCAGTCCGGAACCGCGCGACTGCTACTGTCGCAGGTTCGAATCCTCCCACGGGCATGGATGTGTGTGATGTCCTTAGGTTAGTCAGGTTTAACTAGTTCTAAGTTCTAGGGGACTGATGACCTTAGAAGTTATGTCCCATAGTGCTCAGAGCCATTTGAACCATTTGAACAAATGTCAGCATGAAAACAATCTTCCGACCTTCACGTTATAAGCAAAGTAGCGAGTACCTCAACAAGTATTTGTTTCTGGAGTTTGTGTACAGGAATTTTTTCTAGTTTTAACCAGTCCTGTCGCAAGCAGGAATATGGAATACTTCGTATTGAAACACCTATTGCATTCGTTCAAATGCCAGGTTTATCCCACAAAAGTGCTCAAACGCCAGTGAAACTAAAGTGTCAGTCGTTAAGCGTCAATGCGATGAGTTGTAGCCCTTTAACTGCTATCCGTACCGCTTGCCTCGGCTGCAGCGCTGTGTCGGCAGCTGCAGCGGCTGAGCAGCGGATGGTAACGCGCCTCGATCAGCTGGCTATGACGGGGCGGCCGCCTCATTGTTACTAACTGGGAGCGCGACCCCGCTGTTACCAGCGGCCGGGCCCGTTTTATCCCCATCTGCTGTACTGCACTGCGTTCCCCGCAAGAGTCAGCTGCCCGAGGTCGTAATGTTTTCATAATGCATATACAGGGTGTTACAAAAAGGTACGGCCAAACTTTCAGGAAACATTCCTCACACACAAAGAAAGAAAATATGTTATGTGGACATGTGTCCGGAAACGCTTACTTTCCATGTTAGAGCTCATTTTATTACTTCTCTTCAAATCACATTAATCATGGAATGGAAATACACAGCAACAGAACGTACAAGCGTGACTTCAAACACTTTGTTACAGGAAATCTTCGAAATGTCCCCCGTTAGCGAGGATACATGCATCCACCCTCCGTCGCATGGAATCCCTGATGCGCTGATGCAGCCCTGGAGAATGGCGTATTGTATCACAGCCGTCCACAATACGAGCACGAAGAGTCTCTACATTTGGTACCGGGGTTGCGTAGACAAGAGCTTTCAAATGCCCCCATAAATGAAAGTCAAGAGGGTTGAGGTCAAGAGAGCGTGGAGGCCATGGAATTGGTCCGCCTCTACCAATCCATCGGTCACCGAATCTGTTGTTCAGAAGCGTACGAATACTTCGACTGAAATGTGCAGGAGCTCCATCGTGCATGAACCACATGTTGTGTCGTACTTGTAAAGACACATATTCTAGCAGCACAGGTAGAGTATCCCGTATGAAATCATGATAACGTGCTCCAATGAGCGTAGGTGGAAGAACATGGGACCCAATCAAGACATCACCGACAATGCCTGCCCAAACGTTCACAGAAAATCTGTGTTGATGACGTGATTGCACAATTGCGTGCGGATTCTCGTCAGCCCACTCATGCTGATTGTGAAAATTTACAATTTGATCACGCTGGAATGAAGTCTCATCCGTAAAGAGAACATTTGCACTGAAATGAGGATTGACACATTGTTGGATGAACCACTCGCAGAAGTGTACCCGTGGAGGCCAATCAGCTGCCGATAGTGCCTAGACACGCTGTACATGGTACGGAAACAAGTGATTCTCCCGCAGTACTCTCCATACAGTGACGTGGTCAACGTTACCTTGTACAGCAGTAACTTCTCTGACGCTGACATTAGGGTTATCGTCAACTGCACGAAGAATTGCCTCGTCCATTGCAGGTGTCCTCGTCGTTCTAGGTCTTCCCCAGTCGCGAGTCATAGGCTGGAATGTTCCGTGCTCCCTAAGACGCCGATCAATTGCTTCGAACGTCTTCCTGTCGGGACACCTTCGTTCTGGAAACCTGTCTCGATACAAACGTACCGCGCCACGGCTATTGCCCCGTGCTAATCCATACATCAAATGGGCATCTGCCAACTCCGAATTTCTAAACATTGCACTGACTGCAAAACGACGTTCGTGATGAACACTAACCTGTTGATGCTACGTACTGCTGTGCCTGATGCTAGTACTGTAGAGCAATGAGTCGCATGTCAACACAAGCACCGAAGTCAACATTACCTTCCTTTAATTGGGCCAACTGGCGGTGAATCGAGGAAGTACAGTACATACTGACGAAACTAAAATGAGCTCTAACATGGAAATTAAGCGTTTCCGGACAAATGTCCACATAACGTATTTTCTTTATTTGTGTGTGAGGAATGTTTCCTGAAAGTTTGGCCGTACCTTTTTGTAACACCCTGTATATACAGGTTGGTCCACCTGAAGTTTCGGGTGAGATTATCTCTAAAATTATACGTCGGATAAAAATAGTGGGTAAGACAATTTCGTAACCTCAAAGGGGAACATTAAATGATACTACACGTGACTCCCAGCCCCCGCCCCCTTGGGTGGGGCGGGGAGATAACTCTTAAATCTTAAATGGAAGCCCCCATTTTTATTGCAGATTCGGATTCTCCACAAAAAGAAAAAAGTAATCAAGTTTTGTCTGAAACATTTTTTTAAACCATTGGCAGATGGCACTGAAATCGAGAAAAGTTAAAATTGGGAAAGAACTATGATTTATTTAGAATGATCCGCGAAGGACACATCAAATCGATACAAAATGTGCGCCAAGTCTTTCATTACATCAAATTAAGCTATTTTTTTACAAAATGTATCCTACCTGCAACAGTTTTTGAAGGAGGGAGGAGGAATGGTATTAAAATCTCGTTATGGAACTCTTCACAAGCCACAGTTTGCAGTTTGCCTCAGTATACTGAGCGATATTTCGCAGTTTGGCCACGGTAGCGCAATAGTCGGGTGAGTAATGCAATTGTGAAGAGTTTTTACATGTGTTCCTCGTACAATGACTTCAGCCAGACTATTCATGTTACCTTGAATATGAAGCAGAATGTTAATTTTGACATTCTCGATGACTAAATGTTGGCCTTTCTTCTTCATTTTCGTGATGAGTATGCATTGGAAACTCCCATCTTCCTTGATAACCGGGTTGCATGGATAATTTCCTGGCCTGACGAACACTCAAGCTGTCTATTGCATCTCGACTGACCGAATAAATCAACCGACCTTAATCCCATACACACATCAGAGACTGTTTGGAAGAGCTTGTGGAACGTAGCAATCAGCATCCATCGCAAGCTTCAGCTAGATATGGCGTACCTAAAGAGCCATGGGGTCTCTTCCTCTCCAAATATTACGAGCATCAAAGTGTTACATAGTATTAAGATAATGGGTCTTGACGTTGACTAACTCTTTGTCCAGTGGGCTTACCTTTCGTTCCATATACAAAGTGTCCCAGAAATGTTGCGACAAACTTCGTGAGGTTGTAGAAGGTGACTTGAGAAACTAATCGAGGATAGGAATCCGTCTCCAAAGACGTTACAGAGCCACTAGACCACCCCTTCGGCAGCAAACGTGACCCTGTACGCTGACAGACCTTAGGTGGAACGTCTCGCAATGTTGTCACGATCACCAGTGGAGAAGAAAGCGTAGAAAGACCTTGTCTCCTATGAATGCGACGCTCTATTACCTTGGTAGACAATGGTTTCGGACATGATTTTCCATCTGCACTTCGTTTTGATCCTGTATACCGAAAAACAACAGAGATTTTAGAGAATTCCAGGAGAAAAATAAACTGCGGATGGAAACCTGTGTCCGAAACCATATTTCACAGAGGCAACAGAGCACTGCATTCATAGGAGACCAGGCTTTCCTACACAGCAGCTAGTTCCATCTGCTCCACTGGCGATAGTGGCAACCAGTCGCGATCACGGCATAGCAAAGAACTTTGCGTGACATTGCGCCTACTGTCCGTAGCGTACAAGTGGACTAGTGGCAGGCGCAGCCGCACCTAACTTACACGCTCTGTAGCGTCGTTGGATGACGTTTCCAGACTCGGATTCCTATCCTCGAGGAGTTCCTCAAGACATGTTCAAAAACTCCTCGAAGTTTCTCGCAACATTTCTGGGACACCCTGTATGCATAATGATGCGATACTTAAGGACGTAAACGTTACATAAACAGGAATGCATAATTCGTGACTGCCGCACGCATAGTGATGGATGTTTCCGCCAGGCCAGGCCATGGAGTCACCTGGGAGGCTCCGCTGCGCTCACTGTCGGCCTCGTGGCAGCCGGCGTGTTAGTATTGTTCTCATGAAATACATCAACTGACTCTAGAAATAAGATCGTAGCTGAAGGGGAAGAATGTGTGTGAGAAAAACGTTTCATGCAAAAAAAAAAAAAAAAGTTTCAAATAGACCAGCTTGCCAAGACTAGTCTTCATATCACAGTAACGCAGACGAAAAGACCATGACAACAAATTCTGACAACAGTAAGTTGCAGTAGCAGGGATTTGTCCAAAGGTAACCAAAGAAGTCGGTTTAACATGGGTCTATGATGAAGCAAACTTACAAATCCTATACTCAAAGACTTCCTGCGCAAATATTGCTTAAATCAGAATAAACCAGATGAATCAACATTGCGTAAAAATTACATACCGACAATTTACGTAAATGTTCTGTAAGAAATACGCAGTGAACTCAAGGACAGCATTATCTGGATTTCAGTTGACGAAACTTCAGACACTTGCGGCCGTTACATGGCAAATTTTATTGTTGGTGCTTTAAAAGAAGAGCCTTCTTATTTCTATTTAGCGCCCTGCAAAAAACTTGAAAAAGTAAATCATTATACGATCGCCAGATTTGTAAATGAGGGTATTAGAAAATTATTTCCAGAATCTTCTTCAGAAGAAAGGATGTTTGTGATTATTTTAGATGCTGCTCCCTATATGATCAAAGCAGCAATAGCCCTCTGAGTATTTTATCCCAGTTTGATTCAAAAAATGGTTCAAATGGCTCTAAGCACAATGGGACTTAACATCTGAGGTCATCAATTCCCTAGACTTAGAACTACTTACACCTGACTAACCTAAGGACATCACGCACATCCATGCCCGAGGCAGGATTCAAACCTGCGACCGTAGCAGCAGCGCGGTTCTGGACTGAAGCGCCTAGAACCGCTCGGTCACAGCGGCCGGCAATTTGATTCATGTGACGTGCTTTACTCATCGAGTACATCGCCTCGCAGAAGAAGTACGTTCCAGGTTTGTGAATGTGAATAAACTGATTTCAGCCACAAAGAAAGTGTTTCTAAAGGCTCCTGCTCGCATCAAGACATACAAAGAAAAACTACAAACTGTGTCTTTAGCTCCCGAACCAGTGGTAATTCGTTGGGGTACGCGGGTCGAAGCTGTGTTGTTTTACAATGAACATTTCGAGACCATTAGAGGGGTAATAAACGACTTCAATAGCGCAGAAGCTTTGGTAGTTTGCCAGTGCAAGTAAACTTTTAATGATTCCAGTATTAAAAAAGATATTGCTGTGATTAGCACTCATTTTTCCCATACACTTGCAAGTATTAAAAAGCTGGAAACTCGAGATTTGGCATTGTCTGAATCTATTCAGTTAATGAATAAAATTATTGTAGTAAACTCCTGATTACCAGAGGTATTCCCAAGAAAACTTAAAGAAATTTTGAAAACATATGAACAATAACCCAGACTTTGAATCCTTGTGCCAAATTGATAGTTTTATTAATGGGACAGGTGAATTTTTACCTGAAACAATAAGTGCCAACATAGCACCCAAATTCAAATACTACCCAGTTACATCAGTTGTTGTAGAACGGTCCTTTTCTACTTATAAAAATGTTTTCAGTGATCGAAGACACTACCGAACATTTGGAACAGTACTTGGTCGTTCATGTTTACAATAGTAGAAAAATATAAAATAAATTGTAAATGATTCTTACGATTAATAGTATTAATTAAAAGTTACTGCTGTTCAAAAAATTCATGATTGTATGTTGTTTTTTAAATAAAATATTAAGAGTTTTTGAGCGTGTCTCTCTGCGTGCGATATATCTCGAAGTTGGTCCTGTACATATCGATTGTTTTGCTGCGACTCACTCGCATCGCATCGGAATGTTACTGACAACAATAGCAAAGAACTAAGAAGGAACAATCCTTGATACAAGGTATGCGTCCCCATTTTGCAAATTTTTAGAAAATAATCCCAGAAAGCTCCCCTTCCTAACCTCTACCAGAAAGTATTCAGAAAATGATACCAGCGTTCTAAATGTACCGATTTTTCGCGTGACCGGCGTTCTTCCTTGTTATTGATATGCACAGGTTCGACTCTTTAAGATATAATGCACACAGTAACTACCGTGTTTTTTCATTATTTGATCTAGCATATTTCGACCCTTTTCATGCATTTTTAAGCGTTTCTCATGCATATTTGCAAGTATATTTTAAAATTTTTATGATGCATATAATCCGGTCTGTAGTCTTTAATATACAACTTGAACAGCATGCGTCCCAACAGGCTTCCCTGGGGCACACTCAAAATTACTGCTGTACCTGTTAACGACTCTACATCCATGATGACGTGTTGCATCCTTCCTACCAAAATTCCTCAAACCAGGGGCCCTGGAGCTTTGTTCAGTTTTAACGATTTCAGCTGTTACTCAACACCACTGACACTAAAACTTATTTCACTCAACTTTTCAGTGGTATGAGGATTAAAGTGGGACGATTCTCCTGGGCTTACCTTTGAAAAGGGACATTTGAAGATGGAGTTGAGCATTTCTGCTTTTGTTTTGCTACCCTCAGTTTCAATTCCTGTCTCATCCACGACAGACTGGACACTACCTTTATTGCAACTAACAGCCTTTACACACAACCTGAATTTCTTTGGTTTCTGTGACAGATTATTCGACAATATTATGCTACAGTAGTCCTTGAAGGCTTCGTGCATTGCTCTCTTAACAGCCAAATGTGCTTCATTTATCATCTCTCTATCTGTGGTCCTAAACTGTGTTTTACAATTATTATACAACAGTCTCTGTTTCTTGACAAGTTGCTTTACAGTGACTGTATACCATGTAGCCCCCATCCCCTCCGTTATGAACTGTTCTACTGGGTACATATTTGGCCAGTACATGGTCAACTATTCTTTTAAATTTGAGTCATAGTTCATATATATGCTCCTATCCTGTACTGAAACTTTCAAGTTCCTTGAGAAATGACACTACTGTTTTTTTTATCTAGTTTATTGAAGACATGTCTCCTTCTACTTGATTTAGTTGCCCTTTTGTACTTTGATATTCATTGCTGCCACAACTGTCTTGTTTTCATGGCTACCATTTTCGATGTAGATATCCTTAAAGTGGTCATGTCTATTTTTTGTCATTAGATCTAATATATTTCCATCATGAGTGGGGTCCCAAACTACCTGTCGCAGCAGTTTTCACAGAAGACATTTAGTAGTGTTTCACAGGATGTCTTATCATGCCCACCAACAACAAAACTGTAATTTTCACAATTGATTGTTGGACGATTTAAAGTTGGACTGATTACAGTGTGGTTGGGGGACTTATGTACAAGTGAACTGAGGTTTTCTCTAAAGTTTTTGTTTAGGCCTACATCAGGTGATGAGTATGGTGCAGTTTGGTGCCCATGACTGAAAATGAGACTTCCCCAAACAGTTTTACATAAAGCATCAGTTTCCATCTTGGTGGACTTGAGTTTGTCTTCTGCAACAAATACACCATCACTGTTTCTCATTAAACTACACTAACGCTACACACTTTAATTTTATCCAAAAATACCGCTACTGTAAACTTCAGGTTTTAACCAGCTTTCTGTACCTAGTATTATGTGAGCTTCTCTGCTTCTCAGTGGGGCTTTAAACTCTGGCATTTTGTTACAAATGTTTTGTCAGTTAACCACTAGGATTTTAGTAGTGTTGCCTGTGGGGGAGGGAGAGGTATGCCTTTGAATCTTCATGTGAAAGATGTTATATTGGTACTCCAGTCTTTAACCTTTTTAAGACTGTCATTTGTTGCCGTTTTTGGTCAGTGTACTTTGAAAGCAATTAAAATTCATCTTTGATGTATAGTGAAAAAGTATGTTTTGAGGTGTGTAAAATAAATTTTTATCGTAATACAATATTCTCTCTGTTGTTTGTAGTTATGAACAATTTCTATAATTTTGAGTATTACGGCCATGGTTATATACTAGTATTCCATATTACATTGTGAAAAATTTCTAATATTTTTCACCTTTTTTCAAAACTTACACAACATTGTGTAAACCTGATCTACAGGGCACAGTGTAATATTGTTCAAGTGATGTGAATGTGCAATCCCAGTTCTAGGAGCTATTGACAATGACGAGGGTCAAAGTGAGTCATGGGAAGACAATTCTAATATAAACTGGGGAAGGTGCTGTAGTGATACATCCCATTCCTTGAATTAGAGGAATCACATCCTTAAATACATGTCAGAAAAAAGATGTTCATGACTGAGAGTAGTCAATAAGTGGTGAACACCCGACTGTTGGGAGCTGTTTTAAATCATAGGTGCTGGTACCAGAGCTAACGAGCCAGTGACTGTACAGAAGTGGGTAGCAGTCAGATGACCCTACCTGCTGAGGTGGAGATAGGAGTTCCATGGAGTGGATAGTATGGACAAAATAGTTCCATGAAATCTAAGAATGCGAAATGTCAGAGATAATAAATGAATCCTAATTGTTAATTATCAACTAGAATATCAGATCTGTTATGTACATAGTACGAAGAGGCAGTATATGAGTTCGTAGCTGTACTCATTTATCATATATTGAGTTGTAATTCTGAAGACAACATAAAAAGGTGAATTGAATCTCACTTCTTATTTATGTGGTGGAGTGAATGAGAAAAAGAAGTTAATTTTCATCAGCTTTATATGCAATCTTAAGGAAGTGAAGTCTGAGCAAAGTTGGAGGAAGATGGCACACAGATTCAGAGCACAGACTAGCTGTAACCTGATTAATAATACTTAATGGTGACTGAATATTCAGAAAGCAACATTCATTGTATATAAAAGGAGTGTTGAGGTGGCAACTTATTTAAGTGTTTAGTGCATGAGGTGAAGTATAACCACCTCGCAGCACAAGCCAACCTTAAATGCTTTACATGGCGACCTTTGCAGCTAAAAGACGGATAAAGTGTAATAAAAAAGCCAAATCTCAAGAAAATTTTGTAAGAAAGCACCAAGGAGAAAATGTGTTGCCAAGGACAACGGGAATAAAACAACAAGATGTTCTATGCAGTACAGACAACAAACAAAATCAGAAACGACTTATAAAATCGAGTGAAAAAGGAAGAAATCTGTTGGGGAGAAACGAACCAGTATTCATCCAACAACAGTACGCAATCTACAAGAAGGTGTCAAAAGATTTCAGTGCACATGCAGTTGTCTGCACATTGAGGCCTAGATGCAGTTCATCAACAGCACACAGTCGTCTGCAGAATGCAGACCACATACAGCACATCGGCAGCACACAGCCATGAGCAACTGGCATCACTGTACACACTGTTCGCAGCACGCAATATTAAGTTAATGGTGAGCTATGCCTCGACCAATTTAAAAAGTTGTATGGGTTGTGAGTGACATAATAAGGAAAATGTAGAACACAAATCAATTTTAAAATTAAAAATATCAATATAGATGATAAGCATGTTGCGAAGAAAAATAAAATATTTGTATATTCCTCTCATCCCAAGAAAGAAAAATACAATATTTGTATATTCCTATCACCAAAAGAAAGACGATCACATCAGGAGAAAAGAATTAGAAATAATTTTGGAAAAATTCGTTGAATTTACTAATCAGATACAAAATCAATCAGAGCGATTATTAATAAAATACAGTAATCCAAGGAGGAGTTACCTCACAGTAATAATGACAGATTTGCTCGATTTGATGAGAAGCTTTAACATATGGAGGAATTTTTTTTATTACAGTAGGTCATATATTAAATGTTTTTAAAAACTAAATTCATGCTGAAATGCCTCAACAACGCGATCTTGTACATAACAAAATTCAAGAACATATTAGGGACATTCGTACTGGTGTAGATAGTTTGTGAGAATTTGCAGTAAATGTGTGTAAACTTGTGTAGGATCAGATCTCTGTTGCACAAAATCGTATTGAAATTTTAGAGCTAAGGAGTGAAAATTGAGATTCCGTTTCTTCACATGACATCTTTACAGGTTTGGAGGAAATAAATATGGGCCTTAGTAGATCAAAAATTTTAAGAGAATGCACTAACTTAAAATAGTGTACAGCTTTCTGAGGATGAAGTAACTCACCCAGATAATTAATTTAAACAATTGTGGGATGAGGTAGCTAAAATGAGACAAGAAATCACAGAAAGTCAGTGAAGATGGAAGTCTTTAGATACAAGTACTTTATTAGAACTACAATTAGCGTGAATCTGTACAAGCATTTACGAAAGTTTAGACCTGTCAGAGATGTACATCCAACATACTTGTTACGAGTCTTTTTTAGATCTTTACCTGAAAAATTGGAGGATACTTGGAAAATAGATTTTACATTAAGTTATCTAGTAGGGGATGCTACTGAATGGGGAATGCTCACTCAGAAGAATTTACTTCATGGAAGGATTTTCAAGAGAAATTTAGAAGTAAATACTGGTCACAAACGATACAAGAAAAATTAATTTAGAATCACTCGATCCAAAGCAATACAACGGTTCAAGCAAAGTTCTAAAAAGTATACTGAGTGGGATTTAACATGATCTAAATGTTTAGACAACCCACCAGATGGAGTTCATTTAGTTAAGTATTAGTGAAACGGCTACTCTGTTATGTACATAAAGAAATTTTGTACCAGGTTTGGGCTGCTGTAAACAAGTTGTTATCATTTGTGGGAAATCTAGATACCATGAACAGTGAAAAGAATAGTCCAAATGAGGAAGATACGGGTTATCAAAATAGGAAGTTTAAGCAAAAGTTTCAAAAGAAATGAGAAGTAAATTATTGCCAAGTAACCGGATATCCAGGAGAGAAGTCGAAACTACAATGATGCTACTTAAGAAATGCACACACACAAATGTTTATTAATAATAAAAGTGACAAGAAAGCAGGGTTATGATTATACATCCCTTTATGTCAACTTAAACAATTTTAGGGATGGAAAATGAACCACAACCTGTTCAAAGGATCATGATTCAGGACATGTCAAATTGAATATAGTGCCATATAGGAAAAAAAATAATAGCTTTTAGCGAAATCTCACTCTCTAAGGATTGGCTACTAGCAGAGGATGAGTGACAGAGATGTACCAGAATTACAAAACCAAAAGTTGTAGGTACAATAAACAATTATGAAGTAAATGTATACATTGTCTAGGGAAGTGAATTTTTCATTATATCAGAATCATTATTTGATTTTCTAACACAGAAAAAGGTATGTCCAATACTTCTTGTAACTGGTGTATTTGTACTAGGCATTACAGGAGTTAAAGCTAGACAGGTTAAACAAGAACTATTACTAATAAAACTGAATAATTTTTTGTTTGTGCAGACCGGTTTAGTAGTGCCTAATGTGAATCTGCAATTGTTATAGGGCATGGATTGGTTGATGACATACAGGGTAGTCCTTGATTCCACCACAGAACTTTTAATATTTAATTGTAGAGACAAAATATAATTATGTAATACCATTTAAAGGAAACAGTATTGGTAATACAGACAGAGATAACGTCACTTAATAGCAACTAGTACTGCTATAAACTTAGAGAGCACAACTGGAATGCAAGGTTCACTACAAGAACAAATCAAAGCTACAGCTTAAAAGTCTGAATTACTGAACGACTTACAAAAAGATGATTTGTGCAAAATATTACTAAAGTGCATTACAACATTTTTGGATAAGCTTGAAGTATTGAGTGATCATATAAGTAGTTTTAAGATCAAGGATGAAACTCCTTTCATTTGCAACCATATCCTGTAACCTTGAGTGTACACCCAACAAAACAAGAAGCAATAAATAATATGTGGGATGGAGGAATTATAGAATATAGCTCAAGTATGTGTAACAACCCATTACCAGTCATGCATAAGGCCACAGGGGTTGTATGTCTGGTACTGGATGCACATACTCTGAATAAACACATAGAAACTGAAAGAGATACTGATCAGTAACTGATTTGACAAAATTCAAACAAACTAGATATTTCAGTTTGATGGAGCTCACCTATGGTTACTGGCAGGTCAAATTAGACGAGAATTCAAAGAAATGTACAGCATTTCTGTACAATGATAAGTCATACCAATTTTAAGTATTACCATTTGGACTGAATATCTCAGTATCAGTATTTATAAAAGCCCTAGATGCTGTGCTAGGTAAAGATTTGTTAAGAGAATTCATAATCTATGTGGATGATACACTTCTAGTATCCAAGACATGGGAAGAACATTATAATATTTTGGCAAGGACACCAGAAAAGTTTTATGTTAAAGGCATTACTATTAAACTATCTAAGTCATTTTTTGGTCGGATGGAGCTCAGATTCCTTGGGTACCTAGTAGGTATAAACAGCACAAAACTAGATCCAGAATGAATCAGAGCTGTAAAAGAATGCCCCGAACAAAAGAATACCAACCGGTTAAAGGGTTTTCTAGGGTTAGCAGGATTTCATCGGTGATATATTTGGAGTCAACCAATGAATAACCCAAGATTGTTAAATTTATTGCAGCAAAGGTCAAAATGGATTCAGGGAAGTGAAGTGTTCTGAAGTTTTTAATAAAAGTAAAGTAGCATTGGCAGAGGCACTAATTTTAAAACATTCAGAAATAGATCAAACCTTTAACTTAAGTACTGATGTTTCTGAGTACAGGATAGCAAGCAAGTTGTTTTGAGGTCAATGGGATATCAGTTTGGAAGAGCACAATATGCTAGCATTTGTGAGTTAAGCATTAAGTAACCATGAATGAAATTACATACCAACAGAAAAGGAGTTATTAGCAATTGTTTGGAGCATTAAGAAATTTCAAACTTTGATTTGGGGATCAAAGATAATTATATATACCGATCACCTAGAGTTAGTATTCCTCATGGAAAGTCACCTGTTGCATAGTAGACTTATATAATAGGTACTTTTTTTATTTACTGAAATACCACATTGATATTGGATACATAAAGGGTTCACAAAATGTAGTTCCTGACGTATTATGACATATGACATTAGGAATGAATGTCATGGTAAGGACAGAAGGTCCTGGTGCTACCTTTAACATAAGCTTTCTAGCATTAAGCAACATGAATAATGAAGTATGGAACTTCAACATTAAACAAAACATAATTAATGATCCAAATTTGGTGATACATGGATAATATTGAACTAGGAAAGAACAACAGATGATGTATCACATCAGAAAAGATGAGGCTGCTGCACAGACTTAGCAAACTGGACAGTGGCAAATCCAGAAAGTTCAAAGTATACTATAAAAATTACAAAAACACATACAGGAGAGTTATCAAATCGGCTAAAAAAGCTCATAATGATAAAACAATTAGGTGCTCTTCCAACAAATGTAAGACCATCTGGGGTATAGTAAATGAACAGATTGATAGAAAGTTAAGGACAGAGGATAAAATCACACTAAATATAGAAGGACAAAAGACTGAAAATGCACATAAAATTGCCAATAAATTCAACAGCTGTTTTTTGAAATTTTCACAAATCTCCTAGCCAACTCTTCAAATACTGTTCACTCTCCTCCCACAAATCTCCTGACTAACTCTCCAAACACTGCACACTCTTGTCTCAAAAATAATACTCCTCTGAACTCCTTTTTCCTATCTCCTACAACACCGTATGAAATTGAAGATATTATTAAAAAAAGAGTCAAAAAGATTTATTCTGCAGGGCATGATCTGATACCCTGCTTCTTACTTCATAAGTGTTCAAATTACATCAGTGGACCCATGTCAAATATCATAAATACCTCATTTTTAGAGGGAACATTTCCAAACCAGCTAAAACTTGCTAAAATATACCTCTCTACAAGAAGAGAGAGAAAACGGGCATGACAAACTATAGGCCAATTGCTATACTATCTGCCTTCTCAAAAATACACTCCTGGAAATGGAAAAAAGAACACATTGACACCGGTGTGTCAGACCCACCATACTTGCTCCGGACACTGCGAGAGGGCTGTACAAGCAATGATCACACGCACGGCACAGCGGACACACCAGGAACCGTGGTGTTGGCCGTCGAATGGCGCTAGCTGCGCAGCATTTGTGCACCGCTGCCGTCAGTGTCAGCCAGTTTGCCGTGGCATACGGAGCTCCATCGCAGTCTTTAACACTGGTAGCATGCCGCGACAGTGTGGACGTGAACCGTATGTGCAGTTGACGGACTTTGAGCGAGGGCGTATAGTGGGCATGCGGGAGGCCGGGTGGACGTACCGCCGAATTGCTCAACACGTGGGGCGTGAGGTCTCCACAGTACATCGATGTTGTCGCCAGTGGTCGGCGGAAGGTGCACGTGCCCGTCGACCTGGGACCGGACCGCAGCGACGCACGGATGCACGCCAAGACCGTAGGATCCTACGCAGTGCCATAGGGGACCGCACCGCCACTTCCCAGCAAATTAGGGACACTGTTGCGCCTGGGGTATCGGCGTGGACCATTCGCAACCGTCTCCATGAAGCTGGGCTACGGTCCCGCACACCGTTAGGCCGTCTTCCGCTCACGCCCCAACATCGTGCAGCCCGCCTCCAGTGGTGTCGCGACAGGCGTGAATGGAGGGACGAATGGAGACGTGTCGTCTTCAGCGATGAGAGTCGCTTCTGCCTTGGTGCCAATGATGGTCGTATGCGTGTTTGGCGCCGTGCAGGTGAGCGCCACAATCAGGACTGCATACGACCGAGGCACACAGGGCCAACACCCGGCATCATGGTGTGGGGAGCGATCTCCTACACTGGCCGTACACCACTGGTGATCTTCGAGGGGACACTGAATAGTGCACGGTACATCCAAACCGTCATCGAACCCATCGTTCTACCATTCCTAGACCGGCAAGGGAACTTGCTGTTCCAACAGGACAATGCACGTCCGCATGTATCCCGTGCCACCCAACGTGCTCTAGAAGGTGTAAGTCAACTACCCTGGCCAGCAAGATCTCCGGATCTGTCCCCCATTGAGCATGTTTGGGACTGGATGAAGCGTCGTCTCACGCGGTCCGCACGTCCAGCACGAACGCTGGTCCAACTGAGGCGCCAGGTGGAAATGGCATGGCAAGCCATTCCACAGGACTACATCCAGCATCTCTACGATCGTCTCCATGGGAGAATAGCAGCCTGCATTGCTGCGAAAGGTGGATATACACTGTACTAGTGCCGACATTGTGCATGCTCTGTTGTCTGTGTCTATGTGCCTGTGGTTCTGTCAGTGTGATCATGTGATGTATCTGACCCCAGGAATGTGTCAATAAAGTTTCCCCTTCCTGGGACAATGAATTCACGGTGTTCTTATTTCAATTTCCAGGAGTGTATCTGAATACTGTATGTTAACTAGATTAGAAATGTGTCTAAATTCTAACAACATAATCACATCTTCCCAATATGGATTTCGGAAAAATAGGTCCACCACACATGCTCTGTATGCATTTCTAGAAAAATGCTCAAGTTTTGTTGACCATAAACAACCTGCTGTCGGTATATTTCTTGATCAGTCCAAAGCCTTTGACATGGTCGACCACAAGCTGCTGCTTATGAAACTCTATAAGTATGGGATTAGAGGTGTAGCCCACAATTGGTTCCATAGGTACCTTAGTCAAAGAAAGCAATATGTAGAAATAGGAAAATCAGAGACATTCAGGCACTGTAGGTCAGATATACTACATACAACAAATGGTGTCCCTCAGGGATCTGTCCTTGGCCATGTTCTTTTCATATTGTTCATAAATGATCTCCCAGAACACATACCAAATGCCAGCTCCTTTCTGTATGCAGATGACACAAATATCCTGATAACCAGTAGAGGTGACACATTGCAAGATGTAGTTAATGAAACTACTTGTCATTTACAATCGTGGTTTGAAGCAAATAGACTACTCATAAACACTCAAAAAACTGTAAGTATGAACTTCTGTATTAGACAAAATCTAACCCCCTTCAATGCAGTTTTAGTTATCGGCAAAGATGACATTACGTACAAGCAGGACACCAAATTTCTTGGACTTACCATCAGTAACACACTAAATTGGAAACCACATATTGAGGCATTGTCACAAAAGCTTAGTAAAACCTGCTATCTATTACGATAATTAAAAGACACAGCCAGTGTAGATACCTTGAAGCTGGTGTACCATGCCCTGTTTGAGTCTGTCTTGAGCTATGGCCTAATCTTCTGGGGAAAGAGCTCTGATTCTCTCACAGTTTTCAAGCTACAAAAACAAGTAGTAAGAATAATGAAATGTAAAAAAAGAACTGAGCACTGTAAACCACTATTTCAACAGCTAAAAATCTTGCCACTGCCATGCCTCTATATATTGGAACTAGCTTGTTTTACAGTACAGCACTTGGATGCCCTCAACAGAAATGCAGACTGCCACACACATGACACCAGAAACAAAACACAGTTACAAATTATAGCCCACAACACAAAATTATATGCGAATGGGGTTAAATGTATGGGCATTAAAATATACAACCACCTCCCAACAGACATAAAAACAAGCAAAAACCCAAACATAATGAGAACTAAATTAAAGGAGTTGCTACTAAATCACTGTTTCTATTACGTACATGAATTTCTTGAAACAAAATTTTAATTACTTGCAATAAGCTGTTTATTCAGTTGTAGATGTTTCTACTTAGTAAGATAATTTAATTATTGTATCTTATCTATATTCTGTCTGTATCTCATATAGGCCTCTTTATTCTGCTATGTGAACTGTGTACCACAATATTTTAATACTTGTAATAAGCTGTCTATTCACTTGTAGATATTTCTACTTAGTAAGATAATTTAACTATTGTTTGTTACTCATGTTCTGTCTGTATCTCATATATGTATTCTGCTATGTGAACTATGTACCACAATATTTTAATTACTTGTAATAAGCTGTATATTCACTGGTAGATATTTCTACTTAGTAAGATAATTTAATTATTGTTTGTTACTCCTACTCTGTCTGTATCTCTTATATGTGTTCTGCTATGTGCCGTATGCACTACTGTCATCTGTCATCACACACCACCTTTTTATATTTTGTATATATATCCTGTATGTATTTTGCTATGTGAGTTATGTACCACTACTGTCATCTCTCATCACATACCATCTTAACATAATTTTTCAAAATTACTTGTCCTATATCATGATGTGCTTTGCTGTACAAATTTTATGATCTACAGGACCAATAATAAATCAAATCAAATCAAATCAGACTGGACTACCCAAAAGAATGTGTTATTGTGGAGAGTCAAGAAAGTTACACTAAAATGGAGATTGTGTATCTCATAAAAGTAGAGTTTGGTTTAATTAATTTTGTTTATAGGGGATATGGACAATTTGGATTATGCAGATGTATATAACACATGATTAAATTTTACTATTTTATGAACATAGGTCAAAAAGTATTATCAATAATAAGTTCTTGTGAAGTATGTCAAAGGATGAAAGACAATAATCAATCAGTGCTGTATGAGCTGTACCCAATAATACCCAAGGGACTGCACAACCCACAGCAGCAGATTTTTTTGGTCAACTACCCAACAGCAGGGAAGGAGTGACTTCCATATTTGTATGAATAGAGTGCTGGTTGAAGTACATTAAGCTCTTTTGAATGAAACATATTAACACTGAAGCAGTAATTAGGTGTTTAAAGGAATATTTCAATGATATAGGAAAGTATCATAGGATACTGCCAGACAATGGACCACAGTTTACCAGTCAAGCCTTTAAAGGATTTTTAAGATGGGAAAACATTAAAAACATTGCTATTTCAAAATACCACCTACAAGGTAACCCTTACGAATGCTTGACTTTGTAGAACCTATTGTTCAAAGCAACATAATGGTTGGGCACAACTGATTCCAGAGTTTCAAATGATTAATAACAAACTGCCATCTGTAACTACAGGCCCATCACCACTTGAAATAATGGACAAACAGTTTATAGGAGAATATTTGTTAAAATTCTTTAGTTTGCCAAAACATGAAATCTTGCCAATAGAAGAGAGACAATGATAGGTAAAAAAAAAAAAAACCTAATAGGCAGTGCAGATCAATGGTGCAATGGGCAAGTGCAAGTACCACAGTTTAATACTGGAGACCTAGTGTTAATCAATGATCATATCATCACATGAGCTCAAATATTAAGGAAGAGACCAGTAAATTTTTTCATAAGTACGTTGGACCCTACAGAGTTGAAGGAGTTCCCCATCCAAAAGCATTACTTCTAATAGAGACAGCTACAGGAAAAGAGAAAGGGCTATCTATGTAGAGACGGTAAAGAGATTTAAGCAAGAGAGTATCTGAATGGAAACCCAATCAACCATTGTTTTATTTTTCTATGAATAATGTGAATTAGGTAATTTTTTTCTTAAGCTTTTATATTTCATGAGTGTATTGTGGGTGGGTTTGTGTTCCTTTTATAGGGGAGGTGTGGGATTTCCAGACATTACAACTCCCAGTCACACACAAATAATATCCGGCATTCCCCAAGGAAGTGTTATAGGCCCTCTCCTGTTCCTGACCTGTATTAATGACATAGGAGACAATCTCAGTAGCCATCTTAGTTTGTTTGCAGATGATGCTGTCATGTACCATCTTGTAAAGTCATTAGATGACTAAAACGAATTGCATCATGATTTAGATAAGATATCTCTATGGTGCAAAAGTGGCAATTGACCCTGAACAAAGAAAAGTGTGAAGTTATTCACATGAAAGAAATCCGCTAAATTTAGATTATGCAATAAGTCACACAAATCTGAAGGCTGTAAATTCAACTAAATACATAGGGATTACAATTACAAATACCCTAAATTGGAACGATCACATAGATAATTTTGTGGATAGAGCCAACCAAAGACTGTGATTCATTGGCAGAACACTTGGAAGGTGCAACACGTCTACCAAAGAGACTGCTTACGCCATGCTTGTCCAACTTATTCTGAAGTATTGGTATGCGGTGTGGGATGACATCAAAAAAGTACAAAGAAGTGAAGCTTGTTTTGTATTATCACAAAGTAGGGGAGATAGTTCCACAGATATGATATGTGAATTGGATTGGCATTCATATAAAACAAATTTTTCATTGCGATGGGATCTTCTCATGAAATTTCAATCACCAGTTTTCTCCTCCTATTGCGAAAACATTCTGTTGGCACCCACCTACATAGGGAGAAATGATCATCATAATAAAATAAGAGAAACTAGGGCTATCACAGAAAAATTTAAGAGCTCGTTTTTCCCACGCACTTTTAGAGAGTGGAACGATACAGAGACAGCTTGAAGGTGGTTCATTGAACCCTCTGCCAGGCACTTTATTGTGAATAGCAGAGTAATCACATAGATGTAGATGTAGATGTAGACACACACACACACACACACACACACACACACACACACATACAGTGGTACAATGATGAACATGATATCAAGAAGATGTGGGGAACATTATAGCGACAAATATATTTTTAAGGAGTTAGTCTTGTCACTTTTTTGAGGGGAGGAATAAAGGGCCAAGTATCAGAATAACCCAAAGATGAGAATGACAAGGTAACATGTAGAAGGAAAAGGGTTTTGGAAGAATAGTAAAGAAGCTATGTGATGCATTTTATGAATGTTTATGGGTAAGTTACCCCAGAGAAGTGAACTTATACCAGGTTCTGGTGGATCCAAGAAAGGCAGAACCCCAACCACCTTGTAGGGATTTATGAATAAGTTGCCCTAGAGAAGGGAACTTTTACTAGGTTCTGGTGGACCCAAGGAAGGAAGGATACCAACTACTTTATGACAAGAGAGTGAGGCTACGAAATTAGAGTAAAGAGTACTTAATCCTTTGAACAGAAGTGTTGAAAAATATTTACAAGTGTTATTATTTTCACAAGGGTAGAGGCCCTGGATAAGGGAGCATTTTCTCCAAACTAATTAAATAAAATTATTAAAGTTGATGAGGAGGACGACACAACACCCAGTCCATCAACAGAGAAAAGCTCCAACCTGGCTGGAAATTGAACCCAGACCCACGGTATGATAGGCAAACATGTTATGACTCAGCTAAGTAGGCAGACATTATAGATAATATTTACCTTTTCCTAAAAATTCTGTAATAAAGATCTTTCACCAAAATGTTCAGTTCCTAAGCAATAAAGTAGAAGAACTAAATATTTTATTAATGCATGAACTAGAGGATATTTCCGTAATGTGTCTTTCAGAATACTGGCTTGACGAGAACTTAATTAAATCTGTCTGCCTATCACTCTGGCTGAGTACTATTGTAGACCTAGTGGTCACTATGGAGGTGTAGTCATATATGTAAAAGATAATATAGAGGTTACTAAAATAGATAATGTCACCTCCCTAAGTTGTGAAAAAGACTTTGAGATGACAGTGATAAAAATTCCAAAATTAGGTTTGATAATAGCTACAGTGTACCGCTCTCCAGTGGGAAAGTTTGAGGTATTTTTAGAAAAAATTGAAATTTTCTTAAATAAGCTGCATAAAACAAGGTGTGATGTTGTAGTATGTGGTGACTTTAACATAGATTTTCTAAGTAAATGTAAACAGAAAACCACCTGTGGCAATCTCATTAAAACACATAACCTGAGAGCCACAGTTAAAGCTGCAACGAGAATAACACCAACCAGTCAGACAGGTTTAGATCAAATCCTGATTGATAAAGAGAAATTGGAGTGGTCAGTAAAAGTGTTTAACACAGGATACGGTGACCACAAAGCTCAAATACTTACCACCACAAAGGAAGGAAGACCGGTTAAGAATAACTTACTAAAGGTCAAGAGAAGGATCTACAGGCAGAAAAGCATTGACCACTTTAACTCACTATTGCATACTGAAGACTGGTCTGATGTCTATGAAAAGCAAAATCTGAATTCGAAATTCAATATTTTTCTAGAAAAAATGGTAAAGCTGTTTGATACAGCCTTCCCTCAAATGGTAAATATAAGAGAGAAGACAAGAGGAAAGGGTTGGATTACTAAGGGAATCAGAACTTCTTGCCAGAAAAAAAGGGAGCTCCATAGAATCTGCAAAGAAAATAATGCCACTGAGGAACTGCATACTCACTACAAAATATACACTAAAATCTTACAAAAGGTTATTAAACAGGCAAAAAGAATGTACAATGATTACTACATAAATAATTCTACAAATAAAGTGAAAGCTATGTGGAACATCATTAAAAAAGAAACTGGCAAAAATAAGAGAAATGAGCAGAACATTGTTTTGACACACAACAATAAAAAGATTTTACAGCCTAGAGTAACAGCAAACATATTCAACAAATACTTCACTGGGATAGCTGAAAATTTAATAAAAACTAATTTTAGTTCAACTCAGCATCAAGTGGTAAACAAGTGCAACAGTAATAAATTTTCAATGTTTGTGGACCAAGTAAGCAGGGAGGAGACATTGAAGGCTGTCAGAGAACTAAAGATAACATACTCAGCAGGAATTGACAGTATACTGAACAGAATCCTAAAACTCTGTATCCAAAATATAATTGACCCCCTTACTCACTTATGCATCTGTTCCCTAGAGTCAGGCATCTTTCCAGATCAACTAAAAACATCAAAAGTCATCCCCATTTTCAAAGCTGGTGGCAAAGATGAAGTAATAAACTATCGTCCCATTACATTAACATCCTGTTTCTCAAAAGTAATAGAAAAAAATATGTGTAGTAATTTGATAAAGTTTATAAACAAAATAGTGTGCTATCTAATACTCAACATGGCTTTAGAAGCAAGAAATCAATGCATATCTACTGTATTAAAAACAATAGATGAAAAACAACAAACAACAGGTATATTTCAGGACCTAACCAAAACCTTTGATATGGTAAACCACAAAACCCTATTGAAGAAGCTAGAGCACTATGGAATTAGGGGGTTGGCAAATGATTGGATTCATTCATTTCTCAGCGACCGTAAACAAAAAGTATCCATCAGACATATAGATGATAAAGCATGAATAATCACAGAATATGTATCATCAGAAAGCCCAATCACTTATGGGGTACCACAAGGGTCGGTAATGGGACCCCTACTTTTCTTGTTATATATCAATGATTTGGATATACATATTGATTCCCACAAAGTAATACTGTTTGCTGATGACACAACAATACTGGTAAAAGCAGCAAAAAATGAAGATATACAAGAAGAAGTAAACACAGTTACAAAACATCTAAGTAATTGGACAGTAGAAAACCAGTTGATAATAAACTACAACAAAACAGTAGCCTTAAATTTCCATAACCACCAAAACACCACATTGATATATCCAGAAATAAAGATCAATCAACACCCTATTGCAAATGATGAGGCTACAAAATTTCTCGGCATCTGGATACAAAGAGACTTAAAATGGGACAAACACATAGAACAAATTAATGCCAAGCTGAGCACGGGCTGTTATCTTCTTAGGGTTCTCAAACGATGCATAAATGAACCGGCACTATTGTGTGCCTATTATGCGTACTTCAGTGCCCATCTCAAGTATGGACTCATATTCTGGGGAAATTCCCCAGCAGCTCAAGGGACTTTTCAGAATACAAAAAAGAGCCATTAGGATTATGACAGGGAATGGTGCTCGACAGTCCTGCAAACCAATATTTAAAGCACTGAATATACTACCTCTACCATGTATGTTTATTGTTGACACACTATGTATGTAAAAAAGTATATGATTGGAAATGATGATAATACTTTAAAAAACAAAGATATACATGATTATAATACTCAAATAAAATATAACTTGCATGTACTGCCAGCCAGTACCAGTTTCTATCAGAAAGGTACATGCTACCTGGGTATTAAACTCTATAATAGACTATCAAATAGTATAAAATGCTTACAAAATATTAGTGCTTTTGAAAGATCTGTCAGAGAATATCTACAGTACCACTGTTTCTACTCAGTAAAGGAATACTTGGACCAGAATAACTGTTAAGAACTAAAGCTACTGTAATTTGTAACATTGTACCATTGTAAGAACTACAACTATTGAAATTGGTAGTATGTTGAAAAATGATTATTTAAATATTTATCATTTTGAACTTAGTAATAAGTCCAATATCATCCTGTACACTGTATTACATATGATCAAAGGACTCAATAAATAAATAAAAACTCTCTTTCTATTACACAAGCTGAGACACGTTATTTATCAGTAAAATCTTCCGGGCTAAGTTGCCGTGGTCGATCTGTAGAACTTCTTCTTCCTGACATTTCGTTCTCAACTACGGAGAACATCTTCCGAGGTGAGTCGACGACTGGCTGTTAGGAGCTACAGATCGACCATGGCAACTTAGCCCGGAAGATTTTACTGATAAAGACGCCGACCGTGAAAGCCTACATGGAATGACTGAGACACGTTATCAGTAAAAGTCTGCTAATCTCCATGTACTTTGCTTTTTTCCATTCACAACTGCAATATGGGGTACTTCTTTGGGGCAACTCAATGGGTTCAAGTATCATCTTGAAGTGGCAGAAGAAAGCAGTCAGGTGCATTTTAGGACTAGCACCAAGACAAAGTTGCAAAAATCATTTTAAAGAACTAAAAATCATGACACTACCTGGTATATACATTTATAATTGTTTAATATATGCCAAAGAGAACATAAAGAACTTTAATTTAAGATCTGAAGTGCCTGTTCACAATACTCAAAATAATAGTAACATAGACCTACCATACACAAGGCTGACATTAACTCAAAAGAGCCATAAACACCTTAGCTTGAAATTTTATAACAAACTCCCAAAGGCTGTCAGCGAACTACTGATGAATAAGTTTAAGCAAACAATAGAAGTGTGGCTCAAATGTACGCCATATTACTCACTTGATGAGTTTCAAAACAGTGACACAAAAGAAATATGCTACATGAAACAAAAAACTGCCATATGAATTATACCTATTTGTTTGTGACATTTATGTACCAACAAAGACTTTTTACATGGATATGTAAGATGTACCATAAATATATTTTGATACTATTGTATAATTAACTGTTATGATTTATTATTATTATTATTGTTATTATTAATATTATGAATGAATAATTGTTGTATTATAAATATTACTTTAGCATGCATATCTGCTTGCCCTGCACAGGCACAATTATGTAAAATAATAATTATTGTCATTTAAAAAAAAGAAAATGTATTGAACACACTGACGATGCCAATTGTATGGAAAACATACTGAAAGGCAAATAAAGATTCTATTCTATTCTATTCTATCATGTCCTTAGATACATATGTCAGAGGAAAGATGTTTGCGACTGAAAGTAGTTGATAAGTGGTGAGCACCCTGCTGTTAGGAGGTGTTTTGAATTGTAGGTGTTGATACCAGAGCTAACGATCCAGTGACTGTAAGAATGTGGGTAGCAGTCAAACAATCCTGTCTGCTGAGGTGGAATTCCATGGAACAGGTGGTGCAGAAGAAGGAGCTCCTGATATCTAAGAATGTGATATGATAAACATAATAAATGTATTGTAATTGTTAATTATCAAGTTGAATATCAGATCTGTTATGCATGTAGTACAGAGAGCCAATATACAAATTGCTAGCTATTCTCATTTAACATCTATTGAGTTGTAATTTTGTAGATTATTGAATCTCACTTCTTATTTATGTGGTGGAGTGAATGAGAGTGAGAAATTAATTTTCAGCAGTTTTATCTGCAGTCTGGAAGGAGGTGAAGTCTGAGCCAAGATGGAGGAAGAAGGTACAAAAATTCAGAGCACAGACTACCGGGGCCCTGATCAATAATACTTAATACTGACCAAACATTCAGTAAGCAACAGTCAGTGTATATAAAAGGAGTATTCAGATGGCAACTTACTTATGTGCTTGGTGCATGAGGTGAAGTATAACAAACCACCATCCAGCCCAAGTCAACCCAAAACACTTCAGTGCTCCATGCCATAATTTAGTTGTTTCTGATATTTTTCAAGGTTTTCCTAAAACTGAGGAAAGAATGAGAAACTGCAAAAACAGATAGAGACTAATGGGTTACATTGGAATGGATAAGTCAGTTAAAAAAATTTAAGATAATTCAAAATAGTAGAAGCTGCAACAGGAAACAACTAAAACTAACAAGGAAATCTTGTTACTGGTTTCGCTGGAACAGTCTAAGACAAAGTGTATGATCCTTTAGATTACTCAGACAATGAAACAACTAAAGGTCAAAATGAGGACAAGGAAGAGAACATTTGGCACTCTGTTCAAGACAGATATGTTTTAGTATAGTTCCCTGGCAATAACCTAGTTCACTATATTGGTAAAGTGATCAAGAGTAATTCTAAATGATGATGGGTATGAAGTGTCATTACTATGTAGAGGAGAGAAAACTCCAACAGCATTTGTACATCCTCATATATCAGATACAGCTTATGTCAATGAAAATAATCAATTTTTGAAAATTTACTGCAACTAGACAAATAAAAAATAAAAAAAATATGCTCATGAAGTGATGGCAGGAGAACACACACATACAAAGGTTAAGAAACATTGCAAGCTTTCAGAGCCAGTGCAACCTTCTTCTAGCAAAAGGATCAAAAGGGAAGGAAGAAGGATGAAGAACAAGAACTGTCAAGGTTTCAGAAATGGGGAGAAATTGGTAGCCACCCAGAACTTCAGGACCCCGGGTCAGGGGATACGTGCAGGGCATGATGAAAAGGAAAGAGTGATTGTTGGGAACTGCACCACAGGAGATTTGAAAACCTAGGAGGTAGAGTTGGAAGATAGAGTAATAACTAAGAGAGAGATTACTGACAAAACAACATGCAAGACTTAATAAGAGCGGAAAGGTAGATGCACTTTATCTGTTAGAGATGGGGAGGCAGGGGAAAACAGTCAGGTCAGAAAATAAAAGATACAGAAAACTAAAAGAGAGTGAAGAAAGGAATACTTTTTGAGAAGAAATGCTGACACCAAAGACATGAATATAAATTAATGCCAGGTGGGTGGCAAGAACGAAGGACATGTTGTAATACCAGTTTCCACTTGCAGAGTTCTGAGAAGCTAGTGTCTAGGGGAGGAACCCAGATGGCATCTGCAATAAAAGATGCACTGTGGTCAAAACTGTTTGTTGTAAACCATACTCTGAACAGGATATTTTGTGCTGGCATTGTACACCCTCTGTCTGTGTCAACTAATCCTGATTGATAACTTCATGGTAATCACACCAATGTAAACAACCGAACAGTATTTACGAGGTGTGGCTAGAAAAAAAACGGACTAGTACTGGTGAAACAATAAAACGAATGCAATATAGCTGAAAGTCGCGTGGCCTGTCAAGTGACTCTCGCTCCGCCTACTGCTCGAGTTTCATCTGCCTCCTGCACTCAGTCTGCCCGTGGCGTCTGTTTTAAGTAGTTGACGTTTTGTCTGTGCGTCGGAAAATGTTGAGTGTACAGAAAGAACAGCGTGTTAACATCAAATTTTGTTTCAAACTAGGAAAATCTGCAAGTGAAACGTTTGTAATGTTACAACAGTTGTACGGCGATGATTGTTTATCGTGAACACAAGTGTTTGAGTGGTTTAAACGATTTAAAGATGGCCGCGAAGACACCAGTGATGACACTCGCACTGGCAGACCATTGTCAGCAAAAACTGATGCAAACATTGAAAAAATCGGTAAACTTGTTCGACAAGATCGCCGTTTAACAATCAGAGCAGTGTCTCAGTTAACAGGAGTTGACAAGGAAAGTGTTAGGCAGATTCTTCATGAAAGTTTCAACATGAACAAAGTGTGCGAGTGTCATCACTGGTGTCTTCGTGGCCATCTTTAAATCGTTTAAACCACTCAAACACTTGTGTTCGCGATAAACAATCATCGCCGTACAACTGTTGTAACATTACAAACGTTTCACTTGCAGATTTTCCTGGTTTGAAACAAAATTTGATGTTAACACGCTGTTCTTTCTGTACACTCAACATTTTCCGACGCACAGACAAAATGTCAACTACTTAAAACAGACGCCACGGGCAGACTGAGTGCAGGAGGCAGATGAAACTCGAGCAGTAGGCGGAGCGAGAGTCACTTGACAGGCCACGCAACTTTCAGCCTTATTGCATTCGTATTATTGTTTCACCAGTACTAGTCCGGTTTTTTTCTAGCCACACCTCGTACATAACAGCTGGTACATGGCATGTATTGTTCCACAGGTGGCAGTCTTTTTGATAGCATATGTTTTGCCAGTTACAGAGCTGTTATAGGTGGTGGTAGGAGGGTGCAGAGGGCAAGTCTTACAGCGGGGACCGTCACAGTGGTAGGAGGTGTAGGGTGGACAAAAGGGTGCAGAAGGAGCAAAGGAGCATAGGGTCTGGCCAGGATATTGTGAATATGGGGGAAAGGGGTGTTTTGGGCAAAATTTCAGGTGGAATGGACCTCATTTCAAGACATGATTTCAGGAAATCATAGTCTTGTCAAACTAGCTGATTAATGAATCCAAGACTAAAGTAATACTGAGTGACAGGAGGTGTACTCCTAAGTTGTTTTTTGAAGAGATCATCATTACCAGGACTGGATGTGATGGCCTGGGAAATCTGCTTTTGAACTATGCTGGTGGTGTAATTACATTCAGTGAAGTCTGGGGTGAGGCTGGTGCTGTATTGCTGTAAAGAGCCTGCATCGGTTTTCCAATGTTTGTCTCAAATGCCAAAGCTGTATGGGAGGGAATGTTTGGCATGGAAAGGAAGGCAGCTGCAAACATGTGAATACTGTTGCCTGTTAGTAGGTTTAATGTGAACAGAAGTGTGTTGCTAACTGTTGGTGAGAATGAGGTCAATATCAAGGAAAGCGGCATGGGTTTCAGAAAAGGACCATGTGAATTTTAATTATTATCTGAAACCTGTATCCATCTTACTCTCATTGAGCACTGTAACATCCTGCCCAGACCCTGTGCTTCTTCTGTACCCATTTCCCTGCACTATGGCTCCTATCTCAATGACTGTCCCTGCTGTAAGACCTACCCTGTGCACCTTGCTATCACAAACTATATTAGACTGGCAAAACATACACTACCAAAGGGAGGGGCACCTGTGAAACAACAATTCATGTACCATCTGTTATGTAAATATTGTTCGGCCTGTTACATTGGTATGATTACCACCAAGTTATTGATCAGAATGAAAGGAAATAGACAGAAGGTTTACACGGGCTACATGTATCCTGTTGCAGAACATGGTTTACAACATGACAGTTGTGTCCTCAGTGCCTGTTTCACCACACATGCCATCTGGGCTCTTCCCTCAGACAATAGATTCTCAGAACTCTGCAGGTGGGAAGTGGTGTTACAATATGTCCTTGGTTCTCGCCACCCACCTGTTCTTAATTTTTATTAATGCCTTTGGTTTCAGCATTTGCTCTCATAAAGTATTATTGTCTTAGCTCTCTTTTAGTTTTCTATATCTTTCATTTTCTGACCTGTATATTTTTCTCTGCCCTCACATCTACCACATTCAATGCACTCAGCTTTCCACTCTGATTAATTCTTGCATGAAGGGTTTTGTCAGTAACCCCTGTCTATCTTCCACCTCTAAACTCTCAAGTTTTCAAATGTTGTTGGGTGCAGTCCCCAACAATCAGTCTTTCCTTCTCACCCATCCAGTAAGACTCGTCTGACCAGGGGTTCTGGGTGACTTTCCCCCTTGATCCTTCTGCCAGAAGAAAGAGCCACTGGCTCTGAAAGGTTGAAAAGTTCCTTAACCTTTACATGTGCCACTCCTTGGTGAGCACACTTCCTTATCTATCCAGTTACATGATACTACACATGTGTCATACAAAAGGGTGGTAATGGTTTTATCAGAACCTGTTTGCTTGGGAAAACTAAAAGGCAGTATAGTTGCATTAAGTTTGATATTAATCTAAATAGTTTTCATGTTCAATGAATATTGTAAAGAAATGCTATTATTCTAAATGTTGATTTTGTCTAGCATTGAACAATAATTAATATTCTGAAGCAGATGAATCATACAAGTTGCGCCAACTCAAATGCAGCTTTTCCTGCTCTTTACATTGCACATCAGTATTGTTCCATTCTGCCCTACACTGGGGCGGACTGTAACAGTTTATATTCATACTTAGTATTCTATACACCATTTCCAAAGCCATACTGGGTCTGTGAGCTTTGAATGATTGTTAATGGATCCTTTAAGAAAAATACGTAAAAGACCAATGTCTTCTCAAATACCACTCCTGAAATGTAAGAAAATAACTCTTCTGTCGTGGTTCACCTTCACCTATTCATGATTTTCAGCAATTGGTGTGCATCTTTGGCTGATCATAAAAATTTCTGTGATATGCCAAGATATTTTCTATATGATCTGCAACATCTTTAGCAAACAGCAGTAAACCTTTAATTTTACAGACAGCTGCATCCTACTCTGACCTCCCCATGATGGCTGTAATGTCCTTGATGTGCCCAAAGACTGTGCTCTCAAGATATTCCATTTGTTCTCCATGCAATTTCAATTCAGATATTTTTCTTACTTTGCCCACCAATTTTTTTATAATGCACAATTCTGCTTCTGTGAATGATATGAAACTCAGTCTAAGCAATGGTTCCTGTGAGTGGGTTTTTGATGCACTTTGTGTCCTAAGCTGCTGAAGTATGTGATATTAAGAGGACTTTGTAATATCAGCAATAAAACCACAGCATTCAGTTTAATAAGAATCAGGTTCTGACAGCCATGAGTGGACAGTGTAATAGTTTATACAAAGAGTGAATAGAGATCTCCAAGAACAACAGTAATTTCAGCTGGGAACAGAAAAAACGTCAAGTTTAATGATATCTGGTTTACAGTACTGAAGAGGAAATTTTCTAGTTTCCCACTGTAGTATGGTGATGATAACGTATGTCAGCTATTGGCCAACTGAACTCAAATTACAAAATTATGTGACATCTTGCCCTAGTGGGTATGTATGAAATTTAAGCTCAGTCAGCATATTTGTGCCTCGACTCAAAGCCGTGATCAACTTCACTGGGAATATGTCTCCTACAGATGGCAAGGAATGTTGGTTTTACATAGACAATCCAGTCATTCGTTGACACTTCAGAAAATTTTTTAATAATTGTAACAATCCCAGGTCAAAAACTCCCATTTTATTATTATAATACATTTCCTTGGCAACTGATTTCCATTATTACTATTCTACATATTGCTAAGATGTGGATCTTTCCAGCAGTTTCTTGCTGAAAGGAAGGGGACAGAAGGATAATACTCAATACATCTGCAATATTCAACAAGCTATACGTGACATCTGGTTGTGGGTTTGGAAAACTCAATACATCCAATCTTATGTGATGGTGAGAGTAGCAAGCTCACTATTCTGCAATCACTGGGTGTATTTCAGTGAATACTGTACAGCACAATTGTGGAATATAGTGTCACACATGTGCAAATTCATTCTTAGCAGCCCATCTTGTAAGATTTTAAAAAATTTCATAACATGAAAATGTCAGCCTCAAGATGACTTGCATTTCTATGTGTTGGGATGTGCTAACAGAATTTTTAACAAACTTGAGATACAATGTTCTTCACCCCCATTCTATTGTACCTTTTTGGTAGCCACTCCTTGTACGCTAAGACTGCCCATTGTCCTCAAAGAAAAGAACATACAAAAGGAAAGGAAACATGGCAGAAACCACACAATAATTGAAAGAAATCCAATAATACTTAGGCCTACAACCATTAATTTCCAGCAGCTTATTTGCTACTACTGTTAAAATACTTGCTACTCAAGACAAAGTCTCTAAAGGATAAAAAGTGATGGATCTGGCATCACTATATGTATTTGCAAATGCATCTGTATATCTGCATTTGCAATGAAATCAATCATAGTCACCAAAGCAGTAATAGTGCTTACTAGTGCAAGTGCAATGCAACTCACCACTTTATTTCAGTAGGTGGAAAACTCACATAATCCAACCTTAAAACAGTCACCTCCTTTGCATTATACAGCAAATAAAACACAAAATTGCGGACAATTCACTTGTACAGAAGATGCACACTGACTGGCTACTATTTTTCTATCTTAAACATCACATTTTTTCACACATGTAAGTATCATAATTTGATGGGCAATGTTAATCAAATGAAGCAAGGAACATTACTAATTAATTTGTTCATAAAGAACTCACAAAATATTACAATATTAGCTTGTAAGTGCCAAAGTGCATTAATTAAATATCCCTGATTTCTGCATGATTCTCCATCCACTTTCTTGTACTGGCAGCTGTGAAGTCAAGCGTATGTTCAAGCAGTAGCAGCAGTTTCTGTTTCTGCATAGCATTTATTTTATTCTTCATTCTCATGTGCTGCTGTGAAGAAGTGAATATTATATGTGTATCTAACAATATGAGCAGTGCTGGTCAACTTACAAAAGGGATTGTGGATTTTTCAAACATTTATGTCATGTGAGCTGATATCATAATGAAGTGATATCCAGAAGCATCTTAGCAGCAATGCTTACATTCAGGGCCAGCCTTAGCCATCCAGGTGCCCTGGGCGAGTCGTCCAGTTGGCGCCCTTTATTGTATAAATAGCGAACCTGGCAGTGCTTTGCAACACGGTATTTGACTGTTTTCTAGAAATCATCTTAAGTGGTTAATGGCGTCATCTTATGATCATAACATGGTTTTTTCCATCGTAAATTTGAGTATTTTATTTTTTTAAATGGAAATGAAATCCAAATAATCTGAAAGCCCGCTAAGACGCTCCATGTGAGTCTTGTGTAGCCTGTGACGTCAGTCCAGCATGCTGCTGTCGCTGCCGTAACAGTCAGTATAGCAGTGATATATTGTTTGGGCATTCACGTTTTGGGAAATTGTCTAAAAATATTGCGTAGTACTGCACTGTACATCTACAACAACTACAGAAAATTGTTTTTGCGTGTTCCAAACAAAGAAAAGATGCGTAAAATGTGGTTGAAACAGGCTCGTATATCCCAAATACTTCTTTTCTTTTCTGAAGCACCCCTGTACTAAAGCGAACAAAACAAAACAAAAATTATTCAAATTGGTCAAGCCATTTCACAACACACAACAATTGATTTTTATATATAGGAGGTAATATGTATAATGAAAAAACACTAATTTTGAATTGGGTACCATATTTTTATTGAATTTAATATAACTGTAAGCCATAAACCTATATTTTCTGTCAGTCATCTGAACACAAAACACATTACGCCTAATGAAAAACAATTATAAACGACTAAAATTTTACTTTTCTCGCTTTTCTGTCGGCAAAGTCTCTGATCAGGTTAGCAAAGTCCAGGTTTTCTGCAACTTCATTTTCAATGTACAGTGAGGCCAAACTGGTTAGTCTTGTTTGAGACATTGTAGACCGCAAGTACGTTTTTATCAACTTCAGTTTGGAAAAACTGCGTTCGCCGCTTGCGACAGTCACTGGTATTGTTAGCAAAATACGTAACGTTATCCAGATGTTGGGATATAACTCTTGAAGATTATGCTTTTTTATGAAGTTTAAGGCTTCAATAGGCGTTGCCTGGCTGTCTTCGAGATAGTGTTGCAGGACTAAAATTTCGTCGCACAGCAAATTTTCATCAATATCTGACTTCATGTTGACAGTTAACTTTTCTTGTAATTTAGAACAGCATTGTATTAGTTCTTCTTTATTTTGATTTTTTTTAATGTCAAACAAGAAACTCCACGTCGCAGAAAATTCTTGCATCTGTTCAAATCTTTCTTTCATGGATATGTGCACGGTGTCCAACAGTGCATTGAAAAAATCTACTTTAAACTTCTTTTTTGGGTCAGTTATTTGATCATCAACAGCCTCTTCACCCGGCCTGCGTTTAATACGTCTTAATCGCATTTGTGGTTTAAATAATGGCTGCGTATCAAGATCCGAAGCCAGTTCAGTTGCTGTTACAATAGCTTCTTCGAAACCTGTTTGTCTATATGTTTCCAAATAAGAGCAACATTTGTCAAGGATTCCCATAAACTCGACAAAGTTGACTGTGGGTGACTGACTTGCTTTACTCACAACTTTAATTTGAAACAGAACATTATACCATGTCACGAGAGAAACAATGAAGCTGAAGTCTTTTAATTGTCCTCCTAGTGTTGTCGCTTCGTGTGACACCGCAGCATCGCTTTGTTCAGTAGCATCGGCCAAGGAAACCAAAGCGTCATGCATTTCGCATAATTGATAACGAACCGCTTTGACGCTATCAATTCGAGCTTCCCAGCGTGTGTCACTTACATTTTTCAGGGTGTATATCTTCAAATGGTCAGTCAAAATTTTCCATCTATTTACCGATCCAGCAAATAGATTAAACATTTTTTGTAACATTCCGAACAGTGTCACGGATTTTACTGATGATTTTGCCGCATCACACAATACCAAATTATAACTATGGCATCCACATGGCACAAAAAAAGCTAGTGGATTTAACTTCTTAATTCTGTTCTGGACGCCTTTATTTTTCCCCTTCATGTTCGCGCCGTTATTGTAGCCCTGTCCTCTGCAGTCATTAATGTTAAGGTCAAGATCACTCAATGTTTTTAAAATGCTTTCTGTGAGGCCTTCACCGGTTGTATCATCTATTTGCAGAAATGAGATGAAATGTTCTTTTACACTTACGCCATCCTCTGTTATGTTGGCGCATCTTAAAGTTATCGAAAGTTGTTCTTTGTGGCTTATATCTGAAGTACAGTCAGCTATGATTGCATAATACTTTGAACCCTTTATGCGGGATACGATTGTAGACATAACGTGTGATGCCATGAGTTCTATTAATTCATTTTGTATATTTTTGCCGCAATAATGGTCAGCCAAATCACCATTCAATGCCAGTCTGACGTGCTCTTCCATGATTGGATCAAACTTATAAATATTCATGTGCTTTTTAGTTTCTTCAAGAACTTTTTCAGCTTTTCTTTTCCGATTTTCTGAACCAGAAAGCTTTTTTTTAATCTTTTCCTTCTCTTCTGGCATGATTTAATAATTTGACAAATTATTGCTTGGACACTGCTCTATTTCACGACCACAATATTCGATCTATAACAAATAAAGAAATTCACCCATCAATAGACGTAACTAGAAAAAAACCTGAACTGAAAGATAAAAATGTTTTTCGCACCTACCAGAAAATTAAAATGTTGACACAGTCACGACACTCGTTTCACTCACAATTATTCAGCCACGAAAACATGACTGCTGCCTCCGACTCTCACTGACAATTACTGACATGCGGGTGCAAATTGTAGCGCTGCCAACATATGCAGTCTAACAAACATTGTGTGGCACTGTATTATTTCAGTAAGTTAGGGGAGAATTCTCTATGAATGCAGTGCACGCATTGCATGATCTATTAATTAATGTACATGAGTCATTAAGTCACAAATATTCAATATAAATACATTCATATTAATTAAATCATAATGTAATGTACATTTCACAGTCTGTATTTTCTTTTATTTGGATCGACCGGTAGTTTCTGTTGTAAACAAGAGATGGTGCGGCTGCATGGGCTCTTCCTTAGTGCAGTTCTTGAAACAAATAAGAGAGGCGCTTTGGTAGAGCCCGTGCTAGCCCGCGTCAAACATGGATGGTTGCAGACAATACGAAGATTGCATTCAGCATGATTTCTCTTCTGCTACCCCGAATTCATCGCGCATTCGTGAGATTAGCGACGTATGTTGAATGAGACTGAATAATATTTTAGTTTCGCGAAATGGGTGATTGTAAATTGTAATTTTTTTTTTACATGCGTTTAGTACGTGGCGCCCCTTGGGCCCCGGCGCCCTGGGTGACCGCCCGAGTCGCCCCAACCTAAAGCCGGCGCTGCTTACATTGCATGTAGTGATTGCTTGAGTTAGTATTATATTCCATGTTATACCATCTGTATAACATGGAATATAATAATACAAAGATTAAAATAAGTATGGATCATCTGTTGTTTACGGATACAAGGAGAATTGGCTACTGTCCATAAACAGCTGGAATCTATGTTGACCACAGCAGAGAGTCTTTATGCTGCTGTGACATAGTAGTGACACTAGGTTAGTTGAGACAAAAGTTTTAACATTACCTCAGGTCTGTAATGTCACAGTGCCTTCCTATTTGTTCATCCTGGATGGCTGGGGCTGACACTCACTTTTGGTGAATGATAAACAGTAGCAAGGTTGAGAATTTATGGTGAATGTGAATATTTGCCACATGGCTGTCCCCTCACACCTTACAAATAGGTCTGAGGTATTGTCCACTGCTGACAGTTCATCTTAGTGGCATGGTGTGCCACATCTTTTGGGACCATGGCCAATCTTCCTGGAATGTATCCAGACAAATTCAGAGGGTTGGTTTGATGATTATTGAGAGCTCCAACATTAGGCAAATGAAGGAGCCCCTCTGGGAAATAGCAGACATACTGGGAAGGAAGACCAATGTCCACTCTGTTTGCTTGTCTGCTGGTGGCAGTTGAGCATACCGGGTACAACTGGCAACAAATAATGGCTCATGTTGGCATGAATGGTGCCTAGCACCTGCGTTTACAGACCTTCCTCAATTCCTACAGGTGACTGGCTTCTTCAGTGAAAATAGTCAGCTTCATGATCAGGGTGGAAATAGAGCATTAACATTTTGCAGCTGTGTTTCCAGAGCCAATCACTGTCCTCTGGTTAGGAACCAACTGGAAGACTTAAAACAATGTCTCAGACAATTTTGTGACAATCATGGATATAGATTTTGTGACCCCACTATCAGATGGAGAATTTTAAGACTCCCATTAATGGATCAGGACTGCACTACAAACAGAAATTGCAACTTTCTTTTTCTTTTTTTACTGTTCATTGAATTTGTTTGTGGCAGATGTCCGATGACACCCGTTCAGGTTGCTTGTTGATCTGTTCACTCAGTTTTTTATTACAGAAGGTAGCTAAATCCTCTGTAATATTAGTTCACCAGAATATGTGTGTATGAACATGTGGGCTTTTTAGGACAGAGAAATTCCTCCACATGTCCAATAATATACATTGTGATTTCAGACAGGGAAGAATATCAGCTTCATTAATTAAAGAGAGCAGCTGTCTTCAAAGTAAATCAGAGAATAATACAGTATTAAGAAAATAGTATTAGTTAACTGCGGGAGAGTCCACTGAAAGGTCCCAGAACTAGTCTTGCTTACATGCAGAAATAATACCCACAAAGTACTAGGGACACAAAGCCTGCTGGAATGAGATATTAGCAACACTGAAATTTTGAATTCTGATTGGTATGTATGTTGTGAAGATAGGTTGAATACCAGTGGCAGGTTTGTTTATAGACATAAATAATAAAACAGTATCTAGTGAAGTTAGTACAAACCCCGAATGCAAAATAATTTGGTTGAAGATATTACAAGGAGATCAAATATGGTAATCAGATGCTTTTATAACCCATCTGCCTAAGGAGTAGTACTGATGGAAAATGTCAAGGAAAACTGGGAGAAGCTAGAGCATAAATTTCCTGGTCTTGCTATAGTATCAGGGGAAGATTTCAATTTAGCAGGCATGGACTCAAGTGGTTAGGGTGAGTAGTAAGGGAAAAAAACTGAGCCTTCTGGTCCAACCCCTGAAAGCCCTAAGGATATCAATGACCACTGTGTCATCCTCTGCTATTCAGCATCATACAGTTGCAGTATGGAGAGTAATGTGGTCAGCACACTGCTCTCCCATGCAACTTACAGACCTTGCAGCCAGTACTTCTCATTTAAGTAGCTCCTCAATTGGTAACAAGAGGCTCAGTGGCCTTGTACCAGTCTTCTCACCAACTTTTTAACTCAGTTAATGTACAACAGAGAATCATTGATCATAAGGCTGTCACAGCATCAATGAATACTGCTGTAAACAGGACTAGTTTAGATTAGCTTCAGTTTGTTCCTTAAAACCAAAAATGAGATGATTCTCGTGGGTGTGGAACATGTCAGAAAGTATAACACAAAAAATTCAATACTCACTACCCTGATCATTTGTCAGGAGATTATCAAATAGGTGAATACATTACAGTAAACTGGAACTGATAATATTTACAGAATTAATACATTGTCAGAATGAAACATAATTATGCATTTTAACAAATTTATCATACACAGAATACTTAATCTTGACTTTTGTGACCATGTGCTGTCAAAACTGAAGTATAACAGGCATTTTTACTTAAGTTGCTCTAACAGTCCCTGTTAAGATACTCATCTATAAAGTAGATAGAGTTGCCCTTCAAGAAGTCTTCAAACTCTGCTTAAACCATGATTGATCTGAAACCAAGTTATTAATGGTTTCTGGCAGTTTATTGAAATGTGTGTTCCTGAATTTTGGACCCCTTTTAGGATCAAGGTAAGTGACTTTAGGTCTTTATGTAGATTGTTCTCATTCCTAGTATTGATATTATGTATTGAGGTATTGGTTGGAAATAGAGATATATTACTTGCAGTGAATTTCGCTGAGAAATAAATGTACCAAGAAGCACTGGTTAGTATCAATGTTCTTTGAACAGGTTTCTACATGATGTTCTTGAATTTACACCACAAACAATTCTTATAACGTGCTTTTTCTCACTAAGAATGTTTTCTCAGTTTGACGAGTTACCCCAGAATATAATCCTATATGACAAATAGAATGAAAGTAAGCAAAGTATGCAAGTTTTTTGTACTTATATCTCCTACATCTGACATTGTTCTAAGTGCAAATACAGTCTTTTTTAGGCAGTTCAGCAGTTCTATGATATGCCCTTCCAACTGATTTTATTATCAAGTTGTAATCCCAGAAATTTAACACTATCAGCCTCTTAAATCTGCATGTCTTCATATGTTATACACATGCTAGAAGGAAATCTCTTGCAGGTTCTAAACTTTGTGTAGTGGGTCTTTTCAAAGTTTAATAACAGTGAATTAGCTTTAAACAATTTATTAATGTCAGTGAAAATTTGATTAGCAGCCATTTCTAAATCTGTAGTCAATTTGCTACTTATTGCAATGTCTGTATCATCTGCAAACAAAACAAACTTAGTATCTGGCAATGTAACAGACAAGACATCAATAATGTACAAAAGAAAAGCTACAGGCTCAAGATGGAGCATTGAGGAACACCGTATTTAATTAATTCCCAATCAGATGAAGACTGACTGCTTACCGCACAGGTATTTCATAATGACACCCTATGTTTCCTGTTAGTTAGTTAAGATTAAAACAATTTTGCAGCATTGTGAGTAACAAGATAATAATGTAATTTACTTAAGAGAATGCTCTGTTTCACACAGAGACTTTTCACTGGTCACAGAAAATTCCAGAAGCCTCAAATTTGTTATATAATAAATTAAGTACATTCTCACTACATGAATAAATAGCTTTCTCTATACCAGAACCCTTAAGAAACCCAAACTGTGACTTGGACAATTTATTATTTGCAGTTACGTGCTTAAGGAGATGCTTGAACACAAACTTTCCAAATGTTTTGGAAAAGGCAGGAAAAATAGAAATTCTCCCCCTTCTTGTAAAGAGGCTTAACTTCATTATATTTTAGCCAGTCTGGAAACCTTCCACTGATAAAAGACTGATTAATCAAATAACTTATGATAGAACTCAACTTGCATGAGCACTCTTTCATTAACATGTTATCATAACCTCTAAAATACGTAGATTTTGAAGATTTTAGTGGATGTTACTTCTTTTGGAAACGTGAGTGTAATTTCCATTTTACTGAAGTTATTTGTAAAGACTGCTCTCACATACTCCATTTCACTGTTTACCAAACCTGGTAACCCCAAGCTGTCAGTTGTTGTTGTGGTCTTCAGTCCTGAGACTGGTTTGATGCAGCTCTCCATGCTACTCTATCCAGTGCAAGCTGCTTCATCTCCCAGTACGTACTGCAGCCTACATCCTTCTGAATCTGCTTGGTGTATTCATCTCTTGGTCTCCCTCTACGATTTTTACCCTCCACACTGCGCTCCAATACTAAACTGGTGATCCCTTGATGCCTCGGAATATGTCCTACCAACTGATCCCTTCTTCTAGTCAAGTTGTGCCACAAACTAATCTTCTCCCCAATTCTATTCAATACCTCCTCATTAGTTATGTGATCTACCCATCTAATCTTCAGCATTCTTCTGTAGCACCACATTTCAAAAGCTTCTATTCTCTTCTTGTCCAAACTATTTATCGTCCATGTTTCACTTCCATACATGGCTACACTCCATACAAATACTTTCAGAAATGACTTCCTGACACTTAAATCTATACTCGAAGTTAACAATTTTCTCTTCTTCAGAAACGCTTTCCTTCCCATTGCCAGTCTACATTTTATATCCTCTCTACTTTGAGCAACATCGGTTAGTTTGCTCCCCAAATAGCAAAACTCCTTTACTACTTTAAGTGTCTCATTTCCAAAACTAATTCCCTCAGCATCACCTGATCTAATTCAACTACATTCCATTATCCTCTTTTTGCTTTTGTTGATGTTCATCTTATGCCCTCCTTTCAAGACACTTTCCATTCCATTCAACTGCTCTTCCAAGTCCTTTGCTGTCTCTGACAGAATTACAGTCATCGGTGAACCTTAAAGTTTTTATTTCTTCTCCATGGATTTTAATACCTACTCCAAATATTTCTTTTGTGTCCTTTACTGCTTGCTCAATATACAGATTGAATAACACCAGGGAGAGGCTACAACCCTGTCTCACTCCCTTCCCAATCACCGCTTCCCTTTCATATCCCTCGACTCTTATACCTGCTATCTTGTTTCTGTACAAATTGTAAATAGCCTTTCGCTCCCTGTATTTTACCCCTGCCACCTTCAGAATTTGAAAGAGTGTATTCCAGTCAACATTGTCAAAATCTTTCTCTAAGTCTACAAATGCTAGAAATGTAGGTTTGCCTTTTCTTAATCTAGCTTCTAGGATAAACCATAGGGTCAGTATTGCCTCATGTGTTCCAACATTTCTATGGAATCCAAATTGATTTTCCCCGAGGTCTGTTAAATGTTGAAACTTGTCCAGTCTTTCCATTCACCTGTAAAGAATTCATGTTAATATTTTGCAGCCGTGAATTATTAAACTGATAGTTCAGTAATTTTCACATTTGTCAACACCTGCTTTCTTTGGGATTGGAATTATTACATTCTTCTTGAAGTCTGAGGGTATTTCGCCTGTCTCATACATTTTGCTCACCAGATGGTAGAGTTTTGTCAGGACTGGCTCTCCCAAGCCTGTCAGTAGCTCTAGTGGAATGTTGTCTACTCCCGGGGCCTTGTTTCGACTTAGGTCTTTCAGTGCTCTGTCAAACTCTTCACATAGTATCTTATCTCCAATTTCATCTTCATCTACATCCTCTTCCATTTCCATAATATTGTCCTCAAGTATATTGCCCTTGTATAGAACCTCTATATACTCCTTCCACCTTTATGCTTTCCCTTGTTTGCTTAGAATTGGGTTTCCATCTGAGTTCTTGATATTCATACAAGTGGTTCTCTAACAAAGTACTTGTTTAAGAGGTTTGCAACACTACATGCACTTGTTACCAATATCTCACATATTTTAGAGCTATCTGTTCCTCTTCCTTTTTGGCCCCACCTGTCTATGTCTTCACTATATCCCATACAGTTTTTATTTTGTTACCTGATGTAACTATCTTTTTCTCACAGTAAAGCTGTTTTGATGTCTATATTACTTGCTTCAATATTTTGAAGTATTCTTTGTAATGCATTATAATGCTAACATGAGAGCTGTTCCTAGATAGTAAATACATTCTCCTTTTTGTCTCACATGAAATCATTATTGCTTGTGTGATCCATGGTTTATTTTTAGACTTCTGTTTTATTTGACTTGCCTTTAGGGGAAAACAATTTTCAAAAAAGGAAGTAGCCTTATTACTGAGTGCTTTTTTTTTCCATTCAAGCTAGAAGTATTGTAAACATCTATTTGGTCCATGTCTTTGAACAATCTCCTAAAATTCTCAATCTGTACTCAGATTTAATAGATTTTTTATCTTGACAAGTTTCAACATTTAACAGAAGATACTGCATATCATGATCACATAGCCCATTGGTTTTGTGATACGAGTTTTTTTCCCTAGATTTGTCTACACAGATATTATCAATAGCAGTTTCAGAGCATTTACATACCCATGTTTTAAGGTTCACAGTAGGAATTAAATTGAATGACAGTGTTACTGGTTGCAATAATTGTTCATTGACAGAGCTTTTCAATAAATGCACATTAAAATCACCAGCAACCACTGTTTCCTTGGTTGTTTTTTTATGAAGAGGTTAAAGTTTTCTGAAGATGCTCTGTATGTACCTACTGTTATAAACAACTTATCATGAAAATTCTGTTGTACATGCTTCCAAGTACTGCTCTGAGCAAAATTTATTAATGTCAATATTCTTGAAATCAAAACAGTTTCTGACAATTGTGGGAACTCTTCCTTTCTCCATATTTTCTCTACAGAAGTTAAGTCTGTAACATTTAACACATCTATACCAGGAATATAAAGAAAGGTGGGGAGATATTTCTGCTTAGCAAGTGCAACAAGGAACAGATTTCAAATTACCTCAGCAGTCAACATTAAACATTTATTCTGGAGGCTGAAAATATTATGTATAATTGGGCAAATTTCAAAAATATTGCACAATACACCGAGGGAGACAAAAATCATAGAATACCAATATGCAAATACTCATGTGGTTGTACTATCATGTGCACAAGGTATAAAAATGGCAGTGCATTGGCAGATCTGTCATTTGTTCTTGGGTGATTCACATAGATAGATTTCTGATGTGATTATGACCATGTGACAGGAATTAACAGACTCTGAAGACATAATGGTGATTGGAGCTAGACACATGGGACATTCCAGTTTGGAAACTGTTAGGGAATTCAACATTCCAAAATCCACAGTATCAAGAGTGTGCCAAGAATACCAAATTTCAGGCATTACCTCTCACCTCAGGCAACATCTTGGCCAATGGCCTTAACTTAAAAATGACAGTGACGTTTGCATGACATTGTCAGTGCTAACAACAAGCAACACTGTGTAACATAACTACAGAAATCAATGTAGGATGTATGATGACTGTACCTATTAGAACAGTGCAGCAATATCTGGCATTAATAAGCTATGACAGCAAAACAGTGCAGGAATGTCTGGCATTAAAGAGCTATGGCAGCAGATGACTGATGCGAGTGCCTTTGCTAACAGCACATCCCCTGCAGCACCTCTCCTGGGCTTGTGACCATATCTGTAGGATCATAGATGACTGGACAAGCATGGCCTCATCAGACCTATCCCAGTTTAAATTGGTAAGAGCTGATGGTGGGGTTTGAGTGTGGCACAGACTCCACTAGGCCATGGACTCAGCTTGTGAAAGCTGGTTGTGGCTCAGTAATGATGTGGGCTATTTTTACACAGAATTTACAGGGTCCTCTGGTCCAATTGAATCAGTCATTGATTGGAAATGTGTATTTTCACCTACCTGACCATTTGTGTTCAGTTATCAACTTCATGTTCCCAAACAATGATATCATGTCACTGGGCCACAGCTTGGTTTGAAGAACATTCTGGTCAGTTTGAGTGAATGATTTGGCCACCAAGATCATCAGATGTGAATCCCATCAAATATTTATGAAACATAATCAAGAGCTCAGTTCATGCACAAAATGCAGCACTGGAAACACCTCTGCAATTATGATTGGCTATAGAGGCTGCATGGCTCAATATTTATGCAGTGGTTCCAATAACTGGAGTCTATAGCACAGAGTTGCTGCACTACACCAGCAAAAGGAGGTCTGAGATGATATTAGGAGGTATCCCATGACTTTTTCAACTCAGTGTATGCCTTAAACAGCAAAGCTGTAAGGGATGGGAAAGACATGCCATGGTTTGAGAGCCATGTTAGAAAGCTGCTCCGAAAAGAGTTTCACTGCACAGTTAAATGCAGCAAAAACCTCACAGATGAATAAAACCTCATGAAACTAAAATTAGCATACTGAGAACAATTATGAAGTTTTCAATGAATTTGAAAGTGAAGTTTTATCTCCAATCTGACATAAAGTCCTCAGAAGTTTTGGTCTTATGTTAAATCAGTAACTAGATCGAAGGCATGTCTCCAGGGACTTTGTAATCATAATGGCACCAAAATGGAGGATAACAATAAAAAAGGCTGGAATACTAAACTTGTTTTTTCCAAAATTGTATCAGTAAGCAAAATATAATATGATTCTTGCTTTAAATTGTTGTACCAATGTAAAATGATAGATACTGAAATGACTGACCATGAGGCAGAAAATAAAGTGAAATTACTCAACAGAGGAAAGGCTACGGGACCTGATGGCACATCTACACTATTTTGGTTGGTTGGTTGTTTCGGGGAAGGAGACCAGACAGCGAGGTCATCGGTCTCATCCGATTAGGGAAGGACGGGGAAGGAAGTCGGCCGTGCCCTTTGAAAGGAACCATCCCGGCATTTGCCTGGAGCGATTTAGGGAAATCACGGAAAACCTAAATCAGGATGGCCGGACGCGGGATTGAACCGTCGTCCTCCCGAATGCGAGTCCAGTGTCTAACCACTGCGCCACCTCGCTCGGTCTACACTATTTTACATAGGGCATGTGAAAGTCTTTGCTCAGCTTCTAGCAGCCACATACCAAAGGTATTCAGAGTAGCAATTGGAAAAAAAGAACACAAACACATACACCAGACTGATAGGCATCTGGTGGACCTGACAGTGTTCAAACTGCCCATATTCAGGAAGCTGTGTAACAAAGAATTGAGAACAACACCCAGGTTAGCACACAAACCATCAAATATGAGTGCCACATGGATTGGTAATGGGACCATTGCTGTTTGATCTGTTTGTTAATGACATAGGAGTTGAAGAGAAAGAGAAGAAAATATTGTATGCTGGTGACATGGCAATACTGAAAAATGAAAAAACTGTGGCACAACTTGAGAGAAGAGCATACCTATCTGCAAACATGACAGCTCAATGGCTCCTGGAAAATGGACTTGTTATAAACCTAAAAAAGAATAAGTATGCAGTGTCAGAAATAAAGAGAAGGCTGTGCACGTGGGTTTAGAGGTGGATGAAATGAGACTATAAGAAGCAGAATCCACTAGATTCTTAGGTATTACTGTGGATAACAAATTGAAATGGAAACAACATATTAATTCTGTCTGTAAGAAACTCAGCTCCATCATATTTATAATGAGGCTGCTAGCATAGTAAGCAGACAAACAGCTTCTGTGCACAGCATACCATGGACTCTTTGAACCATAACTGCAGTGTGGAGTGGTAATGTGGGAAAACTCAAACATTGAAGAAATAAAAAAGAATGCCTGTATTACAAAAATAAAAGCAGTCAGAATCATATTATGAAGAAAGGCTTCTAAAACATGCAGCAACTGCTTCAAAAGACTAGCCACCTTAACTTTTTCCTCCTTGTACATACATAACACTATACTATATGTCACAGAAGATAGTACAGAGTGGACTACAAATGCTAATGTACACACCTACAACACAAAGGGGAAGAATGACATATGAAGCATACCCCACCAACTGACAGTGCTTGAAAAAGGACCTCTGTACTCATGTATCAAATTACTAACAAAGAAGTCTGCCTAAAACACTGTGTAACAATGTACATGACACTATGTTTTCAAAAAACCTAAAAGACCATCTGGTGGAAAAGGAATTTTACAGTGTTTATGAGTACTGCTCACATTAAATTTGTAAATATTTTTAGTTATAACAAATGATGTTAGAATAGTTAGGAAGTAGGTGATAATGAAGGTTTTTGTATTTTTGACATGTCCTATATTACATGTATGTTCACTGTACACCATGTAATCCTACAGGATCAAATAAAATTCAATTCAATAGCCAAGGAGCTAAATATTTTCAACATCAATGTGCAGAACATTCTGAAGAGATGGACATGCATCAATTCAAATATTACCAGATACAAAATTTATTAGCTGATGACTTTCCCCAGCATGTGGTAGTCTGGCAATGATATCTAAACCAGACTGCAAACATTGATGATTTTCAAATATGAGTTTTGTGTACTGACAAGGCTGCCTTCAAAGTGGAAGGAATAGTCAACAGCCACGATAGCTATTTCTAAGCAACTCATGTGTTATTCCATCAACAGAGGTATACCATAAATGTGTGGGCTAGTATCATTCATGACTATCTGACTAGGCTGCATCTTCTGCCTGCTATGACTGCTGGAGGAAATTACTGTTTCTTTCTCCATGAAGTACTATTAGAAATGTTGGAGAATGTCCCTCTAGCAGTTGGAGAACAATTATGGTTCCAGCAAGATGAGGTCCTGCCACACTTTGCTGTTGATGGTGGATAATATTTAGCCAAGTTTTCCCCAACTTTTTTGGCTACCACATTCTCCCAACGTTGCTCCTGTGGATTTCTTTTTGAAAAAGGAGGTGAAGCCTTTGGTATATGAGACATCAATAGACACTTCAGAAGAGCTGATTGTTCATTTGGATGAAACAATTTTGTATTCATACACCTTATATAGCTTAGTGCAAAACATTTGAAGTTCTTTGGTATTCTGATTATCACATTATTCTTGAAGTCTGACCTGGCTGAAGAGTTTTTTCATAATTGGCTCTCCCTAGGATCTCAATAATTCTGAGGGAGTTTTGTCTACTCCAGGACCTTGTTATAACTTAATCTTTTAATGCTCTGTGAAGTTCTTCTTGCAGTATTGTATCTCCCATGTCATCTTCATTTACTTCCTCTTGAGTTTCTATAACATTGCCTTCAAATTTGTTTTCCTTACATAGCCCTTCTAGATATGCCTTACATTTTTCAGCTTTCCCTTCTCTGCTAATACTGGCTTTCCATCTAAACTCTTGATGTTCTTACAACTTTTCATAGTTATCCTATATACACATGCAAAGTCGGGAAATAAACAGGAAAGCTGTGAAACGAAAAATTCCGCATCAAAAATGGGCTCAAGTATCTATACATCCTATATTCATGCATGTTTCTAAAACGTTGTATTTCTCTTCTGGCCATTTTAGCTCCTGTTAATCTAATTTTATTTTACATCCATATTTTCTTTTCCCTGGTTCATTGTCTGTGTGGCAACTAATGACCACAAAAACAGAACCTCTGAATTTTTTCTTGCAGTCTCTTCAATCTATGTTCTTTGACATCTTTGCCTTTACACAGTTTTTTTTATGTTTATACCCCATGTGAGTGTTCTGCTGTTTGTAATTAAAGTTGTCCTACAGTGTATCTCATGTTAGTAATTTCTTCATACAACAAAGGGATAGAATTTACCGCTGATGCATTTTTATCTTTTCTTCTTTTGTCAATTATTTTTGACATAGTATGTCTTATGGAATGATTTCTACTGGGTGTTGTGTTTTTATTTAGATGTTTCTTTGCTACTATTACTAATTTATATCTCAAAACTACCCATTTATCTTGTGTTACATTTATGTTACTGATTTCTGGCAGTCATTCCTTAAAGCTCACTTCAAAACTCTCAGCCACCTTTGTTTCAAGCCATGTAAATCCCATCTCCTTAATTCCCTACTTTCCTGCAATTTCTTCTGCTTCAGTCTGCATTTCATAGCTAATAATTTATGGTCATTGTTCACATCTAATGCTGTAAATTTTTGTTATTTAAAATATAGTCTCAAAATCAGTCTTAGCATTATATAACCTACATAAATCCTTCTGGTACCTCCACATCTATTCCACATTTACTGTTTTAATTCACGATTTCTAAAACCGTAGTAACACAAAGGAAAAGTTGCTACACATACAAAAATCAAGATAAATTTCCAGTCCCTAGAGCTTCATGGATATTTAATTGTCCTTGTAATCATTTGTTGTAGTAGTGTTGGTTATTAGAATTTGTTTTGGTGAATTTAGAGATAGAGCTATTTTTAAATTACTAATAATGAATGTAAACCAACTAAAAATCATGAACATACAAATGGTTGTATGAAAATACATTTACCCCACACTGAAAGCTTTTACAAAAACAATCTTTCATTGGTAAAACACAGAATTACACTGAGGTGACAAAAGTCATGGGATCCCTCCCAATATTTTGTCAGACCTCCATTTGTCTGGCGTAGTGCAGCAACTTGATGTTGTAAGTCCCCTGCAGAAATAATGATCCATGTGGCACTACAGCTATCTATAATTGCGGAAGTGTTGCCAATGCAGGATTTTGTGCATGAACTGACCTCTGAATTATGTCCCATAAAGATTATTTGGGATTCATGTTGAGTGATCTGGATGGCCAGACCACTCACTCAAATTGTCTGAGATGTTCTTCGAACCAACTGTAGTGACATGTTTGGGAACAGGGAGTCTGTGGATGGCTGTGGATGGTCTCCAAGTAGCCAAACATAACCACTCCTAGTCAATGATCAGTTTAGTTGGACCTGCTTGTGTCTGTGTATGTGCGGATGGATATGTGTGTGTGTGCGAGTGTATACCTGTCCTTTTTTCCCCCTAAGGTAAGTCTTTCCACTCCCGGGATTGGAATGACTCCTTACCCTCTCCCTTAAAACCCACATCCTTTCGTCTTTCCCTCTCCTTCCCTCTTTCCTGATGAAGCAACTGTTTGTTGCGAAAGCTTGAATTTTGTGTGTATGTTTGTGTTTGTTTGTGTGTCTATCGACCTGCCAGCGCTTTTGTTTGGTAAGTCTCATCATCTTTGTTTTTAGATATATATATATATGTTAATTTCATTATTTAAACAAATAATTCAGCCTAGCCTTGGTGGTAGAAGAAACTATTAAAAACGAGAAATTTTTTGATGCATTCAATTAATTGAATGATTTATGTTTTAATTGTAATTTCTGTAAATTAAACATCAAACAATGTATAGTTTCAGTATCTGTTATTGTGCAGACATATAAAGGCCCAATTTTTGGTCCAGAGACAGTCAGTCCATGACTGATATTCAGACAGGAAGTCTGTATCAGTTAGAATAATGCGTCAACTGAACAGTGGAGTCATTGTAATATAAATAAGCCCTGTGTTAAAACAATGACAGTATCTGTTAAATTTATTTGAGAAATAGTGTCACATATACTGTTGAGGGAGATGTTTGGGTTGGTTACACCAAACAACACCCATTTAGCAGTAGTTCATTTATTCACCTAAACACATGCAAGGCTCACAAAGACCTGAACATGGCGGAAGGTCAAAGATAATGCTTAGCTTAGTTCAAAGATGGATGCATATTGATGTTGGTGTCGATTTCATCGGAGTACTCTTGTGAGGTCGGGAGGGGGGGGGGGGCTGACTATGGTGTCGGCAGGAGTGGTCCCCGCGGGAGCCGGACCACAGTCAGGTCAATTGCGTCATCGGGGAACTGTGTGGGTAGATGTCGTGAAGGAAGGTTCAGCCACCGAACCTGGAAGTCGTTGAAGCGAGACGGGCGTCGTACTGGGCGTGCTGGTTGTGCGATGACAGGTAGGCTGGCAGTTTACGGGTGGAACGGAGCGATGATGACAATGTCTCCGGTGAGCGTGGCAAACACACGAAGCATGTCCAGGTCGACGTCGAGTGGGAGGAAAACACAATTCACCAGGTGGCAGGGAATGGTGTAGGTTGTTTCATGAGCACTGGATGAAGAGAAACACACAACGAACAGGGCGTAATCGCACAGTATTATTGAGATGTCATGGATTATGTCTGGGGACAGGCACAAACACCTCCATCGAGGGCACATTCAAGATGGGGGGTCGTGAGAAACCTCGACAGGGCAAGGCAGGTGACAGTGGAGAGGTCGAAGGGGCTGGCGAAGACCCGGCGGCGAAGCCGTGATCGTAGGTAAGCTCGACGTGAGTGCGTGAGACCAGAGTAGGGGGCGCAGTTGGAGGAGAGCTTGATGATTGGAGCTGGAAGTCACTCGATCGAGTGTGTAAGTCTGACTTGGAGGAAGTGGTCAGAGCGTCATGAGCCACGACAGTGAGTGGCATGGTCGTGGCCTGAAGGGGGGTAGAAGAAGGCTCGACATGAGCAGGCTTAAGTCTGTTGAGAGAGACTGTAACAGCTGAATCTTTCATCTGGATGTCATAGGCGTTGGCTGAGCGCTGGAGAACTCAGTATGGGCCGGTATATGGAGGTTGGAGGCGAGCATGGACAGTGTCATCTCGGAGCATGACGTACTCATAATTGTCCAGAGATTTCAGGGCGTGAGCCTTAGGGGGGGAATGGCTGGTGGGTGGAGGGATATGAAGGTTGATGAAGTGGTGTCTGACACGGTACACGAAGGAAGGTAAGTCAGACTGAGGGAGGGAAGCGGAAGGGCTCACAATTTCGCCAGGTACAACAATGTTCTGGCCGTATACAAACTCGGCTATTGTGCCTTTGAGGTCTTCCTTGTAGATCACACAAATCCCGAGTAGCACAAGGGGAAGGGCCTCTGTCCATAGAGAATTGTGGCATCAAAGAGCAGCCTTGAAAGTGTGGTGCCAGCTCTCGACTAGCCCGTTACTATGCGGGTGATATGCTATGGTATGGATGCGGCGGATGCCGCAAATGTTACAAATCTTATTGAACAGGGCCGACTCAAATTGTCTGCCCTGGTCAGTTGTGATGATAGCTGGACATTCGGAATGCAATACCTGTGACTTGACAAAAGCTCGAGCAACAGTTTCTGCCATAATATTGGGGAGGGGGACAGCCTCGACCCAGTGAGTTCTTTGGTCGATAGACGAGAGAACATAATGAAAGCCGTTAGAGGGGGAGAGAGGGCCAACAATGTCAATATGAATATGCTGGAAACGCCCAGGAGGGATCAAAAAGGCATCGAGGGGGGGTGAAGTGTGCTTGTGTACTTTGCAGCGTTGGCACGTGACGCAGGAGCGTGCCCATTGCTGGCAGTCCTTGTTGACATTTCTCCACACAAAGTGCTCCGCTACGAGGTGGGCAGATGCACGAACACCGGGGTGGGCTAAACTATGCAATGCATTGAAGACAGCTCGATGGAGCATGGTTGGGATGATGGGGTGTAACATGCCCGTACTGTCGTCACACCAGATCTCACCAGAAATGCCAGGGAAGATGGTGCGGACGAAGTGTAGTGAAGAGGTAGAGTCTGAGATCAGGTTTTGCGTTTCCTCGTTGGCGGGTTGGAGGTTAGGCAGTTCAGAGAGGTCTAACAGCGAATGGACGGCGTCAACTCATGAAAGGAAATCAGCAACTATATTGTCAGCACCCTTTATGTGTCTGACATCAGTGGTGAACTGAGATATGAAGTCCATGTATCTGAAGCGGTGAGGAGGCGGGTCAGCTGGCGGATTTGTAATGGCCGCAGCCAGGAGTTTGTGGTCCGTTAAAGCATAGAAAGGGCGTCCCTCAACGTCAGTCTTAAAATGCTTGAACGCTTCGTAGACCACGAGCAACTCCCTGTGAAACGCGGAATATTTCCGTTGTGCATGGGTGAGCTTGCACGAGAAGAACTGCAGAGGCAAAGTTTGGCCGTTGATTGTCTAGCTATGGACAGCGGTGATGGCAGAATCACTCGCGTCTGTGGTGATGAAAAGCTGTGCATTGGGATGAGGATGCGCAATGGTGCAGGCCTCAGCAAGAGTCAGTCATAGCAGGGGTCCATGGAACAGGCCGAGATTCAGAAGTGTTGGTGCCTGCCAAGGCATCTGTCTGAATCTCTGCAACCCGAGGTAGATGTCGACGATAATAATTAACCATCCCCAAAAAGTGCCGGAGCTCTTTGAATGACGAAGGTCTGGGTAGGTTTAGTATTGTTTGTACTTTCTCAGAGGGCGGTGAAATGCCGTCAGCGGAGACCCGAAAACCAAGAAAAGTGACAGGGGGTTGATGTAGCTGCAATTTGTCCTGGTTGGTCTTAATGCCTGCTGCTGTGAGAGTGTTCATAACAGTTTGCACCTGTCGAATGTTGTCCTTGATGGAGGAGCTGAACACAAGAATGTCATCAAGATATGCAAAGCAGAATTTTAGGTCGAATAGCACTTTGTTGATGAAGTGTTGCCAGGTCTGGGTTGCATTTTTCAGACCGAAGGGCATGAATCGAAACTGAAATAATCTGATTGGGGTGATGATTGCTGTCTTTCCGATGTCTTCAGGTGCCATGGGGATCTGGTGGCAGGCCCGTTTGCAATCAATGACAGAGAATGTGGTCGCACCTGCGAGGGAACTGGTAAAGTCGGCAATGTTGGGTATGGGGTAGGTGTCCATAATTGTTCGTGCGTTTAGTCAACGGTAGTCTCCTCACATGCGCCAGGACCCGTCTGTCTTGGGTGTCATATGTATGTGTGTAGACCAGCTACTGGCAGATGGTTCAATGACGCCGGAGCTTAGTGGTTCAGAAATCTGATTTTTAAGATCGGAGAGGCACTCGGGACAAAATCGACGTTGTTTATTGGAGATCAGGGGACCTGGCATGAGGCGAAGCTTGTGAACTGTACCATTGGTGATGACGGAAATGTTGCCGGCGTTATGGGAGGCGATTTGTTTACAATGTGTGGCGGGCGGGGCAGGCGAGGCGTGGTCATGGTGTCCGGAGCCACTCGGCAGATCCGACTGGAGCTGAGGCGGCAAAGTGTCCTAGGAGTCAACGCGACAAGATGGCCGCTGGCCCGAAACAGTGGCACCATGGTCGGGTGAGCTCGGTAGAGCTCGTGAGCCGTTAGTGAGTCCATTGTCCGAGGGCGTGGCCTGTGGCAGCGTCGTCGCGGGTGAAACACTTGGCGTGAGTGCACTGTTTGTGTTGTCAGTGACGGTCGCACAGCAGCGTACAGGAGCCGAAGTTGCATATTTTGAGGTGCTGTCCAGGAGGGCTGGCGTAGGAACCATCAGTTCGGGAACACTTGACGCTCGTTGCACATGCGCACTTGTGTCTGGCTGAGTGTCAAACACTGCCGCGTTAGGAGGGTGTGGCCCTGTGGAACTGTCAGTACATGTTATGGCAGTCTTGATAGCACAGTTGCGAGGGGTAGTGGGAGGTAAACACACGGAGGCTCGATTGCTGGGACTACAGCAGATTCGGCGCACTTACTGACCTTGCTTTGTCCTTGCTGTAGTGTCTGTAATTCCTTTGCTGCATTGGAGAGCTGGAGCTGTAATTCATGGAGCTGGAGGGAGAGCTCGAAGTTTTCCTTGTGTAGGCGAGCAACGTGTTCAAGATCAACAAGGCACTTGTGCGTTGTTTCTTGTAATGTCATCGACAGAGACGAGCATGTACGGATGAGATGAGTCCGGACCGATGTGTCGCGGGGGGAGGGGGGGGTTTGCTCGATGGAGCACAGTGGAAGAGAGTCTTGGACGGATGATGAAACATGGTGTTTTGCACTAGGTCCAGTGAAAGTTTGTGGTGTCGCAAGAAGTCAATGCCTAGTATAGGTTCGTCAATTTCGCACACTAAAAAAGTCCACTCGAGTTTGCTGTTTGCAGAGAGTGAGACAACATGTGAAGTTGAACCCGAGCATTGTAGTTTAGTTGAATTCATGGCTTGCAGTGAAGTATGATGAGGGCAGATGCTCGATGACACTAAGGACGTAGGCAGCAGCAAAACATCGGCGCCTGTGTCCACTAGGAAAAGGTATCGAAATGTCTTTAATGTAAAGTCATCCGCAATTATCCGATCATTCCTGGAGAGAATGGAGCACTGGTGGGTGCCTGTCATGTTGTGCGCAGGAGGTGGCACCTGGATCTACCTGCAATTGGCGTTTGGGAAGTAGCAAGGTGGTCTGCAGTTCCATGCCACCTCACCAAACCGTGTGTGGAAGTAACAGTACGGGTAGTGCGGTTGCATTTCCTACCGAACATTCGTTGCCAGTGGCAGTGGCTGAGGTTCAGTGGCGCAGCAGGCTCAGTTGCAGGAGGAGGCATGACCATGGGCAGAGCCGGTGATGTCCCAGTTGCTTGTTTACTGCTTCTCGGAGCGAGCGGAATGGTCGGCACAGTGCAGCCCCGGCCACGTCCGGCCGCAGGACGATGAGCCTGAACCTGAGACTTGTCACGTAGGCAGTGGCTGGTGAAATAGAGCAGTAATGCATCATGTAGCTAGTCAGCAATTGTCATTCTTTGCCGGCCGCGGTGGTCTAGCGGTTCTGGCGCTGCAGTCCGGAACCGCGGGACTGCTACGGTCGCAGGTTCGAATCCTGCCTCGGGCATGGGTGTGTGTGCTGTCCTTAGGTTAGTTAGGTTTAAGTAGTTCTAAGTTCTAGGGGACTTATGACCTAAGATGTTGAGTCCCATAGTGCTCAGAGCCATTTTTGTCATTCTTTGCTCGCCAGGTTTGGGAGACCTCTGAACCAGAGCAAAGCGGATGTGAGAAGATAATTTATCTGACCAGATGGCGAGGAGAGCTGTGTCAGAGAGTAGATCGGCGCTGACCAGGGCACATAGCCATCTCCAGAGCTGGGAACGTTTGTCATTGCCTAGTTGCTCAACGTGGAGCACTTGCCGTATTGCTGCCTCAGTTGACCATGCAAGCCGATGTAGAACTGTCTTTTTGGCTAGAGTGTACTGGGTATATGAGTCCGGGGCATCGACCAGGTCAGCAATCAAGTCCTCCTGGTCGTGCAGATGGGTGATGAGGCACAGAAATCTGGTTGACTCGTCGAATTTGTAATGGTTGAACACTTCGTCCACAATTTTGAACAAGGTTGTAGCTCTGTCGGGATTAAACGGTGGCAGTGTCGGTAAGCATTGTAGAATGTTTGGAAGAACAGGTTGAGTTGAGTTCGTCGGGGAACTGCCTGAATCGAGCTGTTGTTGCTGTAGTATTCCAGGAGAGTGGCCTTCCAGGGGATGTGGCAATGACAGCTGCTCGCGTGGCAGCGTGAAGGTGACACGTTGTGGTTGAGCGCGATCCGTCGCGACGCGTAAGGCCGACACGTGTGAGACACCGTAATAAGTCGATTGCAGTTGCAGAAGCTCAACATGTTGCAGGTGTGTTCGGACACGTCACGGAAGACCGATGCTGATGAGGCACTGAGATGCACTGCGAATGGTAGCCGAAGCTCGACTGGAGCCGGCGTGGGGGCGACAAGTGAGAAAAAGTTCAAAGTTTGAGAATGCGTGTTAGTCCGCAGAAAGCTTGACGTATGATCAGAGCCAGGGTCACTTGTGTTGCAGGGTGGCTGCGGAGGTGTGGGCTGTCCAGAAGCACAGTGTGGGAAATGATGTCGAACGTGGGATGGAATGTATGAGTGTTCACTATTCATAGTCACTCCACTCAAAACAGTGTGCGGAGAAGGTGAATGTCATGGCACAAAACACTGAGGCGTAGCAGTGGGACGGAGGTGGAGGTCAGGCACAGATAACAAGTTATTGTTCCTGTTGCAGGACGAGGTATTGAAGTAGGAAGGCATGTGCTGATGCTGAACTGAGGCAGGCAGGGGTGTGGTCAGATGCTGATGAGGTTGACCTGTGAATGAAGCAGTTACGGCCATGTGGCAGGTATCCGCGTGGTACTGCACGGATTTTGGCACGGCAAACCGTTGTCCTGGTGGTAGTAGGTTGTCCGACGAAGCATTTGCAGAAATCAACATTGGTCCCGCACTGCACAGAGATCCGTAAGAGGTAACTGTACAGTCGATGAGGGAGGGCACATGTGGCGGGAACAAAGACAATTGATAGCCGGAGTCATGCACACTCCTAACCTCACTTATTGTTGCAGGCTTGAAAATGTCTGGCAAAATTGGCAGAATCATCGAGTGAGAGTCATCGTGTTGCAGTCCTAGCGGGAGTACATAACCTGCAACATGATGCATGTCGATCACAAAATCCAGCATTAGCTGCTGGGCTGAAGTCATTGTTCGAATGCTGTATCGATGTAATACACATGAAAATAACCAACATGGAGGTCACGGACACAGTAAAATGGCAAAAACAGAAGACGTTACAACTCGGGGTCACCAGTGAGGGGGAAGTTTGGGTTGGTTACACCAAACAACACCCATTTAGCTGTAGTTCATTTATTCACCTAAACACATGCATGGCTCACAAAGAACTGAACATGGCGGAAGCTCAATGATAATGCTTAGCATAGTTCAAAGATGGATGCATATCAATGTTGGTGTTGATTTCATCGGCACCACAATGTATTATTCTGCAAGAGCTGTGAACTGTGTGGTTAGGTTTTTACTGCTCATAGATGTTCAACAGCAAGTTATTGTAGCAGTATGCTGATGTTTGCCTGCAAACTATCAATGAAGCTTATCAAAAGTTACCAATAGTGAACTGGCCATATAAATGTGTAATGTGGGGGGTTGGGAACAGTGAAAGTAAAGAACTGTAAAATGCAACTGTGCAACTGTAGGCTACATCATTTACAGTAGTCAGTGTTGAACTTCCACGCCCCATTTTTCAGCCAGTATAACAATGCAGTACGGTGACACCGTGGACTATCAATGAAGAAATAAAGCAGGCAAACATCACAATAGCAATACATAACTGGCAGGCAGAAATGTCACACAAGCAATGGATAACCAATGGATTATAAAGTTCAGAATGCTTCAGACTATTATAACAGACCGAGGAATGAATTTTATGGCCCATTTAAGAAAGTAGTTGTGCTGGTTTTTATTACCCATTACAGGTCTTACAGCCAGTGCATTACAACCACAGGCAAATGGACATACTGAGAGAGTCCATCATATGGCGAAAAAAATGTGGAGTTACTACATTAACAGCCATTGCAAAGATTGGAATGCATTACTCCCATATGTCGTCACAGCGTTTTATTCAAAAATCCACAAGAGCACAAGGCTATCCTTCTATGACATTGTTTCTGGTCAGCATGTGCCATTTCCTTTTGAACTGTGTAAGACCCATACAATATTAGATACTACATCAGTAAAAAAAAATCTGTAAAAATTTTAAAAAAGTAGTGCCAGGTTAAAAAGATGAACACAAAAGCCTTGGAATGATAGGAAAGCACACATAATGTAATCAGCATCATGTTGGACAATGGGTTATGTTACCCAATTCCTTTGTGCCAAATGGAAAGAAGAAAAACTTTATTACATGTTATCAAGGACCCTATAAAGTGAAAGAAATCACATCACCTGTTAAAGTTAAGTTATAGCTTCCAACTCACACTGCAGTAGGTTGCATTCGCTCCATTTCTGGCAGTATGTTCAGAAGTATGGAGGAGAGGGCCTGGGAAAAAGGAAAAGAAGGATAAAATTAGGCAAGAAAAGTAGGACACTTCTACCGTTGCTATAACACATCACTATATGCTTAGGCCACAAGAGGTAATGATGAGCTAATATTCACTACGTGATCAAAAGCATCCAGACACTCCTAAAAACGTATGTTTTTCATATTAGGTGCAGTTTGCTGTCACCTTCTGCCAGGTACTCTGTATCAGTGACCTTAGTAATCATTAGAAATTGTGAGGGAGGTGAATGGGGTGCTCCACGGAACTCACTACCTTTGAACGTGGTCAGGTGACATGGTGCCACTTGTGTCATATATCTGTATGTGAAATTTCCACAGTCCTAAACATACCTAGGTCCACTGTTTCCAATGTGATAGTGAAGTGGAAATGTGAAGGGATACATACACTACAAAAGCATACAGGCCAACTGCCTGACAGAGATCACCAACAGTTGAAGAGGGCCATAATGTGTAATAGGCAGACGTCTATCCAGACCACCACACAGGAATTCCAAACTCCACCAGCATCCACTGCAAGTTCTATGACAGTTAGTCAGGAGGTGAGAAAATTTGGATTGCATGGTCAACTGGCTGCTCATAAGCCACACATTATGCTGGTAAATGCCAAACACCTCACTTGGTGTAAGGAGCATAAACATTGGACAATTGAACAGTGGAAAAATGTTGTGTGAAGTGATGAATCATGGTATACAATGTGGTGACCCGGTAGCAGGATGTGGGTATGGTGAATGCCTACTGAGAATCATCTGCCAGCGTGTGTAGTGCCAAAAGTAAAATTCAAAGGTGGTGGTGTTATGGTGTAGTAGTGTTTCTCAGGGAGGGGGCTTGCACCCATTGTTGTTTTACATGGCACTATCACAGCACAGCTCTACATTGATGTTTTAAGCACCTGCTTGCTTTCCACTGTTGAAGAGCAATTTGGGGATGGCAACTGCAGCTTTCAACATGATCAAGCAACTGTTCATAATGTACGGCCTGTGGCTGAGTGGTTACATGACAATAACATCTGTGTAATGGACTGGCCTGCTCAGAGTCCTGACCTGAATCCTATAATACCTTTGGGATGTTTTGGAAAGCCAGATTCATTCCAGGTCTCACTGACCAACATTAACACCTCTCCTCAGTGCTGCACTCCATGAAGAATGGGCTGCCTTTCCCCAAGTAACCTTCCAGCACCCGATTGAATGTATACCTGCAAGAGTGGAAGCTGTCATCAAGGCCAAGGGTGGGCCAACACCATACTGAATTCCAGCATTACCAATGGAGGGTGCCATGAACTTGTAAGTCATTTTCAGCCAGGTGTCTGGATATTTTTGATCACATAGTGTGTATATTAGCTCATCATTCCCACTTGTAGCCTAAGCACATAGCGTTGTGTCATATATATCTCTGTGTGTGTGTGTGTGTGTGTGTGTGTGTGTTTTACTCGTATATTTATGTTTATGTTTTAGGAAGACTTGTAGAGGACATTATTTCTTTGAAAGAGGCTCACAAGTGAATTTAATGTAAAGGAAACATGTTGTTTATGTACTAGGTTGAAGGAGCTGTTGAGTGAAATCTTTATTCAAAATGTTGTTAACAGTAGTACAGCCTTACTGCTTAAGCTTGTAGGAAAACATTGATGTGACAGAGTGTGACATTTTAATTATTCTTTGAAGAATACACATTCACTTCATGTGGAAGTAGTTATGCATTCTCAGCAGGATGGAATGGCAAGAAGGTTGACATTGTTTGTGTGTGTGTGTGTGTGTGTTTTCTGTCTTAGGTTTTTAGCTTAAAGAATAAATATTTTTTCTAAGTGAGCTTTATTTATGTAAAATGAGGAATAACATTAGACAGAAAGTTACCTACACTCCTCCCAATACAGGAATTACTGTGCTGTTAAACCAGGCAATTCTCCATCTGCCCTGCACAGTGGGTACATGCTATTCCCAGGTTATGCAAGTTCACCTTGTTCTGATCCCAGAAATTTGTGCCAGGATGTCCTAAAGAGATAATCACAGACAAAACAGAATTCTTCCAAACAGTACAACTGCATTGACTATACTCTGTGGCAAACACAATGGTTATTATTGAACAAACAAAGACAGTGGCACACTGTGCACAGAGCTACAGGGTCAAGGGTTATTAATCAACAGCAACTGATGCAATATTCCTTGACTAATTTTCTGATTCCCTGCCTCAATCACAAGAACCATCAACCTAAACGTCACCCACATTTAACCCTTTGAATCCCTCTGGCTACAATTGTGTACATTAAGTTTTACTGTATCTTAGCTGCAACACAAGTATTTTCTCCCACTGGAAACTTGAGGTACACATTTGTGAATGTTCAGTTTTTTCACCTTGTTCAAGTGCTGTCAACTGTTGGGCATCACTATAAAAATATAAGCAAGTCAATGTAGCAGTGCACTGCAACTTGTGGCCACCTGAATATGAATATATGCATGTGATTGGTTCACTATATTCCACTGTATAATCAAATATTATTATTTTTATTCTGCACTGTAATTATTGAACGACAATTTTACTATTTATTAAAATTGAGAATATTTTGCAGTTAATTATTTTAGTCAATAAAATGAAGCCAAGTGTACAAAGCATATTTTGAAAATGGGCACATATTTTTGTATAAATGTTGCATTTAAAGTCATTAAAAATCACCTAAGAGCATTGCCACATAAAAAATTTCCTCCCTCCAGAAACGTTCAGGTCTGAAGGGGTTTAGTTACCTACCCAACTGCCCTTTACAGAGGCACCGACTTGAAAAAAAAAAGAAAAAATATATATATATATATATATATATATATATATATATATATATTTGGGGGGGGCATGAATCATTTTATTAGGTACTACATTTGACAGATAACTTTGCGTTTCCATATACATGTTCGACACTCCAAACCAGTCCTATTTGCAGATAACACCAGATTATTAATTGAATGTGGAAATAGAAAGACTCTTAGGCTGTATGCTGAAGTCACAAATGAAAAGATTTCAGAGTGGTTTGTGAGGAATAAGCTACTGATTAACCCTTAAAAAAAAGAAAAAAAAAAAAAAACGCCACTATACAATTCCACACACAGCAGAATTAAAAATCCATCAAAACCAAATATTTCTTTGGAAAACCAAAAAATTAAGTGTCACTGAAACAAAATTGCTTTGTTTACTTACAAGACAATCTGAAATGGAATTCCCATATCACATTCTGAAATTCTAAGCTATCTAAAATGACCTATGCAATTAGAATTATATGGAACAACACAAGTGCTGAAGGAGAGAGATGTATAATGCATGCATACTTTCCCTTTTGAGTTATGACATCATATTCTTGGGAAATTCCCTTCACAGCATAACAAATTTCAAGAAACAAAAAAAAGATTGTGAGGATAATGAAAAATGCAAACAGCTGAAAATCACGCAAACTATGATTGGCTGGCAACTAGCCTACCCCTTGACTCACAGAAACGTCAATCACAATGTCATTTCATTCGGAGTATAGGTCAGTAGTGGTACAAAACAAATGCATAAATGAAGTTGAAGAAACATACCTTAATTTTTGATGGCAAATGTACTTCTCCTCAGATCATTCCTGCATATGAACTCATCACATATGGCATCAAGGTCGAGTTTCATCAATTCATCTCTATGGGCATTGAGAAGGGCGATGGCATTAAGACGATCCTGCCTCATTATAGAACAAAGATACGTTTTCACCCTCTGCAGACAAGAAAATGATCGCTCAGTGGTGCAGGACGTTACTGGAATCATCAGCACTACATGTATGAATTTCACTAGTTCAGGCGGTAGGTCAAACAGATGATTTTCCTGTTTTCACTATGTCATCCAATGAACTAATATTCACAGAATCCCTACTTTGTATAATCTCATGAAACATGCTTTGGTGGAGAAGCAAGCATTCTTTGTCTGTATCTGATTTGTAGAAAGATAAAATATCGAATGAATGTTTGTTATCACCAAGAAGAAATTGTTCAATTTGAACAAACATGAATGATTGAGTTCTGAACCATGATTCCTAGAAGCTAATGGATGTATCCATTGTTTCATAATACAATCTTCTATATTTGTCACATACTTCAGTGAATGTTTTTACAGATGAATTGATGGAGTCATTGTATTTCTTAGGGAATTTTCTTCTACGGGGTAATTTTGGGGAATTAACATCCATATCTTGACATTTTGAAGTTACTTCACCCCAGAATGATTCAAAATTGTTTCTCATAAATTTAATAGAGATTACAAGAGTGGAAATCATCTTATTGGCCTCCTCTAAGTGTAGGTATTTCCTCTGTAGTGCTATGTTTATGGTATCAATGTGACCAAACAGTTTTACCAAATGTGATAACATGAAAAAGAAATCATATGTCTGCATATTAATCAAAAAGCTGTTTGCTTTTGCCCCAGTGTCTGAATTGTCATTTCTTGAAACATTTAGAAAAAACCCCTGAGGTTTTGTGTAGTTGGACAAAACTGAAGACATTGCCAAGTATCTTATGGCCCACCTTGTAGGACAGAGTGGTTTCAAATTTGTAGAGGCATCTGCCTTCAGGTGAGCAAAAAGATCTAATCTTTTAGGTGAATCTGTCACAAAATGTATTAAGTCCTTCATAACATTCAATGCATTTCGACATTCTGGAACTGCTTTCACAGTGTCTTGTAGTGTTAGATTTAAACAGTGTGCAAGGCAGTGCATAAACATAGCTCTCTTCTCCATTTCCATAAACTTTGCCTGGACACCATTACCTATATAATCTGGCCATGTTAGCTGAACCGTCAAAGCACTGGCCCCTACAATTACATGTAGGCAAATCAAATCGTCTTAAAATGTCAAAAATAATATCAAACAGAGCCTTAGCTGTAGTACTTTGTGTTGAGTATAGCCCTAAAAAATATTCTTCTATCTTCAGTGAAGCACCAACAAATATGTTGTTTTGTCTGCTATTATTGCAAAATACTCTGCTCTCTTGATATCCTCCAATAATTTTCTAAGAAGTGTATGACTTAAAATGGCCAAAATTTCGTTTTGCACATCATGGGATGTCCATTTCTAAGTTTCACACTGTAGCCATATTAAAAGTAGCTGGTTATCTTCACATTGAAAGCGTAATAAATTGTCAAAGTTACTTGTTTCATCAGTATGCCCACGTACATCAAGCCCCTGCACTGCTAAATAACGAAGGGAAGATATGATTTTTAATAAACAAGCTCAGTTTTCTTTCATTTGTGTCAGTTTTTCTTTGGAAATCTGACTAAATACATTGACATTCGATTTTAAGGATTTGAATTTCAGTACAGCTTCTCTGTGGCAGCCCGATGCTTCACGCACTTTCAACTTTTCTACCCCTTTCTTCCAGTTCAAAAAACTAGTTTCCATGAAAGTTTTTTCCATTTTGTGAGAAAACTGAAAATGATTTTCTTCAAAAATTTGTCTGCAAATTTTGCAAAAAATAACATCTTTTACCTTACTGTAATTGATCTATGCAAATTGCTGTTCCAAAGAGGGCTGATAACAGCGTTGTTTTTTTTCCAGGAACAGTGTTTTTTGTCACCGTCACAGTTCCGTCACTGTCTGTGTCTTTGTTGTCACACACGGCACCACTAACACTGCGTCTAGCTTCATCATTGCTAACACTTGCCATATTGTCACACTTCTTCCTAATTATAAACTTGTCCATTTTAAACTGGACAGCAAGGGATGAAAGATTAACAACTGAACCAAGTAAGACTAACTGACCACTGGCAATGCCCAGCTCCGGAATATTTACGTCCGTTGCCAATATTAGCTGCGACCTGCGTAACAGTACTGTGTACCTAACAAGAAGTAGCCATGTAACAATAGCGTTGATTATTGTCAGGGCTGGCTCTAGGAGTGAGGGGGAGGGGGGGGGGGGGGGGGGGGGGGCGAACCTTGACATGTTCATGCGGGGCAGCAAAATCCCTGGAGCCAGTGCTGATTTGTGTGGTGTTGTACCTAGTGATTGTCAATAGAATTTACAAAAATGAATGAAGAGTCTTTAATGTTACCTAGTCCTTCTACTGATTGCCATCAAATTCAGTGTCACTATTGCTCATTAGTTTCCTTTAAAAGCTGCCAACAGGCTGCTGTGGGAGGAAGAGGAGCTCGTCCTAGCAGCCAAAGCCCTGCGAGTTCATGGTGAGCTTTCGTTCCTCGCATACCTCCGTAAAGTAAAAGTGTGTGAATAGTACAGATGCTGGGGACAAACCCTGTCATGACAGTTCGTCATTTGCAGAGGTTGGAGGAGTAGCAGAAAGGAATACACAATAGTTCATAAAATTGGTATTTTTTTTCCTACATAATCATTACATACTATTACGCAAAAATGTATGTGCAAGTTTTAACCAATTTCCCAGCAAAGGATGAGGAAGGGGGAGAGAGCGGTGAGAAATGCATGTTTGAATATTGGGGGGGGGGGGGGGGCACAAAGTACCTTGCCCTCCATCCCCCACTCCCCCTCCCCCCCTGCCCCCAGTCGGCGCCACTGGCACTTTAGAAACGCTGCCCACTGAAAACGTAACTTATGTAAATAATACTTCAGACATAACCCTTATCACCTCCCAAGATCAGATGATAGCTGTGTAATATGGCTGCATATCAATGGGGCCCATTATAGCCCATGTGAAGTGTTATTGCACAGAACATCACCACCAACTCACAACTATAGCAACCTCCACCTCAACTGTGTGCATGTTTTTAGCTGTAACAGATATTACTTACTGTAAGTTGAAGTGGCAAGTAGCACAAGATCAATTCCTGCCAACAGTCAACCTATGGGTTCAAGCCAATAGTAATAGTACCAACAAGAAACAGACTGATAATGAACAGAATCATTTGTGAACGAAACTTCATTGTAAGAGCCAGTACTAGTGAGGTCAAAAAGGAAGTGTAAATAGTTTAAAGGACCAAGGGTCATTGTAAGTGAAGTAGGCAATGCAAAGTGTAAAAATTCATAAATAAAACAGTGCATCTGTCACAGCCAGTTTTCAACAGAAATCCAGACTGAATTTTTCTTAGGAGTGAAGAACCATAATGTGATAAACTGCAGCATTAATTGGGCCCAAGAACAGCGCACCAGGAACTGGACAATGACCACCACTGGTCAGCAATCCTCAGCAGCAGAAGCAACATCAGACTGGAGCAGCTGCATTTAAAATTGCCTGTCGCTAACCTGTCATTGTCGAGCAGTTGGGCAGTTATGAGATGTCCAGTCTGTATCATTCAGTGACGTGTTGATATCGCTGCCATCTCTATCGCCACCAGCCTCAAACCTCTGCCCTCTGTGTGACCATCCCGGCAGCACAGCACCTGCCATCTTCTTAGGGCTATAATACTGTGGTATGTCCATTCCTGCTCCTGTTGAGATATCAATGGAGGACATTTGGTGCATGTGGTCACTGCTAATGCGTTCACACCAAACTGGAGGTTGGCACACTGAAAGACACTAAACAGTGTATTCATTTCAATTTTATTCAATGCCAACAGCTCTAAAGTCTAATAATTGCAAACAAACAGTAATAAAGATGTACTTGTATCAATGGACAGTTTTTCTTGCTACACTGCATTAATTTTTGGCACAGAACTGCCACCAACACCCATCATTCTTCAGAAACCCATCATAACTGATGTCAGAAAAGTCACCTAGCTGTACCCACCATAAAATTTAAGAAATGTGCAAACTAATAAAAATAAAGCAATCGTTTTGTGTCTGTTACTATTTGACTTAATTAAATATCCAAATTGTTTTTAGTGAGAGACTATGAATATGAGTTGCTATTGAGGGACTTCAGTCAACAACCATGTAAGCAACACTGCAATTTACACAGGATAGTGTAAGATGGAGAGCTGCATCAAATCATTCTTTGGATGGAAGAACACAAAAAAACAACATACTTCAAAGAAGCCATCTGCAGTGTTGGCTACTTCTGCCTGTTAATGTATAACCTGATTCTTTCTGCAACCTTTAAGACTCTGCTTCATGGTGAACATGAAGCATAAAACAAAGAGTAAATTTGTTACTAGATGGTCAATGACCTCCATGAAAGGCTCTGGCAGCCATAGGCAGTAAACTCTCAGGGTCAGGCCACATTCCTCCCATCCCACCCTTACCTTTCATAGAAGCTGATTCATTTGCTTGGCAAAGGAGACACAAGAACTGTAATCTAAAAATGCTGTCTTCCTGCAGAACCGCAACACTTTATAAGAAGATTAATAGTGAGATTCTAAACATTATGTAAGCAGGCATGGATCAATAGGAGAGTAATGGATGCCATTACCTTTCAAAGAACAATTTACTAAAATCATTTACTTTTTTACAGAGATGAGTTTTCAAACGTTTTAGTCAACCTTTTCTGAGTACTGTAACATGAAAATTAAGAGGGTCAGTAATAGCAAAGAATCCTACTTATTTATTCCTTGGCTGGGGGTTTTCAATCTCACTGGTTGCTGAAAATACTGACCTAAAGGCATCCATGGGCAGGCTGACCATAAATACTTGCTGGCAACAACTAATCTGACATGTTAGTGCACCCAAAGAAATTGAGTAGGATAAGTGAGACGATTAAGACCTTTCACTAAGAGAAAAGTAACAGAAAGCTTATCCCCTCCCAAATGTTGGCAGATATAATTGAAACAAATAGAACCCCCCCTCCCCCTCTATTTACATGCTTATATAGCTACAGTCTACAGAACTGTATTCATAATCTTCTGCTATGTGGAATATGGTAATGCTTAGTGACCATGTCAAAGTTGTAAACAGTTGTTAGTATTACAGGCCTATACCTTAAATAAGGAGCATGGCACATATACTTTCCAAATGTTGAGATGAATACTTTTTAAATGATGTAGTCCTCAAATTGCAATTTCTTGGAAGTTATGCTATAGTAATATACTTATCACTGACATAAATAAATTATAATATTGATATATTTTGTATATTTTATAGTTATTGTTGTTTTTATTAAAACCCTAGATACCTGTGGCATATTAAAACTTTAGGTAACTGCAAGTTGTATTTGTGATACAGGAATTGTGGGCACAGATAATTTAAAATGAAAGCAGTCTATATACTGAGCAAGAAATAGATCTGGAGGGTTACGAAACTCTCTCATCCCCATCCTCCCAACAGAGACAGTGATGGTGAAATAAATAGCTTTAGAAAATTCCCCTAAATCAAACAGAAATGGTGATTCCCCCATCCCCCCCTGCCCCCTCCCCCTAACAACCATGTACTATGATTTCCTGTCAATTACTTATTTCCATTATAGAAGGCCCATACTTTTTTCATCTAAGGATGCATTACTATTTCAAACTTATTGTCTGGCATCCTTTTTACATTTTGTGGTACTTTGTTCATAAATACTCTGCCTGAAGGGGGAAAATTAATTCTGGCTTGATTAGTGTTACAAAGATGAGTTAATGTTTTTAGTTTTATAAATAAGGACACTGGTCCTAGTTTTATATTACTGAACTTCTCTTTGGTGGAATCTAAAACTTGGAGTACATAAAAGGTGTGTACAGTAAGTATTTTGTGTTCGATGAAATATGTTCTATAGGAATTTGTGCTTCCAGAAGATCTACAATTTTTCTCCTAACAGGGTAAGTGAAGTGATGTTTCTCTACATTATCAATTAATAATTCAGATGCATGCAAAACACTTTTTTGAATAGTAAACAATAAAGCAAAATGTGACAAAATGTTGTGGTGAAATTTCAGGAGAAACTGCAGTATTTGGAACAGTAGCTGAATAGTTTCCATTGTGAACATTCTGTAGGTTAGATTTCATTTGTGTAACTGTTTTTGCTTCAAGTGACATTCAAATTTAGCAATGAGCTTTTGTAGGAACAAAATTTATCCCAAATTTCAGTAGCTTGATCTTTGCAGTAGATGGTTTATGCAGCTCTTCTTTGTAGAACAGCTTGTTTACAAAACCTGCCAGTTGGATTACCTTTGGGTTAACCACCACATGAAAGAGCATGATTTCCTCTACAAAATATCAAATCTCCATGACTGCCTCTCCATGACTGCTTTTTTTCCCTGAAGGAGTGTGATTACTCTGTAAAGTTTCTCATTGTTGTTGCTGTTGTTGCAGCCTCCAGTCAAAAGACTGGTTTGATGCATTTAAGGCTCTTCATCTCCAAATAACTACTGCAACTTACATCATTATGAATCTGCTACTGTTTTTGTCTCTTGGTCTCCCTTACAATTTTTAACTCCCATCTCACTTCCCTCCAATACTAAATTGGTGATCCTTTGATGTCTCATCATGTGTCCTATCAAACCATCCCTTCTTCTATTCAGGTTGTGCCACAAATTTCTTTTCTTCCCAGCTCTATTCAGGATTTCTTCATTAGTTATGTGATCTACCCACCCAATTTTCAGCATCCCTCTATAGCACCACATTTCAAAAGCTTCTGTTCTCTTCTTGTCTAAACTGTTTACCATCCATGTTTCACTTCCATGCATGGCTACACTCCACACAAATATTTTCAGAAGAGACTGCCCAACACTTAAATCAATATTCAGTGTTAACAAATTTATTTTCTCAGAAACACTTGTATAGACCCTCTATATACTTCTTATATTTTTCAACTATCACTTCTTTGCTTAGGGGTAATTTTCCATCTGAGCACTTGATATTCATATATCTGCTTCTCTTTTCTCCAAAGACCTCATTAATTTTCTTGTAAGTGGTATCCTTCTTTGTCTTAGTGAAGTATACTTCTAAATCCTTACATATGTCATCTAGTCATTCTTACTAAGCCACTTTGCACTTCATGTCAGTTTCATTTTTTAGATGTTTGTGTTCAGTCACCTTCTTCATTTTCTGCATGTTTATTTTTTTTCATTTCATCAGTTAAATTCATTATCTTCTGTAATGTCCAAGGATTTCTGTTAGGACTTGCCTTTTACCCATTTGATCCTCTGCTGCCTTCATTGTTTCATCTCTCAAAGCTATTCATCTGTCTTCTATCCTGTTCTAGTCAATTGTTGCTAAATTGTCCTTCTGAAACTCTCAACAACCTCTTGTTCTTTGAATGTATCAAGGTCCCATCTCCCTAGTTTTTCAGCTTTTTGGAATTTCTTTGGTTTTAATTTTCATGGCCCTTAAATATCTGAATAATTTCTTTTATCTCATCACACATTTATTTAGTTTCTTCATCTGCAGAGCTAATTGGCGTATAAACTTGTACTACTGTGATGGGTGTTGGCTTTGTGTCTACCTTGACTGCAATAATGCATTACCAATTAACTGCGGTCAAAGTCCACATCTGCCCCTGGAAATGTCTTAAAATTTAAAATCTCATTTCAAAGTCTCTGTCTTGCTTTTATTTAATCAATATGAATCCTTCGAGTATCTCCAGGTCTCTTCCACACTTCTTAACATAAGTGTTAGCTGTGATTAAATTATGCTCTTTGTAAAATTCTACCAGGCAGCTTCTTCTTTCATCCTCCCACCCCCCTTCCACCCCAGTCCATATTCACCTACAATTTTTCCTTCTCTTCCTTTTCCTACTATCGGATTCCAGTCTCCCACCACAATTAAATTTTCATGGCCCTTAAATATCTGAATAATTTCTTTTATCTCATCACACATTTATTTAGTTTCTTCATCTGCAGAGCTAATTGGCATATAAACTTGTACTACTGTGATGGGTGTTGGCTTTGTGTCTACCTTGACTGCAATAATGTGTTCATCTCGCTCTTCATAGTAGCCTACCTGCATTCTAACCCTGTATTCACCTGACCCTAACTGTTCCTCCTGCTAACAAGCTTCACCAACTCCCACTATATCTAATTTCAACTTATTTATTTCCCTTTTTAAATTTTATAACTTACCTGCATGATTAAGAGATCTAATATTCCATGTTCTGATCTGTAGAATGCCAGTTTTGTTTTTTCTTGTGAAGACACCATACTGAGTAGCTTCACCTGGAGAGCTGTGACTCTGGGACTGTTTCACCTTCCAAGTTTCTCACAGAAATTAATAATTTGGATCACTATGAAAGTGGATTTCTTTAAGTGGTTTTCAGTTACAATGAAATGGTTTTTGTCACCACCTCTTAGTAAAAAAGTGGTATCTCTACAGCCAAGACACCATGCCCCCATATGTTCCCAAACCACCTGGTGGATTTGTGGCACTGCCATATGTACCTGCACTATTCTGCCTCTGGTAGCTATGACTCCACTGAATCTGGCTAAAAAGAGATTGTCTCAACTAGACAGTTTTTAACAATGTGATACACATCATATTTACAGCCTAAATACTTCAACTGCCCTTTGATATGAGATAATCTACAGTTTATGGTCACATTGAGTCTCATTTAATGTAATTTATGCACAGATAAATGGTAAGCCACATACTACACTCTGCTGATGTCCTGTGTTCTGACTGTTTGAGTACAGCAATTTAACAGTGATATGACCCAAAGGTTTAGATGTGACAAGTAAGTCATTGACACATTCCTTGATTACACTGTTCTTCCAAGAAGCTAATAATATCAATACGGAAACTATGTGCACAGTAAATGTCATTTTGAAATAACATTGTTCACAACATTACTGTTGCAGTATGCAGAGTATGTTATTAACACATTTCATGATATTCATTGAGAGTGCACAGTCAATCAATGAAAAATAGTCATGGACATGGAATTTAGATAAAAGGTGGCACCTTTTATGAATTGTATTTTGTGCGAAGTTGTCTGTGTACATTGTGCAGTAATTTTGGGCACAGACCTTTCTTGTACAAGGGTCACTCCAAAAGCAATGCACACTATTTTTGTAAAAATGCAGTTTTCATTCTGCATGTGTGAAAGTTTTACAGTGTGTAGATACATCCTTCCTGCTTGTTTTCAAACTTAGTTCAACCTGTTCCCGTGAGTGGCGCCATCACAGCATGTCTTCAACATCACTGCTACACTTGAAGTTCGTAAGAAGCAAAGTGTTGTCATAGAATTCCTGTGCTGTGAAAACGAGACAGTGGGAAACATCCACAAGAGGTTGAAAAAGGTGTATGGAGATGCTGCTGTCGTTTGCAGTACAGTTAGTTGGCGGGCAAGCAGGTTAAATGATGAAAGTGGCCATGGCAATATTGAAGATTGTGCTTGCTGCAGCAGGCCTCGTACTGCACACAATGTGCAGAGAGTTAACGAATTGGTGACTGCTGACAGATGCATCACATTGAATGAATTGTCACACTATGCTGGGATAGGAGAAGGAAGTGTTTGCAGAATACTGAAAGTGTTGGCGTTAAAAAAGGTTTGTGCCAGGTGGGTTCCCAGGATGTTGAAAGTGGCTCACAATGAAACAAGAAAAACAGTATGCAGCAAACTTTTGGAACAGTACGAGAATGGTGGAGATGATTTTCTTGGAAGAATTGTGACAGGTGATGAAACATGGCTCCATCATTTTTCACCAGAGATGAAGAGGCAATGAATGGAGTGGCATCATGCAGATTCACCCAAGGAAAAAAAATTCAAAACCACACCTCCTTCTGGAAAAGTTATGGCTACGGTGTTTTTCGATTCCGAAAGACTCTTGCTTGTGGACATCATGCCAAGTGGATCCACCATAAATTCTGATGCATATGTGACGACGCTGAAGAAACTTCAAGCTTGACTTGAGTCGTGTTTGACCACATCGGCAAAAGCAGGATGTTTTACTGTTGCATGACAATGCACGGCCACATGTCAGTCAAAAAACCATGGAAATTATCACAAAACTGGGATGGACAACACTGAAACACCCGCCTTACAGTCCTGACCTGGCTCCATGTGACCATCATCTCTTTGGGAAACTGAAAGACTCTCTTCGTGGAACAAGGTTTGAAGATGATGACTCCCTTGTGCACCCTACCAAACAGTGGCTCCAACAGGTTGATACAGAATTTTACCGTGCGGGTATACAGGCACTGGTTCCAAGATGGTGTAAGGCAGTTGAGAGGGATGGAAATTATGTGGAGAAATGAAAATATTGTTCTTAAAGGATGTATCTATACACTGTAAAACTTTCAAACATGTAGAATAAAAGATGGATTAAAAAAAAATAGTGTGCATTTCTTTGGAGTGACCCTCGTATCATAACCTCACAGGCTGACTAAAATGGCATCCAGCAGCCTCTCTTTTATAAGATTGCAATACTTCAATCCACTTTCAGTTATTGTTGTTCACTGTCTTTTTACAAGTTACTATTAAAAATCTCTTTTTTCTGAATAAATTAATAGAGGAAAGAGATTTTTTGAATGGGGACTTTTAGATAAACAATAATTGCTATTGAATTATGCTGTCTAGTTTGCCAAAATATGGGATTCTGCTTCAGTAACAATGTTTTAGATAAGAATATTGATTACACTGTAACTAAGTGCAAAAATTGCTAACATATCTGAAGTAATGTGCACACACTTGTAAGCTGTGTGCATTAGCAGTGTGTTGTCACCCACAAGAGTGCACAGTGAATAAGCAATACTGTGAACTTTCAATAGAGCCCACCATGGGTGGGTGCCTATTTAAACCGTGCTGCGCTACACTCGCACTCAGTTATCGTGTTATTACTGCTTGCATTTGCCTCATTGGTTCAGTGTGTGTTACGGTGATTAGCATAAATTTCATAGTCTAATAAATTTGTACTAACATTCTTGGGTGTTTTGTGTGCCCAAGTTACAACACAAGTGACAAACAGTGTGGGATTGTTCTCCATGCTTCCACAATGTCTTATGATGCTACTGATGACTTTTTACACTGGCTGATTGATCAGTGAAGGGTTCTTACCGTGGCGTTGCAGCATCTCAATTAACAGCAGGAGGCATTTGCCACAGCACAACACACTTAAACCCAGGTAATGCAAATGCTTGCCTCTGTTTTGGGCAGTTCAGGTCCGTTCCTCGATCTATGTCACTTGCTATGTCACCATTTGATCACTACCACGGTCATTTATCCCCTGCCATTTTTAGCTTACAATGAGTCTGTCGAAGAATGGGAAGCCTGCAAAAATTGGTTATGGCAGCATTTTCATGTGTTTGGATTGACTGACATTAGCATTATGCCATGCTTTCTTTTTGACTTGGTTATTGCCTCGCATGTATCAACTCCTTTGCAAATTGGCTTACCTGCAGGATCTGTCTTCACTCTCTTTTGAAAACATACTACAACACATCATTGCTGCTGAAGTTGAGTTCTATTGGTGTAACAAGAAACCAGACCATTCCTATAAGACTTGGGCAGCTGAGCTTCATGGCTTAAGCCGTTGTTGTCACTTTGTCACTGATGTACATAAGGAGTTGTATGCCGACCAAATGGTTCATGATGCAACCATTCAGTTCATGAGCAGCCCCTCCCCTCCCCCATCTGGTGTTCAGACTATTACATAATCATTTGAGGGTTTGAGGGCTGTGGGCACTGAAATTAAATCATAGTGTGAGTTCGCAGAAGTTCAACCTGCAGTTTGTCAGATGGCTCACAGGGAGACAATATGGTGGCAGGCAGCAATCGATGCAAGAGCAAAACATTGTGGCAGTTGGCCCACTTCACTGCTGCAGCCACGGCCACAGCAGCAGCACAGCAAGCCCAGTAATGAACAATAATGCAAGTGCTGCACACTTCCCTCTTGTCCATCACATTCTGTCACTCATGATGGGTCAGATCATCCTAAGCTGCGAGCCGTTTGCTGCCAGTGCAACAAATGGACCACATTGCTCCTGTTTGTAATGCAAAATTCCAAAAGCATATTGCAGATGCTGACATGGATGTCACTCATATATCGGAAATCTCTGTTGCACCCAATAAGCTTTTTATTGATGTCGAGGTTTATCAGAATGTTTTGCACATGCAAGTTGACACTGGTACTGCCATGTCATTACTCAACTTGCAAACGTACATGGACTTGGCTTCTCCCCCTTTGGTATCAGTGCCAGGCATATTACTCACCTAAAATAAACAAAGCTTTGCAATATTAGGTAGTTTCTCAGCCCTAGATACATACAAATCTGTGGTTCATCTGCTGACATTTCTGGTGGTGAACAATGTGCACACAGAAAATTTGGTTAGTTTGGACACCTTTAAGTTTTTTGGGTTTACTATTTCTGATGACCCCCCCCCCCCCCCCCCATGAACCATGGACCTTGCCATTAGTGGAGAGGCTTGTGTGCCTCAACAATACAGATAGCCATACCGTAGGTGCAACCACAATCTGTTGAGAGGCCAGACAAATGTGTGGCTCCTGAAGAGGGGCAGCAGTCTTTTCAGTAGTTGCAGGGGCAACAGTCTGGATGATTGACTGATCTGGCCCTGTAGCACTAACCAAAACGGCCTTGCTGTTTTGGTACTGCGAATGGCTGAAAGCAAGGGGAAACTACAGCCGTAATTTTTCCCGAGGGCATGCAGCTTTACTGTATGATTAAATGATGATGGCGTCCTCTTGGGTAAAATATTCCGGAGGTAAAATAGTCCCCCATTCGGATTTCCGGGCAGGGACTACTCAAGAGGGCATCATTATCAAGAGAAAGAAAACTGGCGTTCTACGGATCGGAGTGTGGAATGTCAGATCCTTAATCGGGCAGGTAGGTTAGAAAATTTAAAAAGGGAAATGGATAGGTTAAAGTTAGATATAGTGGGAATTAGTGAAGTTCGGTGGCAGGAGGAACAAGACTTTTGGTCAGGTGAATACAGGGTTATAAATACAAAATCAAATAGGGGTAATGCAGGAGTAGGTTTAATAATGAATAAAAAAATAGGAGTGCGGGTAAGCTACTACAAACAGTATAGTGAACACATTATTGTGACCAAGATAGACACGAAGCACACGCCTACTACAGTAGTACAATTTTATATGCCAACTAGCTCTGCAGATGATGATGAAATTGAGGAAATGTAAGATGAGATAAAAGAAATTATTCAGGTAATGAAGGGAGACAAAAATTTAATAGTCATGGGTGACTGGAATTCGACAGTAGCAAATGGAAGAGAAGGAAACATAGTAGGTGAATACGGATTGGGGCTAAAAAATTAAAGAGGAAGCCGTGTGGTAGAATTTTGCACAGAGCATAACTTAATCATAGCTAACCCTTGGTTCAAGAATCATGAAAGAAGGTTGTATACATGGAAGAACCCTGGAGATTCTAAAAGGTTTCAGATAGATTATATAATGGTAAGACAGAGATTTAGGAACCAGATTTTAAATTGTAAGACATTTCCAGCGGCAGATGTGGACTCTGACCACAATCTATTGGTTATGAACTGTAGATTAAAACTGAAGAAACTGCAAAAAGGTGGGAATTTAAGGAGATGGGACCTGGATAAACTGAAATAACCAGAGGTTGTACAGAGTTTCAGGGAGAGCATAAGGGAACAATTGACAGGAATGGGGGAAAGAAATACAGTAGAAGTAGTATGGGTAGCTTTGAGGAATGAAATAGTGAAGGCAGCAGAGGATGAAGTAGGTGAAAAGACAAGGGCTAGTAGAAATCCTTGGGTAACAGAGGAGATACTGAATTTACTTGATGAAGGGAGAAAATACAAAAATGCAGTAAGTGAAACAGGCAAAAAGAAATACAAACATCTCAAAAATGAGATCAACAGGAAGTGCAAAAGGGCTAAGCAAGGATGGCTAGAGGACAAATGTAAGGATGTACAGGCTTATCTCACTAGGGGTAAGATAGATACTGCCTACAGGAAAATTAAAGAGACCTTCAGAGAAAAGAGAATCACTTGCATGAATATCAAGAGCTCAGATGGAAACCCTGTTCTAAGCAAAGAAGGGAAAGCAGAAAGGTGGAAGGAGTATATAGAGGGTCTATACAGGGGCGATGTTCTTGAGGACAATATTATGGAAATGGAAGAGGATGTAGATGAAGATGAAATGGGAGATATGATACTGAGTGAAGAGTTTGACAGAGCACTGAAAGACCTAAGTCGAAACAAGGCCCCGGGAGTAGACAACATTCCATTAGAACTACTGACAGTCTTGGGAGAGCCAGGCCTAACAAAACTCTACCATCTGGTGAGTAAGATGTATGAGACAGGCGAAATTCCCTTAGACTTCAAGAAGAATGTAGTAATTCTAATCCCAAAGAAAGCAGGTGTTGACAGATGTGAAAATTACCGAACTATCAGTTTAATAAGTCATAGCTGCAAAATACTAACACAAATTCTTTACAGACGAATGGAAAAACTGGTAGAAGCTAGCCTCAGTGAAGATCAATTTGGATTCTATAGAAACGTTGGAACACGTGAGGCAATACTGACCGTACAACTTACCTTAGAAGAAAGATTAAGGAAAGGCAAACCTACGTTTCTAGCATTTGTAGACTTAGAGAAAGCTTTTGACAATGTTGACTGGAATACTCTCTTTCAAATTCTGAAGGTGGCAGGGGTAAAATACAGGGAGCAAAAGGCTAGTTACAATTTGTACAGAAACCAGATGGCGGTCATAAGAGTCGAAGGGCATAAAAGGGAAGCAGTGGTTGGGAAGGGAGTGGGACAGGGTTGTAGCCTCTCCCCGATGCTATTCAATCTCTATATTGAGCAAGCAGTAAAGGAAACAAAAGAAAAGTTCGGAGTAGGTATTAAGATCCATGGAGAAGAAACAAAACTTTGAGGTTCGCTGATGACATTGTAACTCTGTCAGAGACAGCAAAGGACCTGGAAGAGCAGTTGAACAGAATGGACAGCATCTTGAAAGGAGGGTATAAGATGAACATCAACAAAAGCAAAACGACGATAATGGATTGTAGTCGAATTAAATCGGGTGAAGCTGAGGGAATTAAATTAGGATATGAGACACTTAAAGTAGTAAAGGAGTTTTGCTATTTGGGGAGCAAAATAACTGATGACGGTCGAAGTAGAGAGGATATAAAATGTAGACTGGCAATGGCAAGGAAAGCGTTTCTGAAGAAGAGGAATTTGTTAACATCGAGTATTGATTTAAGTGTCAGGAAGTCGTTTCTGAAAGTATTTGTATTGAGTGTAGCCATGTATGGAAGTGAAACATGGACGATAAATAGTTTAGATAAGAAGAGAATAGAAGCTTTCGAAATGTGGTGCTACAGAAGAATGCTGAAGATCAGATGGGTAGATCACATAACTAATGAGGAAGTATTGAATAGAATTGGGGAGAAGAGGAGTTTGTGGCATAACTTGACTAGAAGAAGGGATCGGTTGGTAGGACATGTTCTGAGGCATCAAGGGATCACCAATTTGGTACTGGAGGGCAGCGTGGAGGGTAAAAATAGTAGAGGGAGACCAACAGGTGAATACACTAAGCAGATTCAGAAGGATGTAGGCTGCAGTAGGTACTGGGAGATGAAGAAGCTTGCACAGGATACAGTAGCATTGAGACCTGCATCAAACCAGTCTCAGGACTGAAGTCCACAACAACAATTTCTGATGAAGTTAATCTCATCTCTGGTCAAGCACCTATACACAACTTGATTCTTTATGCTCTGTATTTCCCATCCTGTTTTGTGTAGATTAGGGTTGGGCAAATAACTACAAAGTAGACATCACCATGAAACCTTCAGCCAGGCCCATTTCTTTTGGGCTTGTCCAGCGCTGATGGCACTCTGTGACCAAGTCAAAGTGGAGCGCACTGCCTCATTGCCTCCACAGCTGTCCAGCTGATTACATTGAGTGAATGAGCTACCCATTTAGTCATTGTCAAGATACCGTTGAGTTGCTTATGCCTTTGTGATGATTTCAAAGTTTCTGTCAATGCTCAATTTATCATTGACATGTATCCTTTGCCACTCCATGATGAACTTTTTCCTAAGTTTGCTGATGGTCAGTGTTTTTTCAAGACTGACCTCTCCAATGCTCATTTGCAGCTTCCCATTGATGCTGTCTCTCAATGGCTCTTGGTCATTAACACACCTTTTGGCTTGTATCAATACTTGTGCTTACCATTTAGTGTGGCCAGTGCCCTGGAAATTTTTCAACAGATTCCCAAACAACTCATGAGATCTGTGCGTGGCTGTGTCAACTACCCTGATTATGTTGTGGTCTCTGTCTCCTTCATGGCTGAACATCTCAACAACTTACATATGCTGTTTTTGGTGTTACAGGCCGCCAGGTTAAGATGAAATTTGGAAAAGTGCTGCTTCTTTCATCCTTCTATTGTTTATCTTGGCTTTGAGGTCTCTAGTGCTGGTACCAGACCCCTTAATCAGAATGTCTCTGTCATTGTGGGTCTTCAGCGTCCAACACTGAGCAAGGAACTCCGGTTTTTTGTAGGTAAGATTGCTTATTGCCATCAGTTTTTGCTGGGGGTGGCATCAGTTGCACAACTGTTACATGCCTTGCTGCATAAAGGGACCTCTTTCCACTGGACACAGGCCTGTGAAACGGCATTTTTCAAACTGAAATCTATGTTACAATCTGCACCTTCACTTGTAACCTACCAACTGGGTCAACATTTAGTGTTAGCAGTAGATGCGAGACTGGGGGCAGTGTTATCTCAAAAATATTTTGATGGCTCTGAACGGCCAATTGAAGACACTTAATTCGGCTCAGACTAGATATTCACAAATACAGAAAGAAGCCCTCATAATTGTTTATGCCTTAAAGAAGTTTCATGTTTTCCTGTATGGTGCAAAATTCCATCTCATCACGGATCACAAGCCATTAGTTTCACTGTTCAACCCCTAAGCATTGTTGCCAGACAAAGCAGCGCATTGCCTTCAACACTGGGCACTGTCCCTCTCTCATTACAACTATGACATTCACTTCCACTCCATGGCTAAACATGTGAATGCTGATGCACCCTCCCATCTTCTGGCTGGTCCAGACCCAGTTTTTGATCGGGAGAAGTTACTCTGTTGACGATTTTCCAATCACTAGTGCTTGACTCACACAGGCTAGTGCTACTGATCCAGTTATATGGAAAGTGATACACTGCATACAACATGGCTGGGCTGAGGCACCTCCATCGCAGGCATCCAACCCCCTCCAAAACTGCTATGTGTTTCTGCATAATTTCTCTGTTGTTGATGTCATTCCACTCCTTGATATGGACCATTCAGCCCCTCTCCATTTGGAGATCCAGCAATTGCTGTGTGCTGACCACTGGGGAGAGTCATGCAAGAAGGAATTAGCCTACCATCATGTTTTTTGGCCTGGTTTGGATAGTGACATCACTTTTTTGGTTTGGCTCATTCTTAATGCGCATCACAACAGCTCTGTGGCCACAACCTTTGCAGATCTGGGGCCATCTCCACATCAATTTTGCTGGCCCTTTCCTTAATGCATAATAGCTAATAGTAATTGATAAACTCTCTCAGTTTCCATATGTTGTTCATTGCCCATCAATTTCGATCTCTGCCACTGTGGCAGCCCTGTCAAAAAAAATTTCCATTGAAGGACTTCTGGCAATTTTGCTCTCAGATTGTGTTGCAGGAGTTTGCCTCCTTCTGTAACACCTGCACGATTTGCCACATTTTTGCCCCACCCTTCCATTTGCAGTCCAACAGTGAGGCTGAAACATTAGTTAGAACATTCAATTCACAAATGAAAAAGTATGTGACTTGGTCCTTATCCTATGTTGCCTTGGATCAAAAAAATGGTTCAAATGGCTCTGAGCACTATGGGACTCAACTTCTGAGGTCATTAGTCCCCTAGAACTTAGAACTAGTTAAACCTAACTAACCTAAGGACATCACAAACATCCATGCCCGAGGCAGGATTCGAACCTGCGACTGTAGCGGTCTCGCGGTTCCAGACTGCAGCGCCTTTAACCGCACGGCCACATAGGCCAGCTGCCTTGGATCAATTTCTGCCTTCCTATCAGTTCACTCCATTGGGCAACAACAGGCCCACCAAACTGTTCCATAGGTGTCACCCCAGATGCTCCTGCATCTCCCAAGGCCTGGCCAGGGACGCCAGTCCATGCAGCCATCATCCTGTTTTTGGCCCAGGTTTGCTGTCTGGGACCAGAGGTTTGGTTGTGCCCAAAATGGATTCCCACCATCATTACCCAATGCTGCAGCCACTGTTTCTGTGATGTCCGTATAGAGGAGGGAATAACATAACAGCTGGAAAGAACCCACCTGCTTTGTTATAGGATGCTTAAATAGAGTTTCTCAAGCCTTGGTGTGTTTCTCATGCTGGTTAGAAAATCTTCAGGGTACTCAACAGAGGACCTCAATCTTTATGTCTCAGTACCTCCACATCACCGGACCTGCTCTGGAAAAGGGGTACTGACACTATGCTTGATAATTGAATCAAGATTCTTTCATGGGATATATCATTCTACAAAAAGTGTTAGACAATGAAAATGGTGCAAAATGCTTGAAATTCTGAGAAAAATAGGAGTAAGCTATAGAGAATGGTGGGTATTATTTAATATGTACAAGAATGAAGAGGGAACAATGAAAATGGCAGATTACCAATAAAATGCTTAGATTAAAAAGAATGTAAGACAAGGATGCAATCATTTGCTCCTGGTCTTCAGCCTGTATGTAAATGAAGTAATAATGGAAATAAAACAAAGGTTCAAGAGTGGGAGGAAAATTTAGGGTGAAAGGATATCAATGGTGAGATTTGCTGATGATATTGCTATTCTTATTGAAAGTGAGGAAGCATTGCAGAACATGTTGAATGGATGATCAGTCTAATGCATACATGCTATTGATTGAGAATAAACTGAAGAAAGACAAAAGAAATGAGGGGTAGCAGAAACAAGATTAGCATTAATGTAACAATAAAATTGAGGACCATAAGAAGTCTACTAGTATCAAACATAGAACTTAATTTGAGGAAGACATTTCTGAAAAATTATGTTGGGAGCTTAGCATTGTGTGAAAGTGAATCATGCACATGGGAAAACCACAGAAGAAGAGAAATGAAGCTTCTGAGATGTGTTATTACGAAAGGATGTTAAAAATTAGTGGGAAGAATGAGAAACAAGGAGAAGCTTGTGACAGAGCAAGCTGGGACATTTTTACTGCTCCTCTTGTTTTGCCATCTGCCACCTAAAAATTCATTTTTGAATTAATTACTATTAACATAAGAGTATAATCTGTATTTTCATAATAGAGAAATAGTGACCCTCAGTCTAAAAAAAATATAACACCAGATCATATTTGTGCTTAGTTTGATGTATGTAATTGATTTTCTAATTTATTTAGACTATTCCTAGTTGATACTTCCATTATAGGGTGAAATCAGTAATTGTTTTGTAACTTAAATTCTATTGTTGACTTGTAAACAAATCTAAATTCAGTACTTATTAGAAATATTTGGAGGAACAACTAATAGTATTCTTAAAGGATCTATTTGGCTATATTCAAAAACATGTTAGCAAAGCCAGCTGTTAATTAATTTCAAAGTAATTAACAGTTTTGTCAAAAGTATTGTTTGCGTGATTGTATTTGTTAATTTCATGATCTAAACAAATAATTCAGTTTAGTTCTTGTAGTAGATATTACTGTTAAAAAGAATCAATTATTCGTTGTATTCAGTTAATTTAATGAGTTAAGTTTTAATTGTAATTTCTGTATATTTTACTTTGAACTATGTGTAGTTTCAGTACCTATTATTATTATATGGATATATAAGGGACCAATTTTTGGTCCCAATAGAGTCAGTCCACGGATGAGTTTCAGACGAGAAACCTGCATTGGTTAGATCAACAACAATGCATCTGTGAAATAAGTGTAACATAATTAGGCCTTGTGTTAAAATAATGACAGTGTCTGCTCCACATGTACCTTGCTATTCTTCAAGAACTGTGAACTTTGTGGTTAGGTTTTTACTGCTCGTAGATGTTCAATAGTAAACTATTGTAGCAGTATTAGCAGTAATGAGGCTTATGGAAAGTTAAAACAATAGTGCACTGGTCATATATAACTGTCTATTATTGGGAGGGTTGTGAACAGTGAAAGGAAACTACTGTGGAACACAACTGTGCACCTGTCGGCTACATTATTTAAAGTTGTCACTGTCGTACTTACACACCCCATTTTTCAGCCAGTATGACAATGCACCACATCAACACCAAGGACAACAAACAAAAATATAAAAGAAAGAAACCATCACGGGGTCCACAGAATCAGTGAGAGGGCCATTTATGAGAAGAAGGGATAGAATGTTAGGATTTTTGTTAAGGCATCGTGAAATAAATTCTGTGGTACTACAGGAAATTGAACAGGGTAAAAACTGTAGGGAAAGACAGAGATTGGAATACATCCAACAAATAACTGAGGACATGAGTGCAACTGCTACTCAGAGAATAAAGGGTTGGCACAAGATAGGAATTTATTGTGAGATGGGGATAAAACACCTGAAATTAATGAAAAACTGTATTAGTATTGTTGAAATTTAAATTGTTCATAAATGTTTGTAATGCCAACATCTGGGAAATTGCTTTGCCAACCCAATGATTTAGCAGGGAAAAGTATGCTTGTGATAGTGTGCTGGTAGAAGGATCCAAACATACCTATTCCAATTCAGCATTTCCATCCCTTGAACTGTTGTCATAGATATGTGCCTACAACTACCTGTACTATTTGCAGCTACCTTTACTATTTGCAGCACTGAAATAAAAAATTCTGGAGGGTCTTCATCTGGTTCTGATATTTTGGCAAAAAATGACACCCATTTGTTTTCAGATTAATTATACCAAATTGTTATTTTCCCTTGTTATGACTGCTCTTGTAGCTGAAGGGAATATTACTTCCTTAAATGAAGTGACAGTCAGTTTGGGTCTCTTCGACATAAATGTTTTGTCCACACAAAGTGTACAAATCTGTGGACTTGGTGAATTCATCTGCTTGCTGTAAGCTGGCTCATACATTTATTTCTTATACAGTACCCTCAATTCCATCCATTCAGGTTTATCATGACTTTTTTTGAAAGTATCATTCAGTATTTACACTACAATCTTTTAGGTGATAGCACAGACTCATGACATTCTTAAATTATTTTTCTACTGAGCCACAATTTCACTTTTCTTTTCAGTAGATTGACAAGTTTTGTCAAAGAGACATAAACTGCAACTGTATCACCCCTTACACTGTCACTAATTGTAAAAAAACCTTTTGAGCTATATTTACAATGTAGGAAAGGATAAAATTCTACTTACCATAAAGATGACAGATTATGTTACAGACAGGCACAATTCCTCCTTCTTCAGCCCTCAGTCTGACATACTTTAGTGAAAACTGTCATCTTCCCTGTAAACACCAATCTATCTTTTCCTACACTGTTGACATTCCTACCTGTAGTTTTCATTGTTTGAGTTAAATTTGCTCATTTTCAAGAAAATTGACAACAATGGGATACACAGGAGGTTGACTATTTTCCAATTGAAAACCTGGCACAGCATTCTCGACAACAAAAGAGAAATTATCTGTAAAATCAAGCAATGTAATCTAATCACCAGGCTAAAGAATTTGTTGCATGCTTTTGAGACACTGGAGTTGACTTTTTGTAATATTGTCGTGGATAGCTGGTCAGTTGGTTGGACCAAACAGCATACAAATTTTTGATTCCATCTCTGTGACAAGATATACTGGCTGTTTCTTAGTTTTAAGTGATGCAATATCTGCCTGTATCCACTATTTGTTCTCTGTAGTTTTTTCAGGCTCAATGTTTTTGTGTAGATCGGAAGGTGTGATTCAAGTGCATTTCTTCCATGGCAGCTATCATACTGATACAGCATGCAAGCTTTTGCTTTAGTATTGAACACCATCAATCCTATCAAAAATTTGTAGTCCCTGTCAATTATGCTACTATCAAACACCAGTTTGACATGTTTATAAGTTGTGCAGAGACACACTGAATGACAACCTAAGTAATCAATAGTGGCACATGATGTTAGCCTGAGTTCACAGGATATAGAAAAACCACTTTTTTGGCCATCTAGTTTCAGTAAGAAATGAATATGAATGTTACTTTCAAATTGCTTTCTAGCAGTCACTTTCATTCTAACTTGAGAAAATTCTGACTGAAATGGAACTTTATTTGATGGCCACACACTATTATAGCTCACCATACTCACAACACTGCATTGTGTACAATTCCTATTTCAATATGCATGTAGGATCATAAATTGTTGAAATACTAAACTATTAAATTTATATCAGGACACAGGCTGCAGGAAAAGCATAGAATACAGATACATATTAGATAAAGATGCATTTTTGATTAACAACTGGTTGAATATCTTCAAAAAGGTATAAATGATAGACTCTATTTTATGTTGTAAAAGTGCTGAAGTTTACAAAAGTCTACCAAGAATTTTTCATAAACTCAGATTTTCTAATTGGGATATTTCATAAACTAACATGTTTTTCAGCACAAGTTTATGTATTTGGAAACAGAAAAATGGGGGCTACTAGACCATGACACCAGATTTGTGAAAATGTTTCGTTTTGGTATCTGAAAATTCTAGAACACTTGCAATAATAACAATTTGTTGAAGGATACATTCTGAAATAAGTAGTTTTTTGAAGTGATAATATGTTCTTTAGAAAGACAGAAAAGATGGTTTTTTAATAAGGAATGTCAATCGTAAAACTGATAATTATTAGTAAGGTCAAAATTTAGCAGTGGTTGTCAAAGTTCGGAGGGAGGCAATGGCGTGCCATCTCCTATAGAACTCTGCCTATTTAAGCACTGAGATGTTAAAACAAATCTTCAGATTGATGACAGCTTTACATTTAAGTTTCTTCTTCAGAAAGGAAAGAGGAATTGGTTGGAAGAGGTTGGATGTGAAGGAGACCTGCTCCATCCTCATGGCAGATGGCTGCTGCTTAATGAACTGTTAAAGATATTTCCCAGATCTACAAATGCTAAATTCAAACTACCACTTTTATAAATGATATCATCAAAGTGTCCCAATACTCTGTGAAATTTTTTATGAAATATCTTTTACAAAATTTATTTTATAGTGCAATACTGATCTCAGCTTGAATCATGAGTGATCTGTCTGCCCTATCAAAACTACCTGAAACAGTTCCTCTTCACTTCCCGAAATTGGAACTGGTTGTTCTGAAAACTAGGAGTTCCATAATCTATGTCTGTTTTTATTGTTAACAGTATTGGGTGCCGTGCACCCTGAAGGGAAATACTTGCCAGTTTTTCCTGTTGAGAAAAATATACCAAGATGTATTATAACTATTTTGAGGGTAACCACAGGATGACACCAAAGCCCATTTACATTTGAATTCACTGAATAGGTAGGTAGAGAGGTAAAAATTGATACTTTGTAATGGTTGTAATGATACAGGGTCTTACTGAAAAAACTGCACAGAATGACCAACAAATGGCACTTCATACGATACAAAAGCAATAATTAGCAAAAGAATCAATTTTTATCAAAGTCATTGTTCTTTATAACAAAAGCTCAACATGTTGGCAGTAATTAATCAAAAATACCTGTAGTCAAAGGGCAATGTGAACAGGACTGTACAGCGTATCAGTAGGTATGGTGGGAAACTGCCATCGGATTTTGTCTTTTAGCATCCCCATTGAGGTGAAATGATCACAGTAGACTTTAAGTAAGACAATGACCAACAATTACATGGACTGAGGTCTGGTGACCTTGGAGGCCAATCATGATGAAGTGGCATCTCACCTTGTGATTCTCACCAAACAATGTGCACAAGAGAGTTCACATGTGTAGCAAAATTGGGTGAAGCGTCATCCTGCATAAAAGTCACACCTTCCAGGGGGTGTTCATCAGCCAGACTAGGGATGATGCAAATCTTTACATATGCACAGTGAATGTACATATGTATCACTATGGAGGAAGAACCAATGAACCAAGAGAACTTGTAATCAAACAATGAAAAATCCAGAATAAAATAAAGAAAATGTTGTGAAAAGCACAGATTGCTACTCACCATATAGCAGAGATGCTGCATTGCAAATAGGCAGGACAAAAAGACTGTCAAACAAGTAAGCTTTCAGTCAAAAAGGTTTTCATTGGAATTAGACAACATACACAAACACCCTCTTGTGCAAACAGCACTTACACACATATGACCACAGTCTCTGGCTGCTGAGGCACGCAAGCCTGTGAAAGGACTGGAGTAAGACTGGCAGTCCTGTAAAGGGCTTATCCTATCCCATCAGAGGCCAGGCCACCTATGAAAGAAGCTGTTTCACACAACAGCTGGGCTGCAATCATTGTACTGCTTTTTACATTTATATCACTGCCAGTCAGCTGTCCACCAGGATAAATGGCTAACACCAAACTTTTATCATGATCAAAGTGGATCAATCTGTGCCACAATGCGCAACTGAACCTAACATACTTGATTCCAATGGTTGCTTCACAACCTCGGCCATCTGGATCCTCACCTCCTCCACCAGCTTTTCTGAGCTGTGCAGAAGGGAGTTATCCTTACAATACATTCTCCATTCCCAGAATCACCCCAGCCTCAACCTACGGTGACCTACCATCCTGACACCTTCCACGTGACAGTCTCCACCCCTTCTGCCCTATCACCTCTTTCCAGTTCACATCCCCTCGCTCTTATTGTGCACTGCTCTGCACCCAATGATCTTCCTCTCTTCTCTGCCCCTCTTCTTTTCCACTCCCTGGCTCTCCCATACTTTCTACCCCACAGCCTCTCAGTGGTGTGCCTCACAGCCTTGTGCTGCTACCACCTAGTCCCTGCATGCTCTGCCAAGCAGTGGCGGTGCCATCTTCTCTCCCCTCACTTGTACTCTGTTATCCCTCCACCTTCCCTGCCCCACTCTAGATTGCTGCTTCCACTTGATGCAACACATTTGCTATATGCCCAGTAGGTGGAGATAGCAGCTATGTGTGCATGAGATATGCTGGCTTGCGTGTGTGTGTATGTGTGTGTATGTTTTGCTTTCAGAAGAAGGCTTTGGCCGAAAGCTCAAATTTGTAACAGTCTTTTCATTGTGCCTGTCTGCAACTTAATGTGTCATCTTAATGCTGGGTAGTAGTCTATCCTTTTCATAATATTGTTGATATCCCAACCCTGACTTTCAATAACGTGTTTTTTTGGTCACTGTTCTGTTGCTGCTGATTATAGGGATTTTTTAATATTCTTATCATTGATTGTCATGAGCATTTGTTTACAAATTAATCGAATTCTCACTTTGAATATTGTTTTTCCTTTTTAAAATTGTCATTATGCATTTATCATTGGGCTCATCAAACCTGTGAAGCATAATGTGAAATATCTTTCTATATTAATACCTACAGTTTTATACAGATTACAGTACGGCAAAAATTTATTACACAACTGTGACGAGTTGCTGCAGTAACAGTTTTATGAACTGTCATTACGAGAAAGAGAACAAGAGAAGGAAGAATAATCAGAGGTCCGAGACTACAACACGGGAAAAGTAGCTGCTGCAGTACCCCATGCTCACCATGCACATAACCACGAAAAATTGGCCGGCCAGAGTGGCCGAGCGGTTCTAGGCGCTACAGTCTGGAACCGCGCGACCGCTACGGTCGCAGGTTCGAATCCTGCCTCGGGTATGGATGTGTGTGATGTCCTTAGGTTAGTTAGGTTTAAGTAGTTCTAAGTTCTAGGGGACTGATGACCTTAGAAGTTAAGTCCCATAGTGCTCAGAGCCATTTTTGCCACGAAAAAGTCGTGAGCCCCTGAGTCGAAAGCTCTATTTTGTGCTGTGTTGATAAACAAACTGAAGAGACAGAGAAACTGTTACATCTGCCTAATATTGTGTAGGACCCACACGATCACGCAGGAGTGCTGCAACATGACATTGCATGGACTCAACTAAAGTCTTAAGTAGTGCTGGAGACAACTGACACCATGAATCCGTCACGGCTGTCCATAAATCCATAAGAGTACGAGGGAGTGGAGGGAGATATCTTCTGAACAGCAGGTTGCAAGGCATCCCAGATATGTTCAATAATCTGGTGAGTTTGGTGGCCAGCGGAAGTGTTTAAACTCAAAAGATTGTTCCTGAAGCCACTCTGTGGCAATTCTGGTCGTGTAGGGTGTCGTATTGTCCTGCTGGAATTGCCCAAGTCCGTCAAAATGCACAGTGGACATGAATGGAAGTAGGTGATCAGACAGGATGTTTACGTACGTGTCGCCTGTCAGAGTCGTATCTAGACGTATCAGAGGTCCCATATCACTCCAACTGCACATGACATACACCATTATAGAGCCACCACCAGCTTGAACAGTCTCCTGCTGACATGCAGGGTCCATGGATTCATGAGGTTTTCTCCATACCCATACACATCCATCCGCTCGATACAACTTGAAACGAGATTCGCCCAACCAGGTAGCGCGTTTCCAGTCATCAATAGTCCAATGTCGGCTGCGTTGATGGGCCTGGGTGAGTCGTAAAGCTTTGTGTCGTGCAGACATCAAGGGTACACGACCGGATTTCGGTTCTGAAAGCCCGTACCGATGGTATTTCGTTGAATGGTTCACACGCTGACGCTTGTTGATGCATTGAAATCTGCAGCAATTTGTGGAAGAGTCGCACTTCTGTTACGATGAACGATTCTCTTCAGTCGTCATCGGTCACGTTCTTGCAGGATCTTTTTCCGGCCGCAGTGACGTCGGAGACTTGATGTTTTAGCAAATGCCTGTTATCCATGGTACACTCGTGAAATGGTCATACGGGAAAATCCCCACTTCATTGTTACATCGGAAATGCTGTGTCCCATCGCTCATGCGCCGAATATAACGCCACGTTCAAACTCACTTAAATCTTGATAACCTGCTATTGTAGCAGCAGTAAACTCTCTGACAATTGTGCCAGGCACTTGTTGTCTTATATAGGCATTTCCGGCTGCAGTACCGTCTACTGCCTGTTTACATATCTCTGTATTTGAATATGCGTGCCTATACAAGTTTCTTTGGCACTTCAGTGTATTACAAGCTATACATATTTAAATGCTGTGCTATATACTAAAGCTATCTTGAGGATATTGCTAATTCTTCAGTTATTGGGTTTATGTTTAGTAAATTTCTTCATATTTTTAAAATTAGTTACATAATGCGTGAATGGATAAGTAATATTATGCTAGTTACGCACCATCTTGTCCCTTTACCACAGAAACTGTGACGTTTGCAAGTGAACTGAGTTTCTTTAATATTTCAACAATTTTTCCTACCTCAAATATGGAAATTTATGTTAGTTTCCAGTAGCTACTATTTCAAAATGTTTTAACTTGTAACTTGTTTTTGACAGTATTTCATATTAATCTGATTTTACTTAGGCTACTGATTACACTGAACAACAAATTCGAAGTGAAAGTGTGTAAATTGCATGATTTTGAGTTAGTTCTGTTTATTTCAATATAAAATGATACAAAATTATCATCTTCATAAGTATTTAACTCTAATTTTTTTAAAGTAATCTACTTTCTTGCATAAATAACCCACTAACTAAATACGCATCCATGTTCCAAAATTCAGTATAACAAATTTTAAGTGAATAATTACCTGAATTATGTTATGTGTTTTGCACTGATAAACTTCAGTGGCATTCTGGAAGTACAAAAGCTAAATATTAAGAAAAAATGAAGATAATATTACATAAATGAAAATACTTTGTAAGTCTACTTTGTACCAGAACTATGTAAAGCACAAAAGAAAATATAACTGGTCACAAATGTATGTAAAGAATTACAAATGTTAACTGTCCATATGCACAGTACATACAATTACATATTTTGTTCAGAGAATAATTCAGAAGACGACTGTTTTCGCTTGGCTTGACGTATACACGCATACTCGGGAACACGCCTTATGTCAGTCCAGCAGTAATCTGCCAAAATTGTAGGGATTAACTTTCTGGCATATTTCTTCTCAAATGTGGCCATATCTTGATGGAATCGCTCTCCATGTTCATCACTTACTGCACCACAATCTTTAGGGAAGAAGTCAAGATGACTGTATAAGATATGCATTTTCAATGAGATGTTGCAACCAAGTTTTTTTATAATATGACAACATGTTTTCTACAGTCTCCTTGTAATTTATTGCTTGTGTGTTCCCTAAGAACTGTAAACAGACTGTTTTAAAACATTCCCATGCTTCCTTCTCATTACCTTGTGTGATTCCATCAAAAGTATGGTTTCCAAAATGCCGTCGAATCTGTGGACCTACAAAGATGCCTTCCTTTACTTTGGCGTCACTTAAGTAGGCCTAAGGGAATTTTTGCCTTAAGTACTCAAATGTGTCATAATCTTTGCTCATTCCCTTAACAAAGTTTTTCATGAGACCCAACTTCATGTGCAAGGGAGGGAGCAGAATCTTTTTAGGGTCTATTAGAGGTTCACTCTTTATACCTGGTTGAAGAGATTTTCTGGTGGGCCAATTATGTTAACTGTAATTAGATGTATGAGCTCGGCTATCCCATTCACAGAGAAACCAGCAATATTTGGTATACCCTAACTGCATACCTAATAGCAGTGAAACCACTTTCAAGTCACCACAAATATGCCATTGAGAGTCATTATACTGGATGGCTTCTAGTAAATTTTTCGAGTTTTGGTATGACTCTTTCATATGCGCAATGTTGTCATGCTCATTTGCAAGGAGGGAGGAAGACAGTGAGGTTTACTGAGCAGTCGCGCTGTCTATAACTGATTACGCTAGAAGTTATTTTGAGGTAAAACAACTATGAAATGGCGTGACATTAATGTGCACTCTACTACGTGATCTCTGAAATCTGTAAAACGCATAGGCAAGAATTTGCGAACTAGCGACGTTCCAAAATATTGGAGCTATGGCCGCCAAAGTAACAATAGCACTAAATAGCTGCACATTGGTCGACGAGTAATTAATGTATCAGATATGGGAAGATGCAGCGCAACCTTGGTTTGTCCACCGATCACCTAAATGACGCCCACAACAACGAACAGCACAACACGACATTAATTTTCTTAAAGACTAAAACAGTACGGGAGATTACTGCAATTTCCTGTTACCTAATATTTGGTGAATTATATGTAAAAAAATCTTAAAGACGGCGTTAATTTCAATCTAAACCATTTCAAACTCCCATTTTTAAGACAGTTTCGGAACTACTAGAAATTGTTTTTCATAAATAATAGTGTTTGATGGTATAAAAGACTGGAAAACAACTAAATGAAGACTGCTGAGGTAATTTTGATCATTCTCACAGAGAGAACAGAAGTTTCCAATTGAGTGGAATCGTCGCTTCCTGATTAAATTATTTTTGACGTAAATATTTTACTATGCTAACTGAAAAGTTATACTGAAAACTAAATTCTAGCCAAGGGAAATTCTTCTCCATAAACTGATACGTAAAATTAAATCACAACGCTAGCTAGTTTCCATACTTAAGAATGTAATAATTAACATCTACTGGAATTACAATCCAACAATAATCCAGAATTCCGTTCAAAGTTAGAGCAAAGTAAATTAGCTCCATCAGAGCTTGACAGCTATAAGGAAAACAGGAGAGTACTTAGTAAGGAGGAGGAGGAAATTAGTGTTTAGCGTCCCGTCGACAACGAGGTCATTAGAGACGGAACGCAAGCTCGGGTGAGGGAAGGATGGGGAAGGAAATCGGCCGTGCCCTTTCAAAGGAACCATACCGGCATTTGCCTCAAGCGATTTAGGGAAATCACGAAAAACCTAAATCAGGATGGCTGGAGACGGGATTGAACCGTCGTCCTCCCGAATGCGAGTCCAGTGTGCCAACCACTGCGCCATCTCGCTCGGTACTTAGTAATGGTATTTAGTACAGAAGGATAATACAAGGTGAGTCACAAAACTGTTCGTCCCTGAGGTGGAATCTTTGACTATGGACTGGCCTATATAACCACGAAATCAAAACGATGTTGAATGTAGGCAGTGTTAACATACTTTATATGCCACAGAGAGTGTAGCTGAGGATCGAAATCCTGCATCCACCAGTTGCTTTCGAATAAGTGGTAGATCACCACATTATGCTTGAAACAATGCAAGCAATCTAAACGTGGCTAAGTCGATATCGTTAATTGCTAGATATTAACTGCGTCGGAATGCCACTGAATGAAAACGAAATTCTCGCCTGCAGTGGGGTGCAGCGTTATAGTTTCAGGGACATAGTGTTGATAAGGCCAAGGTCGTACAATGCCACAATTCGAATTAACGATAGGACAGACAAAAAGCAATGTGCAGCGACCGGGGGCGCAGAGTGTGACTAGTCATCACGAAAAAAACAGAAACCCTAAACCGATCCGCCTATCAAAATTATATTAACTGAAACAATAAACAAAAATATAAAACCTCTTGGTCGATAATCAACAGCCATTGCAGAAAAGTTAAGAAAGTGATGCGATTTTTATGCAATTTGTTACTAATTAAAAAGCATGGATGGAACTAATAGAGAAAGATGGTGAGAGCTCGTTTGAACGTAGCGAGATTTCTGAAGGTTTTTCTTATGAAACAAGTTACCCATAACTTGAGAAAGTTCAAAGAAGCGAACTTGCAAAATGGAAAAAAAACAGTTCCAAAATGTATGAAAAGTTTTATTAGATTATTTACGTAACAGTAAGACAGGAAAGAGATGGTGAAACCGAAATTTTTTACCTTAATAAAGAGGCAGCTACAAATTTCAATATCGAATCTAACAGTGACACAGTAGAAAGGAATGGTGTAGGTGCGAACACAGATGGTTCAGATGATTACAAACAGATGGCGTCGCCTTTGTAAAACAGTGACGAAGGTATGAATCTTCCCGTCAGATTAAAATTGTGTGCCGGACCGAGACTCAAACTCGGGACCTTTGCCTTTCGTGGGCAAGTGCTCTATCATCTGAGCTACCCAAGCACGACTCCTCAGAGCTTATCCGCAAAAGGCAAAGGTTCCGAGTTCGATTTTCGGTCCGGCGCACAGTTTTAATCTGCCAGGAAGTATCATATCAGCGCACATTCCGCTGCAGAGTGAAAATTTCTTTCTGGAGTGACCTAGGTAGCTTAGATGAATCAGGGGTGGACGACAGTCCCTGTTCAGTCAAAATAAAAACCGTTGTTGTCACTCTGTGTCTACTGCAAGTGAAAACGAAACCAGTTACTACAGATAAAGCAGATGTGGAAATTTATTCTGTAACTTAACAACAAATAAGCGAAGAATTAGATCAAAATGTAGCCGAGGTGGAACAGCAGTTCAAGATCACTATCGAGCGAATTCTAAAGAACATGAGTATTAATATAGCAACCATGAATGGAAATGTGAATACAGAGAATAGTAATTTGGGTGTACTGCATACACATTTCACTAATCAGTTAGACAAGGATAGCAAGCATACGAAGAAAAAAATTAAACATGTGAAAACAAAGATCACAGAACTAGATGCTAGTTTATCTGACAAGAAAAAGATAACCTAATCAGTCTGAAAAAAACAGAGCGAAAAAATAACTGTGAAAGATTTTTACCGGCTATAGTGATAGAGAAAGGATCAATTTAGTAATAGATGCCCTGGCAGGCAACACAAAAAGATGAGGATTGAACATAAATATAGACATCATTTGCTGACGTTAAGGACACGTTTTTGGAAGAGTATTGGTCTATCCAAAAAACAAGACAGGCTATGACCCGAATTTGTCATCGTCAGGATGCCTGACAAATATGGAAGGAACTCCATGAAGTAATTTTGCGAAAGATGGTTTCGAAAGATCAGATACGTAAAAGAGAGAAAGTCAGTATCAAAAATAGTATGGGAACGCTGGAAAAAGCTTTCAGACGACTCAGAACGTTATATTGGGAATAACTGCAAAACATTAGACGAGTTTCTGTAAAGAAGTAGAGAATGAAGATCGTTGGCACGAAACTAGAGAACAATGAAATTTCGGACAAGTGAATATATCTGACAGATGTGGATGAAATGGACCACAAGTTAACGTGATGATAGGACACAGTAGAGGCAACTGTGATAACTGTGGGTGAGGTAACTTTAACAACAACAGAGTGCAAAATGATGAGGAAAACTAATTTCCGAGCAGGTCGAGGGCATGGATAAAAGTAGTTGGCCTTTAAGCAATAAATCACATATGTATTTTCGAGATTAGGTGAGAGGCAGGAGGACAAAGAGTTGTCACAGTGGAGAAGGGTTCCGAAAGAGGAACCATAATGGGAATAAAACAGAAGTGCAAACATTGGACGTAAGAACAGAATTGGTCGAACATGAAGCAGTTCAAGTAAGAAGGAAACAGTTATAATCTTAGAAAAACAGCGAGAAGCAAGTTAAGTAACGAATCTGTGTAAGAATAGGTTAGAAGTATCGCTAGAAATGCCAGTTGTCGTTTCATACAACGATTGCCAACAAATGGACGAGGTTGAAGACGAGAAGGTATTTATGAAGAGACTCTGTGAAATGTATGTAGTGCTTCAGATATGGAAAAATGAAGAAGGTAGTGACCTAATGCAAAAGGGAAGTGGGGAGAAAAAGGAGCATAATACAAAGATGCTTGCCATGAAGATGTAGTTGAAATAGTCCCACTTGAAGATCGTGTCTAGGAACTTGATCCAGTTTAAACAGTAATTTTTGAAGGAGACAAACAATACAAGAGCAATGAAACAGACAACAATGAAAGCAATTGAGAGCATAGTGAAAGTGAAAAAGATTAGGTATCGGTGAATGGAGTAACAACTTTGCCCCTAGATGTATATGTAAACATTAATATGACCCAGGAAGATATAACAACCACTTGGGTAGGTAATGATGATGTGGTTTACGATTCTGATAGTTTTGGAACAGATTGGAGTGAATTTGAGAAAGAAGCGTTCAAATGGACAGAAAATCTTGTGTTATCTTGTCGGAATATGTAGAAGGAGGTCAACTACAATGAGAACGCAAGAGATGCTAGTGAGAACGAAGGGGAAAGGTGTGTAGTACAAGATGAATTTACTTAAGTTACCGCCACTCATGAAGACCCAGATAAGTTGATTAGTACAAGCTGAATTTACTGAAGTTACCTCCATCCATGAAGACCCAAAAGCAATACAATTTAAAGTTGACGAACCAGAAGGTTGGGGAAAAGATAATTTTCACCCGAGAGAATGAGCATTGAAAGATGTGAGGAAAGGAGGAAGAAGAAACCTCCAGATGAAAATCAAACAGTGAAAGCTGGACTCTTGTCAGTAGAAAAGGGTTAAGGAAAAGATGAGCAAGCAGGCAGAAGCTAGAATTCTACATGTCAGTTTAAGTTCATGTATAGCAGTCCATTTGTAATTGCTAACAGTCGAAACGGTAATTCATTTTATTTAGAGTTTCCAATCTACAGGAAACCGTCAGGCGTAAGGAATATTACAGATTTAAGAAATTATCAACCGACAATTATTGGTAATGCTTAAAATTAAAAGAAAAACTTACATGAGAAAACACAAAAGAAGCAACTCAAGGTTAACATGGAACAAACTCTAAAGTACTGTATGTTTAAATTCTAAGAATTTCGTAATATAAAATATATATTAGTAAATACTATTGTAACTGTAAAGTTTCTTAAGTGATTCTTGTAAGAGAAATATGGAAGACAGAAATGCATAGACAGACACGAGACTAACCAAAAACGTTTGTGCAAAAAATGTAGGCTACATAAAATTGAGGACTAAAAATGTAATGTAGTGTAAAGTAATGCGAGAAAGGACTAGTTAAATAACATAGAAGTTAAAATAAAGTTGGAGAGCAAAAGAGTAAAAAGGACGCTGAAGCAGGCGTTGTCATCATGAAAATTATTTATGCAACATATTTTTAAGGGTTTCTGTAAATAGAAAAGGATAAGATGACAGAAACTAGCAATAATTAAGATTAAATTAAGCAGAAATTAAGAACACTTATAAAAAGAGTACAATACCAGTGTAAATATTTGTATGGAGAATTTTTCTAAGAAAAGTTTTTAAGTATGTGTCTTTGCAGATTTGCATTGGAGGAATTTTAATTTACGTATTTTGCTAGGTGAAGTTAAATATGACACAAAAGACAAAGTATCCATCACACTCGGAAGTGCAGTTGTTGTGATGTTACATTTTATTGTGAGTATGCTTCTGAGGATAGCTCAGGAAAATGAGGAGCGTGTGTAATGGAACAACTATACTCAACAACAAAATGTAATAATGTTAAACTTTTTTCTGTAAATGTTTTTGGTATGTTATTATCGAGAACTAAATTTCGATACATACGTGTACGTAAATGGAAAGCAGATATCCTTGTGGTTTACGAGTTTTTGAGTATGTGTTAGTTAATATGGAGAAAGAGTTGTTATAATTACTTTTGTAAACACAATTTATTGCAGAACTCCTATGGTTTATAAAACAACTACTTCAAGTTAAAATGAGAATCACGAGTTGTAATTGGCTGAACGTCTGGAACACGCAGTGGTATAGTGTGCAGTAGCAAAGAGGAAGAAAGACTGCAAGGCTTGAACTTAGCAGTCGTGTTGTCTATGACTTGTGAGGTAAACCCTATAAAGTGGTGTGGCTTTAATGTGCATACTACTAAGTCGTCTCTGAAATCTGTAAAGCTCGTAACAATGGCTGTAAATGGCGCCATATGGGTCGGTGAGTAATCACTGAATCAGATACGTGAAGGATCAGTGCAAACTTGGTTTTCCCACCGCTCCTCTGAATGACACACGGAGCAACAAACCTCACAACACGAGAAGGCGAGACTCCGATTAATTTTGTTAAACACTGGAAGTGTATGGGAGCTTAGTGCAATTTTATATTATGTGATATTTGATGAATTATTTGTTAAACAGGGCACATACGGGTCAGTCGAAATGCAGCTGAGTTGATTTTCATTATTTTCTAGATATTAACAGCATCTGAGTGCCGCTGAATGAATGCGGAATTCTTGCTTGCAGAGGGGTCGGGCTTAACAGGGACACAGTCTTGGCGAGTACAAGGTCGTACAACACCACCGTTCGTGCTAATGGTATGAGAGGCAAAAAACAAGGCACAGCGACCAGGGGCGCAGAAGTGGCTTGTCATCACGAAAAAAAAAGAAGAACTCTAATCCGACCTGTTTAACAAAACGATATAAACTGAAACAATAAACAATAATATAAGACCTCTTGGTCGACAATCAACAGTCACTGTAGAACTGTTTATAGAAGAATCTGATATGATTTTTACGCAGTTTGTCGGTAATTAAAGAGCGTGGATTGAACTAAAAATAAAAGATCGCGAGGGTTTGGTCGCAATGTGTGGCCTGTGATTTTCTTGAATTAATGGGTAGAGTTCTTTTTAAAGGCATCTATGATATGTAATGGTTAATATCCGAAGATGTACTAGAAGTAAAATGGGGCAATGTATTAGTTTCTTTTTTAGTAAAGGAACATTGGAGAGTGTGCAACATTTCTGATTTTGGACTGCTATCCTCAGTTTTAGTTTCTGTGTCTTCCATGAGTGTCTGGTCATACTTTTGGTGCTAGTGTCAGCTTGTACACATGACCAGAATTTAGTTTGATTTTGTGAGAGATCTTTTGATAACATTCTACTTCGGTAGCACTGAAAATTTCACATATTGCCCCCTTGAGAGAAAAAAGCATTTCATTTAACATTTCTCTCTCTCTCTCTAGCTCTGTGCTTTGTTTCACACCTATTATACAGAAGTCGCAGTTTAGGAAGCAAAAGAGGGATAGTGCATGTTATCTCCTTCTTGCTAAAGATAAAAGCTCCTTCTTGCTAAAGATAAAGGGAATGATCCTGCAACAGGCAACGACGAATAATAAAAAATGTGTATTAACTGAGAACAGACTGCTGAAGGAAAAGAAAATTGGAAGTAGTCATAAATCAGAGGCTGCCTCAGATCAGATTATAAACCAATGCTTCCATTTTTTTAACTTTCTCGATAACAACAACAATTTCCAGGGCTCAACGTCCTGCTGAAAGTCCTTCAACTAGACATCACTTCTGCAATTTGCATACGCGACAGTGATATTGCATGCGCGCCCCTCCCGATTTATGGGCCTGCGGAGTTATCATTCGATTGCCAAAATAATGAAAAAACTCCTACTGGACATATGATTAGGTGTAGAATTTTGTCTTCATGGAGGTAGCAAAGAAATCACTGAATCCCAAGACTTTTCAAGGTGAAAACGGTCACCACGTTCAATAAGATCTTCTGCCAAATGTATTTCCACAGATTTCTTAATAACTGAATCCCAGAAGGATCTCGTCATGGCAAAGATTTTCGCAGCAGAATAATCCGCGGAATGTCCTGATCGAGTATGGTGATCATGTTCCATGCCCCTTGCGTGAACTGTGCATGTTGTCCGAACAGTGGAGCCTTTGCCACACTGACTTGGTATTCTGTAAACTTCATGCCATGCGGAGTGGCCGCGCTGTTCAAGGCACCATGTCACGGACTGCGCGGCCCCTCCTGCCGGAGGTTCGAGTCCTGCCTCGGGCATGGGTGTGGCTGTTGATCTTAGCATAAGTTAGTTTGCGTAATGTGTAAGTCTAGGGACCGAAGACCTCAGCAGTTTGGCCCCTTAGGAATTCGCACACATTTGAACATTTTACAACTTTATGCAAACCCAGGTTATCTTTGAGTCGAGAAGAAGTTTATAGATGGCTGGAAGAGTGCTTCAGCATAATGTTTTTTCAGTGTTCTGTAAATGTTACCCACATATGGGAAGAACGTCCTGGACTCAAACAGCTCCTTCTCTTCTTTATCTTTTGCAAGGTTATGTTTACTAAAGCTGTCCTGATTTGATATAAAGAACGTCAACTGTCTTTAAACACACTGTAGGTGTTATAGCTCCTTAAGGTTCCCTCTATGAGACACATCACACACTCAGTACACCAACAAATGAAGAAAACGCATATTTTATGAAGGTTGGTGACATTTAGAGTCCTGCAAATGTAGCCAGAATGTGTTCGCCCACAGTAAATATCCTAGTGAACCATCCACTCCGCGACTAAGACATTTAGAAATGGAAGACAGTCATCTTTCTCCACTTCCATTGCAAACTGGATATTCTCGTGGATATAATTCTGATGTTATAAGCATTGTGACAACTCTTTCTCACCACGGAGCCACACAACAAAGGTATGATCTACATATCGCCAGAACACTTTTGGTTTAAATTACGCCTATTCAAATGACCTTGTAACCTCCCCCTCCCTAATCGGCCTACTGGATTGCGATATAACTGACCGCGATCGCTTATGGCTAATGAAATTTTACAGTGAGTAAGGCTACCGTTATCGAAGGAGAATAATACCGGTTAGCAGGATAAAAGTGTATAACATATCATTCAGAAGGAAGAATCTACTCTAAAACTAATATAGATACCGATAACAATTTTGAAATGTGTCAAATTAGTACAGTCGCTTACAAACCACCCAGTGGGAAAAGGGTACCGCGTATTATTTAATACAAAAAAAATCTTGATTAGCAAACAAAGGATAAATAACGGTCGCCAGCTCACTAGGGCAATAGATATCCAGAATCCTAAGAAAGATAATGGCAAAGAACATTAAGCGGATAATCACTGGCATGGCAATAGGAGGTTGTCACGCTTTTCCACAACACAACAGCTCACGAGAAAATAAATGACTCAGAAAGCACTTAGTTTGCAGTTATTTAATCTAAATTTTGAAAACAAATTTTAATGAAGTTGTTGGTTAAATAAATGACTAATTGTAACTAAAACTTTGTTACATAAAAAAATTATTTTATTAACCTCAACATAAGTTAATGCAAAATTTGGAAAAAGACTAGCAATTTACTTTTATTTATTGAAAGACTGACTCGAATTTACTGTAACTAAACGAGCAAATGATTTTACTTTTGCCGTAATAACAATAAAGAACGTACAAAGCCAGCACAAGTCACTAGCTAAGCTAAATACAGAACAGACAAAATCGCCCACCCTTAATTTGTGCTGTATCTTTAGTTATTAGTTTTACCAGTGAGATTTTATGTTACTTTAAGTGAGTGAAGTTAATACTCAAAATTGCAAATTCGTTAAACCTCTGTTATGCAATATAGGAATGAACAGTTACTGAGGCAGCAAAATTTAGACTGAAACGGGTCATTTGCAAACAAACAAAACTGGCAGTATATAGTTAATCAATTTTCATTTTTTGTGATACTCGGTGCTTGCTTGGAAAGGAAAGGGACTCTGCTTGGTAATAACGTCTGAGGACAATGACAGCACTGGTGCTCTACAAGTTTTAAATATTGCAGGTTATTAATCAATAAAGTTAGTAAACGTTTGTGAAAGAAATGGCATTGGGTAATGCCTGTACAATATTAGTTATAATCTGTCAGTTAACAGTCTTACAATGTTGTAGCTGCGCGGACGACAAAGAATGTAGCCAACGACAATGCTGAGCTGCTGCTGGTTGAGAACCATGAGTCGTCTGCAGAGCCGTGTGTTATTATGGGACACGCAACAGATAGATCTGCAGCTTCCTCCGCTTGTTCACTTCTATCGTGCTCTCAATACTTTCGGCTTAAAGAAGTAGGTGCGCCTACACTGGTGCGGTCAATGTTGCACCCCGTGTCTGCAGGAGCGCCCAACAAATACTTCCGCACTCTTTCATGACTCAAGCTGTTCTGCCTCCCCTCTGCTCTCAGCGCGACAGAGACTCTCCATATGCAAAGATAAGCAATGGCACAGCTAATGCCATTTCGTCGTTGCTGTCGATATGTTTCAATAAAGTTCCCTTGGCTATTACCCAGAAATTTACAATATTCACATTATAATAACATATACATTCACAAATAAATACACTATTACACCGATCACACATTAAACATAGTTCCCGCAGTAAAGCTTACAGATTAAGAATTAGAACTACAGTACAAATTATCAACGGACAGTAAAAGGTGAAATATTTTGGATGGTGCAGAAGGCACTTATCTGCATTTTCAGTTTAGGTTCCAGAGGGTGTTTGTTAAAAATAACCGCTATTAAAGAAAAAGTAAGTTGAGGGAAGGGAGTGATGGAACAGGACTGTTATATCAGTTTCGAACTTATTGCCGATGCATGACAATGAATCCATTACAGGAACCCTTGTGAAAAGTGAAACAACATGAAAACTTGCTAATAAGTCCGATCCATTGAGTCGTAGAGATAAAATCATACATTTCCAGCAACAATTAATTTTAATATTTTAGCTAATCATTTTAACTGCACAAGCCCGCAGTTCGATAGGGGACACCTCAGGTGGAGCAGTAGTCGACAGAGAGCTTTAAAATCGCAGTCATGCAACGAAAACCTACGCCGTTGCGCTAGCAGGTCAATTTTCGGTATAAAGTAGGCGACGTGCATCTCCAGTATAAGACTCACCTGAAGATGGTTGAATGGTTGTTAGCCGAAATATCATGGTAAGATTTCGACGTCATCGAGATGCAAACCTGAAACCTCATGGAACACTCAGTATGCCTGTAAAATTCCAAGAATTACGACTTGTCTTTCATTTCAAGCAGTTAATTAACTCTTCTTTAACAATCATCAAATGGAAAATACTAGCTATAGACCTTTGTAACATATCTGAAATAGGCCTACTTCATCTTACTTCAACCTGGATGATGCCATGTTCTCCTCATAGTGCAGAAAATCCCCTGAATCGTAGGTCTGACCTCCAGTGTCAATAAATTCAAAGCAACAGCTGCTGTTATTGCTTAATCAATACGGTTTACTGTAGCAGCATAAAAAATTTTGAAGGGTACTTCCAACATGCCTAAACGTTTCAATAATGTGCCGAGTTCTGCGTAATAGGTTTTCTGTACCGTTCATGTTACTCTTTCTGAGTGGCTTTAGCTTATCAGTCCTCAAAGAGAAATCACCGTTCTATACAAATATATAGCGAAGTTTTCGTCTCTCTAGAGATGTTCAATAATTTGCTTTGGTGTCTCCTAAGAAATTCTGTGTTGTGAAAAACTCCGCAGTTCGATGTTTTGTCATTTGTGGCGAAACTAGGCATCTGTTAGCGAAATTACAATTCTATGGTATAAATGGAATAGCATATGAGTGGTTTAAGCCGTATCTATAGAACAAAAAGCAAAAAGTCTCTTTATATGTTTCAAGTGATTCAAGGGAGTTTGCCACTTCATCTAACTGGGGTGAAATTACATTAGGTGTTCCACAAGGTTAGATCATGGGTCCCCTCCTGTTCTTGATTTATGTGAATGACCTCCCTTCTTATGTGAAACAAGAAGCTGAACTGACACTGTTTGGTGATGATACAAGCATAATTATTGATCCAGTAAAAGAAAGTCCGATAGAAAATGATACAAATAAGGTCTTTGGAAATGTTATTAATTGGTTTTCTGCGAATGGACTTGCTCTGAACCTTGAAAAAACACGGTACATCCAATTTTCTGCTGCAGAAAGCGTAATTCCTTCAATAAACATAACACATCAAAAGAAGTCAGTAGCCAGGGTAGAGCATACTAAGCTTTTGGGTGTACATATAGACGAGAATCTTAATTGGAAAACTCATATTTTGGATCTCCTAAAGCGACTAGGTTCAGCAACTTTTGCAATCAGAATAATTGCCAATTTTGAGGATGTAGAAATTAATAAGCTAACATACTTTGCATACTTCCACTCTCTGATGTCATACGGAATAATATCCTGGGGCACCTGAACACTTGGAAAAAAGGTATTCACTGCTCGAAAGTAGTTAGAATAATGTGTGGGGTTCATAGTCGCACATCTTGTAGGCATCTGTTTAAAAGGTTAGGAATTCTTACAACTGCTTCACAATACATTTACTCAGTAATGAAATTTTTTCTCAACAACATGGACCAGTTTAAAATCAACAGCGACATTAATGATTACAATGCCAGAAAAAAGAAAGACCTACACTATCCTTTACTTAACCTATCTTTGGCACAGAAAGCGGTAAAATATGCTGCTTTAAAACTTATTGATAAATTACTAGATGAAATAAAATGTCTGACAGACAGCAGTAATAGTCTCAAAAACAAATTGAAATCATACCTCCTTGTCAACTCCTTCTATACCATAGATGAATTCTTGAATATGAGTAAATAAATCTGGAGACATAATATATGCATTTTGTGCCACCTAAGGTAATGGGACAGATAATAGAAATAATTAGTTATAACACCATAAAGTAAACAAAAAAAGAAAAACAGAAAAAAACTTGTTTCCTGTGCGCATTTCTTGTGCATTTGACACGTTCCACATCGTAACGGTTTTCCGTGCTATTGATCAATGGAACACGTAACTAGGTAACTAACTAACTCTGCTACGGTAAGCAGGACCATACCGTGAGTATGTTTGTAATTAAAATATAATTAACCACTTTCAGCTGGAGGAACTGTCTCTAAATATTCCCCAGCAGTGCGGACAACACTGTGTGGAACATTCCACTTCTTTTTCAAAATCATTCACTATCGTGAATCAGTTATAGTCTGTCACAGACACCTGAAAAATGAATAATCATAACGCTACAACTGTTATTAAAATCATATTTGAACGTTATGATAACAAGTACATAATAGTTACATCTGACTATCGTTAAATCTTGCTTGTAGAATGAAAATGGAGAAGTATCAAACATACGCCCTGTAGAAGAGTTGATGGACCGTCTCAGGCATGTGTAGACTACGCATCTACTTTTACAAGAAAGTCTACTGAGATATCTCCGAAGAGAACACCATACGGAATTTCTACGAGTAAACGAAGTGGTAGTTCTATTGATTTGGTGCTTGGTGCTACAGCAAGTCATTTCAAGAAACCCAAAAATATTGAAGACAGGCATAATGTTTTGCGTAAATCTGCAGCTGTGACGATGAGGGACATCTGAAAACAGAAAACAGACTGTTAGTAGAGAAATTCATTGTTATTATTTTATTCGGACAAATAACTCCACGCAGTATACGTGATATTAGTGATTGTATGACTTCAGTGGGTATTCCTGCATCCAGTATAGTTTTTATTGATTGTGGCCAAACCTATGAAACTGTTAACAGTAGAGTGACTTGCATGTTCATAATCTGCAAATAAATTATAGAGCTGCATCTTTCTTTGCATACATAACTGTTCCACAAGTAAACAGTTTCACACAAACTTAGCGTAAAAGAAACATTTCACTTACCTTCAAACAATCACTTTTCATAACCTGTTAGATATAATTGATGTTTCAGGAACTATTATACTTAGTGCTTCCGGTAAAACTGCCGATTGTATTTAAGGTCTTCATAACTCGTTTCTGTCGCGAGACATCGCAATATCGCTGTCCAGCTTTCGAGTGATGTTGTAGCTTTCCTCATGATTTATCCTGCTTCTTAATCTAAGGTGTAATGAGTGACAGATGGTTCAAATACGTTTCTTCATTCAGCTATCCTTCGAGTATTATGCCAATGAGTGGATATGTCTTCAGCTCACTATGTTAATATGAGAATAAGTTTTCGCTTTTGAAATAGGTATTTACACCACATAGCACCTGTCACGATCCCTCTTTTGTTTTTTCACGACAAAAGGACGAAGACTTTCAAATCGAATTCGTCTTCGCCTGAGCTAGGCATATTACTGGTAGAAACTGATGAATGTAAAAGCATGCTTGAACCTCGCGGAGGCATGAGGAATTTATGCAGGCTTGCGCTAAACTCTTGATCATGCATCTTTGTCAAGCATGCGTTACGTGTGTAGCCAACTTCAGGCTTTCGTGTGGAAAGATTAATTTTTTGTTTTGAACACCTTTTCCCTTAAGAAACTTACTTCCGTACGATAAACCAAAGGGGGAAAAATCACACAGACAGTTTGTTCCTGAATGTATTTGGTTAAATATTTTGCTAGAGTGCAACTTCTCAAGGAAGAAGCGGACACACATCATATAATCATAGTGAACGTTCATGCTTAACAAAATCTCTAGAAATGTATAAAATGCGAGATTTATATTGCTGACAACAAATGATAAATGTTACTTTACTTTTCTTCTGCCTGTCTTCTTACTTTCCTGATATCTGAGCTTGTACTGACAGCATGTGAGTGTAACCCTCCGTATATGCTGGCTTAATAATTACTATATTAATTATACTTAGCAGTGTCAATTATTTAAAAATGATTACTATCCGATCTCCTTCTCATAAAAATAACTTTTGTTGGGCTTTGTTTGTTTTTCAGCTGTCAAATAAGTTGGAGGTGGATTTTTCGAAACTGAATGACCGAACACTATTCACCTTCTCTCGTTAAATCTTTCTTTGAAGCTAGATGCCCCCGCCCCCCCCCCCCCCTGACAGATTTTTGTCGATCATATGTATTACCTTACGTACCATTTTCTCGTAGGAATTATACGAATTTGATCGGACACCAGCCGTCGAACTATGACGCTAGTCAATTTACTCATTGGCTTGATACAACAGATACGACGATGGACGAATGCAGTTAAAAATTCAGTCAAAACTACAGAATTTATCAGTCTACTCCGCATCACGATGCCATTAAAAGAAAATTGTTCTTCATCATCATTGTAGCTTGTCTTCTTGTCGCGACAATTAAACTACGTAAAATTATATATTTCATGAAATGCTGTCGGATGTCGCTCTTTGAGAAACTTTTAATTAAATATCGCACTGTGAGATAGAAAACAATGCTACAGTACCCACTTTCTCGCCTGATTACGTGGCTCCAATCAGTCATACACCACTCAACAACATAACAAATTATTTTTTAGTTTACATTTAATATCGGCTTTGTATTTTTCTGTGTCATCTACTGTCTGCAAACAATGTTATTCACATTATTATTATTTTTGTTGTTGCAATAGTACTAATAGAATTTTGTAGAGCTTCAGTTAACCTCGAAGATACAATAGTAAATAGAAAGCTTAGGCCCTGAGAGTTGTTGATGGAATTCGTGTGACGGGGAGATACAGCAGCCGTCAGATGGACGCTATTACTGTTCCGAAAATGGTGAACGCAGTACGTGACGCGGAGTATATAAACGTCTCGACAAATTGACTGGCCATTGAGATTCATCTCGCAGCTCCGAGCGGACCGCGGGAACAGTGTGTAGCAACCGCTCCAGCCGGAACGGGCCATGTTTCACTCAGGTCTCGCTGGGGTTCGTGGCCTTTTCTGGAGAGTTTCCGCAAGCGTGAGTTGCCTACTCGCAGCAAAACATTACCGCTCCCGTGCGAACAATGTCCGTAATCATAAACGTAAGCAACCTCTTCGCAGTTGCTGCTAAAATGGCACTAGCGTATACTGAATGGAGAACAGGCAAGAAAAAAGACTATTGTAGATGACGATGAAAGGTACACTTGCGGAACGAAGGTTTCACTCTGCAGTTGAGTGACTATGTAACGAAATTTTGCGCCAGGTTAAAGTACCAACTGGACCTTGAGTTTCCTGGGTAATGCAATTATCAACAAATATTTCGGATAGTAGTGAACTGTTTAATCATCTTTGTTATTATTTTTACTTCACACAACTCTGTTTGCTTATCTTCATCGATTTCGCAGCGCTCAAGGCTTCATCGGGCACACACGGGGGCATCGACATACAGCCCACTCACTAAATATATTATTTCATAATCATGTATCGTTGCCAAGTATGGCTCCGAGCTTCCTGCTCACTTCAGCAATGATTCTGATATTTTAGTTTCTTCCATTTTACTTACATGCTCTTCCCACTTGTTCCTGTACTTTATCATTAGTTCATTCAAATTCAATATTTTAGGTAATATGGAGCCAGATACGTCATTCAGTGTGTGTGATCCAGTTTGAGCCAAAACATTCGTTAATAACTGAGTAATAGGGCAAATTAAAATACCTTTACCTTGAATAGTAACCTGAGTACGAAGATACAGAAATTTCATTACTTACATGATGTAATAAAGAGACATTTTGAAAACAGTAAAATAAATACATTCTTTAAACTTATTATTGTTACGTTTTCGTACATTAACGGAAATTTCTGCCGTATCACATAAATAATTTGTGAAATTCTAGACGGCCTTGTGGTCTTTTGTTTCATGAGTGCCCGAGTTACAAAATTTACAACATAAAAAGTACTTCTTCTATAATAATTTGTGACGATCCAATGAGTGTTTCTTTATATTTGTCGTCACAAAGTGAAGGATTGGCACCCAGTATAATAATAGTTGTTAAGAAAATAGTAATTGACCAAACACTTATGTTTTACTGCATGCTGCTCAATATACGAAATCCCGGGAATACAGCCTTATAACCAGACTCGGTGGCCGAGCGGTTCTAGGTGCTTCAGTCCGGAACCGCGCGACTGCTACGCTCGGGCATGGATATGTGTGATGTCCTTAGGTTAGTTAGGTTTAAGTAGTTTCAAGTTCTAGGGGACTGATGACCACCGATGTTAAGTCCCATAGTACTCAGAGCCATTTGAACCATTTGAACAGCCTTATAGACTAGGCCTCCTCTGCTTATATTTCGGCGAATTGTCCAGCCGTAAGAAGATGGCAGCAGGACGATTCTCCGCAGAAATATCCGCAGGGGACACTTAGTCTATACGGCTCCTTTCCCGTAATTTTGTAGAACATACTAGTTAATTATTTGTAAAATACAATGTGTAACCTCCCCCTCACTTATCGACCTTAATGACAGTGAAAAATGAAACCGCGTGTACCTAATGGGAATTTTTGGAAAAGCAATCGTCACCGAAGTTAATCTGTCGGTAAAGAGGGAGGAAAGGGTTACATCTGAATGAAAGGAAAAATGCAAATGAAACTGGTGGAAATTAATTTTGGAAAAGGGGTAAAGTTAATAAAGAAAGTAAATGCGCGGCCGTTACGTTAACTATTAACTAGCGGTAATTAGATATTTGAGATTTGGGGGAAATTACAGTCGCCAGTCCTAAGGACAATTACTATAGTAACTGAAAAAGAAAGGTTATTACACATATAATTAGCACTAGAAGTGTGGCAACTGAAGGTTGACACGTGTAGTGTGAAAACTGAAAGTTTGTCAAAAGTAATGAATTTCGCTACACTCTGACTTAATTTAGCAAAAGAATTAATAAAACAGGAAAATCGAAAGTTAATTTAGTGACTGAAGTTAATAGTGAGCTTCCTTTCTGAAGCACATCGAAATTCAGTAAAATACGGTTAGTCTTGGACTACCTCACCAATCATTTCAAAAGCTACATGAATCTATGCAATTTAGAAATAAGAGATTTAACTTTGAACTTGAATTAAATGATTCTGAACAGTTAACAATAGTAAAATTTAATACGTACCAAGCTGAGTTGCAGTCACAGGTAAGCTAAAATATGGCAACAAAACTCGCACTCTTAATTTGTGCCTGTGTAATCTAAGTATTGTAGCCAGCTATGAATACTTTAACTGAACTTTGAAATTAAAGCAGTGAAATGCTATATTATTATTTTAATGCTGGCGTTTGAATTTCAACGACACTCGGGTTCGTTCCGGAAAAGGAAGGGACCCTGCTTGGTAATGCAATTGGGACAATGAGCAACAAATGTTCATGCTAAGTTGCTGTAATTACAGTTACGAAAATGGTACAGTTTGAAAAGCTGAGGTCTGCCATACAGTTCTAAAACTTTATGTGCTCCCAGTCTTCCTTGTTGGTTGATTGAAGGTTTGAAGCCGTCGATCGAGGAGGTGGCGACAGTCACTCATTGTCGGCCGTCGCTGTTGCAGAAGCTGGATGTTGGCGCGCCTTCTTCTCGACACGGTCACCAGGCGAAACGGGCTCTTGATGTGCGCCAGCTAATGCTTCCCGTCCGCGACACCATGTCAGAAACTATCATCGCGAGTCGAGCGCAATTACATGCTGCCAAACCCCGAAAGCGCGGCAACTCGCGGGAGCGTCACACAACACACCTGCTCCACTGCACTACCCCAGCCAGACCCTCTCTGCTCAGCCCGCGCTCCACGCGGCAGAGTTAACACTACCAAAGATCCTACACACTTTGATTCTTCACACGACCTATCGATGTAATCGTTCGATAGCAGTTTTCCCTAGGCAAGACCCAGTGTAAAAATACAAATAATATTTACGAAACAAACCAATTATACATCGACATAAATGCATAAATATATATATATACAAATAGTAAAACAATTACAATATACGAAGACACAGAAATGTTATATATTCAGGTAACAAAAATAAGGAAAACAAATTTATAGTACAATAGATGGAAATAGGAGGATATGCATTTCCGGCGTTACAAATGGACAAAGAGAGACACAGTCTGCGTTGCTTTGTATGTTTATCAGGATTTCTGGTTTTCTATAGAGTAGGCTGCTCCTAGTAACCAAACAAAGTGACTAAGGCGCAGTCCGTCTTTCTTCATTAAATGGAAAATGGTAAGGGTGCCCTCAGGGGTAACGTCACCAATTATGGAATTGATAAAATAAACATGTTTTGCATGTTGTAAAAAGTAAAACAGGGATAATGGCATGTAGTCGAACTAAATCATCCGAAGCTGAGGGAATTAGATTAGTAGATGAGTTTCGTTATTTGGACAGTAAAATAACATATGATAGCCGAAGTAGAGGGGATATAAAATATAGATTGGAAGTGGCAAAAAAGGGAATCTCAAGAACAGAAATTTATTAACATCAAACATAAATTTAAGTGTTAGAAGTCTTTTCTGAAGGAGTGTAGCCATTTACGGAATTGAAAATAAGCAGTCCAGACATGAAGAGGGTTGAAGCTTTTGGAATATGGTACTACAAAAAAATTGCTGATGATTACATATGTAGATCGGCCTGCCCGGTTAGCCTTGTGGTCTAACACACGGCTTTCCGTGAAGGAGCGTCTGGTCCCTGGCACTAATTCGCCAGGCTGACTTGTGTCGAGGTCCGGTGAGCCGGCCAGCCTATGGATGGTTTTTAGGCGGTTTTGCATCTGCCTTGGCGAATGCGGGCTGGTTCTCCTGATTCCGCCTCAGCTACACTATGTCTGCGATTGCTGCGTAAACAAGTTCTCCCTATACGCGTACATCACCATTACTCTACCAAACGTAGGGGTTATACTCGTCTGGTGTGAGACGTTCCCTGGGGGGTCCACTGGGGGCCGAACCGCACAATAACCCTGAAAGAGTGGTTCGGTGTGGGGCGGCGGAGTGGGAAAGTGGACTGCGGTAGTCGTCGTGGGGTTGTGGACCACTGCGGCTGCGGCTGGGATGGAGCCTCTCCGTCGTTTCTAGGCCCCTGGTTAACATACAATACAATACAATACATATGTACATCTACATCTACATCTACATACATACTCAGCAATCCACCATACGGTACGTGGCGGAGGGTACCTCGTACCACAACTAGCATCTTCTCTCCCTGTTCCACTCCCAAACAGAACGAGGGAAAAATGACTGCCTATATGCCTCAAATGACTGTTTATATGCATAGGTCGTGTAAATAAAGAGGTAGAGAACAGAATTGGGAGAAAAGAAATCTATGATATAACTTCACTAAAGAAAAGAGCAGGTTGAGAGGACACTTTGTGAGACATCAAGAAATCGTCAATTTGATATTGAAGGAACGTGTGTGTGTGTGTGTGTGTGTGTGTGTGTGTGTGTGTGTGGAGGAGGGGGTGGGGGCGGGGGTGAAAATTCCAAAGGAGACCAAGAGAGAAGTACAGTAAGCAGGTTCAAATGGATGTGGGCTGCAGTAGTTGTTGGGAGATGGAAAGGACTACGCAGGATGGAGGAGCATGGAAAGCTGCGTCAAAGCAATCTTCGGACTGAAGACCACAACACCAACAAGAGCCAGAGTGATTTTGTTTATCAGAAACGACAAGGAGGATATCTCGGGTTTCGAAGATGAAATTGGACCTTGCTTCAGCATGATAGCAGAACACCCTAGCACTCGACAGAAAAGGCTCTGCTGGCGACAGAAGCATTGATATGGAATGGTCGTATGGCCTTATGGGCCGGAATATCCCATCGGAAATTGTTTGCTCACCAGGTGCAAGTCTTCTATGGACGTCATTTGGCGACTTGCGCGTCTGGTCAAGATGAGATAAATGATTAAGACAACGTGAAAACCAGTCCCGAGCCACGACAGGCTGCGACCCACCTGGGAATCGAACCCGGGGTCCCGTGTTCTACAGACAGTGATGCTAACCAAAAGACCAGGAACTGGTGACGCGAAAGTGCTGAGTCACCGAGAAACAGGACGTTCATAGAGCATTTATCCGTGACAAATGAAGAAACTCTGCGGTAAAAAAGCGACGAGCCACCATTATGTATCAAATACTATTGCGAAGGGGAAGCGACATTTTTTGCGTTACTACAATTGGCTTTATATGTTTGTTTGCGTAGCCATCTTCCGCAGCAGATATTATAATCAGTTGTTATTTTTTCTTCCGTCTTAAGCTTACTGCGATTAAAGAGTGTTTTTGACCAATCACCTTTCGCTTTTACTTATAAAGTATTATCATATGAATACCTAATATGTTTCCTCATACTTGTATTTGTAGCTAAAAAATTATATCTCTTCACAAAATCAGTGTACAATTTACTTAGGGTGTTTTCACATCTTGTCTACATACAGGGTGGTCCACTGATCGTGACCGGGCCAAATATCTCACGAAATAAGCGTTAAACGAAAAAACTACAAAGAACGAAACTTGTCTAGCTTGAAGAGGGAAACCATATGGCTCTGTGGTTGGCCCGTTAGACGGCACTGCCATAGGTCAAATGGATATCAACTGCGTTTTTTTAAAATAGGAACCCCCATTTTTATTACATATTCGTGTAGTACGTAAAGAAATATGAATGTTTTAGTTGGACCAGTCTTTTCGCTTTGTTATAGATGGCGCTGTAATAGTCACCAACATGTGGCTCACAATTTTAGACGAACAGTTGAGAACAGGTAGATTTTTTTAAATTAAAATGCAGAACGTAGGTACGTTTGAACATTTTATTTCGGTTGTTCCACTGTGATACATGTAACCTTTGTGAACTTATCATATCTGAGAACGCATGCTGTTACAGCGTGATTACCTGTAAATACCACATTAACGCAATAAATGCTCAAAATGATGTCTGTCAACCTCAATGCATTTGGCAATACGTGTAACGACATCCCTCTCAATAGCGAGTAGTTCGCTTTCCGTAAAGTTCACACATGAATGACAATGCACTGACGCGTGTTGTCAGGCGTTGTCGGTGGATCACGATAGCAAATATCCTTCAACTTTCCCCACAGAAAGAAATCCGGGGACGTCAGATCCGGTGAACGTGCGGGCCATGGTATGGTGCTTCGACGACCAATCCACCTGTCATGAAATATGCTATTCAATACCGCTTCAACCGCACGTAGCTGCCGGGCGTGGTGGCCGTGCAGTTCTAGGCGCTCCAGTCCGGAGCCGCGCTGCTGCTACGGTCGCAGGTTCGAATCCTGCCTCGGGGATGGGTGTGTGTGTGATGTCCTTAGGTTAGTTAGGTTTAAGTAGTTCTCAAGTTCTAGGGGACTGATGACCACAGCAGTTGAGTCCCATAGTACTCAGAGCCATTTGAACCATTTTGAACGCACGTAGCTATGTGCCGGACATCCATCATGTTGGAAGTACATCGCCATTTTATCATGCAGTCAAACATCTTGTAGTAACATCGGTAGAGCATTACGTAGGAAATCAGCATACATTGTACCATTTAGATTGTCATCGATAAAATGGGGGCCAGTTATCCATCCTCCCATAATGCCGCACCATACATTAACCCGCCAAGGTCGCTGATGTTCCACTTCTTGAAGCCATCGTGGATTTTCCGTTGCCCAATAGTGCATATTATGCCGGTTTACGTTACTGCTGTTGGTGAATGACGCTTCGTCGCTAAATAGAACGCATGCAAAAAATCTGTCATCGTCCCGTAATTTCTCTTGTTCCCAGAGGCAGAACTGTACACGACGTTCAAAGTCGTCGTCATGCAATTTCTGGTGCATAGAAATATGGTACGGGTGCAATCGATGTTGATGTAGCATTCTCAACACCGACGTTTTTGAGATTCCCGATTCTCGCGCAGTTTGTCTGCTACTGATGTGCGGATTAGCCGCAACAACAGCTAAAACACCTACTTGGGCATCATCATTTGTTGCAGGTCGTGGTTGACGTTCCACATGTAGCTGAACACTTCCTATTTTCTTAAATAACGTAACTATCCGGCGACCGGTCCGGACACTTGGATGATGTCGTTCAGAATACCGAGCAGCATACATAGCACACGCCCGTTGGGCATTTTGGTCACAATAGCCATACGTCAACGCGGTATCGACCTTTGCCGCAATTGGTAAACGGTCCATTTTAACACGGGTAATGTATCACGAAGCAAATACTGCCCGCACTGGCGGAATGTTACGTGATACCACGTACTTATACGTTTGTGACTATTACAGCGCCATCTATCACAAAGCGAAAAAAGTGGTCCAACTAAAACATTCATATTTCTTTACGTGCTACATAAATATGTAATAAAATGGGGGTTCCTATTTAAAAAAAACCAGTTGATATCCGTTTGACCTATGGCAGCGCCATCTAGCCGGCCAACCACAGAGCCATCTGGTTTCCCCCTTGAAGCTAGACGAGTTTAGTTCTATGTAGTTTTTTGGTTTGATGCTTATTTCGTGAGATATTTGGCACGGTCACTATCAATGGACCACTCTGTATTTTCGATTTACTTGTTTTTCCTTCTTTGTTAGCGGATGTTGAGATCGAAATGGACAGGTTGCGCGCAAAATTTCGGCAGTTTTACGCTGAACCTTCTTCTTTTTACAATACACTGGTCCTCTTTCCACATCACCCCTGTTTCGTAAAACTTCACAAGGCAAGTAGCATTGTTTTTCGCGCGTTCCGCACTCAGCACAGTGTCTTCAAAAAATGGTTCAAATGGCTCTGACAAGGGAACCTCCCCATCGCACCCCCCTCAGATTTAGTTATAAGTTGGCACAGTGGATAGACCTTGAAAAACTGAACACAGATCAATCGAGAAAACAGGAAGAAGTTGTGTGGAACTATGAAAAAATAAGCAAAATATACAAACTGAGTAGTCCATGCGCAGGATAGGCAACACCAAGGGTAGTATGAGCTGAGGAGCGCCGTGGTCCCGTGGTTAGCGTGAGCAGCTGCGGAACGAGAAGTTCTTGCTTCAAGTCTTCCCTCGAGTGAAAAGTTTACTTCCATTATTTTCGCAAAGTATGATGTGTCCGTTCGTTCATTGACGTCTCTGTTCACTGTAATAAGTTTAGTGCCTGTGTTTTGCGACCGCACCGCAAAACCGTGCGATTGGTAGACGAAAGGACGTGCCTCTCCAATGGGAACCGAAAACACTTGATTGCAAGGTCATTGTTGTTGTTGTTATGGTCTTCAGTCCTGAGACTGGTTTGATGCAGCTCTCCATGCTACTCTATCCTGTGCAAGCTTCTTCATCTCCCAGTACCTACTGCAACCTACATCCTTCTGAATCTGCTTAGTGTATTCATCTCTTGGTCTCCCCCTACGATTTTTACCCTCCACGCTGCCCTCCAATACTAAATTGGTGATCCCTTGATGCCTCAGAACATGTCCTACCAACCGATCCCTTCTTCTGATCAAGTTGTTCCACAAACTTCTCTTCTCCCCAATCCTATTCAATACTTCCTCATTAGTTATGTGATCTACCCATCTAATCTTCAGCATTCTTCTGTAGCACCACATTTCGAAAGCTTCTATTCTCTTCTTGTCCAAACTAGTTACAGTCCATGTTTCACTTCCATACATGGCTACACTCCATACAAATACTTTCAGAAATGACTTCCTGACACTTAAATCTATACTCGATGTTAACAAATTTCTCTTCTTCAAAAACGCTTTCCTTGCCATTGCCAGTCTACATTTTATATCCTCTCTACTTCGACCATCATCAGTTATTTTGCTCCCCAAATAGCAAAACTCCTTTACTACTTTAAGTGTCTCATTTCCTAATCTAATGCCATCAACATCACCCGACTTAATTCGACTACATTCCATTATCCTCGTTTTGCTTTTGTTGATGTTCATCTTATATCCTCCCTTCAAGACACCATCCATTCCGTTCAACTGCTCTTCCAAATCCTTTGCTGTCTCTGACAGAATTACAATGTCATCGGCGAACCTCAACGTTTTTATTTCCTCTCCATGGATTTTAATACCTGCTCCGAATTTTTCTTTTGTTTCCTTTACTGCTTGCTCAATATACAGATTGAATAACATCGGGGAGAGGCTACAACCCTGTCTTACTCCCTTCCCAACCACTGCTTCCCTTTCATGTCCCTCGACTCTTATAACTGCCATCTGGTTTCTGTACAAACTGTAAATAGCCTTTCGTTCCCTGTATTTTACCCCTGCCACCTTTAGAATTTGAAAGAGAGTATTCCAGTCAACATTGTCAAAAGCTTTCTCTAAGTCTACAAATGCTAGAAACGTAGGTTTGCCTTTCCTTATTCTTTCTTCTAAGATAAGTCGTAAGGTCAGTATTGCCTCACGTGTTCCAGTATTTCTACGGAATCCAAACTGATCTTCCCCGAGGTCGGCTTCTACCAGTTTTTCCATTCGTCTGTAAAGAATTCGTGTTAGTATTTTGCAGCTGTGGCTTATTAAACTGATTGTTCGGTAATTTTCACATCTGTCAACACCTGCTTTCTTTGGGATTGGAATTATTATATTCTTCTTGAAGTCTGAGGGTATTTCGCCTGTTTCATACATCTTGCCCACCAGATGGTAGAGTTTTGTCAGGACTGGCTCTCCCAAGGCCGTCAGTAGTTCCAATGGAATGTTGTCTACTCCGGGGGCCTTGTTTCGACTCAGGTCTTTCAGTGCTCTGTCAAACTCTTCACGCAGTATCGTATCTCCCATTTCATCTTCATCTACATCCTCTTCCATTTCCATAATATTGTCCTCAAGTACATCGCCCTTGTATAGACCCTCTATATACTCCTTCCACCTTTCTGCTTTCCCTTCTTTGCTTAGAACTGGGTTTCCATCTGAGCTCTTGATGTTCATACAAGTGGTTCTCTTATCTCCAAAGGTCTCTTTAATTTTCCTGTAGGCAGTATCTATCTTACCCCTAGTGAGATACGCCTCTACATCCTTACATAGGTCAACCGATTCCTCCACAGGAAAACACGTCTGGTATATTCTATACGACAATGGTGACGGCATGTGCGTCACATGACAGGAATATGTTGTCGACAAACCTAACTTGTACACTTGGCGAAAGGGTAAGAAGATTCTTCTACTTTGCCCGATTTAGGTTTTCTTGTGGATGAGATAATCACTCCCAAAAAAGTGATGAAAACATAAGAGTTTGTCACATAAACTGCAACAAATGAATGCAACAGTTTCACAGTCGCACAGTTTTCCCTGTGCTCTGTCAAAACATATGTTTTTAACGTTTTCAAATATTTCTTTGTGTAGACCGTCAAATCCTGCATATGTCCAAGCAAATCTGAACATGTCCTGGAATTTTGGAGAGCGAAGTTGATTATGTGTGAGTGGCTGAACTTTGATAATTGACACACGATCACGTAAACAATACAGCTCCTTGTTCCTGTGCAGCTTCGCAAAATAATTGTCTGAAAATAAAATTTTTTTAAACTTTCCGCTCGAGGGAAGACTCGATCCAAGGACCTCTTGATCCGCAGCTTCTCACGCTAACCATGGGACCACGGCTCTCCGGAGCTCATATTCTCCATGATGTTGCCTATCTTACACATTGACTATTCAGTTTGTATTATTTTGCTTACTTTTTTCATAGTTCCACACAACTTCTTCCCGTTTTCTCGAGTGATCTGTGTTCAGTTTTTCAAGGCCTATCCACTGTGCCAACTTATAACTAAATCTGAGGGGGGTGAGATGGGGACGTTCCCTTGTGAGCACTATGGGACTTAACTTCTAAGGTCATCAGTCCCCTAGATCTTAGAACTACTTAAACCTAACTAACCTAAGGACATCACACACATCCATGCCCGAGGCAGGATTCGAACCTGCGACCGTAGCGGTCGCGCGGTTCTCGACTGTAGCGCCTAGAAACGCTCGGCCGCTCTGGCCGGCCACAGTGTCTTCTATGCAGGTTGTGAATGTTGCCAACCTGTGGCGGCAGTTATTTTTGCAGTCTTGTGTGCGTGTTGTTTAGTGAGTGTAAATTAGTGAAGATATCTTAGATTATCAGCAGAGATGGGAATGGTGGCAGTGGGTGTGGTGGTGGTTTAGTTTGTCCCTCTCCCTTCAAACTAAACTGTTCCTATCGCCCACGGCAGGTAGTTCAGGAGATATGACGTCATAAACAGTGAGGTGCGTGAAAAACTACTTTTGCTCAAAACGGAGTCCAGATTATCCAGACTATATTCATCCAGTGCTTGAGAATGGGAGCACTTGGCGACTTCCAACAAATTTTAAACATAGCTTAAAACTATTTCTTAACTATTCCTCACTTACTTGCTTAACGTCAAATAGTTTACACGTTAACTCATTTGTAAAGTAACGAGAAATTTGAAGCTCTTTTATACATGGGAGTTCGATTCTTTACAAAATCGGAGGTTACTAATTAGTTCTAATGGAACAAGTTCGTGTTTCGATAAAATCATAGTTTTATCTTTGCACTTACCAGCATAATGGAAGTCTGTTATTCCAATCACGAAATTACAGCAACGATCTTCTCCTATGGCCTGGCAAACGAAAGCAACTGTCTGTCGAGTCCTTGTTCCGTATGTAGATTACGTTACAAGCAGGGCTGTGCGAAAGAGACTTGAGTTCAGATGAGTTCGAGATTTCTTGATACGCCGCAGGGCTTGATACAGTATCAACTGCTGCTCGAATAATCACTTGATAATTAGACTCACGCGGTGCGAGATCAAGTAATCACGATAAGCTAAAAAGTTGCCTCAAGAACATGCTGTAGCTCTGCTTGAAGTTTGACAGTATCATGAAACTCATATGGACAAGGTAATAACTCTTGTCGCACAAACTACTGTTGTATTCAAACTAATTTACAATAAGAGTTCTGATGCAGTAGTTGTACGTATCATGTATAAACATTTACGGTGATTTTTTATGTGAACCTAACAGTCAAAGGCGAAAGTATTGTACTTCAATAATATTGATCGAGGCTGAACCCAATACAACACACACACACACACACACACACACACACACACACAGGCACGAGCGCACTGCTACAAAAATAATTGCAGTCAATGTCTTATTTTGTTATTAGAGAATATACTCGTAATAATTTACCAAGTGAGTTACAAAAGAGCATTTCGATCCATTCTCACGTACTAGGATAATATGTAAAAAGGTTACCAATTTTCAATCAGCTTTAAAACAAGATATTTGCATTGAAATGAAGAAGGATGAAAATTAATTGAAAATTGAATACCAAACAAACGTAACAAATGATATTAAATTGACTAAAATTTGCGATCGTGAGAATAAATAATAGTTGCACGACTCGTAGTGTAGCTAATGACAGGAGACGTCACTAGAGAGCAGGACGAGCTGAAGCTCGAGAATTAAATTGAATCGTGACTGTCTTTGGTAGTGGCAATGTTTATATATGACTTGTACTCTTTAAGATACTGCAGTAAGTGTTTCACCATTTCTTTTATCATTGCATCCATAATATATTAATAACTAGTGAACCCGGCAATGCTTCGCAGTTGCTAAATATGAATGGGAAATTGATATAGATCCTACATGTTTCCAACAATTCATATTCCATAGTAGTATTATAATCATAAGCCATACAACTTTCCTCTTTTCTGTGAAAACCAAATGCGAGAACGAAAACAAAACAGCAAATAGTTGTGTATAAAATTTTTGTTTGGAATATCCGCAGCTCGTGGTTTTGCGGTAGCGTTCTCGCTTCCCGCGCACGGGGTCCGGGGTTCGGTTTCCGACGGGGTCACGGATTTATTCTGCCTCGAGATGACTGGGTGTTGTGTGTCTTTCATCATCATTGACTCGAAAGTCGCCGAAGTGTCGTCAGTAAAGGACTTGCAATACGGCGGCCGAACAACGCCGCATGGGGTCTCCCGGCCAACAATGCTATACGATCATTTCATTTTTGTTTGTTTGAAATAAAGAATATATATGGGAGGAACACTTTATTTATGGTTTGAATGGCCTGCTATTGTAGTTAAAGCTGACTGCAAGAAAGAAAACAAAACCGCATATTTTCACAGTCCAGCATTTTATTTCTTGCAGTTTGTTTCAACATAAATTAAAAAAAAAAAAACTTTTTTACAAAAATATTTAACCTATGTCAGTCTGAATATTTATTGGAGTGACGTGTAAAAATTTCAAGTAAATAGGTCAAGAACTTGTTTAGACCTTTCCAACAGTGATTTCTCTTTATACATAATTATATATCCATTTAGATACCATGTATATTAATAAAGTAAGTAATCTAAGTCCGTCTGAACATTTGTTAGCATATACCTCACTATAAAACTTGGTATAACAAAATCATGCCAGATGCGTTTTTGTTATACCACGTTTTATAGCGGTAGAACTGGATAAAAAGTATCCTATGTCCGTCTCCCGGTTCTAAGCGACCTCTCCACCAATTTTCAGCCAAATCTGTCTGTAACTAACACGACTTTCTTTTATATATATAGAAGTTTTGGCACGTCATGAAGTTAGTACTAGTAGAAGTCGCTAGACCAGACGGCGTCAAACGCTTATGCTGAAGACCAATACTGACATTGTGGAGCGGCACTTCGGGCCGCGTATGAACCTATCTCATGATTAGCTGAAGATTGAAAATGCAAAAGGTACTGAGTGTCAGAGCTCATATTTGCAGGATAATCAAGAAAAATGTATCTCTTTTTGTACATAACTAATTTGTATCCAAAAAACAGAGAAGGTATGCTGGTACCGCAGAGAATACCGACCACTTTAAAGCTACAAAAAATAATGAGACAAACAGATAGATACATAATTCATTAAGAACGTCCTATTGCGCTACCACGGAAGTCACTGCTTCTAAGCGCCATTTAGAAATTTTTTATTTTAAGTACCATTACCAATGAGGCACTACGTGATATTTATGATAATAGAAGTACAGAAAAACGGCCATAATATTTTAACTAGTAGAAATGTAGTCCACTGGGGACCGAACCGCACAATAACCCTGGGTTCGGTGTTGGGCCGCGGTGGGGTGAGTGGACTGCTGTAGCCTGTTGTGGGGTTGTGAACCACTGAGGACTACGGCGGGGACGAAGCCTTTCCATCGTTTCTAGGTCCCCAGTTCCATACAATACAATACAGTAGACTGTGGTAACCGAATAATGTGTTCTCTTTTGTTTACTGATTTGCTTACTGCGTTGTGTAGTTTGTTTGTAACAGCAAAGAACTTGCAGTAGAAGAGATGCGTTTCACAGTAGAATACAAGAACAAGTCCTCATAGTTATCAAGATTTTAATTTTAGTGCCGATGCTCAATGGACATTTTTGTCTTTTTTTGGTTCAAATGGATCAAATGGCTCTGAGCACTATGAGACTTACAGCTGAGCTCATCAGTCCCCTAGAACTTAGAACTACTTAAACCTAACTAACCTAAGGACATCACACACATCCATGCCCGAGGCAGGATTCGAACCTGCGACCGTAGCAGTCCCGCGGTTCCGGACTGAAGCACCTAGAACCGCTCGGCCACCACGACCGGCTCTTTTTTTTTTGTCCATACTACCACACCTCAAAGTACGGAATACTTTTTTAACACTTTGTATATGCCCTAGTTCCGCCATCAAACATTCCAAGAAGTTCATTTGGGACCCAGTTGGGAGAAAGTAAACGATAACAGTAGCAGAAAGGATCCAGTTAACACGGGTCCACAAACGATCCGTTTGCGAGATAATTGTGAGTGGATGGGTTCCGAGCGGTCACTGACTTCACAATGAAAAAGTACCCTAGGAAGTACAAATGCATTTGAAACGTGTTTCGATTACGTCCGCATCTAATAGGGGTCAAATTTCAGCCACCACACATGGCTGGGGAATGTGGTAGATATGTGATGGGTCACTGTCACACTTTTACCAAAGGAAAATCGCCAAACAGCTTTATGGGGTCAAAAGATATTTTATTTAAACGACCAGTTTCGGCATCTCATTAATGCCATCTTCAGTGGATAGGGGCCCGAAAGTGGCATTAATAAGAAGTCGAAACTGGTCTTCTCAATAAAATAACTTCTGAAAGCATAAGCTGTTTGCTGGTTTTCTTTGGTAAATATCTGACCGGCCGTTGTACCGTATCCACAATGGCTCAGCAGAGACATTGACACATTTTGTTGCTGTTGTAAGTAGACACATAATGTGTCAATATGGTCCAATGTGGATAGGTGGAATATGATTTGTGCCTTGGAATCATCAACTGACCTCAATATTTCAGAGTTTAGCATCTAGGGATGATCTCAGAGGTGACGTGTTCAGCACTCCTACAGATACGCTGAAGAACCGGAGCGACGAATTGTGCAGTCTTGCCACATTTACGAGATGACGCAGGAGTATTTTAAAGAATTCATAATTCAGTGCAGAGACGAATGCAGTATTGCATCCAAATGCTAGGACGGCACATGGAGTAATTCTTTAACAGCAACGACTGGACAGTGGACTGTAACGTGCAACGTACTGAAGTAGCATTGTATCTTCTCTTAAGGGGACTGGACGTCATGAGAGCCCAAAAATCGGAATTTTTTATTTCAATGAAATTCTCTGATTCTTCGTAAATCTAAAAATATACAGTTGTGTATAGCATCTCATCATTTTTGTGTTTAAATGTCTTTCTAAAGCGTATGCGGAGCGTGAATGTTTAGCTGTCATACTACTGTCAAACACAAATCCTTGCCTACAATTTCTCGTTATTTAATTTTGGAGACGCCATTTCCTTGGCAACCCGTTCATGTAATATCCTTGAAGAACATATCGACTATATTATGAGCAGCGATATATTGCAATCGGCCCTTTATCGAAACAAATACATTACTTGAGTTTACTTATGTTTTTGGCGTATGTTCGTGCTATAAACTTGTTGTTATGACTGCGTATTTCAAACCTCTTGTGTCGTAAAATGCCAAAAACGAGGAAGTTAAATTTCAGTCGTAAATATTACGGTAGATAACGTAAGTATGTTGTTGGAAATCGTAAAAATGAAGAAACTGTTATGTCGCAGTGAAGTGAGGTTAGGATTAAAAGTTCGCCAGACACTGCTTCAAAACTGAAGGTGAAACATCTTACCGAAAATAAACAAGATGCTGTGTTGTAAGAAGTGAAAATAAAGGTTACATTTTAATTAGTAATTACAAGCTTTTAGAATTGCTTTTGTCAGTTGCTGAATGCAAATACTATAACATTTAAATCCCTTGCGTTGAGTGAGGACGTAAGTAAGAGACAAGGGATCCTGCAAAATTGTAGTGAAATGTCAAGTGTGTACAGTAACGAAATGTATAGTGACATTTCTTGTAACACGCACAAAATATAGTGAAATGAATATTCGCCTTGCTTTTGCCGTAAGGTGTATTAGGATCAGAAGAAAAGCAACCTAGATATTCTGTGCTATGATGGATCTCCCTCCACCACCTGTAAAATTTGAGAGGTATTATAAACGTTTGCCTAATACTCTAATATATATCAGGGAAGCATCTATGCAGAGGGCAGTGAAAGAAACTAGATATTTGTCATTCTACTGATACTGTTGCTGCATAAGACGGTTCTTGGCAGAGGAGAGGCTGAATGGAGTTGTCACAGTTAGTTTTGTAGATCCAGGCAAGTTTCTGGACTATTAATGTCTGACAGAACACTACCAGGATTGTGCCAGTGAGGTAAATGAACACAAATGTAACAAAATATTGGAATGTTTCAGTGATGAAATAGAAATCAAGGGGCAGTCTCTAATTTTAGTCGCTCAATTGCTTGATGTTGTGTGCAATACACTCACAACCCTGGTGTTGATGACTTTAAAGGCTTTAACAGTGTTGTGACTGCTAAACCATATGGTGAAACTGAATCGTGAAACCAAAATTTAAAAAATGCAAAGTTTAAGATATGTGCTGAAGAGAATGGGGAACAGACAGGAATTTTTGCAAGGACGTGATTGTAAAAAAAGCTCTCTGATGTCAAAGCAATTTGTGGACAAGGTAGACTCACCAAATTGGAAATAGAAAATATCACAGAATATTACAGTCTAGCCATAATGAGAAACAGAAAAAATTCCAGTGAGATGAGAAAGGCAATTTGGGCACCTCTGTTTCATATTATATCCACTGATGGGCTTTCACAAACTGCAAGGCCTCCACTTCGTGCTGCAAGTATAATAAATGCGAAGCAAATGGACAAAAACACACACATGTATGCACCAAGACAGAAACTGTTATGGTAGAACTAAAACCAATACATAGAGATCTTTCAGATCCTAAACTCCTGGAAGAATGTTTACACCGCAAAACATAGAATTCGAATGAAAGCTTTGGTAATTGCGTTTGGGAATGCTTGCCAAAAATTATTTGTTTGTATGTCAGCTTTTCAGATTGATGTGATGGACTCAAAAATATTTTTGATGACGTAGTAGCTAATAGATTAAATACCATGAACAGGTTAATCGCCGAAACTGAGGACAACATGAAAAGTGGACTGCTGTGAATGGACAGGCAACGTGTCACTGGAGATGTAAAACCTACTGAACAACAAAGGAGGCCAATATAACAAAGAAAAGAAAAAAACTAAAGAATATGAAAAGGAAACTCAGTATCAACAAGATTATGGAGCTGGAATGTCTTGATACGTTATCACTGAGAAGAAAATGACATGCAAATCTTTAGTTGCAATTTCCTGTAAACAACTTTTTGCATGGTTATGTATAATTAGCTCATCAGTTATTAAAGGTGAAAAAACGAAATTTAACTTCAATAATAATATAGCGATTGCCTACACAGTGAACCACATAATTCGACAATATATTAAATACTTTATACTAGAGCATGTCGTATGTTCCTAAACTATTAGGACAAAAAACTGATTTTAATTTTTTTAAATACACAAAACATTTTTTAAAAACGCAAAACAGCGAATTGGTAATTATTCCTCGCTTACTATTGTCAAAACTTGATAATTAAAAGAATAAAATTTGTATTCACAGTTTCAAAATTTTTTTTTCAGCTGGAGGTCTCAGTATAACTACTTTGTTAAAGTTTCATTCCGATACCTATTAAAGTTTTTGAGATATTAAGTTTCAAAATACTACTAAAAACTACAGGCACTGACGTCCAGAGCACACCAAGTTAGGGCACGGTCTAAATTTGAACCCAATTACATCGCGACTTCATCAAAAAGTGTACTGAAGAGAACCTTATTCCTCCCTGACACTAGGGATGGCTCATTACCATGCATTGGTGTTTGTTTCACTATCGGATCGTCTGTGCAGTCCTGTTTATTGGAACGATTTTGCTTCTACTATAGTATAATTTCACCTGTGAGAGTTTTCGCTGTTTATTATGACACACAGAGATGGATTTAGAGTTTAGGATGCCACTTTTTCTTACATATCTCGTATTTACTGCGGATTGGGTAGTGTGCACGGTGTTATTGTACACTTGTTTTGACATTCCCAATACCTATTCTGTGGCATAGTTATTTCCTGGTAGGAATGCAATAAATCTTGGAGCATGTCTGCTTGCCCTTTGTGGGTTCGTTGCACTTAATTTAACACCGATAAAGGAATCATGTAATCCGAATCTGCTATGGTAAATTTTGTATTAGATTATTACACCAATTTTTGTACAGTAAATTTGACTGAGTGTATTTACTGGATGTAACTAACGTCGCTTATGAAATTATCAAGTGCCATGTTGTTCTGCTATTGACTGTAAAAGGTGATATTCAATGTGGCTTCACGACGCCAATATTTCCAAGAAATGAACAAAAACGCGAACAATGGGCAGTGGAAGTTAACCAGGAAGACGGAAATCGTAAAGGAGGCTTGTAAAAAGGAATTATATTATTGGTTATTGAAAATAAAGGGAAATGGTATAAAGATAACAATGGATGCCATGCTATTGTACTTAATGCGGATAGTCATTTTCCTGATTTGCACCACTACTACAGTGTCAATATCAAGGATACAGACCTTTTTCGTTTTTTTGAAAACCAGCTACTGTGAATTATGACCTTGAGTTTTACAAGCTTTGTCGAGAAAGACAGAAAAATATTTTTGCTTAGCAGGAGTGGAAGGATTCAAATATTAGAACATATGAGTCATATGAATGGTCAACATCAGTAGTAGGGAGATGGCGGCATCAGGACACTTTTGATATCAAATTGATGCGCAAATTAATTAAATTGATCAATTAATTTCCCCCACCACCCCCGACCATCCCCACCCACGACCACGCCCACCCCACTGCCAGATGACATCATGTATTTTCTCAGCCTGCACGTGGGTCCCAGCCCACTCCCCACCCTCTCCCATTCCCTCCCCCTCCTCCAACCTACCCTACTGAGGGAAATTTCGAACTTTGGCGGGTATTTCGAATTTTTGAGGGAATTTCGAATTTTGGAGGGAATTTCTTAGTCCCAGGGCTGTGTTGGCGTCCACCCAACAACCCTACCGTCATCCAGGAATCGGCGTGAAATTATAATTGGAAGTACCCTTTCTGGGACTTGAATCCTGGTCCTCCTGGACAGAAAAGCCCAAGTGGAACTCCCCCCCCCCCATAAAATATTATATGCAACTCCCCCCCCCCCAAAAAAATATTATATCACCAGAGGCGCTTGGAATTGACAGGAAATTAAAAATGGCGGTGCCCTTTCCAGGACTAGAATCCTTGTTCACTGGATGGAAAGCCCATGTGCAGCCCCAGCACATGGAAACTGTCCACATTCAGGAGAGGAAAGTTCAGTTAGTGTACTTTATTTGTTTTGGTCGAGAAACTGATGCAAAGATCGGTCCTAATTACATAATTAATCGTAGAGATTGGGCCTAATTACACAAGTATATGCATAGCACTACACGAGAGTGGTCTAAATTCGCAATACAGCTCAAAAACTGACGATAACTGGTTTTATCCTGAAGGGAAAAAATTTCGTAATACCACTCGAAACTAGTGACAGACACCTCCCGACCAGAAAAATAGTGCATTTGCGCTAGGTGTTGGCAGCTGGTTTACAAGCAATTTTGGAATACGGAACAAGAAGTGATGCCATGTTTGCATGGATAGAAGTGACATAAATTCGATAAAATTATTAAAAATGACGGAAAATACGTATAAATTGAGGGAAAATACACCGCAATGCGGGGCAACTGAGGGAGTACTTGGATGTTTTCTGATTGGTGCCGAACAAGTCTTGTACATGGGAACGAGTATACGACAGCAAGAGGAATACGAGAAAACAATGAGATGCAAGCACTGGGAACCGGAGAAACAGAGTTTTTATTTTTCATCAAGGCAACATTCTACTGTATGTCTCATGATGTAATAGTGATACACGCGAGTTGACTTCTGTCTTTGGTGCTTTCCTGGAAAAAAAGAGAATCATCTGCCTCTAAACTTACTTGCATATGCGTTAAACGACGCCAGAGAGTGGATGGAGTGATCGGTTGAGATGGAGCTGTAACGAGGTAAGATTTAATGGTAGACTGATGATGCATTCTAGAGGGAGAGGGACATGTTGCTGCAGGTCATTTGACCATTTTTTTCCGTTGTTCTGTCGGGATGTATCAGTTGTGTGACATAACCTGCGTTCGACTCTCATACAACTGCGTGTTCTGTATGTGACTTGGAGCACTGTCTACTTGCGATGGTTAACACCAAACCTGTTAGTCATCAGAGGACTTCCATCCTTTTTCGACACATTCCTCTAGACGAACGAAGATTTATGCAACATACTCCATTCCCCTGCCACATCTTGGGCATAAAATCGAGTATTCAGTTTCATAACTGCGGTGATTCTAAGTTAGCGACAGGTGTCTGTGAGGTATTACAACCCCTGTTTATACATCTACTTCTCAGATGTCCTGTTTACAGAGTTAGTGGCCGCACGACATGTAATTTCACATGCCAAACACCACTGCTATGCGTTTGTCTCTTTCTTTGTAAGAGGCATTCTCTGTTACTAACGATCATTTTATATAGGACTGATGCGAGCATAGTATAATTTCTGAACTATGATCGGACGTGAACAGTGGTGGCTATACACCTCTGGAAAGCTATATTATACATGTATCACAAGGAATCGATGTTTTAAGGAAGTACTTTTTCGTTTTAAAGTTTGTCACCATAGTTTATCGTAGAGAAACCTGCAAGGAGAGTGTGTATCATGCGCTGGAAATATATTTCTTACATTGGGATACTAACAGCGTTGCAGTCCAAACGACTAATAGGACGGAAACCGCAACGATCTGACATTATAGCATGTGTTAAGTGGAGGAACTTGTAGCCTTAGGAGAGCATGTGTTTATGTTCTCTCTTACCAATACCTTCTTGGTAATGAGCCCAGACTCTAGACCAATACTTTAAAATTGATAGCGCAGTCGATTTCCGTAAAATGCTGCAAGCTTCGTCCATCTGGAGCTCCATCATGCATAAAAACCAGCCGTTTCTTTTTCTTAGCCTTTTGTTCTACCATCGCAATTGTTTCATGTCTACTATATACCGATAAGGAGTACTAACCTCCTCGACATTCGCGCATCTGGAGAAATCTCATGTTCTTGGATGGGTGCAGGACAGCAGTTACAGCATCGATTCGCACTGTCCCTCCATGAAACGTGGAATGTAGCGGTCTACTTCCGGTCAGCTGCAGATCAAATCGGTGACAGTGATTAAGGGAGCGTTGGTCAAAGACAATGCAAGGAGATCTTTCTGTCTCTAACTTTATCCTAAGAATACGAGAATGCCTTGTGACTCCCATCCACATAGAGAGAGATCGTAAATTATGCACTGTGATCGAATTGCTAGAGATATGTAGGTCGCTGTCTGGTATACTTTGGTTTATTTGTTCCAGAATTAACAATGAATGAACGTACTGCGCAGTCATCTACTTACATTCGCAATGGTACTCTCAAAGTAGTGGAGGTGCTGTTTAGCGATGATATGGAAATTGGGAAGCATGCTGCCACATCATTGATCGGTGTTGAAATTATGGTCAAATTGCTAAAACTGATAGCACTATCAACTGTGATGCTTATTACTACAGTACATCGACGGTGTCTTTTCCACCCCATCCACCCACTGGTACACTGTTCACTACGACATAGTGATTGACTGAAATCACTTTTTTAAGATGGAGAAAGAGTCTTGGTGGAGGGGGCAACAGATCGTGTACATGACAGCAATATGTGGAATCAATCAAATGGAACACAACACCATTAGCTATCCTGTCACTGTGAATGATGAGTTTAAATGTAGAGGTCGTCAATCACCTTTGGACAGCAGTTTGGAAATGCTCCACAATGCCTCAAAACTCTTCCAGTTTCCTTATGTTGTGACTTTTATTTCAATCACCCAGTGTGTGGGTGTGTTGTGGGATCATCAGCACCAATATGATTTACACTGTGTGATGTGTAGTTTTCTGGAGGAGACAATGGACCAAAACATGTTAATGTCAGCAGAATGAGATTTTCGCTCTGCAGCGGAGTGTGCGCTGATATGAAATTTCCTGGCAGATTAAAACTGTGCGTGTTACAGCAGAAAAAGCAGTGTATCAAACAACAAAACAGGTGCCCTCTCTTGTGACTGATAATCTGTGGGTCCTCGTACAGTAGAGGCGATGAAACTTTACACTCGCCTGTGCAAGCGACGTCGATCGCTGGCCGCCTGCTGATATGCTCGATGCCAACACACAGACGGTATTTGTTTTCGATATATCAGAAGAGAGAGATGCAGTAAAAATATATCGGATGAAGTTAGCGAAACTTTTATAGTCCATAATTTTTCTCTGTTGGATGGTATAGAATAACGAGGATAGAATGTTTGGGTGAGTGGACCCTGAGGGATGCACATCTGCTTTGAACTGCTGTATTTGCAAGATGTTGAGTTTTCTAATTTTTCAATTAAGGAACACCACTGTAACTGTTCATACTGTCTTTTATACTACCTTGTGTTGCAGGAGCAGGCTTCGTTTGGCGCTGACCTTATACATCGTAGATGGTTGGCAGAGCCACGACAACATGTTTCCATTTCCACCGAGTGGTCAAAACACAGTAATTCAGCTCAATCTGTTTCTACACAGGTTGCAGAATGTGATTGATGTAGCTCTCTCTGCCTTCCGCTCAGTTTTGCTTAAATTGGGACAATCACATGCACAAAGCTGCATGGATGGCGGAGAAGAGTCTGAGAAGCAGTTAAAAAGATGCATAGGGACTATCTAAAGCCAAGTTGGAATTTCACTGTAACAGATAGGTTGGAAAAAGATGACTCGTTTCGAGGTATGACAGTGCCATGAATATGATTCACTAGTGGCTGTAATCATTAAAAGACTTCTCCATAGGATCCAATGCAAGTGTGTGATTGAATGGAAAGATTTGATTTAAAATCGTAGACAACATTTCTTCTGGAAAGCATAACACTAGAGATTTAAAAAGCCAGCGTACATCTCTTACGACCTCAATCAACATACAGTCTACTGTATGCAATCATTCTCAATCAGCTATCTCCTGTAACCCAGTGGATATATAGTAGAACATCTGATGTGGCATTGAGACAGGATACGTTACAAATACTGGGGAAATATCTAGTGGCGGCATGAGGAAGCTGCAAATACAGGCTTCATACCACATTCCTTAGCCGAATCGCTTTCTAAATTCGGCGATTTTATTACGAGCTTACATCATCGGCGCCATGTAACAGCACTGTCGGTATGTTAATACACACTCTGGCGATCACCATCTATATTCAATGTCGAGGTACCTGTGTGGATAAAAAACCACTTCATTCGGAGGTAATGCCATACCACGATTTATATGGTTTGTATAGTATTTAACATGGATATCATTAGCGATATCCATGTTAAATACTATACAAACCATATAAATATCATTAGCGATGCCCCCCCATGAACCATGGACCTTGCCGTTGGTGGGGAGGCTTGTGTGCCTCAGCGATACAGATAGCCGTACCGTAGGTACAACCACAACGGAGGGGTATCTGTTGAGAGGCCAGACAAACGTGTGGTTCCTGAAGAGGGGCAGCAGCCTTTTCAGTAGTTGCAAGGGCAACAGTCTGGATGATTGACTGATCTGGCCTTGTAACAATAACCAAAACGGCCTTGCTGTGCTGGTACTGCGAACGGCTGAAAGCAAGGGGAAACTACGGCCGTAATTTCTCCCGAGGGCATGCAGCTTTACTGTATGATTAAATGGTGATGGCGTCCTCTTGGGTAAAATATTCCGGAGGTAAAATAGTCCCCCATTCGGATCTCCGGGCGGGGACTACTCAAGAGGATGTCGTTATCAGGAGAAAGAAAACTGGCGTTCTACGGATCGGAGCGTGGAATTTCAGATCCCTTAATCGGGCAGGTAGGTTAGAAAATTTAAAAAGGGAAATGGATAGGTTAACGTTAGATATAGTGGGAATTAGTGAAGTTCGGTGGCAGGAGGAACAAGACTTCTGGTCAGGTGACTACAGGGTTATAAACACAAAGTCAAATAGGGGTAATGCAGGAGTAGGTTTAATAATGAATAGGAAAATAGGAATGCGGGTAAGCTACTACAAACAACATAGTGAACGCATTATTGTGGCCAAGATAGATACGAAGCCCACACCTACTACAGTAGTACAAGTTTATATGCCAACTAGCTCTGCAGATGACGAAGAAATTGAAGAAATGTATGATGAAATAAAAGAAATTATTCAGATAGTGAAGGGAGACGAAAATTTAATAGTCATGGGTGACTGGAATTCGAGTGTAGGAAAAGGGAGAGAAGGAAACGCAGTAGGTGAATATGGATTGGGGCTAAGAAATGAAAGAGGAAGCCGCCTGGTAGAATTTTGCACAGAGCACAACTTAATCATAGCTAACACTTGGTTTAAGAATCATGATAGAAGGTTGTATACATGGAAGAACCCTGGAGATACTAAAAGGTATCAGATAGATTATATAATGGTAAGACAGAGATTTAGGAACCAGGTTTTAAATTGTAAGACATTTCCAGGGGCAGATGTGGACTCTGACCACAATCTATTGGTTATGACCTGTAGATTAAAACTGAAGAAACTGCAAAAAGGTGGGAATTTAAGGAGATGGGACCTGGATAAACTGAAAGAACCAGAGGTTGTAGAGAGTTTCAGAGAGAGCATAAGGGAACAATTGACAGGAATGGGGGAAAGAAATCCAGTAGAAGAAGAATGGGTAGCTTTGAGGGATGAAGTAGTGAAGGCAGCAGAGGATCAAGTAGGTAAAAAGAAGAAGGCTAGTAGAAATCCTTGGGTAACAGAAGAAATATTGAATTTAATTGATGAAAGGAGAAAATATAAAAATGCAGTAAGTGAAGCAGGCAAAAGGGAATACAAACGTCTCAAAAATGAGATCGACAGGAAGTGCAAAATGGCTAAGCAGGGATGGCTAGAGGACAACTGTAAGGATGTGGAGGCTTATCTCACTAGGGGTAAGATAGATACTGCCTACAGGAAAATTAAAGAGACCTTTGGAGATAAGAGAACCACTTGTATGAACATCAAGAGCTCAGATGGAAACCCAGTTCTAAGCAAAGAAGGGAAAACAGAAAGGTGGAAGGAGTATATAGAGGGTCTATACAAGGGCGATGCACTTGAGGACAATATTATGGAAATGGAAGAGGATGTAGATGAAGATGAAATGGGAGATACGATACTGCGTGAAGAGTTTGACAGAGCACTGAAAGACCTGAGTCGAAACAAGGCCCCCGGAGTAGACAACATTCCATTGGAACTACTGACGGCCTTGGGAGAGCCAGTCCTGACAAAACACTACCATCTGGTGAGCAAGATGTATGAAACAGGCGAAATACCCTCAGACTTCAAGAAGAATATAATTATTCCAATCCCAAAGAAAGCAGGTGTGGACAGATGTGAAAATTACCGAACAATCAGTTTAATAAGCCACAGCTGCAAAATACTAACACGAATTCTTTACAGACGAATGGAAAAACTAGTAGAAGCCGACCTCGGGGAAGATCAGTTTGGATTCCGTAGAAACGTTGGAACACGTGAGGCAATACTGACCTTACGACTTATCTTGGAAGAAAGATTAAGGAAAGGCAAACCTACGTTCCTAGCATTTGTAGACTTAGAGAAAGCTTTTGACAATGTTGACTGGAATACTCTCTTTCAAATTCTAAAGGTGGCAGGGGTGAAATACAGGGAGCGAAAGGCTATTTACAATTTGTATAGAAACCAGATGGCAGTTATAAGAGTCGAGGGGCATGAAAGAGAAGCAGTGGTTGGGAAGGGAGTAAGACAGGGTTGTAGCCTCTCCCCGATGCTATTCAATCTGTATATTGAGCAAGCAGTAAAGGAAACAAAAGAAAAATTCGGAGTAGGTATTAAAATCCATGGAGAAGAAATAAAAACGTTGAGTTTCGCCGATGACATTGTAATTCTGTCAGAGACAGCAAAGGACTTGGAAGAGCAGTTGAACGGAATGGATAGTGTCTTGAAGGGAGGATATAAGATGAACATCAACAAAAGCAAAACGAGGATAATGGAATGTAGTCGAATAAGTCGGGTGATGTTGAGGGTATTAGATTAGGAAATGAGACACTTAAAGTAGTAAAGGAGTTTTGCTATTTGGGGAGCAAAAGAACTGATGATGGTCGAAGTAGAGAGGATATAAAATGTAGACTGGCAATGGCAAGGAAAGCGTTTCTGAAGAAGAGAAATTTGTTAACATCGAGTATAGATTTAAGTGTCAGGAAGTCATTTCTGAAAGTATTTGTATGGAGTGTAGCCATGTATGGAAGTGAAACATGGACGGTAAATAGTTTGGACAAGAAGAGAATAGAAGCTTTCGAAATGTGGTGCTACAGAAGAATGCTGAAGATTAGATGGGTAGATCACATAACTAATGAGGAAGTATTGAATAGGATTGGGGAGAAGAGAAATTTGTGGCACAACTTGACCAGAAGAAGGGATAGGTTGGTAGGACATGTTCTGAGGCATCAAGGGATCACCAATTTAGTATTGGAGGGCAGCGTGGAGGGTAAAAATCGTAGGGGGAGACCAAGAGATGAATACACTAAGCAGATTCAGAAAGATGTAGGTTGCGGTAGGTACTGGGAGATGAAGAAGCTTGCACAGGATAGAGTAGCATGGAGAGCTGCATCAAACTAGTCTCAGGACTGAAGACCACAACAACAACAACAACATCATTAGCGATACTTGTGAGCACCTGTAGAACCAAGGCAACATGTGACAGTAACATGGCCGTTGCGATTTTGTTTTTAACATCTGGAGGCTTCGAAGACGATTACGCTCTCTTTCTAAGACACAGTGGCATCATATGCAAGGTCCGCCCCAGTAGCTGAGTGGTCAGCGTGACGGATTGCCGTCCTCCGGGCCCGGGTTCGATTCCCGGCTGGGTCGGAGATTTTCTCCGCTCAGGGACTGGGTGTTGTGTTGTGTTCATCATCATTTCATCCCCATCCGGCGTGCAGGTCGCCCAATGTGGCGCCGAATGTAATAAGACCTGCGCCAAGGCGGCCGGACCTGCCCCGCGAGGGGCCTCCCGGCCAATGACGCCAAACGCTCCTCATCATCATCATATGCAAGAAGAAAGCTTATGAAAAATGCCCATCCATCGCTGATTTTCGTTCAGTATTTTTTCGTATCGCCAGCATTAAGTTATTCACGAAGTATTATACTTAGTAGTAGTAGGGGATGCGTGACAGATTCGCCTTGAGCAGCAGGCTTATTAAGTATGTGGATGCTCCAATATGTGCAAAGAAAATGATTATGTCCTGTCATAAGGAAAGGTATGGACTTGACGTGGAAAACTGTGATAGCCGTAAGGGGAATGAAAGATTTTTACGCTGCTTATGAGGGGAGCAATAAAGGATCCCTCTCGCATGATTAATAGTTTGCTGGATATAGTCTTCCTCCAGTACAGACGATAAAATTTTGTGCAGATCTGTGCAAAGGACTTAGAGCACTGTCCTCCAGCTCCAATGGAGCGATGTCGTATGTGTAATATGCTCAATGACAATACACAGATGGTAATTGTTTTTCGATATATCGGGAGAGAGAGACGCAGTTAAGTCTTATAGGAGGTACTATTACAAGGAATGCTGTAACTGGTTAAAGTTTTGAAGCAGATAGTTCTCTCAAAACTATACCGATTTTGCTCATGAAACTAATAGAAATCGGCTGTCTCTATTTTGGTGGACTCATGACTGTTTCTTTTTCTTTTATAGTCAAGACTGCGTGTTTAAAAAATAGTTGTTATTTCATACTTCATAACCTCCAATTATAAAGTAGACACCACCTGAATTATAACTCATTGTGGAATCTATAAATGGTAGTGGTTTCTTTCCCCGACATGTGAGTAGATTGCACGAAACAGGTTGTGATGATCAAATTGCTTACAAAGCTAGAACGCAAGAATCTGCTGCTGTATGACAGAAACTTTACAGACATGTCAGAAGAGGTCAGTAATGCATCAAAAATGTCAGTTGTAAGCAAGCATGCGGATGGTAACTGGTTTCGATGTAAAGGAAGAGACTTACAGAAAGTTCTATTACAAGATAGACTCTCACAATTTGTTTCGTAAACGCCTGTGTGATATAGCATCAGAATGGTAAAACGAGACCTGCCACTGTATACAAAACAGCTATGTCCTCTTGAACTATAGCTTGTTGTTTTTGAATGTAAAATGATTGTGTTTCTTTTTCCAACATGTGAACTAATGGGGAGAAAGATTGTCTTCTTTAATGTTATTTCACATGTCTGATATGTTTGTAATACACACTTGATCATCTGTGATTAGTGGCGGTACCCTTCGCTGGATGTCGCAAAATAATGAGATGGAAATTGTTTCCTGCAGTTGAGTGTAAAAACCATACCAATTTTGCCCATAAAACTAAAAGAAAATAGACTGTAACTGTTTTCGTGAAAGAGGACATTTATCATCGTCACAATTGTGCTTTCCTTTTTCAATAGTTGCTTTATCATAGGAGTCGCACTGATGTTAAATACAAATACACAGTGCTTCGAACGGCATGGTGGACTTCACTAAGAGATCGCGGCTGTCCCTTGAGACAAACAACCCCCTGTTGGGGTAGCCGTCGTTTATCATGGTTTTGTTCTGAAGGATGCCAGCGTCGTGCTCTATTGTATGTGTAGCTGACGACATGGCAACGTGCTCGCCGGAGCGCATTGTACAGAAGAAACTGTGAAGAAACTGTGGTGTGCGGCTGTGGACGATTTAGGTGGAAGGCTTCCTGTTTCGCAAGCAGCCGACTTTTGAAAAAGCCATCTGGAGAATTTCCAGAATTTCGTTGTTATTCAAAGAGGAGTCCAGTCTTTCCGAGATATACGTTTAACAGTCTGCAAGAAAGTGTCGCGTTGACGTTAAATACAACTGTTCTCCATTGCAGAACTGCTGGCTGATGGGAGGGGGGGGGGGATGTCTACTGGGGTTGATCACTGGACACTGCCGCGTTCTGACGATGGGGACGAAGTGTGGGGGCTCTGTCGCTATATTTTAGACAAACAAGTTGCCCTTGAGGCGGCTGACCTTTTATCTCGTATTGTTTAGTTGACTATACGCACTATTGTTTTGGCGTAGTAGCGTTGCCTCGAGGCGATCAGATGGTGGATAGCTGCGTGCCGCGAGCGACTATGGAGGGTAGCGAAGGGCCTGCTGTGACCAGTGGCTACAGAGGGGTGGCAGTGGGGGGGTGCAGCAAAACAGCAGAGGGTGGAGGGGAACGAAGATTCAACTGACGCCCCTTGCAGTGTTTTAGGACGACGATTTAACCCAGTACATGTGTTACGTTATAACGCATTCATTATGACTGGCTAGTTTTTCACGACAATTGGAACTGTGACACATTTTTTCCATCAGTTGTGGTATCATGTAGTGGCTTCGGTTACCTGGCCTACAGGGTGGTTTTTGATTAGGCATCTGTAGCGAACTCTAACGTCAAGCAACGATAGATACTGTATGCCTACAGGTAATACACTTTTCAAACTCCTCTCTGTCCATTACCAGCATCTCCTCAGTTGAACACATTCCCCAACAAAAAGAATGAAGATAGACCTTACATCCGAGTCTTTTTTCCTACCAGCTCGTAGGTGAAGGATAATATTTGAGTGTGTCTGTCACGAGTTTCGAATGGTACTGCGAAATTTTTTCCCAGCAGGATAACACCAGTTGTGTCGAATCTTTAGTTTTTGAGCTGTATTACGATTTTAGACTACCCTTGTGTAGCGCTATGCATATAGTTGTGTAATTAGGCCCAATCTTTATGACCAATTATGTAATTAGGACCGATCTTTGCTTCAGTTTCCCGACCAAAATAAATAAAGTACACTAACCTAACCTTCCTTTCCTGCATCTGGACGGTTTCCATTTGAAGGGGTGCCCACGGGCTTTCCATCCAGTAGAACTAGGGTTCTAGTCCCGGAAAGGGCGCCGCGATTTTTAATTTCCTGTCAATTCCAAGCGCCTCTGGTGGTGTAATTGTGTTATGGGGAAGTGCACTTGGGCTTTTCCGTCCAGGAGGACCAGGGTTCGAGTCCTGGAAAGGGTACTGCCAGTTTTAATTTCCCACAGATTTCCGGGTGGGGGTGGGGTGGGACGCCAGTTCAGGCCTGGGACAAAGAAATTCCCACAAAAATTCGAAATTCCTGCCGAGTTTTGGAATTCCCGCCAAAATTCGAAATTCCCGCCAATAGGGTAGGTTGGGGAAGGGAGAGGGTGTGGGGGAAGTTATGGAGGGGCTGGGGCCCACGTGCAGGCTGAGATAAACACAAAATAACAGAGAAAAAGCCGAAAAACTGAATTCGGTCATCCGAAATTGTTTCACAGCGGAAGATATTAACACTGCTACTCCTTTCAGTGGGTGAATTGGCAGATATTGATATAACCGATCGCAGAGTAGAAAAGCAACAACAATAGCTTTGTAGTGGAAAGGCATCAAGATCAAATGAGTCACATATGACATTCACAAATATTATGTGAAAGAACTTGCTCCCCTTCTAGCATCAGTTTGTCGTAGTTCGCAGGAGGAACAACTGGGAAAAAGCACAGGTCGTCCTCGTTTTCAAGAAGGGTCGTGCGACAGATGCACATAATTATAGCCATGTATCGTTGACGACAATCTGTTGTAGAATTATGGAAGATGTTTTATGTTAAAAATTACTACTGTGAATAAAATTATCCTTCACAAAAACCAGCATGGATTACGCAAACAGACATGTTCCGAAACTCAGCTAAGTCTGTGCCTCCATGAGATCCATAGCGCTCCAGACAACGGCGCTCAGGGTGATGCTGTGTTCCGTAGCGCAGCGCCGTTTAGCGAAAAAATACGTATCTACTGAGTATCGGAACAGATTTGCGACTGAACTCAAGTCTTCCTTGTAGACAGAACACAACACGTCGCTCTTAACGAAACAAAATCGACAGATGTAAAGCTAATTTCGGGAGTACGCCAAGGAAGGAAAGACAGGACGGTTACTGTTTACAGTGCATACAAATGGTCTAGTAGAAAGTGTCGAAAGCTCCATGAGACTGTTTGCAGATGGTACAGTTATCTATAGGAAAGTAGTAACGCCAGAATACAGTATCGTTTTGCAGAAAGACATGTAGAGTATTGATCAATGGTGCAGGATGTGGCAGTTGACCCTGACGTAAATAAATGTAATGTATTGTACAGATGTAGGATAAGAAATCCACTACTTTACAACTACACAATTGATGATAAATTGCTAGAAGCAGTATCAACAGTGAAATATCTAGGAGTAACTATCCAGAACTGTCGTAAGTAGAATGACCACATGAAGCAAATTGCAGGAAAAGCAAATGCCAGACTAAGATTCATAGGAAGAATCTTAAGGAAATGTGTTTCATCCACAAAGGAAGTGGCTTACAAGGCGCTTGTTCGAGTGATTCTTGAGTGTTGTTCATCAGTCTGGCATCCATACCATGTCGGACTGCTAAAAGAGATAGGAAAGTTCTAACGGAGAGTGTTGCGTTTCGTCATGGTATCGGTTAGTCGGCGTTACAGAGATGCTCAATAAAATTCAGTGGCAGACGCTACAAGAGAGGCGTTGTGCATCACGCAGGGTTTCACTACTGAAATTTCGAGACCGCATTTTCCGGGAAGAGTCGGACAACATATTACTTCCTCCCGCATACACCTCCCCAAATGACCACGACGAGAAAATTTAATAAATTAAAGCTGATACAGAGGTGACAATCATTCTTCTCACGCGCCATTCGCGAATGAAACAGGGAAGGATGGGTGGGGATCAGTTAGTGGTACAAGTACCCCCCGCTACACACCCTTAGATGGCTATCGGAGTATGATGTGAATGTACATGTATTTTTGGGATTTTTATGTATAAATGTCAACATAAGTTTCTATTCACAATAATTCATTAAGAACATGTTATTTATGGAAGCAAAAAGATATTCGAAGCTTAATGGTTACCAACTGAACGATAAATAAATCCCAGCAATAAAACTGAAATTGCTTTACAGTCGCTGAAATAAAGCAAATGAATCTTCTTCTGACAAATTCTCGTTATTTCCAAAGCATAAAGACAACTTCACTACTCTTGGCTTTCGTCAGACGTAGTCATCGCTTCACACCAGACTATCCAGTTTGCTGCACATTACATGCACAGGAATGATATTTGCTTTATGCACTCATCAAACAGCGTGCTAGAAATGCTTACTCGTTGTCAGTTGTCAAAATCATATCTTCTTATAATTCATAAGTAACTGCATTTCACGTTGCGACACTGTCTCATCGTACATTTCGCTCGCTCTCTGTAAACTACACTACCCGATCAGAAGTATCTGGACACTTATTAAAGGACATCAGTATGAGATGTACGCACCCTTCGCCTTTATGATGACTTCAACTCTGCTAGGGACTCTTGAAATGAGGTGTCTGAATTCCTGTGGGGGAATGGGAGCCCATTCCTGCTCAAGATCCGAAACCAGAGGTGGAAGGATTGTTGGACCCGGGAGTCTGGAATGAAGTCGACGTCCCACGTCACCCCAAAGTTGTTCCAATGTTTTCAGGTCGGGATTCTCGCAGGCTAATCAATTAGTCAATTTCAGCTATATTATTGTCCACAACTCAACGGCTTACAAATGCTGCTTTATGACAGGGTGCATGTCATGCTGATACGAACAATCATCGTCTCCGATCTGTTACTGTGCTGTAAGCAGCGCACAGTGCAGTAAAATGAGTTCGTAACGTCCTTCTTTTAGTGTTTTCCTAAGCACAATACGGGGACCACACCCTAGCAGCGAGAAGGAACCTCCTCTGTACTTCACTGCTCGCACTACGCATGATGACAGGTAGCGCTCCCCAGACATTGGTCAACCCCAAACCCTTCTATCGGATTTTCACACGTTATAGCGCTGTGAAACGTGGACGATAAATAGTTTAGACAAAAAGAGAATAGAAGCTTTCGAAATGTGGTGCTACAGAAGAATGCTGAAGATTAAATGGGTAGATCACATAATTAATGCGGAGGTATTGAATAGAATTGGGGAGAAGAGAAATTTGTGGCACAACTTGATTAGAAAAAGGGATCGGTTGCTAGGACATATTCTGAGGCATCAAGGTATCACTAATTTGGTATTGGAGGGCAGCGCGGAGGGTAAAAATCGTAGAGGGAGACCAAGAGATGAATACACTAAGCAGATTCAGAAGGATGTAGGCTGCAGTAGGTACTGAGAGATGAAGAAGCTTGCACAGGATAGAGTAGCATGGAGAGCTGCATCAAACCAGTCTCAGGACTGAAAACAACAACAACAACAACAGCGCTGTTCATCACCCCAAATTACTCGTTTCCAGTCGTCCGCTGTCCAGTGTCGTTGCTCTTTACCCCACCTCAAGCATCTCTTAGTACTGGCTACAGAAATGTGTGGCTTATGAGGAGCTCCTCCACCAATGTATCCCATTCATTTCAGCTCCCTACGCACAGTTATTGTGCTAGCTGGAGTGCTGGTAACACTTTGGGACTCACGAGTGATTTTTTTCTGCTAAATTTCATTCGATTGCTTACAACGATCTTCTGCGATGCTCGACGGTCCCTGTTCGTCAGTACATATGGTAGTTCCGCCCGGTCTTGTTTAATCTGTGGTCATTCCTTCGCCAACAGTCAACTTGGGCAGCTTTAGAAGGGTTGAAATGTCCCTGATGGATGTGTTATCAGGCGACATGCAATGGCTAATCCACATCATCGCTTCCTTTTATACAGGCAGGTCCACCTCTCGTTACATCTACTTGTCAGTTCTGCATTGCGTAGTAGTGTCTGGATACTTTTAATAAGAGAGTGTATCAAGGCACCGTTCAAGATTTAAAAACTAACACTACAATAAAGAAGAGTTCATGTTTCATTTTCGAGCTGCCCTAGTAGGTCCTGTGCGTGCCAAGAGTAGTGAGTGTCATTTGCAGTCGAACTTCCTGTATCGGCGGCAGCCGACCGGCGCCGGCGAGCGGTGGGCACCGTTGCACTGCCAGCGTGGAGGTCAAAGTGTCGAGCACGTAGTCGGCGCTACGGGAGCCTGCTCTGCGTGCGGAACTATCGCATTTCCAGCTCGCCGTCCTAGCCTCGGCTTCTCCTCTAGCCTGCGACCGCTCAAGGACGGCGCCATCCCGTCACGACGGCGTGACGGACGGCTAGCGGGGACGCGAGGCAGCACGGAGAAAGCAGATAAATAGTGCGGTAACGTTAGGTTGCACCATACCTCATCTGACACAAGTGGCATGGTGCATGATGAAGGGGCGGTAGACAAGAGGTCCTGCGGAACTTAACGGATGTTCTCTACATCGGAAACTGAAGAAAAATGTTATAATAATATACGAAAATAAGTGTCTCGTTTACATATTATCGAAGTAAATAGACGAGAACAGGGATATATGGCATACAGTAGTAATACGCGCCGACGGAAAGGAAGTTGTCACACCAGGAATACTTTGGCCGAACACTGCCAAACGTACAGGGACTGGACAAAAATATGGGAACATCGTGAGAAACGCACACTTGAACATAAATGGTGATATTACCTAAGCTTGTAGATTGCGCTGGTGTATTTGACCACGGACAGCATCTGTGCAATGTCCTCAACACGCTCCAAGTGTCAGTCGTGGTAAGAAGAGTGTCTTGTGTACTTGTGAGTGCATAATGGCTACGTCTACATCTACATCTACATGGTTACTCTGCAATTCACACTTAAGTGCCTGGCAGAGGGTTCATTGAGCCATTTTTCATACTACTTCTCTACCATTCCACTATCGAATGGCGCGTGGTAAAAAGGAACACCGAAATCTTTCCATTCGACCTCTGATTACTCTTATTTTATTATGATGATCATTTCTCCCTACGTATGTGGGTGTCAACAAAATATTTTCACATTCGGAAGAGAAATTTGGTGAATAAAATTTCGTAAATAGATCTCGCCGCAAAGAAAGCCGCCTTTATTTCAGTGACTGCCACCCCAACTCGCGTATCATATCAGTGACTCTCTCACCCCTACTGCGCGATAACACGAATCGAGCTGCCCTTCTTTGCACTTTTCGATGTCCCCCGTCAATCCTACCCGGTAACGATCCCATACCGCGCAGCAATATTCCAGCATAGGACGGACAAGTAGGCTGTCTCTTTAGTGGGTTTGCGGCATCTTCTAAATGTTCTGCCAACAAAGCGCAGTCTTTGTTTCGCCTTCCCCACAACATTTACTATGTGGTCTTTCCAGTTTAAGTTGCTCGTAATTGAAATTCCTAGGTATTTAGTAGAATTGACAGCCCTTAGATTTGTGTGATTTATCCTATACCCAAAATTTACTGGATTTCTTTAAGTACCAATGTGGATGACCTCGCACTTTTCTTTGCTTAGAGCCTATTGCCACTTTTCGCAACATACAGAAATTCTCTCTACATCATTTTGTGATTGGAATTGATCGTCTGATGATTTTACGAGACGGTAAATTACAGCGTCATCTGCAAACAATGTAAGGGGGCTGCTGAGATTATCACCTAGATCATTTATGCAAATCAGGAACAGCAGAGGGCCTGTGACACTACTTTGCGGAACGCCAGATATCACTTCTGTTCTACTCCATGTTACCGTCTATCATTACGAACTGTCACCTCTCTGAGAGGAAACCACGAATCCAGTCACACAACTGAGACGATACTCCATATGCACACAATTTGATTAATAGTTGCTTGTGAGGAACGGTATCAAAAGTCTTCTGCAAATCTAGGAATATGGAATCGATCTGAGATCCCTTGTCGACAGCACTCATTACTTCATGGGAATAAAGAGCTAGCTGTGTTGCACAAGAACGATATTTTCTGAATCCGTGTTGGTTATGTATCAATAAGTCATTTTCTTCAAGGTGATTCCTAACGTTCGAGTACAGTATATGCTCCAAAATCCTACTGCAATTTGAGGTCAGTGATATGGGTCTGTAATTCAATGGGTTACTCCTATTTTCTTTCTTGAATATTGGTGTGATCTGTGCTACTTTCCAGTCTTTAGGAGCAGGCCTTTCGTCAAGTGATCTAAGCTAAATGAATTCGAACGAGGGCAAATTTTTGGTGTTTGTATGGTGTATGAGTCCGTAACCAAGGCGCCCGAAGTGTTTGGTGTTTCGAGCGGCACTGTGTCGAAGATTTATACTGCATACACGGAAAGCGGGAAAGCGTCATCCGCTAAGTCACAACGTGGATGAAAGTGTGTGTCGATTGACCGTGACAGGCGGTTATTGAATACTATTGTGACGAAAAATAAGAGTTACTGCACAACTGAATGTCGCACTCACGTACCCTGTCAGCACCAAAGAAACACGAAGGGAGCTCCATAAGCAAGGAACTGCAGGGTTAGCCGTAATTCCAAAACCACTCATCAGTAATGCAGGTGCCCGTAACAGGAAAACGTGGCGGCGAAGCCATTACACCGGGACAATGGAGCAATGGAAGAAAGTCATTATTTCCAACTCCTGGCCGAGTTTACGTCCCAAGAGTAAAACGTGGCAGTGATGTGGTGATGATTTGGTAGTCATATTACGGTATTCCATGGGTCTCATGGCTCCTCTGCAAAATCACATTACTGCCAAGGATTGGCTCAAATGGCTCTGAGCACTATGGGACGTAACATCTAAGGTCATCTGTCCTCTAGAACTTAGAACTACTTAAACTTAACTATCCTAAGGACATCACACACATCCATGGCCGAGGCAGGATGCGAACCTGCGACCGTAGCAGTCTCGCGGTTCCGGACTGAAGCGCCTAGAACCGCACGGACTGCCAAGGATTATGTGACCACTTTACTTAATATGATCCATCCTAAGGTGAAATGTTTTTTCTCCAACAGCGATGTTACATTCTAAAACAACAGGGCCCCTCTGCTCACGTAGCTTGCATAGCCCACGACTGGGTTTGTGGGCACGAGGATGAATTGTAGCACATCCCCTGGTCACCATTGTCACCAAATATCAATATTACTGATCCTCTGTGGTCTGCTTTGGAGTGAGGGGTGCGTATCGCTATCCACCTCCAACATCGTAAACTGAACTTGCCACTATTTTGCAAGTAGAGTGGTATAAAATGCCCTGGAAAACAATATAAGCCCCTTCTATTTATCCATTTGGAGACGACTAGAAGCTGTTTAGAATGCTAACGAGTTTCCTACACCGAATTATGAATGGCAGTGTGTTGTATTTTTCATGTTTTAATGTTTTTGTCCAACCCCTGTACTACAGTACTTTCACTCTTATCGGATATATTGATTAAATTTTCATTCGTATATGACCTTATTTTCACTATAGAAAAAAATTATTCCTATAGATTAAGATTGATATGAGTACTTTTGAGGTTGACATCGCAACACAAATAGCCAGAGAACGTACACACACAGCTTATTGCCACATCTCGGACTTTGAGGAAGACCCAGTCATCGCACAAAAAGTTGGTTGTAGCCCAATGACTGCACTACAAGTGTTGTCGAGCTGGACAGGACAGCAGTGTGGCAAGAAGAGACGGACTACACCACGAGAAAATCGTAACATTATTTGACTGATTCTGACGAATATACGGATGACAACAGCTAAGAACCACGCAGATTATCATCACGAAGCGTCGGAAACGAATTACTGAATTACTGAAACTTAGGGTGAGATCTCGTGTTGCCACGCGTCATTTACCGCTGACAACGTATGACAAACAACAGACACTTTCATGGTATAAATTCAGTGTCAACGGCGACACTGAGTGGCATTCAGCGATAAGTGTCGCTCCTATCTGTGACCGACAGATAGACGTCAAACTGTCCGTAGACGACCTGGTGAAAGTCTCAGGAAACAATCATTTTCGAGACACACACCTCTCTAGTTCCTGGATTCATGGCGTGGGAATTACTGGATACTGGCCGCTTCTCCATGGCTTCATATGCAGTCGACACATATATTGCCGACACCTACTTCCCCCCTCCCCCCTCTGTGTCCACGTCTTCCTTTGTCTCTAACCTCATCTTCCTACCTCTCCTCCTTCCCACTCTCTCTGCCTGTTGATCTTTTCTCCACCTCACTTTGTCTATTTTCTCCATCCATTGTCTCTGACTGTATCTTCCTCCCCCCTCCCTCTGACCATCTTCCTGCCCTTCTCTCTTTCCATCCCTGAACCCCCTCTTCCTTATCCACCTGCTCACTAACCCTCTACCCTACCTCATGCATCTCCTCCTCCTACCCTCTCTCTGTTCATCTCCTCTTCTCCCTCGCTCTGTCCATCCTCTCCTCTATCCATCTCAACCTGTCCCTAGTCATGCTCAATGGCTCATGCAGTGCCTACAGTGAAGTTCAATAAAGCAGGCCAGTACTATTCCCACAACACTGCTGTCAAGCAGAGAAGGTTACAGATCAGGTGTTTGAAATTTTTTTTTCCCTGGTGTAAACGCCACCATGCTAATCAGGTAATAAAGCAGACTGATATTATAGTCTGATTTAAACTAGTGGTCACTTGACAGACAGTGAACTGCACAGCTCCCATCACCAATGCATAAATGGGAGCCTGGCATCGTCAGCATCCACTGCATTGCGATTTCCCCTGTGCTGCGCTGCCCTGCCTAAAGCATTGTACCAGCCTGTACTCAGTGAGCTGTTGTTGTGAGACATATGGGTGACTGTCAGCTTTACATGCCTTACAATGTGTGATGAACGTAGTCGAAAGAGGGGCAAACCAAGGCTGCACACTCGTAGAGACTTTCAAAAAGTTTAGAAATGGCATGATTATATTCAGTCAGTTGCGTGAATTCATATATTTTCAAAAGAAAGAGAGGGATGCAGGAGCGCCTCTAGTTCCATTGTATAAAGCGACGGAGCCAAATGTAGCTACTCTACAAATCAGCATACAATCAGTCGTAAGAATCTACAAGGAGAAATTAGAGAAAGAAGAATAAGGCGAGTCATCCAAATTGGAGACACGTGGGAAGAAGAGGCGCCTCAAAAGGAAGGTCACACAGCTCGACTTTTTTCAGGAAGATGCGATTGGTCGTCAGCTTTATGCATATTATTCAAGGAAGAAGTATCAGACACTGAAAAAACTGCATGCTAGCCTTGTAACAGTTACCCTGATTCAGGGTGAATCGTCCTTGTTACAAACCGTGAAAAAGTTAGGATTCTTCTATAATTCTATTTCTGTCCGCAAGTCATTTATGGGTGTGAAATGGTTTGAAGACACTGTGCTTCGAAACTTAACGAAAAACTTTATAATTGTCATGGATAACGCCCCGTGTCATTCGGTTGCAGTGGGAGGATGAAGAAAGGAAATGAAAGGGAAGGATCTAATGAACTAGGTGGCGCTAGGTGGCAGAGGTACACCGAGACAGTCCGCGCATTTGCGATAAACACTGCGTTCCGGCGGCGTATTGGTTAACGCAACTGCCTCATACACAGAAGGTCCCGTGTTCGATTCCCAGTTGGGTACCCATTTTTCACTCGTAGCTGCTGATTCCGTACGAAGTGCCGATGTAGCTGATATCATTAGTTCCATCCCTTTTCCTTCCTTTCTCCCCCCTCCCCCTGCCATCAATTTACATAATATGTAACACAGCTGTATATGTCGTGTGGTGTCCAGAAGAACAGATACTACGCATTAATATAACCCTATAGATGATATGCAGAGACTGTTTGTACAGGGGTGTACGCATGACCATGGGGATCACACTTTATACTTCTGTTGATGACGGACATTAGTTAGAACAGAATAAAAGTTTAAGTATTTAATGCCCGTAGTGTCTTGACAATCTCCAAAGATTAGATAAATATCGGATTGTTACTTCATGGCGTAAACTTTCCATTTTCGTTAGAGTATAACATTACATAACGTCACATTTCATGATTTTGGTCATCATGTTCCATCACTACTTCCTCGGAAGCGGCGTACAAACTCTTACAATGTCTTCGCGTCGTTATACATTCTTATTCCTGCGCTTTCTTTGATCTTTAGACTGCTGGTTCCACTTCTGCTTTACAATTTCTTTCATTTAACTTGCAGGAAGGAAGAAAAGAAGAAAGTATTTAATGTCTGATCATTAGAGACAGAACACCAGATGGATGGTAAAGCGTGATGGAAAGAATTGTTCCCAGCACTGACAAAAGAACTGCCACCGTGGTTGCCTGTTAGTCTGAAGTGATTAAGGGGAATCACAGGGAACCTGTGGGGGCGACACGTAGGAAGTTTTAACCACACTCTTCCTGAACGAGTGTGCGGTGCCTTGACCAGTGCCTCGCCTCGTTTCTTATGTATTTTTCCTTGGGCGTTTCCTTTCCCTTCTCTTTGTAAAACAGTTTTCTCCGTAATGATGTCCTACATTCTCATTAAACCACCGTTGTACTCTGAATAATTCTGTCCCTAAACTGGTGACTAATGCACACGGTACACAGTAGCTTAAACGACTGCATTCGCTATAGACTAACAGGAAAGTGTAATGTATAGAAGAAATGGGTCAGCTGAGAAATAACGATGTAGTGGTGTGATAAACTTCGTATTTCTGCCTCAAATCCTTATAGTTTGTAGCCTCAAACACATTTACTTAATATACACTACTGGCTATTAAAATTACTACAACACGAAGATGACGTACTACAGACGCGAAATTTAACCGACAGGAAGAAGATACTGTGATATGCAAATGATTAGCTTTTCAGAGCATTCACACAAGGCTGGCGCCGGTGGCGACACCTTGTAACGCCGGAAATGCATATCCCCATATTTCCATCTATTGTACTATTATTTTTTCCCCTTGCTTTGTTACCTCAAGATATGACATTTCTGTCTCTTTGTATATTGCAATTGTTTTACTATTTGTATATTTATGCATTTATGTCGATGTATAATTGGTTTGTTTCGTAAATATTATTTGTATTTTTACGCTGGGTCTTGCCTAGGGAAAACTGCTATCGAACGATTACATCGATAGGTCGTGTGAAGAACGAAAGTGTTTAGGATCTTTGGTAGTGTTAACTCTGCCGCGTGGAGCGCGGGCTGAGCAGAAGGAGTGTGGCGGGAGTAGCGAGTGGAGCAGGTGTGTTGTGTGACGCTCCCGCGAGTTGCCGCGCTTTCGGGGTTTGGCAGCATGTAATTGCGCTCGACTTGCGATGATAGTTTCTGACATGGTGTCGCGGACGGGAACCATTAACTAGCGCACATCAAGAGCCCGTTTCGTCTGGTGACCGTGTCGAGAAGAAGGCGCGCCAACATCCAGCTTCTGCAACAGCGACGGCCGACAATGAGTGACTGTCGCCACCTCCTCGACCGACGGCTTCAAACCTTCAATCAACCGACAAGGAAGACTGGACGCACGTAAAGTTTTAGAACTGTATGGCAGACCTCAGCTTTTCAAACTGTTCCATTTTCGTCACTATAATTACAGCAACTTAGCATGAACGTTTGTTGCTCATTGACCCAATTGCATTACCAAGCAGAGTCCCTTCCTTTTCCGAATGAACCCGAGTGTCGTTGAAATTCAAACGCCAGACAGTAATATAGCTAACTCGTTTTCACTGCTTTAATTTCAAAATTCGGTTAAAGTATTTATAGCTGGCTACACTATTTAGATTACACAAGCACAAATTAAGAGTGCGAGTTTTGTTACCATATTTTAGCTTACCTGTGACTGCAGCTCAGCTTGGTACGTACTAAATTTTACTATTGTTAATTGTTTGGAATCATTTAATTCAAGTTCAAAGTTAAATCTCTTATTTCTAAATTGCGTAGATTCAAGTAGTTTTTGAAATGATTGTTGAGGTAGTCCAAGACTAACCGTATTTTACTGAATTTCGATGTGCTTCAGAAAGCAAGCTCACTATTAACTTCAGTCACTAAATTAACTTTCGATTTTCCGGTTTTATTAATTCTTTTGCTAAATTAAGTCAGGGTGTAGCGAAATTTATTACTTCTGACAAACTTTCAGTTTTCACACTACACGTGTCAACCTTCAGTTGCCACGCTTCTAGTGCTAATTATATGTGTAATAACCTTTCTTTTTCAGTTACTATAGTAATTGTCCTTAGGACTGGCGACCGTGATTTCCCCCAAATCTCAAATACCTAATTACCGCTAGTTAATTGTTAACGTAACGGCTGCACATTTACTTTCTTTATTAACTTTACCCCTTTTCAAAATTAATTTCCACCAGTTTCATTAGCACATTTCCTTTCATTTAGATGTAACCCTTTCCTCCCTCTTTACCGACAGGTTAACTTCGGTGACGATTGCTTTTCCAAAACTCCCATTAGGTACACGCGGTTTCATTTTTCACTGTCATTAAGGTCGGTAAGTGAGGGGGAGGTTATACGTGGCGACTGTGACAGGACAATCTTCGGATTTGAGGTTGTTCTGGACACGAATTTTGCATTGTGCAAATCTCGTAACAAAGTACTGGTTACGTACAGGCCGTTACGTCAGCGAGAATAAGTAGTGGGAGTAATCCTAATTATATTTGAGATTTGTCATTTATATTGAAAATTATTAAAATGAGTGAAGGCAACAATTACCAAAATTTGGTAGACTTGGATACGGAACAATCGGTCGAACAGTGGGAAACGCGCACGGCGGTTCCCATTGTTCAGGGGCAGGCGGCTAACATGAAAGACGCGACCGCCGAAACGCATCAAAGAGCAGAAATGGAATTCCAAACTTTAGAAAATGTTTCGGAATCGGAAGCGAAAATCAAATCTGTACCCCTTGATGATGAATACGGGGGAAAATATATAGAGGAACCAGCTACGGAAGTAAAACCGGTAGTCTCCGGGAATTTAACTGATTTATTGAATGTTTTGATTAATGAAATCAAGAGTCAATCGGCAGAAATTATAGCTCTGTCTGCCAAGCAAGAAGCTCAGTCTGCCAAGCAAGAAGCTCAGTCTGAAAAAATTGAACGAAAGCTAGACAATCAGAACAAAGCTATTAACGTTGTTAACAACAATGTTGGAGTTGTTAACACAAAAGTTGATAAAATCAAAGAAGATATTGTTGTAATTAATACCGAAATCGGTAATCTTAAACAGGAAATGATAGGCGTTCAGGCGGAAATTGCGAGCATAAATACTCGTTTTGATTCCGAAATTAGCAGAATCGAGAAAAGTGTAGGAGAAGCAGTTGCTCCGATCATCGAGAATAAGGTGACGGAACAAATTCAATTAGTGAAAAAAGAGGATCAACAGAAGGTGGAAACTTTGAAGGCTTTAGTGTCCGAAGTAGACACTAAAGTGAGGGAGCAGGCTAATACCTGCGAAGAGAAAAAGAGGGAAGTGGAAACGCTTGCGACAACCACTTGCCAAGTAATTACGAGAGTGTCGGAATTAGAAAAGAAACTTGACGAAAAACAGAGCTATGTGCCAATCTGTGCACATAGTTCGGAATTGTTGACGAAAGAGGAGCGGTTCGACCCCTTGAAAAAAGGCGGTATACACGCGACGGATTTCATTAAAAATTGTGAAAGAGTTTTACCCAGATCATGGACTAATGAGAGAAAAATTAATGCGGTTATTGATGTGCTGGCAGGTGATGCCAAGCGTTGGGGCTTAAACCTCAACATTACGAACCTGACTTTTGACGAGTTTAAAAATTTGTTTCTGGCTGAATACTGGTCAGAGCAAAAACAGCAAAGTGTCTGGCGCGAATTTGTCGTATCGAGGCCTTTCGATGCGAATTCGCGCGGTTCGATGAGGGAGTTTTGTGAGGGCTGGATCCGCAAGTTGGAATATTTGCGTGATCGCCGCACGGAATCCGAAATAGTCTGGGAACTCTACAAGAAGCTTCCAGATGATACAAAACGCTACGTAGGAAGCAATTACAGGACAATCAATGATTTCCTGGAAAGAGTTGAGGACGAGGACAATTGGCGCAGTAATCGCGACAGTGGTAGAGGCCGTGGTAACAACAACGGGTACCACCCCAACCATAACAACGATAACCATGGGAATAATGCATACCGCAGCAATAACAATAATGGTTCGGACCGTAATAACAATCGGTACAATGCAAATAATAACAGGAATGACAGAAACCAGTATCATACTAACGTGATACGGGCTTCACAGAATAGTAATAACGCCAGAGGGTGTGATCAGCCGCCTCAGCAGCATCCGAGGAGCGTATCTGCTGGGACGAGACAGGGAAACCATTAGCCGCGCCGGTGAGGGGCCGAGCGGGCGTGGAGAAATTTTGGCGGCCCAATAACAGGAGAAAACCCAGGTATCGTCATTATGAAAATTCCGTGTGGAATAATCAACGGCGGGAGTGTGTGCCAGTGTTAGGAGAAAGGAGTGCGCCCACAAGTAGTAGATCAGCTGTATACACGGCAGTAGGTAGTACATTCACTGTCAGTGAGAACAATTTAAGTAGTGTTCCGGAAATCGATTATAAAGTGGCAGCTGTAATACCCACAGCGGAACTGGAGATTGAGTATAAGAATGATTCGCAATTGTTGAGAGAAGATCAGATGTCGGATAACACGTCCGCCATCGAGCGAGGGGATGCAGAGAGGGATGAGGTCTGGTTAAGGCAGTTCGGTCGCTTATACGACGAACTAAGAGATTATAGGGGTCTGTATGGGAGAAGTGTTTATGGGGAGCGCGTGCAGGATTTGCCGCGTCTCGTCCCGCAGGAAGATAGTGTTTGTGAAGTGATATAAAGTTCTGGCCCTACCGGCAGACTTTACTAAAAATAGTTGATGTTAATGGGGAGCACGAGCAAGATTCGTCGTGTTTCGTCCCGCAGGAGTTGGATGTTGAAGTAGTAACGGAAAGTTCTGGCCATAACCGGCAGACTTTACCGAAAGTTATAGTGGTAGAAGTAGCCGACCCATCCGACGCAAACCTCCAGTTTAAACATTGCGAAAGTATTAAGGAGAAAGATTACGAAAATTTCAGTGATAGCCGGACACGATTGGTAGAAAAGCACGTAGATTACAGCGTGTATGAGGTTAGAGCTGACGTTATACGGTCAGACGGTAGCAGTGTGGGTTGCGCAGATCTAGAGGAAGTAATTGCAGATACTACTGGGCACATTTCTCCAGGTAGATTGGCAGATGACATCAATCCGACCAAAGAGGAATCAACGAAGGTGACAATTAATGAATTGATAGCAAAGCAACACTCACTAGTTGACGAGTTACAGGAAAAGGTTTCGGTATTGGAGGCGAAGCTACAGACTAAGCCTCAGGACAAACGTGTTGAAATTAAAACTGTATTTGAACGGAGGCTGAAAAAGCCGCCAGATAAGCCGGATTTAGGATCAAAGCCGGATGGTTTTTTCTAGAATGACCTGGATATAGACGAGGATTTACTGTGGGAAAATAAAGAAACAATCGAGGACAAGTGTAGACAGATAGTAGTGTCTGTTAATATGCACGACCTCCAACTAAACGTGTTGATTGACACCGGTGCAGAATTGAGTGCTGTATCTGGGAAAATATTTGAGTTACTGAAAGACAGACCTGGCATCGTAGTTATGCCAGTAACAGGAGTGAAAATTATCGGTGCTACTGGGAAGGCCAGTAAACCGGTCACAAAACAGATTTTTGTCACCTTCGAGATATGTGGGGCACGATTTCAACAAGAGTTTGTCGTCGTGCCAGACTTGACTACGGAAGTAATTATCGGGTTAGATTGGCTATTAAAGTACCGTGCAGTGATTAATTGCGAAAGCAAAACTTTGACATGTACGTCACAAGATAAAACAATAGTAGTTAGTTTTGACGAGGCAGGAGACGGTGTGCATAGGCAATACCAGCCTATACACATTGTTAACTGGCCGGATGCTATTGACGTAGGTATGATTTGAACTACTGTAATGTGAGGAATCTCGGCATTGACAATAGTGTAGAAAGTGAATTGGAAAGTATTGTAGACGGTGTGTCAAACGTAACACACGAACAAAGACGAGGCCTGTATGAAGTGATAATGAGGAATAAGAGTGTGTTTTCAGACAAACCGGGACTTGTGGAAGGATATAAATGCAAGTTGCATGTAATTCCGCACGAACCATTCTTCGTGAGACCGTATGCTATACCGCTGTCCAAAAAGGAAGCAGTGCAACGGGAGATAGATAAGATGATCGAATGGGGAGTGATTGAAAGAAGTACGAGTCCATACAATAACGGTTTGGTCATTGTAGCAAAACGGGATGGTAATGTGCGTATTGTGATTGACGCACGCACGTTGAATAGGGTCGTTCAACGCGAAACAGACAGACCAGAGAGTATGGAGGAGATTTTGCAACGTTTTCATGACGTTAAGTTCATGACTAGCCTCGATCTGACGGCTAGTTACTGGCAAATAGAACTCGAAGAAGAATCTAGGCCATACACCGCCTTCTTGTTTGCGGGCAGGTGTTATCAGTATAGAGTACTGCCGTTTGGACTTAATATATCTGTGTCCGTATTCATCAGGGCCCTAGATAAAGTGCTAGGACCGGCTTTGAGTTCAAGATTAACTGTATATGTTGACGACCTATTGTTGGCCAATGCCACTTGGCATGACCATTGTGACCTGTTAGATGAAGTTCTTAGAGCATTGCGCCGTGGCGGAATGACTCTAAAGTTAAAGAAATGCGAATTTGTGAAGCAGGAACTGAAATTTTTAGGGCATGTAATTACCACTGCTGGTATTACGAAGGACCCAGAGAAACTAGAGGCAATAAGGAATTGTCCTCCACCCAAGTCTAGGAAACAGTTAAAAAGTTTTCTAGGGTTAACAGGATTTTATCGTAAATTTGTAAAAGGACAAGTGTTTAATGATGAAAATTTGAATAACCTCTTACGCAAAAACGTTCCGTTTGTGTGGACTGACGGGTGTCAGGCCGCTTTCGAGAGATTAAAAGACGAGTTGGTAAGATCTAACATACTATTTCATCCTGATTTATCGCTACCCTTCCATCTGGGAACGGATTCGTCGAATTACGGGGTGGGGGTAGAACTGTTCCAAGAAGTTGGTGAAGGAGAGGATAAGGAACACCGGACGATAGCGTTCGCGAGTCGAACTTTATCAAAAAGTGAGCGAAACTACATGATTTCTGAGAAAGAGTGTCTCGCTATCGTGTGGGGATTCAAGAAGTTCAAGGGTTACCTATGGGACCGTAAGGTGATTATTCATACGGACCATAAGGCGCTCACTTATCTGAAGGATTGTAAACTACTTCACGAAAGACTGACTAGGTGGTCGCTGTATTTACAGCAATTTAACTATGACATTTGTTACGTAAAAGGGACCGACAATTGCGTAGCGGATGCGCTGTCGCGGTTGCCCGAGTCTAATCAAGATGTATTGAAAGATGAGTCAGATGGAGTGGTCAAATTATACTATTTTAAAGAAGTTGAGGGACGTAAATTAGTAGTTTTTGTTTGGTTTGTGGGGCGCTCAACTGCGTGGTTATCGTAAATTAGTAGTGAACATCAGTAAGAATCTACGTCGTCATCCGAACGAGGACGGTTGTTTAAATATGGTGAAAACCCGTATGACGAAAGGAGTTCAGAAGGAGAGAAATTAAGAAAGTATTACAAGATATACGATCATATCTTGTACATACGTAAGGGTGAAGATAGTAATATTTGGCGGGTATGCTGGCCCACCAAATACGTCACGGAAATAATAGACTACTACCATTTGGCGTATGGTCACTGTGGACCTAAGAAATGTACGGAAAAGCTGAGTGAAGTAGTGCATTTTAACAACATGTTAAAACGCGTTACTGACAGAGTGAAAACTTGCGATTTATGTCAGAAGGTGAAGGTTACCAACTGTACGAGTCGTGGTCCTATGCAAAGTATAAGGCCTAACGACACCTTTGAATTACTGTGCGTGGACTTGTACGGACCTTTGCCCAAGTCATCAGGAAACTTTGCCTACATTTTAGTAGTGCTAGAAGCTTTTTCCAAGTTCATCAAACTATACCCGATTAGGAAAGCTACGGCCAAAGCGGTCTATAGCAAGCTTGTGAACGATTATTTTGTTCATATTGGTAAGCCGAAGGCGATTCTATCAGACAATGGGGCACAATTTACTTCTAAGTTGTGGAATGAAGGTATGGAAAGTAATGGGGTCAAAGTGATCCATATTTCAGCTTACTGTCCGGCTGGAAATCCCGCTGAGAGGTATATGCGCGAGCTAGGCCGACTTTGCCGTACCTATTGTCATCACAACATAGGGCATGGGGCAAATACGTAGCAGTATTTGAGAGAATTATGAACACCTTGAGACATGAATCGACGGGATTTTCTCCAGAGGAAATCCTGTTGGATGACAGAAGTAAAAGTTTAGTGGAAGAGATAATCAAATTCCCTCCACGGATTGACATTAGTATAGGTGTGAAAAAAGATCGTTTGCGAGAAGTAATGAAGCTAAAAGCCGATGCTCGCATACGTCGTCATGACGCTAAAGCGCGTTTTGCTAAGTTTGCAATCGGAGACTTAGTACTTGTAAAAGCTCATGAGAAATCGAGCGAGATAGACAATGAAATCTCTAAATTTAAGTTTGTTTATAATGGACCATATAAAGTCATTGGTATACCTCACACAAATGCTTATTGCTTAGAGTATCCAAGCTCTGGAAAACGATTAGGTATACGGAATATTGTAGACTTGAAATTGTACCAACCTAGGATCGATTAATACCACACAATGGGTAATTTGTACAGTATGTAAATATAGAGTGTAAGATTTAAGGATGTGCCATGTTATGATGCTTTTGCCTGACCTAGAGGTCATTAAAGAAGTTGTAATTAATAAGTAATTAATTTTGACTAAATGATTTAAGAGTAACTGATTAGTAATCATCTGAAAAATCCAAGCTGCTAGTTTAAGTTTTCAGCTGAGTCACAGTAGATTAAGCAATGTAAATATGATTTTGTAACTTTCTGTAATATTTCATGAATGTGTGTTTTTATTAGTCATTGCCGATGTACTTAGACGCTGTTTTAAGTTTCAGGCTAGTACATGCGTGCGATGATGGACAGTGTTGAGTTATCCACTGTGATAGTGTTTATGGACTCCTTGAGATTACTCGGGAGTGAGTTTTTCCGAAAGAATTCAGTGAAACGGACGTTCTGCAAATGCCGTTACACAGGCGAGTGAGATCAAGCGTGCCGCACAGGCGGGCGCAACAATATTGGCGAGGCGGAGCTCTTGTGTCGCTGTCGGCTTTTGTGCCGCTGTCGGCATTCTTTGTACTCGCGAGTACGGAATGTGGAGTTGCTTTTCTTCCCGGACAAATGATGTGAAAGAATTCTGCTGTCAATATTTATGTTTTTTTCGATCTGCTGTATATTATTTTCTTGTTTAGCGTTAATTGGACATGACGAGAAAATTAATTATGAAAAGGTTACATAAAAATGTGTATTCTATGTAATTAATCATTAGTTTGCGTATTTTGATATACCTGTTTTTTATGACCATGTACTCTGATTAATTTTGCAAATAGTATTCCATTTCTTATAGCGTTACGAATTTTAATGATTTTGGAATAGCTAAACCATTTTCTATGTTTTTTATGAATTTTGATATGTTGTCAACCTGTTTTACTTTGTGCAAGATGACAGAGTGGAATAAGATTAGGAGTACCTCCACTCAATTATTATTGTATAAAAATTGGTTTATGATTAATTAGACGAATGCTAAATTTTTTTGATGTTTTGAGCGTATGCATTTCCGCTGTTTCTTTTTTGGGACATTTTCTGAGTCTGTTTACGTTACACGAACATATTCAGACAATGTGGGGCACGTGTAACGCCGGAAATGCATAGCCTCCTATTTCCATCTATTGTACTAATTTTTTTTCTCCTTGCTTTGTTACCTCAAGATATGACATTTCTGTCTCTTTGTATATTGTAATTGTTTTACTATTTGTATATTTATGCATTTATGTCGATGTATAATTGGTTTGTTTCGTAAATATTATTTGTATTTTTACGCTGGGTCTTGCCTAGGGAAAACTGCTATCGAACGATTACATCGATAGGTCGTGTGAAGAACGAAAGTGTTTAGGATCTTTGGTAGTGTTAACTCTGCCGCGTGGAGCGCGGGCTGAGCAGAAGGAGTGTGGCGGGAGTAGCGAGTGGAGCAGGTGTGTTGTGTGATGCTCCCGCGAGTTGCCGCGCTTTCGGGGTTTGGCAGCATGTAATTGCGCTCGACTTGCGATGATAGTTTCTGACATGGTGTCGCGGACGGGAACCATTAACTAGCGCAAATCAAGAGCCCGTTTCGTCTGGTGACCGTGTCGAGAAGAAGGCGCGCCAACATCCAGCTTCTGCAACAGCGACGGCCGACAATGAGTGACTGTCGCCACCTCCTCGACCGACGGCTTCAAACCTTCAATCAACCGACAAGGAAGACTGGACGCACGTAAAGTTTTAGAACTGTATGGCAGACCTCAGCTTTTCAAACTGTTCCATTTTCGTCACTATAATTACAGCAACTTAGCATGAACGTTTGTTGCTCATTGTCCCAATTGCATTACCAAGCAGAGTCCCTTCCTTTTCCGAATGAACCCGAGTGTCGTTGAAATTCAAACGCCAGACAGTAATATAGCTAACTCGTTTTCACTGCTTTAATTTCAAAATTCGGTTAAAGTATTTATAGCTGGCTACACTATTTAGATTACACAAGCACAAATTAAGAGTGCGAGTTTTGTTACCATATTTTAGCTTACCTGTGACTGCAGCTCAGCTTGGTACGTACTAAATTTTACTATTGTTAATTGTTTGGAATCATTTAATTCAAGTTCAAAGTTAAATCTCTTATTTCTAAATTGCGTAGATTCAAGTAGTTTTTGAAATGATTGTTGAGGTAGTCCAAGACTAACCGTATTTTACTGAATTTCGATGTGCTTCAGAAAGCAAGCTCACTATTAACTTCAGTCACTAAATTAACTTTCGATTTTCCGGTTTTATTAATTCTTTTGCTAAATTAAGTCAGGGTGTAGCGAAATTTATTACTTCTGACAAACTTTCAGTTTTCACACTACACGTGTCAACCTTCAGTTGCCACGCTTCTAGTGCTAATTATATGTGTAATAACCTTTCTTTTTCAGTTACTATAGTAATTGTCCTTAGGACTGGCGACCGTGATTTCCCCCAAATCTCAAATACCTAATTACCGCTAGTTAATTGTTAACGTAACGGCTGCACATTTACTTTCTTTATTAACTTTACCCCTTTTCAAAATTAATTTCCACCAGTTTCATTAGCACATTTCCTTTCATTTAGATGTAACCCTTTCCTCCCTCTTTACCGACAGGTTAACTTCGGTGACGATTGCTTTTCCAAAACTCCCATTAGGTACACGCGGTTTCATTTTTCACTGTCATTAAGGTCGGTAAGTGAGGGGGAGGTTACAACCTACAACATGCTAACATGAGGAAAGTTTCCAACTAATTTCTCGTACACAAACAGCAGTTGACCGGCGTTGCCTGGTGAAACGTTGTTGTGATGCCTCGAGTAAGGAGGAGAAATGCGTACCATCACGTTTCCGACTTTGATAAAAGTCAGATTCTAGACTACCGCGATTGCGGTTTATCGTATCGCGACAATGCTGCTCGCGTTAGTCGAGATCCGATGACTGTTTGCAGAATATGGAATCCGTGGGTTCAGGAGGGTAATACGGAACGCCATGCTGGATCCCAACGGCCTCGTATCACTAGCAATCGAGATGACAGGTATCTTATCCGCATGGATGTAAGGGATCGTGCAGCCACGTTTCGATCCCTGAGTCAACAGATAGGGACGTTTGCAAGACAACAACCATCTGCACAAACAGTTCGACGACGTTTGCAGCAGCATAGCGGCATGGACTATCAGCACGGAGACCATAGCTGCGGTTACCCTTGACGCTGCATCACAGGCAAGAGGGCCTGCGATGGTGTACTCAACGACGAACCTGGGTGCTCGAATGACAAAACGTCATTTTTTGGATGAATCCAGGTTCTGTTTACAGCATCATGATGGTCGCATCCGTGTTTGGCGACATCGCATTGAACACACATTTGAAGCGTGTATTCGTCATCGCCACACTGGCGTATCACCCGGCGTGTTGGTATGGGGTGCCATTGGTTACACGTCTCGGTCACCTCTTGTTCGCACTGACGGCACTTTGAACAGTGGACGTTTCATTTCAGATGTGCTACGACCCGTGGCTCTACCTTGTTTCCATCCCTGCGAAACCCTACATTTCAGCAGGATAATGCACGACCGCATGTTGTAGGTTCTGTACGGACCTTTCTGGATAAAGAAAATGTTTGTCTGCTGCCCTGGCCAGCACATTCTCCCGATATCTCACCAACTGAAAACGTCTGGTCAATGGTGGCCGAGCAACTGGCTCGTCACAATACCCCAGACACTACTCTTGATGAACTGTGGTATCGTGTTAAAGCTGCATGGGCAGCTGTACATGTACACGCCATCCAAGCTCTGTTTGACTCAATGCCCAGGCGTATTTCAGCCAGAGGTGGTTGTTCTGGGTATTGATTTCTCAGGATCTATGCACCCAAATTGCGTGAAAATGTAATCAGTTCTAGTATAATATAATTTGTCCAATGAATACCCGTTTATCATCTGCTATTCTCCTTGGTGTAGCAATTTTAATGGCCAGAAGTGTAAATGCCATGATGAGCTAATATGAAAAAAAAAAGACACACACACACACACACACACACACACACACACACACACACACACACACACGCACACACAGAATCAAACACGATTTCAATAAGTAAGCCGTTGAGCACTATTACTTTCAAATGTTCAAATGTGTGTGAATTCCTAAGTGACCAAACTGCTGACGTCATCGGTCCCTAGACTTACACACTACTGAAATTAACTTATGCTAAGTACAACACACACACACACACACACATACACACACATACCCGAGGGAGGACTCGAACCTCCGGCGGGAGGACTATTACTTTGAATTCCCAGAAAATTCTGTATTATTTCATTGCTTTCCTCATAACTTTCACACACTGTGTGAAGTGGCACGATATCACAGACACCCTGTAAATATAGGAGAAGTGGCAAAAACATGCACTGTCCAAAAGTCAGCATGTGCTCTAAAGTTTTGGTTTGTACGCGGGCCAGCCGTTGTGGCCGAGCGGTTCTAGGCGCTTCAGTCTGGAACCGCTCGACGGCTAAGGTTGTAGGTCCGAATTCTGCCTCGGGCACGAGTGTGTGTGATGTCCTTAGGTTGGTGAGGTTTAGGTAGTTCTAAGTTCTAGGGGACCGATTACCTCAAATGTTAAGTTCCATAGTGCTCAGAGCCATTTGAACCATTTGTTTATACACGGTGTTTGAAAGTCTTTATATCAAAACTCTACGGGTGACAGATCACGTTATGGGGAACAACATTTGTGAGAGACATAATGTTCGCTGACGCTTCCCTACGACGCTAGGCATCCTCTAGTAATGGCCGGCCCTGGGACGGCGAGTTTTCACCGAATTAGCAGGCTCTGCTAACCAGTTGTGCAGCATATTAACTCCTCCCAGAAAACTGACATAGTGAATTTCATCAAGAAAACTTTAAGAATGACTGTCTTTAAGCCTAGAGGAATATTCTGGAAGCGAATCAGGAACTTTTAGTTTTTCTGGGCTGTTCCCTTTCATACGGAACAAATGACTGGATTATAGGCAACACACAAGGCACATGCACGGCACAGAGTTCCTACACTCAGCCAACTCTCTGGGCATAGCCGATACAAAAAGACGTCTGCCGACGCCAGAAAACTGAACGCTTTGTCTCTAACCAATGTTGTTAGTTAGTTAGTTAGTTACTAGGTTGCGTTTTCCATTGATCAATCGCACGGTACGGTAGCCGTTATATATATATATATATATATATATATATATATATATATATATATATATATAAATTGGTCCATGTTGTCGAGAACACATTTAATTAGTAAGTAAATGTACTGTGAGGCTGTTGTAAGAATTCCCAATCCTTTAAAAAGATGCCTACAAGATGTGAGACTATGAACCCCACACATTATTCTAACCACTTTCTTTTGAGTAGTGAATACGTTTTGCCTAAATGTTGAGTTACCCCAAAATATTTTTCCGTATGACATCAGAGAGTGAAAGTATGCAAAGTATGTTCGCTTACTAATTTCTATATCCTCAAAATTGGAAATTATTCTGATTGCAAAAGTTGCTGAACCTAGTCGCTTTAGAAGATCCAAAATATGAATTTTCCAATTAAGATTCTCATGTATATGTACACCCAAAAACTTAGTATGCTCTCCCCTGTCTACTGACTTCTGTTGATGTGTTACATTTATTGAAGGAACTGTACTTTTTGCAGCAAAAGCCGGCCAAAGTGGCCGCGCGGTTCTGGCGCTGCAGTCTGGAACCGCGAGACCGCTACGGTCGCAGGTTCGAATCCTGCCTCGGGCATGGATGTGTGTGGTGTCCTTAGGTTAGTTAGGTTTAACTAGTTCTAAGTTCTAGGGGACTAATGACTTCAGCAGTTGAGTCCCATAGTGCTCAGAGCCATTTGAACCATTTTTTTTTTTTTGCAGCAAAATATTGATTGTACTGTGTTTAGAGTAAGCCCATTTGCAGAAAACCAATTAATGACTTTTCCAAAGACCTTATTTGTATCATTTTCAATTGGAGTTTCTTTTACTGGATTAATAATGATGCCTGTATCATCAGCAAACTGTGTCAGTTCTGTTTCCTGTTTCAGATAGGAAGGTAGGGCGTTCACATATATCAAGAAAGAAGGGGACCCATGACGAGATATGTCACTCCTAGAAGTTTGAAGCGAAGACTTTTAAACATCCTGTATGTCCAGCTTTCATGGTGGTATCTGTGGTGCGAAAGTACAGTCTAATGTTGGCGGTGAACTGTATTTATCAGCTTTACTTGGGATAGTCCGCTATGAATATGTTTCAGGAATAAAATACTTTTCCGCGGAAGACTGAATGGGTCCGAAAACATCGATCATGCGAAAGTTACCTCGCGTTCTTCACATATAATATCCTCAGAAACACGTGTAGTGAAAACCAGACTGATTCGGCGTTTCTAGACTACCGGATGACTTTTAATTGCTTATCACAACGAATCGTACTTAAAAAAGAAAAAGAAACGTACCTAAAGGATATCTAACCAGGTTTGCGACTGGATTGAAAATTTCCAGACCAGTGGGATCCAGCTAGTAACCCCGGATGGAGTGAAATCTAATGACACTTGCGTAATATCTGGCGTGCCCAAATGTGTGTAAGCGGCCCGTTGTTGTTCGTGCAATGCACACAGGAAGAAAGACACCTCACATCCTGCGTTAACATGTTAGAAAACTTCAGGAACTGCCTTTCAAGGCAGAAATTGCGAATATACTTCAGGTGTCTATGTGTCCGTCCCGTGAGATTGCACAGACAAAATTAGATGAATCACGGCTCGCACAAAAGCATAGACCCAGTAATTACCCTACAGGCCATCCGTGAATGGAATGGGAAGGACCATTAACATATCTAAAGTAAAAAAAAAAAAATACCCTCTCCCACTTTCTTTACAGGGATTCGCAGTATATAGATATAGACCTTCTGCTCTGATCTTGTTTGGTCCCTCATCCACTACTTCACAACGTCACTGGTGCGCATAGTGGAAAGCCTATCAAAACCATACTGTTGTACTCAAGGCCTTGATGGTGAAGTACCTCCAGCCGCGCAACTAAGTTTCAAATGTTTCGGTTCCGTATGGAACCTTTCTCCTCTCGAATAACATTGGACAGTCCTCTGAGAAAGACGTGCTCATTCACTGGACCATTATCAACAGTGTCACATGGTCTGCCTCCACGACACTGTGAAGCTTACAACGGGACCACCCCTACTCGTCATCACCGATTTAGTCCAAATTTTCACACATGCAGCGCTTGGCCAGAAATGAAAGTAACAGAGATGGAAGCTCCTAACAATCAAGCGTTTAGAAAAAATTGCAGTTACTTCCGGTTAGGATGACGGATGAGCCTTTTTGTTAGCTTTGTTTCCAGGCAGCGAATGGCGCCGCGGAAAGAGTTCACAACGGAAATCCGCCGGTAGCGGGGCCGGGTCTAAGTGAGAGAACTTCTTTCTTTTCAGTTTTTACGTCACTTACACTGCAAATGAACCAAAATAATGCTTAATATATTGTATTTCTTAACAGTTTCGTGAAAGCCGTTAGAACGAAAGGCAAAGAAAGTTTTGGGATAGGAAATAAATTTACAAAATGGATTGTACTTATTGTACTTAGAGAAAAGAACGAGGGCTTCACGTATAGCTTTCCAAGAAAGAACTGTAATTAAAGAGTTCCGGTCTTAGTATTCCGTTTGGTTTATTCCCATCCTCGAGCAGCCCTCGGCACCTGCACGTGAACGATAGGTTCCGAGTGTAGGCAAAACCACTCCGTATCCAAGCCAATATTTAGCAAAATATCTCTTTTGTGTATTTCTTTTGCATGCCGTTCTGCAGCTACGAAGCATATGAAATGTACTGTAATGATAGTCCACCAGAGCGGCTTTTTTGAATATTGTTTATTTGTTTGCTGCCTGTTTTGAACATGGCTCATTTTCAAGCGAAGCACAACAGTATCGTAAATGATATTTTTCAGATATGATGCACATGTATTTTGTTATATTAATGCTTGAAAATGAGCCATGCTTCAAATCGTAACAATGAATGAAAAACGTATAAAAAGTAGCTCTGGTGGACTATCATTACACATCATATGGCGAAATGACGGGTTACGTGTGGTTTGCTACCAAACTTTGCAATGAGAGAGAATCTTTTATGAATGTAAACCAAGTGTCTTTTTCTAAAAAAACTTTAAAACGACGATGTAATTTTAAAAATGAAATGTTTATAACGTGATCAAGATACCGAAAAAATTACTGCTTCCTCTATTTTTATGGTGAATATCAACCCTGCATGTGTAAATCAACTATAAAATGATGAAAGTGTCTATTTTATATACGAAGTTCTGGTAAACGCTTTGATTACAATCCTTCCTCCAAATTTATCCGGAATCCCAAATTTTTCTCGCCTTTCCTTTCTATATGCTTCACGAACATATTAAGAAATGCAGCATAGTGAGCATTATTTCGATTTACTTGCTGCGTAAGTAACGGTTAAATTGGAAGTAAAAGAAAAGCTCACGCATATGCACTCGGCCCTACGACACCCGTAATACCTTTATCTACTCTTTCCGCTGCGCCAACTTTCGCGTGGGAACTGCGCTAACATAAATAGGTCATGCCTTGCCCGAACCGTGTCAAAAATGCTATTTTTTTCTAAACTATTCGCCATCTGGCGCTCCCACTTCTGCTACTTTCATTGCAGGCCAGGCCTTACTTATACTGTAAATTTGGACGAAATTGTTGATGGCGAATAAGTGCGGTCTCTTTGTTAAACCACAGACAAGTACAAACGATGTGTACCCCTATATTCTGCCGTTTTGTGCTTTGAAATCAACATCAATGTCACGTGACGGGTTAAATAAAGCAGAGCCTCGCCTTGAAGTTTTTTATCACATTGTGCAGCACAGGCAGTGGAATTTGAACCATCTCGTGCCGGATTCGTTCTTTCAATGCTTTATCTGTTCAAAGCGGATGCTTCTGATATACAGGGTCAATCAAAAAGGATTTTACAACTTTGGAATGAAATAGAAATCGGTAAATGTGTCGCTTTGTGGCAAACAACCTAAAATTTCACATAAAAGTGTCAAGTGTCATTTTGGTGCGGCAAACATCCCACTGGTAAGCAGTTTCTTCCCACATTGCTCGCAGCAAATCGGGCGTAACTTGGGCAACGGCAGAGTACATTCGAATTTTCAGGCTGGCTAAATTGTTTGGTAGGGGAGGAACACACACACAGTCTTTAATAAACCCCGAGAAAGAAATCCAGTAGTGACAAGCTTGGGGATCGGGGTGGCCATTCGATTGGCTCTACACGGCCTATCGAATGGTGTGAGAAGTGATTATTGAGGAAATCTAGAATTTCCGTGAGGAACTCAGGTGGTCCACCATCTTGCTGGTAGTAAACTATCCCACCTCTTTCATCTTCATCTATCTGTGGAATAAAAAAGTTGTCTAGCGTACCCAGATACACAATACCAGTGACAGTTTTCTCCATGAAGAAGAAAGGGTCGTACACTTTTAATCTGCTAAGGGCACAAAACACATTAATTTGGGGCCGTCACAAAGGCGTTTCAGGGTTGCATGTGGATTTTCGCTGCAGTTGTTGGAGTTTACCGTGCCACTGACATGAAATGTTGACCCATCGCTGAAGATTATTGTGCGCAGGAATGTCACGTCGTCTACTGTCCGATGCAATATTTCCGCACAGAACTCCCCACGAGCTACCTTATCTGCATCACTAATGTGCTGTGCCATTGTGATCTGCATGGTTTCAGTTGTAAACGTCTACGCACTGCTTGCCAAACAGTCTAATGTGGAATGCCAGTCTCGCGAGATGCATGTCTCGTTGATTTTTGTGGACTGCGAGCAACTCTCCCTCTAACCTGTTCCACATAATCGTCAACACGCAGGCGAAGTGATGATTTACCATGTCGCAGTGAACAGCCCTTCTCAACAAATATCCATATAAGTATACAGTTCTGGCAATACCGGTCATGAATTTCCTCTTCTGTGCGGATGCACACATATCACCCGAACTCTTACGGGACTTGGTAAGAATGTCTTCCACGAGTAATGAGTGTGTTGGTTAGGGACACTACGAATGTAGTGTGTGGACATAAAAGATGAGAATGTGAGTCTCGCGGGAGGCGTGCGTGAGATAGTCCTTGCAGTCGCGCTATCTTCTGTGCCCTCGGTAGCTCATATGGTTGCCGGCACGGTAGCTCAGCGTGTTCGGTCAGAGAGCTGATTGGCCTCAGTAATAAAAAAACTGAGTGAAAGGGTCAACAACGAACTTGAACGGATGTCATGTGACGTCCGCCCAGACCATACGCAACGAACTACATCGAACAAAAACGAAGAAAAAAATGGATAGAGCGTCTGCCATGTAAGCAGGAGATCCCGGGTTCGAGTCCCGGTCGGGGCATACATTTTCACCTGTCCCCGTTGATATATATCAACGCCCATCAGCAGCTGAAGGTATTAATATAGTTAATGTGCCAAGAGTAAATTGAAGGCCTGCGTGGAGGATCTTCAGCCCTTTCGTTGCGAAATTTACGCCGAGTAGTTGTTGCAGAATTCGATTTATGAACTCAAAACACACGACGAGCAAGCTCCGCACGAGTGGAAGTAGCCATTTTAGCTGCACACTACCCTGGTGCTCTTGGCGGCGGAATATGGTAATGATACACTACATGAGTCAAGCGTGAGGCTGTTTCCTACAAAGTGGCACATCTACCGATTCTATAAGTTATCTCAATAAATTTCTATTTCATTCCAAAGTTGTAAAGTCGTTTTTGATTCATCCTGTACTTTACTCGTCAGGTAAACCTCCAAGAAAAAGCCACACATTGTTAATTCCTGTTAACTGCGAGGGCACTCGATATCACAATTTCGAGAAGCATTTGATTTGGAAATGAAGCACTGACAACATTTACGCTTACTCTTCCCCTGTGGGAAATCGCTCCATCTTGTTAAGGCCCGCATGATCGTTGCTGATGACATAGCGTACCTGACTGTAGCTTTTGTGGAATGGATCCTGTTGTCTGGATACGCGCCACTCTAAAACCTAAAGTTCTGCCTGTTGATGTAAACAGATAATAAGACAAATGGAAATGAGCCTCATCCACAAATTGTACAGAATTACGTCTTCATTACTAATATTCGACATTTATTCACTGAACCATCTTCGACTCTAGTATTCTCATTCTTTAAGAGCCTGAACAATTTCTGTTTTGTAAGGATGGTAGTGGAAATTGTTGTGTAAAATCTGTCTAACCACTCCGTTGGAAATCCCAGTTGTACTGCCATGCTGGCGAGTTGAGCGACGCTACCATCTTTCGATTGCTGCTGTTGCGCACTTGATGTTTTCAGGAAAACGCACTGTCTTTTGTTTCTCAGGTTACTTTATCGTCGGTGACTAAGTCTTTTCAGAATTATTAACCCACTTTTTAATCCCACAGGCAGACGGCATCGGCCGATTCCGATTAATCTGAAAATTGTGTGAAAAGTACTACGTGTTTGCAAGTAAGAACTACCACATTGGTAAAACTCTTTGGCAGCGTACGCACGATGGTGATGAGTCCACCGCTGCATTTTGCCACTGAAATGCGATAGCCCATCCCTCCAGCGTTGTAAGTGAGACTTCAGACTAAACTGTAATTTGGGCTTATTTTAACTCTTGTATACAGTAAATCTAAAGGAAACGAAGAAAGGAATTTGATACAAGAATTATGGTCTGATTCGTTCAGCAGTCTGACGAATGCTCACCTCCTGAGAGTCGAGCGCAGCCTCTCGGTTACAATGGCGACGAAGAGCAATGTGCGAGGTACTCGGCACCGGAACCGGTCTGAACATTCCGGTATGGCGCTCAGCTGATTTTTCCAATTTACATCGCTAATTCGGTGACAGGTGGCCTGGACAGGCGGTCCAACAATTACGCCTCGAAAGTGCTTGCGCAGAGTTACGTCACCATCTAGCAGGGGCCGTATGCGAAATATGTTGCAAGGTATAGTAGGTGCTGTGACGTACGGGCGAGCAAGAAATACAAGAAAATGACATTACTGTCTTACGAAAGAACACGCGATTGTTGCAGTGCGACTTACAGAGCGGTGTAATAAACAGTGCTCAACACAGCCTCCTTCGATGTCACTGAAGGCTCTGCATAGGTCAGAGATATACCTACATGTTCTTGCCGAAGTTCCCATTTAATGAATGGATCGAACAAGCTGTGCTACAGTTCTCTGTCTTTCCGAGCAGGATTTTCTGACAAGATCCACAGATATTAAGATCTCCTCATCTTTAGTGTCATCTGATCTGTATCTGTATTCAACAGGTTAGAATGAAGTGTAGCATTTGTATTAAAGTGTCTACTGAGTTCCAGATCCAGCATTTGTATTACAACAAATAAGATGCTTTGAGAATATTTGGTCAGACGCATGGGGATTTCGATGCAGTTATGTTTTTACTATATGGACAATTCTTCTCCTGTGGAACATGGAAAAGACAGGTCGGTATGTTTTTGCTTTCGCTAGTGCTTGCAATTGAGCACCACTGATGATATATAATAGCGTGTATCTCATGATAGAGGTCGATGCTTGCAGCTTGTGATTCATGCTAACATTATTTCGCATACCCAGCGCTTGTCTCACATTTCCGCCAGTGTAAACGCAGTAAACAATTACTTTCTCTTCTATGAAATCTTCTTTTGATTGTAGACTGGAATGGGATTTTATATAATGTGTGTGGTTTCTACATCAGAAAATGAAGTATCCATTCAACGTGCTGGAACCCTTACTCACTTCATTGTTTCAGTTGTCTCTCACCAAGATCATAATTTAACAATAAAAATGTCAGAAAGTGGTTCTGATAATATTTTTGATATTAAAAATTGTGTAGCAAATTCAGCAAAAATGAAGAAATCCTGGATACCCAAATAACAGATGAGATATTGAAATTATCAAAGACAGTCACAAATATAAAATTTTGTGAGTAGCAACGATATTCGTTACATAGGAATAAATTTGTAGAAAAGCTAAAGAAGAATGGATGAAGTGTTGATGTTATGAAAGACAAAAAACGTTGAAGCAGCGTAACATATACACTGATGAGCCAAAACATCATGACCACCTGATTAATAGCTTTTTCGTCCATTTTTAAACGAAGTATATCACTGATTCTGGGTATCAGGGACCCGACAGTTGTTTTTTAAGTTTGTAGATGACTAATTTTGACACCAACTTTCTTTTTCCTAAATGGAGCTACACACTAATGGATCAAAACATTGTGACCACCTGCTTAATAGCTCGTTTGCCCGTCTTTGAAACGAAATACATCACTGATACTGCGGGGTGGATCCGACAATTTGTTGGCAGGCTTGTGCAGGTTTGTCGTATTAGATGTCTACGCACAGGTCATGTAATTCAGGTAAATAACGGGCTGCTGATTTGCATATTCGTTGATGGCGTCCGATAACGACCAGGTGCGTTCCATAGGATTTAAATCAGGCGAATTTGGTCGCTGTTTCATCAACGTGAGTTCGCTGTAATGCTCCTCAAACCTTTCTAGCATGACTCTTGCTCCAAGACACGGACAATTATATTGCTGAAAGATGACATTGCCCTCGGGAAAGACGTCCGTGGCGCGTTGCATGTTTGGAGCCGTCGTTCACCTGGAGATGACTATCGACCCAGTGTAGCAAAAATGTGATTCACCCGAAGACCCGACACGTTTCCATTGATCGACGGTGGAATCCCGGTGGTCCCGTGCCCGCTGTAATCGTAACTGACGATGTCGTTTGACCAACGTGTGAACACGTAGGGGTAGTCGGCTGTGGAGATCCATGTTGAACGGTGAGCTACGAAACACTTGTGCTTGCCCCGGCAATGTGCTCTTTCGGCAGATATGCCACAGATCACCATCTGTCCTACTTTACGGAGCGGACAAGTCTCCGGAACCCACATTCTGTGTAGAATCGAGGAGATCCAACAATTTAGCGCCTAGTGGTAGTTTCATTGTCCTTCTACGTCTTTCCGCAGATGCTCACGGCGGTAGGACGTGAATATTCGACCATCTTCGCCGGTTTCGAAGTACTCATTCACAGGCTCTGCCTAATAATAATCTACCCTTTGTCAGAATCGGTAATCTCACTGGAATTACCCATTTGAAGCCTGTATCTTCGCTAGGGTGATCCCCCGTCCTTTTCTGCTCCGCTTACATACTTTTGTTAACGCGTGTCGTGCCCGCAACGCTACCAGGTCAAAAAAATGATTCAAATGGCTCTGAGCACTATGGGACTTGACTTCTGAAGCCATCAGTCCCCTAGAACTTAGAACTACTTAAACCTAACTAACCTAAAGACATCACACATCCATGCCCGAGGCAGGATTCGAACCTGCGACCGTAGCGGTCGCTCGGTTCCAGACTGTAGCGCCTAGAACCGCTCGGCCACAGAGGCCGGCCAGGCGGCGTCCAACGTTGCAGTGGGTAGTGCTCATAATGTTTTGGCTGATCAGTGTATGCTGTGTACACACAGAAAACAACGTAATTATGATACTTCCGCAGAGACCATGAACGAATGTGAGAATAATTACACTTGCCATATAGTAATACATGCATCAAAATTACTAATAAGAGTACTTAAAGGAAGAATGGAAGGAAAAGTGAAAGTGGATTAGGAGAGAACGAGTTTGAATACAGAAGTCTGGGCACTAAAGAAGCACTTTTAGCTCTGCAGTTTGTAACACCGGAAATGCATATCCTCCTATTTCCATCTATTTTACTATAAATTTTTTCCTTATTTTGTTACATGAAGATATCACATTTCTGCGTCTTTATATATTGTAATTGTTCTAATATATATATATATATATATATATATATATATGTCCCAGCTATCTTGTCCACCCAAAATATCTCTGGAACAATAACAGCTATTGGAAAACGATTTTCACCGGTATCAATGTAGGGCTGGGGTCCATGAATGTACATATTTGGAAACATTCTAAAACGAAAGCATATGCGTTTTTTAACTCAAACTTATGTTTTTTAAATGGACCTCCTATATTTTTTCTTCAGCAATCCATAGCATGACAAAGCACATACGCAGTGGCGTTGATTGCTTTGCAATATTCCCATTACATCCCGAGATATTAAGACGCGAAGTTGACGCTTCAAACACCCGACATGCGCTGCTAGCGCACGTCCTGAGGCTCGGGCGTGAACCCCATGCTGCCCGTAATCGCGATGTGATTGACATGCGTAATCACACTTCCATAGTTATGAAGAGGTCCGAAACGAATAATACGGTCTGCTGCCATCAACTCTCATAAGCACAAAATGGTTTCCCTCTTGCACGGACCTTACACCGCTGGATTATTTTCTTTGTGAAGCAGTGAAGGATGCTGTTTACCAACATGAACCAACAACACCAGAGGACATGAAGCAACGCATTATTGATGCTTGTACAGCCATCAAAGAGGAAACAGTTGCACGAAGTAGGGCATACTTCATCCGCAGAGTGACCCTATGTATGCAAGCCAATGGGCGTCACTTTGAGCATGAGATGTGAACGCTATGTTTAGTATGTAGTGCTGGTATCACAGTGGAAGTTTCTACAAAGGGCCATTTTACCCAATGATGTTAAGAAACATTTGTTTGCAACAATTTGTCATTTAACGCATTAGATAAACATAACATTGATAATTATGTGATCATAAAACTAATTGGTTAAACATGTTTACATTCATCTTCTATCTCCTACCTGAACTTCCCAAATGCCTTTGACCCTTCCATACAAGCTTGCACCATTCTCACTAGCTTCTCAGGGATTTTAAGGTCCCACATTGCATAGTATAGGCTATTCCTGTGGATGCTGTCATATGCAAGTTGAAAATCGACGAACAGGCTGTAGATGTCTTTATCATATTCCCAATGTTTTTCAAACAATTGTCTTAATGTGAAAATGTGATCTATTGTCGATCGGTTTGGTCGAAAGCCAGCTTGGTACTCCTGTGTGTTCTTCTCAATGAAGGGTTGCAATTTTCTGAGGATAATGATGGACAGCGTTACATTCAACAAGCTGATTCCATTTTGCTTCTACATTGGGCATAATACATCCGATTTCCATTGTTCTGGCAGTGTCTCCTTCTCCCATATTAACTGGATCAGTTTATATGTCTCTAAGTGTAAGATCTCACCTCCCTCCTTGATTAATTCTGATATTATTCCGTCCTCCCCTGGGGCTTTGTTGTTTCTGAGCCCTTTGATTGCGATTTTCACGTCTTCTTCAATAACTTCCCATACTTCTTCATCTTTACTTTCCTTGGTGTTTGCAGGTAATATTCCATCTTGGTGGGCGATTCAACAGTTCTGAGAAGTATTCTTTCCACCTTTCTACAATTCTTTCCTTGTCATTTATCAAGTTTCCCTTTTAAAATGGTTCCCATTTTTAGGTTAATATATAATACAATTACCTTACGAAGCACAGACCAACGAGGATAGTGGTTAAAGATAAATAAAGTAATTGGGTAATGGGAACAGACGCGAAGGGAAAAGAATCAGAACAATTCCTGGAGCAGCTTTGTAACTGCGCAGAAGAAATTATGCCACTGGAAAACGAAGAGGCTTTGCAAGAAGACGGTAGAGGACAGAAGGATAATTCATTCCCTTTCTGTGAATAGTATAAGTTCAGGTGAAATGGTACAAAACAAGGAAGAGTGATAGGAAACGTTGCTCGCTATCATCACTGACAATTAGTTTGTGTACTGACTACATAATGAGCGAAATAACAGAATTATGTCGATGTGTGTCATTCTAAGAAAATCAACATAATACGATTCGGTGATGACATAGCAGAGATTTCCGAAAGTGAACGGGAACTTAGTGGCTTGCTTAATGAAACAGGGCCTTTTTCTAACTCATGAATACAGTATGGACATAAAAAACTGGGGTAATTGGGTGCGCAAAGCTTGAAAATTTTGTATGGCTACATGGTAATCTTAGACAAGAATCTATTGAAGAAATAGACGAATTTTACTGTATCGTAACTGGAATATATACAAAGGGAAGATGCACGAAAGACATAGTAGCAAGGCTGACATAAATAGCTGTAAATCAATAGAAACAACTATCCATTATCATCTACCTTTCAAGGACTAAGATACCGCCTGTTCCATACTCACAAACAAAACCATTCCCATCCGAGGTCTTCCAATATCTCTTTTCCCATTCGGCTTGTTGCCCAGGATCTTCTGGGAAATTTTATGACCTGATATGCTCAAGATGTGCTGTCTCCAGTTTTCACGATACTTTTGAATTTTTTCATTAATGTTAAAAATATTAAATTATAGGACAGGAACCGCTGTCACTTTACAGAATTTCATGGCGGTCTCTTTTTGCACTTTATTGACCTGTGTTCTATTAATGAGACCACAGACAGTTTGGAATTAGTGTATTTTATTTTCCCTATCGCAGTCAAAATCGAAACTTACATCACATCCTAAGTAAGAGATTCGAAGGAATTGTTAGAATACTGAATTATCCAAAAACAATTTTTTATGTAACTGGATATTTTACTCAGAATGTCATTATTTTCATTTTATTACTAGAACCTTTTAAACTGTATTCCTTGTATATTTCGTTCAGCTGCTATACTGATTTTAGGTCATCTTCTTTATTTCGAAAAATAACAATATTATCTGCAAACAGAAGCACATTCAGGTACTAATGGTTAACTATCTTAATTTCGTTTGCTTACTTTAAATTTCTATTTACGAAGAGTGAAGTCAATGTAAATATTTGAAAGAGTAGTATCCTTGTCTTACATCTTGATGAATAACTATTTCTTCTATCTCGCTCCTTCCTCTGTGTGTTACAGTGTGTGTACTTTTATAAACACTTTTCATTACTAGTGTTACGTGATAAGGATATCCACATACAGACATAGCCTTCCACAGGCTATCACGGCTCACAAGTTCGAAAACTTTCTCGAAGCCGATGAAGTCCAAATGGGCTTCTACATGGAGTTCACTGGCTTTTTGTTTAACGTTCTTAATTACTGACATGTTGACTTCGCACGAACGACATGATCTAAATCGATTTTGTTCCTCAGAAATAACAGCTTCTTGGATGTTCTTCATGCAGTTATTGGTTGTCTTTGAGTAAAGTTTGTAGCCAGTGTTCAGAAGATTGATGCCACGATAGTTTTTATAATAGTTACCGCGTCTATCTTTCTTGAAGAGGGAGATTGCTTTTGCTATGTACCCAAAGTCAGGGTTGCAACTTCTACAACATTCAACTGTTAATTACCTGATACGGCCAGATAATTGTAAAATTACTGGAAAACTCACAAACAGCCTCAGATACAAGAAAGTACTGTTTACATTCAAGTAAAAAATCTTTGAGATCAGAAAAAAGATTATTGAAAAACTATGTTTGGAGCAGAGCTTGGAATGTGTGCAAAAACTGGATAGTAGGGAAAATAGAAATCAAATCATTAAATCAGGTAGGTCGACCGAGTTAACTAGAAAAAAATGCCTAAAAGGAACGCATTGAATCCAGGAGGTAGAATGATTGATACATATTGCTGCATTATTCGTTAGTTAAAACGTCAGTTAAGAAGCAGTCGAGGAAAACAATCTCTGCGGAGGCATAGGAATGAATATGTGAGGTAGATCTTCGATGCACTTAGGCTGAAATGCAGAGCATAGCTGCTAAGCGACAGGACTGGAGGTCTCATGAAACGAACGTTAAGACTGGCGTTCGAAACAACAACATACCCTTTACTCGAGTCCAAACATGTCTCTAATTAGTGTGTCACTTCATTCACTGTCTGTATTAGTTCAAGGTTAGGAAAATACGCTGTAGCAGAAGTGATGTTTGGGAAGCGCTCAAGAAGCTGACCTCTAACTATGTCTCACTATGTCTCTGCATTAGTGCGGCGACGTCAGCAGCAATTTTTAGTTGGTTCTTCGAACATTTATCCAATGAACGATCGAATTCGGAAGGATGTGTTGAAGAGTGGGGTGATAGCAAGAAAGAAAATGAGATATTAACGCCCCTTCGATGGAGAGACTCCCGGATGAGAGACTCGTTTCTTAACCTCCGCCGCTCATCGCTTGGAGAAGTGCTAGCTCAGCCTGGTCACCTAAGATGCTGGAACATGGGCGCGTTGCCTTCTCTCGGAGTAGCATGGCTGGAAGCGCCGGGAGGTACAAGGACGTCCGGGTAGATCTTCCTGTTGCTCGTGTGGTGTTATCGGGAGACACGTGTGGATCCAACTTCCCTGTATGCATGGACCTTGGCCCTCAGCCCGACCTCGAAAACCACTGCTGATAGGAGAGAAGACTGGAAAACAGGAGGCACAATCATTGGTAATCTCAAAGTCAGTCTGTCTGGGTGGTCCAAATAGTTTTCTGTTCTGTAAAATTTGCGTTTTCCTTATAGAAACACAAACACGAAGCATCTAGTCTGTGTAGGCTGGTTCAAATGGCTCTGAGCACTATGGGACTCAACTTCTGAGGTCATTAGTCCCATAGAACTTAGAACTAGTTAAACCTAACTAACCTAAGGACATCACACACATCCATGCCCGAGGCAGGATTCGAACCTGCGACCGTAACGGTCTCGCGGTTCCAGACTGCAGCGCCTAGAAGTGCACGGCCACTTCGACCGGATAGTCTGTGTAATAAGGGCATCTAGATGGGTATAAACGTGCTACATTAAAAGAGGGAGTGTGCTTGAAAGATGCAACACGTTGTTCACTTGATGCAAGCACAGATCGTGAGGTCCTGCCACGTGTATTAAACTTACAGTGCCATCCGTGAAAGGCCTCTGAAAGCTAGCAGCGCTGTTGCCAGATTCGACTGTGAAGCCCAAACGGCCACAGGCGGAAACAGTAGTGTACACTATGTGATCAACAGTATCCGAACACCCCAGCATAATGCGGAATTGATCACTAGATGTACTGAGAAGCGGAGCCACCATTATAAAAGAGGGCGGGGTGTATTGTGTTGTCAGAAGACAAACGTCCGCCGCTCGTGGTCTTGCGGTAGCGTTCCCGTTTCCCGGGCGGGGGGTACCGAGTTCGATTCCGGGCGGGGTCAGGGATTTTTTTCTGCCCCGAGATGATTGGGTGTTGTGCGTCTTTCATCATCATTTCATCCTCATTCACTCGCAAGTCGCCGTAGTGGCGTTAAAGAACTTGTGGAGCGGCAGCGAACCGCCCCGCGAGGGGTCTCCCGGCCACCAATGCCATACGCTCATTATTAGTAGAGAAGTCGGCCAGGAGAGCTCAGTGATTCCGAACGTGGCCTAATCATCGGATTTCACCTGAGTAACACATGCATGAGGAACATTTCAACGCCTCTAGTCTCTCAAGTCGATTGTTAATAATGCCACTGTGAAGTGGAAAAGCAAAGGAACAACCACAGCTTAAGCAAGGTCAAGCAGACTTCATGTACAGGCGGACAGCGACCGCCGAGCATTGAGGAGCATGGTTGTAAAACATCGTAAGAAATTAGCGGAAGGAAACACTTCTGAGTTCCAAAGTAAAATGAATCACAAATTCAAAAAAAAGTCATAACTATTATACAATACTGGCCATTAAAACTGCTACACCACGAAGATGACGTGCTACAGACGCGAAATTTAGCCGACAGGAAGAAGATGCTGTGATATGCAAATGATTAGCTTTTCAGAGCATTCACACAATGTTGGCGCCAGTAGCGACACCTACAACGTGCTGAGATGAGGAAAGTTTCCAACCGATTTCTCACACACAAACAGCAATTGACCGGCGTTGCCTGGTGAAACGTTGTTGTGACGCCTCGTGTAAGGAGGAGAAATGCGTGCCATCACGTTTCCGACTTTGATAAAGGTCGGCTTGTAGCCTATGGCCATTGCGGTTTATCGTATCGCGACATTGCTGCTCGCGTCGGTCGAAATCCAATGACTGTTAGCAGAATATGGAATCGGTGGGTTCAGGAGGGTAATACGGAACGTCGTGCTGGATCTAGACGGCCTCGTATCACTAGTAGTCGAGATGACAGGCACCTTATCCGCATCCCTGTAACCGATCGTGCAGCCACGTCTCGATCCCTGAGTCAACAGATGGGGATGTTTGCGAGACAACAGCCATCTGGACGAACAGTTCGACGACGTTTGTAGCGGCATGGACTATCAGCTCGGAGACCATAGCTGCGGTTACCCTTGACGCTGCATCACAAACAGGAGCGCCTGCGATGGTGCACTCAGCGACGAAACTGGGTGCACGAATGGCAAAACGTCATTTTTTTTCGGATGAATCCAGGTTCTGTTTACAGCATCATGATGGTCACATCCGTGTTTGCCGACATCGTGGTTAACGCACATTGGAAGCGTGTATTCGTCATCGCCATACTGGCGTATCACCCGGCGTGATGGTATGGGCTGCCATTGGTAACACGTCTCGATCACCTCTTGTTCCCATTGACGGCACTTTGAACAGTGGACGTTACATTTCAGATGTGTTATGACCCGTGGCTCCACCCTTCATTCGATCCCTGCGAAACCCTACATTTCAGCAGGATAATGCACGACCGCATGTTGCAGGTCCTGTACGGGCCTTCCTTGATACAGAAAATGTTCGACTGCTGCCCTGGCCAGCACATTCTCCAGATCTCTCACCATTTGAAAACGTCTGGTCAAAGGTGGCTGAGCAACTGGCTCGTCACAATACGCCAGTCATTACTCTTGATGAACTGTAGTATCGTGTTGAAGCTGCATGGGCAGCTGTACCTGTACACACCATCCAAGCTCTGTTTGACTCAATGCCCAGGCGTATCAAGACCGTTATTACGGCCAGAGGTGGTTGTTCTGGGTACTGATTTCTCAGGATCTATGCACCCAAATTGCGTGAAAATGTAATCACATGTCAGTTCTAGTATAATATATTTGTCCAATGACAATGCTGCATTTCTTCTTGGTGTAGCAATTTTAATGGCCAGTAGTGTATTATTTGAAGTATGTGCGTGAACAAAGTACTGTTGGGAAGAGCAAACTCTCGAGTTTTACGTGATACAACATGAGAGTTACTCTCCAGAATTTAATGATTTTTCTGCAGTTTCACGGGAAATGGTGTATGGTACATTTTTCTTTGCCGAGAACACTGTTACAGGATGCACATGTCTCGATATCCTTGATAACTTTCTTTTCCCACGCTTGGAGACTGATTCGAACGACTTCATTTACCAACAGAATGGGGCTCCGCCACACTGGCATCTGGATGTGCGGGAATTTTTAAATCAAAGGATTACTGAATGATGGATCGGTCGCAATGGACCAAGTGATTCAGTCTTACATTATTGGTCTCGAAGGTCACTGGACCTGACTGTATGTGATTATTTCTTGTGGGGGTCTGTAAAAGAATATGTTTACGTGCCTCCGTTACCAAAGATAATGAATGAACTGAGACACTGTGTAACAGCAGCTGTGGAAGCTATAACTCAAGACATGCTAGCTACAGTGCGGGAACAATCTGAATACCGCATTGATATATGCCGTGCATCTCGAGATGGGCATATTGAATACCTATGAAAAGGTATGATAAAAACGTTTTGAGTTTCCAGTTCACCAAAAACAAAATTCATTTTATATGTTTATTAGTTTCAGAAATTAAATTAAATGGCATCCGTCCATCCTTGAGGGATGATGGTGTAGCATGCTTGGTCCAGAGTCTGCAGCGTCTGCTGTGGCTAAAAAGTCCCACTCGAGAGTGGCAGTCCCTGCTGCAGTTTGGACATGTGAAATTTGAGGGACTTCGAACAGAAGCCGCTCTGTCTCTTCGCTTTGTCCTCTTCCTGATTTGTTCCTGTGTGCGTTCGTCCTCTGAGAGCTTGACGCCGTTGCGCACAGTTACTCGCCACTTGACACGGTCATCTGCAATGCTTTCCCAGCGACTTGGATTGATTCTGGTCTTGGTCAGGTCTCTCTTGCAGACATCCTTGAAACGAAGATGCGGTCGTCACACTGGCCCCACACCTTCCTGAAGTTCGCCGTACAGCAGCTGTTTCGGTATCCGTTCAGGATCCATGCGCCTGACATGTCCCAACCATCTTAGACGTCGATGACTCAGGAGTGCAAAGATGCTGGTTGTGCTTGTACGATGAAAGACTTCGGTGTTGGGTACTCTATCTCTCCAAGAGATCTGAAGGATCTTCCGGAGACAGCGGAGATGGAAGCTGTTGAGTCGAGATTCATGCCTAGAAAGAGTTGTCCATATCTCACAGCTATAGAGAAGGGTTCTTATAACACAAGCGTTGTAGACTTTTAATTTAGTTTTTGTGGTAAGCAGTCCGTTGTTCCATACTCTGTTTTTCAATCTAGCCATGACAGATGATGCCTTTGCGATTCTGTTAGTAAGTTCAATGTCCATGGACAAGTTGCTACACATTGTGGATCCCAAGTAGGTAAAGTCATCAACTATCTGGAGAGGATTGCCATCGATGCTAATGGATGGAAGGTTGGTAGTGCTCTGCGCCATGATCTTAGTCTTTTGAAGGCTGATGAGTAGACCAAACTTTTCACAGGCATTTGATAATTTGTTGATTATATACTGCAGCTCATCTTCTGTGTTCGCTACTAGAGCTGCATCGTCCGCATATAACAACTCACGGATAACAACTGTATTTACTTTGGTCTTGGCCTTGAGGCGAGCAATGTTGAAAAGATTTCCATCAGACCTCGTATGTAGATACACTCCCTTCTCACAGTCTTCAAAGGCAAATCTGAGCAGAAGGGAAAAGAAAATCCCAAATAATGTAGGAGCTAACACACACCCCTGTTTCACACCGCTATTAACAGGGAATGCTTCTGATGTTTTACCGTTGAAGCAAATTGTTGCTTGTGTTTTCTCGTAGAAGGAGACAATTATCTGCAGTAGTTTAGGTGGGCATCCAATCTTCTGCAACAGTTTGAAAAGCCCATTTCTGCTCACTAAACCAAACGCTTTAACAAAGTCAATGAAAGCAATATAAAATGGCCTCTGCTGCTCACGACATTTCTCTTGTAGCTGTCTTAAGGAGAAGATCGTATCTACGGTAGATCAGCCGGGCCTGAAGCCACACTGAGATTCTGGGTAGATTCTGGAAGCTAATATCTGTAATCGCATTAGGATGACTCTTGCATAAGCTTTCCCGGCTACACTTAGTAATGAAACGCCGCGGTAATTGTTACAGTCACTTCTGTTCCCTTTCTGTTTATATAGAGTAACTATCCTCGAATTCCGCATACTCATCGGGACATAACCTTCTTCCCAGCTGGTTGTGATAAGTGAATATAAATGTTTGAGAAGAGCAGACTTGTTATACTTAATAACCTCTGCAGGGATCCCATCTTCACCTGGGGCCTTTCCGTTAGCAAGAGAATCTCTTTCTCTACTAAGTTCTTCCATAGTAGGCATTGCATCTAGTTCTTCCATAACTGAAATTTGTTTGATGGCGTCACATGCATCCTTGCTAACTTCATTCTCGGATGCATACAACTCGAGGTAGTGTTCAACCCAGCGTTCCATTTGTTTGCCTTCATCAGTAATGACTTCACCCGTCTTGGACTTCAGAGGAGCTGTTTTTCTGGCAGTTGGTCCAATTGCTTTCTTAATACCATCGTACATTGCCTTAGCATTCCCAGAGTCGGCCGCTTTCTGTATACCTGCACATAAATTCAGCCAGTAGTTATTTGCGCATCTCCTGGATGTTTGCTGTGCCCTGTTCTTTGCTTTTCGTAGGTCATCTCGAGTTCTTTCATTTGAGTTTCTTTTGTAAGTAAGCAGGGCTTTCCGTTTAGCCTCAGCGACTGGTTCAATTTCTTCCAAATTTTGCTCGTACCAGTCCTTATTTCTTTTTCCTTTTATTCCATAGGCCAATACTGCTGAGTTGTAGATTGCACCCGAGAGTTTTGCCCATTTCTTATTAACATTCCTTTCTGCTTGCACGTTTCCTGGGAAAGCACTTTCAAAATTACTGGCAAAATCCTGCTTTCTTTGTGTGTCATGAACATGATCTGTGTTGATACGGGGATGACCTCTCGGTTTAGGGTGGTGATATTTCTTAGGAGTGATCCTCAATGTGCACGCCACCAGAGCGTGGTCAGTGTTGCAATCAGCACTATGGTAACTTCGTGCAGTAGCACATTTTTGAGACCAGGACGCCTAAAGTCAAGTTGATGCCAGTGATGAGAGGGCGGGTGTCTCCAAGACACCTTGTGCTGATCCTTAAGCTGGAAATATGTGTTTGTGATACAGAGTCCATAAAAGCAGCAAACTTCAAGCAGTCTCTGGCCATTTTCATTCATTTTTCCCACCCCATGATGTCCCAGGCAATTCGGCCATATCTCGTTATCTGATCCAACTCTAGCATTAAAGTCCCCTAAAATATACAGTGTCTCGGTGCTAGGTACCTTGGCTATTTTGTAACTGAGTAAGTCATAAAACAGATCCTTCTCTTCCATGCTGGATGATAAGGTAGGAGCGTACACATTTAGGATGTTGTCAGTGCTACTTGAGGAGCATATTTTCAAATCCATAATTCGCTCTGTTCCACCGGATGGTGACACAGTATAGTCCAGGAGGGCGTTTTTAACAGCAAATCCTACGCCATGAAGTCTTGGCTCGTCTTGAGACTTCCCCTGCCAGAAGAATGTGTAATTATCCTCCCTGATAGAGCCCGCGTCTGGAAGCCGCGTCTCCTGCAGTCCCGCGATGTCTACATTCAAACGGTGGAGCTCTCTATCAATTACGGCAGTCTTACGGATGAAATCAACCTCTTGGGCATCGTCAATGTACCTTGGACACATGGTCCTAACATTACAGGTGGCAATACGAAATAGTGAAATCTTTATTATTTCATTTTTGTTGTTGGTAGGTGTACTATATCAACCCGCTTGTCGAAGATTAGTTCTAAGCTTCACACACCCCGTGAAGCAGGCGGATAGTGGCGGGACAGCACCTTATTGGCTGGGGGCTGCCCAGCTTGAGGCGGGCGGTAGCTGTCCGATGAGATGCAATGATCTCTCCCACCGTCGGAAGTGGTCCCTAGCACTCGAGTCTTACGCCAATCAGACAGAGCTTATAACCGGTAACTGCCTCTTCCCGTGTTGTGCCGAAGTCCTAGGACGTCGCTGAAGTGTCCTCTCCAGGATGCTACAAGCCTGAGCGATAAATATGAAGACACGTGAGTTGCCCAATCATCACGGTCTCCCTCTCGACCTAAATGATAATATCCAGAGGAAAGGCAAGCCAATACGTCTGGTATCACCTCGGTTGCAGGAGCTGCCGAAAGGGGACGTAGTACGCCTTCCAACCGCCTTTGGGGCCCCACTCCAGATTTTCTTTCAAGGTTTTCTCCCTTAGCCTTCATCCCTCCCGAGACCAACCACAAGGCAGTAGTGTGTTAAGGTAATTAGAGAAAGAATAGGAATGGTAACTGAGGAGAGGGTAGGGAATGAGATATATAGGATATAGGATATAAGACGGGTCGTTGTGAGGCACACTTTATCTGGCTCCTCTGTTGAGACCTGCCCGGCTGTGTTGGACCTGCCAGTAGCTACGCTACCGCCGATATAGCTCTCAGCTTCCTTGGAGCACACAAACCCTCCCGCCCACACGGACAGTGCTACGATAAGGCGGTGCCTCATGGGAGAGAAATAGAGACGTGCCAAACCGGACGATTCTTTTTGATACACCCTGTACTACGAGCAGTTCATGTAGGTCCCTGACTGTGTGTAGGGAGTGTAAAAGAATGGGGAACAATGGTGGAGTAGCTCCTTATAAGCCAAAAACTTCTGTACTCAGTATTAAGAGAAGCTTGAGGTCGTATAAAAAGCGACGCCACTGGACAGTGGATGACTGGAAACGAGTGATTTGGAGTGAAGAATCACGCCATACCCTGTGGCGATACGATGAGAGGGTTTGAATTTGACTAATGCCTGGAGAATTTGGCGTCACACATCTCCCACGTGGCACAGACAGTTCCTATTCCGACGTCCATGACCCACCGCATGCTAGCGGCAACTGCTTCATATGTTTTCCACAGCTTGCTGTTCAAGATAAGGTACGAGACCCTCACCCTCCCGTGGTGCTGGAGCGATTTAGATCCGTATGATGCTCCTGACAGAGCGATAGCCCTTTTCGTCAGCTCTCAGATGGCGCTTTGGCGACTTGTCCCACGTGGCTTACCAACCTGTTGCTGGGGGCCCTTGCAACACACCCTCTCAGCACTTATCCAACTTTTGGACGTCCGATCGCCCTTCTTTTACTTCCGACAATTTTTCCTCGAATTGAACTACGTCCATACTGAGATACTGCCGATGCGCTAGACATCCACGAAAGCGATCTATGGCTCTCTTCAGCAGCACAGACCACCGAATGTGGTTGAGGGAAAGCATCCCCACGTCAACTGGCGTGCCGTCTGGCGATCGATGGGCGCTTCTTATCTTGATACTGACGTCCAGTCAGATGTCATTCACATCACGGTCAATGTGAATCAAGCATGCTGGTCACGCCTTCACGGCATTCATCTTGCAGACATCCCATTGTGTGTCGCCTGTGATGTTTTGGGCACGGACAGTACCGCCTGGTGTGCGGCTAGGTGTTAGGTATCAGGTTCTTGGTGCGGCAGATGCTGGCCTTAATTACCTGTACCATTCGTCATCAGATACCTCGTTGCTTGCTCCTCGAGATATTTCCCACAACCGAAGACGAACTCCGTGAAGTGGATTTGTGGACACGCAGATCACTACTTGTTTGCTGACGGCGAGAAAAATATCCTCGATTTTTGGCACTTCCTTAATGAACGCCATTGTGCAGTTGTCTGCAGTCCTAAATACAGACAATTTTTCTTCAATTTCCACTTGTAGTGTCTTTCTTAATCTACGCTAGAGTTATGGTGTTGCTGCAATGAGGAGTTGATCCACGCCTTTTCCACTCTTAGAACCGGTTATTCTCTGGTCATCGGAATGTTCTTATCCAAAAAGCTATGCATCAATAGTCCCACCGAGTCTGACGGCTTATCACTCCCTCCCCCTCGTGAAACCTGTTCCTGGTATTCTCGACGGTATTAAAAATAATTTGAATAAAGTAAAAAGAGATAAATAAGTAAAGAGATCAGTGATGTTCTTTGTACCTCTGTTCCACGGTCCCCACACTTTCCTTGGTTCCTTGGGAGAAGGAACAGGACATGGTGGCCAGATATCGGCTTGCGATCCCTGCCCACTTTGCCTCCACCTCTCCTTTTCGCCGTTTCTCTCATCTGGCTACCCGAATATCTGGCTGGTACCCAAGTTCCGCCTGAGTTACACGAATCACAGACATTTAGAAAACTTTCCATCGCTATCATATGAATAACACTACACGTAACCATGTGGGGCACACACATTCCGTCCCTGGCGTATCGGGATGGCGACATGAAGGGCATATCGCCACCCCTTTAATTAATCATGTCACATCCATCAATAACCATGCCGAACCTGAAACTATACAGGACAAAGGCACGGGAAAAGGTGCGCGTAACTGTGGGAGAAGTTGTAGCAAAGTGAATTTACAAGTGGAAGTTGATTTCACAATTACCGAACATCTATTCAGTTTCAAAATATAAGATGTGGAATCTTACTGCACTGCTTCTCTTAAAAAAAAAAAAGTAACGAAAAATCGAAGTTAATTTTGTGGGACCTTGATAGAAATCGTTATTAAGTCTGAAAGAAGAGAAAATGAGAGCTGCTCATCTGGCCATCTCACATTTTCACATTTTCGAATTAATAAGACAGATAACACAATGAACTCCGCATTCCAGTTGCACAAATGAAATAGGTAAATGCGATCTGCTCAGAGTAAGGTCTCTGAAATGCAACTACCAGCTCATGCTATCTGCTGTTCTGAAAAAGTGACACTTTTATGTTCAAGCTCTACACTCAACACGGCACGAAAGTTAGAAAGCGAACCATACCAAATTCTATGTAGGATGTAGAAAAATTTCCGCTACCAGTCACAATAAAAGGTTATTTATTTATTAGACGACCGGTTTCGGGCTTGCGCCCATCTTCAGGTGTTTATACATTCATGCACATGTTTATATGCTGGAGATCACTGTATAAATATAAAGAAATTGTTTGCTAGTGACTAAATACAAGTGGGACAATTGTAAGTGGCAAGGCAGCATTTGTCGAAAATATATCTGTACTTACATAAAGCTGAAGCATCATTTTATAGTTAAGCTGTGGTGATCGTTTTTCCACTTAGTTACACATCTTATCATCATTTTCACGTCCATATTTGGTCAGTACTTTCACGGTTCAGGTACCCAGGCGTACACCTCTTCGTACAAAGCAAATCGACGGCCAGAATACATTTCTTCAGGGCTTCGAAAATATGGAAATCGCATTGGGGGAGACTGCCACAACTAAAGCACAGAGGTACGTTGACACTTTGCAAGTGCGAAATAATTTTATATAGGCTCAAGTTAAAAGCGTAAACGTGTCCCGGGTATGAGGCACGTTTATGCATATCGTCTTCGCAAGAGATAAGAGTCACTGACTTTGCTGTCTCCTCTTTATTTACAACATAACATTAGCTGCAGTTAGGACACTTTACAGGCTTTTATTTGACTGTGTAAGAAGAACGGAGGTACTGGTAGTTTGATGCGTGCATTGGAGTGTGATGTAATTCGAAACCTGTAGTTAGTAACAGTACAACACATGAAAGAAAGCACTGTTTTCATCTTTTATACCGTTTCAAAGGTTATTTCGTGTTTGGCGATGTGCAGGTGCTTACATCGTGTATTCTCAAATTCATTGCTTATTTCCACAATGAGAACGGCGTCACCAGTCTTTCGCGCTTGTCGATTACGCATATACACTGGCTGTGATCGTTGTGGGTTCGCGATGCTGTAATTTTCTGCCGTATGTGACGACGAAGACGGTTTGGAAACTGGTGGCAAGTGCGTAGAATCATATTAAGTGCAGCTGGCGCCCTACCAAAAGCTTTTTCTCCTCCTGTTGCTCAAGGAAATTGATTAAATATATTGCAGCGTCGTTAGATGTTTATTCGATTGGGTGTTTATTAGCTATTCGGGCGTTTTCATCATTTAGACACCACTTGGTATCTTTCAGTCGCAAAATTTTTGTATTACGCCATACGTACATCTAAATTATTTGAATTTTATTCCAGTTATCGGTTAATCCTCACTGTCGATGTTATTAACCAATGATATGCTCTATAGGTATTGACGTTGGTGCTTTTAATTATGGTGACGAGACATGCTGACAACAATGCTATGTCGTCTGAAGCGTCCTGTGTCGTTGCCTAGCAATTACTTCCGTGTTCTCTGGAGTACTTCATGTATCAGTACGAACATGCTCGTCGTGTTATTGAATAGATGCTTCATTTTTGATTTGAGCATTGTAGTGCTGGATTCTGTGTTTCGACTGCAACCAACGCAATATTCTGAAGTTCTTGAGAAGCCTTAAAAGCTTTGAACGAAGCGAAAAGTCACAACTTCTGAGGCGAGTATATCCTTCCAGAAAGAGGTAAGAGCCACTGACTTGACTGTCATCTATTTATTTATCATTAACATCTGCGGCAGTTAGACGAGCACATAAGTTTTTATTTGACAGTGTAAGGCAGACGGGGGCACATTTACGCGGATTTGTTTTAGGCATTTTTAAATGCTTTGGTTAAATCTATCCTTTTTAAAATTGTTTGGTCTCTTAACAGGGTTACTAAAGTATAACTTGGTGTACATACTTTTAACTCAAATTACATTTAAAAGTGCAAAATAATTTTATAGAGGTTCATTGTCATCACCGTTCGAGTTGTAATTTATGCATGCTAACACGCATAAAATAATGTGTTTCCTGTGGCACTATCGTCGTGGGCCCACCTTTAACATCTAAAATACTGGGCCGACTCTTCATTTATTTTTGATTGGTTCTATCGTTTCAAGCAGTAAATATAAAGCCACGTTTCATCGTCTTCATCGCACTGCTGCAGGTTATAAGAGAAAGCAAGAGGAACTGGATTAGACATGCGCCAGGACGTTAGTGCTTGCTAACAGACGCTTTAGAAGGACTTGTTTGAGGGAGGAGACTGAGAGGAAGGAGGAGATGCAAGATGGCAGACTACATAAAGGGAAGTGGAAATAACGCGGCCCTGAAGAGGATGGCAGAAGACAGGAGAGCATGGGGAATTACCTTGTGGAAATCTGCCTTTGGGCAGAACACTAATGATGTCATCAGAAGTAGGCCTGTCCACATTCTTCCTCGTTCTTGCTTGCAGCAATTTATTGCTCTTATCAGTCCTTGCTCTCAAAGAATTCATTCTTTCTGCTTGAGATTCGTTAGATTCAAACAGAGTTTTTAGCAGTTTCTACCTTTTTTTCTCCTGCACCTCCACTTTTTTGGCTGCGTTTCCAACGGATGCTGCCTTAACGTTACCTTGAGTGGGATATTAGTTAAAAAGGCAATGCAAAATAGTGCTTAAACGTGCGCCAACAGAACTGCGTAAAGGAGCCCCATCGTCATGTTTGTAGTAACTTTCAGGCTTTTAAATTAAACAAATGTGTCTTGTAGAGTAGAATAATATCCTGTAAACGAACATATATTTATCTATTCTCAATTCTAAAAGTTATGCTTCCTAGGAACTTCGATATTTGACTTACAAAATATACTCACTTTGCACATAAATGCAAATACATTCTTCGCGCTAGAACGTTCCCTCAACTGGTACTGCGAAGTTCGTGAGAGCCCTCAATATATGGCAGTAATAATCTTGCATTGTCGGTAGCGCTCTTGCAAGAAAGGTTACCGAGAAAAACGCTCTGCGTAAACGTGTCCCGTGTGTAAACGTATCCCGGTCTCTCCTATGTAGTGTAAAAGTACTAGCAAATTGATGCGTGCCGTGGAGTGTGATGTGATTTTGGAATATGTAGTTAGTAACAGTACACATCGTGGAAGAGAGCATTGTTTAATTTTTCATGCGGTTTCAAAGATTAGTTGCTTGACCTGTAGAGGCAGACAACTTTACTTACTTTTTGGCGATGTTCATGTGCTATCATCGTGTATTCCCAAATTCATTGCTCAGTTTTACGACGACAACGGTGTCACCGATTTTACTCGCTTGTCGATCACGCATACATACTGTCTGTGACTATGACCATCGTAGCGTTATGCTGCTGTAATTTTCTGCTGTCTGTGAAGAGCACGGCACTTTGGAAATTGGCCCAACTACCTAGAGTCATGTTGAGTCGGGATGGTACCGCATCAAAAGCTTGTTCTCCTCCTGTTGCTTAACCCTAGGAGCACAAAGTTATTTTAGATTACAGTTGACGATGATGTTTGGTTTGTGGAGCGCTCAACTGCGCGGTCGTCAGCGCCCGTACAAATTCCCAATTTTTTCCCAGTCCAGTCTAGGCACTGTTACGAATGATTATGATGTTGAAATGATGAGGACAACACAAACAGCTAGTTCCCAGTAGATTATAGAGAGTCCTAACCAAGGGCAAAATTTGCCCATGTTAAAATAGACTATAAACTTGTGATATGTATTTGTTTTAAGTGATTTCGTTTCCATTGTGAATTTAAAAGTGCTCAGTGGAGTTATAACTGGAAACCAATGTTTAGAACATATGGAGTGTCCAAAAATATGTAAGTTAATATACTACTTTTCTCTGGCAAAAGGCATAGCGAGTATTCGAAATATCTACTTACTCATTTCCTCAGACTACCATAGGCCACAGTTATAGTACATGTTGCAGTAAGAATAAACAAAAGAATGCAGATTTATGACATAGCGCTAGGAAACGCAGTTTCGTCGACAGAAAAGTAAAATTAAAAAGAAGTGTAGAACAAAATTATATCAAACATTGCTTCAATACTTCACCGAACTTATATAAGACGTGTTTCTGTTATTCATAAACAACATTCTTAATTATCAGTAATAACAAGAAACTGTTGGTCTTTGATGATGATGAAGAACTTTCTATTGACTACAAAATAACAACAATAATTACATACATTTTGTATGTTTGTGTACGTTAACGATACCATCATCAAAAGTAATTGCTTAGGTTACATGAAAGCGGCGCAATAGTTACGCGATGAAACAATTCCTGCTATTTACAAGCCGGCCGGAGTGGCCGAGTGGTTCTAGGCTCTACAGTCTGGAACCGCGCGACAGCTACGGTCGCAGGTTCGAATCCTGCCTCGGGCAAGGATATGTGTGATGTTCTTAAGTTAGTTAGATTTAAGTAGTTCTAAGTTCTAGGCGACTGATGACCTCAGAAGTTAAGTCCCATAGTGCTCAGAGCTATTTACAAAATGCAATTTATAGTCTGTAAGAATATGAAATACACACTGGACTGACACTGCATGGTATTCGGTTCAAATTGCGGAACTGTGTTAGTGACACACGCGTGTTCTGTAGCCATCGTTCCTTTACAATGCTGTTTTTTTCAAATGACTCCGTAGAAATGTTGTCACAACAGCGTGCCTTTACTGTCGCGATCCGAGGGAAGGGCTTCTCCCCGTAGGCAGAAGATGAGAAAACGTGAGTTAATCTTTCAATCGTCTTTACCACTAGTTTTATTTTCGGTCAGTTTTCACGTCCCCTCTGTGCCAGCGCGCTTGGCGGTTTAACTCGCCACCGCCTCAGAAGAGATTCTAATTGTGACTTTCCATACTGTGCTAGTAGATACATGTTCTTTTCTTTTTTTCCGTAGAGAGAAAACGTGTGTCTCATAGAGGTGTTCTTTTGCTCGATTGAGCACCCTTCCTCTCTAATACGAGTCAAGTTTCTTCGGCACTTTCTTGCTCGGAAGAGCGCAAACGACCCAGCCGATGATGTTACAGAAATGTAAAATGCGTGTACATCAACTACGAATGGGCTTGTCGTCCCAGATACTTCTGACAGTATCGACCACGAGTACTTCTTACGTACTAGATATTTCTGAGTGACTGCCGTTGTAATGGGCATCATTTTTCATGATCCCTGACAAGAAGTCCCCAAGTTTTGTCCGGACGCGACGAAAGTCTCATAAGAAGTTTCCGGTTGTCAAGAACGTTTCTTGAAACAGAGCGCAACCGACAGAAATGGCGGAAAGGGGCTGGAACGGGGAACCGTTGTTCATAATCAGCTCGCGCGCCTGCTGGCTTTCACGGGGTAATTACGCCTGTTGCCGTCCGTCCGTCGTTAGAGCTGTCTGCGGTGAACAGTCCTTCCGCGGTGACCTTGTTACGGGTAAGTAGGCGCGCCGCAGCGGGGGTCAAGCGCGCCGACCCCAGCCGCTCCACAGGAAACCGTCCCTCAACACTAACCTCCATTTTCACTCGGCAGTTTACTGCAGTGCTACTGTCGGGAGAACTCCTCTTTATTGTGATAGGGGAATTAACTGCTTGGCTGTCATTTCAGTGACAATTGCTACTGTACTGTGTGCTTCATTTGAAATTACACTGAGGTGACAAAGTCATGGTATAGCAATATTCACGTGTACCATTGGCGGTAGTGCCGCATACACAAGGTATCAAAGGGCAATGCATTGGTAAAGTTGTCATTTGTACTCAAGCGATTCATCTGAAAAGATTACTGACGTTGTTACGACCGCATAACAGGATTTAACAGATTTTGAATGCGGAATACTAGTTGGAGATAGACGTATGCGGGGCGTTTGAAAAGTCCGTGCAAAAATAAAAACTACTTACGTGTTTGGGGTAAACCTTTTTTATTTTTCGACATAGTCTCCTTTTAGACTTATACACTTCGTCCAACGCTGTTCTAATTTGTTGATCCCTTCCGAATAATAGGAATTGTCCAAGTCTGCCAGCCATTTCTCCAAATTGGGGAACAAATAGTAATCCGAGGGAGCCAAGTCTGCAGAATAGAGGGGGGGGGGGATATGAAACGAGTTGGAATCCTATTTACAATAATTTTGGGGGCCACAACTGCTGAGGTGTGTGCTGGTGCACTGTCGTGATGGAAAAGGACTTTCTTGCGGTCCAATTGCCGGCGTTTTCCTTGCAACTCGGTTTTTAAACGGTCCAATAACAATGAATAATATGCACCTGTAACAGTTTTACCCTTTTCCAGACAGTCGATGAGGATTATCCCTTGCGAATCCCAAAAGATAGTCGCCATAACCTTTACGGCCGAAAGAAAGGTCTTCGCCTTTCATGGTGCAGATTCTCCCTTGGTAACCCATTGTTTAGATTATTGTTTCGCCTCAGGACTATAGTAATGTATCCATGTTTCATCCACAGTGACTAAACAATGTTTAAAGTCCTGCGAATTCTTCCTGAACAGCTGAAAACCATCCTTGCAATACTTCACACGATTCCGTTTTTGGTCAAGTGTGAGCAATCGCGGAACCCATCTTGCGGATAGCTTTCTCATGTCCAAATGTGTATGCAAAATATTATGTACCCATTCATTAAAGATGCTCACAGCACTAGCAATCTCATGAACCTTAACTCTTTTGTCATCCATTACCGTATCATGGATTTTATCAACGATTTCTGGAGTCGTATCCTCCACAGGGCGTCCAGAACGTTCAGCATCACTTGTGCCCATATGACCACTTCGAAAATTTTGAAACCACTTATAAACTGTTCTAATCGAAGGTGCAGAGTCACCGTAATGTTTATGAAGCTTCTCTTTAGTCTCCTGAGGCGTTTTGCCTTTCATAAAGTAATGTTTAATCAGCACACGAAATTCTTTTTCGTCCATTTTTTCACAATCACTTGACTTCCTTGATTCACACGAATGCCAAACACAAACAAATAGACCAATATGGCTGAAACTTGGTGTGCGTTCTTTCCAAAGATGCTACTAACTAAACATGACCTCGATACGCGCTGGTGGTGCCATCTTTCGGACTTTGCACGGACTTTTCAAAAGCCCCTTGTAAGTGACGTACCGTTTCGGAAATCGTTAGGGAATTCAGTAAAACTCGATCCACAGCGTCAAAAGTGTGCCGAGAATACCAAATTTTAGGCATTACCTCTCACCATTGACAACACACTTCACTTAACGACCGAGAGCAGCGGCGTTTGCGTAGAGTTGTCAGTTTTAACAGACAAGCAAGCTGTGTGATATATTCCCATAAATCACTCTGGAACGTACCACGAAGTATCAGTTTGAAGAGTGCGCTGAAATCTAACGTTAATGGGTTGTGGCAGCAGGCGACCGACGCGGGTACCTTTGCTAATAGCTCAGCGTCATCTGCAGCGACCATATCGGTTGGACCCTAGACGAATGGAAAATCGTGGCTTGGTCACATGTGTCCCGATTTCAATTGGTGAGTGCTGCTGGTAAGGTTCGAGTGCGGCGGTGCACTCACGAAGCCATGGACCCGTGTTGTCAAAAAGGCACTGTGCAAGCTGGTGATGGCTCTATAATGGGGTGCGTTGGGTCCTCTGTTTCAGTTGAAGCTATTATTGACTGGAAATGGCTATGTTTGGCTTCTTGGAGACCATTTGCAGTCCATCACGGATTTCATGTTGCCAAACAACGATGGAATTTTTATGGATGACAATGCACCATGCCACCAGGCCACAGCTGTTCGAGATTGGTTTGAAAAACTTTCTGGATATTCCATCGGAAGATTTGGCCACCCAGATCGCCCGACATGAATCCCATTGAACATTTGTGGGACATAGCCGAGAGGTGAGTCCGTGCACAAAATGCTGCACCGGTAACACTTTCACAACTATGGACGGCTATCGAGGCAGCGAGGCTCAATATTTCTGAAGAGGACTTCCAACGACTTGTTGAGTCCATGCACGTCGAGATGTTGCACTATGCCGGGTAGAAGGAAGTGCGACTCGGCGTTCTGGTTGGTTCAAATGGCTCTGAACACTATGGGACTTAACATCTATGGTCATCAGTCCCCTAGAACTTAGAACTACTTAAACCTAACTAACCTAAGGACATCACACAACACCCAGTCATCACGAGGCAGAGAAAATCCCTGACCGCGCCGGGAATTGAACCCGGGAACCCGGGCGTGGGAAGCGAGAAACCTACCGCACGACCACGAGCTGCACTCGGCGTTCTCTCATGACTTGTCAGTGTACGTCGATTTCGGATACCAGCCAAGTTTAAAGGCAGAATCAGAACTTCCCGATAGACGAAACTTTGTACATTGCCCTCGAAGGGGAGGCATTCAGATGTAATTTCAAGTGCTTCAGGGAAGGGAGAGTATTAGCTGCAAGCTCTGATCTTTCGCGGAAGGGGTAGTTATTTTTAAGTCACCAGTTTTTTGACTGTTTTGACGTTATTCTCCACTTTTTTCCTATACTATGCAAATATTTTCATCTTCATGTTACTAACTCACCGAACTTCCCATATGACGTATTTTGCATGTTATAGTCTTTGTCTCCCCATACTATTTTGCTCTCTACTGTTCTCTCCGCCGCCAAGTTAACTTTACCTGAATGCTACTGCACATTTGGACCTGCCGTAGTGGGCGAGCGGTTCTAGGTCAGTCTGGAAATGTGCGATCGGTACGGTCGCAGGTTCGAATCCTGCCTCGGGCATGCTGTGTGTGATGTCTTTAGGTTAGTTAGGTTTAAGTAGTTCTAAGTTCTAGCGGACTGATGACCTCAGATGTTAAGTCCCATAGTGCTCAGAGCCATTTGAATCATTTGAACTGCACATTTGCCTCTAACCTCTCCCTTCTTTTTGTGAGGGATTTCCATACACTGTTTTGCTAGTTCATTCCTTTTAGTATACCTTCATGCCGTACTTTATGTGTCCACGACCTTTTTTTTTTTGAATTCTTCGATAGCTTCACAAATACTTTAGTTTCCTCTCATCCAGGTTTACATAGGTCCATGTTTCATTTCCACGCGATGCTCTACTCCATAAACTATTTTTCAGAAGCTTCTCTCTCAGTTCCATGTCAATGCGTGGTACCGGTTGAAATGGTTCAAATGGCTCTGAAGCACTGTGGGACTTAACATCTGAGGTCATCAGTCCCCTAGAACTTAGAACTACTTTAACCTAACTGACGTAAGGACATCACACACATCGATGTCCGAGGCAGTATTCGAACCTGTGACCGTAGCAGCTGCACGGTTTCAGATTGAAGCGCCTAGAACCGCTCGGCCACAGAGGCTGGCTCGTGGTACTGGCAGAGCTCTTCTATTGAAGAAAGCTTTCTTCAACTAAGCCAATCTAATTCTGAAATCTTCCTTAGTTCCTAGCTATGAGAGTTCTTTCACTATTGCCTTGGAAGACCATTAACCTACTAGATTTATGTATAGAAAGCGAAGATGAACAAGTACTCATAGCTCTTGAGGTATGCACTTTGGAGCCCACATTTAGTGGACCTTTCTTCTTGTTTTGGTTCATTCTAGCTCCTTGCAAAATGTGGAAAGCAAAGAGCGTGCTATAGAAGAGATTTGTTTTACAGTATATAACATGAAGAAGAGCTCACAGCTCTTAAGACGAGCATTTTAAAGCTCATGTTTACTTCCTTTATTACTTCTAGTATCGTTTGCTTTCAACTGTATGGGGTTACACCGTTAATTATGAACCACTCTGTACAGTGGTCCGCTCACGTTCGTTCAAAGGGTCCCACAAAAACTGAGAAAAAAATCTTTAATAAAGAACTTGAGATATGTATCCACTACCTGCAATGGGAAGTTTACACAGGCAGCAGCCGGTTTTTACGTTCTCCCGCCCCTCTCTGTCTCTCTCCTCAAAAGTGGCAACGTCTTACGCCAACTCACTACCAAGGCCGATCTCGCCTTTCCGCCGCTGTATCTGTGTAACGGGCCCGTACAGTTTGGGAAAGCCGGGCTTGGCTTGCACAAGCTGCGGTCTGCCGCCCATTGTTGGGTTTACGATACTTCGCGAGGGCCGTGTCGCATCAGGGTGCCACTTGCGAAACGTGTTGTACCGTACATGACGGGAGACTGAGAAGCTGCTCGAGCCAGTGAGGATCACCTGACGGCTGGTGGTCACTGTTTCATGGAATCGCGGAGTACAAAATAACCAACAGGGGGTCACTTGGCATACTTATACTCATTTGACCGGTGGGAAAACAATTTTAAAAAGACACTGCCGGAAAAAGTATTGTACACCCTTTTAGATGTCTCCAATTCACTCAAGACTGGAAAGCAATTTTTCAATGACACTGCCGGAAAAAATATTGTACACCGCTTTAGAGGTCTCCAGTTCACTCCAGATTTGTTGTTGCAACATTGCATTTGGAGTACATGAAATGCTTACATTTGCAGATCAATAGCGCAAGCTGTTCTGAGATACCAGGTCACGACCCATGCTGAAACATCCGTATTAGTATGTGATGTAGCTTCCACAGGCGGCAATGCAGGCGCTGACTCTGGCATCAACTCTATTGTGCAGATGGCGATTACTGTCCTGGTGTACGTTATTCCACACCTATCCGATCAGATAACGTAGCTGTGTAAGAGTTGTTGGTTGACGAGTCGCAAGAATCATTTTTCATCCCATCATATCCCACACGTGGTCGACGAGACAAGTACGGAGATCTAGCTGGTCAGAGAAGTCGCTGCACGTCTTGGAGAGCACTCTGAGTTTCGCGTGCAGTGTCTGGGACAGTATTATCCTGTTGGAAGAATGCATCACCTTCGTGTTGCAAGAACGCCAAAAGAAAGGGGCTAACAAAATTCTGCAGTTACCGAGCTCTGGTCAGTATCCACTCCAGAAATACCAAAGATGAGCGAAAGTTCTAGCTTATCGCAAACCAGACCATAAGGTCTGGGGTAGCGCCATTGTATTTTGGACGAATGTACTCTACGAGACACACCACGAGACACACCGGGTGAGGTGGCGCAGTGGTTAGCTCACTAGACTCCCATTAGGGAGGACGACGGTTCAATTCCGGGTCCGGCCATCCTGATTTAGGTTTTCCGTGATTTCCCTAAATCGCTCCAGGCCAATGCCGGGATGTTTCCTTTGAAAGAGCACGGCCGACTTCCTTACCCGTCCTTCCCCAATCCGATGAGACCGGTGACCTCGCTGTCTGGTCTCCTCCCTCAAACAACCCAACCCAACTCTCCGAGACAGGGCGCAACAGGTCTACGTCGTACGCTCAACCGACCATCATTTGCTTGCATGCAGAATCCGATTTCATCGCTGAAGACAACTGCGCGCCATTCCATCTCCCAAGTGATCTTTTGATGGCACCAGTCGACCCTTAAACGTTGATGCAGTCCCGTGATTGGAAGACGGACTAGAGGTGTGACGTATCAAAAATGGTTCAAATGGCTCTGAGCACTATGGGACTTAACTTCTGAGGTCATCAGTCCCCTAGAACTTAGAAATACTTAAACCTAACTAACTAACTAACACACATCCAGGTCCGAGGCGAACCTGCGACCGTAGCGGTCGCGCGGTTCCCGACTGTAGCGCCTAGAACCGCTCGTCCACCCCGGCCGGCTGTGACGTGTCCTTAGTCCCACTGTTAGTAAACGGGTCGGACAGTTCGTGTCGACATACGTGGCTCACATACCCTCTTTCTTATCCATGCTGTGGTACCTGTACGATCTACCGCTGCTGCCTACACAACACGACGATCCTGGTGGGCGTCTGTGGTGCGTGGATGTCCAGAACCTCATCTGCGGATTTGAGAATGTTCACGTGACCACTGATACCAGCACCTTTGCACAACTGATGCAACACGTCCAACTTGTGTGGCAGTTCCCCGAAAGGACCATCCCGCCACTCGGAAAGCCACAATTTGAGCCTTTCCAAATTCGCTCACTTGACGGTAGGAAGCACGAGTGCGTCTGTGGTATGGTTGACTGCTTGCTTCACACGTTTTCACCACATTGAGCCTTTTGGCTGTGAGCATTCTCTGTTAAAGGGTAGACACAGATGGCTCTCCAGAAGCTATGCCACTACGCTATCTATTGGCGGACGACACTGAAACCATGAGCAGTATATCAACTATCCCCCGGGTGGCACATACCATCATCTGATCAAAATGGACGTCGTCTTTCCAGGTCCACTAATTTTTTTCCGGCAATGTATGCTGGCAGCAGGAAGCACAAACACTACAATCAAGTGATGGAGGACGAAGACTGCTTAGTTCATTGTGTGCTGGATCTCTTTCTTGTTCCTGACAATGATTAATGACATGCCTTCATTCATTAGATCAAGTGCAGTATTATATGTAGACGATAAAACCTTCCTTCATACAGGATGGAAGAAAAGAGTGTTACCCAACAAACATTTCTCGCACATAGGGGAAAAAAATACGTGACATGAGTCCGAAAATGCTTTATTTGCATGTTGTGGTTCATTTCATACTTGCTTTATAATCATACTAGTCAGCGGAAATACACAAAGTAAAATATACCAGCATTACATGAGTCGCTTTCTTACACTGTTCAAAATACCCCTTGGTTATACTGTGAAACACTTTCCTAAATTAAATGTGCAAAATGCCGTCCATTGGTAAGGATACATTTATCAACCTGCCATCGCATTGAATCCCTGATGCGTTGATGCATACTTAGAGAACTGCGTCATTAAACCAAGATTTTGTGTCAATGTTTGGGCCATCCTTGGTTCAAATGGCTCTGAGCACTATGGGACTCAACATCTTAGGTCATAAGTCCCCTAGAACTTAGAACTACTTAAACCTAACTAACCTAAGGACATCACACACACCCATGCCCGAGGCAGGATTCGAACCTGCGACCGTAGCAGTCCCGCGGTTCCGGACTGCAGCGCCAGAACCGCTAGACCACCGCGGCCGGCGGCCATCCTTGTTGATGGCTGTTTGTTAGGGCCTCATATTCGTCCACCCGACCTCGATGTACACTATATGATAAAAAGTATCCAGACACCCCCAAAAACATGCGTTTTTAATATTAGGTGGATTGTGCTGCCACCTACTGACATGTATTCCATATCAACGACCTCAGTTCTCAATAAACACCGTGAAAGAGCAGAGTGGGGCGCTCCGCGGATCTCGCGCACTTCGAACGTGGTCAGATGATAGGGTGTCACTTGTGTCATACGTCTGTACGCGAGAATTCCACACCCCTAAATATCTCTAGGTCCACTGTTTCTGATGTGATAGTGAAGTGGAAACGTGAAGGGACAGGTACAGCATAAAAGCGTTCAGGCCGACCTCGTCTGTTGACTGAGAGAGACCGCCAACAGATGAGAGGGTCATAATGTGTAATAGGCAGACATCTATCCAGACCGTCACACAGGAATTCCAAACTGCATCAGGATCCACTGCAAGTACTATGACAGTTAGGCAGGAGGTGAGAAAACTTGGATTTCATGCTCGAGCGGCTGCTCATAAGCCACACATCGCGCCGGTAAATGCCAAACGACGCCTCGCTTGGTATAAGGAGCGTAAACACTTGACGATTGAACAGCGGAAAAACGTTCTGTGGAGTGACGAATCACGGTACGCAATGTGGCGATCCGATGGCAGGGTGTGGGTATGACGAATGACCGGTGAAAGTCATCTGCCAGCGTGTGTAGTGCCAACAGTAAAATTCGGAGGCGCTGGTGTTATGGTGTGGTCGGGGTGTTCATGGAGGGGGGCCTGCACTCATTGTTGTTTTGGGTGGCACTATCACAGCAGAGGCCTACATTGATGTTTTAAGCACATTGTAGCTTCCCACTGTTGAAGAGCAATTCGGGGATGGCGATTGCATCTTCCAACACGACCGAACACCTGTTCATAATGCACGGCGTGCGGCAGAGTGGTTACACGACAATATCCTTTTATGCACTGTCCTGCACAGAGTGCTGATCTGAATCCTATAGAACACCTTTGGGATGTTTTGGAACGCCGACTTCGTGCTACGCATCACCGACCGACATCGATACATATCCTCAGTGCAGCACTCCGTGAAGAATGGGTTGCCATTCCCCAAGAAACCTTCCAGCACCCGATTGAAAGTATACCTGCGAGAGTGGAAGCTGTCATTAAGGCCAAGGGAAGGCCAACACCATATTGAATTCCAACATTACCCATAGAGGGCGCAACGAACTCTTAAGTCATTTTCAGCCAGGTGTCCGGAGACTTTTGATCACTAGTGTAGAAACTTACCATGGTTTCTTGTAGAATTCGCTACCTGTTCTACCAGAACATTTACCTTTACGAGTGCGGCAAAACATACACGTTATGCACAATGGAGCTCCTCCTCATTTCAGTTTAATGTTCGTACGCCTCTAAATAATAGATTTCTTGACAGATAGATAGAGGTGGACCAATTCCATGGCCTCCACGCTCTATGGACCTAAACCCACTAGACTTTTATTTGTGGTTGCATTTGGAAAGCATAGTATGCGGAACAGCATTACGAGATATGCTGAGTCGTCGTGCTCGTATTTTGAAAGGCTGTGAAACAATACGCAATTCTCCATGTAAACATCAACTCATCAAGGATTGATTGCGACGGCTGGTTGATGCATGTATCCTTGCTAATGGGGTGCGTTTTATTTCATTTAGGAAGCTGTTTCATTTTTAGTCGAGAAGGTATGTTGGGCATTTCGTGTAAGAAAACGTTTCGTGTAATGCTGGTACGTTCTGTTTCTGTATGGTTCACATGATTAATGTGATCATGAAGAGAAGTAGAAAATGAGTTCAAACATGGAAATAAACGTTTCCAGACCCATGTCTATATAATATATTTTCTCCTCTACGTGTGAGGAATATTTCCTGAAAGATGCCTACACCTTTTTGTTACAATGTGGAGGCCCTATACGTTATGATGGAAGGAAATACAAAAATGTTCAGGAAAAGACAGGAATCAATATAAGTCACTTAGGAATGAAATAAATAGGAAATATAGGGAAGTAAATGCGAAATGGGTGCAGAAAAAATGTGGAGGAGTCCAAACAGAAAGGGTCGTTGCAGGACATATTCACATATAGGATATCAAAGACAACCTTCGGAGCAACTAAAAGCAAAGGTGTCTGCGTTAGAGTCCAGGAGCAATTCTGATGTTTAAAGGTAGAGAAGAGAGCATATATGTGGATAACATAGATTGAAGGCTTCTATGAAGGGGATGACTTGTCTGATGACGTGACAGAAGAAGAAATGGGAATGGATATGGAAGACATAGGGCATACAGAAGTAAAGTGAGAGCTTAAAGACCTTTGAAAGACTTGTGTCAAATAAGTCAGAATGCATACATAACATTCTTTCCAAATTTCTAAAAAATGTTGGGAGAAATAGCAATCAAACGACTGTTAAAGCTGGTTTGTAGAATGTATGAGACTGCAAACACACCAAAAGACTTCCAGAAAAATCTCAATCCATACAATCCCAAAGATAGCAAGGGCAGGTAAGGGCGAAAACTATTTTGAACCAGCTTACCACCTAATGCGTCCAAGCTGTTGATAAGAACAATATGTAGTGGAATGTAAAAGAAAACTGAGGCTGTCTTAGGTGAAGATCTGTTTTTCTTTCGGAAAGATAAAGGCACCAGATAGGCGGCTCTGACACTGCGCTTGATAACCGAAGCAAGACTGAAGAAAAATGAAGACACCTTCGTAGGATTCAGCGATCTAGAAAAATTGTTAAACAATGTAAAATAGTGCGAGAAGTTCGAAATAGAAAAATACGAGGGGAAATATACGAAATGTATAAAAACAAAGAAGGATTAATAAGAATGAAGGGCCAAAAACGAAGTTCACGAAATAGAAAGGGTGTAAGGCAGGGTTGCAGTGTATCTCCCCTAGTATTAATCTGTGCAATAAAGATGCAACGACGGAAATAAAAGGCAGGTTAAAGAGTGGGATTAATATCTGGGTGTAAGATGTAGTCTGTGAGAAAGAGGTTGAAACAGGAGAGTAAGTTGTGGCAGATAACTTGAAAGCAACCACAAGGCTGATGAACCAAAAACAGCTGATGATTTCAACAGTCTTAAAAGTTATGTTGAAAATACAGTCGCTCAAATCTAATTGGTTTAGAGCAAATGGACTTCCGTCAAATGAAAACAAAAAGCCTCAGCAGATGGTTCTTCCTGTAATAGACAAGCTCTCATACGACGATCGTAGTTGTCTTAATTTCTTGAATTTAGTTTTAGATACTAAATTATCCTGGGTTCGACATGTAAAATATGTTAATAGTTAGTTGTTAAGAATATTTGTTCATTAAGGCAACACATGAGCCGGCCGCAGTGGCGGAGCGGTTCTAGGCGCTTCAGTCTGGAACCGCGCGACCGCTACGGATGCAGGTTCGAATCCTGCCTTGGGCATGGATGTGTGTGATGTCCTTAGATTAGTTAGGTTTAAGTAGTTCTAAGTCTAGGGGACTGTTTGACCTCAGATGTCAAGTCCCATAGTGCTCAGAGCCATTTAAACCGTTTGAGCAACACATGAACTATGTACCTAAAATCATTGTTAGAGCATCCTATTTCATATTTCTTCTTAGCATAATATATGATATTTGTGGGGATAACTATAGTTGTGTGCATGACATACTGTCATGTTATGTCGAAACCACACGTCCCAATCCGAAGGCAGGGTTGAAGTAAAATACTTAGTACTGAAAGCACGTTTACTACTGACACAAACGGACAGCCAGAACAGATCTGATCTCCTGAACGGAGACCGTTGCTATTTAGACAGTCATTGAATACTTCAGAATGTGAATATTTATACAAACATCGAATATTCCAGATATACAAAAATTATACAAACATTTTTCAAGAAACTTCCAGAAATAATAAACACACGGTAACAAATAAGGTGCTTGTGGTTAAAAGAGATTCACAGCACACCATCGAGTGAGGTGGCGCAGTGGTCAGCACGCTGCACTCGCATTCGGGAGGAATACTGTTGAAACTAGCGTCCGGACATTCAGATTTAGGTTTTCCGTGATTTCCCTAAATCACTCGAGGAAATCTGAAAGCGCGTGACCGATTTCCTTCGCCTTTCTTGACACGAGATTGTGCTCTATCTCTAATGACCTAGATGTCGACGGGACTTTAAACCCAATCTTCTATCCTTCTTCCTCCTCTTCCAGCACCAAGCACGCCAGCCAATGAGGCTAACCACTACACCACAACGCACGCACAAGTGCCCGCACTATTGCTCCTCCTGGAAAAACAGCGATCCGCTGTTCCAGATATACTCATGGGAGGCGACTACAGCACCATGAATCTGAATGTTTCCAATGGTCCTCTTTACAGCGGCGCTGGCAGGTCTTTCCATTCTGGTCTTGTTGTTACATCCCCTTCACCATTATGAGCGTTGAAGGTAACCTCTCCTGTCGAAGCTTTGCTATGTCGAGTAGGTCTTCAGTTTCCTTGAATCCTGGATTCCGGGAGATGAGGTGTTTCCCGTAGGCATCCTGAATATCGTCCGGCTGAAAAGGGAACAGCGTACTGATTGTCGTCTCGGCTTTGTGAGGCGTGTAGTTTCTTGCTTCACTGTACTGTATACGAATGTCATGATGGGCAGTACTGTATCGCAGTCTCTGTGTTGGACATCAGTGTACTTGACAAGTATTTCTGATAGCATCTTATTAATGCGTTCTGTGAGGATATTTGTCTGCGGTTGGTAGGCAGTTGTCATCCCGTGTGTGAAGTCGCAACCTGAAATTATCTCTGGTACTAGTCTCGACTGAAAAACTTTTCCTCACTTGGAGATCATCACAAATGGTTCTTCGATGTGATTTATTTTACAAGGAATTCTACAATTTCCAAAACGTTGGCAGTCAGCATAGCCTTAGTGAGAGCATGGCTGTTGAGGTAGTCAGTGCAGATATTTATCCGTCAATTCGCGTTTCTCGACTACAGGAACCTCGTCAAGAGTTCGATTCCAATTTGGTGGAGAGGTGCTGCCGCAGGTGGGATTGGTCCAGAAGTAACTGCGAGACATGTTTCTGTCACTGGCGTTCCTTACAGTGGCTCACATAGTGCTAAATGACTGGTCGGGACTTGGCCATGATACCTTTTTCTAAATCTGTATCGACACCTCACAAAGACTAGATAACCAGATGCGGGAGCGCCGTGGAAGAATATGGGGATGGATGACCGCAGATGACCAGGGATGATGAGCACCCATTACTGCCCCACTGGAACATAGTTCTTCTCATAAAATCCTTTGTTAGTTAACTGGAATTCTCCTTTGTTCGGTTCATCCTCCTTCAAGGCTTTTGTGGTTTTCAGCAGTGTTGGATCTTCCCTCTGTTTTAGCAGCAACCTCATTTAATACAGTAAAGACTGAGATTAAGGTGCATGTTCTGCCAAATGATTCCTTGAAATACAGTCAGTGTCCTTGTGTTTGCGTCTGCTTTTGTATACTATTGTTATGTCATACACCCAAAACCTCAGTGCCCATCTCGGCTGTCGACCGACAGATCATTTACCTAGTCAGCCATTGTAGAGAATGATGGTTTATCACAGCAGTGAATGGTTTGTCAAGTAAACAATGCCGGAACTTGTTCATTAACGATCACGACCGTTGCAGCGTGTATTTAAACCAAACATGATTCGTTTTGTCGCTCAGCACATACTTAGTGTTGTGATTTTTTTCCCGTCAGTATATTTTGACACATCAGGAATTGTACGTTGGGTGCAGAAATTCACCGTCTTTAAAATAATTCACTGATTATTTTTTGCTTTACTACATCAACATTTACGCAGTATTTTCCAAATTATTGTATCCCCCATGCCCTAAATTTGGACTGTATAGTGTTCAGGCAGATGGGAGCAACAAAAATCTAGATATTCGGTCTGTTAAGTCCGTTTGTATGGATTTAATATTTATGGGGGTGATAGCAAGCGACTTTGGCTCTATGTGGGCACGTGGGTATATTTTGATAGGTAATACTCAGACGTCATAAGGGCATCGGTGTAAGGCATTGTATGACATAACTCATCCCTCACATTGTTTAACATCCTCAGTTCACGTTACTATATAACAGTCACTGTCTGCTTGTATATCTAAATTTACACATTTGGATACACTGGTAGTCAAATTGTATGTTGTATCAAGTAGTAGTCACTTGGACCACTTAAGTGAGGTGCCACAGGTGGAGGGGGTGGTGGTGGTGGTGGTGCAGGGAACAGTTCAGTGTCCCGAGATGAAACACCAGTTAATCCATCTTATGCTGCTATGTCTCGACGATCGATGTTGCAGGCTCAGGCTCTGGGCTGATATACGTCTACAGAGCGCCAAGTTAAGTGTTTAACTTTTTCTGTGCTTTTCGCGAAGTATATTTATTAAATTTCGTGCTTGCCTCTCTGTTGCTTTTGAAAGCAACTGTCCGTTCGTTTAGTGACCAGTCAGTCATGCTCCAGCTCTGGGCTGACATACGTCTACAGAGCGGCAAGTTAAGTGTTTATGATTTTCTGTGTTTCTCACGTAGTATATTTATTAAATTTCGTGCGTGTTTCTCTTTTTAACAGGTTTAATCTCCCGTCTTTGTAAGTTTAAATTCATTCAGCCCGTAGCCCAATAGTTGCTCACTACAGCCAGCTAGGTAGCTCTTCAACGCATCAGCATCCATTGGTGACACATCAGGAGGGTAGCAGATCGCATATATAGTATTTTCCGCTTTTATAGTTCACTTCTTCATTTAGTCTTGCTAGGATGGATATGAAGTGTGCACCCTGTGTGCAGACGCGAACAGCTGAATGTGCTGTTGGCTACAGTCATCCACCTTCAGGCTGCTGCGTAGGGGTATAGCGGTGGCGGAGAATCTGGCGCGTGGCATGGAGAACCTCATGTGTCACTTGTCTCGCCCATGGGATCTGCTTCCGAGGCACCTCCTCGTGAAGCCGATGCAGTGGATCCGCCCTCACTGGAGGGTGAGTGGCAGACGGTAAGGCGTTCGCGTCGCTAGGGGCAGAGGGCCAATTTATGGGAGACTGACCGCCTGGTCTCGCCCATTCACCCTATGAGTGGACAGGTGGCCGCTCCATCAGCAGGGTCCTTGCCGATACATGGTCGGAGGGATATCCTAGTTATTGGGAGCTCCAATGTTATTCGCGTTATGGAGATCTTTACGTAGATAGCAGCGTTCAGGGCTCGAAAGAAAGACAATGTGCATTCGGTGTGTCTGCCGGGGGACCTCATCCGAGATGTGGAGGCAGCCATGACTTTGGCTATCGAGCGTGTAGGGTGCAGTCGTCTGTATGTTGTGGCTCACTTCAGCACTAATGACGCCTGTCGCATGGGTTTTCAGCCGATCCTCAGTTCGTCCAGGCGGCTGGCAGAGGTGGTGAAGACGGCTGCCCTCGCACGCAGGCTGCAAGCAGAGCTCGCAGTTTGCATCATCGTTCCCAGAGTTGATTGGGGTCCTTTGGTTTGGAGGTCTCAACCAAAGGCTTCGTCGACTCTGTGATGGCCTTGCCTGCAGATTTTTAGACCTGTGTTATCGTGTGGGGATTTGTAGGACTCCCATTGATAGGTCAGGGGTGCACTACACAAAGGAAACAGCTACTAGGGCAGCAGAGTACTTGTGGAGTGCACACGACGGTTTTTTAGGCTAGGCGGTAGTTTGAGGTGCTCCGATGAACCCTCGCCAGTCAGCTCACAGCAAAAGTGAAACGGCGTTTAGAATAAAGACAGTTTGACTGTCACAATTTTATCAGTACACTGCCAAAGTATTCGTAATAAAGTTCCCGAATTTACTGCCCTCCAGGAAAGTTCTTGCGCTGAAATTATTCTTGGAACAGAGAGCTGGCTGAAACCCGAAGTGGAAAGCTCTGAGATATTTAGCGAGTCGTGGAACGTATATCGGAAAGACAGATCAGAATCATAGGAAGAGGAGTGCTCATTACAGTTGACAAAAAAATTTTCTCTACTGAGGTATGACAGTGAAGTCATCTGGTGGTGTATAACAAGTGTAGGTGAAACTGAGTTAATTGTTGTATGTTTTTACCGGCCGCCCGAGTCTGCTGTGACAGCTCTAGAGTCATTCAGACGAAGTCTACGGTCAGTAGCGCGTAAATACCCAGATCATGCAGTACTATAGTTCAATTCTTTTATCTTGGCGGTTCGCGCATGCCCGCCCAGACGCGGGAGATTGCTGCGTTGCCAGTTGTACGCGCCAAGAGAAGCAGCGCCATAGTATAGTTCGCAAACTACGTTTAGGGGGGAGCGCGCCGTTTACGAAGTAAAGCCACCACGGCCGCATTAATCCTTTCGCTGCTACAGAGACGTGCTCCCCGCATTCCGCGATGTGCGCGATTTTGTCATCATTGCACTGCTCGCCTGAGCAGACACGTGGTGTTTCGATTGCTTTGACACACTTTATCATTCGATTTCACAAAAACTATTTGGCCAAAAAATTTGATTTTTACACATTTTCTTGACTGATACCTTCCCCCCATAAATGACTTCATTTTGTTTCAAAGTTCAACGCAGTTATTGTGCAGCATTAGATGTAGTAAACCATTGTCCGAAATTTTGAAGAGTTTGCGTATAGTTGCCACTAGAAATTTCAAAAAATTACATTCAAACGAATAAAATTCATGAAGTAAGACACTTCGATATTGTTTTTAAATAAAGAAAATATTAAGCACCGAATAATGTTTGAGCACAGAACCTTTTGCTTAGTAGCCAAACACTTTCACCATTACGTTAACAAAGCTCATCACTCTATATGTCTCCCAGAGGACTTTAAAATATCACGCAAAATACCGACAAACACTGTTGGTATGACTATGAATTACTCACGCTTCGTCGAAGTACAATAGGAAATAATCAATTACCGCTGTTCTTTAATGCGAAAAAGCGGTTAGTGAGAATTATACAAACACCTTTCCTTGCTATCGCCTGAATTAGGAGGCTTATTGCTTTTTCAATTAATAGAATATGAAGCAATTGGTATGAAGAATGCTTTTTCCAAACTTTCTATAAAAGAAAGTCTGCTATCAAGACACTGCTTTTGTTCAATTATTTTATTTATGACGGAACGTTTCTAAAACTGAAGACACTCGTCCGTGCTCTGCACTGCAGTCGAGCTCTGGCAATGTCGTTCTCTGTTCATTGGCTGACTGTGTTCTGTGACGTCAGATGCGCAGAACGATCCTAAACTCGGCCGCCAACATAAATGACGCGCACTTTAGTTGGAGGCGACTCTGACCTGCCGAGTATAGACTGAGATGTCTGTTGATTCATTGGGGCTGGGGGTGGGGGTAGGGGAGGAAGGTGGACAGACAGACAGACAGTCATGCGAAATACTTTTGAACATGTCTTCTGAAAATTGTCTTGAGGAGCAACGGAAATATCTTAGACCTTGTAGCTACAAATAGGCCGGACCTTACCGACAATGTCAGTATAGAAACGGTGTAACGTACTTTTACAAAATTTTTGTGTATATTAATGGATATGCAATGCATAATGTTTATCTTACGGAAATTTACTGTGTGATGTGTTGTTGAGCAGATGATGTGTTTAATCAGTATCACTGTAATAATAATAATAAAAACAATCTGGAAAATCAGTATGCAATGCCTATAATGAAATCAATCCCTCTGAAATTTACTCAGTCTCGTGAGCGCCGAGTTCTATGGCCCTGTGCAGTAAAAGTGAAAAAATTCCCTATGCAAATAAACAATGAAATAAATTTTCCTTAGCTCTTGAGTCGCAACGGATGTAATCTTGGTATTCTGTTCACTCCACAGCAGGCATAGAAAATATTCAATCTTGGCTCAGAGAAGTGCAATGCCGGCCGTAAAATAGGTTCATACAAGTAATGTCAGTTGATTGGTTGATAAATGAATAACCTTGCAAATGTTCACTTAAAAACTGGATACTGGCTCAGCGCTGTGCAATGCTGCCCGCATTAAAGCTGTTACAAACATTAATACTTTCCTGATTTTTTTACTATGATTGAAAAATCATTTCTTTTTTAAAAAAAATATTCATTGGAATTAAATAAACACGACGCGGAAGAGGATGAGGTACTGATAAAGGGATATGCTAAGACGAAATGCTTCAGTTTGAAAGTTACATTCAAAATAAAGTTTCTCCTTCACAAAATCTGACATGAAATATTTTACATTAATTTCAAACATCAGTGAACTTGTCAACTGTTCTATAGTTCTCACTTACTGTCGTCATAAAAAACACGTGAACTGTTACATGAGAAAATGTCTGACATCGTTTGGCAACATAGGTTCCAAAATTTAACTTCTCTGTATCAGAATTACAAAACGCATAAAATATTACAAATCGGGTATACCTAATCAACATATACATTAAATCTGATGGAAGATACTTAGTTCCTAAATTCAAGGATCGGTACTGTTAGAATTATCAAAATCTACATTGCGTTGCTGCATACTTAAAACTAAATATACAGGGTGAGCACAAACTCTTGCCATGATTATAACAATTTATTACAGAATAGCCGTTTGATCCACTAATTTACATTTGATGCCGTTACATAGGTTAGTGTTACTAGTTTTTTTTCTTTTTTTAATGACCACTTCCGTTAGTAAACCTCAACATGTGCTCCCTTGGTAGCTCGGAGAACGTCGAGGCGGTATTCGAGTTCCCACCAGCTGTTTCGTAACATGTGTTCTGTCACAGTACCCACAGCATCTTGTATCCTAGCCTTCAGTTCGTCGACGTCAGCAACTGGTGTGACGAAGACTCTGTCTTCGTTATAGACCCAGAAAAAAAAAGTCAAGGGGCGTAATGTCTGGAGAGGGTAGTAATGTCCGGATCGGTAGACTGGAAAGAACGGTCTAACACCTTGGCCACCTCGCTCTCCATTACGCCCCTTGACTTTTTTTTCTGGGGCTATATCAAGGACAGAGTCTTTGTCACACCAGTTGCTGACGTCGACGAACAGAAGGCTAGGATACAAGCTGCTGTGGATACTGTGACAGAACACATGTTACGGAACAGCAGGCGGGAACTGGAATACACCCTCGACATTCTCCGAGCTACCAAGGGAGCACACGTTGAGGTTTACTAACGTAAGAGGTCTTTAAAAAACTAGTAACACTAACCTATGTAACGGCATCAAATGTAACTTATTAGGTCAAACGATTATTCTGTTATAAAATTTTTATAATCAGGACAAGACTTTGTGCTCACCCTGTACAATATTTTATTACCTTGCAAACATGTTCCAGTTGCTTTACCTTCGAGTTACAGTATCATTCATCACTTCATTTTATAAAACCCGTATTATGCTGCGTCCATAGACCAACAACTAAATTCTATCGCAAGCCAGTAGCTTTAAGTCTTACATCCTACCTACGACTGAGTGAAACGGTAACTGCTACTGCGCTCCGCGCGCCCCTATTTACAATTGACTCTGCCACTCAGGCAACATCTTTGGTTCAGTGGTGTCAAAAATACAATCTCTTCTACATATGACAATCGTTTCAGGTCATTTTTTTATGAATTATACTACAAAATCAGGCTCCACGTACAAGTGGACCCCTCGCAACAGGATCAGCGATCATGATGTCATTTTAGCGACTTTGATTACGAAAGTTAAAAAAAAATCGGTCAAAAAGACTAGGAGTGTGTCTCTGCTAGACAGGGCAGATAAGCAGTTAATAACATGTCACTTATAAGGTGAATTCGCATCACTTAGTTCCAGTAAGGAAGATCTAGAGCAATTATGGGCAAAGTTTAAGAAGGCTTTAAATCGTGAGCTGGAGAGCTACGTGCTTAGTAAGTGGATAAAGGAGGGAAAATATCCACCATGGTTTAATAACTAAATACGGGCAGAGGCTGTTGCACACTCGGTTCAAAAGGGAACGCATAATCGACGACAAACGAAGGTTAGTAGAGATTCATGCGTCTGTGAGAAGACCTATACGCGAAGCACAGAACAACTACCACCGTCACACCTCAGCAAAAGATCTGGCAGAGAGGCCGTCAAAATTCTGGTCGTATGTAAAATCACTAAGCGGATCTAAGGCTTCCATTCAGTCCTTTGTTGCCCAGTTTGGTGTGGCAGTTGAGGATAGCAAAACGAAAGACGAAGTTTTAAATTTCACGTACAAGAAATCGTGCACACAAGAGAATTGTACAGACATACCGTCATTTGACCATCGGATAGACTCCCGTATGGATGACATAGTAATAAGCGCACCTGGTGCAGAGAAGCAACTGAAAGATTTGAAAGCAAGTAAATCACCAGCTCCGGATGGAATCCCAGTTCGATTTTACAAAGAGTACTCTATAGCAGTGGTCCCTTCCCTAGCTTGTATTTATCGTGAATCCCTTGTCCAGTACAAAGTCCCAAGTAACTGGAAAAAAGCCCAGGTGACTTCAGTATACAAGAAAGTTAAAAGAACAGATCCTCAGAATTACGGACCAAAATCTCTAACTTCTGTGCCGCAGAATCGTTGAACATACTCTGAGTTCGAATAAAACAAACTTTATTGAGATTGAGAAGCATACGTCCAATAATCAGCATGGTTTTAGAAAGCATCGCTCGTGCGAAACTCAGCTTGCCCTTTTCTCACGTGATATACTGTGAACTATGCATAAAGGGCAACAGGCATACGCCATTTTTCTACATTTCCGGAAAGCATTTGACACGGTACCCCATTACAGGCTGTTAACGAAAGTACAAACATATGGAATAAGTTCACATACCACATGCCAGTGGCTCTGAGACCTCTTAAATAAAAGAACCCAGTATGCTGACCTCAACGGCGAGTGCTCGTCAGAGACTAGGGTGCCGTCAGGCGTGCCACAGGGAAGCGTGATAGGACCGCTGCTGTTCCCTATGGAGATAAATGATTTGGTGGACAGTGTGGGCAGCAATCTGATGTTGTTTGCTGTCGATACCGTGGTGTACGGTAAGGTGTCGAAGTTGAGTGACTTCAGGAAAATACAAGACAACTCAGAACAAAATTTCCAGTAGGTGTGATGAATGGCAGCTAAATGTGGAAAAATGTAAGTTAATGTAAGTGACTAGGAAGATCAAACTTTTAATGTTGGGATACAGTATTACTAGTGTCCTGATTGACACACTCAAGTCGTTTAACTGTCTGGGCATAGCGATGCAGAGCGATACGAGGTAGAATGAGCATGTGAGAACTGTGGTAGGGAACGGAAGTGGTCGACTTCGATTTATTGGGAGAACTTTAGGAAAGAGTGGTTCATCTGGATAGGAAACCGCTGGTGCGACTTATTCTTGAATACTGTTCAAGTGTTTGATATCTGTACCAGGTCGGATTGAAGGGAGATGTCGAAGCAACTCAGAGGTGGGCTACTAGATTTGAGGTTCGCCGATGACATTGTAATTCTGTCAGAGACAGCAAAGGACTTGGAAGAGCAGTTGAACGGAATGGATGGTGTCTTGAAGGAAGGATATAAGATGAACATCAACAAAAGCAAAACGAGGATAATGGAATGTAGTCGAATTAAGTCAGGTGATGTTGAGGGTATTAGATTAGGAAATGAGGCACTTTAAGTAGTAAAGGAGTTTTTCTATTTGGGGAGCAAAATAACTGATGATGGTAGAAGTAGAGATGATATAAAATGCAGACTGGCAATGGCAAGGAAAGTGTTTCTGAAGAAGAGAAATTTGTTAACATCGAGTATAGATTTAAGTGTCAGGAAGTCGTTTCTGAAAGTATTTGTATGGAATGTAGACATGTATGGACGTGAAACATGGACGATAAATATTTTGGGCAAGAAGAGAATAGAAGCTTTCGAAATGTGATGTTACAGAAGAATGCTGAAGATTAGATGGGTAGATCACATAACTAATGAGGAAGTATTGAATAGGATTGGGGAGAAGTTTGTGGCACAACTTGACCAGAAGAAGGGATCGGTTGGTAGGACATGTTCTGAGGCACCAAGGGATCACAAATTTAGTATTGGAGGGCAGCGCGGAGGGTAAAAATCGTAGGGGGAGATCAAGAGATGAATACACTAAGCAGATTTAGAAGGATGTCGGTTGCAGTAGGTACTGGGAGATGAAGAAGCTTGCACAGGATAGAGTAGCATGGAGAGCTGCATCAAACCAGTCTCAGGACTGAAGACCACAACAACAACAACAGGTTCGAACAACACGTAAGTGTTAACCGAGATGCTTCGGGAACTCAAATGGGAATCCCTAGAGGGAATGCGACGTTCTTTTCGAGAAAAATTATTGAGAAAACATTGAGAACCGGGATCTGAAACAGACTGACGAACGATTCTTCTGCCGCCAACATACACTGCGCGTAAAATACGAGAAATTAGGGCTCATATGGAGGCGTATAGACAGTAATTTTTCCCTCGCTTTGTTTGCGAGCGGAACAGGGGGAGGGGGGAATGATTAGTAGTGGTACAGGGTACCCTTCGCCATACACCGTACGGTGGCTGGCGGAGTATCTATGTAGATGTGTCCTCATCTAGTGATGCATCAAGGCGCTTGTTGCATTGTTGAAAACATCGCAGTTATCTGGGAAAACACATAGAATAATAATAATCAGGGTGAGAATTTGTTTAATAAAATGTACACGTCAATTTTTTCCTATTCTGTCTGAAGATAGTTGTTCAGAAACATCAGGTTGTCCGTCCATGCACTGTTTCTCTATGAATGACAGTGCGGCGAACAGGTGTATGTCCTGCTTCTACATAGCACCTGGCTACACATTAGAGGGCTGTTGTGTTTTTGTAAAAAGAAAAAGAGACGTCGAAAGTTTTTGCGAAATTACACACACATATACAATGATTACTGAGAGTGGATTAATAGTTTCATACGAATGTGTCAGCTTTCTTGTTGTTTTTATTCCGCCTGGGGACAATGGCTGATCTCTGATGATGCTTCATTATGCTCTCACTGCAGTCTATTGAATAAAAGTGAGGAGCTAGTCTAATGGTTTGTAAGACCAGGGGAGTGGTGTTTTTTTTTTTAGACTGGTGGGGGAAATCGTTTTCTTGGGCGAGAAATCGTTATAAGTGGGTATTAAGTAATGTTCGTAAGAGTGATACATCATAAGTGGATAATAAATTATGACACGTGACTAATAAAAGTGGTAAGACCGAGTGGCTGTCTTGTAGAAAACAGTGAACCCCTTGTTTCAGGGAGGACATTAACCGGTGTAGTTGAAGATAAGTCACGCAGCTGCCTCAGCGTGGAGGACATTGGCCCCAAAGGTCATGGACCCTTTGAGGAGATCTGGCTACACTGTAACTTTGAGCCTTGGCCTTAGGGAGATCTGGTAGCATTGAAAACTGCGCTGAAACGTTTTTGGTTCACTACTTTCATTGTCTGAACTGAGGCAATAGTTTATCTGCATAGGGAAGTCTTAGAGAACGCGTCTTGATTGATTAATGTGTATAGTTTTTCCACTACTGATACTGTTGAGCCGTGCGTGGCTCGTGTTGCCGCCATCATGCATTTTACACCCTGTTTTTAACGTACTTCCGCCTCACTACGTTAATTTAAATTACTACTGTTACTGAGTTGCTGCTTTTCCTGGCGATGAGCGGCGTTAGCACCGCATATCGATATATCCCCTCTCGTAGTATCTTTGCTCGACTGCTATTACTTCCAGGTCGTTGTCTGTCGTAAGGGAGTTCGGGTCGCGAGTTCGGGTCTGCCAGTCAGTTGGAACGCTTCTGGAGTGCAGTCCAGTCCTGCCAGTCAGGGAGTTGCAATGCGGCACTAGTGGAGTCGGGTTGGAACAGCAGTGAGGTCTGCGTCGACATGGCTCGCCCGACCATTGCCGCCACACATCACTTGAGCCGGGCCACGGTCTTGGTGGACCGTCGGCCGGTCGTCCTACCTGACGACGCGTTTTGGCTCGCCGATCGTTCATGAGTCGGCTGTGTGTGTGTGTGTGTGTGTGTGTGTGTGTTTTCATCTACTCCCAATTTCCCTTCGTGCGTGCTTAGTTACTGTTGGGTATCGTTCATGTCTTTGTGTAAGTGTTTGTCACGTTGTGTGTGTAGTTGGTGTTATTTCCACTGACGACTATTTTAGATCTTGTCGGTGTTCTGAGGGCACTCGGTCGGTTGCTGCGGACCAGGGAAGTTATCTCCGCGCGATGCAGTCGGTTGGGTCCACTGGCGGTCCCTGCGCAGTGTCGGAGTCTGTGTGGAGCTGTCCGATCGCTACGAGTTTCGTAGTTCACCGACCCAGTACGTCAAAGTTGAGTAATTGTTTCAAGTACCCAAGCCACGTCCATTCATGTTGAGTGGTCCGTGCCGGCCGGAGTGGCCGTGCGGATCTAGGCGCTACAGTCTGGAACCGGGCTGCCGCTACGGTCGCAGGTTCGAATCCTGCCTCGGGCATGGATGTGTGTGATGTCCTTAGGTTAGTTAGGTTTAATTAGTTCTAAGTTCTAGGCGACTGATGACCTCAGAAGTTAAGTCGCATAGTGCTCAGAGCCATTTGAACCATTTTTGAGTGGTCCGTTTTGGTGGTTCGCTGTTGGGAAGGTTTTCCTGTCAGCAACACCAAGTGTTTGTATTACTGAAATTTAGCTGCCATGCCGTGGAATTAACTATATTGGTCGACTACAATTCAAGTGCACCAGCGGATTTTTCTGCCTTGTGGCCGTTAGTGTTCTGCTTACCTGCCCTGGCCACTAACGTAATTCCCGGCAGTGTCCTTTAATCACCTGATGTTGCTGTCCACCACAGTGTGTAGTTTTGACAGCTTAACTCATATGCCCCCCCACCCCCATGAACCATGGACCTTGACGTTGGTTGGGAGGATTGCGTGCCTCAACGATACAGATAGCCGTACCGTAGGTGCAACCACAACGGAGGGGTATCTGTTGAGAGGCCAGACAAACGTGTGGTTCCTGAGGAGGGGCATAAGCCTTTTCAGTAGTTGCAGCTTCAAAATGGCTCTGAGCACTATGGGACTTAACATCTGTGGTCATCAGTCCTCGAGAACTTAGAACTACTTAAACCTAACTAACCTAAGGACATCACACACAGCCATGCCCGAGGCAGGAATCGAACCTGCGACCGTAGCAGTCGCGCGGTTCCGGACTGAGCGCCTAGAACCGCTAGACCACCGTGGCCGGCAGTAGTTGCAGGGGCAACAGTCTGGATGATTGACTGATCTGACCCTGTAACACTAACCAAAACGGCCTTGCTGTTGTGGTACTGCGAACGGCTGAAAGCAAGGGGAAACTAAAGCCGTAATTTTTCCCGAGGGCATGCAGCTTTACTATATGATTAAATGATGATGGCGTCCTCTTGGGTAAAATATTCCGGAGGTAAAATAGTCCCCCATTCGGACCTCCGGGCGGGGACTACTCAGGAGGACGTCGTTATCAAGAGAAAGAAAACTGGCGTTCTACAGATCGGAGCGTCGAATGTCAGATCCCTTAATCGGGCAGGTAGGTTAGAAAATTTAAAAAGGAAGATGGATAGGTTAAAGTTAGATATAGTGGGAATTAGTGAAGTTCGGTGGCAGGAGCAATTAGACTTTTGGTCAGGTGAATACAGGGTTACAAATACAAAATCAAATAGGGGTAATGCAGGAGTAGGTTTAATAATGAAAAAAAATAGGAGTGCGGGTAAGCTACTACAAACAGCATAGTGAACGCATTATTGTGGCCATGATAGGCACGAAGCCACGGCTGTAGTACAAGTTTATATGCCAAATAGGTCTGCAGATGATGAAGAAATTGATGAAATATATGATGAGATAAAAGAAATTATTCAGGTAGTGAAGGGAGGCGAAAATTTAACAGTCATGGGTGACTGGAATTCGACAGTAGGAAAAGGAAGAGAAGGAAACGTAGTAGGTGAATATGGATTGGGGCTAAGAAATGAAAGAGGAATTTTGCACAGAGCGTAACTTAATCATAGCTAACACTTGGTCCAAGAAGGTTGAAAACATGGAAGAACCCTGGAGATACTAAAAGGTTTCAGATAGACTATATAATGTTAAGACAGAGATTTAGGAACCAGATTTTAAATTGTAAGACATTTCCAGGGGCAGATGTGGATTCTGACCACAATCTATTGGTTATGAACTGTAGATTAAAACTGAAGAAACTGCAAAAAGGTGGGAATTTAAGGAGATGGGACCTGGATAAACTGAAAGAAGCAGAGGTTGTATAGAGTTTCAGGGAGAGCGTAAGGGAACAATTGACAGGAATTAGGGAAAGAAATACAGTAGAAGAAGAATGGGTAGCTTTGAGGAATGAAATAGTGAAGGCAGCAGAGGATCAAGTAGGTAAAAAGACGAGGGCTAGTAGAAATCCTTGAGTAACAGAAGAGATACTGAATTTAATTGATGAAAGGAGAAAATACAAAAATGCAGTAAGTGAAGCAGGCAAAAAGGAATACAAACGTCTCAAAAATGATATCGACAGGAAGTGCAAAATGGCTAAGCAGGGATGGCTAGAGGACAAATGTAAGGATGTAGAGGCTTATCTCACGAGGGGTAAGATAGATACTGCCTACAGGAAAATTAAAGAGACCTTTGGAGAAAAGAGAACCCTTGCATGAATATCACGAGCTCAGATGGAAACCCAGTTCTAAGCAAAGAAGGGAAAGCAGAAAGGTGGAAGGAGTATATAGAGGGTCTATACAGGGGCGATGTTCTTGAGGACAATATTATGGAAATGGAAGAAGAGGTAGATGAAGATGAAACGGGAGATATGGTACTACGTGAAGGTATGTCAGAGCACTGAAAGATCTAAGTCGAAACAAGGCCCCGGGAGTAGACAAAATTCATTAGAACTACTGACAGCCTTGGGAGAGCCAGGCCTAACAAAACTCTACCATCTGGTGAGCAAGATGTATGAGACAGGCGAAATTCCCTCAGACTTCAAGAAGAGTATAGTAATTCCAATCCCAAAGAAAGCAGGTGTTGACAGATGTGAAAATTACCGAAATATCAGTTTAATAAGTCACAGCTGCAAAACACTAACGCGAATTCTTTACAGACGAATGGAAAAACTGGTAGAAGCCGACCTCGGGGAAGATCAGTTTGGATTCCGTAGAAATGTTGGAACACGTGAGGCAATACTGACCCTACGACTTACCTTAGAAGAAAGATTAAGGAAAGGCAAACCTACGTTTCTAGCATTTGTAGACTTAAAGAAAGCTTTTGACAATGTTGACTGGAATACTCTCTTTCAAATTCTGAAGGTGCCAGGGTAAAATACAGGGAGCGAAATGCTATTTACAATTTGTACAGAAACCAGATGGCAGTTACTAGAGTCGAGGGACATGAATGGGAAGCAGTGGTTGGGAAGGGAGTACGACAGGGTTGTAGCCTCTCCCCGATGTTATTCAATCTGTATATTGAGCAAGCAGTAAAGGAAACAAAAGAATAGTTCGGAGTAGGTATTAAAATCCATGGAGAAGAAATAAAAACTTTGAGGTTCGCCGATGACATTGTAATTCTGTCAGAGACAGCAAAGGACTTGGAAGAGCAGTTGAACGGAATGGACAGTGACTTGAAAGTTGGATATAAGATGAACATCAACAAAAGCAAAACGAAGATAATGGAATGTAGTCGAATTAAGTCGGGTGATGCTGAGGGAATTAGATTAGGACATGAGACACTTAAAGTAGTGAAGGAGTTTTGCTATTTGGGGAGCAAAATAACTGATGATGGTCGAAGTAGAGAGGATATAAAATGTAGACTGGCAATGGCAAGGAAAGCGTTTCTGAAGAAGAGAAATTTGTTAACATCGAATATTGATTTAAGTGTCAGGAAGTCGTTTCGGAAAGTATTTGTATGGAGTGTAGACATGTATGGACGTGAAACATGGACGATAAATATTTTGGGCAAGAAGAGAATAGAAGCTTTCGAAATGTGGTGTTACAGAAGAATGCTGAAGATTAGATGGGTAGATCACATAACTAATGAGGAGGTATTGAATAGAATTGGGGAGAAGAGGAGTTTGTGGCACAACTTGACTAGAAGAAGGGATCGGTTGGTAGGACATGTTCTGAGGCATCAAGGGATCACCAATTGGTACTGGAGTGCAGCATGGAGGGTAAAAATCGTAGAGGGAGACCAAAAGATGAATATACTAAGCAGGTTCAGAAGGATGTAGGCTGCAGTAGGTACTGGGAGATGAAAAAGCTTGCACAGGATAAAGTAGCATGGAGAACTGCTTCAAACCAATCTCAGGACTGAAGGCCACAACAATAACGACAATTCATATGCATATTTGATTGTGGATAATTACGTACGTCACAATTTGTGTTTGAGTTCTCATGTACTGATTGGTTGCAAGCAATTCGTTTTGTCAGTCGGTCCGTGACAGTCCCTTGGTTGGGTTCTGACGGATCAAGTGTAGTTGGGCTCACCACCTGTCTCACCTAAGTGAACGACGGCAGACCAACCTCCAGCAGGCTTCTGAGTGCTGTTGTCTTTACTTTCTCACCGGTGTTTAATTGTCTGTTTATAATCTATCATAGCCAATGATAAAAGAACAATTCTTGTTACTGTTTTTTATGTAAGTAAGTTTTATTTCCGGCAAGTGGATATTTACTGAAAGGTTATTGGCGTTGTGTTGTCTTTTCTTTTAGTGCGGTTTCAGCTACTTAAAACTTACGGTTATATATTTTTTAAAATTTTGGAAAATTGATTGTGGGCCTTCAGTCTTGAAACCTTATTCTTAAAATCACCTTTCAAGCTTAAACATTGCTGCCTTCTGCCTTTGAAAGGTTATGGTAATTTATTTTTAAAATCTTGAAAATTTTATTGTGGGCCTTCGGCCGTTTGTATTGCATCGTGTTCATGTTAGTCTATCCACCCTTGCCTTGAGGCTTTCAGCCTAGCTTCAAAAAGTATATATTTTCATTATATTGTTTGCTATTTTAACTGCATTTTTATCTTGCTGATTTTTTAAGATTTCTTGTTTGGAGGCCTTCAGCCGTGAAAGAATTGCATTTTGAAACTCGTAGCTGTAAGGGTTCGGCTATGTGCCGCTTTGTTTGTAAATGTGTTATTAAATTACAATGAATTACAATTTTAAGGTGAAACTGACCCCAACCTTATTTGGCCCTTTCCACAATCCTAATCACCTGTTCTGCTCAGCGGGTTTAGAGGGCGTATCAATTGTACTATACGGAACATCATCCTGTTTCTCAGTAGATTTTTCAGGATCATTAAGAAAGGAGTGGACAATGTATTCAGTGGGCCGCGTCCACCAGAGGTGAGAGTGGCGTAACTGCTGCAGGTTGCACGACCCTGGCTGGCGGCGTGCCCCCTGGCGCGGCCCGATAACCTTTCATTAAGGAGCCTCGCGCTGGCTACCGCCAAGGCTGCTTATGAGTACATATCCGGGAAACAGCCTTCCATTCAGGTCGTTTAAAACAGTGAAATGTTCAAAAAACCTTGTTCCATATTGTTTACCAATGCCGAATCGAGGCTGAAAGTTCGGGATTTGTCCTCAATTGTTTCAATAAAATCACTGACTGCTGCTTAAAACTACTTTCTTTTCTGTTTCACGTGTATTTACTTACGTCGAGATTGCGTTATATGTTGAATTGTGCCCACTGTTAGTGCACAACCTCTGTCCTTTCACTGCAGTCTAAAATGGTGAAAAAGATATACAGCTTAAAATAGAAATTACATCACTTTAGCAAAAATTCAACTGAGATAATTATATCTTTCGAAAAAATTTTTTTATTTCACCTCTTTGGTAAGAGCAAACATCTCGTATGAATTCTGTTATTTCATAGACATTTCACGGCTTAAATTAAGCCACAGGTATTATTGGAAATAAAGGACCGATTATAGTAAAAAATTGCGTTCAAAGCTTTTACACGACGCAAGACCCCTGACATTTCCCCTGATTTTCCTTCGCACGAAGCTAAAAGTTTTCTTTTGCAATAAGAGTTCAGAAAGCTCTACTCCTCCGGATTTTTATTGATGTTTAGGATGGCCTTTTCCTACTCTTTGTCAAAGAAGCAGCATCTACTCTCGGCGTCCACATGCGCTCGGCTTGGTTCGCTATGCTGCCCAACTGCGGCACCGTCTATTAAGAAAATATTAATCGCCAAGACACGAGCCCCGCTATGACCCGTGAGACAAGATTGGTGGTCACAGCCGTTATAACGAACCCTGTAGCACTCTGATCCTAGTAAACTTTTACAGGTCCGACCCCTAGACCGGATGATAAAAAGCCTCTTGTCATCTAGCCTTAACCTCCTATTGATGTCCCACTGAATGACCTCAAAGTGACGGGGATTACAGGGCCTGAATAATAGTCAAAATTTGTGAGAGTCAAACTATCATATCGAGTGGAACACTACGCGTTCCTTCGGAACAACACACTTCATTCTTTTTAATTGAACCTCACTTTTCGATCAGAGTTTCCTTGAGGTATTCATCGACATCATCTGGCACAGGTCTCACAGAGATACACGACCTGAGTCTAAACACAACCAGATCCATCCACACGGCCATTCCACACCAGAAAAGAATCGTAATTGCTACTTCCTGCTCCCTCTGTGCGCTCGTATGGTAAATTAGTTGATGCCTCTATCCACAACCAACACTTTGAAAAACAACAGCACTGGTGAAACTTATCATTCATGATTCATGCTGCCCTTCCCACTGGACGCACAAACAATAAATAAATAAATAAATAAATAAAAAATAAAAAACTCTGGAATTTTTATTTGGGAATCCGCGCTTGGATTCCATCCCATTTTCACATGTATAATAAGTGTTTGAGCTATTCCAGGTTTTGGATTTTGGTACATTATTGGAATTCAGATCAGCATCTTTTCAACTACATCCTATGAATTTCAGCGGCTCCACGAGTTTATCTTAAAGATTTAAATAACACACAAAAATACTGTTGCTTTACTTTCACTACCCTTCTGTATTCATAAAGACGTATATCTGCTATACTTCAGTATAGCCAACATCAGTGTTGGCATCACATCTTTAAACAGGAACGAAAATGTATCATCTGAAGCTGCCAAATCGAACTACGACCTGTCTTTCCCACAATTCAGTCCCACCTTTATGATCCCCAAAAGATGTTGTTTCGGCCTACAGCCGGCCGAAGTGGCCGTGCGGTTAAAGGCGCTGCAGTCTGGAACCGCAAGACCACTACGGTCGCAGGTTCGAATCCTGCCTCGGGTATGCATGTTTGTGATGTACTTAGGTTAGTTAGGTTTAACTAGTTCTAAGTTCTAGGGGACTAATGACCTCAGAAGTTGAGTCCCATAGTGCTCAGAACCATTTGAACCATTTTTTTCGGCCTACAAATAAGTGACTTTGTCGCTACTGCACAGAGGATCATTGAAAGGGATGAGCCCTGTCAGACTGAACTTAAGATTGTGATGTGTCTTTCTGCCTTACCATTTACCATCACCCTCGACGAGACACCACGGAGACTGCACATGATTACGCGGGTAGAGGTGGCAGGGAGGGCCATACAATCTATCACGGCAGCCAGGAAAGAATGTCTCACTTTATCAAACGCGCGATCGAAGTCGACGGGAACCAGGACACACACAACTGAGAGGCTGACGCAAGGGTGATCACATCTCGATAGTCGTTTATGGCCGTCTGGATATTCCTGTCCTCTCCAGAGACATTTGTTCCATGAAATAACTGAGCACAATACTCATTAAGATTCTAGTGAAGATCTTGAGATCACAGTTGAGAAGAGTGATGCAGCAGTAATATTCAATCCGTGTGACTCCACCTGGTTTGGCGACCGGAATAATGAGATCTTCGATGAAAGTCGGTGGTATGGGATGGCTTCAAATGGCTCTGAGCACTATGGGACTTAACATCTATGGTCATCAGCCCCCTAGGACTTAGAACTACTTAAACCTAACTAACCTAAGGACATCACACAACACCCAGTCATCACGAGGCAGAGGAAATCCCTGACCCCGCAGGGAATCGAACCCGGGAACTCGGGGTGCGGGAAGCGAGAACGCTACCGCACGACCACGAGCTGAGGACTGGTGGTATAGGAAATACTAACTGCAGTAACTCTTGGCACATCCCCTTCCCTTTCGGAGCCATAAGATCCTTAAAGGTCCGGTAGAGTTATAACAGAAAACCATCTGTCGCTTAGCGAGTGTGTCGGGAACACCATCGCTCGTGATCTCTTCCAAAAGGGATGCCGACGTCGTAACATCAAAGGTGCCATTGAGGGTGTGGGGTACTGCTGTCAAGGCCGGGTCATCCACCTCCCGATATAGTCGGCGATAGAGGTCGACGAATGCACGTACAGTGTCCTCCTGGGTCATCACTCGGCAACCGTCCATGAGATCCAGAGTGTTCACCAATGTTCATCGTCTTTGTCGTCGTTCGGAGATAATGTGGTGAATGCAGGTTCTTCGCCGTTCCTGCCCTGACTTCTCTTTGGGCAGTATAACGGACAGGAGACACTGCTCTTTAGTGTACATCATCTGGAGACTTGGTTTGGACTGGAGACGTACTCGGATAGCCTAAGCGGTCAGCGTAAAGTGGGAAATCTGGGCTCTAGTTGGGGTCTGGCAAAAATGTTCATGTGTCACCGTTGAGTTATTTCAATGCTCCAGTGTACGAAAAGTCGACAATTTCTTTCTTCAAGTACTGAAGAGATGAGAAAGTTAAAAGTAACGGTCGAGGACAGTATTTTGACGAACACAGTGCTGTGGTCAGACTTCATATTTAGGCTCAGTATGAAAATAAGAGGCCGGCAACATCGTGGTGCATCCCGGGACGGTTCGCAAATTTACATTACGTTTAAATCTCACAAGCCATTCCAGATGGTAGTTCGGGTGCATTCTAGGGGACAGGGGTGCTCGTAGAGGATAGAAAGAGATTGGGAATGTATCCAGATCGACCGAAAGACCGAAAATATTCTCGTTCATCTTACATTTATGTTTTAGCGTTAGCATATTACGGCGAACAGATATTTCACACTGTTATATCTGTCCTTGTTACTAAAGCTCAATGTCAAGGGGCTATCTGGCACCATCCTGAAAGACTTCGATATTAACGTTGGTTAATGAAGAACTAACTAATTTCCTCTGAAGAGCTATCTAGAAATGTCTTTATGAACATATGTCTCCAAGTTTACTGTTTAACGAGCTGTACGCGCCCTTGAATAAAGTAATGACTAACTTAAGGAAGCAAGTCTCAAATTTTTATTGTTGCTGAAAGAAAAACCGCTCTCGTAATAGAAGCGTATAATACCGGTTTGGCAGAATTAAAAAGTTTTACGACACTAATAGTGCGCTGCCGTTTTTTATTATATGCTATTTAATAATTACTTGCCCATAAAGAATACTTTTATCACTAAAGTGACTGCTGTATTTTTTTTACTTTTCGTAGTTATGACGTTTATAGCGAAACAGGCCTTGACGAAGTATTTTCATTTTTTGCTGACTTGTAAACTTGTACCTACTTTATGAATTAATTGACAGTTATTACGCTCCTGAGCGACACGCACAGTGTGTAGTACAGCTTTCGCCGAGACTACGGCAGTGACCCATCTTGACACGGACTCGACGAGACAGCAAATAACTGGAAAACCTTGCTGATGCTGGGCCACTCAGTCGTCGTCAGATGTTGGTCACATCGCCGCAGATGGTGGGTACATTCCGCCCGACGGCGTCCCAGATATGTTCAACAGGACTGTGGTCAGGTGGCCAGAAGCCCACATAAACACGCTCATGTCTTTCGGTTTCGATTTACTACGACACAATTTGATGGGTAGTGATTGAGTGGTGTACTGTCTCTCTGAAGTTGCGAGGTGGTCTGTCGGGTGAAATCGGACCCCAGTCATGTGACACGCTCAACTGTTCCGTTCGTCATGTACTTCTCTTCCTGTTTCTGATTTCAAATTCCAAGCTCCCGTAATAAACTTTTGTGTCCTTAAACGATATGAGTAATTTATTTTGTCTCATCATACACTACTGGCCATTAAAATCCACGAAGATGACGTGCTACAGACGCGAAATTTAACCGACAGGAAGAAGATGCTCTGATATATGCAAATGTTTAGCTTTTCAGAGCATTCACATAAGGTTGGCGCCGGTGGCGACACCTACAACGTCCTGACATGAGGAAAGTTTCCAACGGATTTCTCATACACAAACAGCAGTTGACCGGGGTTACCTGGTGAAACGTTGTTGTGATGCCTCGTGTAAGAAGGAAAAATGCGTACCATCACGTTTCCGACTCTGATAAAGGTCGGATTGTAGCCTATCGCGATTGCGGTTTATCGTATCGCGACATTGCTGCTCGCGTTGTTCGAGATCCAATGACTGTTAGCAGAGTATAGAATCGGTGGGTCTAGGAGGGTAATACGGAACGCCGTGCTGGATCCCTACATCCTCATATCACTAGCACTCGAGATGACAGGCATCTTATCCGCATGGCTGTAACGGATCTTGCAGCCACGTCTCGATCCCTGAGTCAACAGATTGGGACGTCTGCAAGACAACAACCATCTGCACGAACAGTTCGACGACGTTCGCAGCAGCATGGACTATCAGCTCGGAGACCATGGGTGGGGTTACCCATGACGCTGCAACACAGACAGGAGCGCCTGCGATGGTGTACTCAACGACGAACCTGGGTGCACGAATGGCAAAACGTCATTTTTTCGGATGAATCCAGGTTATGTTTACAGCATCATGATGATCGCATCCGTGTTGGGCGACAACGCGGTGAACGCACATTGGAAGCGTGTATTCGTCATCCCCATACTGGCGTATCACCCGGCATGATGGTATGAGGTGCCATTGGTTACACGTCTCCGTCACCTCTTGTTCGCATTGACGGCACTTTGAACAGTGGACTTCACATTTCAGATGTGTCACGACCCGTGGCTCTACTCTTCATTCGATCCCTGCGAAACACTACATTTCAGCAGGATAATGCACGACCGCTTGTTGCAGGTCCTGTACGGGCCTTTCTGGATATATAAAATGTTCGACTGCTGCCCTGGCCAGCACATTCTCCAGATCTCTCAACAATTGAAAACGTCTGGTCAATGGTGGCCGAGCAACTGGCTCGTCACAATACGCCAGTCACTACTCTTGATGAACTGTGGTAACGTGTTGAAGCTGCATGGGCAACTGTACCTGTACACGCCATCCAAGCTCTGTTTGACTCAATGCCCAGGCGTATCAAGGCCGTTATTACGGCCAGCGGTGGTTGTTCTGGGTACTGATTTCTCAGGATCTATGCACCCAAATTGCGTGAAAATGTAATCACATGTCAGTTGTAGCATTATATATTTGTCCAATGAATACCCGTTTATCATCTGCATTTCTTCTTGGTGCAGCAATTTTAATGGCCAGTAGTGTATATTCTTTCACTCTCTTTATCATCTGTACATATAGTGGTCATATAAACTTGAAAAACTGTGTTAGTGTTGGTTTTGTATCGACCATGGCAACGATAGCGCGTTTACTAAGTTGTTCATGGTATCTCAGTCACATTCCTATTTTATTATTCACAGTAGATCTATTATTGCATTATCAGTATTAGAGTGTGTTGATAAATATATATTCACCTGACCAGAAGTCCCGTTCTTCCAGCCGCCACACTTCATCAGTTTACGCTATATCTAACTTCAGCCTATCCATCTATCTTTTAAAATCCTGTAACCTGTCTTCCCTATTAAGGGATCTAACATGCCACACTCCTCGTAGAACGTCAGATTAGTTTTTGATTCTCCAGAGCAGTCCTTCTCTGAAGATCAAAACGGGGGACGATATCACATCCAGTATACTTTATCAAATAGGCTGCTATCATCATTTGCCTATTCAGATCTGCATGTCCTCGGGAAATATAACGGCTGTAGTTCCTCTTGTTTTCAGTCGTTCGCAGTACGAACATAGCAGTGCCAGATCGGAAGGCCAAAAATATACATCTACACACGTACATACTCCACACACCACCGTATGGTCCAATGCGGCGGGTACCTTGTACCACTAATGGTCATTTCCTTTCCTGTTCCACTCGCAATTGGAGCGATGGAAAATCAACTATCTATATGCCTGTGTACGAATCCTAATTTCTCTTATCTTACCTTCTTGGACCTTGGGCGAAATGCACTTTGGCGTCACTAGAATGGTCCTGCAGTCAGCTTCAAAATCTGGTTCTCGAAATTTGCTCATTAGTGTTTCATAAAAAGAACGTTGTCATCCCTCCAGGGATTCCCATTTGAGTTCACAAATCATCTCCGTAACACTCATGTATTGATCGAAGCTACCCGTTAACAAATCTAGCAGCTCGCCTCTGAATTGCTTTGACGTCTTCTTTTAATCTTATCGGAAATGCTCGAGCAGTACTCAAGGATGGGTCGAACAGTTGTTCTATACGTGTTGATGATGATGATTTTTGGTTTGCTGGGCGCTCAACTGCGCGGTTATCAGCGCCCATACAAATTCCCAACATTTCCTCAGTCCAGCCTCGCAACTTTCGTGAATGATGATGAAATGATCAGGACAACACAAACACCCAGTCATCTCGAGGCCGGTGAAAAGCCCTGACCCGGCCGGGAATCGAACTCGGGACCCCGTGCTCGGGAAGAGTCTATGCGTGGTCTCCTTTACACAGAAACCACAGTTTCTTGAAATTATCCCAGCATATCAAAGTCGAATTTTTGATTCCCTACAAAGTTCCTAATGTTTTAGTTCCATTTCAAAATTTTTCTACATTTAGAGCTAGCTGCCATTCGTCACACCAGTTAGAAAATTTGTCTAAATCATCTTGTATTCTCCTACAGTCACACAACAATGACATTCTTCCGTACACCACAACATCATTAGCAAACAGCTTCAGATTGTTGCTCACCCTGTCCGTCAAATCATTCATGTATACAGAGAACAAGAGTGGTCTTATCACACTTTCCTGGTCACTCCTGACGATACCCTTGTCTCTGATGAATTTTGGTCGTCCAGGGAAACGCAAGGAGTTCTATTACTTAAGAGTCCTCGAGCCACTTACGTATCTAGAAATTATAATCCATATGCTCGGACCTTCGTTAACAATCTGTAATGGAGAGCCGTGTCAAATGCTTCCCGGATATATGTAAAACATTCTCGGTTTTCTTCCCGCGTCAATTCGGGATAAAATCTCGAGCTTTCAACAATAGCCTCCATCGTCATCGTCAGGAGCAACTGACTGTCTTCACTGCTGCTCGAGCGCTCGATGCAGAGAAGCAGCAGACACATTCTTTCCAAGGTTTACATTCCAACGGAAGCGGTGGCGGCACCAGCACACACATTGTCACCGTCTGCGACAGCAGTACGTAATCGCCGACCAATCACAAGCCGACAAATCAGAAGCCGTCCACAGGCAATAAAAGGCCACCACAGCAGCACTGAAGACAGTCAGTAGCTCCTGACGATGACGATGGAGGTTATCGTCGAAAGCTCGAGATTTTATCCCGAACTGACGCTGCAACAAAACCGAGAATGTTTTACATATAAGTGCCGTTGCGAAAGACTTCGTTCTCACGCTTCCCGGATATGTGGGAATGTGGAACCAGCCTGTTGCCCTTTATACGTGATTCGCAAGAAATCGTGAGAGAAAATGGGAAACTGAGTTTCGCACGAGCAATGCTTTCTAAATCCGTGCTGATTTGTGGCTAGAAGCTTTTAAGTCGCAAGGAAATTTATTATATTCGAACTGCAGCACTATAGCATAGCATAGCGTTGGACGACATACGTAACTTACTCTCTGGAGTCCCTATACATCAGCATGTTGATGACAGGGTCGCCTTCGACTATAGTGGATGAGGAATGCAGTAGCAAATCACTAGCCGAATAAATGCCGCATGACAACAACTGGTAAGTAGCCACGCTACCCAAACTACGTCTTCCATACAACCTACAGAAGTCACCACTTCACAAGGGAACCTCTGCTTACCACAGATACCAGGAAACAATAAATTAGAATGAGATCAGGAATAAGCAATTGAAAACTTGAACATGGGAAAAGGACACCTCCACGAACTGCGATAGATGTTGCTACACGGTGGTGCAAATACGTCCTACCACTAATGACCATGTTGTCGACGGGACGTTAAACTCTTTATCTTCCTTCTTATTTCCTTTCAAGTACTTCAGGCTGGCAGAGTCCACGCAGGATACGGTGCCCGACGTGCAGTGACTAATTTTCGTCTCACGCGCTGGACGAGTTCGTTCGTTTGTTCGGAAGGGGAGGCCGACATTGTTCGCCGAGTTTCGGCCGGTCTTCGACGCGCTGCGCTGACAGAATCGATGCGCACGCCCTGCAGTCTTTTTAAAACGATTCTACGGAAACTATTTGGTAAAAAAAGGAATTTTTTGCGTTACTTATAGCTTTATATGTCAGCTTCGTGATGACGTGCCCATAGTTTCGTTAATGGTCATAGTTATTGTGATATTTGAATTTAAGTAAGACACTTGGTGAAAATCGAAAAAAAATGCAATGAAAACCAGGGGTCGCCATGATTTTGAGTTTGGTGAATATTACACATTGTGTTGCTGTGTAGGAATTTTAGCTGACATATTAAAGTTCTATTTAAGGCGGAATTCTGTGTCACCAATCTCGGGAAAATTGATGTGATGAAGCACACTGATTTGCGATCGCGCGCACCAGCGATAAAGCCAGAATGAAATGTCCACAACATTCCTCATATTTCACAAACGGTTTGAGATCTCGAAATGAAATTTTGGAAAATGACAGTACACAAAAAGAAGAGCGTTTTGTCTCATTGTCTACTGTATTGCTCCACTAACTACAGGCTTTTTCGATAGAAGGATGTAATTTTAAGGTCCATCGATAGCTGGTGAAACGAGAAATGCTGCGGCTTTTGGAACAGCATAAGTAAACACATTCCAAGCTTAGTTTTGTACCGAGGATGGGCTTTTTCATACGCTATTTACCTTAATGTTCCTCACTTTATAAACTTAAGAAATCAAAGTTGCAGAATTCTCTCGCAACTGCGTCTGCACAAAATGTTAGTGAGGTGACACTGTGTAAACTCCACTATGTTTTGTGAAAAGAAGCAAAAGTTACATGGCAACAAGAGAAATGTAGCTTTTACGAAAAATTCGTCACTCATGACGCTTCTCTGGAAACTACAAATGGTTAACAAGCCAGGTGAAAATAAATCTTTTGTTTTTGTTGCATTTTCAGCGGAATTCTTTCTAGTAATTACCAAAGCAGTGGTGACAGTATATCTTTTTCATTGGTCGCTTTACACGAGCGGGCGTGGAGGGGCTCCACTTAACATTTTATAAAAAGTATGTGCGTGGCCTTCAGTTTGCCGGCTACGGTCGCAGGTTCGAATCCTGCCTTGGGCATGGATGTGTGTGATGTCCTTAGGTTAGTTAGGTTTAAGTAGTTCTAAGTTCTAGGGGACTGATGACCTCAGCAGTTAAGTCCAATAGTGCTCAGAGCCATTTGAACCATTTTTTAACCTTCAGTTCAGACGGCACGTCCCCTCCAGAGCTCTGTATTTGCCGCACAGCCCCTGCTCGTAACCTCCGTCACTACCAGCCTCCCCTTGCGTGCCCTGCCGATTGCGCATCTACCGGCCACGGTATTCCGCATGCACTCTATACTCCGTTCATCATAAGAATAAACCTCATGTAAACATTATACTATGTGTTTTTCTGCGTCTGCTTTAATCTCCTTGGATTTCGCTTCACGTTGGGCGAAAGGCAAGCTGTCCCGACTACAGTCAAGTGCGATAATGAGAATAGGTTTTATCCTGTGCTTTGCGCGTACCCCACTTAGCGATTATATGGGGCAAACGTAAAAAGGGACGAGCAGAGAAATTATAGCTTTGAGTGTCATTTAATTTTTCAACAAAAGGAAATAATATATTTAAAATCTTAGGCTATCTTCTTCTTAGGTGAACGGACGGAAAACCTAACATGTTCTCGATCTTAGGTAACATAGTATTGAAACCAAAAACAAGAGTGATGAAAATTCCTGGTTTTAACAAGGGTAACTTTTCTGTATGAGCTTTGTGTGGCGTAAAAGCGCACTGCTGGGATTTCACCATGTAGTTAAATACTGAAGCCAATGATGGTACTACAGTCAGTCGTCCGGTAATCTCTGAACTTCTTCCGTATCAGACTCCGAGGAATACATTTCAGTGCTGTTACGTTAATAACGAGGGGATCAGCGATAGAGTCCAAGCCACCAAACAATTCACATTTCCTCCTCTTCTTTTCTGACGAGCTGTACTGCAATTCGCCATCGTTCGGCAGTGACGTGGCACAAAGCTTCGTACATTAATTCATTACTTTTGGCAAATTAAATGTTTTATTCTTTCTCGCGACAAATCCCTTAACTTGGCGCCAGATCAGCACTATTGGGTTCAGATTGCAGTGTTACGGTGACAACTGTGAAAGTGCTGCATTTGTACAGTGTTCTCGACGTTTTAAAATTACAGTTTTCCTTGGTTCTACGACGCTTATCACTCTGGCTCGTGTGGCACTAAAACGCTAAATCCTGCCCTACAAAACAATGGGCATATTCAAACTGTCGTGTCTTACCAGTACGATCAGTTATTGTGCCATCCCACAGACGATGTCGTATTTTACTCCATTGAAAAGTGAACGTGCACTCTGTGCTACTGAAATAAGTAAATATGTGAACTTTGTATCCTGGCCGTTCCACATATATCCTAATTTTGGAAACTGATAAATTACAGCGACTCGTCTCAATAATTATTACCACGAATCGTATGCCCAGTCCCACCCCCTTGGCGAATTATCGCTGATCTGCAGAAGTGAATTTCAATTACAACATGCAAATGAGTGCAAGTTCACTCTGTTGACACAGGTACGCGTAGCGTAATATGAAGCAGTCGAAATAACAAGAGTTCCTTAATTTCATCTCCGAGAAGGTTTCTAAATAATTAGGTTTTTTCATTAAATGAGAGAAGGAAGTCTTCAGACTGTACGTGGATCCAAAACATTAATGCTAACTACACTCTAAATGTACACTGTTCGTTTATTTCGTTCATTTCTACTGTCAGTATTTCCCGGTGACCAAAGCTGAATGTATGGATGCTGCGCTCTTGGCCGCGCCTTCCTGACGACACAAGAATTAGGCGAGTGGTGTTTCTATCTCTGGCATCGCTACCTCTGCTTCCATCGCTGTAACCGACAGGGCGATTATTGTTTTTAACACCAGAAAAAATTCGCGGTAAAAATTATTGATGGCTAGCAAACGAGTGACGAATCGCTGTAATTCTGAAATTCGGATATATCTAGAACGGTTTATAGCAGGATGTTATTCGGCCTGGATACAAAGTTCACATATACACTTGCTTCAGTAGCATATAGTGCACATTCAGTTTTTAATGGAATAAAATGGGAGAACGTTTATTGGTTGTGTAATACATTGGATTTGAGGTCCTGTGTTTTGGCAATTCAGTCACTTGCACTTCTGTTTTCTCGCAACGTTGTTTCTCAAATAACGTTCTTCCCTGTGTTAGAGTACCACACCTAACACATAAATTCTTTAGCAGTACTTTTTAAACGTTACCCTTCGAACTCCGACAGTCCACACTCATTTTAAAACGACCTCTGTATAGGTGATAAACTTCGTAATTTTGTAATTTTTCGTGCTTCTCGAGCATCGTGTCGCCAACCTGCCATTGCTCATCCTTTTCACTGTACTTCAAGTGTCGTCCTCTGATGTTACATTGATACTAATTTCTCTGGGCACACTACTTAAATAACAATACGCATACATGCACGGCATTTACGCACATACAAAATTTCAGATAAATAATATTAATATAACAATTAGTCTTAAGTAGGTGGTACATGTTACTTGGTGGTTGCGTTTAATTCAGTTATTCATGAGAGCATAAGTCACAGAAAAAAGTTTAGAATCATAACAACAAGAAGACAGCAACTCACACACGTCCTGGGTAACAGCAGTACAGTAATTTTACAGATTAATTTTGTTGTCCACCCAAAAATCTGCTAATCTGAACATGATTTATCTGTAACTATATTTTTCATGTTTTATTTGTGCCGTGACACCCGTCCACATAACGACAATGTTATAAAGTTCGAAGTTCAAAATTGTTGAGATTCTCGTGGCCACAATTTGACGTATTGTGTCGGACGACGGTTGTTTAGCGATTTTCCTGACGTTTCGCCAGCACGAGTGGCTGGCATAGTCAAAGATTCGCCCTGCATTGATATTGGCGGCCGGTGGAGGGTGAATCTTTGACAATGCCAGACACTCGTGCTGGCAAAACGTGAGAAAGATTGTTAAACAACCGTCGGCCGATGATGCCGAGACGGCAGCCAAGAAGTAATACGCCAACTTCTAGGTTATCGTTATTTTTGTTAGCGTTACTTTTATTACTTGATGACTCACATTTGCCATAAACTGCATAAGGCTAATTGTGGACCTCTTCGATTAGGGAAGATGAAGGTTTAATGTTTCGCCGATGACGAAGTCAGCAGAAACGATATCGCACATTCGTAATTCTTCAGTGTGTATGTAAACACCACCTTTTGTCAACCGGAAAATGGCTGTCGATCCTACAACCATACACACAGACGGAAAATATTCTCTTGAAATTCTGGGAATACATTTGTGTAGATAACACGCATTTAAGTGATTAACATTGGAGGATAACAGGTTAATGTAAGCGCTATGCAAACAATTGCAAGTGTGAAATGCTGGTTCATTAATAACCGGTGTATCCACCAGAGTGTTGAATGCAAGCATGTTAATCTGCATGCATTGTGTTGTGCAGGAGCTTAATGTCAGTTTGTGTAATGCCTGTTGCACTTGGTCGGTCAGAACAGGGATAGTTAATGCTGGTTGTGGATGACGCTAGAATTGTCGTCTGATGATGTCCCATATGAAATCGACTGCTGGAAGATTCGGTGGTTGAGCAGGCCAAGGCAACGTGTAGCGCTCTGTAAAGCATGTTGGGGCACAACAGCGGTATGTGGGCGAGCGTTATCCTGTTGGACAACTCCTCCTCGAATGATGTTCAGGAATGGTAGCACGATAGATCGAATCAGCAGACTGACGTACAGATTTGCAGCCAGGGTGCGTGGGATAACAGCGAGAGTGCTCCTGCTGTCGTACGAAATCACACCCCAGACCATAACTCCAGGTATAAGTCCCACAGTATAGCATGCAGACAAGTTGGTCGCAGGCCCCCTCCCAACCAACACACGGCCATCACTGGCACCGAGGCAGAACAAGCTGTCATCAGAAAACGCAGCAGACCTGCCCCCTACCCAGCAATGAGTTCTCGCTTGACACCACTGAAGTTGCAAATGGCAGTGGTTTGGGGTGAGTGGAATGCAAGCTCAGAGCGCCTGGCTCGATACTGTCCTTGATGTAACCGCTTGGAACAATTTTTTGTGTCATTGTGGTGCCAACTGCTGCTCAGATTGCAACAGTATATGCAGTACGATGGGACAGAGCCATACGTCGAACACGATGGTCTTCCCCTCTGTAGCACCACGTGGCTGTCCAGAGCTGGGTCTTCTTGCGACTGTACATTCTCGTGATCACCGCTGCCAAGAGTCATGAACAGTGGCTGCATTCCTGTCAAGCCTTTTCGCAATATCTCTGAAGGAAGGAGCATCCAGCTTCTCGTAGCCCCATTACTCGACCTCGTTTAAACTCACTAAGGTGTTGATAAAGGCATCTTCGTCGCCTTAAAGGCGTTCTTGACTAACATCAACTCACCACATCCAGTCTGAAAGTTAACTAAAGTTCATGGCCGCAGTGCTAGCGCCACTTTTACGAGACTGGGACGAAGTTTGAAAAGACATCAGCTTCCAGATGTAGAAACAGGTCTGCTAACTTTCGTATATGTCGCACAGCTCCTTCTTGGTGTTTCAATTTTTTCCCATCAGTGTACTTCAAACAGATCAGATTTTATTCCTGGGCATGCTCCTGCGCGACTACACCACTTGTTCCTGTCACAAAAAAACTACACAAATAACGAGTTCGTTTGCACGGCCCTTCTCCGCAACAAGCACAGAAATTTTTTGTGTGTAAATAAAAACAGCCTCTTCTTACTGCATTGTATTTTATTTCTCCCAGACGCGTTTCACCCTTTTCAATTCAATGCATCATCAGCGGGATCTAGATTGATATAGTTTTGTTTTGATATGCGTTTTTTGTTGATTATTAAACGGTTAAAGTCTCGTCTTTTATGTAAATAAGTGGTTATTCACAATTCTTTGCGTTTTTGGTTGGCATATGCGTTTCTCTCACGTGGTAACATGCTGTAGGTCGCATTATAGGTCTATTTACGAAACATAATCATCTTTTTATCTTTCGAGCATTTTTCTTCCCACTTTTCATCTTGTTTGCCCTTATCGGTGTAATGCACTATCATTCCTCTGTCATTAATTGATGATATCTGAACGAAAACTGGAAAACTGTAATTTCGAGACTACTGTGAATATCTGAGCCTGTTTGTACAGTTTACTTCATGGTTGCAACCTAATGAAGTATATTCTGAAAATAACGTCTATTCACCATTTCTGTTATATAGGGTGTTACAAAAAGGTACGGCCAAACTTTCAGGAAACATTCCTCACACACAAAGAAAGAAAATATGTTATGTGGACATGTGTCCGGAAATGCTTACTTTCCATGTTAGCGCTCATTTTATTACTTCTCTTCATATCACATTAATCATGGAATGGAAACACACAGCAACAGAACGTATCAGCGTGACTTCAAACACTTTGTTACAGGAAATGTTCAAAATGTCCTCCGTTAGCGAGGATACATGCATTCACCCTCCGTCGCATGGAATCCCTGATGCGCTGATGCAGCCCTGGAGAATGGCGTATTGTATCACAGCCGTCCGCAATACGAGCACGAAGAGTCTCTACATTTGGTACCGGGGTTGCGTAGACAAGAGCTTTCAAATGCCCCCATAAATGAAAGTCAAGATGGTTGAGGTCAGGAGATCGTGGAGGCCATGGAATTGGTCCGCCTCTACCAATCCATCGGTCACCGAGTCTGTTGTTGAGAAGCGTCCGAACACTTCGACTGAAATGTGCAGGAGCTCCATCGTGCATGAACCACATGTTGTTTCGTACTTGTAAAGGCACATGTTATAGCAGTACAGGTAGAGTATCCCGTATGAACTCATGGCAGTGAATCGAGGAAGTACAGTACATACTGACGAAACTAAAATGAGCTCTAACATGGAAAGTAAGCGTTTCCGGACACATGTCCACATAACATCTTTTCTTTATTTGTGTGTGAGGAATGTTTCCTGAGAGTTTGGTCGTACCTTTTTGTGCGTGCGTACGAGCGTGCGTGTGTGTGTGTGTGTGTGAGCAAGACAGGCAGAGAGAGAGAGAGAGAGAGAGAGTATATGCTTGGATTACTTTTTATTGTGGGGTGGGCGTATTGGTGGTTATTCAGTACAAGTTGTAGAATGTTGAATATAAATGTAATAGCTGTCAGAAAATGGGTGAAAGTTTTGGTGTTCAGCTGATTTGAGTTTTGCTTTCAATGTAATGTGGAGAGATTCATGGTCAAGTGAGTGGAAAGGGGTTGGGTGGTATCATTATTATTATTATTATTATTATTATTATTATGATAATAGTCCTCTGTTGCAATGTTACAGTTTTTTTATCTGTTAGTGTATACAATGAGTTGTTTGGCGTATCTACTTGATCGTTCAACAGCGTTTCGTTTTTTGCTTTGATTTTCTAAACGTGATAATTTTCTTGCAGGATTAGGAGGTGTTTTTTTAATTGGTGTTTCTAATTTTTTTCATATCTTCTTGTGGTTGGCTTGCGACTGTGTTCTCTTAGGTGTTCTGCAAATGTGGAACGGTTTGTTCCATACTTCCAGGCTCTCATGCGTTCTTTGTAAATGACATAAAATGTTTCGCCTGTTTGTCCTGTGTATAAGCCATCACAAGTGCTACACTTTAATGATGTATACGTGCTTTCTGATATATGTCTCTGTTTTTTGTCAGTTTTGAAGTTTATTTTTGGACAGAATTGTCTGTTGTGTATGTTATGCTTATTCCCTACCTTTCGAAAATGTTGGTGATTTTATGTGTGCGTTTGTGTTTGTATGTCACTGTGTATGTCTTCTGTTTTATATTGCCGTGATAATTCAGTGTATTTGTTATGGTAGTGAGTGTTTGTGGCTGTGTTTGGTTCTGTTGTCAGGTTTTGAATGGTTTTGTCGTTCTGCTTTTATTTTACTTTTAATTTTGTTCTCTAGCTTTGTGACTATGTTACTAATGCAACCATTGTTTTGGTGTATCTGCAGTAATATTTCAAGCTCTGTTTGCTAGTTTTCTTTGTTGAGTGGCACTATGTTAAGTCTATGGAGCATGTGCCAAAGTGCTACTTGCTTTTGTGAGTGTGTGTAATTTGAGGACTGGAGAAAGATGTCAGTTGCTGTAGGTTTATGATAAATTTCAAACATGTGCTTATTGTTTTGTTTTTCGATTGTTATATACAGAAAGTTAGTTTGGTTATTCCGTTCTCTTCCCATTGTGAATTTTATATTTTTATGTGTGTTGCTGGTGTCAGTATGTAATTTTTCAATTTTTGTTTTTAGTTCGTCTGTTAAGCAGAGGATGTCATCCACATACCTGAACTAGCATAGTATGTTGTATTCTTTTCCTACTGAAAACGATATGTTCGCTGCAGTTTATAGAAACATTTACCAAGGCTCCTGATATTGGGGACCCCATCGCTAATACATCTCGTAAATAGAATTCATTATTGAATTAGAAGTAATTTTGTTATGTTATGGGATTTATTAATGTATTTCATTAATTTGTTCATCAGAGAGCTGACTGTGTTATGAGATTCTTATCTATGATGCCTATTGTTTCTGGAGCTGGTAATTTGGTATACATGCTTTCTACATCAAATGAGAGGAGTGTTGCCGTGTCTGGGATTCTTATCCTTTTATTTGTTGTATTAGTTGTGTAGTGTTTTAATGGTTCTGTCTTCTTGTACATGAAAGTTTCAGACAGTAATTTTAACATGCAACCTGCAAGCTTGTAAGTGGGGAATTTTCTGAAATCCAGTATTGGCCTCACAGGAAGATTCGGTTTATGGATCTTTGGTTGAATTCAGAGGACAGGTGCACTGGGATTAATCTGTGTCAGCTTTCTTTTAACTTTGTTATCCAATGTGATGTCTGTATTTTTCAGAGTGTTTTTTGCTTTTGTCTGGAGTCTGTTTCTTAGGTCTGATTTTAATTTTGTAATGTTATTTTGAGAGATGAATTCCTGTTTTTTTTTCAGTGTATTGTTCTTTGTCTACTGTGTTTACCGCTCCTATATTATTGATGGTGTTCGCAAGCTGCAAATGTATCTTATATAACTCGTAATTTAGTTTTTGTTTTGTAGAAAATATGGATTTGATTTTGTATTTTAACCACATTTTCTGAGCAGCATGCATTGCTTTTTCAGCGCTGGAGAACTGCTTTTAATCTTACATCGATATATTTATGTAGAAGATCATACATTTGCATCTGATGCTGAATGTTATGTGTTGTTTGGTTTTTTGAACGCTCAGGTGAAGTCTTCTGAATTTCTGACGTAGACCACTTGGTTAGGCCTTGCTTGGCGTGAATAAAGAGTTCATTTGCTTGGCCATCTTCCACAGAAAACACAGAAATAATTGTTTAGTAAATAAAAACCGCCTATTCGTGCTGCACTTTATTTTATGCTTTACATATGCGTTTCATCTTTTTTCACATTAAGGGATTCACAACAGACAACTGCATTCAAAAATACACCCCAAAACTGACAAAAAAGAGACATATACCGGAAAGCACACATATATCAATTACAGTGTAGCATACCGATGGCACATACATGGTACAAACAGGCACAATATTTGATGTCAGATACAAAGAACACACGAGAGCCTGGAATTATGGGAGAACCACTCCACGTCTTCAGAACACGTAAGAGAACAGTCACAACCCAACAACTAGAGAAGTAGACATTAAGATAATTAGAATCAACAATAAAAAACACCTAACCCAGCAAGAAAATTACCACGTTCAGAAAACCAAAGGGGAAAAGAAAACCCTGTTAAATGGTCGAGCAGACATGCCAAACAACTCATTGTTTACACTAATAGATAAAATAATATAGTATCACTATGATAGAGAACTACTGTCATTATAATAATAACAATAACACCATTTAGCCCCTTTCCTCCCACTTTTCCACGAACCTGTGCACAAAACATTTAAGCCAGAACTCTAATCAGCAGAACGCCGAAACTTTCAACCATTGTCTGACAGCTATTACATTCATATTCAGCATTCTACGACTCACACTGAAAAACTACCAACAAAATCCCATCCCGCAAAAATGTTTTCCATGCATATCTTCTCACCCACTCACACACACACACACACACACACACACACACACACACACACTTAACTTAAAAGAAATGAATAGATGTTATTTTCGGCACATTCTTCGTTAGGTTGGCAACATGAACACAAACGAAAGAAACAGGATGACACACGTAGTGATCTCACAATAGCTACATCATAGTTTTCGATCGAATAGCTGTAATTAGCGACAGAAGGTTGATAGTGAATCCCAACAATGAGGGCAAACAAGATGATAAGTGTGAAGAAAAATAGCTCAAACATAAAAGCATGCTTATGTTTCGTAAATAGAGCTGTTGTGCGACCTACAGCATGTGATCACATGAGAGGAAACGCAGATGCTAACCAAAAACGAGATGAACTCTAAGTAAATATCAAAACAAAACTCTATCATTCGATATCCCACTGATGATCCTATCAAGTGAAAAATGTGAAACTCGTCTGGGAGAAATGAAATTCAGTGCAGCAAGAAACTGCAGTTTTTATTTATTTATTCCTTGCTGCGGAGGAGGAGCACGCAAACAAATTCGTTATTCACGCCATGGCAGACACTTTCATGGGGCCAACACCAGAAATTCAGAAGACTTCACCTCAACGTTCATAAAACCATACAACACATAAAATTCAACATCATATTCAAATTTAATGATCTTCTAATTAAGTAAATCAATGAATATATTAAAAGCAGTTCAGCAGCGCTCAAAAAGCAATGAATGCTGCTCACAAAATGTGGTTGAAATTCGACATCAAATCCCTATACTCTACTAACAAGAGCTAAATCACGCATTACATTAAGACACATTTGCAACTTGCAAACACCATTAATAATATGGCAATTTTCTTCCATCTGGTCAACAAGGTCGAAAATCTCGTAAAAACTGCTGTACAAAGCATGCAAACACTTCATAGAAAAAAGATTTGTCAACTCGCAAAACTCCAATCATAACACAACAACTATACACACAATTAACAAAAACACACATACACACAAATTCTACCCAAGATTAGTGAACCTTTGATACACACAAAGAAACAGTGAAGAATGACAACTGTTGGTGAAAGGACTGAAATACAAAATACATTCGGAAATAGATGAAGATTACACAGAAAATGTAATTATAGAAGAGAAACTATCTTGACATGGGAAGACAGCAGAGAAAAAAAACAGTGTAAAATGAATTAATTAGAAAACTAGTATAAAGAGAAATCCATAATATAACAACAAATATGAAAACCCAACAACATAAAAGCAACACAAGCACAGAATCTGTAACATTGAGAAACCTTAGGAAAAAACTTCAAAATGCAAATGTCAGTTCAAAAGCAAACAAGGGGAACACAATGCTACTGATAGTCAAACAACAATACATTGAAGAACACTCAAGAATTCATCTCACAAAATAACATTACAAAATTAAAATCAGATCTAAGAAACAGATTCCAGACAAAAGTATGAAAAAACGCTGAAAAATACAGATATCACATTGGGCAACACAGATAAAAGAAAGCTGACACAGATTAATCCCAATGCATCTGTCATTACCATAACAAATACACAGAATAATCACGAAAATATAAGGAAAAAACACAAGGTGGTACACAATGACATACAAACGCAGACTCACACATAAAATAATCAACATTTTCTAAAGACAGGGAATAAATATAGCACACACAACAGACAATTCTATCCAAAAGTACACCCAAAAACTAACAAAAAACGAAGACATATACCAGAAAGCAGATCAATTACATCAATTACAGTGCAACATTTGTGATGGCAGATACATAGGACAAAAAGGCAGAATATTAGATGTCAGATACAAACAATACGTGAGAGCCTGGTAGTTTGGGAGAAACCACCCCACATTTGCAGGACACCTAAGCGAACCCAACCACAAGCCAACCACTAGAGGAGAAGACATGAAAATAATTAGAAACAACAATAAAAATCACCTAACACCACAAGAAAACTACCACGCTCAGGATACAAAAGGGGAAAAGAAAATACTGTTAAATGAACTAGTAGACATTCCAAACAACTAATTGTTTGCACTAATAGGTAAAACAATAGAATATCATACAAAAGGGACTATTGTAATAATAATAATTTATAATAATACTAATAATAAACCCCGTGGAGGCCCGGGAAAAGAATAGGCCTCCAGTATGTTCCGCCAGTCGTAAAAGGCGACGAAAAGAACAAACCACTAATAGGGCTAACCCCCCTTTTAGTGTGATTAGTTGGTTCAGGACAGAACTATGAAGCCTCGGACAAGCGCTGTCATGGTCGGGGACGATGCTTGAACCCTATGCCCATCCACAATGGTAAAGACACTGTTAGCCACATGGAAAATTATTTAAATCCAAATAGAGGTGTTTTGCAGGACATGCTTCCTGCAAGCACCCTAGAAGGAAAGCGGAGACAAAGGATGAGATGGTCTGATGAAGTTAACCAACACCTCATGTTCTGTTATTACCAAGCAACAAACTTAGGAACCAACACCACTGGATACAGATCACAAGTATACACAACATTTATTACCAGATACCCATAATTAAAATATTTAACAGAACAACGACTAGCTGATCAGATCCGTGTAATAATAAAAAATAACAGGATAGCCCAGTCAGAATTAGAAAACATCAAACAAGTACAGCAAATACTGGAACAAAGTAATGTACAGTCAGAAGAAGAAGAAAATTCAGTAATGGACTCAAACATCCCAGAGCAAACAAACCAAGAACAACACACATCAATTAAACAATCAGAGGACACAGATGTTAGATATAGAAGAAAAATTTCAGCTGGCATATATAGAATACAAAGACACAAATACAGACATTAGACCATTCTTGTATAGACCACCAAATAACCCACAAGTCGAAACAACAATAACAACTATCAACACAATCATACACAACAAAATAAATGAAAATACAACTATGGAAGAGTTACAACTACTGGTTTATATAGGAGCACTCACTACACTAAAGATATATATACTAGGCAGAGATCAGAACCAACCAACACACAGAAGAAACCCACAAAACCAGCATGGCAACACAGGCTACAGATCAGAATAGAAAAACTTAGAAAAGACATCGGACAGCTAACACAATTTATAAGAAATTAAATATCAGACAAAAAACGAAAAAGGTTAGGTAAAATCTCACAACAAGAAGCGATAGAGCAGTTAGATGAAAAGAAGCAAAAATTACAAGCATTGGCCAAACGACTTAGAAGATACAAAAAAAGTGAAAATAGAAGGAAACAAAACCAAACATTCAACACAAACCAAAAGAGATTTTACCAGACAATAGATAACACACACATTAAAATAGAGAATCCACCAAACATAACAGACATGGAACACTTCTGGAGCAACATATGGTCAAACCTGTTACAACATAACAGACCTGCACGGTGGATACAAGCAGAAACAGACACATACAAGATGATACCACAAATGCCTGAAGTGGTAATTTTGCAACATGAAGTCACCTGAGCAATTAATTCTACACACAATTGGAAAGCCCCTGGAAAAGGTAAAATAGCAAATTTCTGGCTAAAGAAGTTCACCTCAACACATTCACATCTAACTAGATTATTTAAAAGTTACATTGCAGACCCATACACATTCCCTGATACAGTTAACACATGGAATAACCTATCTGAAACCTAAAGATCAAGCAGACACAGCAAACCCAGCTAAATATCGCCCCATAACATGCCTACCAACAATATACAAAATATTAACTTCGTCCGTTACACAGAAATTAATGACACATACAACACAGAACAAAATTATAAATGAAGAACAAAAAGGCTGTTGCAAAGGAGCACGAGGATGTAAAGAGAAACTGATAATAGATGCAGAAGTGACATATCAAGCTAAAACTAAACAAAGGTCGCTACACTACACATACATTGATTACCAAAAAGCTTTTGATAGTGTACCCCATTCATGGTTACTACAAATATTGGAAATATACAAAGTAGATCCTAAATTGATACAGTTCCTAAACATAGTATTGAAAAATTGGAAAACCACACCTAATATCCAAACAAATTCAAATAATATCACATCTCAGCCAATACAGATTAAGCGTGGAATATACCAAGGGGACTCATTAAGTCCTTTCTCGTTCTGCCTTGCTCTGAACCCACTATCCAACATGCTAAACAATACAAATTATGGATACAATATTACTGGAACATACCAACACAAAATCACACATTTGCTATACATGGATGATCTAAAACTACTGGCAGCAACAAATCAACAACTCAACCAATTACTAAAGATGACAGAAGTATTCAGCAATGGTATAAATATGGCTTTTGGAACAGCCAAATGTAAGAAAAATAGTATAGTGAAGGGAAAACACACTAAACAGGAAGATTACATATTGGATAACCACAGCGACTGCATAGAAGCGATGGAAAAAAACAGATGCCTATAAATATCTAGGATACCGACAAAAAATAGGAATAGATAATACAGATATTAAAGAAGAACTAAAAGAAAAATATAGACAAAGATTAACAAAAATACTGAAAACAGAATTGACAGCAAGAAACAAGACAAAAGGTATAAATACTTATGCTATACCAATATTGACCTACTCATTTGGAATAGTGAAATGGAGTAACACAGACCTAGAAGCACTCAGTACACTTACACAATCACAATGCCACAAATATAGAATACATCACATACATTCAGCAACAGAAAGATTCACATTAAGCAGAAAGGGGATTTATCGACATAAAAAACCTACATTATGAACAGGTAGACAATTTAAGAAAATTCTTTCTAGAACGAGCAGAAACTAGCAAAATACACAAAGCAATCACTCATATAAATACATCGGCTACACCTCTGCAATTTCATAACCACTTCTACAACCCTTTAGAATACATAACATCAACAGATACGAAGAAAGTAAATTGGAAAAAGAAAACACTACATAGCAAGCACTCGTATCATCTAACACAGCCACACATCGATCAAGACGCATCCAACACATGGCTAACAAAAGGCAATATATACAGTGAGATGGAAGGATTCATGATTGCAATACAGGATCAAACAATAAACACCAGATATTACAGCAAGCATATTATTAAAGATCCCAATACCACAACAGATAAATGCAGACTTCGCAAACTACAAATAGAAACAGTAGATCACATAACAAGCGGATGTACAATGCTAGCAAGTACAGAATACCCCAGAAGACATGACAATGTAGCAAAAATAATACATCAACAACTAACCATACAACATAAACTAATAAAACAACATGTTCCCACATACAAGTATGCACCACAAAATGTACTGGAGAATGATGAATACAAATTATACTGGAACAGAACAATTATAACAGATAAAACAACACGACATAACAAACCTGACATCATACCCACCAATAAAAAGAAGAAATCAACACAACTAATCGAAATATCCATAACCAATACAACAAATATACAGAAGAAAACAGGAGAAAAATTGAAAAATACGTCCAACTGGCTGAGGAAGACAAGGACATGTGGCATCAGGATAAAGTTGACATTATACCAATTATACTATCAACTACAGGAGTCATACCACACAATATCCACCAGTACATCAACGCAATACAGCTACATCCAAACTTATATATACAACTACAGATATCTGTAATTATTGATACATGTTTAATTACCCAAAAGTTCCTAAATGCAATGTAACATATACCGTACAGTTAAAAGGAAGTCACGCTTGATCAAGGTCCGCGAACCTTCCGTTTTTAACCAGACCTAAGGTCTGAGAAAGGAAAGAAGACAATAATAATAATAATTAATATTATTATTATTACTGTGCCACCCAACCCCTTTCCACTTACTTGCCCATGAACCTCTCCACATCATTTAAGCCAAAACTCAAACGAACTGAACACCAAAACTTTCACCCATTCCTTGACAGCTATTACAATCATATTAAACATTCTGCAATCTGTGCTGAATAACCACCAATAACCTCACCTCACAATAAAAAAGTAATCCATGCGTATATATTCTCTCTCTCTCTCTCTATCACACACACACACACACACACACACACACACACACAGAGAGAGAGAGAGAGAGAGAGAGAGAGAGAGAGAGAGAGAGAGATAAACATACCAGAAATGAAAAGACGCCATTTGCAGTATATTTCACAAATATCTTATAGCAACGGTAATTCGGTGTACAATGATTTCTGTATAAATTTATGGCACCAGCGTAGTTATAAATGGATTCTTGTAAAGAACCGTTTCAGGGAGTTAACGCGTAACTGTGCATATTGAGAAGTTACAGAAATTTATCAATAAAATAGTATACTACGGGCCAGGATATAAGATGTTTCCTACCAATTGTCGCCCTGCCATCTGATCAGTTGTGTGTGAGAAAAATGTTTACTGCAAGTAACGGCATTTCTGTTAATTGACTGCGTAGTCCTTCCGTATTTCACTCACTTTCTGGAGAGTAACAGAATTTTAATTTGGAATAGTGTAATCTCCGTTAATAACTTCGTTCTGAAAGTAAATTATGCTCGTGCCAGGTACGGTAACTGCGTTTCACTAGACTGCCAATTAAAACCGGGATCTGGAAACCGTAAAAGCATACACAATAGCGATGTGACGCACTGTGAGCATTTAAATTACCACAGATAATAAATGGTATGCACGATGCAAAGAATTTGCGGTAAAGGACTTACTTGATACTCTGAAACAGACGTAACGAATTACACAGATGTAAATGTGAAGTAGTTTTCGCAACGACTACGAAGATATTTCCAATTTGCTGGAAATGTGCTAAAAGACTCCTTGTTTACTGATAAACAACTGACCATACGATGAGGGCGTATAAAAGGGCTTGTCTAATGTTTCAAATGGCTCTAAGCACTATGGGACTTAACATCTGAGGTCATCAGTCCGCTAGATTTATAACTCCTTAAACCTAACTAAGCTAACATCAGACACATCCATTTCCGAGGCAGGATTCAAACCTGCGACCGTAGCAGCCGCGTGGTTCCGGACTGAAGCGCCTAGAACTTCTCGGTCACATCGGCCGGCGCTTGTCTAATATTTTTCCTTATGGTCTCAGTAGCATGACAAAAACAGAGAATATACTTACTTTCATTTTTCATTACTGTTTGCGACCGTCAAGTACTTATGGTACTACATGAGGGTGATGCCTCGTATCAAATGAGAAAGTTGACGGATACGTGTAAACAATGGCGACCTATAGTCAATATGGATTAAACAGAACACTTCGTTGTTGGAAGTACGCCAAGTGAGAATTTGGATTTTAGGTTTAACCGGATAAGAAATGTGGAAATGTTCAAGTATCTGGGTTCACTAATCGATAAGCCTGGACAGTGAAACTTGGACATATTCCACAGGGTAAGTCGAGCCAGGGCGGCTATTAGTTCATTAAGTGGTATCCTTCGGAGTTGGCATATATCGAGACGAACAAAGAAAGCAATGCTACGTGCTGTAGTGGAAAACATTCTGACACATGGCTCAGAGTGTTGGACGTTGGGCGAGAGACAAAGGGGGAAAATTGAGGTTGTTGTCGAAATGGACGGGTTACGGCGGAGCATGAGAGCGACCCGTTTGCATCGACTATATAAGAAAGGAGATACATGTGGTGGAACCGATCACACACAAGACAGATGCTGGAACAATGAGCTGGTGTGGTTACGTCCGACGCAAGGAGGAGCAACGACGGCCGCAGTGTCTGCTCAATTAATCTCAGCAAGGGAGGCGAAGGAGGCTGAGAGCAACGTGGACGGAAACTATATCGCTAATGCATGGAAAGAAGAGGTCTGTCGGAAGTAGGGAACAAGAAGCTGTTGATACGTGGAATCGATATAAAGAAAAGTAAGTTTCCTTAAAAGTGCAGGTTACTGTACGGTGATAAAGAAAGTTAATTTTGTTATATACAGAGGTCTACATTCGTCGATTAGTTAGGTGATTCTACTTCTTCGTTTTGTATTTATGTATTGTATATCAATCCAGATTCATACTTCACAAGTCATCACACAACATGTGGCTATGAATTCGCGGTATCAGCCTTGTATGCTGTCGTTGCTCTGTTGACACTGTATAAAAGAAATATATTATATACAAATATGCTGTACGTGAACCTGCATGGTAGTGAAATTAGCATGAGATAAACGAAGGACAATACTTTGGCGATTCAAAAAAGATTTGTGAAAGATGTCAGAGGAGTCCTACTCGTTACTTTTTCAAAGAATACACTGAAGATCCAAAGAAATTCGTACACCTGCCTACTATCATGTAGGGCCCCAGCGAGCACGCAGAAGTGCCGCAAGACGATATGGCATGGACTCGACTAATGTCTGAAGTAATGCTGGGGAAACTGACACTGTGAACCCTGAAGTACTGTCCTTAAAGCCGTAAGAGTACGAGGGGTGGAGATCTTTTCTAAAGAGCACGTTGCAAGCCATCCCAGGTAAGCTCAATCACGTTCATGTGTGCGGAGTTTGGTAGACAGTAGAAATGTCCTGTTGGAAATGTCGAAGTCCATTGAAATGCGCAATGGACATGAATGGATGCAGAAGATCAGACAGTATACTTACGTACGTGTCACCTGTCAGAGTCGTACCTAGACATATCAGGGATCCCATATCACTCCAACTACACACGCCCCACACCATTACAGATCCTCCATCAGCTTGAACAGTCTCCTGCTGATATGGAGGGTCAATTAATTTATGAGGTTGTCTCCATAACCGTTCACTTCCATCGCTCGATACAATTTGAAACGAGACTCGTCCGACCAGGCAACATATTTCCAATCATCGACGGTCCAATGTCGGTGTTGACGGCTCCAGGAGGGGCGTAGAGCCTTGTGTCGTGCAGCCTTCAATGGTACACGAGTGGACCTTCGGCTCCGAAAGCTCATATCGATTATGTTTCGTTGAATAGTTCGCACGCTGACAATTGTTGATGGCCCAGCATTGAAATCTGCAGCAGTTTGCGGAAGGGTTGCACTTCTGTCACACTGAATGATCCTCTTCATTGGTCGTTGGTCCCGTTCTTGCAGGATCCTTTTCCGGCGCAGTGATGTCGGAGATTTGATGTTTTACCGGATTCCTGATACACACGGTACACTCGTGAAATGGTCGTACGAGAAAATCCCCACTCCATCGCTACCTCGGAGATGCACCGACTATAACACCACGTTCAAACTCACTTAAACTTTGATAACCTGCCATTGTAGAAGTAACCGATGTAACAACTGCACCAGACACTTTTCTAATATAGTCGTTGCTGGCCGCTCGCCGTATTCTGCCTGTTTAAATATCTCTATTTGAAAACGCATTCCTATACCAGTTTTTTTTTGTCGCTTCATTGTATGTATAGGCACTATTAAATAAAACCCTTCTACTTGCTAATGCAGTTACATCACCGACCATCCAAGGTATTTCTTAGATTATGGTAATGTGTGATGGACTAGACATATGTAAGTGACTTTCGATCAAAATAGGAGTTTACTGCAATAATCTGAATATTTATACAAACCACATCAAACATTAACAAAGCGGTATTACAAGGAGAATGGTCCCTTAACATACGTAATGATTCCACTCTGCCAAAACCTGTACACAAGTGACTTGCGGCAGAGTGCACATGGAAACTAGGAAAACTTCATAAAGAGAGAAAAAGACGGTTTTTAATACTCACAATCAAACTACATATATGTTCTAAGAAACTTTAGGACCATATCCCAGTACCACGAAACCATACAGAAAAAGTTCGAAGGGGATGAATTACAATAAGATTCGACATCAGAGCTTTTCCACAAATATCAGTAAATTCAGTAACTTCGTTTCAGTCATATTGCTGCCACGCAAACAGAGCTTGTTCGGTGTAGAATGCTTTATCCTATTCATTGGCACTGCCCAAGACCATGAAATAGTTACTTTCGTATCATGCGGGGGTCGCGCAACACAGTGGTTCAAAAACCAATGCTCGGGTTACAAAATCCACGATAAAAGTAGCGAGAGCGTGCATTAGAATCTTGGGTGGATCGCTGAAGGTCATAATGCAGCTAAACAGTCACAGGCCAGTCAACATGGGTATGACACCGAAATAAATCACTCAAGCTCACTCACTTACTTACGTCCTGAAAATTCAATTTAAAATACTTGATCCAAAGGAATATGATGTTCACATGTTAGAGAGATATTAATTCTTGGAGACATACAAAAAGATTCAAGTTAACAGGGACAAGTGCTGAGACAATATGGCTGTGCCTGGGCGAATAAAAGGCAATGTTAAGTTAACTTATTTCTCAGTAAATGCATCGGATTTACATCGCAAAATAAAATTAAAAACATACTCGAATGCGTAATTGAAATAGCTGACTAATTCCATAACAAAAATAACTCAAGTCCGACTCACTCAAATGAAATCATATCAAGCCACGTTTCGTTTCGGAGAACAAGGAGACCCAACTCGGCGGCGAATCCCAGGATGACTTAAAAAAGCGCCGTCTAATGTCTGTTGCCCTGAGGAACCGTTTCTTCAGCAGGGTGATGGCGGACCTTTTGCCAACTCTATGGACAAAAAGGGCGGTAAAGTTCAGAATCGAAAATTAACTGCTTTGCCAAACATCTCTGGAGGGACTCTTAAAAGCTAATAACTCTACACGATAGAAAAGAAACTCTCCGCCCCACCACCGACATATTTGAAAACTCACTAATTCGTACTCTCACACTTACAGATACCATTTAGTGACAAGACGAGGGTAGTAAACGGTTGCTGGTTATCGAAATGAATAAAACGTGTTCCATATGTTCCAAAAGAATTATCTTTCCAAAGACTTTATCAAGTAGCGCAAAAAGCATCAGTGTAGCCTATAATCATAGCAGTAAGGACATGCGAGTGGAGAAAAAATGAATGCGGATTGAAGTAGATCATTTCCAACGATAAAGGATGTATGATGTACGGCTGCATAAAAATCGAAACAACCTGATAAACAATGAAGATTTTTGTCATTAACGGCAAAATGTAAGAAAAAGAAAAAAAAAAGAAAAGAAAACGATAGGATCAACGCATTTTAGGAATGAAGGATCATACAATAGTGTGGGAAATTGAGGGACGAATAACATAGCTCGATGAAACTTGTACATGCACAGAAAGAAATGTTAGAAGGTTGTACAGTACAGTACAGTACAGAAGGTAACTGGAAGAAATATTCAATGAGACGAACGGAAATGACACTTTTATTCAAAGACAATAACTACACTGAAGTCACCACGATTTATACTGCTCAGCCAAAACTTTATGACCACCTGCTTAATAGCTTGTTTGTATGTCTTAGAAGCGAAACGCATCACTGATTCTGCGTATCAGGGGTTCGATAGTTTATTGGGAAGTTTGTCGAGATATGTTGCACTAGACATCTACGTACACGTCATGTAATTCGCGAAAATAATGGGTCGCTGATTTACATACGCGTTGATGCCGCCCACTAACGACCGGGGTAGGTTCCATATGACTTACATGAGGCGAATTTGATCGCCGAGACATCAACGGGAGTTCGATATAATGCTCTTCAAGCCATTGTAGCACAGGTTTGGCTCCGAGACATGGACAGTTATACTGATGAAAGACGACATCGTCTACGGGGAGCACGACCGCTACGGCCGCAGGTTCGAATCCTGCCTCGGGCATGGATGTGTGTGATGTCCTTAGGTTAGTTAGGTTTAAGTAGTTCTAAGTTCTAGGGGACTTATGACCACAGTAGTTGAGTCCCATAGTGCTCAGAGCCATTTGAACTATTTGTCTACGGGGAAGACATTAAACCGAAAGGGATGCAGGTACTTCGCAGTTGTCAACGTGTCTTCGATTACTACCACAGGTTCTATGCAAGCGCGGCAACCCATAGCATAATACTAGTCCCACCAGCCTTTACCCGCGGGAGGCTGCATGTTTCGAGCCGCCGTTCATCTCCATAACGGCGTTTGTGGAAACGACCATCGACCTAGTGGAGCAAAAATGTGATTCTCCCCAAAATAGGACACGTTTCCATTGACCGACAGTCGAATGCCGATGGTCCTATGCCCACTGCAGTCGTAACTGACGATGTCGTTGGATCAACATGTGAACACATAGGGATGGTCTGCTGCGGAACTCCATGTTAAACAATGTACGATGAACAGTGTGCTCCGAAACACTTATGCGTGCAACAGCATTGTACTCTTTCGGCAGAGATACCACAGATCACCATCTATCCTACTTTATGGAGCATACAAGCCTCCCAACCCCACGTCCTGTGAAGAGTCGTGGACGTCCAACCACTTAGCTCTTAGTGGCAGTTTCACTGCCCTTCTACGTCTTTCCGCAGTTGCTCACGACAGTAGCACGTGAACATTCGAGCAGCTTCGCCGTTTTCCACCTATTCGTTCACAAACTCTGCATAATAATAATCTGCACTTTGTCCCCATTTGTAGCCCATATCTAGGGTGATCCCCCACCTACATCTGCTCCGCTTACGTACGAGGTGCATTCAAGTTCTAAGGCCTCCAATTTTTTTTCCAATTAACTACTCACCCGAAATCGATGAAACTGGCGTTACTTCTCGACGTAATCGCCCTGCAGACGTACACATTTTTCACAACGCTGACGCCATGATTCCATGGCAGCGGCGAAGGTTTCTTTAGGAGTCTGTTTTGACCACTGGAAAATCGCTGAGGCAATAGCAGCACGGCTGGTGAGTGTGCGGCCACGGAGAGTGTCTTTCATTGTTGGAAAAAGCCAAAAGTCACTAGGAGCCAGGTCAGGTGAGTAGGGAGCATGAGGAATCACTTCAAAGTTGTTATCACGAAGAAACTGTTGCGTAACATTAGCTCGATGTTCAGGTGCGTTGTCTTGGTGAAACAGCACACGTGCAGCCCTTCCCGGACGTTTTTGTTGCAGTGCAGGAAGGAATTTGTTCTTCAAAACATTTTCGTAGGATGCACCTGTTACCGTAGTGCGCTTTGGAACGCAATGGGTAAGGATTACGCCCTCGCTGTCCCAGAACATGGACATCATCATTTTTTCAGCACTGGCGGTTACCCGAAATTTTTTTGGTGGCGGTGAATCTGTGTGCTTCCATTGAGCTGACTGGCGCTTTGTTTCTGGATTGAAAAATGGCATCCACGTCTCATCCATTGTCACAACTGACGAAAAGAAAGTCCCATTCATGCTGTCATTGCGCGTCAACATTGCTTGGCAACATGCCACACGGGCAGCCGTGTGGTCGTCCGTCAGCATTCGTGGCAACCACCTGGATGACACTTTTCGCATTTTCAGGTCGTCATGCAGGATTATGCGCACAGAACCCACAGAAATGCCAACTCTGGAGGCGATCTGTTCAACAGTCATTCAGCGATCCCCCAAAACAATTCTCTCCACTTTCTCGATCATGTCGTCAGACCGGCTTGTGCGAGCCCGAGGTTGTTTCGGTTTGTTGTCACATGATGTTCTGCCTTCATTTAACTGTCGCACCCACGTACGCACTTTCGACACATGCATAACTCCATCACCACATGTCTCCTTCAACTGTCGATGAATTTTAATTGGTTTCACACCACGCAAATTCAGAAAACGAATGATTGCACGCTGTTCAAGTAAGGAAAACGTCGCCATTTTAAGTATTTAAAACAGTTCTCATTCTCGCCGCTGGCAGTAAAATTCAATCTGCCGTACGGTGCTGCCATCTCTGGGACGTATTGACAATGAATGCGGCCTCATTTTAAAACAATGCGCATCTTTCTATCTCTTTCCAGTCCGGAGAAAAAAAATCGGAGGCCTTAGAACTTGAATGCACTGTCGTTACCGCGTAACGTGCCCGCAACACCCCCAGGCGGCATCTAACGTTGCGGTGCTCAGTGATAATAATGTTTTGACTGATAAGTGTTATGTAGGTCTCCTGCACATTACAAAAGGAAGGATATGGTTCTTAATAGGTTGTGTGACCACCGCGAACGACAATGCATACTCTGCAATGCGCTCCCGTGCTGTCCACAGGACTGGTAAAGAGTCGTTGCGGTGCAGCGCTCCATTCGTCCACCAGCACGGTTGGACAACTGCCGGATGGTTGTTGGTGCATGCGGTCGTGCTACAATACGTCTCCCCAACATACCCCGCTCGTGCTCGCTGGGGTTGAAGTCGTGGAAACGGCAGGCCAGCCCAATCGCCAAATATCATCTGTTCCAAGAGCTCCTACACTCGCGCTGTTCGGTGCAGTCGCCGATTTTCATCCATAAAAATGAAGTCAAGGCCGAATGTACCTGTGAAAAAACGCGCATGGGGAAGCAGTATTGTTTCACAGTAACGTTGGCCGTTGAGTGTACTGTGATCAAATATCTAGAGGTCAGAGGTCAGAGGCCCACACATCATTACGCCTCGTCGTATTACATCACCTAGACCACCAAAATTACCATATTCGACAGTGCTAGTTGAGAGGAACGTGAGGACATTCGGAAGATTGACTAGACTGCCCGTTTCTCCGAATCACATCCCATCGATCATGTTTCTTGGGATGCGTTAGGGAGACGTCCACCAACATCCACACAGCAGGTGTCAACCAGGCTGCCAGAGGACTGAACGCCTTGCCACAAGATCTCCTAACCAATATTGTGGCTAGCAGGGAAGTATGTAGGGATGCTTGCTCTGCTGTGGTCACACAACTTATGAGAGGTGTTCAAAAGAAAAGGTACGAAAGTCTTTATTCAAAAGTAATCACGTGCGGCCTGAGCACAACTATCCCATTGTTTCACGAGACGAAGGATTCCCTGTTCTCAGAATTCCTGTGGCTGTGACAGAAGCCAGTCCTCTATTGCGGCTTTCAGTTCGTCGTCCGGGATGAAGCGCTTCCCTTTTGAATGCTTTTCAGCGGACCGAACACGCCGAAGTCGCAGATTGACATATCCGAGCTGTAGGGCGGATGCTCAAGCTACTCCCAATTTGTGTGGCCTTGGAGACGTGTGGATGCGCGTTGTCGTAGAGCTAAATCACTCTCTCCGTGAGCAGCCCAGGCCGTTTGCGCTTGATGGACTTGCGTAAGCTATGGTGTGTCTCATAGTATAGTGCTCGGGAAGTTAGATGAGCATCCGTCCTCGAACATCGAAAAAGACTGTGCCCATCACCTTGCCTGCTGAGGGCATAGCTTCGAATTGTTTTAGGGGGGGGGGGGATTCTGACGCTACATTCGCGCCACTAGATGTCTCACTGTGTTATGGCAAAACGACGTATGCCAATTTCTATTACGTTTCGTACCTTTTCTGTTGAACACTTCTTATATTTTTAACGATGGCTCTCGTTTTGTAATATCGAGGAAACCACTATGAACCATGGTGCCTTCAGTGTAACGATTGTCTTTGAATAAAAGTGTCATTTCTGGTCTTTTAATTGTGTATTTCTATCAGTTGCCTTCTGTACTATACAGTAACTTTTCTTCCTACCTACTGTCCAAGTCTCATCGAGCTATGTCGCTTGGCAGTGACGCACCATGCGATAGTTAAGCCCTTTAGTGTAGTACGCTGGAGGTAGATTTAGCGAGTGATTTAGAAACAATCCTGAGCCAGCCAAGACAGAAGTAGGCGTGGGGATCCGAAGCAGCAGAGGTGCCTAATTCGCGAAGTGCAGATGATAACCTGCTTTAAACTTGATACGAAGAACGTATTCTTAAATACAGTAAACTAGTGTGGCATTATCGAACGGGAGAGTAGATTTATTTAGGCACATAATCTTTGTCTGTACGCATTGATAAGTTCGCCGGGCACAATTTTAGTCAGCTTCCTGATTAGCACGATGAGTAGCTGGCTGCAGGCGTATACTGTCATCCGACAAGTGGCCATGTTGCATGCCCCTTTCCGAGTGATGAAGTGCGTCGCTTGCACTGACGGCCCTATGAGAAGCTCAAGTTGAATGTTGGAGGTGGACGTGTGACGTTTTGGCGTTTTTCTCTCAGCGTGACTCAGGCCTACTGATTCCGGTAACCGTGAATATCAACTAGGATGTTTCCTTCACCATTATTGGTATCCAGGAGCTGCACGTTGTACATTTTGGCGACGAATATGCTGTGGTCATCCGGTCTTCAGTATTACGACAGCAGTGCTCACAGAATAGCAAACGTACCTTCCTGGTTCGACGTACACTCAGGTATCTATGGCACCTCTATTGGCTTCCTAAATCTATTAACTTTGATCCCACACAAAATGTCTGAAAGTATTTGGCGCAGCTGGTAAAATCATCATTCGCACTGTTTGATACCTTTGCGGGATCTGCTGATCAGTAATGATATACCTGATGAAACTTGGGGATTCTCTTCCCCCATCGACTTGACGCCATTATCAAGGACAGAGGCTGTGTCAGTGGTATCATCCTGATATCCTCCTGGGGTGACTAATGTTTTGTCGGTATGGCTATGTGTCATGCAATGGGTATGTTGTGCCTTCAGATTAAGGATTTGTTTTGGATGACTGTGTTAAGTGATACAGATGGCCGTACCGTAGGTACAACCACAACGGAGGGGTATCTGTTGAGAGGCCAGACAGACGTGTGGTTCCTGAAGAGGGGCAGCAGCCTTTTCAGTAGTTGCAAGGGCAACAGTCTGGATGATTGACTGATCTGGCCTTGTAACAATAATCAAAACGGCATTGCTGTGCTGGTACTGCGAACGGCTGAAACCAAGGGGAAACTACGGCCGTAATTTTTCCCGATGGCATGCAGCTTTACTGTATGATTAAATGATGATGGCGTCCTCTTGGGTAAAATATTCCGGAGGTAAAATAGTCCCCCATTCGGATCTCCGGGCGGGGACTACTCAAGAGGATGTCGTTATCAGGAGAAAGAAAACTGGCGTCCTACGGATCGGAGCGTGGAATGTCAGATCCCTTAATCGGGCAGGTAGGTTAGAAAATTTAAAAAGGGAAATGGATAGGTTAAAGTTAGATATAGTGGGAATTAGTGAAGTTCGGTGGCAGGAGGAACAAGACGTCTGGTCAGGTGACTACAGGGTTATAAACACAAAGTCAAATAGGGGTAATGCAGGAGTAGGTTTAATAATGAATAGGAAAATAGGAATGCGGGTAAGCTACTACAAGCAGCATAGTGAACGCATTATTGTGGCCAAGATAGATACGAAGCCCACACCTACTACAGTAGTACAAGTTTATATGCCAACTAGCTCTGCAGATGACGAAGAAATTGAAGAAATGTATGATGAAATAAAAGAAATTATTCAGATAGTGAAGGGAGACGAAAATTTAACAGTCATGGGTGACTGGAATTCGACAGTAGGAAAAGGAAGAGAAGGAAATGTAGTAGGTGAATATGGATTGGGGCTAAGAAATGAAAGAGGAAGCCGCCTGGTAGAATTTTGCACTGAGCATAACTTAATCATAGCTAACACTTGGTCCAAGAATCATGAGAGAAGGTTGTAAACATGGAAGAACCCTGGAGATACTAAAAGGTTTCAGATAGATTATATAATGGTAAGACAGAGATTTAGGAACCAGGTTTTAAATTGTAAGACATTTCCAGGGGCAGATGTGGACTCTGACCACAATCTATTGGTTATGACCTGTAGATTAAAACTGAAGAAACTGCAAAAAGGTGGGAATTTAAGGAGATGGGACCTGGATAAACTGAAAGAACCAGAGGTTGTACAGAGTTCCAGGGAGAGCATAAGGGAGCAATTGGCAGGAATGGGGGAAAGAAATACAGTAGAAGAAGAATGGGTAGCTTTGAGGGATGAAGTAGTGAAGGCAGCAGAGGATCAAGTAGGTAAAAAGACGAGGGCTAGTAGAAAACCCTGGGTAACAGAAGAAATATTGAATTTAATTGATGAAAGGAGAAAATATAAAAATGCAGTAAATGAAGCAGGCAAAAAGGAATACAAACGTCTCAAAAATGAGATCGACAGGAAGTGCAAAATGGCTAAGCAGGGATGGCTAGAGGACAAATGCAAGGATGTAGAGGCTTATCTCAATAGGGGTAAGATAGATACTGCCTACAGGAAAATTAAAGAGACCTTCGGAGATAAGAGAACCACTTCTATGAACATCAAGAGCTCAGATGGAAACCCAGTTCTAAGCAGGGAAGGGAAAGCAGAAAGGTGGAAGGAGTATATAGAGGGTCTATACAAGGGCGATGTACTTGAGGACAATATTATGGAAATGGAAGAGGATGTAGATGAAGATGAAATGGGAGATACGATACTGCGTGAAGAGTTTGACAGAGCACTGAAAGACCTGAGTCGAAACAAGGCCCCCGGAGTAGACAACATTCCATTGGAACTACTGACGGCCTTGGGAGAGCCAGTCCTGACAAAACTCTACCATCTGGTGAGCAAGATATATGAAACAGGCGAAATACCCTCAGACTTCAAGAAGAATATAATAATTCCAATCCCAAAGAAAGCAGGTGTTGACAGATGTGAAAATTACCGAACAATCAGTTTAATAAGCCACAGCTGCAAAATACTAACACGAATTCTTTACAGACGAATGGAAAAACTAGTAGAAGCCGACCTCGGGGAAGATCAGTTTGGATTCCGTAGAAATACTGGAACACGTGAGGCAATACTGACCTTACGACTTATCTTAGAAGAAAGATTAAGGAAAGGCAAACCTACGGGAGTGAAAGGCTATTTACAATTTGTACAGAAACCAGATGGCAATTATAAGAGTCGAGGGACATGAAAGGGAAGCAGTGGTTGGGAAGGGAGTAAGACAGGGTTGTAGCCTCTCCCCGATGTTATTCAATCTGTATATTGAGCAAGCAGTAAAGGAAACAAAAGAAAAATTTGGAGTAGGTATTAAAATCCATGGAGAAGAAATAAAAACCTTGAGGTTTGCCGATGACATTGTAATTCTGTCAGAGACAGCAAAGGACCTGGAAGAGCAGTTGAACGGAATGGACAGTGTCTTGAAAGGAGGATATAAGATGAACATCAACAAAAGCAAAACGAGGATAATGGAATGTAGTCGAATTAAGTCGGGTGATGCTGAGGGAATTAGACTAGGAAATGAGACACTTAAAGTAGTAAAGGAGTTTTGCTATTTGGGGAGCAAAATAACTGATGACGGTCGAAGTAGAGAGGATATAAAATGTAGACTGGCAATGGCAAGGAAAGCGTTTCTGAAGAAGAGAAATTTGTTAACATCGAGTATTGATTTAAGTGTCAGGAAGTCATTTCTGAAAGTATTTGTATGGAGTGTAGCCATGTATGGAAGTGAAACATGGACGATAAATAGTTTGGACAAGAAGAGAATAGAAGCTTTCGAAATGTAGTGCTACAGAAGAATGCTGAAGATTAGATGGGTAGATCACATAACTAATGAGGAAGTATTGAATAGGATTGGGGAGAAGAGAAGTTTGTGGCACAACTTGACCAGAAGAAGGGATCGGTTGGTAGGACATGTTCTGAGGCATCAAGGGATCACCAATTTAGTATTGGAGGGCAGCGTGGAGGGTAAAAATCGTAGGGGGAGACCAAGAGATGAATACACTAAGCAGATTCAGAAGGATGTAGGTTGAAGTAGGTACTGGGAGATGAAGAAGCTTGCACAGGATAGAGTAGCATGGAGAGCTGCATCAAACCAGTCTCAGGACTGAAGATCACAACAACAACAACAACAACAACGTGTTAAGTGAGTGAAGAGCGTACTGTCGTGCTGATGCTGAAATAACGTAGAGGTTGAAACCAGGCATTGGAGGATAACAAACCCCATTCAAGCAGTCGGAAATTAATTAACGAGAATAGCGTTGCCATCAGGCGAATGGGTCTATATCGCTTCACATGCCATAACACCACCGCGCAAATGTGTGAGATCAGTAAGGCTAAGCACTTGCCGCTTCAAACGGGGCATGACCTGTTGTTTTAAAATCACTGTTTTTACACATTAGCCACACAACACTACAAGCAGGCTACAACTGAGATCTGCGAGCGGTCCCTTTAACCTCTCACTTGCCTCTACGCCTGGCTGTTTGTTCCTACTGCACTCACCACTGTTGCTGATGCGCTGGAATTGCTGCACTGATGGAAATGTAAACTGCTTCACAACGAAAAAGCTGTCCAATATTCACAAAATTTGTAGTGATGTTCACACCATAACAGGTATTAAATGATTAATGGCCAGTCAGGGGGCTGGTTAGGCCAGTCAAGGATCTCTACATTCCTCAAGGCGTTTGTTGTGAGGACTACAGTGTAGGGTGATGCATTATCGTGATGGAATACGCCACTTGGTAGTCTGGTAACGAAGATTATGAGAACAAAGTTTACTATTCATGTCATGTATCAGCGAGCATTCAGCCTCCTTTTAACAATCATCAAATCAGTCCTATTGTCATGTCCAGTAGCCCCCGATACCACCATTCCAGGAGTTGGTGTTTTTGAGAATCGCTGCTTCCTTGACTTTTCAGCAGGTCGTCTAGCCGCGCGGGATTAGCCGAGCGGTCTAGGGAGCTGCAGTCATGGACTGTGCGGCTGGTCCCGGCGTAGGTTCGAGTCCTCCCTCGGGCCTGTGTGTGTGTTTGTCCTTAGGATAATTTAGGTTAAGTAGAGTGTAAGCTTAGGGACTGATGACCTTAGCAGTTAAGTATCATAAGATTTCACACACATTTGAACATTTTGAACAGGTCTTCTACGGACACTTGGGCGTCGATCCGACTCTCATAAACACAAGAGGGATTCCTCGGAGGAACAGGTCTTCTACGAACACTTGGGCGTCGATCTGACTCTCATAAACACAAGAGGGATTCATCGGAGAATATTACGCAGTGCCATTCAATGTCCCACTCGACTCTGGCTCTACACCATGGAAGCCTCTGTTGTCTGTGGCATGGTGTCAGAGGTAAACGATGCATGGCATCTCAAGTTTTCATCCCTCGGCTCAGTAATCTGTTCTCGACAGTTCGCGGCGAAACTCTGCCCGAATCTGATCCGTTCTAAACTGTCTATTCGTCCCAACCAGTCCAACAACCCTATAATATTCTCGTGGGGCAATCCTTCTGGAAGGACCCACGTCTGTTCTTCTTGCTTCAATTTTGTCCTGAGTGCACCTGGTTAGCACCTGTTCTACAGTCATTGCACTGCAACCGTCTGTCTGTGAGCTCTGTCGGTATGGTGCTTCCATGTCCCTTATGTCAATGAGTAAATCTTTCTCACAGTGCGAAAGATGGCAGTAAGCAGGAGCCCTATGCGCATGCCCTCTGAGCATCCTGTGTTGCGATCTCCACCTGAAAAGTTCCAGACTTTAGGCACACCCAGTAGTGATCATGTGCCCACACCGTTCTTCATCTGTAGGAAAGACTATTTCTGTACAGAAAATAAGCTCACATGTGAATGAAATTTCTATCAGTTATTCCAGAAGCATGGAAATATTGCGTTATCGGTTTGGTACGTTCGGTAAAGGCGTTCAAGATACAGCAGCAAGCCCATCGTAGAAGGATGGATTGTTCACTTTAACAAGAACTGCCACAGCTGTGGCAGAAACTGGTCTATATTCTGATGTCAATAACGCAACTCTCGACTGCACAGTTCATGTCCCCAGTTTGAGTGGTTCTACAAATGATCGCACTCTGTTCTAGAATGTCATATTAACAAGTCCATCGATCGACTGCTGTCACGTATATTGGAATTTCAGAGCAGTCAACATACTATTACACAAATCCGAATGTCTCAGTAACACAGGGTATCCATAATTAAAGCTACATTTTCAAAAAGCTGTAGAAAGAGAACCACTGCTGAGAATGACGTCAAATTTGAACAACATATTATTGACTCAGGGGAAACCTCACGAAAAAAAAACGAAAATTTTACCAATAGATGGTTCTCTAAGCGTCATAGCGTAAACAGGGTAGGCTTCAAATGACACATGAATCACAGTACGATGGCTATGATTGGCGATGCACATTACTATACCAGTACTGTCCACTGTGCATGACTGCACAAGTTCGGCAGTCAAGTTAGTTAAGCCCATCTACCACGGCAAGCTCTTACCATTTCGAATGGTTAAATCTGTTTCCAATTGTCCTGCAGCCAAAAAGCGCTTAAAAAGGAACAATCAGATCGGTTTTTAATTGTCCTGAGACCAAAAAACGCATAAAAAACAAAATGTGATAGGTATCTAACTGTCGTGGCCCGGGCACAAGACATGTTCAATATGTTGCCTACCATTTCCTGCAACAAGCTGAAATCGAGAAACAGAATGTTCCAAAACACATCGTAGTGTCTCGGGGGTTACGTTCAGAATGCGTTGCGAAATGCTTGCCTTCAATTCAGGTATGTTCATTATTGGAGCACTGAATTCAACATGTTTCAAATGATCCCACAGCTGGTAGTCACATGGATTATGATTAGGTTATATGGGTGGCCAGGCTGTAGGGAAATGAGAGCCGATAACTCAAGCATTTCCGAAACGCCTCTGCGGCAGCCGCTTCACTGGTTGTGCAATGTACGGATGAGCGCCATCTTGCTTAAAAATGATTCTACCCACACACTCACGCTGTTGAATAAGCGTTTTCCAGTGACGGTACAGGTAACAGGACCGGCAACTCTCATCTCCTCGAAAAAATACACGATAAACGCTGCCAACCCGCACCACACAGCAACGTTTACAGAATGAAGTGGTAACGGTTGATGTGTGTGCGGATTCTGCGTTGGCCATGTTCGCAATTCTGCGTATTGTCATGTCCTTGGACATGGAAATGGGCTTCGTCTGTCCGAAGAACATTCCATGGCCATTCATTATCCACTTCCATGCGAGCAAGAAATTCCAGAGCAATGAATGGTCGTGTGGCATTGATGGCCGGGAGGCCCCATCCGGGGAATCTCGGCCGCCGACTTGCAAGTCTTATTTCAGGTGACGCCACATGGGCCGACTTGCGTGTCGGTGATGATGAGATGATGATGAGGACAACACAACACCCAGTCCACGAGCGGAGAAAATCTTCAACCCGGCGGGGAATCGAACCAGAGTCCTCTGCATGGTAGACTAAACGTTACAACAGTTTTTTTTTCCTTTTTTTTTAAATCTCATTTTATTCGTTGCATTTGTCTGTGGCGGACGTCCCATGACACCTGGTCAGGTTCATCGTTCATCCATTAACTCAGTTTTTATTACAGAGAACAGCTAACCCTCTGACCGAACACTCTGAGCTACCTTGCCGGCAGCTAAGTAGGAGGACAACTCAAAGAGCGAACGTCTGTTTCGCTCATAGGTCAGCAGGAAGCAACTCCTGAACGTGGGTGGTTTTGTATGGATAGTAACGCAGGATATTTCATAGGATTTTATGCACCATGCTCGCAGGTATGTCCAACGTTCGGGCAATTTCTCGTGCACTGCAATCTTGCGCGCCACCGCTCAACCGCTCCTGCAACGCTGTGGCCACGTCTTCGACAGACGTCGGATCAACTGCTTTTCTCCCTCTGCTACATTCCACTTCAAGAGAACCTATCTATTCGAATTTTGTAATCATTTTCTCAAGGCCATTAATAGACATCGGACAATTTCTTTTTACAAACCCTTGTGTGTCCGGAACTTACGCAGGGCTACTGGTGCACAACCATCGTTCTTGTGAAGGAGCCAGATCAGCAGCGCTCGATGCTTCATGGAAGCAGTTATGTTGGGCGTCTCGGACGCAACGCGTCTGCTGGTGAGCATATTCTGAGGGTTACTGTGCCATCTACTGGTCAAATTTTCGTTTTGTTCCCAAGACGTTTCCCCCTGCGTCAATTACCAGGTGTACCGGTATGAAATGAGCGTTAAGATACAAATGTATCGATAGGGAACATTTGTTGTGAACGAGCGTGAATTTTTTTTTTTTTGGTTGGTATGACATCTGTCAAAGATATTTAGTATACATCAAGTTATGCAACAAACAACATCATATGTTTTCAACGTGTTAACAATGTCGAATTATGTACCAGAAATTGATGATTTGCGGAAAGCATGAATTTTTTGTTTTCATTTGAAAAAAAGTGCTGCAAAGTCGCATCGAATGCTTGTCGAGGCATGTGGTGATCATGCTCTATCAGAATCAACATGCAAAAGATGGTTTCAATGGTTCAGAAATAATGATTTTGATGTAAGAAATGAAGAACGTGGAAGACCACCAAAAAAGTTCGAAGACGCCGAATTGCAAGCAATATTGGATGAAGATGATACTTTGAGTCAGAAGCAAATGGCAGCAATGCTAAATGTTGCACAACAAACAATTTATGGCCGTTTGAAAACTATGGGAAAGATCCAAAAGTGCGGAAAACGGGTGCCACATGAATTGAATGAAAGACATATGGAAAACCGAAAAACCATTTGTCAAATTTTGCTTCAAAGACATGAAAGAAAATCAATTTTGCGTCGAATTGTTACTGGCGATGAAAAATGGATTTATTTTAAGAATCCTAAACGGGAAAAATCATGGGTTAATCCGGGACAACCATCAACATCGACTGCAAAACCAGATCGATTCGGCAAGAAGACAACGCTCTGTGTTTGGTGGGATCAGAAAGGTGTGGTGTATCATGCGCTTCTAAAACCCGGTGAAACTATGAATACTAATCGCTACAGACAACAAATGATCAATTTGAACTATGTATTGATCGAAAAAAGATGATCAGTTTGAACTATGTATTGATCGAAAAAAGACCAGAATGGGCCAGAAGACATGGCAAAGTAATTTTTTTACACGACAATGCACCTGCACACAGAGCAAAACTGGTTCAGGATACAATCAAAACACTTGGCTGGGGCCGGCCGGAGTGGCCGTGCGGTTCTAGGCGCTACAGTCTGGAACCGCGAGACCGCTACGGTCGCAGGTTCGAATCCTGCCTCGGGCATGGATGTGTGTGATGTCCTTAGGTTAGTTAGGTTTAAGTAATTCTAAGTTCTAGGGGACTGATGACCTCAGAAGTTGAGTCCCATAGTGCTCAGAGCCATTTGAACCATTTTGAACTTGGCTGGGAGCTGCTACTCCACCCGCCGTATTCACCAAACTTGGCCCCTTCCGACTGCCATTTGTTTTCATCAATGGAACACGCATTGGCTGAGAAACACTTCGATTCCTACGAAGAAGTCGAAAATTGGGTGTCTGACTGGTTTGCTTCAAAAGACGAACATTTCTGTTGGCGTGGTGTCCACAAATCGCCAGAAAGGTGGTAAAAAAGTAGCTCTCTTTCTGCAGTGTTTTGAAACTGGAACTTAAATGATGGACGCTCTGTACGTCGTGCAGTGAAATTACAACTTCTTGCTATCCGCGTCTTCCGAAGAGCCCAGCGCGATCGACGCGCTGTTCTCGTACCAGAGGGCATGTTTGGCCGAGTGTGGTCTGCAGCAGCGCAACTTCGAGGCTACGAGCGTCAGTGCGACCGAGCGGAAGGGCATCTGCTGTTCGGAGAAATACCACCAGCATCTGGAGGTCGGCGCCTTAGCCGCTGTGGAAACGGCCGACGATGCCGTTCGCGTCGCCTGGGGCCAGGTATCGGCGCGACGGCCGGGGTTGTCTGTCGGTGGTGTGGCCTTGGATGTGCTGTCGGCGGAACTCAGCAGACGCGGTGACTGCAGCCTCAGCCAACGCCGGAGGTCGCGGCATAGGCGTCTAGGGCTAACAGAAAGGGACACTCAACTTCCGAGCAGGCGGATAGATGGTGGTCACGCTACCATGATCCTTTGCGTGTCCAGGATGCCCATTTCTGCCATTTATCTCGGGAGACGCGCGTTGAAGATTTGTCACAAACGCACATCTCTTTTTTTACGACGTACCGATGTCAGAAACCTTCACATCATTGCTAAGACAAAAGTTGAAGACTAATTTCGTTTAATTGACGCACATTGTAGTGCGAAAGAATCAGGCATTTCAGAAGCAGAAGGAAATAGGATCGGACCAGCTATCTTCCAATTATTTTTCCACATTTGCGTTTGTAAAAGATTCGCGGATTTTCGTGCTAGTATAATAAAAGTGTGTTCTGAAATACTGGTTGTTATTTACGGCCGGTCGGTGTGGCTGAGCAGTTCTAGGCGCTTCAGTCTGGAACCGCGCGACCGCTACGCTCGCAGGTTCGAATACTGCCTCGGGAATGGGTATTTGTGATGTCCTTAGGTTAGTTAGGTTTAAGTAGTTCTAAGTTCTAGGGGACTGATGACCATAGACGTTAAGTCCCATAGTGCTCAGAGCCATTTGAACCATTTGAACCACTCTCTCTCGGGAATGACTTTGTTGGATTTTGTGACATCAATCTGATTAAAATACGAAATACGATATTTCAGTGGCTGTGTTATTCTCAATTACGATGCAAAGTTCCTTTGCAATATCGTATCTGTCCGCCGACACCGGGTTAGCAACTTTCAAGCAAAATGACTCACCTGTGCGGGAATATACGAGGGCAGTTCAATAAGTAATGCAACACTTTTTTTTTCTCGGCCAATTTTGGTTGAAAAAACCGGAAATTTCTTGTGGAATATTTTCAAACATTCCCGCTTCGTCTCGTATAGTTTCATTGACTTCCGACAGGTGGCAGCGCTGTACGGAGCTGTTAAAATGGCGTCTGTAACGGATGTGCGTTGCAAACAATGGGCAGTGATCGAGTTTCTTTTGGCGGAAAACCAGGGCATCTCAGATATTCATAGGCGCTTGCAGAATGTCTACGGTGATCTGGCAGTGGACAAAAGCACGGTGAGTCGTTCGGCAAAGCGTGTGTCATCATCGCTGTAAGGTCAAGCAAGACTGTCTGATCTCCCGCGTGCGGGCCGGCCGTGCACAGCTGTGACTCCTGCAATGGCGGAGCGTGCGAACACACTCGTTCGAGATGATCGACGGATCACCGTCAAACAACTCAGTGCTCAACTTGACATCTCTGTTGGTAGTGCTGTCACAATTGTTCACCAGTTGGGATATTCAAAAGTTTGTTCCCGCTGGGTCCCTCGTTGTCTAACCGAACACCATAAAGAGCAAAGAAGAACCATCTGTGCGGAATTGCTTGCTCGTCATGTGGCTGAGGGTGACAATTTCTTGTCAAAGATTGTTACAGGCGATGAAACATGGGTTCATCACTTCGAACCTGAAACAAAACGGCAATCAATGGAGTGGCGCCACACCCACTCCCCTACCAAGAAAAAGTTTAAAGCCATACCCTCAGCCGGTAAAGTCATGGTTACAGTCTTCTGGGACGCTGAAGGGGTTATTCTGTTCGATGTCCTTCCCCATGGTCAAACGATCAACTCTGAAGTGTATTGTGCTACTCTTCAGAAATTGAAGAAACGACTTCAGCGTGTTCGTAGGTACAAAATTCTGAACGAACTTCTCCTTCTTCATGACAACGCAAGACCTCACACAAGTCTTCGCACCCGAGAGGAGCTCACAAAACTTCAGTGGATTGTTCTTCCTCATGCACCCTACAGCCCCTATCTCGCACCGTCAGATTTCCATATGTTTGGCCCAATGAAGGACGCAATCCGTGGGAGGCACTACGCGGATGATGAAGAAGTTATTGACGCAGTACGACGTTGGCTCCGACATCGACCAGTGGAATGGTACCGTGCAGGCATACAGACCCTGATTTCAAGGTGGCGTAAGGCCGTGGCATTGAATGGAGATTACGTTGAAAAATAGTGTTGTGTAGCTAAAAGATTGGGGAATAACCTGGTGTATTTCAATGCTGAATAAAACAACCCCTGTTTCAGAAAAAAAAATGTGTTGCATTACTTATTGAACTGCCCTCGTACATATGAATGTGCTAATACGCCACGCGGGATTAGCCGAGCGGTCTGGGCGCTGCAGTCCTGGACTGTGCGGCTGGTCCCGGCGGAGGTTCGAGTCCTCACCCGGGCATGGGTGTGTGTGTTTGTCCTTAGGATAATTTAGGTTAAGTTGTGTATAAGCTTAGGGACTGATGACCTTAGCAGTTAAGTACCATAAGATTTAACACACATTTGAACATTTTTTGCATATGTCAATACACGTTGTAGACGCATGGTTGACGATAAATGCAAGGTTCGGTCTACCCGTGAGATGTGCACGGAGACCCACTTATACTTGAACAAAACTGAACTTATCAATTTTCAACTTTATGGAACCACTGATTTTCATTAAAGAGAAATTAATCATCAGTTAACTTGTTTTGTGATACAGACACTATTGCCACACATCAACATATATTTTTATATTTACTTCACGCTTGCTATTGAGTACAGAACAAACCTTTTGCAGAACTTCATGTACTAGCATTTCATTACTCTCTAGTAACGCTTATACACAGACAAAGCAGCGCTGTTCCTTTCCCATCAGTCAGAACACGAAGCAACGAATTCACCTTTCGCATAAAAATACTAACAGTAAAGCAACAAATTTGGCAGTAAACTCTTGATTTCAGATTCAAGTAATGCAGAAAATGGCACTAGATCTCAGTACCAGATACGATGTTCATAAGAACTGGCTTAAAAATGGCTCTGAGCACTATGGGACTCAACATCTTAGGTCATAAGTCCCCTAGAACTTAGAACTACTTAAACCTAACTAACCTAAGGACATCACACACACCCATGCCCGAGGCAGGATTCGAACCTGCGACCGTAGCAGTCCCGCGGTTCCGGACTGCAGCGCCAGAACCGCTAGACTACCGCGGCCGGCCATAAGAACTGTCACATATTCCTACACAAGGTAGTGGTGATACCAACTATAAGAAAAGTTCCTGTAATTAAACGTCCGAAAACGAATAACTGCTGAGATACGGGCTGTTTCACTTGTGACGAGTAATGTGTAGTAATCGATGGTATAGGCCGCCTTACCGCCTTACTGTTACAATTTCTGCACGATGAGTTACCAGCGCTATTGGAGAACGTTATCCTTGCAGAAAGGCAACTACTGTGATGTCTCCCCGGTGAGGCACCACCCCATATTCTACGGAACGGGCGACAGCAGCTCACCACAGCGTTTCATGAGCTGTGGGTTGGTCGAGGGAGTTCGCTAGCATGCCCTCCCCGCTCACAGCGCCTGAATTGGGTGGTTATTTGGCTATGGGGACATTTAAAGGCACTGGTTCTTGTCTAAACTATTGACCAACACATGTGACGCAATCCGTATGGAGCCAGGTGTATTTTGAAAAAGTTGTCGATTCACCGCGGAGGAGGACTGAAGAATGTGTCAGAGTGCTGAGTAACCACATACAGCACTGCCCGTTGTGTATCCTTTCACATAACGAACAACTAGGAGTAAGCTGGAGGATTTACCATATCTCAATAAGTACTGGTTTCCGAACATATCGTTACGGGCACTCCTCTCCTACATTTGCCCACTACTGCCTCCTGTAGGACAATATGACACTTTTATTAAACACACAGCATTTTTAAAATTGCTACAATGCGCACTGTCATAATTTTAATATTCTTAGCAACTGAACTACCTCCAACATAAAAGTCGGTTCATTTTTAGATCAGGCACAGGAGCATATTGCAGGACATATGCGGCGGTGTAAAGAAAATGTGTCTCGCAGTGGAAATATATTCAGTAACTACATTGACGCAACTTCATAATTTCATTGGCAGGTGTCCTGTTAGAGTAGTAATCAAAGCTTATGCGTTGTTTAAGATGGTGATAATCTGCAGCAGGTCGTGAGCTAGCGCTGGTGCTGGCTCATACATGGCTCGGGTCGGCTCATAATTCCTAGTGAAAGAATAGTAACGCCACCTTTTTCCTGACAGTGACGCTGTGCACGTCAAGCAGAAAGCATGAGTGGATACGCACACTCCTGCAACATTTAAGGTCACTCCCTTTGCGTCTTCATTGGTTCGATCGCTCTGCTTCAAAAAATGGTTCAAATGGCTCTGAGCACTATGGGACTTAACATCTATGGTCATCAGTCCCCTAGAACTTACAACTACTTAAACCTAACTAACCTAAGGACATCACACAACAGCCAGTTATCACGAGGCAGAGAAAATCCCTGACCCCGCCGGGAATCGAACCCGGGAACCCGGGAGCGGGAAGCGAGAACGCTACCGCACGACCACGAGCTGCGGACCGCTCTGCTTCACCCAGCTATCATACTTCAGTCTCACATTATATTTTCCTCGTTACTCTATGTGTTTACTAGTAGATAGTGTCGGAAGTTCCATGCGGCTTTTCGTGGATGATGCTGTAGTATGCAGCGAAGTTGCAGCCTTAGAAAATTGCAGCAAAATGCAGGAAGATCTGCAGCGGATAGGCACTTGGTGCAGGGAGTGGCAACTGACCCTTAACATAAGCAAATGCAATGTATTACGAATACATAGAAAGGAGGATCCTTTATTGTATGATTATATGATAGCGGAACAAACACTGGTAGCAGTTACTTCTGTAAAATATCTGGGAGTATGCGTACGGAATGTTTTGAAGATGAATGATCATATAAAATCAATTGTTGGTAAGGCGGGTGCAGGGTTGAGATTCTTTGGGAGAGTCCTTAGAAAATGTAGTCCATCAACAAAGGAGGTGGCTTACAAAACACTCGTTCGATCTATACTTGAATATTGCTCATCAGTGTGGGATCCGTACCAGGTCGGGTTGACAAGGAGATAGATAAGATCCAAAGAAGAGCGGCGCGTTTCGTCACGGGGTTATTTGGTAAGCGTGATAGCGTTGCGGAGATGTTTAGCAAACTCAAGTGGCAGACTCTGCAAGAGAGGCGCTCTGCATCGCGGTGTAGCTTGCTCGCCAGGTTTCGAGAGGGTGCGTTTCTGGATGAGGTATCGAATATATTGCTTCCCCCTACTTATACCTCCCGAGGAGATCACGAATGTAAAATTAGAGAGATTCGAGCGCGCACGGAGGCTTTCCGGCAGCCGTTCTTCCCCCGAACCATACGCAACTGGAACAGGAAAAGGAGGTAATGACAGTGGCACGTAAAGTGCCCTCCGCCACACACCGTTGGGTGGCTTGCGGAGTATAAATGTGGATGTAGATGTAGATGTACCGATAATACCTAATATCTTTAGGAACCATTGAAATATATACCGAGGTGATAAAAGTCATGGGATAGCGATACGCACATACACAGATGGCGGCGGTACTGTGTACACGAGGTATAAAAGGGCAGTGCATTGCCGGAGCCGTCATTCTACTTAGGTGATTCATGTGAAAATGTTGCCGAATGATTATGGCAGCACGACGAGAAATAAAAGACTTCGAATGCGGAATTGAAGTTGGAGCTAGAAGCAAGCCAAATTCCATTTAGGAAATCGTAAGGGAATTCAGTATTCCAAGATCTACAATGTCAACAATGTGCCGAGAATACCAAATTTCAGGCATTAACTTTCACCACGGACAACGTAGTGGCTGACGGCCTTCACTTAACGACCGAGAGCAGCTGCGTTTGCTTAGCATTGTCAATGCTAAAAGACAAGCAACACTGCGTGAAACAACCGCAGAAATCAATACAGGACGTATGACGAACGCGTCTGTCAGGACAGTGCGGCGAAATATGTCGTTAATGGGCTATGGCAGCAGACAACCGACGCTAGTGGTTTCGTAACAGCACAACATTGCCTGCAGCGCCTCTCCTGGGCTCTTGACCATATCGGTTGGACCCTAGACGTCTGGGAACCTGTGACTTGGTCAGATGAGTCCTGATTTCAGTTGGTAAGAGTTTATGGTAAGTTGCGAGTGTGGCGCAGACTCTACGAAGCCATGCACCCGTGGACAACATGAAGTCATGGATAATAATTTATCATGTAACCAGGGCACAGCAGTTCGCGACTGGTTTGAAGAACATTCTGGACCATTAGAGCGACTGATTTAGTCATCCGGATCGCCCAACATGATTCCCATATAACATAATCTGGGACGTAATCGAGAGGTCAGTTCGCGCACAGCATCCTGTACCGGCAACACTTTCGCAATTATAGGCGGCTATAAATGCAGCATGGCTGAACATTTCCGCACGGACTTCCAACGACTCGTACGGTCCATGCCACGTCGAACTGCTGCATTATTCCTGAAAAAAGGAAGTCTGACACGATATTAGGAGGTATCCCATGACACTTGTCACTTTGGTTGAAACATCCCCTTAGAAAAATTTATGAATGACAGTGCTGGAAAACCTCTACGTTATTTGATTTTCAAACAGCTGAGCAAAACTGGACGTACTCAAACATTTCTCTCTTTACTTATTCTGAACAACACTAAACTGACACACAATATATTTTTTTTAGAGCAACGCAATCTTTCAATAATCCCTACAAAAGAATGGCCCCACACATTATTTTTTTAGCGCAACGCAATCTTTCAATAATCCCTACAAAAGAATGGCCCTGACTAAAAATAACCTATACCTTTCATGAATCACTTACCTCACAAAAATCTTCGTTACTCCAACTACTGCAATACAGCGAGCGCCAATACTACCAGGTAAATAAAAGATTCGAACTACTGAACGCACTAACTACTGATAGGCATAGTTAGCAAATGAAAGATTTTGATGGAGAACAAACAATGTATTTACCTTAATAGTGTTCAAAAGCCATGATATATATATATATATCAGTTCATGACATCCAGTCTTACAAATTTCCTTTTTCTGACGGACACACGTCCAGATCGTCCGCTCTCAAAACTCTGCCATCTCTCTCCCCACATCCACCACTGCTGGCGGCTCATCTCCAACTGCACAACGCTACGCGCTATTCACATCCAACTGCCCAACGCTACACAAGCGAATATTCCATCAATGAGTCCAACCGGTTACAGACTGCACACGGCACAGTCAATGGCGTTACCAACATAAAAACCTATGGTGTAATGCATGAATGTATGACCCATAAAATAATGGTTCAGACAATATATGCATTGTGTACAATTTCTTAACATTAAGCATAAACTTGGGCTATCATCTGCATATTTTAACAACAAAGATTATATTTACCGTTAAAGGAAATTACTTAATATGTTTCGTGTGTACTCAGAATTGTGTTCTGTGTGTTATAAGCTCTAATGTGCAGAGATGGCTAGCGACAAAATATAAAAGAAGGTCAGCTTAAGGAATAGAGTGATTTCAGTTTTGAACAGAAAGAAATTGTATTCTCGTTTAAAATGTTTACAGTGCGTTCGTCAGAAATTGTTCAGTGAAACCACAGAGAAGTCGGCCCAAGATGGTTGAATCAGAATTTTAAATTTCAGAATTCCCTTGCGTTTCATTATCGGCAATAAGTGTATTGCCGGTAGCGCAAATCATCCTACGCGTGAGCTGTTTTTGTTCTTGGTCACACTTAACATACTCGAGGACAACATGCAACGTATACCCGTGGGAATGAACAGGGAGCAGTTAACCATTTAGCAACAGATACAGAGGCCGATGGACGGTGGGAGAGGACAAATCTCTCGGTACTTGTGTCAAGTAGTGGGAGCGACACTGTGTAAACCTCAGCATTTGCGCAAAGGGTAGTTTACCACTTTTCAGGAGTAATTCAAGCAACCAGTATTTTGCTGGCAGTGGCCCCTTGTCAGAATGGTCCTTCCGTCCGGTGTGAAAGTTCCTACTAGAAAATGTCAACAGAATGCAGCACATGATACTAGACAGTTTGTGGATACGTAAATAAGTAGAGGTCACGCACGACAAATAAATCAGCTGCGTCTGCACTAAGTGGAGGACGAACTCGGGGACAAGCAGTAAATATTCCACGTCAGTCTTCACAAGGAAACAAATAAAAAACGACTTGGTGAGGATAGGCACAGGCAGGAGTCACTGGCGGCTCTCTTAAACCTGTGTTTAAAGAGAGTTGTCTCCACGTAAAGGAGATGCTCAACAGGCATGTTGCGTCACCCAGTCAGGGCGTTGAAACAGAAAAATGAAGGGGGAACGTAGATGTCAAGGACGCCCCAGGAGAGACGCGGACAACAAACTGGACACGTTGTGGTTACCAGACAGGGTACAAGGTGGCGCATCTAATGTCAACAGTCGTTACGTAACAATGCATGTATAAATTTGCAAGTAAAAACAACAAAGTTAGCTTCAAGCAACATGTCTGATTTGTTACGTCTCCACATACCTGTATATGAGCACTATTTCAACAGATAAGCTAAGACAGGAGGTAAATTGTTTTTGGGCTGTAGAAGATTTAACGCAGTACTCCCGTAACAGAACTATCTTTTCTTTCTTTTTCAAAACACTGCTGTACCTTCCTGAAGGAGACATGTAGAGTTGTTGTTCATCCAGTTTGAGTTTTCCTGAATGCATTTTCTCACAAATTTTGTATCGCCTTGTTATGTCCTATAAATCATATTACTGCTCTAGAAAATGTAAACATTAGTTTCTTATATTTAAGAGAAAGCATATACACAAATAACCTGGTTAGTAAGGAAACAATATAGGGAATAATGACGATCTTAATTATGGTAATTGCGAGATTAGTGTCATCAATATAGATATTATCAGGTTGACAGAAAAGTAAAATCATAAAACAGAATTAATGCACAATGAGTGCCGAAATTAAATAAATGAAAAATTATGAGGTTGTTTATGTACAAAAGCAGTAACAACTACAAAAAGAATGGAGTTTTACGTAGATGAAATAAAACCGAGGAAGTTAAAAAGTAGCCGACTATATACGCAGATCTATTTATAATTTGCAATTTCTTACGTTAGACACATTGTCGCTTTACATTAGAAATACTGATCATAGACTTTTATTCAAGTTGTAAAAGCTTTTACTTTCAATTTTTGTTTCCTGATACAAAAGCGTATTTATAAATTTCAGCTGATTTTTGCCCCTACGATCTCCTACTGCTAACTGATTCATTTAGTACCTAATAAGGCGTTACATCTTAAAATTCGTCAGCATTCGATTTCTTGTTCTAACTATGCCTTGCTTCCCTTCTAGTCCAGCCATAAATATATCGAACCATTTTATACGTAAGTAAAAATGTGGAGGTTCTTCACCGATACAGAAGATGCAAATTTTGTGTCCGAATGAAGGTTGTAAACGTAAACTGGCGCAGCACCAAAAAGCATAAGTGTTGTCCTTTATAATGGAGTTGAAGCTCCTCAATTCGTTGAACTTAAACAGAGAAATAAAATATAGTGACTGGAGATAGTATATTGCCAGAAAAATGTTCTTCCTTTAGAAGCTACAGTCAGAAACTGCCCTCGACGAAATATCTGTTAATTACATATTCGACTCTATTCGCCTTCCTCTTGCTCATGATTTTCAGGAGACTTCTTGTCTCTTTCGGTCATGGGAACATTTTATCGTTCCTTACTCTGTTTACTCATTTCATTCGTTCTTCTACACAGCCAGACATCGAAGGTTACAAATATTTCTCGTCTTTCTTCCTCAACATCCAGCTTTTGAACTAAGTATAACGAGAAGGCGCTACAGATATCCTTCCGAAACACTTGATATATTGAAACTAATTGATGAAAGACGAAAACACAAAAACACAGCAAACGAAGCAGGGAACAAATAACACATAAGCCGCCAGAGGGGAAATGTAAAGGTGTTGAAGTATGAACGTCTGTGGTAGGACTGTTAATATAATTAAAAATATCGGGAATTATATACGTTGATATTTAGAAAACTGTCATTATCGGTTCTCGATGTATTGAGAAAAAGTATCAATGTATCGATATAGCAACGGGAAAAATATCGACGTATTGGCCTATAAAAATATCGGTTGCACATTGTGAATATATTGACCGGTTTTAGAGCTGCATATTTAAGTACTGATTTATTATTAGATATTCTGTACATCAACAAGTCCCCCTTAGACCAAGAACTGGAAGGGAAACGATGCACTTCACTATTGGCGTCTGGCGATAACCATTTTGCCAACAATAGTAACTGCATGTAAGTAGCACAATAAAAGATGTCTAATAGATCTATGATTCAGTTTCTTAACATTTCTGATTTGTTCGGAACACTTCACGTCGACTTTCCTGTTTTTTAGTTTCTGCAAACGCCAGCGACCTAGCAGTTGTAGTGTCGAAATTGTGCGGTTAAGTTAAACGTTGCAGTTTCTGCTGGTAGCGGCGAGCGCCGATTACGTCAGCATTTCCCTTCACACGTCTTCGTCACCGAACGATGTGGCGCATTGGTTAGCCCACAGGACTCGCATTCGGGATGACGACTGTTTAAACCCGCGCACGGCAGCCCCTGATTTAGGTTTCCCGTGATTTCCCTTAATCGCTTCAGGCAAATGCTGGGATGGTTCCTTTGAAAGGGCACGGCCAACTCCCTTCCCCATCCTTCCCTAATCCGATGGGACTGATGATCTCGCTGTTTGGTCCCCTCCCTCAATTTAACCAACCACCCAATCTTCTCCGCCCACGGCAAAGACCAATATTGTCCTCTAGATTTTTGTTCATCATTTTCAGCAACTGTTTTTGAAGAATGCCGACGTGAAGACATAGGACACTAGTTGCATTAAAAACTAATTTTTGCTATTGGTGTGCTAATTCTTCACAGCGGAAGTCTTGTTATTTCATTCACATCACCACACCCCAATGCAATCGGACTTCTTCTTTGTGCCAGCCATACTTGCTTCACGCAGTCAAAGAGCAAGACTGGACGTGATGAAATCTCAAAAATTATGACTCGTGAAAGTAAAATTAAGTTCTACTACAGTTTTGAAAAGAACAACATTTACCGCAAATTTCGAAAAATGTATAATATAAAATAAAAATATCAGCACTCGATTTTGCCATTTCGATATCCATATATCGGCGGAAAATATATAGTCGACATATATGGCGAAAAGATATCGCTATATTGATATTTTATCAACAGCCCTGCTCTACGGGAAAAGAGACTGCCGCGTACAGGAAAATCAAAACGGACCTTTGGAGAAAATAAAAGCCGCTATGTAAATAGAGTTCGATGGCACGCCGAAGTTCTAAGCAAAGAATCTGCGAGATTACGAACAAGATGCTCTGCATAAAAGGAGCTTGAAGGTGTCAAAGCCAACCCGTGTTGTAATAGTAGTAGGATTAGCTATATTTATCCCTGTATCATTTTTACAAGGATACTGGACATGTCATGGATTTACAATTTAAGAACGACAAAGAACGTAATTCCTACCTACAGGTATTTCCGCACACTATGTTATCAAAAGTATCTGGATACCCCTACGTAATGCTAAAATGGCCATTAGGTACAACGAGAGGCGGACCTGATACTACAGGTAGTTATTTAGTATTGTGTTGTCAAATGGCTCTGAGCACTATGCGACTTAACTTCTGAGGTCATCAGTCGCCTAGAACTTAGAACTAATTAAACCTAACTAACCTAAGGACATCACACACAACCATGCCCGAGGCAGGATTCGAACCTGCGACCGTAGCGGTCGCTCGGCTCCAGACTGTAGCGCCTAGAACCGCACGGCCACTCCGGCCGGCTATTGTGTTGTCAGTAGAGAAGACGTGATGGCAGAATGGGACGGTCAAGAGACCTCACTGTCTTCGAATGTGGACTAGTCATTGCATGTCGCCTGAGTAACAAATTAATCAGGTATATTTCAACATTTCTAAATCTGCCCAAGTCAGTTATGATGTGATTATGAAGTGGAAACGCAAAGCAACAACCTCAGCTGAACCAAAACCAGGCAGACATAATGCATTGACGGCCAGAGATCGTCGGGCGTAGCGGTGGATGGTTGTAAAAACTCATAAAAACTCACATGTAATCGACCATAGGAACCAGCCGTGAGTCCCAAAGAGCTACCAGCGGTCCAGATAGCGCAATTACTGTGCGTCGAATTTAAAAAGAATGGGATACGATGGTCGAGCAACTCTTTATAGGCCATACGTTTCTGTAGTCAACGCTACGACATGCTTCAGGTTATCTAAAGAGCGACGCTACTGGATAGTGAATGAGTGGGACCCAGTGATTCGGAGTGACGACTCACGCTAGAACGGTTTGGGTGTGCCAACGGCGAAGAATGGGGGGAGGGGGATTGGGGGGGGGGAGTCTTACACATTAGGAAACGCTAAGTGAGGAAGGATATAAACTCGTTTGGAAAAGGGTTTTCCTATATACCATGACGATTTTCAGGAAGCTCTGGCCATACATGCGAATGAAGTTGTGAATTTCATAAATGTACTCAACCTCTGTAATACGGATATAATCATGTTCTTTGTAAGACTATGTTTGAGACCAGAGATGTTTGTCACAGTAAGTCAGAGAGTAATAGTCAGCGTGTGTTCGGCAGTTTACCAATTGCGTGTAGTGGAGGCAGCATTATTTAAAAAAAAAAAAGATTTTGAAATAAAGTGTTTTTAAGAAAGATATTGGGCAAGTGAGATTAGATTAATGGAAGAATGACAAAAGCCAACTTTTAAAGTAATACTTTTTTATATTTGTAACTGTGTAGGTTCTTATTGTTAGTACATTGCGTATGGCTGACGTCTGCTGTAGAAATTTTGTAATGCCACATACGGTTTTGTGTCATGGATGAAACAAGTGTCAAGGGAAGGCATCTGTATTCAGGAGAGTTACTAAGAAATACTTTTGATAACTTGTCTAGGGATGAGAACTTCATGAAAGGGTGAATTGTTACCACGGCTTAATGAAGCACCTAGTTAAACTTAAGAGTCTTCGTTCTCATTTATCAGTCGTTAAGATTAGTTCCCCATTTTCATTTTACTTTCATGATTCTGTTTGTACACTCCCGCTGAACATCGCGTTTTGTTTACTGAAAGCATTTATGAAAATTGATAAGATAACATCTTGAACTGCTCATCACAAGTACGGCAACCGTAATTTGATTTTTGACAGTCGCATCATTATTCCTAATATAAACAGGCTGCAGCGCACTTGTAGGCCAATAAATTTAATTACCACCAAAGTTCATATCCACTTTAAGGCAAGAGTGTATTTGTGAAAACAATATCATATCAGTTCCGAGGCTTCATACCAGTAGAAGATTTCAGTAAAGTGCTGGCTTGTGAGTCTTCCAGCACTTTTATCAGAAAGTCAGATACGTTAATTTTTGTGTTCATTTGCTGTGTAATTACCATAACAGTTCTGATTGTTTGCAAAACGAAAGATAAAGATTAGCAATATTCGGAGCCAACATTTTAATCTGAATAATTTTGTTGTGCAGTCAGATGGCTTACGTAAATATCATTGAAATCAGATTGTTTACTCGCAGACGAATTATTTTATGTTCCAGCTAGTCTGGATTTCGCTTCGTTTAGTGTGAGCCCTTAATATTTCCGTCTGAAAATTAATTTTAACATAGTTCTGCTGCTCTTCACTGAGATCATATTTCGATATCAAAATAAGTTTTACACAAATCTCAGACACCAGCTTGACACAAACAAGAGTGTAAAAATAATAACGAACTTTCAACTGAGAACATTTTCTGCCAGGATTCGCAATTACATGGCAGTCTGCTGATTTTTGCAGTCAAGTAAAGTTTTGTTTTGCAACCATGTACATATTAAAATTTCAATTATAGTCTTTGACTTAACAATTACTTTCAAGATTTGTGACGCAACAATCAAGTAATTGTATACTGTATGCCATTATGGCAACACAGTTTGTTTTGCGGATTTACTGTCAGCCAACACTATAGATAATATTTCTGGAGAACAGATAAAGTTCGAGCAACGTTCAACATCTATTTTGTGAAAATTATTTTATTCTCAAGTGTGACCTTCTGAAATACAGCAGGCGTATAAAGAGTACTGCAAGTGAAATTCTTTCATTTGATGCATTTGTAGTGTTATATTGTGCTTAGAATAAGTGATTTTGCTACTGACCTTTGCTCTTGCTAATGATGTACTCCCGTTTAAAAGTATTTTTGTTTATTGGCTTTTTATGGTTAGGCTTTGCGTCCTTTACTGAGGAATAGGTATTTCATGGGTCACTGATACTATCAGAAGCTTTGAATGGCATTTATTCAGTGAATTGCGTCAGTGGTAATTTAAATATCTTTCTGTATTCATAAACATTTATGGGAAATTATTTTAATACTTATCTATGTAGTCTAGATCCTCTGTGTGTGAGAGATTTATTTTTTGTTTGATGCTTTACTATACTTGCATTAAAATGTCAAGAGCTACCAGAGCCAGGTCAAATGTTAGAGCTGTTGCTGAGGCAATTTATGATGATTCTGTGGACAGAGAAGGGGCAAATGAACAGGGATACTTTCATAATACTGATTTAACTACGACAAATAAGGCAATCCCTCACAGGAATGTTCACAGTGATTTTTCAGTATCAAACATGGAACAAGAGAGTGCAATAGAGGATTTTGCTTTGGAAACTGAAACTATGGGATGTAATTTTTCACAACAGTCAGGTTCTGTTGTTAAAGATTCAGGCTTTCTATCCACAGCTGTTGATGAGACGGTGCCAGTATCTACCCCTTCCTGTAGTAAAGCAAAAGATGAGAACAATGATCTTTTTCAAAGTGTTCTGAAGGTATTATCAGAGCACAATAAAGAACAAGATAGAAAATTTGAAGAATGTGACAGAAAATTTGAAGAACGTGACAGAAGACTGGACAAAAAACAAGGGGATATTGCCGGCTGTATAGAATAGAATAATAAAAAAAATTAGTGAGGTTCTTTTGGCCAAGTTCAGTGATAAAACTAAACGGGTTAAGCAAGATGAACGTGAGGAGTTCAATCCTGTAACGAATAATCTAAAGTCAAGAGTCGTAAACATGAAACAGCCGAAATTTCTCAGTTAAAACTGTAGGATAATCAGTTTGAAACCCAGATATAAAGTCTTGAAGAGCAATGTGCATCACTTAAGGCCAAAGAGATAGAATTTTCTACCCAAGAACAATTAAATACAGTTAACAAAAAGGCAGACGAACTTTCAATAACCGTGACCCAACTGACTAGCAATGCAGACAAAACTTCTGATGTTACGCAGCACGTTACCTTTGCAGAGTCGGAAGATTATCTTTCTCTTCATCGTTTTAAAGAGGGTCAGATGATCATTAATCAGCAGCACAAGCCCGATGTAAGGAAACTGATGATCGATTATCGTGCACTGAACGGAAAATCAGTCACGGGAATGATGATGATGCCCATCCTGACGAACTTTCACCCATGTAGGTGAACTGATGCATGAACGCGGTGCGTTACGCAGACAAGATAGCGCGGATGCGTCACACAGCGCAAAAAGAAATTTGCCCTCCCACCAGAATGATTCATTTTATTATAAACATTTCCTCCCTGTTCGGAAGTTTAAGGTTTTTCGAAGTTCTCCCAATGACATTCAACACAGAGAATGACTACATTAATTCTAATGACGTCTCCCACCTTCATGGCCAACTGGTCATAAACATGAATATATGTGTGACCATTTAAAATCTGTACCAGCCACAAGAATGAGAGCAATCGCACAAGAATGTCTAACGGAAGGTGAATTCCATCATGCATTCTTGTCGGCATACTGGTCTAAAGCAACCCAACTCCTATTCAGAAACAATATCATCACGCTAAAGAATATCATCTGTATTCAGAGGCTTAATACCAGTAGAAGATTTCACTGAAGTGTTGACTTTTGAGTCTTCAAGCAATTTTATCAGAAAGTCCGATGCGTTAATTTTTATGTTCATTTGCTATGTAATTACAATAACAGTTCACATGCAGTGATTGCTTGCAAGTTGAAGTATAAAGATTAACAATATTCGGGACCAACATTTTAATCTGAATCATTTTGTTGTGCAGTTAGGTGGCAAACGTAAATTTCATTAAAAACGAATTGTTTTCTCGCAAACGAATTGTCTGATGTAGCGGCTAGTCTGGATTTCGCATCGTGTAGCGTGAGCTCCACACATTTCCGATTTCACGTAGTACTGTTGCCCTGAACTGAGATATACATATTTCGACAACAACAAAAAAATTCTACACATTTCTCATATACCAACTGCAAGCAAATTTCACGTTTTACATCATATATACCTCGTTCATCAGATATATAGTTCGGAGACGCTGATTGTTTGTAGCAGCATAATCCACCCTGTCATGAAGTGGCATCCGTGAATCAGTAACATTCCTAAAATAGTTTGGCCTGCGCAGGGTCACAGCGTGAATCCAATGGAACGCCTTTGTGATGAGTTAAAATGGTGCCTTCGCTCCAGACCCTCAGCCTCCCACTTCACTACCTTCTCTAGTTTCGGCTCTCGAGGAAGAATACACTACTAGTCCTCCACAGTCATTCAAACATCTACTAGTCCTCCACAGTCATTGAGACATCTGATTGAACAAAGTGGAGGCTGTGATAAATGAGAAAGGTGGACATACCCCATATTAATGTGCACTGTTAGATGTTCGGATAGTTTTGAACATAGTGGCGGATACATACGGGGGACGCCCCCCCCCCCCGCCCATCACCTTCCCCCCACCCCACCCCTCGCTTTGCGGGGCCGCAAGCATTGCCGCCCCGCCAATCAGCTCTCGCTCTATTCGTTCGTTTCTTTTGTCAGTCGACTCATCTGAATCGAGTAGTTGTATTTTCCTATGTAGCACGATCGTCCGCGTCATCGTATTTTATGCGTTTCTATCTAGCACATAGATAGCTAACATATACCTACGAAAACAGTCGCGGCCAGCCTAGTCAACTCCTTACGTTATTCTGTCTGGCATTTGTTCGAGAAAAGTCACGAATATTCTAGTGTTTTCTTGTACAGAGAACCTTCGATACGTAGCGTCATAAGTACGGACTATTCGCCGAATAAGAAGCTAATTTACAATCAGAAGCAGAATGAAGAATGAATAAGTAAAAAGTCCTAGATGTAGCAAGTGCAAGTGTGAAGATTAGTCAAGAGTGAGAGTGATCAGTTGATTGTGAAGTATTAATAATAGTAACTCATAGTAATTTCTCAGTAAAAATATTCGTAACTATATATTGTAACGAGTCTCGTAACAGACTCGTGACAATATTTTTACTAATAACGTAACAACAGTTTCCCGTACCTAACTCGTTTATATCATAAGATGGCATTGTCTTGCACATGTGTATAATCAGTTTAAATAAAACTTCCTTAAACTTTGCGTGTGACTTGATTATCTTTTAGTATGGTAAAAGTAAAGGTAGCTGAAGATATCTTTAGCGCACCCTCCTTGAGGTTTTTCTGTATCCGTCACTGTTAGAACAGATAGCGTTCTTACAGATCTAGACAATTATTAGACCATTTCCATCAAGAGATAGTGATGATCCCCGATGATGTACAAGGTAGGCCGCAACACTGTTGCAAAAGCAACAAGGAGAGCACGTCAGGTTTCGAAGAGCGCGAAACTTCCAAGAGTGGTTACGTTTTATACAAATTCGAAATTTGGTGCTTCAGTGCGAAAAGCTTTTGATGTTTTTCACAACAAAGTTCTGTCTCTAGATCTGGCAGAGGAGCTAGAGAGAATCTGCTCGCATGTCAGGTGCACCAATGGAGAGACAAAATCAGTACCCTCACTGTGCGATGACAATGGTGATGTTACGGATGGCAGTGCAACTAAAGCGGAGTTACTAAACAGTTTTCCGAAATTCCTTCACCAAGGAAGATGAAATGAATAATTTTGATTTCGAGTCGGGAACAGTAACCAACACGAGTGACTCAGAAGTAGATATCCTTGATTTACCGAAGCAGCTTAGATTGCTTAATAATGGGAAGGTCTCCGGTCCAGGCTGTATACACCAGCCAGGTTCCTTTCGGAGTATGCTGATACAATAGCCCCATGTAATCATGTACAACCGCTTGCAGGTCGAAAGATCCGTACCTGAAGACTGGAAAGTTGCACAAGCCACACCAACGTCGAAGAAAGGAAATAAAAGTAATTTGCTGAATTATAGATCCATATCGGTATTGTTGATACGCAGTAGGATTTTGAAACATACACTGTGTTCGAACATTATGGGTTACCTCGAGGAGAACGATTTATTGACAAACAGCCAACACAAATGCAGAAATATCGTTTAATGAGTGATTTCGATAGGGGATATCAAATTGTTCCGTATTTTTAGATTTCCAGAAGGCTTTTGACACCGTCTCTCACAAGCGACTTCCAATCAAATTATGTGCCTATGGAGTATCATCTCAATGGTGCGACTGGAATCGTGATTACACGTCAGAAAGGTCACACTTCATAGTAACTGATAGAAAGTCATCAGAATTAATATATGGCGTTCACCAAGGAAGTGTTATAGGCCCTCTGCTGTTCGTAATCTACATAAGAGATTTAGGAGACAATCTAAGCAGCCTCTTAGATTGTTTGCAGATGATGCTTTCATTTAGCGTCTAATAAAGTCATCAGATGGTGAAAACAAATTGCAAAATTATTTAAACAAGATATCCGTATGGTGCGAAAAGTGACAAATGGCTCTGAATACTGAAAAGTGTGAAGTCATTCACACGAGTACTGAAAGGAATTTGCTAAATTTCAGTTACAGGATAAAACACACAAATGTTAAGGCCGTTAATTCAGCTAAATACTTGAGGATCTTCTGGAGTATTGCTGTCCGGTGTGGGGCCGACATCACAAAGGATTGACGGAGAACATCGAAAAAGTTCAAAGGACAACTCGTTTTGTACTATCGCGAAATAGGGGAGAGAGTGCCACGGAAATGGTACGCGAACTGGGGTGGTAATCACGAAAGCAAAGGCGATCTTTGCCGTGGCAGGATCGTCTCATGAAATTTCCATCACCATCTTTGTCCTCAGAGTGTGAAAACATTTTGTTGGCGCCCACCTACATAGGAAGGAATGATAATCTTAATAAAATAAGAGAAACCAGAGCTCCCACGGAAAGATTTAAGTGTTCGGTTTTCCCGCGCACTGTTCGAGAATGGAACGCTAAAGGAACAGCTTGCAGGTGGGTCGATGAAGCCTCAGCCAGGCACGCACTTGTAAGATACAGAGTAATCATGTAAAGATAGATGCAGAAGTAGTAAACCTACGTCAGGATGGCCGGATACAGATTGAACATTCCATCACCCATTTCTCTTTGCCAGTCACTGCTCATACTACGTACGTTACAACACAGACACACACATACAAGCGCGCACACACACAGGCTCTACTTCAAAAATAACATTAGATGCGTCATGAACTATCGTCAGGGCCATGATGACGATGTCTGATTTCCATTTTATGTACCACATCTTCTCATCTGCTAGCCTGAAAAAAAAAAATGAGACAGTGTCCCTGTGGAATGAATGAGATTTTGAGCTCGTATTATATTTGCAGAACGGTGAGAATAAGGTTTTTCGTGCAAGGAAAAAAAAGAAAGAAAACATAAAGAAGAAAGGCATTTAATGTGAAAATTTTATGTGAAACGACAGAGGTTTTATTATTATTACAATTATTAATAACTGGTGTCACATTTTATGCCAATCCCATACTCACTGTCATCTACGTAACTCTTCACTACATAGAATATATCCCTTATGAAAATTTTTTTAATTGCCTTTTTAGACGTGTTTGTTGTGATAAGCTCTGTAATCTCCTTGAGCACATACCGTATAATTTTATTACCTGGTAAAAAATTCTGTTTTGAGTTTCATGTTTATTCTTTCTTTGTAAATTTAAGTTTAGTGTAGATCTCACTTCATGATCACGGTCAGACCTGTTTGCATAGTAATTATCGGTGTTGTTCTTGATATGCATAAATGACTGGTAAATGTACTCACAGGCTGTAGTTAAAGTTCCCAATGTTTTGAAAAGATCTTTACAATGAGCTCAATTATTATTTTTAGCTATTATGCTTATGATGCTTTCCTGCAATTTCAAAACTGTTCAGTTTTTATGCATTTGTCCCGAAGAAAAGAATTCCATAGCTAAGAACTGATTTTACATATGAACAGCATGCAATTAAAAGACACTGGAAGTTACACACTGATGACAGTACTCCAAGGGCGTAGCATGGTGATGACATTCCGTTTGCAAGTATATTTTCGTGTTCACCCCACTTAGACTAAGAATTAATATTCATTCCTGTAAATTTAGTGTTGTTTAAGGTACCATCTTTAATTATTTTAACAGTGTCATTTTCTGTCTTCAAATTGAAGTCCATGGCATTAATTTTCTTTATATCCATCGTCACTCGTTTGCTTGTTGATCTACTACTCATTTGATTTCTCTGCACGAAGTCAGTTTGGTCTCTAGTAACCGTAATAATATTGTCACCTCTAGTCAGTGGCGGATACAAATGGGGGCGCCCCTCCCCCCTTCCCGCCCCCCTTGCGCTACCGCCCCCATTGCCACCCGCGCCACCCCCGCCAGTCAGCCCGCACGATAGCCGTTCGTTTCTTTCGTCAGTCGACTGGACTAAATAGAGTTATCGAGTAGTTGTACTTTTAGATTCCCACTGGAGGTCGGACGATACTGTGCATCCGCACTGAGGTTTGTGGATTCCTTGCCCATCGAAGCGAATCAATTATATGAATGAATGGTGTCTGTTCTTTCATATATTTCAGAAAGAACAGACTTCACGTGGACTCCGCAGCTGTGATACATATTATGTAAAATGAAGCTGAGGGTAGAGAAAGGAAAGGAGAGGGAAAGAACTACTGATGTCAGCTGCATCCGTAGTTAATGATGGGAATGGGAGTTGGCAGGAAAGCGTGCCGAGATGCCCGTGCATTTGCGCTAAATACTGTGTGCAGGTGACCCGGTAGTTAACGCAAGTGCCTAGCTAGCAGGAGATCCTAGGTTAGAATCCAAGTGTGGCACAAATTTTCAATCGTGACCGCTGATTCCACATAAAGTCTTGATGCAGTTGACATCAATAGTTCCTTCTCTTTCCTTTCTTCCCCCGCCCCCTCCACCTTCAACTTACGTACATTGTTATGTCTGTTTTTCTATCTGGTGAGTTGCAACGTAAAGATAAATTAATTTTATTGTAAACGAAACAAGGCAACAATATCTTGAATCAGTCATGAAATTGCAGGTTCTTATTTTCCACACAAGAACAGTGAAAGTATACCTCTCAGTTACTGACCACGATAGACAGGTATTTAAATACATCATACAGTATAATATTTCTTTAGAACTAAACTCTTTCTCATACTGAAACAAACTATTTTAAAAATCACTAATAGACAGCCTCCGGTAGCTGAGTGGTCAGCGCGACAGAATGTCAATCCCAAGGGCCCGGGTTCAATTACAAGCTGGCTCGGAGTTTTTCTCCGTTCAGCTACTGGGTGTTGTGTTGATCTAATCATCATTATTTCATCCCCATCGACGCACAAGTCACCGAAGTGGCGTCAAATCGAAAGACTTGCGCTCGGCGAACGGTCTACCCGAAGGGAGGCCCTAGTCACACGACATTTCATTTCATCATTAATAACTGTGATATTTTTATAGTACTGAATGATGACCAACGGTTTATGTATCTCACTTAAATAATCATTTATTTATCTTAATACATGTTCCTTACTGGTGATCATGAACCAAAGAAAACAACAGAGACGAAATGGAACTCAAAAAAAAATGGTCAATGGCTTTTTATAATTTCTTGTAATGCAGCCAGAAAATTAGAAGGACGACAGAGAGTTTAAATTTCGCGCAAACAGCGCCTCTGGAATCACAAGCAATCACGAATAAATATCAAACACGTCTTACATCACGAGAATTCGGCACGATAAATTATAATGTTCCTAATGGAGACAGACAAATTTGTCGCCATCTGATTTTATTCGCTTCACTACTGGTTAGGTATTATATTTTCTTTCTGAAAGAATCAATGTAAATTTTATGTTTTCTTTTGGGTTAAGGATAGAATATCGTGAGAGACAGAGTTAGCTGTCAGACTTATTTTTTCGTGGTCATCAACAATGACCCCTGCATTATTACGACATAAAAATATAGATGATGCTACAGAATAATGTTCATAGGATTTATACGTTAGGGAATTGAAATTCGTTTGCTTTTTGACTGTATACAATACCAGTCTCCTCACAGTTATTGTTGCTAATCTTAAGTTTGGATTTGATATTCTAGCCTAAATTAATTTCTTTATTTTGATACATTATTCAGTCTGGTCCCATGGGAAATCAGAGAAAACCAAGGAAGAAGCCTGCAACTCCACGATACATTTAACTGTTTTATACACAGTGATATTCATGACAGTACTTTTGATTAGAAAGGTCGGAAGTTGACATAAGATGTTTTTTACACAAATTAATGTTCTACAACTGGATAAAAGTTCTTTTCACAGTGGCTTGCAATTAACTGATGATTATACGATATTTACAAGGAAATGCTTTGTTGTTTAGTGAAGAGCATGAATTTAGACACAGTTCGTTGTATACATTTTACTAAAATATTTTTAGCTTTCGTAATTGTTTGTTTGCGTAATTATTTGAGGTTGACTAAGGTTAACCATAGAGAGATTCTTGCCACACACATCTAACAGAGTCTTGAGATAGTTGTTGGACTAGCATCTTGTTGCTCCAGCCAAGGGTGTAGCAGTTTGATACATCTTAGGGACCTCAGATGATAAATGAAACAGCTTGCAGAATCGCCGTCCTGTATCAGATGGCAGGAACACATGGAACAGCTGCTCACAAGTATCAAAAATATGAGACAGTAGTAGCTTCCTGTAGGGAAAACAAAGTAACAATGATTAGTTAACTGGGAGGCAGAGATATGCTCTACCATAAAACCATCCTAACCCAACAATAGTGATCATGTGGTTTAGTTACAAGCAGTCTACTATAAAGGTCATTTGACATCAGTAAGAAGAATCTCTTTCTGGTTAAACCGGTTCGCTGGTTTTTATTTCATGTTCCACAATGCAGTTTATGACCATAGTACAGGTGGTTTAGTGCTGTCCACAACAGCTACAAACACACTAAAACGTAGCATCTTTGTTGTTAGTTTATTGAACTCTTAATAAGCTACATCATACATTTTGAAGGTGCCTGACAATGACGGTTGACAAACCTAATTGTTACCTCTGTAACGGTTGCTTAGTAGTGACACATCTGTATCCGCATTCACGTGTACAATGCTAAACGTTCTCTTCACAACACACTGGAATTCATTCGTGTTGATGAATGGCCGTCGTTACTTCACACCCAGCAGAAGTTTTCATCCTTTTAGAGGAGTTACTTCTTGAAGATAAGTGTTATTCATAGTTTTCTGGTAGGCGCAGCTGCAGGTTGTAATTCTCTACCCACGCTGTAACATCAGTTCACACACAACTGTCCTAAACAGTTAGTGTTTGAAAGTTCATATTGTCAATCTGTAGATGTAAATCTAATAGAATCATATCACATCCTGACAAGATAACATTTAAGACTGTCAGCCCAAACCCCAAGCGATTCCATACTATACTACGCTCAATTGAAATTAATATACTAAAACAGACAAGTCGTGTGATCTACAAATATGAAAAATTATCTTCGCATCTCTGTTCCTCAACTGACTTATGTATGCTCTTGCTTGTTCCTTACATCCAAACGTGGTTTGTACCTACAAACATAAACAGTACAGGGTGCTTCTTCTTTGCTATACTGGACGCATTTGCACCAAACTCAGTGAGACAGTCAACTGATAGCAAGGCTACGTGACGCACTGAAATTCTGGACAACAGGTCAACTCTGAATGATCCCTTTGCCTAACTCATACTCCCCAGGTTTAGCCGGGTTATCTCAGAATCGCCCAAAATCCACCAAGTTCTTAACATATTACTAACGTATTTGATGAATAATAACATGTTCCATGAGTTTTTCTTAATTGCTTTAGCAGTAGATGCTTATCGTAACGATTCTCCTCATCTAGTCAAACACATAAGTAGCCCATATACTGGTGGTATAAAAATATAATTTATGACATTGTATGAGTTAAAATTATATGGCATGCGAAAAAGATAACTCCTTCTCCACCAGTATAAAGAGCGATCACAAAGTTCCGTTTGACGGCGTTGCTGTAGCGTATACGCAACGTAGCGCGACTCCTTTGCTGGTATATGAGTATCGACATGTAGGCCAGGGATTAGTGTGGCGTTTGTGTCTTTCCCATTTGTGTGCAGTAAATCTGGAAATGTGAACTATGACGTCGTTATAGTTGATGCGTCCTATTCGGACCAACGTGCTGTTATTTTTGTCTTGGCTGCTGTAGGACAAACACCAGTAGACATACAACGGAGAACGAAGAAAATGCGTGGGACAACATGTCCGTCGAAAACCATCGTTGTGGAATGGTGCATCAAGGGGCGCTGCTGCTTCACGATAGCGCACGGGAACGTTTTGATCGCCCCTTATATATGGCAATGACTGCCTTTTGTATTAGTAACCGAAATTGTTATCTCCTGTACACACGCTATGCCCTAACATCTACTGCCTTTCGGAACGAAAATGTTTTTTATGCGTTTAGTGCCATGAATATGAACGTAAAACACAGTTCCTTAAGTGATGCAATAGCAAAACTAACTTATTAAAGGTAGCTATTCACAATTCATTTCAGATACTTTCTGCAGTAACAAAAGTAGCCTACACCACTTATGAACACACTATATTCTACATATATACACATTTCGTTCAACGCACATACATGTTAGTGTAAAGCAGTTTATGTCTGGCAATTACATACCTAATTGGTTCCATTCACTAAAAGTAAAATGTCCAGTCGTGCAGACATGCTCTTCAACTTATACAACTACACTTCATACATAACTATATACACATCCACCTGTAAAAAGGTGCTATAATCACTTCCTGGTGTGGGTATTTCAATGCCCATCAGCAGCTGAAGGTATTAAATTAGTTCTCATTTCTTAATTATATTAGGTTAGTAAATAAGCGCAAGTTTGCAAAACATTAATAATATAAAAACGACCTGTATCTGCCATTTTTTAATTTTGTTTATTAAGAAGCGAGGACTTGGTATGGTTCCGAACAAGGACTCTATCTCCCACATTAAATCTCTGCACTCTTAATGACTTTTTGTTTTAAAGAAAGGTATTCTCTTTGGTAAGCTTTATCCATAAAATTTATTATGGAGTGCCTTACATTTTCATCGAAGTTAATATCATTTATAGGAATTTTTGGCACAGTATAAACCTATGCATTCTTCTCCAGCTTTCAGAGCAACAAATCATTTGGCATGTGGTTAATTCGTATAGCAGGTCTTTTCGCCCATGGAATGGAGGAGGACGTATGGCAGAATGTTTCGCGAAGGATGACAATGACATGACGCTAATATCCCGAGTTTACACTGGGCGTCTCTTCAAAGACTTGATTACCGTAAATAAATACCTGTTAAGTCTCAATGCTGATTTTGCTCATATGTAGACTCTCATGTTTTGATAACTACTTGTTCCTTAATACAGGTAACAGCAGTTGTCTCTGATGGCAACCTATCTCTACGGTAAGCCTCACTGTAACTTTATTTTCAATCCCTTAACACCGTCAACTGTAAATTGGTATTTCCCGGAAGAATGGTCGATTTTAGTATTCCTTTCCTCGAAGAAAGTCCATACCTAAAATTCAGTCCAAAGAATCAACTACTAGGAATATGCATGAAAACGCTACATTTAGTAGTTTAACTAGAATGTGGGCCTGCCATTTTACATTGCGAGACCTGCTGCCTATCACTCCTAGTATCTTACAGGTGGTGATGGACGGTACGTCCATACCCTCACATATTCTCCTGGATAAGTCAGTCTAGACTACATTGACTGCAGCACCTGTGTCTTCTATTATTGTCGTCTGGCAGTCGCTTACAAATGCAGTTATTGCTGACTCTGAGGCAATATTGTGTCAACTATTACAACAGTTTTCATTAGAGTACAGTTCCTTCCGACTGTCATGCCATTGGCACGTCTTATCTAGTTAATGGGCCGATTGCTGCCCCAAGCGCCTTACTTGATCGTTATTTTGGGGCATAATGCTGTCAAAGCAAGTTTTCCTGGGCAGACATGGGCAGGCGATTACCATTGACCATAACATCCCTGTCAAGAACCTGACTATGCGAATTGTAATTAGTCTGTCGATCTTGGTGTTGGATGGACCACAGATTTGTGATTTTCATAGCCAGGGCTTTACCTGTTGTCATGACGTTTTTGCTTGGATCAATTCCACCGATTATGATACTGTTCAGGGTTATTGTTGACATTACATTGTTCCCCGGCTCGCTATGTTGTCCAGTGCGATTTGCATGATGATTTGTTCAAATGGTTCAATGGCTCTAAGCATTATGGGACTCAACATCTGCGGTCATCAGTGCCGTAGACTTAGAACTACTTAAACCTAACTAACCTAAGGACATCACACACATCCATGCCTGAGGCAGGATTCGAACCTGCGACAGTAGCAGCAGCGCGGTTCCGGACTGAAGCGCCTAGAACCGCTCGGCCACAGCGGCCGTCTGATTTGTTAAGAATGGCGATTATTAGTACTGTTGTTATTAAACTTCACATCTTTTGTCACATCTTTCGCGTCCTCATGAGTCAGGTGTATGGATCCAGAACAGAGGTGAGCTCCTCAAGATACGATTCTGATACGTTTATTGGTATTTCCATGATACATATAGGTAACTTCGCCATCAGTATACTCAACATATCACGGTAAGACACTGGATTATCCCAGTAGCTTGCATTTGGGTTTATTTCTTAAAATGTTTCCTTAAACTGCTCTGACAGACCTGGAATGGCTCCTTATTAAAGACCCCGTTACAGAGTCATTCCTGAACTCCGGTAGACCAATACCTGGCGAGGAGAGATTTTTCCAAAGCATCATAGGTTCGATAATACTCAGGTGCGTCTGTGCCCCAGAGAGCAGCAGTCTCTCTGGATAAATCCACTGCCAAAGCCTGTTTTATGGGCGTCTGACCGTGATAATAGCAATGCTTCATGATATGCTCGATTATACACAATTTTTTTTTGCCGGCAAGAACTATTGGAAATACTATGTAGGACCAGATTTTCCTCAGCTAGCATAGAGGTAACAAGCGGTGCAGCCCCTGTATTACAAGGCGAATCACGAAAAATTTATGTCAGTTCCCCAGATTGTTCTTGCTGCGGTCTTGCTCAACATTGGTTCAGAAACGTGATTCTCTTCTGAAACCTATGCAATAGATTGGTTATCGTGCACTATATCTTATTACCTGTGAAAAAAAAATAAAATAAAAAGGTTCAAATGGCTCTGAGCACTATGGGACTTAACATCTATAGTCATCAGTCCCCTAGAACTTAGAACTACGTAAACCTAACTAACCTAAGGACATCACACAACACCCAGCCATCACGAGGCAGAGAAAATCCCTGACCCCGCCGGGAATCGAACGCGGGAACCCGGGCGCGGGAAGCTGCTAAATGCATTTTCACATTTTGTATTTGCTCACTGACATGTTATACTACAGTGAAAAATCTTGGTCCAATGTTTTTGTTGTATTTCACAATTCAGTTTGTGATTAATTGGTGGAACGATCCTGTTCCACTGTAATTTTACTGATTGCTTCTTGGAACTTCGTGGTTATTATTTGAGTAATTTGCGTTTTTGCACAACCAAGAAGGTAACTTACGTGGAAACTAATTCCATTGTAATTCGAATTGTTCACTCATTGATTTCTCCCGGTTGGCAGCAATATTGTTTACCATTTCTGAGAGTTATAGAACATTTTGAGAGAGCCTATACTGCTCCCCTTTAATTTCGGAAACTTCATCTGTTAACTTCTACACGGCATCTGGTAAACTCACCTGTGCTGACATTAATGGTAAAATTTCATTGCATCCTGGTTCTCCGAAATTTCTGACGCTACTGAAACCTGGCTTTAATGAAATCTCTCAAATCTCGGTAGTTACACTCACTTGCGCTCACGAAATCTCATCTACGCGTTGTAGAACCACGGAACATTGTCTTAGACATTGGTTTTAAATGTTTTTGTAAAAGGTCAGCCAATGGATCAGTCGATTGGATTCCCTGAGCGGTAGATTCTTCCCTTCAGGCCTCAGTTCAGCTTTGTTAGCCTCAGCACGATCCCTGTTAAACTGTTTAGCTATTTTGACCATAACATGAATTTAGTCAAAACCTCAGCAATGAAACTTTCCACACTATTACAGTAAGTAATAGCGGTACTTATTAACACATCCAGTGGCTGGTACCAATGATGGCTAATTCCTAACAAGCTTACAAAAAAATCAGTTTAGCGGCGCCTATTTGTATCACAGCATGCAGACCCTCTAAATACAAAAAATGAGTAACTACAACATATATAAGATTAGCCTGCAACTACCAGGCTTAACTTTGAGCTGCTCTATGTGAGCACTAGGTAGCAAGCATAACGAAACATTGCTACACCACGAAGATGACGCGAAATTTAACCGACAGGAAGAAGATGCTGTGACATGCAAATGATTAGCTTTTCAGAGCATTCACACAAAGGTTGGCGCCGGTGGCGACATCTACAACGCGCTGACATGAGGAAAGTTTCCAACCGATTTATCATACACAAACAGCAGTTAACCGGCGTTGCCTGGTGAAACGTTGTTGTGATGCCTCGTGTAAGGAGGAGAAATGCCTACCATCACGTTTCCGACTTTGATAAAGGTCGGATTGTAGCCTATCGCGATTGCGGTTTATCGTATCGCGACATTGCTGCTCGCGTTGGTCGAGATCCAATGACTGTTAGCAGAATAAGGAATCGGTGGGTTCAGGAGGGTAATACGGAACGCCGTGCTGGATCCCAACGGCCTCGTATCACTAGCAGTCGAGATGACAGGCATCTTATCCGCACGGCTGTAACGGATCGTGCAGCCACATCTCGATCCCTGAGTCAACAGATGGGGACGTTTGCGAGACGACAACCATCTGCACGAACAGTCGACGACGTTTGCAGCAGCATGGACTGTCAGCTCGGAGACCATGGCTGCAGTTACCCTTGACGCTGCATCACAGACAGGAGCGCCTGCGATGGTGTACTCAACGACGAACCTGGGTGCACGAATGGCAAACCGTCATTTTTTCGGTTGAGTCCAGGTTCTGTTTACAGCATGATGATGGTCGCATCCGTGTTTTGCGACATCGCGGTGAACGCACATTGGAAGCGTGTATTCGTCATCGCCATACTGGCGTATCACCCGGCGTGATGGTATGGGGTGACATTGGTTACACGTCTCGGTCACTTCTTGTTCGCATCGACGGCACTTTGAACAGTGGACGTTATTTTTCAGACGTGTTACGACCCGTGGCTATACTCTTCATTCGATCCCTGCGAAACTCTACATTTCAGCAGGATAATGCACGACCGCATGTTGCAGGTCCTGTACGGGCCTTTCTGGATGCAGAAAATGTTCGACTGCTGCCCTGGCCACCACATTCTCCACATCTCTCACCAACTGAAAACGTCTGGTCAATGGTGGCCGAGCAAGTGGCTCGTCACAATACGCCAGTCACTACTCCTGATGAACTGTGGTATCGTGTTGAAGCTGCATGGGCAGCTGTACCTGTACACGCCATCCAAGTTCTGTTTGACTCAATGCCCAGGCGTATCAAGGCCATTATTACGGTCAGAGGTGGGTGTTCTGGGTACTGATTTTTCAGGATCTATGCACCCAAATTGCGTGAAAATGTAATCACATGTCAGTTCTAGTACAATCTATTTGTCCAATGAATACCCGTTTGTTATCTGCATTTCTTCTTGGTGTAGCAATTTTAATGGCCAGTAGTGTATTTTGAATATTCACGTGATGGTGTTATAGTACTGAATGGTGGACAACGATTTACGAATTTCACTTAAATAATCAATGATTACTTTTAATGCATGTACCTGGCTTATGATCTTCAGCCACGGAAAAGAACAGGGAGAAAAAGAGACTTAAAATGGATGTAATGTCTTTTTATAATTTCTTGTAATGCAGCCGGCAAATCAGAATGTCGGCAAAGTGATTAAATTTCCGGCAGATAGCGCCTTTCCAAATCCTACTCGTTCACCGAGACAGATAAAAAATACCGCAAATCACGCAAACTCGATACGATAGAGTACATCGGCTGGTCGAATCATGCAATATCCAGATTTGAGGGTCATTCGGATTTGGCAGTGGCCAGATGGTCATCAAGATTACAGTCGACCACGTGTGACACCTACAAGGGGGAATTTCCGCCATGTGCACCAAGCATATCGTAATACCTTCATAATAAAATAATATAATTTTATTACGTGAAACCGTTGCTGTTGTGCAGCTATGTTTAAAATACTGTAATACCTTCACATCTGCTCCTGCCATCCGAAAAAAAGTAATCGGCTTCTTGCAACGTTCTGTGGCCTCACGCGCCACTGTTCACAGACTAGCAGCAGCCGAACGAGGGAATTACCAACCGCTGCATAGGCTGCCGCTAACATCGCAACAGCAGCAGGTGCGTTTGGCGTGGTACCTCGAGAAGAAGTCACGGGCTGCTGATGAATGGCGTCGCATTGTGTACAGTGAGGAATCGCGGTTCTGTGCTACACCGCGATGGCAGTTATCGACGAGTATGGCGGGTAGCTGGGGAGTGGTCCCTTTCTTGCAGGGTGCACAACGGTTTTATGACGTCATGGTATGGGAACCCATCAGGCATGCCGGCGGGTCATGACTGATAGAGACTGAGGGAACTCCAATTGCATAACGTTACACCGCGGACATCCTGCGTCCTCATGTGTTACTTCTACTGTCGTGGTGCCATTTTTCAGCAGGAAAATGCTCTTCTACGTACGGAACATACCTCTATGCATCATCTGCATGATTTTGGGATATTCCTGTGGCCATTAACATCGCAAAATCTATCCCCGATAGAACAGGTGCACGAACGTCAACTCCGTCGCAGGACCAGTATCCATAAAATGATGGAAGAGCTACAGCAGTTGTGGGCTAACGTGCTTCAGGAGAGTATACAACGGCTTTATGACAGACAACCTTGCTAACCGAATCAGTTCATGCGTCCAGGCCAGAGACGGTGCAATGTCACACTGACACGAAACCTCATGCTACCAACTTATCCGTAAATTTGACTCTATATAATCACTGAAATAACATCACCGACCCTCTCAGCATGTAAAGTTTCATTTCATTTACTACTCCTCTTCGGTTGATTTTCTTTTGTCATGCAGTGTACATTTCAACCACATTCAGAATTTACACTCTGCAGTGGAATGTGCGGTATTACGGACGCTAGCAAGGATACGCATGCACAATTAAGACTTCGCCCACGAAGCGAACGAAGAACTATTGTGCATTGCAATGTAATTAAAATAAACAATGTGTTCACCAGAATACCAGCGGCGAGTAGACCTGTATACAAAATACAAAGAACCTTTCCGATTGTGATGTTCAAACCTGAAGTGAATGTAATATGGTGCGTAATTTACGAGAGATCAGTTTGCAAGGATATTAGCGTGACTGCTTAACGCATAAATAATCCTCGCTCTACAAAACTTCACGCTGGACATTCAGATTCAGACTAGTTGCATCTCCAGTGTCATACACTACGAGGCTTCCACGAATAATTAATTTACAGGAAATAGTGTGCATGCATTCTTTTCACAAGAAATACTTAAACAGGCAAAGCCTCTCCCGCAACTGTCAAAGAATGTTGAACCGTCACTACCTTAACAAAAGTTGCAATTCTCGCAGCTCTACTGACCACTTCCTCCACTATATTTTAATGTACAGATAATGATGACAAGCTACGTCACAATCCGAAATCAGTTGCACTTTAACGGAGCCGAGTAAACGAATTTCACTACAGACAATACTGCAAAGTATAAAGTAAGAGAATAAATAGCTCTGAGAACAAATTTAAAATTATGTGGCTATTATGACAGAAATACTAGGGCAGAAAATGATCCCTCAACATATTACAATCTTGTGGGAGAAAAAAATTCAGTGATCAACAGGACTTGTGCAAAGTATTTAATAATGACTTTTTGTCAATAGCTGGCAAGCAAGATAATGCCCGCCTGCACACAACGAGAGATTCTATACTTGTCTTCGTGTTTGTCAGACACTACCTGCCAAATTTTGTCCAACTGGCGCGTTAGATCGACAGAGTCCCGAGGTGGTTGGAGGGGGCCTGTCTATAATGCTCAAAACGTTCTCAACTGCGGTGAGATCTGGCGACATTGCTTATTATCCCTCAAGAGGACATGCAACAACTCTATCAATCAAAATGGAACGTAATATAAATGATGTAATTAATAAGGCAGTTGGCAACATAAGCACGTTGCTCCCAGAGAAAAGATTAATGCTTAACAGCAACAAAACGCAATGCATGCAGTTTATGACACGGAACTCCTGTTAAAACGGTATTGTATTCTCCCAAGGTGGTCAGACAGTCAGTGAAGTCGATCATTCACAATTCTTAAGGGTGAGTATATTTTGGGGAAACTCAATAATACTTCACTCAGAAGATGATGTCAGGCTGATCTGCTGTGTCAGTTCGTGAACTTGGTGTAAGCCGTCGTTCAGATGATTTTGAATTCTAACTCGGCCGTCCCGGTACATATATTCATCGTGGGATTTGTTGTTGCTAATGTTGACTCATTAAGAAGAGACCGAAACATTCATTCACTGACACTTCCAGCTTAATTTCTGTGACATTAATTGCTCCTGTAGAGGGCCTATGCATGACGATTTGAATGCCAGAGACTGCTCTTTCCGATACATTTTACGAATCAAACGAAATGATACCATGGGTGAAATTCCTCTTTCCCTAAAGGCCTTCATTACTTTGCATGGAATAGCGAAGCGCACAGACTGCAGACTATACAATCGAATATCAAGGATACTGGAATATCTTCCAAAGGCAAAAGAGGCATGCGTGATAACCAGGCTTGGCAAGTATACAAAGAAAAGGAGACAGCTTTTATAAAACATACAACTCCTTTTAAGGGAAGAAAGAGCCAGTACGGCAAGGGAAACAGTGACTGAATTTACTTTCCAGATGAAATATCAAAAAAATACCATAATCTATATAAAGAAAATTATTCTGGACTTCCCGTTGCATATGGAACGTATCGGAAAAATTTAACAGCAAATTCACCTCATCATTTGGGTACCCACGTACTGATACCTGCTCAACATGTGATAAATTTCAAGCATGATTAAAATGTTTGAAGGCAATGTTTCCACAAAATATCTCTGCAAGAAAAGTTATAAATTAGAAATAAAATTAATGCACTTAATACCAAAGATCAGGTTCACGAGCTAAGGGCTATTAAGTTCACGAGCTAAGGGCTATTGAATTTTATTCATTAAAGCGAAAGGAAAACAAGAAAGTAAAAAGACAGCGGGAAATAAAGCAATACGCATGGACTAACCAAAAACCCGGTCATTGCCAAACTTCAGCACTAATGATGTTTATTAAAAGCGTTAGGTTCAACATCCATCAAATGTGGACAGTGATGCAATACTTTATACCTACACTGAACATGTAGGGAATAATGGGGCGAACGAAGTTATTAGTCTATTGCACAATTTTGTGACTGAAATCATTGATCCAAAAGTAAGGATTCTTTTAACGTTCTGTGATTTGTGCCTCACTGTATCGTTCATTTTCCTCTTGCTGCAGTTATGTGATCAAAAGTATCTGGACACCTGATGAAAATGACTTGGAAGCTCTTGGCGCCCTCCATTTGTAATGCCGGGATTAAACATGGTGTTCGCCCATCCTTAGCCTTGATGACAGTTTCCAATCTCGCATCTCGCAGGCATACGTCCAATCAGGTGCTGGAAGGTTTTTTTGGACAATGGCAGCCCATTCTTCACAGAGTGCTGCACTGAGGAAAGGTATCGATGTCGATCGATGAGGCCTGGCACGCAGTCGGCGTTCCAAAACATCCCGAAGGTGTTCTATAGGATTCAGGTCAGTACTCTGTACAGGCCAGTCCATTACAAGGATACTGTCGTGTAACCACTCTGCCACAGGCCGTACATTATGAACACGTGCTCGATTAGGTTGAAAGATGCAATCGCTATCCCCAAATTGCTCTTCAATAGTGGGAAGCAAGAAGGTGCTTAAAACATCAATGTAGGCCTGTGCTATGGTAGTGCCGCGCAAAACAAAAGGGCTTCAAGCCCCCTCCATGAAAAATACGACCACACCACCGCCTCCGAATTTTACTGTTGGCACTACACACGCTGGCAGATGATGTTCACCGAGCATGCGCCATACCCACACCCTGCTATCGGATCGCCACATTGTGTACCGTGATTCGTCACTCCACACAACATTTTTCCACTGATCAATCGTCCATTGTTTACACTCCTTACACCGAGCGAGGCGTCGTTTGGCATTTACCAGCGTGATGTGTGGCTTATGAGCAGCCGCTCTCCCATGAAATCCAGGTTTTCTCACCTCCCACCTAACTGCCATAGTACTTGCAGTGGATCCTGATGCAGTTTGGCATTCCTGTGTGATGGTCTGGATAGATCGCTGCCTGTTACACAGTACGATCCTCTTCAACTGTCGGCGGTCTCTGTCAGTCAACAGACGCAGTCGGCCTGTACGCTTTTTTGCTGTACGTGTTCCTTCACGTTCCCACTTCACTATCACATCGGAAACAGTGGACCTAGGGATGTTTAGGAGTGTGGAAATCTCGCGTACAGACGTATGACACAAGTGACACCCAATCGCCTGACCACGTTCGAAGTCCGTGTGTTCCGCGGAGCAACCCATTCTGCTCTCTCGCGATGTCTAATGACTACTGAGGTCGCTGACATGAAGTACCTGGCAGTAGGTGGCAGCACATTGCACCTAACATGAAAAACGTATGTTTTTGGGGTGTCCGGATGCTTTTGATCACATAGTTTATGTGATTAACTCGAACACCCTGAGAGCCCAAAATATCTAGGTGTGTGACGTGATAGATATCTTTCTTTCGAGAAGCACTGTATGACCTGCAGGTGAAAAGTTTCCACCAGGAGCAATCTTCTACGGAAAATGGTCGGATGACAGCGGGATAGTCCACGAACCTCTACAATGGCACTATGCTATTTTGCGGCAGAGTATGCATGTCCTGTTTGGTATAATTCAGCGGATGCCAAACATGTAGACATAGCTCTCAATGATAGCTACTGAATCACAACAGGTTGCTTGACATACACTCCAGTCGAATGGCTTTACCATCTCGCAGGAATAGCACCGCCTCCTCTTCGAAGAGAGTAGGGGCGAATGAGTAAAGAAAAAGTGAAGCAGAAGAGAACGCATCCCCTGTATGGGCACGAATCGCACCCGCAAAGATCGAAAAAAATGTTCAAATGTGTGTGAAATCTGATGGGACTTAACTGCTAAGGTCATCAGTCCCTAAGCTTACACACTACTTAACCTAAATTATCCTAAGGACAAACACACACACCCATGCCAGAGGGATGACTCGAACCTCCGCAACGATCGAAGTCAAGGAGAAGTTTCGTTAGAGCTTCTTCGGCCCTTGTAAGCAGTGCTGAAAAAGCTAGGTCTAAAACTATAGAGGGATACAACCTATATTCCCCCTGGCTGGAACAGAGTTTCAGAAACCCTACCTCCTGGCTATGATGAGAAATGGACGACTTTGAAGTTCCTGAACAGACTGAAATCTGGTGTTGGCAGATCAAAGGAAAATTTGGCAATATGTGGCTACACGGATCACGATTATATTCAGTGTGACTGTGGAGAAGACCAGACTGTTCGTTATATGCTTCACTGCTGACTGTGTCCACCCTCCTGCACAGAGGATGAACTTCATAAATGAGCTAAAAATGTATTGTAAGTCTTGGGAAAAAGTAATATATTCTTAATTGTGTGTACAGGGTGATTATTTCCACCGTGTACAAGCTCTGGGGATCGATCAATGAGAGGATACGGAACAAAAAAGTTCTAATGAACTTACGTCTGGAAATGCATGATTTCCATGCTAGAGACCATTTATTCAATCATTCTTTGTTACAGAGACTGCTGGCTAATACGTGCTATACCATGCAGCCACAGTTACAGTATGCATGGTTTCGTCCTAGAGGGCCGGCCGCGGTGGCCGAGCGGTTCTAGGCGCTTCAGTCCGAAACCGCACTGCTGCTACGGTCGCAGGTTCGAATCCTGCCTTGGGCATGGATGTGTGTGATGTCCATAGGTTAGTTAGGTTTAAGTAGTTCTAAGTCTAGGGGACTGATGACCTCAGATGTTAAGTCCCATAGTGCTTAGAGCCATTTTTTTCGTCCTAGAGGGTCGTGCTGTCCCTCAAACGTCATGTCCTAGCGCCCACTCCTGCCACAGTAATTGGTAACGTTGTGCCCGATTCACTTCTCTTGCTGATTCACCTTGTAGTGGATGTGATACAGCGTTGTACACAATGGTTCCATATTCGAATCGAGAGCTTGCCGACATAGAATTTACTTACGGAAAGGCAAATGACAACGGGCGGCGATCAGAAAGTTTGTATCAGGAGAGCTATCCCCACTGACAACAACCACAGCATTCAGTGTTTGCAAAAGTATTTCGTTGTTTGTCTGAGACAGGATCGTTTCAGGAAGTAGGAAATCATGAAGGATGCACCCGAAAAGTTCTTACACCAGACTTGGAGGAAAATGTGATTAACACTGTGGAAGGCGACCACCGTGTCAGTCCGCAGCTCGTAGTCGTGCGGTAGCGTTCTCGCTTCCCACGCCCGGGTTCCCGGGTTCGATTCCCGGCGGGGTCAGGGATTTTCTCTGCCTCGTGATGACTGAGTGTTGTGTGCTGTCGTTAGGTTAGTTAGGTTTAAGTAGTTCTAAGTTCTAGGGGACTGATGACCATAGATGTTAAGTCCCATAGTGCTCAGAGCCATTTGAACCATTTTTAGCCACCGTGTCAGTACCAGGCAGTTGGCCAGCCAGTACAGGGTAAGCCAGACGACCGCGTGGAACATTCTCCATGACAGTTGTTGCCATCCATATAACTTGTGCAGGGTTTACTAACCACAGACTTTCTACATGAAGAGCAGTTTTGTCACTGGTATCTTCTCCAGGCGACCACGATTCCAGGATTTGTATCATCCATCATATTCAGAGGTGAGACCACGTTTACACGGAGTGGTATTTTCAACTTTCATAACAGTCATCTGTGGGACAGTCCGCAGAGCCCTCCATTGTATTGTGACAGCGAATCATCAGAATCGGCGCAGCCGGAATCTGTGGGCCGGGGTAATTGGCGACCGTATTTGGGGACCAGTCTTCCTTCCACCTCGCCTAACAGACCGGAACTATCGGCGTTTCTTGTGGGCGACTATGCCTCCCCTGATGGAAGAAGTGCCACTGACGATCTGAAGGGTTATGGGCCTGCTACATGATGGTGCTCCAGCCGACTTCGCTCTCAACGTCCGGATGCATCTCAATCGTGTATTTCTCGGTCGACGGATCGGACGAGGAGTCCAATTGCATAGCCTGCTCGTTCACCGGGTCTCAACCCGTGCGATTTCCGGTTAAGGGGCCATCTCAAAAATATCGTGTATGCAGACAGAGCCCATTGCAGATGTGGAGACACAGGAGCAGCGTACTCATGCTGCCTTTGACACTGTTCGGGTGCAGCCCGGCCGATGTGAACGTGTGAGACAGAACATGCTACGGTGCCTACAAGCATGCGTTGAGGCACATGGAAACAGTTTTCAACACATACTGTAACTGTGGTTGCGTGGTACAGCACGTGTTAGATCGCACCCTCTATAAAAATTTATGATTGAATAAATGATCTCTAACGTGGAAACCATGCACTTTCCGGACATAAGTTCATTAGACATCTTTTGTCCCGTATCCTCTCATCGATCAGTCCCTAGAGTTTGTCCACGGTGGAAAAAAATCATCCTGTTTAATGCGTATATTTTCGATTCGAGAGAAAATAAATAAAATGCCGTTCATACCATCAAGAAATCAGATAGTTTCAAAAAAGTATTTCCAATAAGAGGACACTCTTACGTGGAATGTGATAAAAACTTCGGTTTGATAAAACGGAGAACTGTTGTAGAGTTACCAAAAGACTAGGGTTAAAATTTTTATAATTGTGAGTGGTAATCTAAGGCTTTACAGATTCATTCCTGTTGACAAATTATACGAGATTGGACGACCTTTTTAAAAGCATGTTACAAACTGAGGCGTTCTTTCAAGACACGACCGTTCAGAGAAGCCCTTTATGTAAAGGAAGATAAGATGTCCAAATAGACGATTACTTGCAATGGAGCCTGGACACCAGTATATTTGGAACGTTCTAGTAGTCTACAAGTACACGTCGAATCTGAGCATCAGCCGCAGAGAACTGGTGAACACTTATGGTCCCGTCGAGCATGTAATGGTAAGTGTTCTGCAATATGAAAGTTTTTGTAAGGTATATCGAGATTGTTTCGAAATAAACACTTCTTGGCGTACATTTTCAGACCTCTCCCCGATATCTTATGAAAAATATGCTGCACTTCAAGAACTTTACAGTTTTCTGGTCAAGACGCAAGAAATTTCTATTCCAAACCACCACACAACGAACCAAAATCAAATACAGCAAAAATAAACTTCAGAGCCAAAAAACATGAAGAAGGGACGAAAGCCTACCAAAATTGACAGACTTAACACGTTTTGTTATTTTTCGTGGCAAAGAGCTACTTTCTTACCATATTTCATCTTTTTTATCATATAATTTCCATTTTTAATTTTTCTAATGTACATTATGTACAATCATTTAATTTGGCATCATAATTATATTAGTTACAAGCGATCGGAGTGTTTAATGCAGTTTTTGTAATCTTGAAGCCGTCCGGTGTGGCCAAGCGGTTCTAGACGCTTCTGTCTGGACTCGCGCGACCGCTACGGTCGCAGGTTCGAATCCTGTCTCGGGCATGGATGTGTGTGATGTCCTTAGGTTAGTTAGGTTTAGGTAGTTCTAAGTTCTAGGGGACTGATGACCTCAGATGTTAAGTCCCATAGTGCTCAGAGCCATTTTTTGTAATCTTGAAAGTTTCAGTCCCCTCTCCTGAAAAACGTGCAATACGTGACGTACCAGTTTTTTCCGTCGGTTTCTCAACTATGTTATCTTACAATGGCTAAGTCTTCGGATCTGAATTCTGTAGAACAGTGTCCGGGATGAAGACGAACTGTAGCACATCAGTCACCATCAAGAATTCTTCTAGACCTCCGCACAGTTCTTCATCAAGAATGGAAATGGTACGAACTGCATATAAAGCTGCTGGACAACCACAAAAAATGTGTGCCGCACCAGAAATAACCATTGTCAATACCAATTATTTATTTGTTGTGGAAGACATTTTTCGGTTTGGTTACCTTTTACTGTTTGTCAGAAAGTGTATCTTTGGTTCATAATATTGTTCTAGTCACACATTTTGACACAGGTGTTTTGCGAATAGTCTTTGTCTTATTCCTTCTGACATCTTGTCAAGGAACTAACGGACTCATTGAGTCAACGTACTTGTACAGAATTACATGTCCTTGAATTACATGGCCGTCAAGCAATGCCATTTTGATGACCTTTCATTGTTCTTTCATTAACTAATCACTGCCATCGGTGTCTTCTGTAGGGACAGCAGTATAAAGCAACGAAGAAAATCGCTGAATACTTTTATCTCTTTAACGAGTCTTTTTTGTTTTACGATGGGGAAGCCTCATGCCAGGAAAGGACGCAGGAAGGTTAGCGTTTATAACCTCGTCACCATCGAGCTCATCATAGACTCAGAAGCAGTTAAGTAGTAGGAAAATGTACGAAAGACTGCGGGTTCTTTAAAGCATCATCTCGGATTTTGCTTTTCGTATTTTAGAAAAGTGTTTACAAGCTAAATCTGGAGGCCCAGACGTCAATTTGAATGCTGCTTCTTTCGAATACTGGTACCATGTAAATGGTTCAAATGGTTCTGAGCACTATGGGACTTAACATCTGAGGTCATCAGTCCCCTAGACTTAGAACTACTTAAACCTAACTAACCCAAGGACAACACACACATCCATGCCCGAGGCAGGATTCGAACCAGCGACCGTAGCAGCAGCGCGGCTTCGGACTGAAGCGCCGAGAAACGCTCGGCCACAACGACCGGCACCATGTAAATGTGCAAGCTTCGACGCCCAGTGTCAGTTTTAATAAAATCCTGTTGGGTGTTAGCCCGCACCATTACGAAACACTAATGCTATTATAAAGCAGACGTTTCAATCATCTTTTCAACGGCCCTCTTCAGGGCATATAAATTGCTCTCTTCTGTAGACGGTCTTCGCTATACGTAACATGAAAACAGACGTCACATACTAGTATGTCATTGAACAGTTCGAAGTCAAGATGCCTGTGGAAGGGTGTCTGTTCGGTGGGTTATGCTTATGCTGTTGTTGCAAATGCTTGGCAGGCAACAGCGGATCAGCAGCTTGTAGCCAGTAGCAACGATTTGCTGAAGAAAGACGTCGACACACTACAGCAGTTCTCTTGTGGCTGCTCGTTTGTAGTTTTGAAATAGATCTTGTGGAGCAGCTAGCTGGGAGGCCGTCGGCAACTTCAGCCATTGTCCGTGTTCATGCTGTTGAAGCGTTCAATTATTTCAATAGGCTTCCTCTTTTCCGCTGCTGCATCCACAGCTACCCAGCAAGTGCATGGGACTCTTGAAGACTGATACATCCACAGCATTCCAGGTGATGTACATCTATTGCTGATTTGCTGTGCTTAACGTTCATGTCCCGATATACGAGTCGCGTGTGTTTGCTGCTGCTTGCTGAAATCAAATACTTGCCTTTGGCTACACAAGCTAACGTTCCAAACAATTATGCTAACTCTACTTTAATGCAAAGTGCAGCATGACTGCGTGTGTCAGCCATAACGTAAATCTTTGATTTCCAAAATGTGCGCCAAGTGCTGTAACCTCTATTGTAGCACCTGCCGCCTCAGCGTGGTCGAGCAGTTCGTGTTTCGGATAGTGCTGGAACAGTTGCAGAGTCCGCTTCAGCACGCTGTTCTGCACTCTCTACAGTCGACCATCACGCACTTCCGCCTCATCCCCTCTAGCGAACGTTACATGTGCAAAGAGAGTCTTCATGAGATACTTGTAGAGAACCCGGCAGAAATGAGTTGGCTGTGTGTTTCGTGGATGGACCTCTAGGCAGACACCTTTCAGGTTCACCAATGCTTCGCGACAAGTAGGTTGGCGTGTGATTGCCTTGTCAGAGGGCGGCCTAACCTGACACTGAAACACCGCTCATTCTCGCCCTGAAGAACAGCGTTGTCCTAGGATCTCAAAAGGCGCTTACTGTCAATTACTCCAAAGAAACACTGGATCTGTGCTCCCCGCAATGCTTATGTCCCTAGATAGGGGACGTTTAAAGTGTCCATACGAGTTTTGAGAGGTAAGTTCATGGGCTGAAACATTATCAAAGGCAACAATAGAGTAAACAATTTGAAAAGAATAAAAAGACGCAGTACAGTTACACTGCCGATTGTACGACACTGTTCAATATGAATAGTTCTTCAACCAGCTATTTCAGAGGATTTATTTCTCTTTCCCATGCGTTGAACATATTTCCGTAACGATGCGGGTTGCATTTAAAATAAAGCATCGATTACTTGGATGATGATTAACATTGCCGATCACGTAGAGAAGGACCCCATTTGACACAGAGGCGTTTGACATTTTAAAATGTTCAAACGTGTGTGGATTCCTAAGGGACCAAACTGCTGAGGTCATCGGTCCCTAGACTTACATATTACTTTAAAGTAACTTAAAGTAAGAACGACACACACAAACACACACACACACACACACCCATGCCCTAGGAAGGACTCGAACCTCCGGCGGGAGGGGCCTTGCAATCCGTGACGTGGCGCTTCAGACCGCACGGCGTTTGACATTTTAGCCGAGATTATGTTGCAGAGTCTACTGATAGGTCCACTTTTACTCCTATAATTGGCGGAACGTTTTCTCCATCATCAGGATTCGAATCAACTAACTGCAGTCCAAGAGCCATCGAACATGATGTAATAGGGATAGGAAGGCAACTCTGAATTGTGTGTTAGTAGGACTGATAGCGTTTGCGCCCTTCATATATTCAGTACGACACAATACGTAATATCAGTACCATTCACCAAATGCTTCGTCCAGCTACGTTGCTAAACCTTCTAGTGCTTTTAATATTTCTGTTTCTTCTCTGTCTGATTGCTAAAAGGACTGGGAGGGGAAGATTGGTACATCTAGTTAAGCAAAGCGGGCGGCTCGTCGACAGCGCGTAGTCATATTTACTGTCATGGGTACGAGAAGTTGGAATTTTGTAGCATAAATCCAGAGAATATGTCTCCATACCAAAATAATATCTCGATCATATAAAAAATTGATGTAAGCAATCAAAAGACAACTTCTTACACACCGAAAGGCACACTTACTAGGTGTCATTAGGAAAAAGAAATCATTGTGGGAAGTAACATTGGACGTTTCACACACTCAACATTCCTCTCTCTAAATAACCGGACAATAATAAATCAAATACATATATGAAGCTGAAATCCAGTCTTTGAACAGATCAGTACCAAGTGCTGCAAAAAACTGGAGCAGACACACGTAAATCCACTAGCAGTACTGCCACTGTATGAGAGGACAGAACCTTAATGTTGGATTTTTCAAACGGTGGAGGTGATGCATTTATGTCAGAAAAGGAACACAGTTCACATCGAGACATTACATCAGTACGGCTACTGAAGAAGGGTATTTATAAATTAGTTGTATAAAAGCACCCTTTAATTGTGAAAAAGATAAATAACTTACAGATATGTTCAATACAGCACTGAATACACTATAACTTCAAGTTTTATTTCCGTCTAACACTATGATTTCCCGAGGTTCCCGCTAGGTGGCATGCGCAAATGAGTTACTCCAACGGTCATCATGGAGTCGTATAACGCTGCAGATTGGGCGCCGTGTTGTTTGTGGTTTCATTAATCCGCACTGCAGTTAGAGACAATTCACCACTAAATATCGTAAGCCACCACCTCAGAGACAGAGTGCTATTAACTGGTATAATTGTTTCACCGAAACAATGTAGGACTAGGTAACTGCCTAGCAAGGAGGAGATTTTGGGTGTGGGTCTAGATGCGGCACACATTTTCACTTATCGCAGCTGATTCTCTACATAGTCCCGATGCGGCTGACATCAATAGTTCCATCCCTTCCCTTTCCTTCCCCCTCCCCCTCCATCTTCATTTTACATAATAGCAGTTTGTTGAGTATCTCCGTAACGTTTTCGCACAAACTAAACGATCCGTTGAGGAAACGTGCTGCCCTGCGTTGAATAATCTGTAATTCTTCTGTTGATCCGATTCGAAAATGTTTCCGCGCTGATGAACAATACTCAAGAACCAATCGAACAAGTATTTTAAGCCACTTTGAAACACTGCTTGGGGGCTCAGTAACATTAAAAAATTAATCGCTAGTTGTTGCTACCTAACCGGCAGAGGGAGATTGCACGACCTTAACGGTTACATACCAATGCTCTATACTGCACTGGTCAACGCCAATGGGAGGGGTCTCCGACTAACCCCATTACCATTGAAGCTCCTCTATCTTGGATAAACCATATGACTTAAGTAAGTATGTACATATTTTTGGTAGACTAGAAGTTAAAATGTTTATTATTACCGGGAAAGGGTTTCTGGGACTTGTTTTTATAAAAGAATTCCTTAGAAAACGGTTTAAATAAATTATAAAAAATGATTTTACATTTATTTATTTTAATTTCACAATTACAACGGTTACTCAGATTCACACTCAGGACGCTTTACAATACGAACGACTTCTTTTTTGGTGGGTGCACGACAGACGTACCTCTTGCAAGAAGTGCAAGCCTTCATGTACTTACTGTCTTTGTTTCTGGCCCATAAGTAACAGCGTCCCTTCCCGGGCTGATTATCCGCAGCGGCACGTATTACTTATCGTCGCGGGTCTGCAATGATGGAAATTGGTTATTTGTGGTAAGTTCCTAAGGGACCAAGCCGCTGAGGTCATCGGTCCATAGGCTTACACGCTACTTAATCTAACTTTAACTTACTCTAAGAACAACAAACACACCCATGTCCGAGGATGAACTCGAACCTCCAACAGGGGGAGGCACGCGAACCGTGGCAGTGCGCCCAAGACCCCGCGGCTACCCCGGGCGGCTCTATAATGATTTTCCTCTGCTTACAGAACCTTGATGTTGATTAAACTCATACCCAAAAGTTGATAACGCTGTAGTATATTCTGAGTGTAGGCCTACAGCATTTTGAGCGCGTCTTTTCATCTTGAGATCGCAAAGTTTCCAAGCAAGATCTCTCAGGTACTGCTTCCTTCCAGATCCTTTGCTCATTCCTTGCGTGTATCTTGAACTACAATATACGAATTATGTGCTACAATGTCAATCAAGTTGAAAAACACCGCCACTGGCCATAGACGCATTGCTCGACGGCAGCTGCACGGCAGGTTCACCAATGCTTCGCAACAAGTAGGTTGGCGTGTGATTGCCTTGTCAGAGGGCGGCCTAACCTGACACTGAAACACCGTTCATTCTCGCCCTGAAGAACAGCGTTGTTCTAGGATCTCAAAAGGCGCTTACTGTCAATTACTCCAAAGAAACACTGGATCTGTGCTCCCCGCAATGCTGATGTCCCTAGATAGGGGACGTTTAAAGTGTTCATACGAGTTTTGAGAGGTAAGTTCATGGGCTGAAACATTATCAAAGGCAACAATAGAGTAAACAATTTGAAAAGAATAAAAAAGACGCAGTACAGTTACACTGCCGATCGTACGACACTGTTCAATATGAATAGTTCTTCAACCAGCTATTTCAGAGGATTTATTTCTCTTTCCCATGCGTTGAACATATTTCCGTAACGATGCGGGTTGCATTTAAAATAAAGCATCGATTACTTGGATGATGATTAACATTGCCGATCACGTAGAGAAGGACCCCATTTGACACAGAGGCGTTTGACATTTTAAAATGTTCAAACGTGTGTGGATTCCTAAGGGACCAAACTGCTGAGGTCATCGGTCCCTAGACTTACATATTACTTTAAAGTAACTTAAAGTAAGAACGACACACACAAACACACACACACACACACACCCATGCCCTAGGAAGGACTCGAACCTCCGGCGGGAGGGGCCTTGCAATCCGTGACGTGGCGCTTCAGACCGCACGGCGTTTGACATTTTAGCCGAGATTATGTTGCGGAGTCTACTGATAGGTCCACTTTTACTCCTATAATTGGCGGAACGTTTTCTCCATCATCAGGATTCGAATCAACTAACTGCAGTCCAAGAGCCATCGAACATGATGTAATAGGGATAGGAAGGCAACTCTGAATTGTGTGTTAGTAGGACTGATAGCGTTTGCGCCCTTCATATATTCAGTACGACACAATACGTAATATCAGTACCATTCACCAAATGCTTCGTCCAGCTACGTTGCTAAACCTTCTAGTGCTTTTAATATTTCTGTTTCTTCTCTGTCTGATTGCTAAAAGGACTGGGAGGGGAAGATTGGTACATCTAGTTAAGCAAAGCGGGCGGCTCGTCGACAGCGCGTAGTCATATTTACTGTCATGGGTACGAGAAGTTGGAATTTTGTAGCATAAATCCAGAGAATATGTCTCCATACCAAAATAATATCTCGATCATATAAAAAATTGATGTAAGTAATCAAAAGACAACTTCTTACACACCGAAAGGCACACTTACTAGATGTCATTAGGAAAAAGAAATCATTGTGGGAAGTAACATTGGACGTTTCACACACTCAACATTCCTCTCTCTAAATAACCGGACAATAATAAATCAAATACATATATGAAGCTGAAATCCAGTCTTTGAACAGATCAGTACCAAGTGCTGCAAAACACTGGAGCAGACACACGTAAATCCACTAGCAGTACTGCCACTGTATGAGAGGACAGAACCTTAATGTTGGATTTTTCAAACGGTGGAGGTGATGCATTTATGTCAGAAAAGGAACACAGTTCACATCGAGACATTACATCAGTACGGCTACTGAAGAAGGGTATTTATAAATTAGTTGTATAAAAGCACCCTTTAATTGTGAAAAAGATAAATAACTTACAGATATGTTCAATACAGCACTGAATACACTATAACTTCAAGTTTTATTTCCGTCTAACACTATGATTTCCCGAGGTTCCCGCTAGGTGGCATGCGCAAATGAGTTACTCCAACGGTCATCATGGAGTCGTATAACGCTGCAGATTGGGCGCCGTGTTGTTTGTGGTTTCATTAATCCGCACTGCAGTTAGAGACAATTCACCACTAAATATCGTAAGCCACCACCTCAGAGACAGAGTGCTATTAACTGGTATAATTGTTTCACCGAAACAATGTAGGACTAGGTAACTGCCTAGCAAGGAGGAGATTTTGGGTGTGGGTCTAGATGCGGCACACATTTTCACTTATCGCAGCTGATTCTCTACATAGTCCCGATGCGGCTGACATCAATAGTTCCATCCCTTCCCTTTCCTTCCCCCTCCCCCTCCATCTTCATTTTACATAATAGCAGTTTGTTGAGTATCTCCGTAACGTTTTCGCACAAACTAAACGATCCGTTGAGGAAACGTGCTGCCCTGCGTTGAATAATCTGTAATTCTTCTGTTGATCCGATTCGAAAATGTTTCCGCGCTGATGAACAATACTCAAGAACCAATCGAACAAGTATTTTAAGCCACTTTGAAACACTGCTCGGGGGCTCAGTAACATTAAAAAATTAATCGCTAGTTGTTGCTACCTAACCGACAGAGGGAGATTGCACGACCTTAACGGTTACATACCAATGCTCTATACTGCACTGGTCAACGCCAATGGATAAACCATATGACTTAAGTAAGTATGTACATATTTTTGGTAGACTAGAAGTTAAAATGTTTATTATTACCGGGAAAGGGTTTCTGGGACTTGTTTTTATAAAAGAATTCCTTAGAAAACGGTTTAAATAAATTATAAAAAATGATTTTACATTTATTTATTTTAATTTCACAATTACAACGGTTACTCAGATTCACACTCAGGACGCTTTACAATACGAACGACTTCTTTTTTGGTGGGTGCACGACAGACGTACCTCTTGCAAGAAGTGCAAGCCTTCATGTACTTACTGTCTTTGTTTCTGGCCCATAAGTAACAGCGTCCCTTCCCGGGCTGATTATCCGCAGCGGCACGTATTACTTATCGTCGCGGGTCTGCAATGATGGAAATTGGTTATTTGTGGTAAGTTCCTAAGGGACCAAGCCGCTGAGGTCATCGGTCCATAGGCTTACACGCTACTTAATCTAACTTTAACTTACTCTAAGAACAACAAACACACCCATGTCCGAGGATGAACTCGAACCTCCAACAGGGGGAGGCACGCGAACCGTGGCAGTGCGCCCAAGACCCCGCGGCTACCCCGGGCGGCTCTATAATGATTTTCCTCTGCTTACAGAACCTTGATGTTGATTAAACTCATACCCAAAAGTTGATAACGCTGTAGTATATTCTGAGTGTAGGCCTACAGCATTTTGAGCGCGTCTTTTCATCTTGAGATCGCAAAGTTTCCAAGCAAGATCTCTCAGGTACTGCTTCCTTCCAGATCCTTTGCTCATTCCTTGCGTGTATCTTGAACTACAATATACGAATTATGTGCTACAATGTCAATCAAGTTGAAAAACACCGCCACTGGCCATAGACGCATTGCTCGACGGCAGCTGCACATTCTTACACACTTCTCGAATTTATCCACTCCAGACTTTGCACAGTTGTAGAATAGGATGATGCTTGGCTTCTATTCCGGCACATTCATCTAGTGATGTTAGTTGACAGTACTGTAATAATCTTTCCTTTCTTAGGCAAATAACTGCCTAAAGTGGCATCATCACTAAAGGTAAACCGGACTCTTCCCGGTGCAACTTTTTTAGAGAAACAGGACGGAATTCTATAGGAACATCGCGTTTGTCACTTTGATTAATACCAACTTTAGTTTTTTTGTCTATCAAAAGATCGGATGCTGGTGGCACTGTAGTGAACTTTCTGTCCATGGTAACATTTCTTTCTGATTGATTCAAGTTAGACATTTCGATCAACCTAACTATTTCAGAGCCACTGTTATGGTTGTTCTCATTGTCGCACTTTTCAACATAGGGATTCGCAGCGAAGCAGTAATTCGTACTTCGGTCACATAACAGGTTCACTTCCATTCCATATTTTCCTGGTTTTGTTGGAATATATAGCCTGAATGGGCATAGCCCATGGGAGGTCACAAGTTCTTTACCCACCGTAACTGACTCACTAGGATTATAAAAATCAGGAAATTTAATATCATGTTCCATATATCCCTAATAGAAGCAAATTTGTCGGTCTGTTTTTTGACTGCTCGAGTTAGAGCATCATCAAAGCTCAGGCACTTTAGTAAGAGCCTCAGTCTATGCTCCGAAAATGAAGCTCGATGCATTGAAAGTTTTCTTTACTAAATATATCACATAAACCGCCCTTATTCTGTCTATGAACTCCACAGTTCAAAAGAATTCCGGTTGCTGACACTACTTCTTCTCATTCAAATGCTTTCGAATTTTTCACGAAAATATCTTCAGATGATTCCTTGAGATTGCTTAGCTTTTGGTTGGTATACATCAAAATGTTATCCAAGATGTCATCATCAAGGTGCATGAGAAAGCATTACGTGGTTTATCAGGTTTTATCCCTGGCTTAGTCCCTTTTGGGGTCTTCATTAGGTTAGCGGCAGACCTCCTTCTTTGATTTACGTAAGGCTTTCTCTTCCATATCACACCCGATGGGGCCACCATGTCTTTTTCAAGGTGATCAGTTCGTGCCTTTGGCCTGATTCGCCTTCTTGTTGCTTGAATATGTATAAAAATGTGAAAGCAGAATCGAACACTAACACACAAAACACTCATCTACCGAGACAGACATCCCAATATATTCCAAAACATCTGCAAAAAATAATAAAAATCAATACTTACCCTTTTCATTTTCATTCAACTCGCTGCTGTCAGGAACTATTTGATCTGGAATTACCACGACTACGTCTTCAATTTCATTGATTGAACTTTCGGATAGTTCCCCAGTAAATTCATTGTCTGAATTGTCAAGCAACTTTCTTATTTCGCCATCTGTCAGCTTCATCTTTTTGTACATTCTGTCAATATGACACAGAGATATTAGCTTACACTCACCACACTGTTTACCGGTTGACTGCGGGTGCTGATTATTGAGATGCTACACCTTCAGTTGCAACAATCGCTATGACTCAACAACGAATGCAAACTAAAAGCTCTTCTTATTCTCAATTATTGCAATAAACATTACGATAAACGTCATGTATGTATGTATGTATTAAATAAAATACTGAACACAATGGGAGTTGTAGCCCAAAAACTACGTTGGGGTCAGTTACTAACCCCCCCCCCCCTCCTCTCCCTCTCCCAATTGGTACGTGTAATATTAGTAATTTTCGCCTCACAAACATTAATATACGCTCAATAGTAAACGCCTGATGGCCTAAAGTTATCGAACAATTGTAAAGTAAAAGAAATGAACCATCGCATAGCAGCGACAGAATCTATTATTCTTTATCTTTGCCGTTCTTGCGCGGTGCCAGTAAATCTCTATGTACATGTATCGATTAATGGTGTAAAAAAGAATTCTGTTGTTTCAAGACAAATGAGGTTTTTGGCGCCTCACCTTTTACTGTTTGTATTCCATGAGAGGCGGACGCGGACTTGCTGCGTTCCGCAACTGTATTTTATATTCTATATGAAAGTATTGAGTGAATATGCTAATTGTTATTTTTTCCAATCAGAAAACATGTAGTTTCTTGTAACTGATATCGAACAGACAGAGTCAAGAGGACATTTTGACTGTTATGTATAAAGTATCTAACCACAATGGTCATCTATTGTAATTTAATATGAAAAGGTACGTAGCATTAAAAAACGTGTGTTAAAGATAAGTGCGCTTATTTTCGTAAATTAACCTTGATGATTCCATCTCCTTAATTAACTGAATGATAATTATTGTTTGTGTTACTTCATCATCAGAAATTACGATCACGCTGATGGGCCGAACGCAGCATGAGGCAGAAGGAACATTATCGTTTTCCTATTATTTCTGAACCAACTTTTTTTGTGTAGTGTTGCATTTCTTTTAAAGTCTATAAATCTTCTGGTCCCTTAGTGTTGATCCGGGTATGACTACATCGCGACTATAAAAATGCACAGAAATGATAATGTTTCTTCCGAACGATCTCAAATATATATATCAATATGCTGCTCTTATTCAGGTATATAATGGTCAACGTATGTTATTATAATAGCGTAATAAATCCCTGCTTCTGTTGCCAAGTTGCCCACTAAAAATATTCATTTTTCGACATTTTTTTAAATATAAAATAACAATTTGTTTTCTTTTTGCCCCCCAAGAGCAACGCTACACTTGGCGCCCGAACAGGGACTCGATCAAAAAATCATTTCATGTATGTGTTTAAAAATTTTTCAGTGCTTGTTCTAATAATTGTTTCATTTTTTCATGTGGATGCAATTCAACCGAGAAAGAGAAGTGGGAAAACCTTTTAATTAATTCAGAAGAACGATTGATGAAATTACAAAAAAAACGCGAGTATTCATCCGTATCACCATCAAGACAGCCATAGTAAGTGAAATTTTTATACGCAGTAGCCAAGCTTTCGTAGTGACGTAGCATCTTTCGAGTTGATCAGAACGTAAACCTGTCTTTCCTTGCCTTGAAACAGCTTTATTTCAATTTGTCCATAGTCCATTCTTATGTAGTTAAATTCAGTGAAAGTGTATCGTTGTTGTCAGTGCATAAAAAAATTACGATATGGCGGATAACTACGCTCAAAACGGGTAAAACGTGTGATATTTCATTTGTTTGTAATTAGTAGGAACCATCTTGTCTTCTTGGCGTAAATGAACGTCAGTTGTTACCTAGAGTTAAAATTTCATCTTAGGTCCCAGTAAGCCATAGCACTACGTCACAGACAAACGACTGACGGCAGTGACAAACAATATCTGTAGCATTTTGACGTTTGACAAATAATTCATGAACATGGCTGATGGTAAACAGCGGACACAAACAAAACCAGACGACAGCGGTGATGCGAATGGACCTCACTATCCATTACGATCACGCGCGATAGGTACACGAGCGGAGGCAGAAACAGCCTCGACCGAAGTTTTAGAAGCTGGTCCTAGTGTGCAAACTATTCCCGCTTTTGAAAAATATGACTTGGCTGCAATGATCGAAGCAATAATGGAACGCAAGTTCGAAAGCCAAAAACAGGAAAGATTAGATGAAAAGGCCCGCGAAGAAAAAGAGAAGGCCGAAAGACGGCATAATAAAAATCAGGTCCTTACAAATCTGTGCAACTCAGTAAAAGCAGACATAAATTCAGTAAAAACAGAAATAAATTCAGTAAAAACAGATCTGCAAACGGAGATAAATGACCTAAATACACGGTTAAATTCGGTAAAGGCCGAACTAAAGGCAGACATAACAGCTGATTTAAATACCCTGTTGGGTAATGTCCAAAGCCAAATCAGTAGTCAGATCACGACCATGAGGCTAGAAATTGACACACAAGTAGAGTCAAAAATAGAGGATATTTCAAAACGGTTAGATGAAAAAATCGAAGCAGCCAAGGGAGAAATAAATTCAAATGTGATGGAATATCAAAAACAAGCTGCGACCTTAAAAGAAGATTATACTGCAATCTCTGATGAGGTCAAAGGAGTTAAAACCACAGTAGACACGATAGAGAATGTTGTTGATGACCTTTCCAAACAGATCGAGACTCTTAATGTAGAGGATCAAATAAAGAATACTGTTAAGGCACATGCTGAAGCATTGTCTGACCACTACCAAGAGTGGATTAAAAATAAAGACGAATTCATAGAAAACAAGGTCAAGAGCGAACTCAGGGAAACTGTCAAAAACGTGACCTTTGAAATATTGGCGGCCCCTGGAAAAACAGGAGACACGGTGATGTCAGAATTAGGCCAGATAAGACGAACGTTAGCTCAAGATTTACCTGAATGGCGTCAACAGATAGTTGATGAAGTTCGTACACAAAAATGTCGAGTTGAAAATTCCCCACCTCCCGTGTCAGGAGAGTGGAATAATTCACCACGATGTAATGAACAACAGCTGGTACATTACCGTTCACCATTTGATAACGCTCAAACTCATAGTTCTATAGAAGCACAAGTTAACCAGAGTACCAGCCCACCCACTTTCGTCAGTTTGATGCAGGAGGAAAGCGTGATCAAACATCGTATTTTTCCGACCTTTCACCCACAGAGAAGAGAAATTCATCCTATAGTGTTCCTCCGAAATTTTTCAGGAATTTTCCCGAATAGCTGGAGTGACCGCCAGCGAATTCAATTCGTTAGTGGATTTATCGTAGGCGATGCTGCCATATGGGGAACCGAAATGGTCGACTCTTGTAAGAGTTACAAAGAGTTTGAACAGATGTTTTTAGCTAAATTCTGGAGTTCTGGTGTGCAGCAGCGCCTGAGAAAAGAGGTTTACAACGCCGAAGTGTTTAACAGTAAGCGCGGTAGTTTGAGAAGGTATTTTGAAAAATATTTAGCGAAAATCAAGTTCTGGGATTCGCCGATCACCGCCAAAGACGTTATTATGATTCTAAAAACTAAGCTACCTATTGCGATCAGAGAAAAGTTAGTAAACGTGTCTGAGGGCGATACGGACACTTTCCTATCTGTGTTAGACTCGTTAGATCTGATTTACGAGGACGCTAGAGTTGATGTTGGCAACGCTCACTTCAGTGCAGGCGGCCAGCACAATACAGAATATGCAGGCAACAATGGTGGCCGAGCGAAAGCGCGTCACAGCGACAGCCAGTACCAACCCCACAACGGTTTCAAAAATAAACACACTACGTACTCCAACAGCAAATACAAAAATAAGTACAATAACGGCCAGAGATACAATCCAATATATAATTCGTCACCACCTCAGTACGAAAATGCACATTATAGCACACAGCCCCAGCAATATGGAAACACGCAACCGATCAACGGTAATTATCAAAACGATCAGTCTTACGATTCAAATCGTCGGTGGAAAGGAAATAAATGGCATAATCAAGGTGGAGACCAACGTACACCTTTCAGTAACGGTTACAATCAACACAAGCCACAGCAAAATACCTTTCAGCCACAAAATATACACTTCACGCAACAAGCGAACGGACCTTTGGGAAGTCTGAAGCCTAAACGCCCGCATAATACGCAAATTTATTATGCGCAAGCGAATACGCCAGGACAACAAGATCCATTTCCAACCGAGTTCGTACCACAAAACCAACACCAGTTCCAGACGGAAGAAACTTTAAGAAATATAAATCAGCAGGAAAGTAAGCGTCGAGCGGAAAATTAAAAGCAGCACCTTTGAGCCTCCTAGAGGATGCTGCGGATTTGAATGGGGGCACCCTGTCCCTTAGTCCACACGAAATTAAAGCAATTAGGTATGACAAAGAGACAAACTTACGGGATGATCTAGTAGCAGACACTGAGACGAAAGACAATGATGACGTATGAGACGAACAAGTTCAAGCTTCCATAAGAGTATCAATTGCCAACATACCAGTAACAGCCATTGTAGATACAGGAGCTAATATAAATGTCTTATCTTTATGTTTATTTAAGCAAATATCCTCTGTATGCAAAGTTTTATCACTTCCAATTCAAGGTTGCACCGTATCGGGAGCAATTGGTCCACTAACACAACGTGTAAATCTTCAGACTGAGCTTCAAATCCAGATAGAGTCCATTTCAGTAACGTGCATTTTTCTTATTGTTAAAAACCTATCAGTGCCATGTATCCTGAGTATGGAATTCTTGAGGCAGACGAAAGCTAAAATTGACATCGAGTGTGGAATCTGTACTCTAGTAGCGAGCCAGCAACAAGTAACTGTAAATTTGTTAAGAAGTAAGGTGAAGACAAACTTTGTGGTGCTTCGGATAGCAGTACGGCCATGGAATAAAAGACAACAGTACAGTCAGACAGAAGACGTGACAGATCCTGAAAGTGTTAATGACGATGAGTATAAAGACCTAATTCCCGGTCAGAATGAATTATACGGTAAAGCTAGTGAGTCCACTGAATTATCCAAACAACAGAAGAATGAGCTTTACAATTTGTTAACAGATTACGTTCAAGTATTTTCTAAGAAACCTGGACTAATAAAAGGCTTTGAATATCGAATGGATGTCCTGCCCCATTCAACCTACTGTAGAACAAGCTATTCCATTCCATATGCGAGACGAGAAGCTGTCAAGTGCGAGATCAGGATAATGTTACGCTGGAATGTGATAGAAGTATCTCATTCACCTTATTCGAGTCCTTTATTGTCTGTACTAAAATCAGATGGTAGCGTAAGGCTAGTCCTAGATGCCAGATTAATCAATAAAATTATAGTACCCATAAGAACGAGACCAGAGGCTCTTGAAGAGCATCTGCAGAAGTTTCATGGAGTTAAGTATTTGAGCACCCTTGATTTGAAAAGCAGTTACTGGCAAGTAAAACTTGCGCAGGAGTCTAGGAAGTACACTGCGTTTATATTTGCAGGTAGATCTTACCATTTCAAAGTTGTACCGTTTGGACTAAATGTGAGTTCCGGAATTTTTATTTCTGCCCTTGACTATGTACTGGGTCCTGAACTTTTAGACGAGGTAACAGTCTATGTGGATGACGTTCTTGTAGCATCGAGAAATTGGGAAGATCATGTGGCCCTTTTGCAAAAGATATTTCAACGATTCAGAGAGTATGGTGCTACAGCAAATCTTAAGAAATCCAAGTTTGGAAAAAGTGAAATTAAATTTTTAGGACACATCATCACCCCTGAAGGAATTATACCCGACCCGGAAAAATTGTCTGCTATAAAAAACTTTCCAACCCCAGTTACAAAAAGGCAACTGAGAGGATTTATCGGTCTTACGTCATTTTTCTGACGTTTTGTTCCCAATCAGGTACTGAACAATCCCGCTCTTCACAACCTTTTAAAAAAGAATTCACATTGGAATTGGACGCCGGAATGCCAAGACGGATTTAAGAAAATTAAAGACAGTCTGGTTAACAGTAACATTCTCCATCATCCTCAGATGGATAAGGAATTTTGTATTACTGCAGACGCTTCCTTTGTGGGTATCGGCCCTTGTCTTTTTCAGATTCAATTAGTAAATGGACACGAGCAAATCCAAGTGATCAGCTTTGCGAGTCGAGTGTTATCAGAGTGTGAGAAGTCTTATTCGGTTACGGAGTTGGAGGCACTTGCCGTAATATGGGCTTTTAGGCGATTTAACTATTATATCTATGGAAGGAAAATTAAAGTCTGTTCAGACCATCAAGCCTTATCATTCCTCCTTACATGCAAGTTGCAACACCCTCGTCTTACTCGATGGTGCTTATTCCTGCAGGAATATGACTTTGACATTGTATTTATAAAAGGTAAAGATAATGTTATACACTCCTGGAAATGGAAAAAAGAACACATTGACACCGGTGTGTCAGACCCACCATACTTGCTCCGGACACTGCGAGAGGGCTGTACAAGCAATGATCACACGCACGGCACAGCGGACACACCAGGAACCGCGGTGTTGGCCGTCGAATGGCGCTAGCTGCGCAGCATTTGTGCACCGCCGCCGTCAGTGTCAGCCAGTTTGCCGTGGCATACGGAGCTCCATCGCAGTCTTGACGTGAACCGTATGTGCAGGAATGTGTCAATAAAGTTTCCCCTTCCTGGGACAATGAATTCACGGTGTTCTTATTTCAATTTCCAGGAGTGTAGTTTTTTTTTACTTCGCGGGTCTCAGAGTCGAAGGAACATTCACAAATAGTGAATGAGTCGTGGCAAGCCGCGACCGTCGTTGAATCACCCGTAATTCCTTAAAGTGGAGAACAGTTTTATTCGCTGCACAGTGACTCGTGTGAGCAGTAATTTCTAGTACTTCGTTTTGTACCATTGGCGCCAACCAACTGTCGAGGCACTTCAAGGAGATCTTCAATTCGGGTACATCGTGGTTTCTCTCATGGAGAAATGTCATGAGGTTTCCAATGATCGTTTCATGACATCTAAGTGCGTTTCCTCTTCGAGGCAGTAACCTGAGTAAACAAATAATTACTTTTCTCCTGATCGGCCTGCATAAATATCTCGAGATACCTGATCACAGGTGCGCTATTTTCACTTTGTTGAGTAACTGCAACAGACTCTCGACGAAAAAGAATTTTCTCGCGTACTTTGAACTTTTCTGAAGCTTTTCAGAAGTTACAGAGACTTCTTTTTTTTTTATAAAAAATAACATTTTTTCTGTCGTCTTCCATTGTCCACTACGTGGATAGACCTAATACAGTAGGGGCATTCATTTCCTCGTAATGCAGCCACGGATGAGACACAAACAATTCCGATTTACAAGCTCTTACATTCATTCGCTGAACTTATGACAGGACAGGATAGAATGAGTTCGACTTACTGAATGTTTGAAATTGTCTGGAACCACCGTAGGCTATCAGTTTTAATCCTCTTACGCACCAAGCATATAAATTACGTTACCGGTTGGTTTCGAACTTAGGCCATTATCAAGTGTCCGCAATATGCTACCAAAAGTACAGTAAACAGGTAACAGGTGGATAACATTGCGCATGCGTATTACAATTGTTATTCAAATTGCTCACATGATATTGGTGATGCGTGTGTTACGTTTAATTTTTTTTGTTTCGTGTTATGTGGGGACAGACACGTTCCCACATACACAACTGTCGAAAGTAACACACACCTGACCAATATAACGTAAGTAATTTTAACAGCCGTTGTAATACACAAGCGTAATGTTATTCACTAATATGTCTTACCTATTTACTGTACTGTTGGTATTATATAGCAAACATCTGATACGGGTCTAGGGCCGAAACTACCCGTTTATGTAATTTATATGCATAGAGCATTAAAAGAATGAAACTGACAGCTTACGGAAGATAAAATGGTTTTATCAATTTGACGAGATATTGAGACTGTGATCTTGTACATCAAAAAAATTACAGTTCTGTTCACTTATAAGTAGAAATTGCAGTCAACAAAAATGATATGATACCCCGTTGATGACAGCGTCTCAGTTTGATGTCTAAATATCATTCCACGTCGATACTCACATCCGATGTGGTACCGGAGAACGTTTCTTCTACTTCAGGGTAGAAGAGACAATTACAACTTTCACAAGGGGAGTGGGCTCGTTTTTACCCATGAGCAGGAAACGGCCTGATGGACAACAGCTTCGCTGTGGGACGGAACGCTCTTTAAAGAGCGTTTGATGTGAATAGATTGTGTCTACTTTTAGAGACTTTGGCATTAATAACGAGGTAACGTGCAAACACTAATGTTAGTAGTGTGGTAGAGAGCGTGAACGGTCTCTAGGTCTCTCTCTTTTAAGCTTCGCAACTGGTAAATTTAGGATTTTAATCTTAACGTTCACTTCTACTCGCCACGAAAACGACGCTGAACTCGCATCAGCTACCTAGATCAGCACTGGGGCTGTGAGGTCATGAACTGGGAGGCTATTTACTTGAGAAGTAGGCTTCACCACAGCCATAGGGCTGTAATTGATATCAAACTCAATTCTCTTTGGAAACGTGTCGAATACTTGCTGAAGCGAATTCTGATGACTCAGATGGAAGAGCACTGTGGTTGTGAAAAACTAGTGTCTTAGGAGGGGGGGGGGAGGGGGGGGAGGAAGGAAGATTAGGGTCTTCTGACCCGTCTCTGACGAGGCCATTAGAAGAAAGGAAGGAACATTGGGGTTTGAGTTCCGTCAACAACGAAGTCATCAGAGACGGAGCACTGGCTCGGATCGTGTCGAGGATGGGGAAGGGCGTTGTCCGTGCCCTTTCAAAGGAACCACCACTGCATTTGGTAGGAGCGATTTAGAAAAGTCACGGAAAACCTAAATCAGAATGGTCAGGCTCGGATTTGAATCACCGTTCTACCGCTATGCAGGTCCAGTGTGCTAATGAGCCCGCCACCTCGCACGGTAAGACCATTGCAGATGGAGAAACAGCTGAGATGGCGGAAGAACACGAAAGGAAACCGTCCGTGACTTTTAGAGGGAACCGGTTTAAGTAAATCACGGGCACAAATTTAGATGACCGGGCAGGGATATTCATCGCTATCATCCCGAATGCATTCAGCACCTTAACCACTGGCTTTTTCAAGAGTCTTTGGTTCAATTACTGACGTGACAGACAGTTTTCCGCTGTCACGAATCTTCAAGTCTCACGTAACGTGAAACATATCGTCTCTTTATACAATAATATTTCAACCACCATATATAACGTGTGAACCCCTAATACTTCATAATTTAAACGGTTCAAAATACCGAAACAAACAAAAATGAGAGTATTCCGCAATATATTTCATATCTATGACTGCTTAGATGCTGAACAACCAATGAAGTTAGTTTCTTAAACTTTCATTTAATTTGTGAGATTTTGACGATACAATGATGAGATATTTGTTAATTTTTGCAGTATATGTTTTCGTAAGTACAGATTCTAAGTGGAAATAGTAAGGCGAACGCCAAAACGCATTGTATCTTTACCGCCAAATAAACACCTGTGCGCAGAAGTAGCATACGCCCTGGAATTAGCCGGATTCAAATTAATGCCCAAAGTTATGTTTTCCATGATTTAACTCTACCACAAAATGCGAATTCCTGCAAGAGTCGTTTAAGAAGGCCATGGTATATCCCCTCAATCAGGCCTTCTCTAGGTAGCAGTGTTATACCCTCAAGCAGGCCTTCTCTAGGTAGCAGTGTTATTTATTTACCGCGTCTGAAGCGAATGAAATCGTGCAGTGAAATATTTGCAGTAGTCCGTCTAGGAAAACACAAGTGACCTAGCTTCATTAACATTTTTATTCACCAAAACTTTCCCTCTTTTATTTTCTCTTCTGTTGCTGTGAAAAGGTCTTCAGTCGTAAATGTGCCGAAACCCAAATTACGTACAGCCCATCTATCTCTGCACTCGAGCAGCATGGACTAAATGGCAGTGATAAATCTGTATTTCGGGAATACGGATGTTTTGGTAAAATAATACATATATTTTACACATCTATATTATATTGGCTTTATTGATGCATTTCCAATTTATTTTCTATTTTCCATAATCTCTTGCTTATTATTGGATGTAAATAATTACAGATTTCCCCACATCGGATTAAATAAATTTGACAAAACAAAGATCCATTTAATAGCTCTAGTAGTCGCATTGATATTCGTAGAGTCGTTCATCTATTCCTTAAGTACGTAACTACTTGTCACGAATTTATATTGACTGCTTGGCATACTAGAGATATCACTTATACTTCCTACACCACACATATTCTGCTATGTAAACACTGAACAACATTAAGTCCCGATGTATTTGAAGCGCCTAGTCAATGAATCCTCTATATATCGGGACCCACTGAGTTGCTAACGAACTAACTTAGTCCAAGCCAGTCATCCATTTACATTCGTTCAGCTCGGTTGGACCAATCAAACCCATATTGTGTGAAGTGTATGAACTGCTGGCTAGCAGTTGATGTAAAAACTTGCAACCCTCGCAAATATTTTACTGAGTGTGGTTTAAATTAATAAGCCAAAAGCATGGCTGCTAAAAGTGATACGTAGAGGCAATTTTACTAAAAACAGCAGAACTCAGGCTAAGTATAATATTAGTGGCAACATTCTGAGAACTTCACCCAACAATTTCAAATTACACTTGCTATTTTGCACAGTGGTTGATACAAAGCACAAACCAACAGCAACCAGATTAAGTGTGAGGGATATCTTAAAACCAGTGGCCGCCAATATGCCCTCACGTGACACTCATTCTGCTTCTCCATTAACCCAAGAGCCAGTATTAAAAAATTCGTGTTCTAAAACTAACAATTTGGAGTATATGTTCTAGTACACCATCCCTTCTTTGGGTATACTGACCATCTAACCAACAGGTGCCATTCCAATTCAGCTGCTCATCCAACAGCAATAGAGAATTGCAAAAATTCGCTGGTTAGCCGTGCCAAAGTGTACTCAAACTTTTTTTAACTCACGTTTCTTCCACCACGGCATTTTATTAGTTTTATTGTAAGAAGATATTTGCGTGACTTAACCCAAAATAATTTTGATTTGTAGACATATGATTGTGCAGGAGTAGAAACGAAAACAGAGTAAGTGAAAAAAAGTTGTTATTATGATTGTGGAACATATCGTATAATATTAGATCAGCCAAAACATTTAGACCTAAACATAAAATTACTTAACTGACCATTTGAAATATATCTTAGAAGCTCTTCTTAAAAACTGTGTTTAATTTCGCAACTTACATGTGTGTAAATTATTGAGCGGTATTCGTAATTATTAATGCTAATGCTAATCTCAGAATGTACTATTAACTGCAACACAGTAAAAAAAACATTACCATTGTCGTAACATACATTCTGCCTCTACCAGTAGACTGAGTGTTTGAAATTAATACCGCTCTACTTGACACAACAGAACAAAATGGACATTCTATAGAAGCAAAATAGTGATATTTCCCCATTTTCAGAGAGAGTATCTCACGATTTATTTGCACGCGTCCAATTATTTTAAGACTGACGCTTTTCGCAAATTGATAACTGTTTGTTGATGAATTGACATTATTTTAGACTACCATTCCTTTTAGCCAAGATCGAAAAATATGCTAAGAAGATTTTAAAAAAATGTTAATGTTACTGACTTAAAAATACTATTTCCGGTTTAGGAGAGCTATTTTCTCTCTATGTTATCTATTTTTAGATCGCTTTAATGTAATTATCCAGCTCCAAGATCGCTTCATTTCCTTCAGATTTTTCAATGAAAATTTTCTTACGAAAAAATCTCAACACCAAAAAAATAATCAATGTAGAGTAATGAAATTTCTGGAATATATTTATCTAGGTAATATATTTAAGTGATTAACATAGCAAGACCACAGATTAAGGTAAGCCACTGCAATGTGCAATGTTGGTACATTAATAAGCGACGCAACCGACAGAATGTTGAATGCAAGCATGCAGACGTGCATGCATTGTGCCGTACAGGTGCCGGATTTCACTTTGTGGGATGAAGTTCCATGCGTGTTGCACTTGGTCGGTGAATACGGGGACGGTTAATGCTGTTTGTGGATGGCGATGTAGTTGTTGTCCGATGATGTCCGATATGCGCTCCATTGGAGGCAGATCTTGTGTTCTAACAGGCCGAGGCAACATGTTGGGCTACAACAGCGGTATGTGGGCAAACATTATCGTGTTGGAAAACACCCATTAGAATGCTGTACATGAATGGCAGCACAACAGGTGGAATCACCAGAATGATGTACAGATTAGCAGTAAGGATGTGTGGGATATTCGTCAGAGTGCTCCTGCTGTCATAAGAAGTCACACCCCAGACCATAACACTGGGTATAAGTCTAGTGTGTCTAACACACAGACAGGTTGGTTGGTGGCCCTGCAGCGTCCTCCTCCTAACCAACACACAGCCATCATTTTCACCAAGGCAGAACCAGTTTTCATCAGAAAACACTACAGTCCTCCATACAGCCCTCCAATGGTCTTTCGGTTGATACCATTGAGGTCGCAAATGGCATTGGTTTGGTGTCAGTGGAACGCGTGTTACAGGGTGTTTGGCTCGGAGCTGTCTTTGATGTAACCGTTTTGTAATAGTTCGTTGTGTCACTGTGGCGTCAAACACTGCTCACATTGCTGCTGCAGATGCAGTAGGGTGCGCTGGAGCTATACGCCAAGCACGATAGTTTTCCCTCTCGGCAGTGTCACGTGGCCATCCGGAGCCCGGTCGTCTTGCCACCGTACATTCTCGTGACCACAGCTGCCATCAATCATGTTCAGTGGCTACATTCCTGCCAAATTTTTCTGCAGTATCGCCGATAGAACATCCAATTTCTTGTAGCCCTATTACACGACTTTGCTCGAACTCAGCGAGGTGTTGAAAATGGCGTCTTGTCGCCTTTAAGGCATTCTTGACTAACATCAACTCACCACGCCCTATCTCAAAGGTAACTAACGCTCACGACCGTAACAACATGTATTTAAAGTAAACCTGATTTCCAGCCTCATATTGGCGCTACCAGGACCACCCATATGCGACTGGCGCGAAATCTAAGTAGCCACCATCTTTAAATGGAGTGATATACTAATTTTTTGTTGTAGAATTATGGAACATATTTTGCGTTCAGACATTATGACCTTCCTAAACTCTGAGAAGCTCATCTGCAGAAACCAGCACGGTTTTAGGAAACAGCGGTCATGCTAGACACAGCTGGCCCTCTTTGTGCATGATATGCAACAGGCTCTAGATACCGGCTCCCAGGTTGATGTCGTGTTTCTCGACTTTCGAAAGGCGTTCGACTCATTTCCGCAATGTCGCTTGCTCCAAAAAGTGCGCGCTTACGGTCTATCCGATGACACATGCGGTTGGATAGAAAGTTTTCTAACAGACAGCGAGCAGTATGTCGTCCTGAATGGGATGACTTCAACAGAAACAAGTGTAACTTCAGGTGTGCCCCAGGGCAGCGTAATAGGTCCGCTGCTTTTTACGATTTACATAAACGATCTGGTTGATGGTATTGACAGCGGCCTGAGACTGTTTGCCGATGATGCTGTAGTCTACAGGAAAGTAGTATTACACGAAAGTTGTGAACAAATCAATGAGAATTTGCAGAAAATAAATGCATGGTGTAATGACTGGTAGTTATCTCTCAATATTAGTAAGTGTAACCAACTGCGTATAACAAGGCGAAAATCCCCACTTATGTACGAGTACAAAATAAATGCCCAGTCTTTGGAAGCGGTAACGTTCGTCAAGTATCTGGATGTGACTATTCGAAATGATCTCAAATGGAATGATCAGATTACACAAGTAACGGGTAAGGCGAACTCTAGATTGCGGTTTATTGGTAGAATCCTGAAGCGATGCAGTCCTTCAACAGAAGAAATAGCTCACAATGCGTTAGTTCGTCCAGTCTTGGAGTATTGTCCGTCTGTATGGGACCCTTACCAGTTTGGTCTGATTCAAGAGATTGAGTAGGTCCAAAGAAGAGCGGGAAGATTCGTGACTGGTACACTTAGCCATCACGAGAGCGTTACAAATCTCATATAAAGTTTTAAATGGGACACACTTGTAGATAGACGGCTTGCTAAACAGAAAGAGCTGCTCACTAAATTCCGAAATCCGATCTTGACCGATGATGTAGAGCATATTTTATTACCACCAACTTTCAAATCGCGCAATGATCACCATTCAAAGACAAGGGAAATTAGTGCTCGTAATGAGGCGTTCGTTTTTCCCTCGCGCGATCCACGAGTGGAACAGAGGTGGGGGGGGGGAGGGGATATATGACTTTGGCGCGAATTGTGCCCTCCGCCACACACCGCTTGGTGGCTAGCGGAGTATATTTGTAGATGTAGACGTAATTTAAAGAATGTTAATAAGTTCTTTTGAAATAGAATCATTCACACAACAATTATTAGTGTTTACAAGGGGATTTTTCTCGAAAGTAGTTGAGAAATATAACAGATATAGATGGTGGATCAGTGCAGTTCTAGGAGGTGCGATCCTTCTTATACGACGTTTACTGTTAAAACGAGAGAAATATCGTTCAAGGGTTTCTTCGAAAGCAAGTTCCTTCGAGACGGAGGGTAAGGCAATTGCTTGAACAAGAATACCACCACATCACGTTAGACGATCAAGATGTTACTTTAGACAGCACCCAGATGTACGAAATGCACTGTTGCAACACAAAGCAAAAACTGGGTGCGGAAGGGAAGTTATATGAAAGCTGACTTGTACAATCAGCGGCTCACAGTTAATTTCACTGAAGATATCGCTCTCGCTCTTGTCGTTCCACAAGGCCAGCGCGAACCTGATCCTGCCGGGCCAAAACTGTGAATTTGACTCTGCTAAGGGAAATGCAGTATTATCACAGGCTATCTGTACCAATCAGAATTAGGGAAACAGCAATGAATATCTCCACTTGACTTCTGTTGGGGAGTAGTGGCCTAGGGACAAGGAATTTACACTTCTGACTCTTCCGTCGTTAGCATACCACCTAGCACAGCAGCGTCGCAGATGAAGGGACAGCTTCATACGACCAACGGACATACTTGCCGAAACGCCGCAGCAGGCTAGAGTTCAAGAGTTCGAAACCAGAGCTCTGCTCATTAATCATGGGCTAATATTGGACAAGAATGTCACTCTCGGTCAGAATTATGATCGTGCGATTACACAGGATTTCAGCAGTGTAAGACATTGCTTCACACGCTGCAGACTAAATTTGGAGAAGTGGGACTTCAGTGTGAAGTCTACGCTAAAGATTTCAGTTCTCTCCGAAGCATCGACAAATTGACTTTTCGTCCAATCGTCTAAGTTACCATGTGACATCGATATTTTTGATGTACAGACACAATGATCACTGTAGTTAGTTTTGTAACAGAGGGGTTTATTATTTAAATTTATGTTATGATAGGTCTATAATTGTAGTTGTACACAAAAAGATTGGTTAAGACAACGTACTTTTCACTTAGTACACTGTCTGAAAACAAATATCAACACAAAGATAGAGGTGTGTGACATTAACGAAAGTTAATAGTTTCTTCAATACCTCAATACGTAGACACGAACCATACAGCAAAATACTTGTTTTGGGTGCAGTCACTTGTCGGGAGATCGTTTCCGTATTTCGACCCACTGACGAAATGTCCTCCCACTGGGACACACTTAAAGTTACGATGTACCTCTCACGTTACGTTACATCAGTGCTTGTCGTAACGAGTCTAAGATTCCTAAGCAGTCAGTAAGGCAACTTTCTACTTATTGTGGATACTTTCAAGAACCCTAAGAGGATGACTCAATGCGCTCACGGACTGGCCGTGAATAAGGACTTCGACTGACAGTGAAAGGCGCTGCGACCAGCTGTCTGGAAGTCCAGAGTGCGTCATGTGGGACAATGTCGCCATATGTACGCACCACACGTCCGTCGTCCGCCGCCCACTAGGCTACCGTAGCGAGACCACAGCTGGTGGCCACCTCGGGAACATCTGTAAGCTGTTTACGTACAATTGCTGTGGTATAGCCCCTATGTCAGTACAAAATATCTAGGGATGTCATGATCATTGAGTTATAGTTACTGCCCTAATTACTGACTGGGCTTCTTCTCTTCTCGATCCGAAGACTGATTCGCAGCAATTCATGTCCACTCTTGCATGTTCCCTGCTAGTCTCTTCATTTCCTCTAATGAGCTCCGACATCATTACTTTCGAGTTTATTGCAGTCTATGCCTTTCTTTTTCTCTCTCCCCTTGAATCATTCCTTGCATTACGTTAAATAGAGACCTATTGTGTCAGCAGAGATGGCCAATTAATCGATTTCTTCTTTTCCGTACTGTTGGTGATAGCGAAACTCTCATCTTATTTAAAGAATTTCTTCATTTGTGTGCTTTCCGCCCACAACATATTTTATGTCCTCCTCTAGAACCAAATTTCAAATTCCTCCAGATGTCTCATGTCACATGCACCAATAGTCCACGACCCATCCTAGGCCATGCTCCAGACAAAGCACTAGAAAAAAAATCTTTCTTTGCTCTCTAAATTTAGTTTTTTGTTGAAAGGAGTCCCTTTTTCCTGTAATATGCTACCACTTGCTGTGCAATTCTACTCTTTACGTCCGCTGAGAGTTTAACATCTGAGGTGATTTTAATTCTAAGTGCACTGCCTGACAAAAAATGTGAAGCACCCAGAAAGAAGGGAAAAAACTATCGGAAACTTCGCATGTTGAAAGTGCACGTGATGTCTTTCATACGATCACAAAATCGAGTCAAAATTACAAGAAATTTAGCAGCATAAGCGCACTTACCAGTATGATTTTGAGCACCCTCTGGCCTAGGTACATCCTTTGATTCGGTTAGGAAGAGCGCCATAATTCTCCCCTGAGGCAAGCAGGTCCACGAATGTAGTAACTGGTCTTGACATCCCAGACACTGACACTGGGACGGATTTAAAGACCAACCTGTTACCACAACTGTTCCTTTGAGAATAGATCTGGGGATCTTGCAAGCCACTGAGTCCCTCATCATCACACAGATGGTTCACAGAGACACCAGCCACGTGTGGAAGAGTGTTGTCCTGTTGAAAAACGGCGCCACAGTACTGTCGTAGACTGGGTGTTGTGTGATGTCCTTAGGTTGAGTTAGGTTTAAGTAGTTCTAAGTTCTAGGGGACTGATGACCATAGATGTTAAGTCCCATAGTGCTCAGAGCCATTTGAACCATTTGAAGTACTGTCGTATGAGAGGTAACGCTTGAGAACACAGGCTGTCTGTGACATAAGGTTCTGCTGTCAGCATTCTTTCAGTCATAAACGGCTGTGACTTGAAGTCATAGCTGATGGCTTTTCACGCCAAGAGTAACACAGCTGTGCCGCTCTAAAGCACTAAAAGAATAGGACCTCTCCCCAGCCTAGCACCACACTCGCTATTGAACGGACATCGGTGGTCATACAGAACCGCGATTCATCCTTGAACACAGTGCGATGCACCCCATCAGCAGTCTGTGCTTGCTGGTCATGGCACCATTCCAAATGCAGCCGTTTGTGCTGTGGTATTAACGGCAGCCTACACATGGGACGTTAATTGTCTAGCCTGGCTACTGGTATTCTCTGACTAATGGTGAGTGATGACACATTAGGTTGCAGAGTGTTCTTTACTTGTTCTCATGTGGCAGGCACAGATGTGAAGGACCTATGCAGTGCTTTGCGCACAATATGGCGATCTTCCCTTGCAGAGGTCAAGGCGATCGACTGCAACCTTGACGACGGATATGTCCACTCTGACCCCCCACGCAGTCCAACAAAGGGCAACTCGTCACACCCGAATGATTCACAAATCTGTACACTGCACGATTCGACTAGCTGGCCAAAAGGGGACAATAGTGAGGCTCCTTTCACACATTCACATGATGATAGCGCTGTCAAACCCGGTATGCGGCATCTCCGTGTCTTTCACAGTGATCACTCAACATATGAGACACTTCACGCCCCTTATATACTCTACCAGGACTGGTAACAATATTCAAAATGCCGGCCGCGGTGGTCTAGCGGTTCTAGGCGCGCAGTCCGGAACCGCGCGACTGCTACGGTCGCAGGTTCGAATCCTGCCTCGGGCATGGATGTGTGTGATGTCCTTAGGTTAGTTAGGTTTAAGTAGTTCTAAGTTCTGGGGGACTGATGACCACAGATGTTAAGTCCCATAGTGCTCAGAGCCATACTCAAAATGAACAACACTAAGGTACTCTGGTGACGGTTCTATCTGAAGCAGAAAACTGCGTCTCTAAACATTTACATAGCCGTGGATGGGCTGTAAGTGTAAGAAGTTTCAATGGCATATGACCACGTCTTCTGTGTGATCATCTCTCTCTCTCTCTCTTTTTTTTTTTTTGCCACGCAGTGTAGTCACAGGTTTTTACTTGTCTGACCAGTACATCATTAATGCTATACTTTGGCGCTTGAGTACCATAATTATGACCATTTTTTGTGCTAATTTTCATGTTATTCTTCTTTTTCAAGATCTCATTTATTCTTACTTAAACTTTACCATTTTTAGACCGTCTTTCCCGAAGTCCATTGTGTACAAAACTACTTACAAGACTTCACTAATGTATTCTTTTCTGTATGTAAGCCTCTTGTAGTTTACGATTTGTGTGTATGATGGCTCTTTACTTTTTATACAGTTCATATAAACTATGTGATCAAAAGTATCCCGGCACCTGGCTGAAAATGAACTTAAAAGTTCGTGGCGCCCTCCATCAGTAATGCTGGGATTCATTATGGTGTTGGCCCACCCTTAGCCTTGATGACAGCTTCCTCTCTCGCAGGCATACGTTCAGTCATGTGCTGCAAGGTTTCTTGGGGAATGTCAGCCCATTCTGCACGGAGTGCTGCACTGAAGACAGGTATCGATGTCGGTCGGTGAGAACTGGCATGAAGTCGACGTTCTAAAACATCCCGAAGGTCGTCTTTAGGATTCAGGTCAGGATTCTGTGAAGGCCAGTCCATTACAGGAATGTTATGTCGTGTAACCACACCGCCACAGACCGTGCATTATGAACAGGTGCTCGATCGTGTTGAAAGATACAGTCGCCATCCCCGCATTGCTGTTCAACAATGGGAAGCAAAAAGGTTCTTGAAACATCAATGTAGGCCTGTTCTGTGATGGTGCCACGCAAAACAACAAGGGGTTCAAGCTCCCTCCATGAAAAACACGACCACACAATAACACCACAACCTCCGAATTTTACTGTTGGCGCTACACACGCTGGCAGATGACGTTCACCGGACATTCGCCATACCCACACCCTGCCATCGGATCGTCACATAGCGTACCGTGATTCGTCACTCCACACAACGTTTTTCCACTGCCCACTCGTTCAATGTTTACGCATCTTACACCAAGCGAGGCGTCGTTTGGCATTTACCAGCGTGATGTGTGGCTTATGAGCAGCCGCTCGACCATGAAATCCAAGTTTTCTCACCTCCCACCTAACTGTCATAGCACTTGCAGTGGATCCTGATGTAGTTTGGAATTCCTTGTGATAGTCTGGGTAGATGTCTGCCTATTACAGATTACGACACCCTTCAACTGTCGGCGGTCTCTGTCAGTCAATAGACGAGGTCGGCCTGTACGCTTTTGTGCTGTACGGGTCCCTTCACGTTTCCACTTCACTATAACACTGGAAACAGTGGACCTGGGGATGTTTAGGAGTGTGGAAATGTCGCGTACAGACGTATGACACAAATGACACCCAATTGCCTGACCACGTTCGAAGTCCGTGAGTTCCGCGGAGCGACCCACTCTGCTCTCTCACGATGTCTAATGACTACTGAGGTAGCTGATATGGAGAACCTGCCAGTAGGTGGCAGCACAATGCACCTAATATGAAAAACGTATGTTTTGGGGGGTGATCACATAGTGTACTATTCACCTGTCTCTGAAATTTAGACCATCACTAGATACTACACCTAGATTAAGCTTCCTTAAATATCTTTGACCTTGTTAGACAAGCCGTGGAATTCTCATAAATGGTATATTGGGCCCATTCCCGCAATGAAAAATTTCTTACTGCGAACACTTGCAAACGTTCCATCTCAGCCGTATGACCATAATGAAGTATTAAAGGACAAGATGAAAGCAAGGTGTAAAATTGTCTAAGTGAAGGACTGGGTTTTGGTTAATAAATGCATTTATTTTTCTTGTTTATGGTTTCTTCCGTTACTTCTTGGTAGAACAATTCCGTATTTAATTTGAATAATAAGTACACATTTAGACACTATGTTCTACAGATGAGTGTATTCTTCACGTAGAAGATCGGCAAAACAGACGATTACGACTGCCATGACCTCTTCACTTGAGTCAAAATCTGCAGCACGTGATGTAGTGGCTGTATCGCTGACTTTAGATCGCAGGGTACTGGGTTCGATTGCCAGCCGAGTCGAAGGTTTTCTTCGTTTTGTACTGGGTGTTTCTGTTGTCCTAATCAGTCATCTCATCTTCATCGACACGAAAGTCGCTGAATTGGTGTCAACTCGAAAGACTTGCAACAAGCGTCTGTACAACTCCAGTTGGTTTTCGCGGTCAGTAATGACATACAATCATTTCGCTACTGGAGTCAAAACATTTTCGAATAGAAAATTTCCTTAAATGTAAGATTTGGGGAAAGACACAGGTTGCTACATGAGTTGAATACCGTGAATGTTTCAACACCTCGTGCTTCAAACTCATCAATGCTGCAAATGTCACAGTGCAAACAAGTTCATATTCCTGATAAAACGTGTCTCATTTCTTCTCAACTACTTTTTTCATCCATTTGGTTCAAAGGTTCGCCTAGTATTCATCAATTATGGTTTTACTCTTCGGAAGGCGATCAGTAGAAAGAATCTCTTCAAAATGGTTCAAATGGCTCTAAGCATTGTGGGAATTAACATCTGACCGAGCGAGGTGGCGCAGTGGTTAGCACACTGGACTCGCATTCGGGAGGACGACGGTTCAATCCCGTCTCCAGCCATCCTGATTTAGGTTTTCCGTGATTTCCCTAAATCGTTTCGGGCAAATGCCGGGATGGTTCCTTTGAAAGGGCACGGCCGATTTCCTTCCCCATCCTTCCCTAACCCGAGCTTGTGCTCCGTCTCTAATGACCTCGTTGTCGACGGGACGTTAAAAAAAACACTAACATAACCTAACTTAACATCTGAGGTCATTAGTCCCCTAGATTTAGAACTACTTAAACCCAACTAACCTGAGGGCATCACACACATCCATGCCCGAGGCCGGATTCGAACCTGCGACAGCAGCAGCAGCGCGGTTCCGGACTGAGGTGCCTAGAACCGCTCGGCTAGAAAGCTCGGCGAAGTATCTCTGTTACATCTCTTAACATCTATCCGACTGATAAAATCGATTGCATTTATTTTGTAGGTGCGCCTGTTTCTATTAATTGCTATCACTTCTGTGCTTTTTTCTGGTGGGGGAATTTATGGAGCTCCTCAGAAAACCCCACGAAAAGGGTTATTTTACACTATTTCGCCATCATCATCGTACTAAAACCCAGCGGAAGAGTCCAAGGCGGCTACGCACAGCTAATGGCTGAAACTTTTAGTATTGTTCCTAAGACTTCGATCTCGAACAACCTTCACCTTAAGAATTCTCTTGATATCTTCATCCGTTTCTAAGGTTCAGAGGTTCAAAGTTATCCTACTTCAATAGGTGACATCCAATATGGGGCGAAATCTAAATAACAAATAACTGCACAAATTACTCAAATTTTGAAGGTATATTCTCTAGGCATTTATTTAGAAGAGTCATCTCTCCATTTTCAAAAATCTTTATCCGTTAATGAGAAACACTCAAAAAAACTTTTTTATGGGTACCAAGTCCAGTCGCAGATTTAGAGACGGCTATGCACAGAAAATGGCTGTAATTTTTTACGATGTGTTCCTAAGATCCCGATATCGAACTACCTTGAAAATTTCCTGCATATCTTTAACTGTTTCCGAGATACAGTGGATCAAAGTTACTCTGCTTCTACAAATAACATAACCACGTAAAATACGGTGTGAGACGAAAAAGTAGTTTATAAAGTGACGTAGCACGGGCTAATATACTTTAAGATGTCTCCGTTATTATCTGGGTACCCCATGTTGTAGTTCTGAAGCATACGCAAAAAATTTTGCGCGTAAAATCCGGTCTGAGGAGTAACATTAGTTTGGCGTTATTTCAGTTTCACTTTAGTATACTCTCTAAATTTTACTGATCAATACATTTCTTTTCATATAAGTTACATGCTTTGCTGCAGTAGCAAAAAGATGGGAACCAGCGGAAAACGCTCCTATGGAAGCGTAAAATATGCGAATATGTTCCTGTTTGTTTAAAAACCTTTGACTGAAAAATGGAGTACCAGTTGCCTCATTCTACCTTCCTCAGAATCTCTAAAAATTTTCCCAAAAAGTTTGACATACGTAGATATTTGCACTTTTTCATGGTGAGAGACAAGAGGAGAGTGGCAGTGGCAAACAGACAGCAAAGTAACAAATGCTGAAAGATAGTAGATAGTGCTTGTGTTTTAGAGAGAGCGAAGGAGTCACTGGCAGTGGGAAAGAAAAACATAGTTGACAGTGACAGAACAATGTTAGGAAGGTGAAAGTGAGTTACAGTTAGAGGAGCTTATGGGAGTCTGAGATGGGTTGGAAAGTAAAAAAAAAGGGCATATGTTAGCGTGCCACATTTTTTGGGAAATTTTTAAAAGGTGGCGAGGAAAGTAGAATGAGGTTACTGGTATCTCACTTTTCGGTCAGAGCCTTTTAAACAAACAGGAACATATCTGCATCTTTTATGTTCCGATAGTAGCATTTTTCCGCTGATAAGTCTTATACATGTAAAAGCCATCCATAGTGAGTAAATAGTTAAGTGATTTTGGCAAACTAACAAATGCTGTAAAATAGCGTCAGTCAGTCACTTTTCCGTTTCGACATTGTGTAGATTTTTACAGACTGAACGTGCAGACAGCATAGCATGAGAGTTTATGTGGTTGAATGAAATATTCATAACATGACAACTTAAAAAAAACCACATAAAGATGATTTTTACACAGACTGACGCTTCAGTTTCGTTATTGCACAACATGTACCGACACAATGGAGAAAATGTGATTGCTAACAGCATCGTCCTTAAGCAAGGCAGGTGAAGTTTTCCCTTCATCCGTTTACTGCTTGTAGAGAAGGACTATCCAGCCAGTAGGTAGTCCGCGTTCAGTCGTAGTGTGAAGAGGAAATGTTGAAGGACACAAAGTTTTAGTCCAGAGAAAATAAACTTATACTGCACTTGGTTTTTGTAAAAATAAGGTTGAAGGCCTCGTACAGTGATACTGATTTTGATATCAATTGTCACTCATTACAACGTGAAAGTTTTTAAAAATTATTCTTCTAATTTCGTAAGATTCTAAATTCTACATGAATGAAGATGTAAACTTGAAGTGAATTGTAAATTACGCACCGAAATTAAAAGTTCATCTTGGTGGTAACTGTAAGTTGTTGATTAAGCTGGTTGCCAATAGGGGCCGCTGTGCTGCAGCTAGCTCATTCGCTCGCTCATTAAATTCGTCCATTAAGTCCAAATGGCTATAACGCAGCAGCAAACGACGTTTAGTGTTTTCCATATCAACAAGTGCAACTAGATTACAGCTGTGCACTGTGATTTTGATCTAGAGTATGGTACTGCACTTACTACAGCTCAAAGCATAGAACTACGACACTCTCCAAAGCTTCATGTGTTTAGAGCCGTTTCCCAAGATTTACGGCCAGTTCTTTTATGTCGAAAAGACGGTTACAGGAATCACATACCTGGATCTAGTGAACATCAGTTTTATCTGCAACTGCGAGAAAATGGAGAAAATCCCATTTTTCGACAGAATGGAGCAGCACAGTTCTGGTACCTACATCTAGGAACTCTTAACAGCGCTATGCCTCAAAGATATTTCGGTTGTAAGATACTTACGTATAGGTGGCGGACAGAAGATAGAAACATCAGAAACACGACATATTACCATGCCTGATACGTTGTAGGGAAACCTTTGGCACTCAAAACAGCTTTCAGTCTCCTCGAGAAGTGCGAATACAGGTCCTGCATCGTCTGGATGGGAATTTTATGTCATTCTTCTTGCATAATAGTGGCAAGTTCAGGCAACGGTGATGGAAGTGGGCAGCGATCAGACACCGTTCTGTCTAAGGTAGACCACGAACGCTTAATAATACTGAGATATGGAGACTGCGATGTTTAGGGGAGATGCGACAGTTCATCCTCTTACTCACAAAACCAGTCCTCGACGATGTGAGCTGTATAAACGGGGCCCTCTCATCTTCCAACACAGCATCACCACTGGGGAGCAAACATTGTGCAGCGGAATGGACTTGATCGCCGGCCTGGGTGGCCGAGCGGTTCTAGGCTCTACAGTCTGGAACCGCGCGACCGCTACGGTTGCAGGTTCGAATCCTTCCTCAGGCATGGATGTGTGTGATGTCCTTACGTTAGTTAGGTTTAAATAGTTCTAAGTTCTAGGGGACTGATGACCTCAGAAGTTAAGTCCCATAGTGCTCAGAGCCATTTTTTTGGACTCGATCAGCGAAAATGGTCACATAATACTTCGCAGTAATGCGACCTTGCAGAGTAGACATGAAGCCCATGGAACACCACGACATGGCTGCCCTTGTCATCACCGAATCCCCGCCATGTTTCACTCTTAGGATGTAATCTCGGCCTAAAGTTGGACACAGTATGAAACAGGACTCATCCGTCCAAATGACATTCTTCCATTGCTCCACAGTCCAGGTTTTATGACTTCGGCACCACGTTCTCCTTTTACGGGCAGGTCCACCGCTGATGAGTGGTTTTGGAATTCCAGCTCGCCCTGCAATTCATCTACATCTACATGATTACTCTGCAATTCACATTTAAGTGCTTGGCAGAGGGTTCATCGAACCACAGTTCCCTGCTAATGGAGCTCCCTTCGTGTTGTTTTGGTGCTGACGGGGCTCGAAAGTGCGACATTCAGTTCTTCAGTGACTTTTGCAGCTGTCGACCTCATATGTTTCGTCACATTCCTCTTCAATGACCGTCTGTCACAATCACTCGAGACACACTTCCATTCGCCTTGTGGCTCAGCGGACGACATATTTCCGCTTTTGCAGTATAAATGCCTCTTGGAAACACCAAACATTTGGGCTACCTTGGTCACGGAAGAGCCCACCATACGAGCACCAAGTTCGAATTCACTTGTCTTCGACACAAAGAGTTCACAAGTACAGACAACACTGTTCTGCGAACGGCTGACACTTGCAACTTATTGAGGACATTGTACAGGAGCCGTTAGTGGTCAAATAAAACAGCGCCACCTGCAGGCTTGACTATCATCTACGCATATGTTCAAGCACGCTTTTCTCTCAGTGTTTCCAAATCTTTGTCGAAACACTGTATCTCGCATTTGAGCATTGGTCTCCAAGGTCGCCGAATTTCACGACTTGTGAATCTTTCTTGTGGTGGTTTGTGAAATTTCGCGTGTCTTTCTCATTTGAAAACTCTGGATGAACGTTGACGCCGCATAACAACAGCAGTGAATGCAGTAACGCAATACGCGCTCCCATAAATATGGGACAAATTGGACTATCGTTTGAGGCGCCATGTTACGAATTGGGCGGCCCTCCCGCCGGAGGTTGGAGTCCTCCCTCGGGCATGGGTGGGTGTGTTGTTCTTAGCGTAAGTTAGTTTAAATCTAGGGACCGATGACCTCAGCAGTTTGCTTCCTTAGGCATTCACACACATTTGAACATTTGGGCTATCGTCTGGATGTTTATTGCGAGTCTGGTGAAGGACACGTTAAACATTAGGGAAAGGTATATGAAAACTTTAATCCTAAGGCTACTCCAAGGTTTTAATATATATATATATATATATGGGGGGGGGCGTGTTTGTGTGTGTGTGTGTGCGTTTGTGTGTGTGTGTGTGTGGGTGGGTGTGTGTGTGTGTGTGTGTATGGGAGTAAACTTTTAAAATCGTATGGTTATTTTGAAAATAAAAAAAAAATATGTTTGTAGTTCTACGTGAAAGTCAAAATTTATACTGATCTGCTGTCTTCGTTTGCGTACAAGATAGTCTCATGAGAAAGGATGAATCTTTTTGAAAGACCCTGAATCGAAGCCCATGGTCAATTCCTCAACCTCTGATAATCTCAATATTCTTTATTCATTCGACAGTTGCAGTGCTTAATGCCTAAAAAGAATAACGACAACAGACTGTCGCTTACTGCGTTTTATAGCAGAATACTCATCGTGGTGGTGCGTCCTCAATTTGGTCACCGATTCGTGGTACAGAGGCACCATCATGGCAGCACTCCTGACAGTACGATGGAAACAACATCGATCTCCACGCGTCGCACAATTATACGTATTCGAAATCCAGCAGAGATCCTGTCTGTCACTGAGCGCCAGGAGGTGTCATCAGAGCTTAAAAACGACTCTTGTGGTGAAGCACACAGACCGACTGCAGACTCAAAGTATCTCCGATCATTCTGGTACAAACAAATGCTTATAGGAAAAAGTTTCAGTGTTGGCAGACAAATACGCACCAGTGTGCCTCACATCTGAAATTTCAAATTACTATCGTTACAAGAGTAACATAGTCATTGGACAGAATGAGACTTTTTGCAGGCAGATCGAAAGATGGCCTACCACTGGGGATTTATGGAAGAAAGCCAGTCTTTTTAAAACATACACAACAACACACAAGTCATCATTGGTACAGAGACCGTTAGTTCGTAGCGGCACGTAGTCCGGAAGAGGGCCCCCTCGCTGAGGTGACGTGTTCCAAAAAAATGATGTACCATCGTACAATTTTTTCACACAATTTGCCACAATTGCTTCAGAGAGCTCTAGAACCGTAGACGCTTGGATAAGACGGTCAGTAAAGTGGTTGGAACATATTTTCTGCATTGTTTGAAACATATTTTTATTAAAAAAAAAGACCACTGTCCCCTTATTCTGACTAATTCATAAAAGATTATTCAAGATTTTGCCACTGAGAGTCAAAACTTTATCCTATTAATGGAACACAATTTCATAATCTGAGATTTAATTACAAGTGAAAGTCGGAGACAATAATTATTTATGGCTATTGTATCTCACAACATTTCCATTTCTTCCAACCTGAGCTTTCCCGTCGTTAAACGCTAATGTTGTTTAATAGGCGTAATGTGCTCCAGATAAGCAGTTCAACGATCAAACTTTTCTGTTCCTGAATTTATAGAATTGTTTCTGGACAAAAACAACCCTCCTTTTTACTTCTTTAGAACACCTGTGGTCTTCTGTAATGGAACTGAATAGCTAACAGGACTGTTGTAGGTGCTCAGACATGGAGGTGCTGCGTACTACGTTTGTCTGGGCTGTGTTCTTGTTTTTTGAGTGAACCCTTGACATATTGTTACACTGAATAATCTAACTACACTTCTGATCGTTGACATTCCAACACTAAGAAGGGTAGCAAAAAACGAAATTTTACTTGTCGTGTATATACAGCATTGTACGAAGAAAACATGCTTGAATCTCGAGAATATTTGGATGTATAGAGGGCGCGAACTTTTACGCACAGAACTGCCAAATCAGGCAGCAACTACGGGTGTAAGCTCACTGGGCATTCGGTAAGGCTGAGCTTGGATGACAGGTCTGGGTATGTCATTATACGGTCGTCAGCTGTAGTGGCTAGTGAGCGGTGGCGTCTCAGCTTCTCGATAACCCGTGTCCAGATCTGCCAAATGGCTGAAAGAATTGAAAAAAGTACTAGGGATGGCGGCAGTTCAACATCCTCTTTTGGGGATATGTTAGGGCAGCACTGGCAACATCCATATCATGGAGATATCGAAGATAGGGCACAGTCACTGATCTTAATCCGTCAAAAATGTAGCGGCTGCTGTCGGAATTACAGGCAGTGCGAACAAGAAGTCATCGTGTTGTGTGTCCAGTGGCACTACATACCGTTAGCCAGGTGCTGGACCTGTATAACGATGATGGATACGGATACGTCCATCATGATGTATGCAAACCTGGGCTTCCCCTGAAAGGACGACGTACCGTATCCCTTACTTCCAGTGTCGTCGTTGGCTGAACCATCTCGGCGAGCCTGTCCTTCCTTCCGCGTCAAGGAATGTCGCGATAATGTCCGTCGTGATGACAGCCCGTGGTGCCCTGGCTTTGTTGCACTTTCCTTTCAAATATTTGTGTTGCTGCAAACTAGCCCATATCCCAACTCAACGTACGTGATATGGTTGTATGATCCTGAATGGCTCGGGGAACAATATACTATCTGATCACATGTGTAGGAACACCAATGTACGGGGTGCACATTAATAAAACCTACAAACTGAAGGGACGGATTCCTGACTGGAAATAGAGGAAAAAATATCCTATGAACATTTGTCCGGAAATGGACGGTGTGCATGCAACGACAACAAATCGTCCTGTAACACAGTACAGACCTCCATCGCATCCACGTCACGACAAATATTCAAAGTGGACCTCATGGGATTTCAGGTGACAGGGATAGTGGCGGTTGTCATGCAGGACGCACATACTCGTACTTCGTCTTACACCACGTTCGCAGGCCACTTGCCTGGGGCGTATACTAGGATTAGTCTCAATATCCTGCAGAACCCGGTCATCCACATCTGGTGTACGCACAGTCTGCCGCCTACTGCACGTTCATCTGTCTGAAAGGAGCCATAATCACACAAACACCCAAAAAGGGCTTGAAAAGTTGGTGATATTTTTGGTGTCTGTGAGGGTACTTCTTTTGATAAAGCCTGCTGCATCTCGACTGTTTCCATCTGCTTGGCCGTACACAAACACTTCTCGGCTTGTTCCCGACGTGAATATCGGACCATTCTCCTGCTTACACTACGCTGCCTCGATCACACAATCTGCAACACACAAGCAACACACGCCGCGTGCTCAGAGGAACTGTCGTCCGTCAGCGCCATCTGCTGTGGCAACCATACATTTCCGGACACATTTTCAAAGGAACCTTTTTTCTCCATTCCCAGTCAGGAATCCGCCCAGTCACCTCCAACGTGGACTGGTCATCGGATGTCACCTGAGTAACAATTCCATCACCTACATTTCGACCCTTTTAATGCTTCCCAAGTGTACTGTTGGTGATGTGACTGTGAAGTGGAAATGCGAAGGAAGAATCACGGCTACACCAACGACAGGCAGACATCATATACTGGCGGACAGGGATAGTTGAGTATTGCAGAGGATTGCATGAACTCGCATGAGACTGACGGAAGGTCACTTGGGAGTTATTTATTTATTTATTTATTTACATGTCAAGTTCCGTAAGACCAAACTGAGGAGCAAATCTCAAAGGTCATGGAATATGTCAGTACATGAAATTTCAACTTAAAAGTAATAACAGATAAAAATAAAATGTTTATGAACCCAGAAGTCCATCCGTAAGTTTAAGTAAACGCAATCAACAATACAACATAAGAATACGCTTAATTTTTCAAGGAACTACTCGATAAATACAAGGAGAGACGCATGAGGAATCTTTTCAGTTTCGATTTGGAAGTGCGTGGATTAATGCTAAGATTTTTGAATTCTTGTGGTAGCTTTTGAGAATGGATGCAGCAGTATACTGCACAAGTTTGTGCACAAGAACTGAGGATGTCCGATCCAAATGCAGGTTTGATTTCTGCCAAGTATTAACTGAGTGAAAGCTGCTTATTCTTGGAAATAAGCTGATATTGTTAACAAGAAATGACAGTAAAAAATATATATATTGAGAGGCCAATGTCAAAATACCCAGACGAGTGAACAGGGATCGACAAGAGGTTCGCGAACTTACACCACTTATTGCACCAACCGCCCGTTTCTGAGACAAAAATATCCTTTTAGAATGGGAAGAGTTGCCCCAAAATATAATAGCATACTACATAAGTGATGAAAACAAGCAAAGTAGACTAATTTTCGTCTCGAAGGATCACTTACTTCAGATACCCTTCGAATGGTGAAAATCTTTGAACAAGAGCCTTAACGTGGGCTTTCCACAGCAGTTTACTATATATCAGAAGACCTAGGAATTTGAACTGTTCAGTTTCACTAATCATATGCCCATTATGTGAAATTTAAACGTCGCGTTTTGTTCAATTGTATGTTATGGACTGTAAAAACTGAGTCTTACTGTGATTTAGCTTAGTTTATTTTCTACAAGCCATGGACTTATGACATAAACTGCAATATTTGAAACCGAGTCAATGTTGCACACAACATCCTTTACTACCTAGCTAATGTCATCAGCAAACAGAAATATTTTACAGTTACCTGTGTAAGTAGGCTGTTTATATTTTCTTATTGGCAACGTTACGTAGCGCTCTGTATGAAAATCACTGGCTGTGCTGTGTGCAGCCTGTAGCTAGTTTGCATTGTTGTCTGCCATTGTAGTGTTGGGCAGCGGCAGCTGGATGTGAACAGCGCGTAGCGTTGCGCAGTTGGAGGTGAGCCGCCAGCAGTGGTGGATGTGGGGAGAGAGATGGCGGAGTTTTGTAATTAGTCATGAACTGCTATATATATTATGACTATTAAGGTAAATACATTGTTTGTTCTCTATTAATATCTTTCATTTGCTAACTATCCCTATCAGTAGTTAGTGCCTTCTGTAGTTTGAATCTTTTATTTAGCTGGCAGTAGTGGCGCTCGCTGTATTGCAGTAGTTCGAGTAACGAAGATTTTTGTGAGGTAAGTGATTTCTGAAAGGTATAGTTTAACGTTACTCAGGGCCATTCTTTTGCAGGGATCTTTGATAGTCAGATTGCGTTGCACTAAAAAAATATTGTGTGTCAGTTTAAGCACAGTCTTGTACAATTGTTATAAGGGGACGTTTCATATGTCGACCCTTAGCCTAGGATACCTCACTGGAATCTTCTGATTTTTTCTTGTAGTTTGTGTATTTAGAGTAGCTTTTGTTTATTGCTAGCGCGTAATTATAGAGAGAATTTCCTTGATAGTAGTGGTTTTTCATTGTTGCACAGTAAAACAGTTGTGGCATGCATGTAGATTTGCACCAAGTGTTTCGCAGCTACGCTTGCAATTAACTAGATATTATGTTCAGTGCTATGTTAATGTGTTCTCTTATTTTTGCACTTCAAATTGTGCTTTTTTGTGTTGTCGTGTGAAATATTGCGACAATAATGGCGTGTGAAAAACGTAATACTAGGCTCCAAAGTAAACTGAGAAATGACAGTGAAGACGAAAGCAGTGTGTTAGCGCCACCGAGTAATGAATTAACTAATGTTCAAAGTAGTAATTTGGTAATTGTACATAGGGAAATGGAGCGGGCTGCAAACAATGGCGTAGGCAGTGAAACAATTAGTGAACAGGGAAGCATTATCGATCGATCGGTCGGCAACAGCTCGCCTCAGGAATCCGAGATGACAGGACAAAATTTTACAAATACTGTAGATTCAGGTTTTGCGTCCTCACCGTTTTCTCAAATAAGTCAAGACACATTTTCAGCTTGTCAAAATGTGAATGTTGCCGGTGCAAATGCACTGCCGAAAAGCATAGAGGAACAGATTCCAGACACTAATGCATTGTTATTACAACTAATGCAACAAATGGAACAAAATCAGAGACAAACACAGCAACAGTTAGACACAATGGGACAAAATCTTCAAAAGTTAGACACAATGGAACAAAATCAGAGACAAACACAGCAACAGCTTCAAAAGTTAGACTCATTGGAACAAACTCTCGAACAAACACGTGAAGTTTTAACTGCTGAGTTACATAAAATAGAATCGAAATGTCAAAAAGCCTGTAATGACGTAAAAACACAAATTTGTGAGCATTTCCAACCTATTTTTTTGCGTCATGAAAATGCACTACAGAATCACGAAGCAGCCATAAAAGAACTGCAAACTATTGTTCATGAAAATCATGAGACCTTGCAAGCTAAAATGGACTCAGTTGCATCTACCGATTCGGTTACGCAACTTGCAAAAACTCAGGAAAACTTAAAGGACTCAGTAGAAAGACACATGGAGGAAATTAGTTCATTATCAGAGAAAGTAGTTGAACTTTCGGATCAGCTAAATAATTTATCTACGAAGGTAGATGATAATCTGAATGACACAAAACCGGTAGTCTTTAATGACACAGAAGAGAGCAACAAATTAGGAAACTGAAACAAAATCTGAATCAAATTGATACGCAACACCAAAGAGAAATCCGGGAAGTACAAGATCAGCTGACATAGGTAATACAAGAATTACGTATTTCAGAGGACACTCGCGCCCCAATAAGGACATAGAAATACGGAACAGCCACAAAATAATAACACAGGGCATTTCGGAAGTTATGAAAGAAATTGGCAATGTGCACCGAATTTTGAGATGGAACCGCCGAAGCGACGTAACAATGACCGACATGCGGCTCGCCGACATGATGATTTTGACTATAAGCTGTTCATTACTACATGTAAATTCAAAACATTTAAGAATTCTGCCAATGACATTCATCCACAAGCGTGGCTCCATCAATTCTCTCATTGCTTCCCTCCTAACTGGTCATTGGAGCACAGGTTAGAATTTATGTGTGGCTACTTGGAGAATGAACCAGCTGTAAGAATGCGATCGGTCACTCACGATTGTGACAGTGAAGGAGAATTTTACCATGCGTTCCTCTCAGCATATTGGTCACAAGCTACACAAGACCGAGTAAAACATAGCATCACATCATGATGATGAAACACTTTGAACAATCTGAATTTTCCAGTCTTGTCAAATATTTTGAAGACATGTTGCACAAGAATCAGTACCTGTCAAACCCATACAGCCCCTCAGAACTCATCCGCATTTGCTTAATCAAATTGCCTGAACATTTATGACATATTATTTTAGCAGGACCTTGTAAAGACGACATTGAAGCTTTTCAGGGACTCTTACAAGAGTTAGAAATTGACACAGACAGTCGCAGGATGCGAAAACAGGAAAACAATCACTACAGGTCACATCCGTCACAATTCCGTGACGACAGAAACAATAACTGGACACGACAAGGCTATTCTCACAACAAAAATCGTGACCAAAACAAACACCACCCGTATGACAACCATTGGCAAAGTAATAATAGTTATAGAGAGAGATCGCATTTCCGTAGTAATGAATATGACAGAGACAATCATAGAAACAGACAATTTGGCAGCCAGAACTATTATTATCACGGGAGGCAGAATAACTTCAGACGCAATGGTCCAGCGCGCAGTTACGACTCAGGGAGAAATTCTCCACCACATGACCGACAAACAAGAAACTATGTAAACTACCGACAAAACGAGAGACGTGAATCTCATCAGAACTGGCGAGCTTTAAACAGAGCTGGGCCCTCTCGGCAAGGCGAATTTGTGAAGTTAGGCCTCGTAATCCCAGTAATGACGCGCGCCAACAAAGAAACAGAAAATGACTCACACCGCAGGCAGCCGTGTGCGCCGGCTGGCTCAGAGAAAATAACATAGATGCTAACCTTGAGCAAAATTCCTGTATTCTTTACGGACGAATACCGCATGATAATTGCATTCAAGTTGAAACTCTGCGTACTGAGAAGAGCAAAGGGCTACACCACATTTCACATGTGAAACCATTTATTGAGAGATAATCTGCTTTTTAACTTTGTCTTTGCCATAAAACGTTTCACTTCACATTTCTAGTATGCATTGTCAGACTTAGAAACTGTTACCATGCAACAATGTTTAAAGTTAAATATCCAGTCAAGAACCAAGAGAACTTATTCAAACAGAAATTACGAATGCATTGTTATTGCAAACAGACAACACAGTGTTATTGTGTGTGTACATTCTTGCTTGTTAGTTGCACGATTAGAACATTTACCAGTACTGCTAATGAGATTTTAATGCAACATTTTGGTTTACTGGAAAATACACTCCTGGAAATTGAAATACGAACACCGTGAATTCATTGTCCCAGGAAGGGGAAACTTTATTGACACATTCCTGGGGTCAGATACATCACATGATCACACTGACAGAACCACAGGCACATAGACACAGGCAACAGAGCATGCACAATGTCGGCACTAGTACAGTGTATATCCACCTTTCGCAGCAATGCAGGCTGCTATTCTCCCATGGAGACGATCGTAGAGATGCTGGATGTAGTCCTGTGGAACGGCTTGCCATGCCATTTCCACCTGGCGCCTCAGTTGGACCAGCGTTCGTGCTGGACGTGCAGACCGCGTGAGACGACGCTTCATCCAGTCCCAAACATGCTCAATGGGGGACAGATCCGGAGATCTTGCTTACCAGGGTAGTTGACTTACACCTTCTAGAGCACATTGGGTGGCACGGGATACATGCGGACGTGCATTGTCTTGTTGGAACAGCAAGTTCCCTTGCCGGTCTAGGAATGGTAGAACGATGGGTTCGATGACGGTTTGGATGTACTGTGCACTATTCAGTGTCCCCTCGACGATCACCAGTGGTGTACGGCCAGTGTAGGAGATCGCTCCCCACACCATGATGCCGGGTGTTGGCCCTGTGTGCCTCGGTCGTATGCAGTCCTGATTGTGGCGCTCACCTGCACGGCGCCAAACACGCATACGACCATCATTGGCACCAAGGCAGAAGCGACTCTCATCGCTGAAGACGACACGTCTCCATTCGTCCCTCCATTCACGCCTGTCGCGACACCACTGGAGGCGGGCTGCACGATGTTGGGGCGTGAGCGGAAGACGGCCTAACGGTGTGCGGGACCGTAGCCCAGCTTCATGGAGACGGTTGCGAATGGTCCTCGCCGATACCCCAGGAGCAACAGTGTCCCTAATTTGCTGGGAAGTGGCGGTGCGGTCCCCTACGGCACTGCGTAGGATCCTACGGTCTTGGCGTGCATCCGTGCGTCGCTGCGGTCCGGTCCCAGGTCGACGGGCACGTGCACCTTCCGCCGACCACTGGCGACAACATCGATGTACTGTGGAGACTTCACGCCCCACGTGTTGAGCAATTCGGCGGTACGTCCACCCGGCCTCCCGCATGCCCACTATACGCCCTTGCTCAAAGTCCGTCAACTGCACATACGGTTCACGTCCACGCTGTTGCGGCATGCTGCCAGTGTTAAAGACTGCGATGGAGCTCCGTATGCCACGGCACACTGGCTGACACTGACGGCGGTGGTGCACAAATGCTGCGCTGCTAGCGCCATTCGACGGCGAACACCACGGTTCCTGGTGTGTCCGCTGTGCCGTGCGTGTGATCATTGCTTGTACAGCCCTCTCGCAGTGTCCGGAGCAAGTATGGTGGGTCTGACACACCGGTGTCAATGTGTTCTTTTTTCCATTTCCAGGAGTGTACATTTGGGATTTAAAGTACTCTCTGTGAGATTAAAGATGACTTAGTATTTGGTTTCTTTGGCATTTACACAATAATATCACGACGTTACTAATGAGTGACAATTTACAATGTTGCTTTTGCGGTGTATCTGTTTTATATCGGCACAGTTTTTTCTGAATCCTTCTGGAAAGCAAAACATGTTTTAGTAGTAACTTTTGTGGTATAGCTACAGTGAGACAGCCTTTTCTGTAGCACAACAATACGTTACAGCACAATACCTTCATCATCACAACAATAAGCGTAATAACTAAGAAATCTATATGCAAAGCATTTCACTTTTGTTTATCATGAGGTAAGTACATTGACTTCTGCAGAACTTAGCTTTTGGAGGACAATAACTATGATACTTCCACAGAGATTATCTTACAACAAGATGAACATTTAGCGCTACAGGACACGCATTTGAGTGCTTAATTTTGTACTTAAACCATTTATTTTTCAAGATTTTTGAATTACAAAGAAAGTTTTCCGTGATACATTTCATTGCATTGCTGTAATCTGTAACACCTGAGGGTATAATTACAATAATCCTCAGGGGGGTACATGCTTACTTTGTGTACCATGTGTTTGGCAAGCACAAGGAACCCTAGCTAATATGGTATTTGCTTATACAACTTTACACATCGGTACCATATTTCTCTAAAACATAAATTACACAGCTATCTGATCATTTAACTGAGAGATAAACATGTTTTTTACTACATCAGTGACACATGTTTACGCAATTACACAGTTGGATAACTTCACACTTACGAAATTGTATTTTGGCTGTACTGTGTGAACTCTTCATATTTTTTCGGAACCATTGTGATACTATGAGAGTTTTGAATGATGTATTTGGTATGGGATCATGATTTTTAAAGTACGTTTGAGGTAGATGACACTATTGACATGAGCAGAGAATTTTCTTTAGGTTTTGAAATTATTGCAGAAAGCTACGACTTTTTGAGATTTGACTGAGGTGTTATGATGCTATTTTTACGATGACGATGTGTATTATGCTGTTGAGGTATGTTTATGTCAATAAGTTGATGCTACCATATATGAGGAATGTGATTACGTGTTTTATATGTATATGAATAATGAATAGAAGTTAGGGACTCTTGACTTGCGAAAAAGGATGTTGGAAACCAAGAATCGTACTTTAAGAGTTACGAAATGTGTGTAAATGCGTGAATGTATCACAATGCTGGCGAAAATTTTTTTGGACACTGTTATATTCATAGGATTTTGTTTCTACACATTTGCAACGTAAATTCTCGACCTGTGAAATTTTTATATGAGACTGTCACTGTAGTGGATACTGCTGTCGTAAATATTTCCGTAAGAAAGTTAAGTGACCACCTGCACGTAATTCGTCGTGGGCACGCAGCTGTGTCAGACGCCGGGAGAACAAGTCATTAGGATGTGCCTTTCTGGAAGCACAGGTAGAAAAAAGAAAAGGGGAGGCCATTGTCCTCGCTATTGACATTTCCTTGTTGAAAGCATACTGTGGAGCTCGTAATTTATGATATTTACTGAAATGCCTAATGAAATGACGAGAAATACGTATTTTTACATCTGCACAGCTGATTACGACAAGCGTCTTTCTACGAGAGTTGAGAGAATTTCTACTAACTTATGAAATGTCACATGACTATTGAATGATATTTTTATGCTTTGGTTTGCGTAATTGCTTATTTCATTTGATATCTGGTTTCCAGCTGTGTTGCAGCATTGCTTTGATAAAATAAAATACATTTGCTAATGTGAACACTTTCTGTCAACAGATCTATTAAATAATTATTTTATGATCCACATTCTTTAAAAAAGGAGCACTTGGAAAGGAAAGAACAATAAGAAGGAACTAGTAACAGTAACACATAAGTTTTTTTTCAAGTACATGGTAATATTTTTTTACAATAAGTTGCTGTGGTGCACCACTTTAATTACATAGACATTAAGATGTGAATAGACATTTCCCTTTTCTGCGTTGTTGTTTTTACTGTAATATTTTTTTTTTTCTGCTTGAGCTATGTCATGTTTAGGTATAAGTTATAGCATTTCCTGCTGCTGTTTGTCAGGCATAGTGCTACTAAATTTCACTTTGTATTATTCTGTTAAGCCAGTTTTACTAATTATTTATTTTTATTGTTTGCTGCACAGTGCCTTATCTTAGTTGTAGTACTGCAATTGCTTTGCCTATTTAAAAATTTTTGTCCTTGTGGTTTGTGTTAATTTATTATGTGCTGCTGCATTGCCTCGTCCCTTAGTTTAGCATCTGAGCTCAGTAGATTTAAGTTAGCTTAAGAAGGGTGGACTATATAAGAAACTAACTATGATGACTTGGAAGAAATGTATTGAGAAGCTATATGAAAATGGTTTGGGCAAAACAAAAAAAAAGGGATACTGTACAGTGGAGAAAAACTATTTTTGACAGAGGATGTGAACAGGATACAGAAAGCAGGCTTAGATAGGACTTTTGGGAATAATGATGAACGAAGGGAGATCTCCATGCAAAATACTGCAGTAAAACAAACCCTGTCCTTTCCTTTTGTGCTATCCCACTATGTGTTTGTGTACCCTTGTGTATTTGTTTTCTTCCTGTCTCTGTGTAGTTTCATAGAATTTTTTCTTCTTTTAATATTAAGCTGTCTCTGTGTAGTTTCATAGAATTTTTTCTTCTTTTAATATTAAGCTACATTCACTATGATGAGGAATACTGTTATCCTCAAATATAATTGGCATTAATAATATGTTATTTACCTTGTAAAGATGCTTAGACATTATTTATTCTGTTTTGTTTTACTGCTCATGTGTAAAGTGGATGTTTCAATAATTATTCTGATCTTTTATGTATGTACTCATGTCATAATTCCTGTAACACTGATGTATATGTTATTTCTACTCTTTTGTAAAGCCTGTATTACTACAAATGTTATCTGTGTTGTTATGTTCTTTAATGATGTATTTTGTACCTTTGTAATCGTATTCTTATGTTATAAAATTGTAATTGACACCAGTTCATCAAATTAAGTAACTTGTAAGCATTCATTTCACTGCACATATTTCTGTTGGTCATAGTAATGCACAATATGTGAGAAGTTGGGACTGTTAGTGTTTGCACGTGTGTTAATAATTCAGCAAGGGACTGGATAACAGCATTGCTGGTTTTAAGGACAGTTCCAAAAACTTTGTGAGTGCACAAGTGGTGGTTATGGACTTGCTATATTAACTGCAAGACTCTTCAATGGTGATTGTGCACCCGCACAGTCACGACAGATGGCTGCTGGCCATCTCTACAAGGACTGCAGTGGGTCTCCATCTTTGATGACTCACCAATACCATTATTTCTACAAGGACTACAGTGGGTCTGCACCTTTGCTGACTCACCTATACCATACTCTCTACCAGGACTACAGTGGGCCTGTCCACAATTTCTACAAGGACTGCAGTGGGTCTGCACCTCTGGTGGCCCACCAATACTCTCTACCAGGACTACAGTGGGTCTGCTCTATGATGACCTACCTACCAATCTTCTTCAAAACGTCGAATGACTCTGCTGTGGGTTTGCTCTGTTGTGGCCCATTACCTGTCAGCATGTCAAGTGTCAGCACTGTCTTTCCGTTGGAAGGACAACACTACATCTTTAAGACTGCATGGAAATATACTACTTCTGTGTGCAATTTCTTTTACTAATGAGACTTTGTGAAAAAAAACTGTAATTACAATTGTGATGAACAATCTGGACTGTCTTTATGGACTGCGAGAAAATTTTAGCTTTTGACCAACATTGTATAAATAAGTGTGTGCATTTGATATCTTTGTTATTGTAATTATGAAAAATTTTTTCAAATCATTATTGGCCACTGCCCAAAAATATTTTGTAAAATTTTTTGTGGGGAGCATGGGGGCTATGTAAGTAGGCTGTTTATATTTTCTTATTGGCAACGTTACGTAGCGCTCTGTATGAAAATCACTGGCTGTGCTGTGTGCAGCCTGTGGCTAGTTTGCATTGTTGTCTGCCATTGTAGTGTTGGGCAGCGGCAACTGGATGTGAACAGCGCGTAGCGTTGCACAGTTGGAGGTGAGCCGCCAGCAGTGGTGGATGTGGGGAGAGAGATGGCGGAGTTTTGTAATTAGTCATGAACTGCTATATATATTATGACTATTAAGGTAAATACATTGTTTGTTCTCTATTAATATCTTTCATTTGCTAACTATCCCTATCAGTAGTTAGTGCCTTCCGTAGTTTGAATCTTTTATTTAGCTGGCAGTAGTGGCGCTCGCTGTATTGCAGTAGTTCGAGTAACGAAGATTTTTGTGAGGTAAGTGATTTCTGAAAGGTATAGTTTAATGTTACTCAGGGCCATTCTTTTGCAGGGATCTTTGATAGTCAGATTGCGTTGCGCTAAAAAATATTGTGTGTCAGATTAAGCAAAGTCGTGTACAAATGTTCTAAGGGGACGTTTCACCTGGAATACTAGAGAGCATATCATTTATATAAATAAGGAACAGGAGTGGCCCCAACATTGGTTCCTGGGGCACCCCCCACTTGACTGCACCACCCTCAGACCACACATCACTGTCATTCTCAACACTGTGAATAATGACCCTTTGCTGTCTGTTGCCAAAATAAGAGGTGAACCAATTGTGAGCTACTTCCCGTATTCTGTAATGGTCCTACTTCTGCAGCAATATTTTGTGATCAATACAATCATCTGCAGCAATTTTTTTGTGATCAGTACAATCAAACACCTTAGTTAAAATGCCTAGCGTTCGAAACCTTTTGTTTAATCCATCCAGTAACTTCACAGAGAAAAGGGAATTTAGTGTTTTCAGTTGTTGAACGGCTTCTAAAGCCGAACAGTATATTTGATAGCAAATTATGTGGTTTGAAATGATCAATTATCCTTACATACACAGCCTTTTCAATAACTTTAGCAAACAGTAATGGCATAGAAATATGTCTAAAATTGTCTACATTATCCCTTTCTCCCTTTTTATAAAGCGGTTTTACTACCGAGTACTTTAATCGTTCAGTAAAGTGACCATTCTTAAAGGAAAAATTACAAATATTGCTAAATACAGGGCTAACATGTGCAGCACAGCACATTAATATTCTGCTAGGCACTCCATCACGTCAATGGGAGTCCTTAGTCTTCAGTGACTTAATTATTGACTCAGTCTTCCCCTTGTCTGTATCACGGAGGATTATTTCAGACATCAATCTCGGGAAAGCATTTGCCAAGAGAGTTATATGGTTCCCTGTAGAAACTAAATTTTTATTTAATTCACCAACAATGCACAGAAAATTATCGTTAAATACTGTACATATATCTGATTTATCAGTAACAAAAATATTTGTACTACGGACTGACTTTATATCGTCGATCTTGTGCGGCTGAACAGACACTTCTTTCACAACTGACCGTATGGTTTTAATTTTATTCACTGAATTAGCTATTCTATTTGCATACTACATATTCTTTGCCTTCCTGATAACATTTTGAAGCAGCTTACAGTAATGTTTCTAATGCACTGCTGTATCTTGATTGTGACCACTTCTAACATTTTGATATAATTCCCTCTTTGTTCTACATGATATCCTTATCCCACCCAGCTGCCTTTTACTGCTAGTACCCCGTTTAGAACGTTCTAATCGAAAGCAACTCTCAAAGAGCATGAGAAATGTGTTAAGGAAAGTATTATAGTTGTCATCTGTGTTATCGGCACAATAAACATCCTGCCACTCTTGTTCCTTGACGAGGTTTAAAAAACTGTCTATTGCCATTGGATTAACTTTCCTACATAGTTTGTAATTATATGTGACATTTGATTGAGTACAAAAGCCTTTTAGTGTTAAAATTTTTGCATCATGGTCTGAGAGGCCACTCACCCTTCTACTAACAGAATGCCCATCTCGTAATGAAGAAAGAATAAAAATATTGTCTATGGCTGTGCTGCTGTTCCCCTGCACTCTAGATCTGCATCAGATCATATGAATTTAGGAGATCTACCAACATCCTTTTTCTTGCACAATCGTATACGAAATTACTATTGGAGTCACCACATATAACCAATCTCTGGTACTTCTTATAAACTGAATCTAGAACCCTCTCTAGCTCCAGCAGAAATGCTCTGAAGTCAGAGTTCGGGGGCCTATAAACAACAAAAATGAGAAGTTTAGTTTCACTTAATTCTGCTACCCCTGCACAACATTCAAATACCTGTTCAGTGCAGTGGGTGACACGTCTACGGACTCAAATGGAATACTGTTTTTTTACGTAAATAGCCACTCCCCCACTCCGCAAGGAACTCCTTGAAAAGCAGCCAGCTAATCTGTATCCTGGTAAATGAAGCCTCTGAATTGTCGAATTATGTAAGTGGTGCCCCACTATACCAATAATTTCAGAGTCAACATCTATAACCACTCACTACCTCTATCTCTAATACCTCTTAGATTTTGATGAAATTTGCTAAATCCTTCTCTACTTGGAAACATAATGTCCTCTGAAGGTGATTCATTAGTTAGAGGAACTTCCTTTAAGCAGGTGCACCTATCAGCTGACTTCAATCTAAAGAAGGTGAAGCTCTAACACCAACTAATAAAGGAATTTTCCCATGAGTAATCCCACCACCAACCAATGCACTGTCACCTGTAAGCTTTGCCAGCCTTCCCTTCCCACACCTATTGAGGCGCAGACCATGCCTAGTGCAACACGATCTACTGACAGATCCATCTGGCATCACTGAAATGTGTCCCTAGCCCTCTGCCAACAGCACCCTCCCCAGCCCCATGTTGACGCGCCTAACAGCCACATTAAGAGGAGGCCGATCATTGCACGAAATGCACATTACTGCCACCAGTTTGAGTAGCTATCTTTACCAGGTCACCACCTACGCCATATTCCCCGTCCCAATCAAGACTGTTCCCAGCTCCACGCATTATCACTACCTGATCCTCCTTCGTAAAATTCCTACGTAGCTCCCCTATGCTCTTAGTCACCTGGGCCAACCCTGCATTAGGCTTCACAATGCTGGTAACCTGGTACTCACTCCCCAACACTTCCTGCAACTGCTGGCCCACACCTCTACCGTGCCAACTACCTAGCAGCAGAACCTTCTTCTTTTTGTTAGACTTTGCAACTGACTTAGGGCTGCTAACTGCTGAAGACTGCTGCATGTTTTCTATACCTACACCTACGACAGGCTCCTCTCCACTCATATCAGACAGTTGGTAAAATCTATTACGTATACGCAAAGTACAACTGTCTGAATAGCTCCTGCTCCTAGCTGCCATCTTGCCAACTGCCAGTTTCCATTCCCCAGCACCCTTCATCCTCCTCAACCTACCTAGTTCCTCCTTTGCGTGTTGTAAGTGCAGCTGAAAGGCACAGATCTTACGCTCCTGCTCCTCTATCCACTTATTTCTACTGCAGATTCTGCATTCCCAGGAGAGGTCCCCGCTAGAATTCCCACTGGCTTCCCCACTGTTCCAGCGTGTTAACCAGCAGTCCAGCTGGCACAATGAATATACTTAGAGAGTTAAAAAAAATGAGTTATAATGGTCCAGCAGCTCCTCGTCAGCCACATATTTTTGTACTGAATCCTAAGCGACGATTGAAGTAGTGTAAAGAAAGACACCACCGTGCAGCGGATGACTGGAATTGAGTGATTTAGAGTGATAAATCAGGCAATACTCTGCAGCAATGAGATAGGTGGGCTTGGGCTTAACGAATGCCTGGTGAGCGTAACACGCCATTCCGTGTACTGCGAACTGTGAAGTACGTAGGAGGTGTTGTCACAGGATGGTCTGTTTTTCGTGGTTAGGATGCGCTTAAGAAAATCTTGAATGCGGAGGGTTATGAATACGTTTTACAGTAATGGGTGCTGCATACAGTAGAAGAGTTCAAAGACGATGATCGTATCAGCATGACAGTGCACCTTGTCATGAAGCAGCAACTGTGAGGCAATTTCTTTCTGGTCACAACGTCCTTCAAATAGCCTGTCTTGCCCATAGTCCTAACCTGGACCCAATGGAACACCTCTGTGGTGAGTTAGAATGTCCACTTCGCTCCAGACGCACGCGTCCATCGTCACTACCTTCTCTGGTTTGGGGTCTTGAGCAAGAACGGGCTGCTGTTCCTCCACAGACATTCAGCCATCGCGCTGAAAGTGTCCTCACCAGAGGTCTAGCCTTCATAAAGACGAAGGGTCGACACACTCCATATTCTTTCCCACTAATACGTATCACGATAAATTTCGTCAGGTGTGCGTGTCAGCCTTCTCATGCGCTAGGTGTGTGGGGGCATTTAGATTCTTGATAACTTTGACTGTGCCTCTCCTGAAGCATCTGTTCGATATTTTCCTAATGGTCATAGCACCTCGACCCCCGTGAGCAGCAGCGTTGACGAACGACAAACCAGAGTCTCGGTAGGCCACTGTCCCGCCACTGTCGAATTACCACACGAGATGGACGTTTCTCCTTCTTACACGAGGAATGAAACAGCTGTCTCACAAACAACCACCTCCAAATGCAATTTATGAATGAGAAATCCGTTGCGTTATCTTTCCTTATACACTACTGGCCACTATACCACTATGATGACCCGAAATTTAACCGACAGGAAGAAGATGCTGTGATATGCTGTGATAGCTTTTAAGAGCATTCACATAAGGTTGGCGCCGGTGGCGACACCTACAACGTGCTGACATGAAGAAAGCTACCAGCCGATTTCTCATACATAAACAGCAGTTGACCGGCGTTGCCTGGCGAAACGTTGTTGTCATGCATCGTGTAAGGAGAATAAATGTATACCATCACGTTTCCGGCTTTGATAAAGGTCGGATTGTAGCCTACCGCGATTGCGGTTTATTGTATCGCGACATTGCTGCTCGCGTTGGTCGAGATCCAATGACTGTTAGCGGAATATGGAATCGGTGGATATAGGAGGGTGATACGGAACGCCGTGCTGTATCCCAACTGCCTCGTATCATTAGCAGTCGAGATGACAGCCATCTTATCCTCATGGCTGTAACGGATCGTGCAGCCACATCTCGATCCCTGAGTCAACAGATGGGGACGTTTGCAAGAGAACAACCATCTGCACGAACAGTTCGACGACGTTTGCAGCAGCATGGACTATCAGCTCGGAGACCATGGCCGCGGTTACTCTTGACGCTGCATCACAGACAGGAGCGCCTGCGATGGTGTACTCAACGATGAACCTGGGTGCACGAATGGCAAAACGTCATTTTTTCGGTTGAATCCAGCTTCTGTTTACAGCATCATGATGGTCGCATCCGTGTTTGGCGACATCGCGGTGAATGCACATTGGAAGCGTGTATTCGTCATCGCCATACTGGCGTATCACCTGACGTGATGGTATGGGGTGCCATTGGTTACACGTCTCGGTCACCTCTTGTTTGCAATGACGGCACTTTGAACAGTGGACGTTACATTTCAGATGTGTTACGACCTGTGGCTGTACCCTTCATTCGATCCCTGCGAAACCCTACATTTCAGCAGGATAATGCACGACCGCATGTTGCAGGTCATGTACGGGCCTTTCTGGATACAGAAAATGTTCGACTGCTGCCCTGGCCAGAACATTCTCCATATCTCTCACCAATTGAAAAGGTCTGGTCAATGGTGGGCGAGAAAAGTCTCGTCACAATACGGCAGTCACTACTCTTGATGAACTGTGCTATCGTGTTAAAGCTGCATGGGCAGCTGTACCTGTACACGCCACCCAAGCTCTCACTCAATGCCCAGGCGTAACAAGGCGGTTATTACGGCCAGAGATGGTCGTTCTGGGTACCGATTTCTCAGGATCTATACACCCAAATTGCGTGAAAATGTAATCACATGTCAGTTCTAGTATAATATATTTGTCCAGTGAATACCCGTTTATCATGTGCATTTCTTCTTGGTGTACCAATTTTGATGGCCAGTAGTGTTTATCCAGTATCGTATAGCTTGCGTTACTGCTACCAACTTTCCGCGGTTGCGCTGAAATGCTAAAGATTTGTGTATACAAGCATGTAGAACACTTCGCACCAGTGTGGAGTTTATTGCATGTCTCCTTGACAGTGTTGCAGTTTGAACGAGCGGCAGTGTATTTTAAACCAATTATGAGTCTTCTTAGGAAGCAAAAGAAACGTAAGATTAGAGCTTCGAGATCCGTCGACATCGAGGTCATTAGAGACGGAGCACAGACTTGATTACGAAAGGATGGGGAGGAAAATTGGCCGTGCCCGTTCAAGGGAAACATCCCTCCATTTACCTCCCGAATGCGAGTCCAGGTGTGCTAGCCATTGTGTCATTTCGTTCGGTTTCCTCGGAAAAAGAAGATAAAAGATTTAGCTTGGATTTTCGAGACAAATATAAAAAGTTTTGTGAACCATTTCTATTATAGCGTGTTTTGAAATGCGTAACTGTACGTGGGCATGGAGAGATTTGTTTGGAATCAAAAGTACGATTCCACTCACTAAACGAAAGTAAATTTGTGTGTTACGGGCAGTCGAGCCGAATCAATGTTGAGGTATATGCCCTAGTCCACTCGAGCCATGCTTGAGAATCATGTTTCGTTGCAAGCTGGAAAAAACGTCTACGGGTATGTATGTTTTATTTGGTGCAAGTCGGCGCGTCGGAAGCCATGGGCAGACAAATCAACGATTTATTTAAACGCTTTCAGGGCGTCGATCCTCCACAGACCTAACGACAGACAACATCGAGCAGATAGAAGATCCTGACAAAGATTTAAGACTGTTGCTGAGATCACTATTGAAGGAATCATAGATTAGATGATCTGTACTCGATTTTAGGTGCACAAATCGACTGATGAGCAAATGGTAACGCATACGGAAACTGAAGTTTTCGTTGACACGTTCCACAAGATCTATTTTTTCTATAAACTTTAATTTCGTGGTATGTTATCTGGTGCCGCTAAGTCGATCCCAAGCAGGACAGGCAACTGTTACGTTTGCAGTGCACAGGTCTCTGTGTCTAGTTTCGACAAAGATGTTAATACAAATGTCATAAACATTCTACCGATTATAAAAGAAGCTTTCATTGTGCATAGTAGTTCTACTCGTATATAAGCTGCAATGAGTATGTTGCATCCAGTTGACATCACTTCCAAGACGAATAAATATGTTATTTGTATCTTCCGCTCTTGTGCTATATGATACCAGCCACACAACCTTTCAGTCGATCCTTGTATTGTGTATGCGAACTAGGATAGTACACGTGAAAGGAGGCCGTGTGATGCTAAGTTCAAGCAGGAGCGTGCCAAACTAATGTTCAGTGAAATACACTCTGAGACAAAAAAATATGACGCACCACGAAAGAGTTATGCAAATCGGTCACAAATTAATATCCATACAGGCATCGACGGAAAATACAAAATTGTAAAATTTGGTGGCTGATGGATGGATGTGTGACGCTGCAGCGCAATTTCACTGCGGAGCTGGCAAGGAGAGAAAACAGAGGACATGTCGATACCAGGGCATAAAGTTTTTGTGAATTTCAGTCCGTGTACCCAGTTGTAGCTAAACCTCGCAGACAGGTGTGTTGACTATATAAATAGATATCAGCCTTTGAGAGAGGACCTGTGGATCGGCTCAAAGAAGCCGATAATGTTGGCAAGAAGGGGTGAACCATGGCCGAACACAGCATCAAGAAGGAAACGGTTGACCTATAGGGACAAAAGAAAGAGAGGACGAAGCAGTCGTTAGAGGAGGCACTCAAAGCCCCGGATTCGTCATTATTATCGATTAGACTTGCAAATGGTGCTTCAGTGACCACAAGGACTATTAATAGGCGGCTCGCAGAAAGGGAGCGGAGCACACGGCTCCCGTTGCGCAAACTACCTTTGACCTTTCTACACCAACAAGCCTTCTTGCAGTGGTGTCGGGCATAGTTGGCCTGGATTCCCATTGACTGGAGTGGAATTGTGTTCAGCGGTGAGTCCCGCTTCGAAGTGAGAACCAGTGACCAGCGAAGCGTGGCTGGAGAATCCCTGGGCACCAGTGGGATACCAACCAGACTGTCGCCCACAATGCGGCCCGACACCCAGGAGTGATGCTCTGGGGTTCCATTTGACTTCACCGCAGGGCCCCTTTGATTGTCAGCCGCGGCAAGCTTTCAGCACAGTGATATGTCGACGATATTCTACCCCCCGTTTTGTTGCTCTTCATGGGAAGCCATCCTGGGCTTACATGTCAGCATTATAATGCTCGCTCGCACACGGCGAGAGTTTTTAATGCTTGTCTTGGTGCTTGCCAAACCTGCCTTCACCAGCGACGTCTCCGGGTGTGTCCCAAACTGAGAACATTTGGAGCATTACGGTTAGAGCCCTCTAACCAGTTCGAGTTTTTGGTGATCTAACTCTTCAACTGGACAGAATTGGCACAATATCTCTTAGGAGGACAACCAGCAACTCTGTCAAGCAATGCCAGCCGAATAACTGCTTGCATAAGGACTAGAGGTGGACCAACGCGTTACTGACTTGTTCAGTTTGTGACCCTTTTTCTCTTGAACAAATCTCTATTTTTTATTTTATTTTATTTTTTTTTTCGAGTGTGCGTGCCGAGTACGAACTGAAAACGGGCTCTCCATTTCAGCTGACAGTGCTGCCCCGGTCTGTAGAGCTGAATGAAACAATGTCAGGAGCGTTGTCAATGTATGTCATGGAAAAGCAGCGAAACATGCTCGCACAGCTCAGCGAAAATAACTATAGACATTAGGTATTCCCATTCCAACATAAATCTTTATAAGAAGTTCGTACGAGCATTCATTTCGCACCTATTGATGTGTCCGTCCGTATCTATGATACCATGCCAAAGGTTAAGTAATAAGTGAAGTCTCTATTATCACTCTAGGATAAAGGCTGTATGACGCTTGCTGGCCGCGGTGGCCATGCGGTTCTAGGCGCTGCAGTCCGGAACCGCGGGACTGCTACGGTCGCAGGTTCGAATCCCGCCTCGGGCATGGATGTGTGTGATGTTCTTAAGTTAGTTTGGTTTAAGTAGTTCTAAGTTCTAGGGGACTGATGACCTAAGATGTTAGGTCTCATAGTGCTCAGAGCCATTTGAACCATTTTTTGTATGACGCTTAGAATGCAGTATGAAACAAGCAGAGAGTGGGCAGTGGTGAATGCGTCGTTATCAGACAGCCTGCGCAGATGTAATCAGTAGACTTTTACAGTAACACCGGCTGAGCTAGTCTGCCATACCTGAGTGAACACATGCCTGCTCATTCACGATGCTGTCCCCGTCCTCAGCTTATACGAGACGACGACGGCGGACTCGCTGCAGAGGACGGGATTACCGGCTGTGGACACGTGTTGCTCCGTCCGTCACGCTGACGCAGAAGCGGTTCGTTACCTCAGCTGTGTTTCGACCCAGTGACTAACAAGTGACCTACATATTTGCGGTTGACAAGCTCTAGATACAACGTCAGATAGCTATGAAGGCAGCACTCGATCACGATCATGGCAGAGACAAATATGGGAATAAAGTGACTCACCGTCAGGGCGCTCAGTCGTCCTAACAAGAGAATGAACACCAGCGGTAGCGTATTACCCCTGTTGCGAACTAGATCCGGAGTTACCGGAATGAGGTAGACGATCTCTCGAGTGGTGAGCGTTTTATCCACGGAGATGACGGAATTTCGTGAAAGGTGTCATAATCAGGAAATATTGACTCTCTTTCGTTCATAGCAGCCAGTTACGTACAATGGAAGGATTTTGTCTTATAAAATCACTACCAGAGTTAAACATTCCCCATCTCTTTCTATGGTACCCATCTAGAATTACATTCTCGCCGTGAAACATGTGAACGGTATTTACAAAATGCGATGAAAAGCTGAGAGAATGATCGGATTTTAATTACTAAGGAATGTAAACAACATATTTTTTCAACGTGTTTAATAAACTGAGACACTGAGAACCATAAGGGCCCAAAGCACAGACACGAAGGTCTGAGAAAAATAGATGTTTGTGAAAATCAGATTTGTAGGCAACCCAAACCATCAGTCTCAAAGGTTTCACTTGTTTTTAACCAAGTCTCAACATTCAATAAAAATATAGTACCCACTTTGTGTTGAGAAATTCTGATTAATATTTATGATTATTATTATTAATGCTAATCCACAAAATGTTCATATATAGACTAGTGGCAATAATATCTTTTTGACTTTGCGTAGTTTGTACTTAACATGAAACTAGAATCATGACATAAAGCACAGATACTAAATGTACCACACACACACACACACACACACACACACACACACACACACACACACACACACACACAAACACACACACTTATGACCTATCCCAACACTTCATGGTCGTCTCATCATCGTCCCCATTAAGCACATTCTCTGAGTTTAAGTTCACATAAAACTATCTGTTCACTTCAGGCTTGAAATCTAGTGCTTTTTTTAAGTTTAAGCGTTTCAAGTTTGATCTAGTACTATTGTCATGTCCTTGTGTTTCTAGGTTGATATTTGCATTCCATTTAGGCACCTGGACAGTAGATTTTGCAAGGCAACTACAAAGTGTGCTCTTCCTCTTATACCTTGAAGAAATTGTTAGTCTCTCACGACTCCAATGTTACTGCAAACGTGTCCGTGTTACAGACTGGAATGCTGAATCCATGAAACCTGAGGTTATGGTGGGGCATTCCTTCAAGGGTTTCTAGGTTTTATAAAGATATGGGCATCAGTATAGCCAGTGAGTGTTCCCACAGCAATGACAGTTTGTGCCTTGCGCGCTTATGGAAGTGAATGTCAGAGAGATCGGTGAGTGAGCTTTCCGTAAATGTGCGGATATACAGTGGACGTATACAGCAGTGATAAAGCTGGTTCCCAGTAAGCTCAACAGATTTCAGGAGCAGAATTGACGACGGTGTGACTTAGGTCCTTATGGGTCTTAGCGCCTCAGTTGATTCCCGTTGGCTTCGTTTCGGCAATATCGTAAATACATGCCCGCCACTTTACCTTAAGTTAAGCGCGCTGTCTCGGTTTACATTCAGTCGCGTAGTATTTTTTACGCGTTCATATTGGCAACTTTTCTTCAAGGTGTGTTGTGGTTTACGTGTAGCTGTCTGGTATAGATAACTGTAAATGTATACTTAGATAGTCTGGATACGAAAAATAAACTAAAAAATTTCATAAGAGAGGTCGGACTTCTTGCAAATAGATGCTATAATGAAACCAACATACAATGAAAACTTTTGGTAGTCAAAATTATAGTGCTTCGATTCTAAATGACCAATTGAGAATGTTGTACAGACGAGGGATACAGCATTACGATTTATAGATTAAAGTCCATCGTTAAAATATTATATTATCAACTACAAGAAATAATCATTATACCAAAACTGAAACTTTCAACTTCTAGATTCTGGGAGTTGTGCAAAGTGATACCCATGCAGCCGCAAATCATATTTTCAGCAACGCAGTTCTACAGTGCAATAATTTCGTCTTGGAACTCTTCCATTTGGTCCGTGTTTGCATAGGAAAACAACAATATCAGAAACTGAGTCCACCTTGATGCAAAACATCTTTTTATTCGTTTATTTCTTTATTTTCCCAAACTAGTTTCAGCGACAAATATTACTATCATCAGTTGGTTTTTTAATCTAAAACATGAAGAAAATAGCATGGTTAAACAAACACAGTGGCACATTATTACATTTTTACTATTCGTTTTTTGAAATATAGTTTTCTATTGGATACTTTCAGACTACCTAATTTACTGTATGTTACATCATGTTTTTGAGAAGGATTGTCGCTGTTTGCGACGTATTTTCTGTGCGCTTTTTTGTTGTTGCCGTTTTTACTCAGCGAACATCATGTCATCTGCAACTGTGTGGGCGGATGTTAGTAAACAAGTGTATATTGCTGACATACGGATTTCACCTTTTAGTATTTTGTTTACTAACAGCCGCTTACACAGTTGCAGATGACATGATGATCGCTGAGTAAAAACGGCAAAAAAAAGCACACAGAAATAATAATTCTCAAAAAATGCTGTAACATAGATCTACATCTACATGACTACTCTGTAATTCACATTTAACTGCTTGGCAGAGAGTTCGTCGAACCACTATCATACTATCTCTCTACCATTCCACTCCCGAACAGCGCGTGGGAAAAACGAACACCTAAACCTTTCTGTTCGAGCTCTGATTTCTCTTATTTTATTTCGATGATCATTCCTACCTATGTAGGTTGGGCTCAACAAAATATTTTCGTATTCGGATAAGAAAGTTGGTGACTGAAATTTCGTAAATACACTCCTGGAAATGGAAAAAAGAACACATTGACACCGGTGTGTCAGACCCACCATACTTGCTCCCGACACTGCGAGAGGGCTGTACAAGCAATGATCACACGCACGGCACAGCGGACACACCAGGAACCGCGGTGTTGGCCGTCGAATGGCGCTAGCTGCGCAGCATTTGTGCACCGCCGCCGTCAGTGTCAGCCAGTTTGCCGTGGCATACGGAACTCCATCGCAGTCTTTAACACTGGTAGCATGCCGCGACAGCGTGGACGTGAACAGTATGTGCAGTTGACGGACTTTGAGCGAGGGCGTATAGTAGGCATGCGGGAGGCCGGGTGGACGTACCGCCGAATTGCTCAACACGTGGGGCGTGAGGTCTCCACAGTACATCGATGTTGTCGCCAGTGGTCGGCGGAAGGTGCACGTGCCCGTCGACCTGGGACCGGACCGCAGCGACGCACGGATGCACGCAAAGACCGTAGGATCCTACGCAGTGCCGTAGGGGACCGCACCGCCACTTCCCAGCAAATTAGGGACACTGTTGCTCCTGGGGTATCGGCGAGGACCATTCGCAACCGTCTCCATGAAGCTGGGCTACGGTCCCGCACACCGTTAGGCCGTCTTCCGCTCACGCCCCAACATCGTGCAGCCCGCCTCCAGTGGTGTCGCGACAGGCGTGAATGGAGGGACGAATGGAGACGTGTCGTCTTCAGCGATGAGAGTCGCTTCTGCCTTGGTGCCAATGATGGTCGTATGCGTGTTTGGCGCCGTGCAGGTGAGCGCCACAATCAGGACTGCATACGACCGAGGCACACAGGGCCAACACCCGGCATCATGGTGTGGGGAGCGATCTCCTAAACTGGCCGTACACCACTGGTGATCGTCGAGGGGACACTGAATAGTGCACGGTACATCCAAACCGTCATCGAACCCATCGTTCTACCATTCCTAGACCGGCAAGGGAACTTGCTGTTCCAACAGGACAATGCACGTCCGCATGTATCCCGTGCCACCCAACGTGCTCTAGAAGGTGTAAGTCAACTACCCTGGCCAGCAAGATCTCCGGATCTGTCCCCCATTGAGCATGTTTGGGACTGGATGAAGCGTCGTCTCACGCGGTCTGCACGTCCAGCACGAACGCTGGTCCAACTGAGGCGCCAGGTGGAAATGGCATGGCAAGCCGTTCCACAGGACTACATCCAGCATCTCTACGATCGTCTCCATGGGCGAATAGCGGCCTGCATTGCTGCGAAAGGTGGATATACACTGTACTAGTGCCGACATTGTGCATGCTCTGTTGCCTGTGTCTATGTGCCTGTGGTTCTGTCAGTGTGATCATGTGATGTATCTGACCCCAGGAATGTGTCGATAAAGTTTCCCCTTCCTGGGACAATGAATTCACGGTGTTCTTATTTCAATTTCCAGGAGTGTAGATCTCGCCGCGACGAAAAACGTCTTTGCTTTAATGACTTCCATCCCAACTCGCGTATCATATCTGCCACACTCTCCCCTATTACGTGATTATACAAAACGAGCTGCCCTTTTTTGCACCCTTTCGATGTCCTCCGTCCATCCCACCTGGTAAGGATCCCACACCGCGCAGCAATATTCTAACAGAGGACGAACGAGTGTAGTGTAAGCTGTCTCTTTAGTGTACTTGTTGCATCTTCTAAGTGTCCTGACAATGAAACGCAACCTTTGGCTCGCCTTCCCCACAATATTGTCTATGTGGTCTTTCCAACTGAAGTTGTTCGTAATTTTAACACCCAGGTACTTAGTTGAATTGACAGCCTTGAGAATTGTACTATTTATCAAGTAATCGAATTCCAACGGATTTATTTTGGAACTCATGTGGGTCACTTCACACTTTTCGTTATTTAGCGTCAACTACCACCTGCCACACCATACAGCAATCTTTTCTAAATCGCTTTGCAACTGATACTTGTCTTCGGTTGACCTTACTAGACGGTAAATTACAGCATCATCTGCGAACAACCTAAGAGAACTGCTCAGATTGTTACCCAGGTCATTTATATAGATCAGGAACAGCAGAGGTCCCAGGACGCTTCCCTGGGGAACACCTGATATCACTTCAGTTTTACTCGATGATTTGCCGTCTATTACTACGAACTGCGACCTTCCTGACAGGAAATCACGAATCCAGTTGCACAACTGAGACGATACCCCATAGGCCCGCAGCTTGATTAGAAGTCGCTTGTGAGGAACGGTGTCAAACGCTTTCCGGAAATCCAGAAATACGGAATCAACCTGATATCCCCTGTCGATAGCGGCCATTACTTCGTGCGAATAAAGATCTAACATTCTCCGTGGTGTCTGTTTGTTCTCAGTCGTGTCTCTCTACCACTTTCGCGCAACGACGCTCTGAGCGTGTTTTTTAGGGAATTGACTAGTTTGAACCTGGGACCTGTTGCTGGTAAGGAGACGCCAGACCACACATGACATGTAGAGTTCAGAAGAGTTCAGTGAGACTAGCGATGATATAACCAAATACCTAATGATTTCAGCGTCAGCTCCACTACACTCCCTGTAAAAGAATCTTAATACTAACTAAATTTAGTGGAAGGGGTTCAAGGCTTTCCTATTTTTAGTTAGCTGGTAAAATAACGTCGAAAAAGCAGTTAAGTTTACCATTGGAAATTTTATTCTACTCACAAAACATTGTTTATAAATTGCACTATTGATAAAAGGAAATGTTTTAATACTGGATTGTAAAAACCAACTGCGTTCAACAAAAATGTGAACGAATATTCCCTGAATGGGTTTCCAAGTTCTACAATGGATCGAAGGATGAACTATGCCATATCACATCTATAATCTAGGTTTAAATATAGTTTCACAAGAGAGAAAACTATCAAAATGGTCTACAGTGGCCCTCAATTATCTTTAATTAGTTATCTAACTTGTCGTAAATTACAGTGGCTGATGTGGCTTCTCAATAACTATATAACAGAAAAATCATCGCGTTTCAGATTTTTACTTCAAATGGCAAATGTGAACACCCTGAGCTTTAATTGACGATCGACACCAGTATTACGCAAAAAGGGGTGTAACAGATGAGACTTCTGCAGTTCTGAGTGAAGCTTTATGCGCTGTTATGCGGCATCGCGTGCTTTCATTACCTTGTCGGTGTTCGTCAGGGGGCGGCGGGCAGCACAGCTCCGCTCACCTCGCCGTCTCGGAAGCAACTCGCTCCTAACTTCTCCTTACTACAATTTACCGAAGTTGGTTTAAAAAAACTATCTGGCTGTGTTGTCATCTGACGAATCAGGGTCTCAATGTTAACCTTAAGCTCCGCCTACAAAAATTCTGTCTATCCAATGAGAAACGTTATACTTTTCGTGGTGGGGCAATGTTTTTAAAGTTTGCTACGTAACAGAGACACGAAAAAGTCTCACGCTAAAACTTGCAGCTGGTGTGGTCCTTTTAGTGTTATCGTAAGATCTATACTGTTCTTCTGGAGGGCTCTATCTTTTAACATGGGCTAGGGGGTGGTCCTGACGTAACAGAGACGCGAAAATGTCTCACGCTAAAACTTGCGGCTGGGGTGTGGCCCTTTTTGTGTTATCGTAAGATATATACTGTTCTTCTGGAGGGCTCTAGCTTTTAACATGGGCTGGGGGGTGGTCCTAGCGGTTAGCTGGCGACGTGGGTGTCCGTCCCTTATCGTAGGGCCTTCAGCTTAACATGGTTCTTCTCTCGGCTTCTGTTCTCGTTTCTCCCCTCGGAACTGCGTCTGTCTCACGGTGGGAAGGTATGACATGCATTTAGGTATTCTTGTGTTAGTCTGTGGTATTACATTTGCTCACTCGTTACTCGTATTACTTTGGTTAATTCAATGTCATGATCTATTGTGAGCTATGTGACATACTACTGGATTTGCTTATCATGTCAGGGTTTTCATGGACAGTGTTGGATTTGCCTGACACCTTACAAAGTGCTAGCTGCGTTGCACAAGAACGATTTTTTCTGAAACCATGCTGATTACGTATCAATAGATCGTACCCTTCGAGGTGGTTCATAATGTTTGAATACAGTATATGCTCCAAAACCCTACTGCAAACCGACGTCAATGATATAGGTCTGCAGTTCGATGGATTACTCCTACTACCCTTCTTGAACACTGGTGCGACCTGCGCAATTTCCAATCTGTAGGTATAGATCTATCGGTGAGCGAGCGGTTGTAAATAATTGCTAAGTAGGGAGCTATTGTATCAGTGTAATCTGAAAGGAACCTAATCGGTATACAATCTGGACCTGAAAACTTGCACGTATCAAGCGATTTGAGTTGCTTCGCAACGCCTAAGGTATCTACTTCTAAGAACCTCTTGCTAGCAGCTGTTCGTGTTTCAAATTCTGGAATATTCCATTCGTCTTCCTTGGTGAAGGAATTTCGGAAAACTGCGTTCAATAACTCCACTTTAGCGGCACAGTCGTCGGTAACAGTACCATCGGCACTGCGCAGCGAAGGTATTGACTGCGTCTTGCCGCTTGTGTACTTTACATACGACCAGAATTTCTTCGGATGTTCTACCAAATTTCGAGACAATGTTTCGTTGTGGAACCTATTAAAGGCATCTCGCATTGAAGTCCAAGCCAAATTTCGCGTGTCTGTAAATTTTAGCCAATCCTCGGGATTTCGCGTTCTTCTGAACTTCGCATTCTTTTTCCGTTGCCTCTGCAACAGCGTTCGGACCTGATTTGTAAGGTAGTACATTTCAAAAAAATAATAGTAAAAATGTAATAATGTGCCGCTGTGTTTGTATAACCATGCTGTTTTCTGCATATTTTAGATTTAAAAACCCGTTGATGATGGTGATATTTGTCGCCGAAAATAAAGACATAAACGAATAACACGGTATTTTGCATCAAGACGGACTCACTTTCTGATATTGTTGTCTTTCTACAGTGCAAATCGGATGCAGTATGTGTGTGTGTGTGTGTGTGTGTGTGTGCAATTTTGTCGGTTGCTAGATCGCCATTTGGCACTCAGTATTATTTTAAAACATCGTTTTTTCGAGGCTGTTGTTTTAAACGAGCACTTGGTTAAGCATTATTAGCTAGTCTCGAACGTGTGTTCATCCTCAAGTCCTCAATGGGCGTGGATACATCATTCTCGTAAATAGTATAAAATCGGCTTGGCAAGTGATTTCTTATACCGCTTTATGAGTCAAGGCATGGCACGTGGTTTCTAGACTTCTGTCAGGAGGCAGAAAAACCCCTCAGGGGGTCTCCCGGCGAGTAATGCCATACGATCATTTCTGTTTTATTCTGCTTAATGATGGTGTATACCCACATCCAGTATGCAGTTGACAATGAATACACGCTAGAAACTAGCTGGAGGTGCTTAATAAAGTATTCATTTAGAGTAACAGACTGGAAAAGACATCGTTCTTTCAAATTTATCAAGTCTTAGGCGCCCATTCATATTATTATCTGTCGTATTTAATAAGCACGTTCGAGGTGTTTTCATTCGCGTTCACTATGAGTAAGGACAATTAATGCACTATTGCCGGCCTTAGAAATCAGCGGTTTGTTCATGGAATATTGTATTATTGTCCTGCTGATTTTTCTTCTTTTTTCATGCAAATTTCACTCATTTCTGGCAGTTTCTTTGTTCTCTTTTGGCTTTCATAAATATTGATGTAGCGTTTTGTGACTGAAATTAAACTGCCCTTTAAGCAACCAAGATGACGTAATGGCTCACTTAGTTCAAATACGTGGCATTATATGCGCTACTATACGACCTTTGCCTTACCCTAAACATTATAAACCTTTCACGGTCGACTGCTACAGGTGACTGTATGACTATCTACTGTATCGCTGTCACCTCGTAGTTCAGAAGCCTTTCGCTTCAGTCGAACCATTTTGAATTCAGTCACTAAGTTTCGTTAGCACTGTGGCTCTATAATGATTTCTAGTTTGTTATCCACTAACCCCCTATCCCGAGTCTTTGAAAAGTCTTAACTCTCATGTATGAAACGTGTGATTACTTGAAAGCATCTTACTACTTTAGATTTTAACCTCCAAATTCAAAAGCTACTATGACCCCGGTTTCATATGTCCTGAAACATCACCTTTATATGAAATGTGATCCATAACTGAACATAAGCGCGACGTTACTAACTTTATTTTATATGTTTAGTGGCCAGAAACTTTCTCATAGCGCATCAGAATAATTAAGAAGAATTTAACACAAGCTAAACCATAATCTTTGCGGCAGATCTCATGTAGCTTCCTCGCTATCTGTGTTAATGACTGATTTCCTTTAGGTGTGATTCGTGCTCTGCAAATGGACTTAACCACCGTATCCTGCAACAACCTATAAACTGAAATGAGTTCTTCTGGCTGCAAGATATGGAAGTTGTAGCGACTACGTGCCTAAAAGCTCCACTGCAGCACAGACTACCCGCTAGCTGAAAATTTCATTGCAACCTCTCTACTATATTTGTTCCTGTATGAAATTTAGCCCAACTTTGCCTCCCACTCTATAAAAGTGTACGTATTACCAAAAACTATGTTTTCACACACTACTATCCAGTTTATCCACTAGTATGCTAATCTTTGACCAAACAAACCTTATTTGAACTGCACTGTAACTCATCTGAATGCAGCTTGTCTTCATATTAAATGCGCAACAGAGGTAAAATAATTATCTGGCCCTAATCAAAATTTCCACTTACCACGCGTCTTGGCAACATTGTTGCACATTTTTCGAAAGCGGAGCATCAAGCAGTCGGCGGCTAAGTTAGATTTCTGTTTCTAAATACATATTCAAGCCGTTGCATGTGGCAATGCGTAATGATAAACACTAAGAAGTGATAGTCCAAGACAACGTTTTTAGGATGAAATATATATTCAAAAGTCAGAGTAGTACTTTGCGTGATCTTTACACGTAACATTGATCTGAACAACACTACTCTTACCAAGTGAACTATGATTTAAAAAGGGTACAAAGTTACGACAGAATTTTTATAAAAATCAAACAGCTTAATCAATTAATATATTAATCCATGATTCAGGGAAATGGGGTGGTCTTTCTCTCAGAACTGAGCACGTTAAGTAGCTGACAATAATCATCCCGACAAATTAGGCGTGCAGTGCTGCAGTCTTATCTCAGACATCTTCTCTTAAAAAAAAATAACGTTATTGAAAATTTGTATTCTTTTCACCTTTCATTGTCTGCATCATATTCATCATTGCTGTCCTTTCTACATCTAACGGTTACAATCAAAAGTTCACACATCACTACTAAATACGTCCATCACACTTCATCTAAGAACGTTTCAAACTGCGCAGAGGCAAAGACTGTGCCACGACGAGACCAAAGATTGTTTAACAGTATGGTAACTTGTTCTCTCTCTGACATGCACATCGATGACATACAAAAGTCAAAATGACATGATCACCTTACGTATTTAAGAATGAGAAAGTACCACACTGCTGAAACAGTTTATTTTCTCTCGTTCTTAAATATAATGAAAGAGAGAGTAGATCGTTAGTGAGCAACGTTCTAAGCCACTTAATACCTGACTAGGTTTTCAGTTCCAAAAAGAAAAAAAAATCACATTTCGTAAACAGTAAAGAAGGACACGTCAAATCTAAGATATATTGTACTTTCCAGCAATAATATGGTAAGTCGCATATCGGCGCCAGCAGACGTTTGCGGTACTGAACACTTACAACACATATTATTGTTACAAAAAATTATTTAATATTTTGATGGCTCATTGCTCTTCTAGTTTTGAATTCTAGTAGAACAGTTTACTCATTAGGGTGAATTTTGAAATTCTCACAGAGTGTCTCAGCAGGTAGTATATGAGACCTGAAATGTCCGTTTGATTTTCGTAAAGCATAAACCCTCGGCTATCCATCAAAAATAAAATAAAAAAGGTTCAGAGTCTTAGTAGTTCATTAGAATTACCACATCGCAATAAAAGTGCAACGTAATAATTCAAAGTAATGTTGAGGTCGGATTTTTAGATAGCTTATTGGAAATTTGTAATAAATGAAAATGTGTATGCGTAAAGAATGAACACATCTGGTCACTAAAGTGTTACGATGCTACAAATCAACGGGAATATTTACTTTCGCTTCATCTCATTACATCTCTTGGATGCGTCCACAAAAATGCACTAATTCGCAATGATGTGTATTTTACAAAACAGTATTTTCGTATTCAGTTTACATTAAAACGTGAGTTACATCACTTCATTGGTGTTATGTGAACAACAAATAATTTTCATAACTGATCTTACCTTTGTATCTAGCTGTAATTCTCCAAATAATGACGATAACTTACCGTGTGTGTGTGTGTGTGTGTGCGTGTGTGTGTGTGTGTGTGTGTGTGTGTGTGTGTGTGTGTGTGTGCGTGGTGAACAAAAGCGCGAAAGGCAAATTGCTCTAGAAGTATCCGAAACACACGGGAAATGGCAGAACATGTCAGAGGCGTTGCTAGCTTCGTGTAGAATCTACGGCTACATCCACTAGCGCTCAAAAACGGTCAAACTTAAGTTTCTTAGTGTCACTTTTGTATGATGCGAATCCACGACACACGGCACTAAGGGGTTGAGTGTATATGCGTAAGGATCTGAATAAAGTTCAGAGGAGTAAAAAATTATGTCGCAAGAATCCCAAACTGTATGAATACTGAATAAGAATGTATATATAGTGCAAAAAATGAATACCAAGTCTCATGTCTTACACACTAGCGTCATTCAACGCTTAATATGACTTTACATGACCATACATTCACAAAAGCCAAATAAAAATAAGCCTATATTCATATTAATGCCCACAGTGTTATTTAATGAGTGGAAAGAAAATCTGTTAGATGAGCGGCGTGCAGACCTGGATCACTGAACAGAAATTAGATATTCATTCCCATGTGTTCTAACGAATACGTGAACTCGGAAAGAGAACCTTTATTGCCGACGTGAAATACAGTTGCAAAGCATTTTGTGTAAATAAATCTGATGTTCCACATAATGTATAATTATGCAAAGGCAGCGCAAGCAAGCAACCACCGTCGGTTACACCGCCAGTTTAGCAGCATCTCGCGTTCCTGCTGCAGGTAAGACGAGTACACAGTTCATTTGTGAATTACTCGTATATTTACGAGCTTATTTTCAGTTATCTGTGTGTTTACTAGTTTAGTCTTTCAATTTATTGCTCGTGTGAGTGCTTACTACGCACAGTATAGCGTTCCAGTAACTGTATAGTGCAGAATTTTGCCGTCTTTGGTATGGATAGGAACTGTGATTGCTCTGTTCAGATGGGAGCTGAGTTGGTGGCCTACTCTCACAGCTCCAGGAGATGTTGGCTTCGGTCTCACAGATTGAGACTGTTGCCACTGGGCACCAATATAGGAGACCGGATGTGGGGATCCGAGGGACGTCCAGCATCCCCTAGCAGTGCGCTACTGTGGCTTCCCCATGCACTCCGCACACTGAGCCTCTCGCTGCAAGGTAACCTTTATTTGCGGATAAGAGCGTATTTTACTTTGTTCCAGTTTCGATATTTCACGTTATACGAGGTGCATTCAAGTTCTAAGGCCTCCGATTTTTTTTCTAATTAACTACTCACTCGAAATCGATGAAACTGGCGTTACTTCTCGACGTAATCGCCCTGCAGACGTACACATTTTTCACAACGCTGACGCCATGATTCCATGGCAGCGGCGAAGGCTTCTTTAGGAGTCTGTTTTGACCACTGGAAAATCGCTAAGGCAATAGCAGCACGGCTGGTGAATGTGCGGCCACGGAGAGTGTCTTTCATTGTTGGAAAAAGCCAAAAGTCACTAGGAGCCAGGTCAGGTGAGTAGGGACTATGAGGAACCACTTCAAAGTTGTCATCACGAAGAAACTGTTGCGTAACGTTAGCTCGATGTGCTGGTGCGTTGTCTTGTTGAAACAGCACACGCGCAGCCCTTCCCGGACGTTTTTGTTGCAGTGCAGGAAGGAATTTGTTCTTCAAAACATTTTCGTAGGATGCACCTGTTACCGTAGTGCCCTTTGGAACGCAATGGGTAAGGATTACGTCCTCGCTGTCCCAGAACATGGACATCATCATTTTTTCAGCGCTGGCGGTTACCTGAAATTTTTTTGGTGGTGGTGAATCTGTGTGCTTCCATTGAGCTGAATGGCACTTTGTTTCTGGATTGAAAAATGGCATCCACGTCTCATCCATTGTCACAACCGACGAAAAGAAATTCCCATTCATGCTGTCGTTGTGCGTCAACATTGCTTGGCAACGTGCCACACGGGCAGCCATGTGGTCGTCCGTCAGCATTCGTGGCACCCACCTGGATGACACTTTTCGCATTTTCAGGTCGTCATGCTGGATTGTGTGCACAAAACCCACAGAAATGCCAACTCTGGAGGCGATCTGTTCAACAGTCATTCGGCGATCCCCCAAAACAATTCTCTCCACTTTCTCGATCATGTCGTCAGACCGGCTTGTGCGAGCCTGAGGTTGTTTCGGTTTGTTGTCACACGATGTTCTGCCTTCATTAAACTGTCGCATCCACGAACGCACTTTCGACACATGCATAATTCCATCACCACATGTCTCCTTCAACTGTCGATGAATTTCAATTGGTTTCACACCACGCAAATTCAGAAAACGAAATATTGCACGCTGTTCAAGTAAGGAAAACGTCGCCATTTTAAGTATTTAAAACAGTTCTCATTCTCGCCGCTGGCGGTAAAATTCCATGTGCCATACGGTGCTGCCATTTCTGGGATGTATTGACAATGAACGCGGCCTCATTTTAAAACAATGCGCATGTTTCTATCTCTTTCCAGTCTGGAGGAAAAAAATCAGAGGCCTTAGAACTTGAATGCACCTCATAAGAGTACGAGAAAAGAATTTACATTGTTCGCATTTTTTCAAAACTTAGTTATGTATGCCATGACATGTAGGATCCGTTTTGTTTAATGCCGTTAATCGACCATTGTGATAATATGTATAATCTACGTTCTATAACCTATTTTAGATTACTCATGCTAGGAAAGAACATGCTAATGTCTCTTGCTACAAAGTATAAATGTGCTTAGTCCAGTGTTGTGAATGAAGTTTTAAGATTTATTGGGGGTTGGCAAATAATGCTGAAGCAAGAAACAGAGAATTTTCCTTTATTTCGCATTGTTGGTACTAGTGAAAACCATCGTTTTAATTTGAGACATACCGTTTCGTAATGCCGGTGTTCTACGTTATTCTTTCATTTTTAATAGTTTATTCTTGAATGATGAATACTGCAGCTGAAGATGAAAGACAAAAGAGACCTTCAGATTCTAGCAGTCTGAAGAAAAAACAGTTATGAGGGCTAATGAGTACAGTCTTGAAGAAACTATGGGTTCAATCACATGAACTAGGAAAAGGTTGTAACTGTAAGTTAAAGTGTTGTGAGGTAGTAAGTTCTGAAGAAACATCAAGCTTTATAAGAAAAATTAGTGATCTGAAAGGCCTCATTACAATACTTCCACTTTACAAAAGGTGATCAAGGAACAATGAAGATGAAGCACAGCTTCGAGAGAGTAATTTCAGCTACAGAGTAAGAGTGAAAGGTAACGACATTGTACATGAAATTCCTGAACAAAGAAAAGCCTTTATGGCAGGACATGGAGTAACAAGGCGACGATTAATGACAATTCAGAAATTGTTGAAACTGGGTAAGTCTGTTCTTGCTGGAATGGGTAAGCACGGAAGTAGGCCAAGGAAAATTAAGGAAGAAGTAGGAATGGCAGAATATGATCACATTCATTCATGTGAGGTTAGATCAAGTCATCACAGCAAAGACAAGACCAAGAAGTTCTATCTCCTAGAGGAACTTGTGGTGGAAAAATTGCATAAATTGATCTAGGAAAAATATCCGAATTTTGACATTCCTTATGAAATGCATAGAACGACATTCAACACCAAATTCAATATAGCCTGTACGTATGCCAGGAATGATACACGTTCAACCTGCGATAATTACACTCCTGAGATTAAAGTGCTGAATGCATTGAAATCTGATTTAGATGACGACATGAGGAAACAAGTCTTGAAAAAAATTGATAATATCACCATTGACCAGAAAGTACACGAAGTCAAGGCTGGAGCATTTTATTTCAGAAGAAGAAATTCTCGTTCAAAAAGCCAAAAGCCTAATGAAACAGAAGTAATCTGCATGGAATAGCAAAAGAAAGTATGCTTACCAAACGCAAATACACTCCTGGAAATGGAAAAAAGAACACATTGACACCGGTGTGTCAGACCCACCATACTTGCTCCGGACACTGCGAGAGGGCTGTACAAGCAATGATCACACGCACGGCACAGCGGACACACCAGGAACCGCGGTGTTGGCCGTCGAATGGCGCTAGCTGCGCAGCATTTGTGCACCGCCGCCGTCAGTGTCAGCCAGTTTGCCGTGGCCTACGGAGCTCCATCGCAGTCTTTAACACTGGTAGCATGCCGCGACAGCGTGGACGTGAACCGTATGTGCAGTTGACGGACTTTGAGCGAGGGCGTATAGTGGGCATGCGGGAGGCCGGGTGGACGTACCGCCGAATTGCTCAACACGTGGGACGTGAGGTCTCCACAGTACATCGATGTTGTCGCCAGTGGTCGGCGGAAGGTGCACGTGCCCGTCGACCTGGGAGCGGACCGCAGCGACGCACGGATGCACGCCAAGACCGTAGGATCCTACGCAGTGCCGTAGGGGACCGCACCGCCACTTCCCAGCAAATTAGGGACACTGTTGCTCCTGGGGTATGGGCGAGGACCATTCGCAACCGTCTCCATGAAGCTGGGCTACGGTCCCGCACACCGTTAGGCCGTCTTCCGCTCACGCCCCAACATCGTGCAGCCTGCCTCCAGTGGTGTCGCGACAGGCGTGAATGGAGGGACGAATGGAGACGTGTCGTCTTCAGCGATGAGAGTCGCTTCTGCCTTGGTGCCAATGATGGTCGTATGCGTGTTTGGCGCCGTGCAGGTGAGCGCCACAATCAGGACTGCATACGACCGAGGCACAAAGGGCCAACACCCGGCATCATGGTGTGGGGAGCGATCTCCAACACTCGCCGTACACCACTGGTGATCGTCGAGGGGACACTGAATAGTGCACGGTACATCCAAACCGTCATCGAACCCATCGTTCTACCATTCCTAGACCGGCAAGGGAACTTACTGTTCCAACAGGACAATGCACGTCCGCATGAATCCCGTGCCACCCAACGTGCTCTAGAAGGTGTAAGTCAACTACCCTGGCCAGCAAGATCTCCGGATCTGACCCCCATTGAGCATGTTTGGGACTGGATGAAGCGTCGTCTCACGCGGTCTGCACGTCCAGCACGAACGCTGGTCCAACTGAGGCGCCAGGTGGAAATGGCATGGCAAGCCGTTCCACAGGACTACATTCAGCATCTCTACGATCGTCTCCATGGGAGAATAGCAGCCTGCATTGCTGCGAAAGGTGGATATACACTGTACTAGTGCCGACATTGTGCATGCTCTGTTGCCTGTGTCTATGTGCCTGTCGTTCTGTCAGTGTGATCATGTGATGTATCTGACCCCAGGAATGTGTCAATAAAGTTTCCCCTTCCTGGGACAATGAATTCACGGTGTTCTTATTTCAATTTCCAGGAGTGTAGTAATGACGTGTATTACAAACAAAAAGGCAGTTGTCTGTTTACTCTTTCAATATTCATCAGTTTTCAAATCAACATCAGTGTTCTACACTTATAATGAAGATATTGGAAGAAAATAGGCCAATAAAGTTGTTTCCTTTTTAATTTGCTTTGTAACTAGTGTGCAGGAAAGTCAAACATCTTGAAGTTTTTTGATTCGTGCTCATCTCAGATCAAGGATTACACTGTATCAAGATATCTTAATTATCTTGTGAGTAAACTGGTACTTTTGTAGACAGTGAGAGTAGCTCTCCCTGTTAGAGACTGACTAACACATAAGCGGTAACAGAAGTTCCAATGGATTGGGTGTGGAACATGGATGAAGTTCTCAGACTTCGAGAAGAATATAATAATTCCAATCCCAAAGAAAGCAGGTGTTGACAGATGTGAAAATTACCGAACTATCAGTTTAATAAGTCACAGCTGCAAAATACTAACGCGAATTCTTTACAGACGAATGGAAAAACTGATAGAAGCCGACCTCGAGGAAGATCAGTTTGGATTCCTTAGAAATGTTGGAACATGTGAGGCAATACTGACCCTACGACTTACCTTAGAAGAAAGATTAAGGAAAGGCATACCTACGTTTCTAGCATTTGTAGACTTAGAGAAAGCTTTTGACAATGTTGAATGGAATACTCTCTTTCAAATCCTGAAGGTGGGAGGCGTAAAATACAGGGAGCGAAAGGCTATTTACAATTTGTACAGAAAGCAGATGGCAGTTATAAGAGTCGAGGGATATGAAAGGGAAGCAGTGGTTGGGAAGGGAGTGAGACAGGGTTGTAGCCTCTACCCGTTGTCATTCAATCTGTATATTGAGCAAACAATAAAGGAAACAAAAGAAAAGGTCCGAGTAGGTATTAAAAGCCATGGAGAAGAAATAAAAACTTTGAGGTTCGCCGATGACATTGTAATTTTGTCAGAGACAGCAAAGGACTTGGAAGAGCAGTTGAACAGAATGGACAGTGTCTTGAAAGGAGGGTATAAGATGAACATCAACAAAAGCAAAACGAGGATAATGGAATGTAGTCGAAGTAAGTCCGGTGATGCTGAGGGAATTAGATTAGGAAATGAGACACTTAAAGTAGTAAAGGAGTTTTGCTATTTGGGAGCAAAATAACTGATGATGGTCGAAGTAGAGAGGATATAAAATGTAGACTGGCAATGGCAAGTAAAGCGTTTCTGAAGAAGAAAAATTTGTTAACATCGAGTATAGATTTAAATGTCAGGAAGTCGTTTCTGAAAGTATTTGTATGGAGTGTAGCCATTTACGGATGTGAAACGTGGATGATAAATAGATTAGACAAGAAGAGAATAGAAGCTTTCGAAATGTGGTGCTACAGAAGAATGCTGAAGGTTAGATGGGTAGATCACATTACTAATGAGGAGGTATTGAATAGAATTGGGGAGAAGAGGAGCTTGTGGCGCAACTTGACTAGAAGAAGGGATCGGTTGGTAAGACATGTTCTGAGACATCGAGGAATCACCAATTTAGTATTGGAGGGCAGCGTGGAGGGTAAAAATCGTAGAGGGAGACCAAGAGCTGAATACACTAAGCAAATTCAGAGGGATGTAGGCTGCAGTAGGTACTGGGAGCTGAAGAAGCTTGCACAGGATAGAGTAGCATGGAGAGCTGCATCAAACCAATCTCAGGACTGAAGACCACAACAACAATAGCAAAAATTGTCTTTTGCCATCCACACATTAGGAGGAGTCTATGGGTCATAAATATTATCTTTCCTTAATATACAATGCCAGGAATCGTTGATATTAATAAACAAATGAATAACTTTAGTCTGTGCCTAGCGATCTTATCATGTGGCAGACCACGCTCTCTTACCGTTAATAGTAAGTTTATAATCAGCGTGAACAAGTTCATTTTACGGTGTTTCTTAAGTGAACGCACCATAATGGCATCTCGTGTAAAAATTATTTGAACAAAAAAACCTCTTACCGTTCCATTACGTAAAACATAGACAGTGGTATTGCACATTCAGAATACGACAGCGTTGCTATAGCTCTGCAGGGGGACATAAAACTACGAGAGCGTCTCCACATAACATGTAGGAAGAATTCCTATGCAGTGGCTCACTAAGTCAGTCTAAGGATGGACTAGCTTAAGTGTCACAAAACTCGGGTAGGAGAGCGCTGCCCTTACATCCGCTAGCGCAGGATACGGTGGCCGATGCACAGTGACCAGTTTACGTCCAAAGAGCTAGGCGAGTTCATTCATTTGTTCGGAAGGGGATGCCGGTAAGTGTTTTCCACCTTTCAGACCGTAACCGAAGACACAATCGAGGAGCGCATCCTGCAGTCTTTCTCAAACGATTTCACAGAAACTATTCGGCAAAAAATTTCATTTTTGATTTACTTGTAGTTTCATATGTCAGGTTCATGATGTGGTGTCCCTCATTTCTTTAATGGTCGTAGTTATTGTGATATTGACTTGAAAGTAAGACACTGTGCCAGAGTGGCCGAGCGCTTCTAGACGCTTCAGTCTGGAACCGCGCGACCGCTACGGTCGCAGGTTCGAATCCTGCCTCGGGCATGGATGTGTGATGTCCTTAGGTTAGTTAATTTTAAGTACTTCTAAGTTCTAGGGGACTGATGACCTCAGATGTTAAGTCCCATAGTGCTCAAAGCCATTTGAACCATTTTAAGACACTGTGCGAAATTCTGAAAAGTGTGCAATGAAAAACAGAGGTCACTATGATTTTGCGTTTGGTGCATATTACATAATATGTCGCTGCGTATGAAATTTAGCTCGCATACTCCATTTTTCTTTTGACTAGGATAGAGGTATCTATCTATCACCAATCTTTAGAAAACTGATCTAATGTAGCATGCTCATTTGCGATCTCGCCTCTCCAGCGATAAGCCAAAGTAAAATACACACAACATTCCTCATATTTCATTAACGGTTCCAGATATCGAAATGAGATTTTGGCAAATGATGGCACGCAAAGAGAAGAGTATTTTAGCATATCGTTATTACGTAAAACTTCATCGTCCACCGTGTTATTCCAATAACTACAGACTTTTTCGGTGAAAGAATGTAATTTTTAAAGGCCATCGATAGCTGGTGAAACATGAAATGCTATTGTTTTTGGAACAGCATAAGTGAAGACATTACATGTTTATTTTGTACCAAGGATGTGCTTTTTCATAATCTGCTGACATTTCTTTTCCTCAGTTCCTTACTTAATAAACCACTGTTTCAGAGTTATCTCGCAACTGTGTCTGCACAACATGTTAGGCAGGTGAGACTCCTCTGTGTTTTGCCGGCCGGAGTGGCCGTGCGGTTCTAGGCGCTACAGTCTGGAGCCGAGCGACCGCTACGGTCGCAGGTTCGAATCCTGCCTCGGGCATGGATGTGTGTGATGTCCTTAGGTTAGTTAGGTTTAATTAGTTCTAAGTTATAGGCGACTGATGACCTCAGAAGTTGAGTCGCATAGTGCTTAGAGCCATTTGAGTCCCCTGTGTTTTGGCAAAATAACCAAATTTGGACTTGGCAACCAGCGGTTTCACACAAAATTCATCACTCATGATGCTTCGTGGAAAGTTGAAAATGTTTAACAAGTCAGGCGAAGATAAATCGCTGCATTTTCGGCTGAATTATTTTCAGATACTAATGAAAGCAGATGTGACAGTAGATCTTTTTGAATGGTCACCATGCAAGTGTAGGATAGGAGGGCCTCCACTTAATATTTACAAAAAATGTGAGCATAGGCTTCAGTTTAGAACGGCACTTTCGCCTCCGGCGCTCGGGAATTCCCCTACAGCGCTCTGAACGACCTCCCACCACAGCCACTCTCCCCACGCTTCCCCATCCGATTGCGCATCTAGCGGCCGCGGCTTTTTGCGCGCACTATACCACCATCTACGGGCTGAAATGAGACGTTTCTGGAGGTTTAGTACGAGTGGAGGGTTCTTGCAAACTGTGACCGAATGGGAGGTCGTTTCAGCCGTGGCAGGTGGCGAAAGACTTTCCAGAGGGCCGCTCAGAAAGTTTCCCTAGTCTGTCTGACAAACAGGATTTGGGTGCTGTCTGTGGCTGACCAAGTCGCTGAGCCATATGCAGTCATTCGCCCTGTTCCAGAGGAAGGCTTTTGTCTGCTAGGCCCAGACATTCACTGAAGTTGGGATTACTGGCAGTTGGGAGACCAAACGTTAGGCGTGTAATGGCGTCACCCTACGGATATGGCTGTCAACGAGGGGAAGGACTCCAGTGAAATCCATGTGCAGACCGCGAAAAATCATTCCAGATGTGGAAACATTGCTTCCAGATACCATCAAGAACACAGGATGGAGCCAAATGCGGGTGATGGTTCACGTCAGTACTAATTATGGATCAGAAGAGTGTCTTGCTGGTATTGGGTGGCTAGCTGAACAGGTAAAGACTGACAGTCTTGCTTGCAAGATCAAGGCCGAGCTCACCATCTGTAGCATCATTGACAGAAGCGATTGTGGTCCTTTGGTACAGAGTCGAGTGGAGAGTCTGAATTAGAGGCTCAGACGGTTCTGCGACTAAGTAGGCTGCAGATTTCTCGACTTGCGCCATAGAGTGGTGACTTTCCGGTTTCCTTTTAATAGGTCACACGTCCACTACACACAGAAAGTGGTTACATGGATAGTGGAGGCTATGTAGAGGGGCCTGGGCGGTTTTTTAGAGTATACCTTGCGAAACTACAGAAAGGGGTGTCAGTCTGAAAGGGTCCAGCGTGAACTCAGGAAGACAGAGCTAGTAACAGTCGGTATTGTAGTTGTAAATTGTCGTAGCTTTGCCGGGAAAGAACCAGAGAACCAAGTGCTAATAGAAAGCACTGAATCTCAAATTGTTAAAGGAACTGTAAGCTGGCTAAAGATGGAAATAAGTTTAGCCGACATTTTCATATAGGACCTAACCGTGTTCAGAAGTGCTAGATTATATACCGTTGCGGAACTGTTCAAAGAAAACCTGAGTTGCATTACAAATAGGTACCTCAGTCATAAAATTATAGTTGTCGGGGACTTCAATTTACCTTCGACATGTTGGCGAAAACACATTTTTAAAGGCAGTGGTAAGCATCAAAAATTCATCCGAAATCGTTCTCAATACTTTCACAGAAAATTATTTTGAACAGTTAGTTCAGGAGCCCACTGTAAAAGTAACTGGCTTGCGAATACATACTTGAACTCTTAGCAACAAATAATCCTCAGCAAATAGGGAACATCTTGACACATTCAGAAATTAGTGACCAGCAGGAGACTGAATATTGTAGCATACATCCAAACCGACCAAAAATAAACGTAAAAGTCGTCTATTTAGGAAAGTATATAAAAATTCCGTTGACGTCTTCCTAATGGATAGTCTCCACTCCTTCCAATATGACTACTTAAGCGTAGACCAGATGTGGTTTTAATTCAAAGAAATAGTATTGGCCGAAATTAAGAGCCATATATACCTAATAAATTAATAAGAGATTTTACTGATCCCCAAGGGAAAACACAACGGGTAAGAACACTGTTGGAGAACCAACGAAATAAACATGCCAAATGTAAAAGAACGCTAAACCCCAGGATTGTTAAAGCTTACAGAGGCTCGAAATTTAGCGCCAACTTCAATGGAGAGATGCTTTCAATAGTTGCCACAATGAAACTCTGTCTCCAAATCTGTCAGAAAATACATAGACATTCCAGTCGTATGTATAGTACAGCAGCGGCAAGACGCAATCAATACCTTCACTGTGCAATAACAGTGGTAATGTTACTGATGACAGTGTCACTAAAGCGGAGTTACTAAACACAATTTTCCGAAATTCCTTCGCAGAAGAAGACGAACTAAATATTCCAGAATTCGAATCGAGAACAACTACCAATATGAGTAACTCAGAAGTAGTTATCATCAGTGCAGCGAATCAGCTTAAATTACTTAATAAAGGCAAAGACACCAATCAGATTCCCTTCACAGTACGCTGATACAATAGCTCCATTCTTAGTTATCATATACAACCAGTCACTCGCCGAAAGATCCGTACCTGAAAACTGGAAAGTTGCACAGATCACACCAGTATCCAAGAAAGGAAATAGTAATCCGCTGAATTACAGACCTATATCGCTATTGTCTATTTGCAGTAGGATTTTTGAACATGTACTGCTTTTGAACGTTATGGGTTTTCTAGAGGAAAACGATTTATTGATAAACAGCTAACACGGACTCAAAAAATATCATTCTTGTGAGACATTAACTCTTATTTTCACGAAGCAATGAGTGCTATCGATAGAGGATAATTAATTAATTCCATATCTTTAGATTTTCAGAAGACTTTTGACACAATTCTTCATAAGCGACTTCTGATCATATTGCGTGTGTATGACGTATCGTCTCAGCTGTGCGACTGTATTCATGATTTCCTATCGGAAAGGTCACAGTTCATGATAATTGACGGAAAGTCATCGAGTAAAACAAAAATAATATCTAGCGTTCCCCAAGGAAGTGTTATAGGACCTCTACCGTTCATCACCTACATAAACGATTTAATCTGAGCAGTCCTCTTCGGCTGTTTGCAGATGATGCTGTCATTTACCGTCTTGTAAACCTAACAGACGATCAAAACCAATTGCAGAACGATTCAGACAAGATATCTGTATGATGCGAAAAGTAGCAGTTGATTCTAAACAATGAAAAGTGTGAAGTCATCCGCTTGAGTACTAAAAGGAATCTGCTGATGCCAAAAAACTGAGTGAATTGATAAAACAGAAATTTATATTTCATTTCTTCTCTTGGTGCATTACTGCGTACTCCTCGCAAATCATTTGTACTTCTTCATATTTGATGAAAGCAGAGAAATGCAACCTGAGTTTAGTTTAACTTTTTCATCAGCATCTGTCATCGTTTGTTTACATATGTTTGCGATCGAAAAATGACTACCATAATCCTTAACATTGTGAAAATGTAAAAATATTAAGAGTTATTGGAACTGATTTTAGTGTGCGTCTGAAATTTGAAGACTACTTTTACCGTGTGTATATCTGAAAAACGTAAAAATGTACATTGTGATTTGTCACAGCATTGTACAGTTTAATCTCTGAATATTCTTGGAAATAGCTAGAGTGTATGTAACAGGCGATACTGAGCGGTGTATGTACATGTACGCAGTCAACAAAGTGTGTATGTAACTTTTCTTTGAACTGTAAATTTTTTTATAATAAACTTGATATCTAGAGTATTTTCGTTTGAGTTTCTTCCTTCGCTTTACCTCGGTAATATATTATTTAGTTTGTGCTTCATGCAAGTGAACATCATAGAGAAAGAGAGAGAGAGAGAGAGAGAGAGAGAGAGAGAGAATTTAACTCAATATTTTGTGTGTGTGTATGTGTGTGTGTGTGTGTGTGTGTGTGCGTGTGTGTGTGCGCAATTCAAGTGAATAATTTTAAGTAATTTTTGAGACTACTGCAACTTTGGGAATGTCTTTTTCACATGACACCATTTTTACACAGTTCAGCTTAAGATTCTGTATTCTTTGACGTCAAAATATTATAGTATCGGAAATATGTTCTTTTTAAATATGGCTCCATTTTTTCGTAGTTCACGTGAAGCTCGCATAATTTATGTAAATGTTGTGACACTTGTAGTATTGGCAATATCTTTTTGAATCTTGTGCCATTTTACATAATTCACCTGAAGCTAATGTAATTTTTGCAGATCTGTAGTATTGGGAATATCTTTGAGTATGACTCCATTTATTTGCAATTCAAGTGATACTTACATAATTTCACAACTGTGTTGTTGTTTAAGAGGACGGGAAGGTTCAAATGGCTCTGAGCACTATGGGACTTAACATCTTAGGTCATCAGTCCCCTAGAACCTAGAACTACTTAAACCTAACTAACCTAAGGACATCACCCACATCCATGCCCGAGGCAGGATTCGAACCTGCGACCTTAGTAGTCCCGCGGTTCCGGACTGCAGCGCCTGGAACCGCTCGGCCACTCAGGGCGGCAGGACGGGAAGGGTGGGGCGAGGAGGGGAGAGGAGTGGAGGGGAGGATGATTAGGTAACGCAATCTAGGTCGTTGACCATGCAGCTGATATTTCGAGCCTAGCAGTTCTAGGCGCTTCAGTCTGGAACCGCGAGACCGATACGGTCGCAGGTTCGAATCCTGCTTCGGGCATGGGTGTGTGTGATGTCCTTAGGTTAGTTAGGTTTAAGTACTTCTAAGTTCTAGGGGACTCATGACCTCAGATATTAAGTCCCATAGTGCTCAGAGCCATTTACACCATTTTTTTTTTTATATTTCAATGTGATAAAACGTTTTGGCCAAGTGCACCAGAAGCCCTGCAATCATACCACTCTCGTCCCATCTCATCAGTTATCAGCCATATTTCAAACAGTTCACGGCAAAAGTGAGCGCCCAAGAAAGCAAATCACCATGGAAACCCTGGAAACTTCTTATTACTTGCTGAGGAGTCAAATGTTCTTCAGTTATGTTACGTTTAAAACAAAGAAAACAAATGTTTCCTTAGTAATGAAAGAAATGTTTCTTCATTAATGTTAACTATCAGCCTCTAATCGATGCTGCACTCTTTGAATCATTTCTACAAGTTTGCGGCTCTCACAGATAAAATTAGTGGTCACCCTTGGTATACAGGACCGAGAAAATGGCTACTCTTTTCACAGATATAGCTGCTAAATCAGAAGTACAGCAGCTCACATTGGCTTGTACTCCTAACAGTAGAGAAGTCATATTAAGTTTGAATCAAAACAATGTCTGCTCACATTCTTCATCAGTTAATAATTTCTACATGGTTAGCATAATTGCACAATTTTTTTTAAATTTTCATAAGAGTTTTTTCGTAGAATCTCAAATTTGACGACGCTTCACTCGTAATTATTGTGAGTGATCTTCCACAACTACTCCTTTTACGCAGGTGGCAGCACAGACTAGAGAAAAGGTGTCTTTATAAACTATTCGAGTGGAAGAGGACTAGATCCAATGGCAATTCCTAGCAAAATTATCCCTCAAACGAAAAGATCCTTGCCTTTATTTGTTAACTTTCTCCAGCACCCAATTGTATCGATTAATTTGAGGCAAGATACGAAAAACTAGTAAAAATTTTAATAGAGAAGTTGCAGCTACAAGGGACGAGCGAGTAGCCTGTCTACTAGAAATGCAAGCTCACCCGGAGCACTCCATCACAATGCAGTCGACATGGCCTCTACTTAAGAGGAGGCTGATGGTATCCAGCGCCAGGTGCATCCATTGTGTGCAGCCCGGCTGCAACAAGAGCCCACCGGCCAACACGATATTCCAGCCGCGGTCCTGGGGCCATTAATCTCTTCTGGTCATAGCCGACAATCTCTGTTACCTGCGGCAGCCGATCGCCAAATGTGAATTGAGCTTTAGTTGGTCAATAGCCAATAAATCAATAGCCGAAGACAATCGCTGGGTAGTTTATTTCTTCCCGCAGGCTAGAGCGGACGTGTAGCTTTGTTCTGTTTCTCAATAGCGTTTTCTCCAGACTATCACATTTCCTTTCCCTCAATTTCCATTTATGACTAGCTATTGTTTATGTAATTACGTGGTTCAACTCTGTTACTTCCGAGTGAAGGCGGCATTGCGACCTTTGGTAACAGAAAAAGAGAACCACTAATAATAAACAACTCCGCTACGGTTTAACGACAAGACAGGAGTAGTCACGGTGGATGAACAACGGGACTGAAAGCAGTGTCCGATAACTGTAGGGAGTGGGGACAGCTCATTGAAAAACATGCGCATGACTGCACTCTTATTATGGTCGTAGTTTCTGAATTTTATTTTGCTTTTATTTTAATTTCCTTATAAAGTCATACTCATTAATTTTCAAAATGAAACTATTTTACTTTTAAATATTTACTTGTTTCTATAAGTTTCTACATCTTTTTCATCAACAAATCTAGACCATCGATTATTTTAAACCATGGTAACTTTTTTTATAAAATGCAAATGGTATTAACGGTTTGTAGACAACGCAACGTGTAGCAAAATCTCAATTAATGATTATGAAGAATATAGGATAAGAAGAATAAACAAGACCTACAGCAAACGACATTATACAACGGAGCTAGTATTTTGCTAGAGGATTAACGTTCATAATGCTTTTATCTATCGTGGCTTTAGTTACAAATACTTTTAATGCTACACTGAATGTCACGAGTGTTTTATACCAGTTTTACACCTCATTTGTGATGTGGAATTTCTGAAGACGTAATATACATACATGACAGTGAAACTTACACTAATAATTGCAATTTTGGTAAAACTAGTCCTAAGTGTATCTAATCAACAACTATAACAGTTAGTATGTTGTGTGGAACAGAAAAATGATGAAGAACGTCGATGAAATTTGGGAAATAGAAGAGAGATAGCGGCAGAAGTGAAGCTGTGAGGGAAGCTCGTGAGTCGCACCTAGATAGCTCAGTCACTGACAGTACTGGAAGATTTCCATCCTGTTTAGTACTCAAAATACTACGTCAAATCGCAGATAAAAAAGCGTATTCTGTATCTGTTCATAAAATTAATACTCCACTCCCTACCCGTACTCCCACGCCCGGGTTCCCGGGTTCGATTCCCGGCGGGGTCAGGGATTTTCTCTGCCTCGTGATGACTGGGTGTTGTGTGCTGTCCTTAGGTTAGTTAGGTTTAAGTAGTTCTAAGTTCTAGGGGACTGATGACCATAGATGTTAAGTCCCATAGTGCTCAGAGCCATTTGCACCCTACCCGTACAACACAGTCGTCATCTGTTTGATGACCAGGCCACTCGTCCCAACAAACCCGCGCTCTTCAACTAGTCATTATGCTCCATGTTAATGTTTTTCACCCTAATTTAAAAGCCGCTCGCGGGTCTCTCGTTTCCTACACCGCAGCTCGCCTCCATAATTTTACTTCATGGAGTGACAGTAGTGCAACATCTGAATCGTCCGCCGCTTCTCAACAGACACACCTCTATTCAAACGTATCTCCTCCTAACACTAACCCTATAGCTTTATCCTTAATGAGACATTCTTCTAACTCCGTCATACTACTCTAGTTTACTCTTATACCCTACAATATACACCCATACGTTTTCCCATCTACCATGGCGGAGATGCTGTTGGTCACCTTAACAACGTTGCCAGTCAACCACAACCGTGTTTCAGAATACCCACCAAACAACTCATCCTTAATAAAAATCTTAACCACAGGCTGTGAGGCGGCGGCCTGTACCAGGCCCCTACATACGTATTTTTCTCCTGGTTTCCGTATTATATTTGCGTACCAAACTCTCATTACTCATTTGCATTCCGATAGAGTTTGATTTACGGGACTTCCGTGCGGTTACCTGCTGATTACATGATTGATTAGTGTGCATCTATCGTTTCATTGTTATATGTTCTTCTGCTCGCAAGTTACTTTACTTTTCGGTCTTGGAGATTTCATTTCATGATGTCAGTCTCTGGGGCAGGGATTGTTCCATTTGTTTGGCGGAGAGTGCAGGTAACAGCGTTCTCACCGCTGCAAGGGAACAGTGATTGTTTGATCATTAGGCTGGCCCCAAAAATAGAACACTCACGTAGCTGGACGAGCCCCACGCTAATCCCTACTGTGCTTTGTCAACAGAACTGGAAGCCAACTTAAGAGTATTGCTCGCATGGTGAACAGAGAAATGGGACAAAGATGGTCCGAGTCCTGAGTAATCCACCCATTACGAGCACTTTCCATCGCGTTTGTGCATTTAAGACCCTGTTCAGGTAAGTCTAATACACTGGTCAGCCTGAACACTGTGACCACCGACCTACTACCGACATAAACCCGCCCAGGCGATAGCAGCGTCACCTCGCGAGGAATAACAGCTAGCCAAACACACGAACGTTGCAGTAGTATCACTGAGCGAGTGGTCGGTTTGTGGAATAGGGAAGGCGCGCGTTCTGAGTTTGACCGAGAGGAGACTGTGATGGTCTGGAGCATATCGGAAACTGCAAGTCTTTTCAGGTGTTCGAGGAGTGTTGTGGTGAGTATCTTCAACACGTGGCGAAACCGGGGTGAAACCACGTCCAGACGTCGTGGGTCGGGCGGCCACCCATCATTACAGATGTCAGACTTAGTAGACGGGGCGGACTGGTAATACATGAGTGCCTACAGACCGTGGCGGAACTAACATCAGACTTTAATGATGGGCAGCGTACAAGTGTGTCTGAACACATAGTGCTCCGAAAACCACTAAAGTGGGCCTCCGCAGCCAACGAACCACGAGTATGCCAATGTTAATACAATGACATCGGCAACTATGGCTGAAATGGGCACGTGACCATCGGCACTGGACGTTGGCGCAGTGGCAGAGCGTTTAATAGTGTGATGAATGCCGATACCTTCTTCATCATGCCGACGGGAGTGCGCGAATCTGTCTTCTTCCAGGGGAATAGTTTCTTGATACCTCTACTGCGGGATGTAGACAAGCTAGCGGCTCCATTGTGCTCTGGAGAACATTCGCGTCGGCATCCGAGAGTACAGTGGACCCCGTGCTAGTCGTCATGACGGCCAAAGAGTGTCGTACATTGGCTGTAGACCACGTAAACCCCTCCATGATGATCATGTCTCCCGATGGAAGTGGAATTTTTCAACAACAAAATGCGCCATGTGAAGGCCAAGACTGGCGAGTACCAATTGATATGTTGTCACCCAACTCGCCAGATCTGAACCCGATCGAACACATCTGGGATGTGGTTGAACATGGCGTCAGAGCTCATTGCTCCTCTCCCCAGATTTTACGGGAATTAGGTGACTTGTGTGTCCAGATGCGGTGCGAACTCCATATAGGGACCTACGAAGGCCTCATTTCTTCCATGCCAAGGCGCGGCGTCGCTGTTATCCGTGCCAGAGATGGACATACTAATTGTTAGGTAGATGGTCATAATGTTCTGGCTGATCAGTGTATTTGTACGTTGGGACATCTGAAATTTCTCTTTTCTACAAGGTGTGTTGAACCCCCGCTGATGTTCCTAAAAACTTCCCAACAAACGAGTCATCCAATGAGGTGATTTTTAATATCTTTCTCCATTTGGTCGCAACAACTGTACGGTGATTTTCTCCGAAAGCTGAAGTGGGCCAGATCATCAGATTTCGCATCATACTTACCGGTCACAGCATATTTCTGGTGTTAGTGTTCGGCAATGACGGAGGCGACGAACTCCGCCTTGTCCAGGCACAGCTCCACTCCACGCACCAGCCACGCTCAGTAGCTAGCGACAGCGCAGCCGTGGTAAGACCGCAAAAACCAATCCGCACCTGGGAATTTGGTAGACGCAGCAGCAAAGTATGTATAATGTCAGACCTTGAATAGCTTCAAACTGTGTTTCAGACGCACTTGACCCCTCATGCACGGTTCTTTTTTGATATCACGAGCATCTTAGTGCACAGAAAACACTAATGTTTATGAATCTCCGTTTAGATTAAACCGCCAGAAATTTAGTTCCCTGGTGGTGACTTCTCTGTTTCCCTTTTCCATTTGATAATTCTGTTGTGTACAGGCTCTTTCTGACACTCTTCCTTTCATTATTATATTAAAATTATGTTCATAGTTTGATGACTGCAAATCGCGTGGCCCTTGTGTGATCGGCCACAACATCAACTGCGGTTTTTTCCAGCATCACGCTAGCTGGTGGCGATCCTTTTGCTATCATCTTTTGCGTGAAATCATTGCAGTTCCTTAATCCCCAATTATATTCACGTTCACTTGTATGTACTTCTCATAAATTCCTTTTTTATATGAATAAATCTTGTACTTACATGTTAAATATCTTTAATTTCGTAGTCAGTAGTTTCTAGGTTTCTTTAAGTATTTTGTAACTAGGTACATCTAACACAAGCAGCAGGTGAGATCTCTCCGACAACCGCAGGGACTTTATTACGTGTTTCCTTAATGTGCTACAGTTGAATTTTATGAAGTAACCTAATCGTTTCATGGGAATAAACAACTATTTTTGATGTGGGGTGACAGTCTGCAATTAAAATTGCATTTGTTTACCCAAGGAGTACTGGTAGAACGGTGTACATGCCAGTCCTTCAACTCATCATCTCCCAAGGTTATGTCACCACAAAGAAGAAAATGGTGATTATTTGCGTTTCCTACTTTTTAACCGCTATAGATGTCTCTACCACAGGGTACGATATCTCTACCGTCTTCCTAATCACTCTGATTGACATCTTACCACTTCCCAGAATCTTACCACTTGTCAATCTTTCAACGTCTCCATGATACTCCTTACGCTGCCATCTTTCTTTGGTGCGAAACTTCTTCTCTGGGCGGACGAACACGTTGCCAAGGTTGTTTCGAGTACGTTGCACAAGTCTCGCTTGGAAGTCCTTACACACCCTCCATTAACTCCCGATCTCTCCCTACGCGATTTACATATTTTTGGAGTCCTGAAGAAAGAGATTCGTGGCTGTCAATTTCCTTCGGACGAAGAGGTGCACCCCTGGGTATAATCATGGATCCGTTAGCAACCGCAAACCGTTTTTCGTGAAGGCACTGACAGTCTTCTCACAAAGTGGGATAAACGTGTTAAGGAGAGGTTTACTATCTTTGGCCCGAAAAATGCATGTTCTTTGAGAATTTTTTTATCGGGATGTGTTGTAGATATCAATGTCAAATTTGGTCAAAATGTTTATTGCTATTTCCTCTGCAAACTGGAATTTTTTCGACTGGAAATGTCGAAGAGCAAAGGCTGAAGTGCCGTCGGAACGAAACAAAATTTCGGTGTAGACCTCCACGCGCGGTATGTCACAGGTCAGCCGGCTCGCCTGAAATCAAAATTGAGTTGACGATAGCGAAGTATGTAAGATTATTTAGGAGTTGTACCTCTCTTAAGTTATTTGGACCATAGGAAACAAAATGGCGGCCATTCGAAAAAAATAGGGTCGTTTCATCGATTTTTCAACTTCTTCGGCCAAGTAAAAATATTTATAGTTGATGGATCGGAATAAAAGTGGTACAACTCCTAGACAATTTAGTTATCTTCGTCGGTAACAAAGAATCATGCCAATAGGTTCAGTAGATTTGAAGTTACCATTCCAGGCGATAAAAAAAGTCATATCGAGAAAAACGCGTTTGAAGTTTTGACTACATATAAGTGCAATATTATGCAACTTACGTTCAATCTGCTATTCCGGGTCCATAAACTAGTCCTTCCTCTTCCTTATAGAGGGCGTTCTGCTCGATCTGGGCCATCCTGAGCCGCTCCAGAGCCGCTCGTACGGTCGGTGACAAGTAGTTTTCGGCCGCTTGAATCCGGTGGTCTTCCGAATGCTTGGCGAACTGCGTCGAATAGAGTCCCAGGGTGACGTCCATCGTTGCCATGGTCCTTAGAATTGCTGAATACCCTTCGTTGAAGCTGCTCACCGCCAGGAAAGTCGCAGTCTCGACAGTCTTCGCACCAGACTGCAAACGCTTGGGGGCTGACTTCCAAACACACGCGTTCAAACTTTTATTTGAATTTTGTGTGTTTCCTCCAAAGAACTGGTTCAAAAACTCGTCCTCCGAAAGAAAAAGACTGGTGCGGGAAAAAGGCCGATTTCAGGCAGGTGCAGCTCTTTGTTGAACCGCGAATAACTAACATTTCCGTTCCGTATTCGGAAAAACCGTTTCAGGGGCGGATTCTAAACACTTTTATGGATCCAAATTTGCAATTTAAAAAAAAATCCATTTTTGAACCAAAAGATAGTAAACCTCCCTTTAAAGCTATGGTGATTACTTTTGAAATACAGTGCGTCCAAAAAACTGCAACACCAACAAGGAGTTTGCGATATAAACGAAAGTCTGAAACCGTTTTTCTACATCTGAAAGATGATGTCTGGTCAAATTTCGCGACAGTCGCATGAGACTGGTGCTAGTAGCGACACTATGAGAATGTAAGTCATGTCTGCTTTAAATACACGCTGTAGCGGCCGTGAGAGTTAATTACCTTTGAGAGTGGACGTGTTTATTAATGTTAGTCAAGAGTAGTCAAGAATACCTCTAAGGCGACGAAGACGCCATTATCAACACCTCACTGAGTTCGAACGAGGGCTACGAGAAGCTGGATGTACCTTCTGAGATACTGCAGACAGACGTGGCAGGAATGTAGCCACGGTACATGACTGCTGGCAGCGGTGGTCACGAGAATGTACGGTCGCAAGAAGGCCGGACTCCGGACGACCACGTGGCGCTACCGAGAGGGAAGACCATCGTGTTCGGCCTACGGCTGGGGCGCAGCGTACTGCATCTGCAGCAGCAATTCGAGCAGCAGCTGCCATCATAGAGACAATTATTTCTCAAGTAAAGACCTGCTGTCGGTTATTATATAGCAGGTCGTACATTTTGTGATTTCCCATGTTATATTATACAAATTAGTTTTATCACTAGTACTTTTTCCGATAATTTTCCAAAAGGTTAAAAAAAGAAAACTGGAAAGAAAGTACAGATGTATTTTTTTAAAATTTATTGCTAACTTAGATAATGATGATAAATAAGGTACATAATAGCCTGCGGATATATTTTAAGTTAAAATTAAAATTGTATTTAATGCAAGGAATAAGCGATGACAATAAATTTGACTTAGATATGATGTGACAGTTCTTCCCTTTATACCTTCTTTGCGTTTGGTATGCATCTGTTACATACGTTTTCTTGAACGTCCCCTAGAACTTAGAACTACTTAAACCTAACTAACCTAAGGACAGCACACACATCCATGCCCGAGGCAGGATCGAACCTGCGACAGTAGCGGTTGCGCGGTTCCAGACTGTAGCGCCTAGAACAGCTCGGCCACCCCGGCCGGCCATGGAGGGGGCTTGAACCCCCCCGTTGTTTTGCATGGCACTACCACAGCACAGGCCTAAATTGATGTTTTAAGCACCTTATTGCTTCCCACTGTTGAAGAGCAATTGCATCTTTCAACGTGATCGAGCACCTGTTCATAATGCACGGCCTGTGGCGGAGTGGTTACACGACAGTAACATCCCTGTAATGGAATGGCCTGCACAGAGTCCTGACCTGAATCCTATAGAACACCTTTGGAATGTTTTGGAACGTCGACTTCGTGCCAGGCCTCACCGACCGACATCGATACCTGTCCTCAGTGCAGCACTTCGTGAAGAATAGGCTGCCATTCTCCAAGAAACCTTCCAGCACGTGACTGAACGTATGCCTGCGAGAGTGAAAGCTGTCATTAAGGCTAAGAGTGGGCCAACAGCATATTGAATTCCAGCATTACCGATGGAGGGCGCCAAGAACTTGTAAGTCATTTTCAGCCAGGTGTCCGGATACTTTTGATCACATAGTGTACCATGACCATAAGGTCATCAGCGCACTCAATCTAGTGCAATCAGTAGTGGTTCTGTTGCTATCTCCGAGAAAAACTGTTCGCATATGGATCCATGCGGACAACACCTGGTTATTCTCTTTATAACCTTTTGACGACCGACCTTCAATTCCAATATTCTGCTTTTACAATAACCTCTAAGGCTGTCTATAGAGCCGGCGGAGTACTCATCTCTCTAACTCCTGCATACGGTACCAGCCACCAAAGGTTGTCGAAAGCACGAACTGTGTCAATTAGGATTGCTACTGTGTATTTTTCGTGTATTGTCTGTGATTTCTGTGGTCCTGTTTACTGCATAGTCGATGGATTTATATGATCGAAAGCCAAACTAATGCAGGATGAGGCTGAAGAGCTGCCGTTTCGAATGAAGTACTTTGCACAGCAATCTATCCTGTACCTTTGCCAGAATGTTAATGAGGCATATTGGTCTGTATGTCTTAGGGCCAGTCGGGTCTTTGTCCTTAGCTTTCTTATTTATAGCTGCATTTGCCGTCATCTATATATTCGGTACTCGTCCTTCTAGTGGAGCATCATTCAGTAAGTCTGTTGGATATGGTACGATAAGCGGAGCAGCTCGTTTGATGGTTTCGGGGTGGATGTCATCCGGACCCGGAGCCTTTTTGTTCTTTATTTTGTGTACTGCCAATGCAACTTCCTCACGAGCAAAGGGAATGGTGATACCTTCGTTTTCGTATTTGTCGTCAAGCAGTCTGCGAAGGTCGGTGTGAAGCTGGTTGTTCTGAGTGTGATCACCGTCAGGAAGTAATTTATCGAGGAGATACTGTGCTGTGCTTCTCTAGCCTTTCGTGGTTGTACCATCTGGTTTCCTCAATGTTGATAGTACTGCCGGGGTCTTGATTAATACAGTCTCCAGTTTAGACTGCTCCCCAGGATGTTATTCTGTAAGTTTGTCCTAACATAAATGTCCGAGAGGTTTTTCCTATTCTTATATAGTTCGTCTTTGTATCGTTTTAGCGTCGCGGTAATGTTGAAGTCTCTATTTCCTGTGCTGTCTTTGATTTTTGGTAATATCGCCGTTTATCATGAGTGTCTTTTCTTAATCTTGTTAATAATGCTGACCATAGTGCCCTTTGTTTAGGTGCGTCGCGTATTTGCAGCTATTGGTGTAGCTTGTGCTCTCTGCAAGACGCCTTTAAGAACACGAGCTCTGTAATCTATGCTGCCTTGGGTGACACACAGGGGAAACTCTTCAGTCACGTTTCTTAGTTTTTGCCAGTGCGTAGCCTTGGGTGATGTGATGTGCCAGTGTCTGTGTCTGTGTTTGTTGTAGTATACATAATTATGGCGTTATGATCACTGAGTATTCTCTTATCGAGCACCCGCCAGTTCGGTACCTGTATTAATGATGCTCCGTTTGCCACAGAAATGTCTATGTTGCTACCTAACGCACTATTTCGAGGTAAGTTGGCGGCTGGCCTGCTTTTTTTTAAGATGAAAAGATTGCACTCATTTATAACGTCGATTATCATTTGTCCTCTGGAGACCATTCTATCAGATTGCCAGAGGGTTGACCTATCATTTATTTATTTATCGTCTGTCATTTGTAAATCGCGCAAATTCTTTTATTACTTCTTTTATTATTCTATATCAAATGAGTATGGACGTAGATCGACCAGATGATCCATGTTTTCCTGCCTGAAGTTATTTTGACCGTAACCGTATGTTGTATGCATAGTTGCGTTATTTATGTTACTTTAAAGTTAGTGTTTACTATAACGATAGCAGACATGGCCTTGTCTGCGCCTGTGATTTTCATATACTGCCTCTGAAGGTCTGGAATTTTTCCACCTCCTGTGTTCGGTTCTTGTACACACAAAACCTCCGCTCATACTTCGTTTACCAGATTGCAAGGCCCTGTGTCCACCGTCGTGCTTCCCATACCGTTTAGCTGCAAGACTTTCGTTATGGGAATTGTCCACCACCATAGCTGAATGGTCAGGGTGACGGCCTGCCGTCCTTCGGGGCCCGGGTTCGATTCCCGGCTCGGTCGGGGATTTTCTCCACTCAGGGACTGGGTGTTGTGTTGTCTTCGTCATAATTTCATCTCCATCCGGCGCGCAGGTCGTCCAATGTGGCGTGGAATGTAATAAGTCCTGCACCAAGGCGACTGGACCTGCCCCGTAAGGGGCCTCCTGGCCAATGATGTCATACGCTCATTTCCACTATGGGAATTTAGTAAAACAAAAGCACTTCGATATGCTTTGGGTGTGATCGAGGTACATGCGCCCATGCCCCCTTGGCAGGTCCTAGTAGCAATTGCCAATGTCAAGGCCTTCATTTCTTCATCCACTTGATCTGCGTAAAAAAAATACGAAGTTCACTTTTGTTTGTTGGTCGATTTTCGGTTCGCAGAATCATTCTGTCTGTTTGTTCAATGGCGGGGGAGCATAAAATGTCGGCCAGTGGGTGATGCACTATTACACAAAGAACTGTTACAAATCCTGTACCGAGCATTCCACTGTTCCCGCCGTTTGCGACTTCAGTGGTGTCAAGCAAGAGATGATTGGAGGGCAATGTGGAGGTCTGCTGTGTTTCCTGATGAAAGCTGGTTCCGTCTCGGTGACAGTAATGAGCGTGTGTTGGTTAGGAGGAGATCAGTGGAGGGCCTGCGTGCTAGACATACTGGGCCTACACCTGGAATTACGGTCTGGCGTTTGGGTTCGTACGACAGCAGGAGCACACTGGTGGTTATTCCATGCACCCTGACTGCAAAATTGTGCGTCAGTCTGGCGATTCGACCTTTGACCTGCCATTCATGAACAGTATTTCAGGGAATTTTTCCCAACAGGATAACGCTTACCCATATTCCACTGTTGTAATCCAATATGCTGTACAGAGTGTCGACATTTTGTCTTAGCCTGCCCGATCACCAGACATGTCTGCAGTCAAGTACATGTAGGACATCATCGAACGACAACTTCAGCGTCATCCACAAGCAGTATTAACTTTCCCTGTATTGTCCGACCAAGTGCAACAAGCATAGAATTTCATCCCACAAATTGACATCCAGCACCTGTACAACACAATGCACGTACATTTTCATGCTTGCGTTCATCGTTGTCGCGGCTACAACGGTTATTAATGTACTACCATTTCACATTTGCAATGGCTTATCTCGTGCTTATATTAACCTGTGATCTTGCAATGTTAATCACTTAAATATGTTACCTAGTCAAACGTATTCCCGAAATTTCATTACTCTATATCAGTGGTTCCCAGCAGGTGGTGCGCGGACCCCCAGGGGTCCGCGAGCTATGCCAGAGGGGTCCGCAAGATGCTATTAGAATAAAAAAATATATTATTATATATTTCGTATGATAACAGATTTTTTGTTTTGGCCGCTTCCTGCATGAGCAGTTTTAAGCTCAATATTTTTTCTGTAATGAATATGTCAATATTTTTCTAAGTACCAAGAATAGAAAACGTATTAAAAGACTTCTAATCTGGCTTTTTTAGGTACTTGATGCTGTGATATGACAAGGTACCAATCATGCTCGATGAGGGGGTCCTCGAGAAAATTTTGTTGGGAACCCCTGCTCTAGATTAATTATTTTTTGAGGTCTTTTCTCTGTCGGTGTAACAAACAGTTTACTTTGAAACTTCCTGGCAGATTAAAACTATGTGCCGGACTGAGACTCCAACTCAGGACCTTTGCCTTTCGGAGGCAAGTGCTCTACCTATTCAGCTACTCAAGCGCGATTCACGACCCGTCCTCACAATTTTACTTCCGCCGGAACCTCGTTTCATTCTTGAAACAGTTTACTTTGTTTCCATCTGCCTCATTTTCATTTGACTGCCCCTTATACGACGAGGTTTTCTAGGAAACACGAATTAATTATGTTGTTCGGGCCCTGCTGTGTGACATGGCGCCACCTCTGGAGCGATTGGCCGGCGGTCGCACGGTGAAGGTGCGGCCTTGCTATCCTGCGGATCGCTAGCCGCGAGGACAACAGCTGTTCTGTGAGCCGTGTGCTGCTCTGTGGCTGTGGCCGCGGAACTCGTTCCGCCCTTTTCTCCCTAACGACCGGGTTTTGGCCACCTGCCGCCGCCGCGGTCGCTTTGTCCGTAATATTTATAATCACGTCCCATAATCACAGCCTGCTCGCGCTGGTGTCGTTTATTTTATTCCTTAGCTCACGGCCATCTGTGGTCAGATTTCATCGCTTCGCTTTCCTTTCCGACAGCGGCTGCCGCCTTAAATTTCTTCTTTCTCTCGGGTATCGACATGTATGCATAGAACTCGCCAGCAGATTATGCGGGGCTGGGCGGACCATCATGTTACTTGTTGGTCTTTGAGTTTTCGTTGCAGTCAATGCTCTACCTCGCGTGTAAAAATAGACTGCCCCTGTACGCAAAAATGGAAGTGGAAAATGTTCTAAGTGTCAAATCTCACAATCCTCAGGAGAATTAGAAAACGTTGCATCTGTTTTTGTATGTAATCTATGAGCACCCAAAGAAAGTGAGAAGGTACTTCGATACCACAAAGTTTGCTGACCACCTCTTCGCTGCAAAATAATAATGAGAAAAACTAGAAAAATAATGTGTTAGGAATGCTTTACATCTACATCTACATGGATACTCTGCAAATCACATTGAAATGCCTGGCAGAGTATTCATCGAACCACCTTCACAAGTCTCTATTATTCCAATCTCGTATAGCGCGCGGAAAGAATGAACACCTATATCTTTCCGTAAGAGCTCTGATTATTTTATCGTGGTGATCATTCCTCCCTATGTAAGTCGGTCTCAACAAAATATTTTCGCATTCCGAGGAGAATGTTGGTGATTGGAATTTTGTGAGAAGATTCCGTCGGGACGAAAAACGCCTTTCTTTTAATGATGTCCAGCCCAAATCCTGTATCATTTCTGTGACACTCTCTCCCCTATTTCGCGATTATACAAAACGTGCTGCCTTTCTTTGAACTTTTTCGATGTACTCCGTCAGTCCTATCTGGTAAGGACGGAGTATTCTCAAAGAGGACGGACAAGCGTAGTGTAGGCAGTCTCCTTAGTAGGTCTGTTACATTTTCTAAGTGTTCTGCCAATAAAACGCAGTCTTTGGTTAGCCTTCCCCACAACATTTTCTATAATACAAGTACAGAAATACAGCAGAAATATCTTAAGTAGTTGAACTATATTCAACAAAAACCATTTCTCAACACTCTTGCGTTTTTTACAAGACGATAACACCCGCATCATATAGTAAAGAAACTGGCCCAAAACACGTGTATGCCAGCTGTCAGATCTGAATGCAGCGCCTGGTGCTGTTCTCGTCAAAGCAGAATAAAGCACATTCGTGATAAGTCCGCGCGCACGCCGGTTTGCAAATCTCCCCACTTTGGAATTTACATTGTTCAATAGAAGAGAAATCAGAATCTGCAGAACACGGCAAATGAAAAAAATGAATGTGAGCATGCGTAATTACCGCTTTATACATTAACAAAAAAAATTGTAGAGGACATGCGCAGCAAATACAGTATTTAAAATACAGTGGTTAAGATAAATGTTGTATATTGCTGAAATTTTAATACTGAACATTGTGTGATCCAAATAAAGCATTATGATATTTGTACGTGGTTTGTATGTAATTTATTTCTGACGTAAACAGTCCTTGTTTCTACGCTGAGGGGGCAGTATGTGCAGTCTGTGGCAACTGTAAACATTGCAGTACTTGCGCTGTGTTTCGTTACAACGGTTGTGTTGCTTCAGGATGGTTCAGACAATAACGATCAGAGGCTCCATATAGTCACTCTAATGGATCAAGGAATGAAACAGGTGGACATCGCAGTAACATTGATGGTTATAGATTCTGAAACAAGTTTCTAGTGACAGGATCAGTTGAGGATCGTCACAGAAGGGACTGCGGAAGAAAAATAACAGGCGTGCATTATAGCAAGCAGAATCCCTCAACACAATGCAACACATCTACGGCGGCAGTTCTAAGCGGCTACAGGTGTGCAGGTGTCAAAAACTACATGAAGTAGGGTCTATGAGCAAGGATTTCGTCCCAGAAGACATCTCAAGGCTCCTCCCATAAATCGGTTCGGAGAGGAGTTTGTGTCGTATGAGCACAAAACCACGCTTTGTAGATTAGACAGCAGTGGGACACAATGCTCTACTGTGATTAGACCTGTATTAGTCTTCACGCTGACAATACTGAACTTCGTGTGTGGAGACAACAAGTTTAACATCGTAACTGTACCGTAGAGCACCAGCATAATTAAGGTGATTCCGTCACATTTTGGGGTGGTATCATGCATTGCCATAGGACAACCCTTGTACCAATATGTGGGGGGATGACTGATGCGACTCCATTGGTGAATTTACTGGACCGGGATTCACGCTGATGGACGACAACGCAAGGTAACGCCGTCACAATCTTGCGAACGTCTTCCTAGTTGAACACAGAAGTCGACATATGGAATGGTCTTCATATTCTCCAAATATCAGCTGATTTGATAATTCATGGACCACGCTAAAATACCCCCGTTCCACCAGAGACACGTCCGCCCCCGGTAGCTGAGTCGTCAGCGCGACAGAACGCCAGTCCTCAGAGGCCGACTTCGATTCCCGGTTGGATTGGAGATTTTCTCCGCTCAGGGACTGGGTATTGTGTTGTCCTCATCATTATCATTTCATCCCCATCGAAGCACAAGTCGCCGAAGTGGCGTCAAATCGAAAGACTTGCACCCGGCGAACGGTCTACCCGACGGGAGGCCCTATTCACACGACATTTATTATTATACCAGAGACATTATAAGGCACCACAGAAGCTGTTGTGGGGAAATAGGCTTATCTGGACAGTTTGGTAAGGAATATGCCTAACCGCATTCAAAAGTGTCTCCAGTTACGAGGAGGGCCAAATGGTTCATAAACAATGTGTTATGCAGGATGATAGTGAAAAGAAACTGTAGTGTTTCTAGTGGCATCTTTTGCATGAACAATGTGCTATGAAGAATGATAGTGAAAAGAAACTGTAGTGTTTCCAGTAGAATCTTTTGTAAGTTCTCTTTCCGCGTTTTGTGGAAATGTGTTTATCTCCGCTACTTTTGTTTTCTTATTATTGCACTTAACAGAAAAAATCAGTTTTATTTGCTGTTATAAAGCAATATGCTACATTTATTTGGAACCCTGTGTTACAAGTGTAACAACATTTAATTTTAAATAGAAAACAGTGACTAACTTTTGCAACTGAGAGCCTGATCCTTTTTAGTAGCCCGTTCCAGAAATCTCCACTTTGGCGATAATGTGGTGGCGATAACGCGCGATGTTGGTATGTGACGATTGTGCATTGAAAATAAAGCCTACAGTTCCGTTATATATCTGTACCAGGTAATGTTAGGACTCGTGTACTGGCACCGCTGTTGCCGGGAGCTTGATGAGGTGTGAATGGACTTCAGGAGCGTGTACAATTTGAAATACGTGGCACTGACGTATAGGGGCTGGATAAAAATGCGAGAAACGCATTATTGAACATAAATGCAGACGCCAGCCAAGTCTGGAATTTGCGCTGTTGTATCTGACCACTAACGACACTTGTACGGTGTCGTCAACACGTTGCAAATGTCAGTCAGTCGTGGTGAGAACAGTGTTCAGTGTAGTTGTGAGTGCATTATGCCAGACTGGCCAAATTGTTGGTGTTCTTATGGTGGGTGCTTCCGTAACCAAGGTAGCTGAAATTTTTGATGCTTCAAGAGGGATCGCATCGAAGATTTATACCGCATACAAGGGAAGCGGAAACACTTCGTGCGCTAAATAACAACGCGAACCAAAGTGCGTTGAATCATCGTGACGGACGGTTATTGAAAAGGATTCTGACGAAAAATAAGAAGACCACAACTATAAAAGTCACTGCCGAATGCGGTACTCGCGAACCCTGTAAGCACCAAAACAACACCAAGGGAGGTCCATAAGCAGGGTGTTGCAGGGCGAGCTGGAATTATAAAACCACTCAGCAGTGACGCAAATGCCCGTAAAAGGTAAACGTGATGCTGAAGCCTTAAAACCTAGACAGTGGAGAAATGGAGCAATATTATCTGGACGGATGAGTGGTTTCACACTGTTTCCAACTTCTGCCCAAGTTTACTTACAAAGAGTGAAACACGCCAAGGATACAGTGATGATTTGGATAGCCATAACCTGCTAATCCGTGGGCCCCATGGTTACCTACGCGAAATAATGTGGCTTTGTTTAAAGAGAAGCGAAGGGTAGCTAAGAATTTAGCGCGGATTAAAAAGAGAGTAGAGGAAAGGGAAAGGATTGATGAAATACAGAATAACTTTGAAAATAAGCAGAGGAGGAAATTCTTTTGTGAGGTGGGTCAAATAAAGAGAGGATATCAGCCAAGGATGGGCATGCTTAAAGATGAGACAGCAGTTTGATAGTTGGAAAGGTATAAAAAAAAAAAAAGATATGGGCACAACATTTTGAAGTGCTATTGTCAAACAGACACATCGTAAGTGAAGAACAAGAGGTGGACGGAGATGATGATGCAGTGGACACAGAACCACCATTGGTAGAAGAGATAAGAGTAATTATAAAGCGATATGGGAGTAACAAAGCTCCTGGACACGACCTGGTAACGGCATAAATGATAAAACACGGAGGTGAAATATTAGTACCGAAGACACATAAAATAATTACAATGGCCTGGGAAACAGAGAAAATGTCAGAGGACTGGACGTTAGCAACCATCTGCTCTATACATACGAAAAGATCACGCATGCAGTGTAAGAACTAGCGAAGAATATCTCTGCTTAGTATCTCTGCTTAGTATCGTCTACAAAATCCTTTCTACGGCTATAACATGGAGAGTAAAAGGAAGAGCACAAAAGACTCTAGGCGAGTACCAGGCATGTTTTAGGGCCGGGACGTCTACAGCTGACCATATCTCTACAGTACGTATGATGGTGGAGAAGACTTACGAATATAGTGTGAGATTAGAACATCATTTTACAGACTTTAAACAGGTCTACGACAGAGTTAAAAAGATCAGCACTGTGGGAAACAATGCAGACATTCAAATTTCATAAGAAGCTACTAAAATGAACTAAGATGACCCTAGAAAATAGCAAAAGCCCGGTTAAAGTTCAGGGATGTCTGTCGGGAACATTCCCAACGGAAGAAGGACTAAGGCAGGGAGACCCACTACCCCCAGTACTATTCAACTTGGTATTAGAGAATGCAGTAAGATCAATAACCACAAACCCAGGATGCAAATATTAGCCTATGCAGATGATGTAGTACTATGTGCTAGAAGCACGGAGGGACTCACATCAGTTTGAAGCCGCTGCCAAGAACCTTGCTTCAGAAATTAGTGAGACAGAATCTAAGTATATGGTAACTGATATAGATAGAAGAAACACAAATGATCTACAGTTGGAAGGGTACAACTTTGAAAGAGTAGATAGCTTTATTTATCTCGGCTCAGTAATAACATCAAAAAACAAAGTGGAGGCAGATATAACAAATCGAATTAAGGCTGCCGACAGATCATACAGAGCACTATATACCTGCTCAAAAGTAAGAACCTAAATAGGAAACTAAAGCTGACACTGTAAAAAACAGTGATCAAACCAGTTCTTATATATGGCAGCGAAGCATGGGTACTGACGGGGGCTTTGGAGAAGAAACTAAATATATGGGAAAGGAAAGTGCTTAGGAAGATTTTTGGTCCTGTAAAAGAAGGTGAGATATGGTGAATTAGGACTAATGAATAAATAAGGGCTCTATACAAAGTGCCTGATTTGGTAACCTCAATCAAAATAGGAAGGCTAAGATGGTTAGGACATGTCCAGAATATGACAGAAGAAAGGCTCCCAAAGAATGATGATGATGAGATATCCTGGTGGTAGAAGAAGGAGAGGACGAAAGCGTGTGAGATGGCTGGAAGATGTGGAAGCCGACCTAAGAGCAGTGGGAGTGAGGAGGTGGTGCTGAAGACCGAGACGACTGGAAACCTGTGATTAAGGAGGCCAAGGTCCTCAGAGGGTCGTAGTGACATGGAGTCAGTCAGTCATGATTACTCTGCAATACTGCGTGGATTATCTGACCACTCTGCCTGATAATGTACATCTCATGTTAAAAGCTCATTCCCCAATGGTGATGCTGTGTTCCAAAAAGACGTGGTCTCTGTTCACATAGCTCACACCGTCCAGGACTGGTTTTCTTAAGCACCAGGATGAATTGTCGCATCTCCCCTGATCACCACAGACACCAGATCTCAGTATTATTGAGATTTTATGGTATACCATGGAGAGAAGGCAGCGTGTTCGGTATCCACTTCCATCGTGGTTACCTTAATTTGCCACTATTTTGGAGTAATACGATTTCCTTGAAAATCATTACAGAATCTGTATTTATCCATTCCGAGACGACTGGAAGCTGTTTTGGATGCCAAGGTGTTTCTACACCGTATTAGTCATAGTAAGATGTTGTGTTTCTGGTTTCCATATTTTTGCCCATCCCCTGTATTTACGGAACTTATTTGTCTATATGACGTCCTACTCCGAGGCATCCTCGAAAATGTTTGTTTATTAAGTGGCACGACACAATTAAAAGATTATTCACATCAAAATACAGTCTTCGTATCGTTCAAATCTGAAATCGTGCACATGTCCCCAGCACACGCGAAAACTACCTTAATTCATCCAGCAATGAAAGCATAGCGCACAGTTCACAGTTTACAAAATAGTAATCACTGTATTTTTCTCAGTTCAGATTGATAAGGTGCACATATTAGTTTGAAAGTTTTAGTCATATATTCACACTGAAACTCAAGCCACTAACCGTGACATCACATCAGCTATCTAGTCTCGCCACTAAAGATGCCAGTCAATGAAGAAAATTAGGAGAAAAAATTCGTGTATTCACGCATTTTTGTACAGTGGTAGGAGGAATTGTCATGAATCGCTGGGGTGTAAGCGTCGGGGTGGAGGCTTCTTAAGGTCACTTTTGTTACATTTTTCTTGAATGACTCAAAAACGGCCGCATCTAGCGAAAATATCTCCAGTACAACATTAAACTATATAAATTAATTGTCTGTATTTTTCTGCTACCAGTCCCTTTTTTTTGTTTTATGTTCAACTTGTCATTTTGCAACACCTTTCAAGCATGTTTTGCTCAACATCAAGCGTTTATACACAAATATTTTGCTTAAAGATAAAACGTGTTTCTCAATGTGGAGATGGTTGTTTAGTCAACTGAAACTAGTCATCTTCTTCTTTGTTCGCTACGCCCAGTTAAAGAGCGCGTTTGAACTTGTTAGCTTGGTATAACAGCTTCAGGTTCCTCTTTCCGTTTCAAAATCTTTCATGACTTCTCTGCGCTGTGTGATGATAGGGCTTGTCATTTGAGGCATTCATTTCACGGAACATCTGCTTAACTTCTTCTAACCAGAAACTAGTCATCACATTTTAATGTTTCATACTGTACGTGATCTAGACAAGTAAAAAATTACTTTTTTTTAATTCTGAGAAATCTTTATAACGTATGTGTTATATCAAAGATAAATTTGATTCGGCTCCACAGTACTAATTCTGAGTAACATGGTGATGTTGCATTGCACAAGCTAAGGTAAGAGAACCTCCATATTGTCAAGTCAGTCAAAGCACGTTTAACAACTGACAAAAAATTAAGCATGGAACATAGACTGAGACCTTACATTGATTGTAAACATGTACGTACTCAGGATTTCATTTTGTTTTCCATTTTATAAGGACAAAATTTTAACTATTTTATTTCAATCCAAATCGTTATTGATATTACGCAAACAGTGAAACGCATAAGAGCCGATAGTACTTACCTTTAACAAGTACTTATCTGTCGTGGTGATATGGAAACGTGATTCACTACTTCCTCTTCATCGAGTGGAACGCTGCGACGTACTGAAGGAAGATCAACATCACTCAGCCTACTCTGATTTGTACTGTTCCTTACGTAGGCTGTTAAATGTTTTAAAGTCGAAAATGTCGCTTCTGATGTAGTTTTTGAAACTGGTAAGACGTATCAGAATTCGAACATTTTGGAATAATTTTTAGTTGACACATCTGGCGTCTTCAAATAGTTCTTAGTCTTGTACTTAATTCTTCTTTAATCTTGTTGATTCCAAATGTAAAATTTCTAGCTGCAGACGAAGATCATGGGACCCTCGATAGTTAAAATTTGACAGATTTTAGGATATCTTCTGAACTGAAATTTACGTATTTCCTTGGTATTATTCTCTTAAGGGATTTAATTAAGATTTGATGGCTCTAAACCTATCGTGCAGCCGGTTTCTTATGTGACGCAAGAAAAGCAGGGCCACATTTCTTCTGCTAGCACGACTTTTGTCTCGATATTTCATTGCAGGCACAGACTTTGGTACTGTGGTTTTTACTTCGACTTCTTCTGAGAGTTTTAAGATCATACTAAACAAATTTTTGTTTTCTTAATCACTATACTGTACTGTTTACGGTAATAGACAAATTGCTAATATTTTCCACTACTGAAAACAGATAACACATCACACTTTGAGGCATTCTAGAAATGGAAAGAGTTAAAGAGAAGACTTTTCACACAATGAACTCCCTATGAAAGACTACACTTAACCATCGTTGTGCTTTATGAGACGTTTCTTTGTTAGTACACGTTTCTAACCATGACAGAACGCGTTTCGACTAGGCTTCCAGATTAAATTGACAAAATTGCTGAACACTGCCTGGCGAAAGGATTTGGTAAACTGAGGGCTCAGGGTGACCACAATAAAACCCTCAGGAAATATTAAAAATTATACTATTGCTACTTACAGCTTTCAACAAATTTTATTACAACGAATGAATAACTGTACTTTTATCATGTCGGGACTCAATTTGTTTCTAGCGTCAGGTCAAAAATGATTCATGTGACTGAAGACGCTTATCACATAGGCATTGCTGCATGGAACAGCCATTGTCCTTCTGATAAGCGAACACGAGGCTGTTCTTTAAAGCGCAAAATTACCCCAAGTTTTTAAATATGCTAAGTTTCGAGCATTGCCAAAAGTGGTAAGTGTCTGGTCCCCGGTAGTAAATCTTCGACGGTTGTTTCAGAACGTCATTATGTTCGGCGAACTACTAACGAAACTTACGACATATTATACTGTCCCTATGCACTTCCTGATAGCCTGTAGTGAAAACGAATGGCCAAGGTTAGGTGTAAAGAGTGGGCAGAGCATTATGTTTAAACAGCAACTGGGTATTCTTTCCTAATGAAAGCTTGTGCGCCGCTCGTTGTCGCTGTTCCGCCGAACTCCTGACCAGTTAAAATTTTACAGATAAAAGCGATTACTTTCAAACTGGATAATAAGTTCGGCTGATCATGCCTTGTTAAGCGTTTAGCAGCTACAAATATCAGGAAGCTTTCACGAATCGTACTTAATTCGAAATCTTTATACCGACCATACAAAGATACATTTATTTCACGATGTCTATGTTTTACAATGCCCTTATATTATTATACAATATCTTTCCCACACTGCAAAATAAGTTAGTATTACATGCATCGATGGACTAAAAACGACATAAATCACATAACGAGAGAGCATTTGGGGCTGTGGACAAGGTGGCGTATGGAAGTTTGGGTCGGTTCGACCAGCGTGGGCGGATAGCCGAAGTGGTTAAGGTGACAGCTCGGAATAAGAGGGACTTCTGGGTTCGAGACCCGGTCCAGCAGAAATTTTCTTGTTGCACTAATAAATAGTACAGCTGACGTCAAATCGAATGCTTAATTTGCGAATTAATTTCGTAACACACAAAGATAGTTGCTCAGTTCTTGAGATACTGTCGTTTCTTCGGCAAGAACGGCCGAGTACTTAGAACTGATGTTGCCCTCATATATGACAATATACTTCCGTCTCCAAATAGCAGTGATGACTAACTGTGTATTATCAGGGATGATGCTTTTGAAAAACTGAATCGCCAGCTTCAGCTCAGAAGCTCAGGAGAGATCGAACTCCCTACCACTCGACTCGCTGTCATGTGACATTAAATTTTCAGAGTAGTTTGTGTGTAAAGATCCGGTTTGACCACAAAAATTGTACATTTCACAATAACCTTTTTCGGCCATTGCCATCTTCATATATGTTACAAGTAGAAAAACAGTGGTGTAATCAATTCAGTTTGTAAGTAGGCTGTTAAGGTTTTTTTATTGGTAACGCCACGTAGCGCTCTGTATGAAAATCACTGGCTGTGCTGTGAGCAGTCTGTGGCTGGTTTGCATTGTTGTTTGCTATTGTAGTGTTGGGCAGCTGGATGTTAACAGCGCGTAGCGTTGCGCAGTTGGAGGTGAGCCACCAGCAGTGGTGGATGTGGGGAGTGAGATGGCGGAGTTTTGAGAGCGGATGATATGGACAGAGACAGTAAATTTGTAAGACTGGATGTCATGAACTGATTATTTTTTATTGTGACTTTTGAACACTATTAAGGTAAATAAATTGTTTGTTCTCTATCAAAAGCTTTCAGTTGCTAACTATGCCTATCAGTAGTTAGTGCCTTCATTAGTTTGAATCTTTTATTTAGCTGGCAGTAGTGGCGCTCGCTGTATTGCAGTAGTTCGAGTAACGAAGATTTTTGTGAGGTAAGTGATTTGTGAAAGGTATAGGTTATTGTTAGTCAGGGCCATTCTTTTGTAGGGATTATTAAAAGTCAGATTGCGTTGCGCTAAAAATATTGTGTGTCAGTTCAGTGTTGATCAGAATAGGTAAAGAGCGAAATATCTGAGTACGTTCAGTTCTGCTCAGCTGTTTGAAACTCGAATAATGTTAGAGGTTTATCAGCACAGTAATTCATAAATTTTTCTAAGGGAACGTTACACATTGTGACCCAGCCAGAGATTTTTGAATTACAATGATACAAAGGTTTTCTGTAATACATTTCATTCCATTGCTGTAATCTGTAACACCTGAGGGTGTAATTACATTAATCCTCAGGGGGGTACACGTTTATTTGGTGTACCATGTGTTTGGCAAGCACAAGGAGCCCTAGCTAATATGGTATTTGCTTATACAACTTTACACATCGATACTATATTTCTCTAATACATAAATTACACAGCTATCTGATTATTTAACTGAGAGAGACAAACGTTTATTTTACTACATCAGTGACAGATGTTTACATAATTACACCATTGGATAACTTCACACTTATGAAATTGTATTTTGTCTGTACTTTGTGAACTGTTCATATTTTTTCGAAACCAATCTGATACTATGAGAGCTTTGAATGATGTATTTGGTATGGGATCATGATTTTTAAAGTACGTTTGAGGTAGATGACACTATTGAAATGAGCAGAGAATTTTTTTAGGTTTTGACATTATTGCAGAAAGCTACGACGTTTTTGAGATTTGACTGAGGTGTTATGATGTTATTCTTACGACGACGATGTGTATTATGCTGTTGAGGTATGTTTATGATCAATAAGCTGATGCTATATGAGGAATTTGATTATGCTACATATTTATAATGATGAAATATTGAAGAAGTGTCGACAAATATGTATATGTGTAATAAGGTAAGGAATAATGAGTAGTGGTTAGGGACACTGATTTGTGAAAAAGGATGTTGGAAACCAAGAATCGTACTTTAATAAGAGTTATGAAATGTGTGTAAATGCGTGAATTTATTACAATGCCGACAAAAATTTTTTGAACACTGATATACTTATAGGATTTTGTTTCTACACATTTGTAATGCAAATTCTCGACCTGTGAAATTTTTTATATGAGACTGTAACTGTAGTGCAAACTGCTGTCGTAAATATTTCGGTAAGAAAGCTAAGTGACCTTCACGTAATGCGTTATGGGCACCCAGCTGCGCCAGCCACCTAGAGAGAAAGCCATTAGGTGGAGAAAAAAGAGGCCATTAACATTGCTATTGAACATTCCTTTGTAGAAAGCATCGCAAATACGACACGCTGATTACTTGGAAACATATGATTACACTGTGTAGCTCGTACTTGGTGCTACTTACTTAAATGGTTATGAATTGATGGGAAATATTCTTACATCTGCACACCTGATTATGACAAGTGTCTTTCTACGAGAATTGAGAGAATTTCTACTAACTTATGAAATGCCACATGACTACTGAATTATATTGTTATACTTTGCTTTACATAGTTGGTTATTTCATTTGATATCTGTTTTTCAGCTGTGTTGCAGCATTGGTTTTATAAAATAAAATTAAATGCATTTGCTAATGTGAACACTTTCTGTCAACAGATCCATTAAATAATAATTTTATGATCCACATTCTTCGAAAAAGGAGCACTTGGAAAGGAAACAACAATAAAACGAGGCTAATAACAGTAACTGCATACATAATTTTCTTTTCAAATACTTGGTAATTTTTTTTGTAGAATAAGTTGTGGTGCCCCACTTTAATTACATAGACATTAAGATGTGAATATTCTTTTCCCTTATATGCATTGTTGTCTTTAGTATACTATTTTTTCTGCTTGTGGGTTTGTCATGTTTAGATATAAGTTATTGCATTTGCTGCTGCTGTTGGCAGGCATAGTGCTACTGAATTTCACTTTGTATTATTCTGTTAAGCCAGTTTTACTACTGATTTATTTTTCTTATTTGCTGCACATTGCCTTATATTAGTTGTAATGTTGCATTTGCTTTCCTAATTTAGATATACTGCTGCTTACTTTGCCAATTTGCATTTTTTTGTCATTGCTGTTTGTGTTAATTGTTTTGTACTGCTGCATTGCCTCGTCCCTTAGTTTAGCATCTGACCTCAGTAGATTTAAGTTAGCTTAAGAGGGGGTAGACTATAGAAGAGAGTGAGTTGTGAGGAATTGGAAGAAATGCATTGACAAGGTTTTTTAAAGAAAAGTGAAATAAGAGGAAACATCTATGAAATGAAGTTTTGGGTTGGACTGCAGTACCAAACGTCACACTGAAAACAAATCCTGTCCTGTCCTTTTGTGTTATTCCACTATGTGTCTGTGTACCTTGTGTACTTGTGTTCTTCCTGTCTTTATGTGTTTATCTGATACGACGTATGTTGTAGAATTTTTCTGATACTCAGCTACATTCACTATGATGAGGAATACTGTTATCCTCAAACATAATTTGCATTTATAATATGTTATTTACTTTGTAAAGATGTTTAGACATTATTTATTCTATTTTGTTTTAATGCTCACATGTGAAGTTGATGATCCGAAAGTTATTCAGACCTTTTATGTATATACTTATGTCATATTTCCTGTAACACTGATGTATATGTTTATTTATATTCTTTTGTAACGCCCCTATTACTACAAATGTTATCTGCATTGTTATGTTCTTTAATGATGTATTTTGTACCTTTGTAATTGTATTCTTATGTTGTAAATTTATAATTGTATAGACACCAGTTCTTCAAATTAAGTTACATTTCACTGCACACGTTTCTGTTGGTCATAGTATATGCACAATAGATGAGAAGCTGTTACTGTTAGTGTTTGCAAGTGTGTTGATAATTCAGCAAGGGACTGGTTAACAGCATTGCTGGTTCTAAGGACAATTCCAAAAACTTTGTGAGTGCACAAGTGGTGGTTTATGGACTTGCTATATAGTACAAGACTCTTAAATGGTGATTGTGCACCTGCACAATCGCTGCTGGCCGTCTCTACAAGGACTGAAGTTGATCTGTACCTTTGATGGCCCACCAATACCATAATTTCTACAAGGACTGCAGTGGGTCTGCACCTCTGGTGACCCACCAATACCATAATCTCTACCAGGACTACAATGGGTCTTATCTGTGATGACCTACTTACCAACATTCTTCAAAACTTCGACTGACTCTGCTGTGGGTTTGCTCTGTTGTGGTCCATTACCTGTCTGCATGTCAAGAGTCAGCACTGTCTTTCCGTTGGAAGGACAACGCTACTTCTTCAAGACTGCATGGAAATCCACTAATTCCGTGTGCATATTCTTTTACTGCTCAGACTTTGAGCATAAAATTGTAATTAATACTGTGATGAATGATCAGGACTGTCTTTATGGACTGTGAGATAATTTTAGCTTTTGACCAACATTGTATCAATGAGTGTGTGTATTTGATAACTTTGGTATTGTAATTATGAAAAATTTTATCAAATAATTATTGGTCACTGCCCAAAACAATTTGTATAATTTTTTGTGGGGAGCATAGGGGCTATGTAAGTAGGCTGTTTAGGCTTTTTCATTGGTAACGCCACGTAGCGCTCTGTATGAAAATCACTGGCTGTGCTGTGAGCAGTCTGTGGCTGGTTTGCATTTTGTTTGCTGTTGGAGTGTTGGGCAGCTGGATGTTAACAGCGCGTAGCGTTGCGCAGTTGGTGGTGAGCCACCAGCAGTGGTGGATGTGGGAAGTGAGATGGCGGAGTTTTGAGAGCCGATGATCTGGACAGAGACAGTAAATTTGTAAGACTGGATGTCATGAACTGATTATTTTTTATTATGACTTTTGAACACTATTAAGGTAAATAAATTGTTTGTTCTCTATCAAAAGCTTTCAGTTGCTAACTATGCCTATCAGTAGTTAGTGCCTTCATTAGTTTGAATCTTTTATTTAGCTGGCAGTAGTGGCGCTCGCTGTATTGCAGTAGTTCGAGTAACGAAGATTTTTGTGAGGTAAGTGATTTGTGAAAGGTATAGGTTATTGTTAGTCAGGGCCATTCTTTTGTAGGGATTATTAAAAGTCAGATTGCGTTGCGCTAAAAATATTGTGTGTCAGTTTAGTGTTGATCAGAATAGGTAAAGAGCGAAATGTCTGAGTACGTTCGGTTCTGCTCAGCTGTTTGAAAATCGAATAATGTAAGAGGTTTATCAGCACAGTAATTCATAAATTTTTCTAAGGGGACGTTACAAGTTCAATTGGCTGAGGTAAAATCTGCAAATTCCTAGTGATACATAAAAACATAAAAAATGTTGACATAATTAACAGCCTTAAATATCAGCCATACATACCCTAAAAATTTTTGATGTAGATATCAACGTCAAAATCTATAGATCTTGGTACAGAGTAAGTGCTGACGATGGCCCCAATACGTTTGTATTTTTACAAATAATTGAGGCCAGTATAAGGCAGTAATGCCTGGATACTTAGGTAGCCAGTATCGAATCTTCAAAAGTAAAAATTCATTATGGATAGTCATTAAAATAACCTCATACGGCAATAAGAGTGATAATAAAATATCAACTGATATAAACATGTGGGAATAAAATCCATACTTAAAATCCATGTAAAACGTGTACAGAATAATAGCAGTAAACTACTAATCTGGCAAAGTAAATACCGCATGACTGTACAAAAGTCACAGCAAAAACTTTAATAGTTACATCACATCTATAAATCGGAATCTTCCAGCATGGCAAACAATTGAACATAATAGTAAGTAAAAGATAATTAACGGGACAGTAATTGTTAATTAAATTATCGACAGTCAATCACATATTTGGAGTGGAATCTCAGTGGCGCTGTCTCGTAATGCCCCTGTAAGAAGTTCTTGTTTTCCTGTGGCCCAGGTTGCCGAAGAAGGACGAGTCCTCTCGCCGCTGGCGACAGGCGCCACTACCACACGCCAAGCTGCTGCGACGCTCGTCCCTGCTGAAACTAGCACGTTTCTAAATGCAACAGAATAAGCATTCATGTTAAATTCTGTTCACTCAGCAGCAGTCCTGTCTGCCATTTTCTATGCACGTAATTTTCCATTTCTTCCAGTAGGTTCAATAACTGTCCTTTTGGTGCATTATGCGGCACTTTCATATTACCCTCTATATTCCCTGGCATATGTTTTTCTTTATCCAAATGTGTACCGAATGCATTCTTATACTCTCTAAAACGAGTCTTCATATTTCTTCCTGTCTGATCCATGTAAAGCTGCTCACAGTCTTGGCAGTTTATTACGTAGACATCAAATTCTAAATATTTGTTGCCATCTTTGTGGCGTAGCTAAGAACCAACTACACCTTTCGCTTGAAATCCAAATTTTCATTTCGCTTTCCTGAATGCTTGCGCAATTCTGTCGAAAATTGTACCATTGTGTGACACAGGGAAAGAAACCTATTACATCACGGTCCCTACATCCATTTGTCCTGGCTCTTTGTTGAATCACATTTAATTCCTCGACTTCGTTATGAGTGAGTGGTAGTTTTAGCACCCTGTTGATCACGGCTTTGAAATATGCCCATTTATGCTTCTTTCTGTGACAGGATTTCGCATTTATAATCGTGTCACTAGATGTCGCCTTGCTACATATGCTAATAGCATATCTTGCATCTCTTTTACTCAGTCTAATATCCAAAAACCTTATACTTCGTTTTTCTTCCAGTTCCAATGTGAATTTAATTTTTTCGTGTTTCCTACTCATTCTTTCTGCTACCTCACATATTTCAGTTTCGTCGCCCTTATATATTAGATATGTATGACTGATATGCATGGGTGTTAATCATGTCAGTATTTTTATTGTTGTCATGTATCAGTAGGCCTACGTAGATTCTTACAAAACTGAACTTAGTTTTTCTCTTTGTAACTGATCTGATGATGGCAATGACCGAAACCGGTTATTGTGAAATATACATTTTTTGTGATCAAGACAGACCTTTTCAAATAAAGTGCCATAACATGATCGCGGACTCATTTACAGACTTTCAGACTGTCTTCAGTTGATTTCAGGTTTGCGTTTGCCGTGAAGATCCAGTTCCTCCGGATCACACAAGCTCGCAGATTTCACAACTGAAACAAACGCTACCGTATGGTTATCATTTTCATATGCCTTTTCGCTGTCTAGTTGATGCAAAACATATTTTTCCTTTCTTTTTGCTATCTTCAAAAAACTATCAGCGGATTCTAAACGTTTTAGTTGATATGCCTACATTTCCTTTATGTGACCAAAAAATTTTTATAGTGGTTTCTTTCACTTAGTGAATGGCCGTGCTACTAAAAGGCGTTTCCTAACAGTGTCCGGCCTCGAAAGAACGCAACATTTACGAAATGCTCCCTGTCAATCCACAGTACCCGAAAAGCCACTATTGTTTAAAACGTAGGTTTTTAACACCGTTTTGCCTTTTCCTGTTTTCTCCTGCTTCGTCTTTGCATATTTCTCCGTCTACTTCAGTTTAGTCGAACTATGAATGTGGCGGGCCGGCATTGCTACTTTTATTTTCAGCATCAGTTTGAGAAATATTACATGTCTGTTTTTTCAGGGTTTTGTATTTATGTTCAAAGTAAACAGCAAATGCTGTTTCGTTTAAAATATATTTCACACAGTTCAAATTATAATACAATACAATCAAATAATCGTTTCACTCGAATGCTTGCCACAATACTGCATACGTAAAGCGGCCGTCAAAACACAAGTTCACCAGCTGTTTTCATTCTGTTGTCAACTTAACAGTCGTACTGTAGCGCCAACATCGATATCGCTGTTCAGCGGCGCATATTTTAAATATTTACAAGTCAACACACTTGAATGAATTTAACCTCACAAATTGTAAAAGTAACTGTCGTGAAATATTGACAGCAGTCAAGATATAGGTTTCTCTTGGAATGTGCCGGGACTACATAGACTTCGGGTGGCACCCACTGGGATTTCAACACCTGTTCTTTACAGAACTTCCTTCAGATATCATCCAAGATCCCGGGGCAACTGGTTCAGAACGTTCTTTTTGCGTAATAAATGTAGTAGAATAACGATTTCCCTCTCATCCGTTTCATTTTTATCTACATCGCAACATTACATTAAAGACGTTACTCAAATACAAAAGTTGTAGTTAGAACACTTCGGAATCAGACACACACGTTCTGTGTCAAATTCACGATACAATCATACAAACTATCAACAGACATCAGTACGATCGTGTTCTGCACGGAAGATGGCATTCCGATCAACGGAAAACCAGGCCAACGACGACGTAAGGGTATCTATGAAACAGGGTAGTGTTGCCGGGTAGTCCCACATCGGCAGTCACTGCGTATACAGTGAAAGACGGTGCAGCGTGGCACAGAGAAGACGCGAACCAGACACTGCAGTGGAAGGCTATAGGAAGAACGGAAACAGGACAGTCGCAAACTGATGTGGTCCAATGGCTTAAAGTGAAGCGTCTTTTTTTTTCCTCGAACGTGGCGACATCTTATAATAGAGACATAAGCTGTATCCCGGAGACGAGGGCAGGGTCAACCACGTGTAACATCAGAAAGAGAGGATCGTTCTTTGGCCTTAAGGACACGACGGTACCGTCTTAGTACTACAAGGGAACTGGCATCTGACCTGGGCATCCACTGGACGTGTTGTATCGAGGCAAATTTTGTACAGAAGGCTTCGGCAGAGTGCCCTTTATTGTCGGAGACCTGCTGTATGTCTACCTCTGACGCTCTTCACAGAAGGGAACGTCCAGAGTGGAGTCCTCAATATGCCATCTGGACGGTCGAACGGTGGGCCAATGTTCTTTTCGCAGACGAGTCCCGATTTCGTCTGGAGAGTGACTCTTGAAGGATTCACCTCTGAAGGAACACAGTTTTGGGACCCAGACATTGAGGAAAGAGACCGATATCGAGCAGGATCCTTAATGGTGTCGGCAGCGATTCTGTTGGCAACTCGAACACTTCTTCGTGAAATTGTACGGGTGAATCGGCAAGGTTTAACTGCTGTCAGGTATTATGACGAGTTCTTCGGACCTCATGTGCGGTTGTCACGAGGTGCTGTGAGACCAGACTTCGTATTCATGACGATAATGGCGTGGCCTGCTCGCTCTCTCAATTTGAATCCCATAGAGCATGTCAGGGAAGCACTAGGGAGACGGGTTCCATTATATCATCATTTACTAATCATAATGCGAGCAGTTATGCAGGACGTACGGGCGTTATTGCCTCAACATGAGATTGATGGCATCATTCACAGTATGCCCCGTCGTTGTCAAATCTGTATTGTTGCCAGAAGTGGTCACAACCCATACTGAGGCACATTAATCAGTTTGTCAGAATTTGTTTACAAATCCGTTAAGTTGGAGAAAAACGAAGAACTTTTTTGTCGACCTTTAATTGTTGCAGTTGCTTTATATTGTTTCTACTGTACTGTCACATGTTTATACTGTTTTGTGACACAATAAACGCAACCTTACAAAATTTCCGATTGTTGCTTTAATTTTGGACACCAGTGTGTTTCGTGACGGTAGTGACCGCGTACGTCAATCTGTCCGAAGGACAATATTCGGCATCACATGATGCGGCCATTTCAGTAATTAAATAGTGCCCGAGCTTTATAACGATGACCTTTTAAGTCTAAATAGATTTTAGAGATACATATACAGCGCGAGTGTGGCTGCAGTAAATCTCACTGTGGTAAAACGTAGCTAGGTGTCACTATGTGGCAGTTACGACTAAAGTAAACAAATCTGATGAGATGTATTTGACTCAGTGCGGCATTTTTCAATGAGCACATGCAGAGTCACTTACTTTTAAAACGTATTGTCGTTTGGATATATCTGTATTCACCGAACTTTTTACATTCGTGGTGTACACTTGTCCGGATATAATTATTACCATGACAGCGTAGCGATACGGAATACTCATGTCGCCGGCCACTGGTGGCCGAGCGGTTTTAGGCGCTTCAGTCTGGAACCGCGCGACCGCTACGGTCGCAGGTTCGAATCCTGCCTCGGGCATGGATGTGTGTGATGTCCTTTGGTTAGTTAGGTTTAAGTAGTTCTAAGTTCTAGGGGAATGATGACCTGAGATGTTAAGTCCCATAGTGCTCAGAGCCATTTGAACCATTTTCTGTTGAGCATGTTGGACAGCGGTATATGGGCAACCATTATCGCGTTGGAAAACACCCCTCAGAATGCTGTTCATGAATGGCAGCGCAACATGTCAACTGCCTAACTGCTTACAGAAACGAGCCGCGAATTTGACATTCATATCGACCATGTGAGATCATGTTTAAATGATGGTGATAGATGGTCATCCCAACGACTGTATTACCAGCACCATCATCATCATTATCATAAACGACAACAACATTAGCCAGCATTAGACACATTCAAGCAGTGGCGGCTGTTGTGTAAGAGCACAAGAACACGTGAATACCCTGACTTTTGACACCTTGCAGAATTATTGGTTAGTTTTCTCTGAATGCTGTTAAACGTAATGCAGATGCGGTAATCTGAAATACACGGCACTAAATCTATCGCGCTATACTACATCGTTCCTCTTGACTCGGTGAAACTTGGCATCAGGGTCGCGAGCACACTTCCAGTTGTGCACTTTGTATTGAGCTTTTGCGAATGCGCAACTGGAGTCACGTGATTCCCTTACGGGCCAAGTAAGTACGGGTCTGATAAACGACGTGCATGATTCACGGCGTGCACAGCAAGCCCTTGTTACTCGACGATAAGTTGACATCAATGCCACCAGGTGGTAGCACACTGCAGCAGACGTTTATCCACGTTCGCTTGGTACGAATCCCGCTAGACTGTAGCACATTCCTCAGATATGCCAATTCACTCGCTATATAGTAAAATTAGATCGAGCATCAGCATATGTTATTGCTATACTGATAAAAAAAAAAGATACAATGTATTAAGTTTTGGATTTTGTCTTACAGTAATCCATTCGAGGCACTGAGAACCATAAAACACATTATCGTCTATAGTGCGACTGTAGCATTTATTCGTGGTTCTGACATGTGTTGATCTTACGGTGGGTCAGGGTTATCTGTACTATAGGCCGATATTGTACGTATATATGATCATTCAAGGAAAGCTCTCACTTATTTCTCTGATATTCACTTAAATGTGAGGTCGAAGACGGTGTGCTTTTGGCGCTTACGGTTCTCTGGGCTTCATTTCTATTCTAGTCAAGTGACTTTGTTGATAGATAGTACTACTTGGAATTAATTATTTCCGCAAACAGCAATTTGTGTCTGGAGCTGGTTGTTTACTGGGCAGGAATCGGCTTTCCTGTGCAGTGTTAACATGAACTACGCTGAATCTGTTTTAAGTGCTAACAGGAAATAAAAGTACTAGGGAAAGTTAGCGACAAAAGAATTACGGCCTCACAGACCAGATCGGTTGTCTGAGAAAGTGACGAAACCAAAGAAACGTGCCTACAAGTGAACATTTCACAAAGAATTGTATAATAAGCGTTATGTTGTTGTGTGCGTACAACGTAAGGATGTCTGATTTTCAGCCCGGAAGTTAATTCGTTACCTAAAACATGTATTATGGATCCTGTACATTTGTCGGAAAAAATAAATAAGCACGAAAACGTCCACTTAAACAAAAATGCGAAGCGGAGAGTAGTGAGAGCTTAAAGATTCTTTCAATCTCGCCATAAATTACGTACAAATGAAAAAAAATCCGCAAAAACAATTCGTTCTTTTTTCAGTCAAATTATGCAGATTATTATCGATTGTTATACAGCAGAAGCTATTAATTTCACTCTCTAATATTTATCTGAATTTGAAGATTGAGAACACCCAGAACGGATACTAACGAGCCGCCACTGGATTCAAGTACTGTAACCTACTTTACTTACAAACTACGCTGCAGTTGTTGAGTCTGCGCTAGGCTGTAGCTCTCTACCTAACGGTTTGCGCTTCGACTCACAATCATGCGTCACAGCGCAATGCAGAAATTCACTGCTCTGCAAAAGTCAAGGACGAGATTGTTGAAGTAACTTAATATATTAACCACTCCGTGGAAATCATTAGAGTGGGGTAGCATTTTGTTAGAGGTCTCCCAGTCGTGCACAGAAAGCTGGACGTCACGTGACTTTATCTCCGAATGGGGCTGGCCCCGCAACACGAGGCAGCTGAAGGAATGGGAAAAGACAAGGTGTGTCAATGGGCGAGCAGTTAGGGTGCACTGTGGTGGTGTTCTTAATTACAACATGGTTCAAATGGCTCTGAGCACTAAGGGACTCAACATCTGAGGTCATGAGTCCCCCAGAACTTAGAACTACTTAAACCTAACTAACCTAAGGACAGTACACACATCCATGTCCGAGGCAGGATTCGAACCTGCGACCGTAGCGGTCACGCGGTTCCCGACTGAAGCCCCTAGAACCACACCGGCCGGCAATTACAACATGGCCCAGAGACAACATTTTGATGGTTTCACTCGTGAAACAGTCATCGGAAAACTTGAAGGAGGTCGAACCGTGGTGAGAGTAGCCTAGGAATTTTGTACTACTCACAGAAATGTTTGACGTTCTCCGGAAGCTTTCCGAACCATAGGCAGGCTGCGCCAAGGAGAGGAGGTGGTCCTCAGCTGATGACCGCTACATTGTACAACAGGCAAGAAGGACCTATGGCAACCAGTGGGCGCAACTGTAATCACATTTGACAGGACTACAAGGCGCGCAATCTCACGCTGCGTAGTGGCATGGAGACTGCTTGGATGTGGTCTCTTTGCTCGACGACAAATACGTAGTATCTCTTTGATGCTCGTTCATGCACCGTTAGCGATTGTGCCAAGAGCATATGCAGTGGACCATCGAAGAGTACGGTCGCTTGCTATTCTGGGATGAGAGCGGATTCAGTCTGAGTAGCCGCTCTGGAGGTACCCCCTTATTGCAAAAAGGGTGGTCCACGTGTTACGGTGAGGGAGGCTCAGTGTTGCGTGGGCGAACTGGTCTCTAAATCTTTGAGCACAGTAAACTCACCCGGCAACGTTATTCTGACATTGCGCTCCTTTCCCCGTATGTGTCTTTCCAGAGGAGCATTCCGCCGTGACTTAAATTGTATGATGAAAATGCGCGACCGCATCGACCAGCGCGGGTGGGAAACCTCTTCGAACAAGTTAGCAGTTGGCGATTTGATTGTTCTGCCCGTCCACTCGATTTAAAGTCCGCCCCCGGTAGCTGCGTGGTCAGCGTGACAGACTGTCAATCCTAAGGGCCCGGTTTCGATTCCTGGCTGGGTCGGAGATTTTCTCCGCTCAGGGACTGGGTATTGTGTTGTCCTAACCATCATCATTTCATCCCCATCGACGCGCAGGTCGCCGAAGTGGCGTCAAATCGAAAGACCTGCACCAGGCGAATGGTCTACCCGACGGGAGGCCCTAGCCACACTACATTTCATTTCATTTTCACTCGATTTAAAATCCCATGTGGGATGCATTGGGGAGACGTACCGCTGCACATCCTCACGTACCAGCGACCATCCAGCAGTCGTCAGCTGCACTGGTGGAAGAATGGAATGTTCTACTACAAGAACTCCTTACCTGCCTTGTGCGCGGCATGGGAGGATGGTCCATAGCATGCATAGCTGCTCCTGATGATCACGCACCCTATTAAAAACCACGTCCCGCTTGGTTGCGTATTTCTTCCAGTTAACTTCTGTGCTTCACAGTAGCAGTTCTTTCTATGTATGTTCCAAGTTCCATCGAGCTATGTTGCTTGGTAGTAACACATAAGGAAATGGACACGTTGAAGTTAGATGTAGTGGGGCTTAGTTAAGATCGGATCACGAGGAACAAGTCTTCTGGTCAGGTGAATGCAGTGTTATAAATACAAAATCAAATAGGGGTAATGTAGGAGTAGCTTCAATAATGAATAAGAAAACAGGAGTGAGGGTAAACTGCTATGAACAGCATAGTGAACGCACTATTGTAAATAAGATAGAAACAAAGCTAACGCCGACGACGTTAGTACAAGTATATACGCCAGCTACCTCCGCAAATGATGATACGATTGAAGAAATATTTCAGGAGATAAAAGAAATTATTCAGATAGTTAAAGGAGATGAAAATTTGATTGTGATGGGGGACATGAATTTGATATTAGGAAAAGAAAGAGAAGGAAAAATAGTAGGAGAATATGGACTGGGCGAAAGGAATGAAAGAGGAAGCCGCTTAATAGAATGTTGCACAGGGCATAATTGAATCATAGCTAACACTTGGTTTAAGAATCATGAAAGAAGGCTGTATGCATGAAAGAGACCTGGAGACACCGGAACGTTTCAAATTGATTATACAATGTTACTACAGAGATTTAAGAACCAGATTTTAAATTGTAACATATTTCTAGAGACAGAAGTGGGCTCTTACCACAACGTATTGGTTATGAACTATAGTTCAAAGCTGAAGAATTTGGAAGACGATATGAAATGAAGGATATGGGACATGTATGAGCTATAAAAAAACACAGTTTGATGGAAGTTCCCGAGGGAGCCTTCAACAACAGGGAAAATGAACAAAGTGGAAGACGAATGGTTAGCTTTAAGATATGAAATATTGAAGGCAGGCCGGCCGGAGTGCCCGAGCGCTTCTAGGCGCTTCAGTCTGGAACCACGCTGCTGCTATGGTCGCAGGTTCGAATCCTGCCTCGGGCATGGATGTGTGTGATGTCCTTAGGTTAGTTAGGTTTAAGTACTTCTAAGTTCTAGGGGACTGATGACCTCAAAAGTTAAGCCATTTGAACCATTTTTTTTATTGAAGGCAGCACAGGATCAAATAGGTAAAAAGACCAGGCTTAGTAGAAATCCTTGAATGAAACAGGAGTTATTAAGTGTAAGACTCTATGAAGAACCTACGCCTTTAGCCGAGACAAGTGATTTCGTGATGGGGATTGCCGCATTCTTTTGGGCAGCTCAACTGGAACGCTGTGCGGTCAGCAGGTATAATACCTCGAGCATAGTAGTGCAGTACAGTGCGGCTTCTGACGGAATCTAGAGCGTTGTTTCCGCAACGGTGTGGCTGTTCGCCGCGTTTCCATTTCGGAAGAAGCTGAACCGGGTACCGGGCGGAAGACTCGCTTAATAAGGTATGATTAACTCCGCCTTCAGCGAGAGAGAAACCCGTGATTTCATTGAGGGCACGCGCTGCTTTCGAGACCAGCTTTTTCCAAACCAGGAACGGGCGTGATTCAAACGCTCGGCACTGTTTGAAGCCCATGGAAACCTGTCTGCTTAAGTGTAAGACTGCCGCGTTTCGCCTCTTCACCGAAGAACGATAACAATCTTCGAGTCACATATAAATAACGAGCTGCGAAGCATTTCGGGCGGTGAATAGATAACATCGCAGACTAAAAACAGGCAAAAGCTTTTGAATATTTACACAAGAGTTGGGACGCTAAACCCTGCAGGCTCCTTGGTGTCGCCAGCAGAATGTTTTCACCTTGTGACACTGTGGCTCTGTAACAGCTCCCCTTGCTAATCGATTAATGAAAATTTATTGACCGTGATCGCGTGAACCTAACAAGTAATTTTTGAAAGGCAGCCGTTTCCGAAGGAAACTACCGGACTACCGGTTACAGGGAAGATGTATACAGCAAGTTATCCTCACGAACAACTTATTCCACTTTCTATCCTTCCTGCTTATTTGAATTTTGATTAACTTTTTCATTAATTTGTTGCGACACTGCAGTCACAAACGATAAGCTGAGAAACAGAAAGGGGTACCGCCAACTTGAATGATCCAGAACAAAATTTAAATGAAGTAATTTAGAAGTAGTTAATTGGTCACCAGTCGCACTGGACAAATCTGTTCACCTCCTAAACGGTAATGAGAACAGCACTGATTATGTATCTGATTAACTAAGCGTATGGCAGCAGAATGGTTGGTACACACGTTTCCAACAACACAACACGTTTGAAAGTAATAATTGGAAATATTATCAATGGTTCTGAATTGCTGATAAAATGAAAAGTAATAATTTGGAATGGGTAATTAAAACTCGTTACTGAAAAGCATTCACTAGAGAAAGCCTTTGTTGTTATAGTAAAAATAACTAAACCTCACATCAACGTTCAGTTACATGTACTTAATATATGGGATTTGCTAGTGAACCTAGTTTGGATTTCCTCTCTCACCAAATTTAGAGTCACTTTGACGCGTAAACCACAATTGCACACATGAAACAAAGTTTTGCATGACCTCGGTTCTGGGAGTTCCGGAACCCGTACAGAAAATTGGAATCGGGATCAACATAAACATCATTTCCGTCCTTTTTATTGCTCATGAAAACCACACATTGCATGTTGTACCACCATACAGGTGAGACCTTCAGAGGTGGTGGTCCAGATTGCTGTACACACCGGTGCCTCTAACACCCAGTAGCACGTCCTCTTGCATTGATGCATGCTTGTATTCGTCGTTGCATACTATCCACAAGTTCATCACGGAACTGTTTTTCCAGACTGTTCCACTCCTAAACGGCGATTCGGCGTAGATCCCTCAGAGTGGTTGGTGGGTTACGTCGCCCATAAACAGCCCTTTTCAATCTATCTCAGGCATGTTCGATAGGGTTCATGTCTGGAAAACATGCTGGCCACCCTAGTCGAGCGATGTCGTTATTTTTAGGGAAGTGCACGATGGGGGCCGAATCGTCCATGAAGAAAAATGCCTCGCCAATATGCAGCCGCTATGGTTGCAGTATCGGTCGGAGGACGGCATTCACGTATCGTACAGCCGTTACGGCGCCTTCCATGACCACCAGCGGCGTACGTCGGCCCCAGATAATGCCACCCCAAAACAGCAGGAAACCTCCACCTTGCTGCAGCCGCTGGACAGTGTGTCTAAGGCGTCCAGCCTGACTGGGTTGCCTCCAAACACGACTCCGACGATTGTCTGGTTGAAGGCATACGCGACACTCATCGATGAAGAGAACGTGATGCCAACCCTGAGCGGTCCATTCGGCATGTTGTTGGGCCCATCTATACCGCGCTGTATTGTGTCGTGGTTGCAAAGATAGACCTCGCCATGGACGTCGGGAGTGAAGTTGAGCATCATGCAGCCTGTTGCGCACAGTTTTAGTCGTAACACGACGTCCTGTGGCTGCACGAAAAGCGTGGTGGCGTTGCTGTCAGGGTGCACCCGAGCCATAGTCGGTAGGTAGCGGTCATTCACTGCAGTAGTAGCTCTTGGGCCTGAGCGAGGCATGTCATCGACAGCTCCAGTCTCTCTGTATCTCCTCCATGTCCGAACATCATCTGTTTGGTTAATTCCGAGACGCATGGACACTTCCTTTGTTGAGAGCCCTTCCTAGCACAAAGTAACAATGCGGACGCGATCGAACCGCGATATTGACCGTCTAGGCACGGTTGAGCTACAGACAACACGAGCCGTGTACCTTCTTCGTGGTGGAATGACTGGAACTGAACGGTTGTCGGACTCCCCTCCGTCTAATAGGCGCTGCTCATACATGGTTGTTTACATGTCTGGGCGGGTTTAGTGGCATCTGTGATCAGTCAAAGGGACTGTGTCTGTGATACAATATCCATAGTCAATGTCTGTCTTCAGGAGTTCTGGGAACCCGGGAGATGCAAAACTTTTTTTGATATTTACGATGACGGAATACAAAACAAGCCAGTACAAAATAACAATTTGGCAAACAGTCTAAAACGAAAAGTGTAAAATTAATATAAGTCCTTTTACTTGAATTTTAAGTAGCCTATACTACATTAATTGCAGTTAATTTAGCTTACTTTACTTTTCATTCAGATTTCAAGAATGAACCTTGCCTCTGATTATTATTATCAAGCAGAACAAGTAAATTACTGAGGCATCATTAATAATCACTCTCAGCTATTCTTACAACAAGAAAACAAACTGATGTTATAATTTTTCTTAGTAATTATCTTTTACCTCTAAAAACGACACTGGGATATTGGATTACAGGAAAGGATTTGGACCCTATACGTGACAATGACATTGAGCAATATAATGGCGTTATGATGCTTTGACACTCAACGATTATTATTGAACGAAAAGTCCACTCAAATTCACTGGACAATGTCTCACAGTGTTTCGCACGTGAACGAAAATAAAACGATGTTAAAGTTTGTCGTAGTTGTTGAAACGCTGTCTTCGACAATGCTCCTGTTGTTCCATGAGCAGTGGTGCCGGCACACTTTAATTAGCAGTGACTAATCATGGAGCAGTATCGTGGTATTCCTACAGCTTTGCACATCTGAAATACACGTCACGCCTTGTGCCCCGCAGTTAACATCTACACCTTACAGAGGTCTAACTTTTCATTACACGCGCTACTCACGGGTCCACTTTCGTGTCTCATACTGCAGTAGTTGTCTCGCGCACTCGCTCTGACGTCACATGCCTCTGTCCAAAGACGGAACTGCAATTTTTACCTAACTCTTTGACACACGATAGAATAGTTCCCAAAAATTCCCTATCATCATTGACCTAGAATAAAATACATTATATTACTAAAAATGGTTTACACAGGTATGACACTGAATGAAATATTAAATTTTTCCCTGTTTTGTGCTGCACAAAGATTTTACTAGCTCATTACTTACATAAAAGACGAGTCTAGTTTCAGATATTTGTTATTCTCAAGTTATCCTGAAATATACAGTGTACTGTTTTTGTACAAAATTATAACGTGTAAGTCGATGACTTACGTCTACTCGTATTTTCGTTGATATTTATGTTTTTGTGTGTCACAGTACCTTTTTATTTGCACTAATGTTAGTTTGGCAGTACAATCCACTCCACTGACACTAATACAGGTACGTTTACAGTGAATTTACGTTTAACATTCGTGGAATTTCGGCGACAATAATTAGAACACTGTTGCAGAAACAACGAAACAAACATGCCAAATTTAAACTGACGCAAAATCCCCAAGATCGGCGATCTTTTACAGAAGCTCGAAATTTATCCCGGACTTCAACGCGAGATGCTTATAACAGCTTCCGCAACGAAACTTTGTCTCCAAACCTGGCAGAAAATCCAAAGAGATTCTGGTCGTATGTGAACTACGTTAACGGCAAGAAACAATCAATGCCTTCTCTGGGCGATGGCAATGGAGGTACTATCGAAGACAGTGCTGCCAAAGCAGAGTTGCTAAACACAGCCTTCCGAAATGCCTTCACAAAAGAAGACGAAGAAAATATTCCAGAATTCAAATCGAGAACAGCTGCCAACATGACTGACGTAGAAGTAAATATCCTCGGAATAGTGAAGCAACTTAAATCACTTAATAAAAGCGAGTCTTCTGGTCCAGACTGTACACCAATTAGGTTCCTTTCGGAGTATGCTGACGCATTAGCTCCATATGTAACAATCTTATACAACCGTTCGCTCGACGAAAGATCCGTACCCAAAGACTGGAAAGTAGCACAGGTCACACCAATATTGAAGAAAAGTAGTAGGAGTAATCCACTAAATTACAAGCCCATATCGTTAACGTCGATATGCAGCAGCATTTTAGAACATATATTGTGTTCGAACATTATGAATTACCACGAAGAAAACTGTCTATTGACACACAGTCAACATGGGTTTAGAAATCATCGTTCCTGTGAAACACAACTAGTTCTTTATTCACATGAAGTGTTGAGTGCTATTGACAAGGGATTTCAGATCGATTCCGTATTTCTGGATTTCCGGAAGGCTTTTGACACTGTACCACAGAAGCGGCTCGTATTGAAACTGTGTGCTTATGGAATATCGTCTCAGTTATGTGACTGGATTTGTGATTTCCTGTCAGAAAGGTCACAGTTCGTAGTAACTGACGGAAAGTCACCGAGTAAAACAAAAGTGTTACAAGCCCTCTGCTGTTCCTCATCCATACAAACAATTTAGAAAACATTCTGAGCAGCTGTCTTAAGTTGTTTGCAGATGATGCTGTCGTTTGTCGTCTATTAAAGTCATCAGAAAATCAAAAGAAATTGCTAAACGATTTAGAAAAGATACACTCCTGGAAATTGAAATAAGAACACCGTGAATTCATTGTCCCAGGAAGGGGAAACTTTATTCACACATTCATGGGGTCAGATACATCACATGATCACACTGACAGAACCACAGGCACATAGACACAGGCAACAGAGCATGCACAATGTCGGCACTAGTACAGTGTATATCCACATTTCGCAGCAATGCAGGCTGCTATTCTCCCATGGAGACGATCGTAGAGATGCTGGATGTAGTCCTGTGGAACGGCTTGCCATGCCATTTCCACCTGGCGCCTCAGTTGGACCAGCGTTCGTGCTGGACGTGCAGACCGCGTGTGACGACGCTTCATCCAGTCCCAAACATGCTCAATGGGGGACAGATCCGGAGATCTTGCTGGCCAGGGTAGTTGACTTACACCTTCTAGAGCACGTTGGATGGCACGGGATACATGCGGACGTGCATTGTCCTGTTGGAACAGCAAGTTCCCTTGCCGATCTAGGAATGGTAGAACGATGGGTTCGATGACGGTTTGGATGTACCGTGCACTATTCAGTGTCCCCTCGACGATTACCAGTGGTGTACGGCCAGTGTAGGAGATCGCTCCCCACACCATGATGCCGGGTGTTGGCCCTGTGTGCCTCGGTCGTATGCAGTCCTGATTGTGGCGCTCACCTGCACGGCGCCAAACACGCATACGACCATCATTGGCGCCAAGGCAGAAGCGACTCTCATCGCTGAAGACGACACGTCTCCATTCGTCCCTCCATTCACGCCTGTCGCGACACCACTGGAGGTGGGCTGTACGATGTTGGGGCGTGAGCGGAAGACGGCCTAACGGTGTGCGGGACCGTAGCCCAGCTTCATGGAGACGGTTGCGAATGGTCCTCGCCGATATCCCAGGAGCAACAGTGTCCCTAATTTGCTGGGAAGTGGCGGTGCGGTCCCCTACGGCACTGCGTAGGATCCTACGGTCTTGGCGTGCATCCGTGCGTCGCTGCGGTCCGGTCCCAGGTCGACGGGCACGTGCACCTTCCGCCGACCACTGGCGACAACATCGATGTACTGTGGAGACCTCACGCGCCACGTGTTGAGCAATTCGGCGGTACGTCCACCCGGCCTCCCGCATGCCCACTATACGCCCTCGCTCAAAGTCCGTCAACTGCACATACGGTTCACGTCCACGCTGTCGCGGCATGCTACCAGTGTTAAAGACTGCGATGGAGCTCCGTATGCCACGGCAAACTGGCTGACACTGACGGCGACGGTGCACAAATGCTGCGCAGCTAGCGACATTCGACGGCCAACACCGCGGTTCCTGGTGTGTCCGCTGTGCCGTGCGTGTGATCATTGCTTGTACAGCCCTCTCGCAGTGTCCGGAGCAAGTATGGTGGGTCTGAGACACCGGTGTCAATGTGTTCTTTTTTCCATTTCCAGGAGTGTATATGTATGGTGCGAAAATGATTAATCTTCGGTTACACAATAAATCAGTCAAATGTAAGAGCGGTAAATTGAACTAAATATCTAGGAATGACAATTACGAACAACATAATCTGGAAAGAACACATAGAAAATGTTTCGTTGCGACGGAATCTTCTCACGAAATTCCAATCAACAACTTTCTCCTCCGAATGCGAAAATATTTTGTTGACACCGACCTACATAGGGAGGAACGATCACCACGATAAAAATAAGGGAAATCAGAGCTCGTACGGAAAGATATAGGTGTTCATTCTTTGCACGGGCTATACGAGGTTGGAATAATAGAGAATTGTGAAGGTGGTTCGATGAACCCTCTGCCAGACACTTAAATGTGATTTGCAGAATATCCATGTACATGTAGATGTAGATGTAGATGTAGATATTTGCAGAGATCGTATTGCAGTTGTTGTAATGCAGAAACGGGACGATTTATCTGAGGTCCAAAAGGGCGTGATCATTGGCTTTTGGGTCAACGATAGAAGCATTTCCGAAACGGCTAAGTTTGTAAACTGTTCACCTGCCGCCATGGTTAAAGTAGTTGTATACCGTGCACGGCAAAATAGCGCTATCTGAAAACTGCGTCAGGGTAATGATGGTGCACCATGGACAACTAGAGTACGTAGCGACTACCAACAAACTTCAAACATAATTACGCAACCTTTTCTAAACTTTTTCTCGCTTATATGTTTAATGTTAATGTTAATCTGTGTAAAGTAAACAGAAGTCTGCAGTTGTTTTGTACATGGGAGTTTGATTCTTTAAAGAAGCAGGGCTTCACTGGTGGCTGAACTGGCCAGGCACAGCCACTTAACGAAAAAAAAACCTACTATCGTCAGCTATTTTAATTTGTAGCGCACTTTTTAGCATAACAGTATCGGCTGGTGCAAGTTATTTGAAATGCAAATATTACCAAGTCTTCATCGTTGATTGGCTGTCATCTCATGGCACCACAACTATGTGTTTCCGACCTATAGTAAATTGAAAAAGTTTGCTCTTTTCTACGTCCCGTAATGTGCACTGATTTGAAAAAGTCTGCTCTTTTCTACGTCCCGTAGTGTGCACTGATTTGAAAAAGTTTGCTCTTTTCTACGTCCCCTAGTGTCCACTGTTGTTTTCTACATAGACTCTCTAGTCTGGGACTCCTTATCGAAATTATACAGCAAGGATTTGGAAAAATAATAACCTACTCGTACAGCTGCGACACTAAAATACAGATGTGCAACCTGAAATCTTTTTTATAAGTTTTGTATATTGTAAACGTTATCTAAGTATTATTTCTGTAAATCTTAAAAAGTCTTCTGTCATCTGAAAACTGAATATGTTTTCTTACCAATGCAAATAATGTACCACTTGCGTAAACTAAACTACTGGCCATTAAAATTGCTACACCAAGAAGAAATGCACATGATAAACGGGTATTCATTGGCCAAATATATTATACTAGAACTGACATGTGATTAGATTTTCACGCAAATTGGGTGCATAGAGCCTGAGAAATCAATTCCCAGAACAACCACCTGTGACCGTAATAACGGTATTGATACGCCTGGGCATTGAGTCAAACGGAGCTTGGATGGCGTGTACAGGTACAGCTGCCCATGCAACTTCAACACGATACCACAGTTCATCAGGAGTAGTGACTGGCGTATTATGACAAGCCAGTTGCTCGGCCACCATTGACCAGACGTTTTCAATTGGTGAGCGATCTGGAGAATGTGCTGGCCAGGGCAGCAGTCGAACATTTCCTGTATCCAGAAAGGCCCGTACAGGACCTGCAACATGCAGTCGTGCATTATCCTGCTCAAATGTAGGGTTTCGCAGGGGTCGAATGAAGGTTAGAGCCAAGGGTCGTAACACATCTGAAATGTAACGTCCACTGTTCAAAGTGCCGTCATCGCGAACAAGAGGTGACCGAGACGTGTAACCAGTGGCACCCCATACTATCACGCCAGGTTATACGCCAGTATGGCGATGACTAATACACGCTTCCAATGTGCGTTCACCGCGATGTCGCCAAACACGGATGCAACCATCATGATGCTGTAAACAGAACCTGGATTTATCCGAAAAAATGACGTTTTGCCTTTCGTGCATCCAGGTTCGTCGTTGAGTACACTATCGCAGGCGCTCCTGTCTGTGATGGAGCGTCGAGGGTAACCGCAGCCATGGTCTCCGAGCTGATAGTCCATGCTGCTGCAAACGTCGTGGAACTGTTCGTGCAGATGGTTGTTGTCTTGCAAACGTCCCCATCGGTTGACTCAGGGACCGAGACGTGGCTGCACGATCCGTTACAGCGATGGGGATAAGATGCCTGTCATCTCGACTGCTATTGATACGAGGCCGTTGGGATCCAGCACGGCGTTCCGCATTACCCTCCTGAACCGATCGATTCCATATTCTGCTAACAGTCATTGGATCTCGACCAATACGAGCAGCAATGTCACGATACGATAAACCGCAATCGCGATAGGCTACAATCCGACCTTTATCAAAGTCGGAGACGTGATTGTACGCATTTCTCCTCCTTACACGAGGCATTACAACAACATTTCATCAGGCAACGCCGGTCAACTGCTGTTTGTGTATGATAAATCAGTTGGAAACTTTCCTCATGTCAGCACGTTGTAGGTGTCGCCACCGGCGCCAGCCATGTGTGAATGCTCTGAAAAGCTAATGATTTGCATATCACAGCATCTTCTTCCTGTCGGTTAAATTTCGCGTCTGTAGCACGTCATCTTCGGGGTGTAGCAATTTCAATGGCCTATAGTGTAGTTTTGCAATATAGTCTGTTTTATACTGGGTCAATGCCGATAGGAAATTTTAGGAAAATATTCTATTGTTTCTCAAAGAGTGAAGTTAAAATGCTAGTACTGTCTCTGGACAAGAGGTGTGTGAAGTCAGGGCGAGTACGCGGCACAAGAGCTGCAGTGTGAGACACGAGAGTGAGTGGACTCGTATAAAGGAAAGGTAGGCCTATGTAAGGCCGAGTTGTTAATTACGAGGCACAAGGGCGTGAGAATTGTGTTAGATAGATGAGGCTCTAGGAATATCGAGACCCTGCTCCATAACATGTCATTGCTAATCGAAGTGTGCCCGTAATACACTGTCCAGTCACATTAATGTGACCGTCCGTCAAGAGGCTGAATATGGTCCTCAAGGATACTTGTCTTGATCCATTGTACCTTCCAGAATTACGAGATCTGCAGACCATAACGCTCTCCCCTCCGGCCTCTATCCTTCCCTCGATCGTTGCAGGGTGTTTGGTTTCAGACGTTTCACGTCGTACACGCCAACAGCCATCTGTCCGAAGGAGCATAAAACGTGGTTCATCTTAGAAGCCCACCTGTCGCCACTCTGCGGACGTCTGGTTGCGGTATTATGGTGCAAATTGCAGCCTTCGTCACCGATGAACAGCAGTCAGCGTGGGTGCATTGAGCAGGCGCCTGCTGCGGGGGCCCTTAGGAAGCAACGTTCTCTGAACGGTCGTTGAGGAGACACTGTTGGTCCCCCCTTGGTTCATTGGGTGGCCACTTGCTCACTTTTGCACGTCTTTTCGCTCGCTTAAATCTCCACTCCGTTTAGAGCAATAGCTAGTTTTTCAAGCATCTCAGTGTTTTTGACTTCGCATATCCCCGATTACATGTCATACAGGGCAAATTCATCCTGCATTGCTGCCACACCTAACCTGTTACATGAAATGTGTAGTGCTGTGTTTATTCATGTGACAATTTAAATTTAAAAAATTTGACTCCGTAAAGACCTTTGAGAAGGGAGCTGTAGGTGGTTCAAATGGTTCAAATGGCTCAGAGCGCTATGGGACTCAACTTCTGAGGTCATCAGTCCCCTAGAACTTAGAACTACTTAAATCTAACTAACCTAAGAACATCACACACACCCATGCTCGAGGCAGGACTCGAACCTGCGACCGTAGCGGTCGCGCGGTTCCAGACTTTAGCGCCTAGAACCGCTCGACCATTCCGGCCGGCGAGCTGTAGGTAGTATTTGTTGTTTTCATTAATATGTTTTATGTATGTTTGTTTTATACATGTTTTATATATGCCTTGCTGTTTTCATTTTTACAAGATCACAAATATTTTCTCTTAATGAACTCATGTATTATTTTTCGTTTTGTGTAAAGATTCATCTGTTTTATATCATTTATATGTTGTTTTATCATGTTGACATTTACATATTTGTACTTAAGAAACAGACTGACACATTTTAGAGAAATAAGATGAACAGATGACACACATCACATGATCACTAGGAAGCTTTTTATTGGGTGAATGTGAGAACGTTTGTGATCGATGTTCTGTCAAGGAATGAATGCAGCTGTGTGTATAATTGAACAGGGATAGCAATTTTCCATGGGACAGAGAATCGTCAAGACAACACTATTATATTTTCTGGTTTGGGAAATAACCTTCTCTGGCCCCAATTTCAGGATGAATGAGTAGATAAATGTCTGCATGACCCTGGAACCGTTTAGTAATTGTCATTTAAGTCTGTGTCTACAAGAATATGACCCGGTGGCATGCCCATCACATTTTTATGGCTCTGAGTACCATGGGACTTAACTTCTACGGTCATCAGTCCCCTAGAACTTAGAACTACTTAAACCTAACTAACCTAAGGACATCACAGACATCCATGCCCGAGGCAGGATTCGAACCTGCGACTGTAGCGGTCGCGCAGTTCCAGACTGTAGCGCCTAGAACCGCTCGCCACCCTGGCCGGCTCACATTTTTATTTCTCACTTTAATTTTGTAGGCATGCAGCAGAGAGTGTATGTATGACTCATGGTTGAATGTGGTGAAGAAAGCTTATAACATTGTGCTTGGGTTTATGGTGAACAAAGATTGATTCATTTACATTTCTTTGATAATGAGCCAACTAAAGTGTCACAATCTGTTTTGTTCCACGTCACATTAACCAATTTAAAGTGTGACTCTAAACCAAGAATAAATTTGAGAGAAAGGGAGAGGTTCTGAGAGACTGCAGGGCACTCTCACTTCTGATACTGTGTTGTGCTGTGTAATGTTCTTAGGGAAGATGATCTGTATTACTTGGTTGCTATACCTGGATACGATCTGACTTCATTCATATGATGAAATGGTTGGCAGTAGTTAATGCACATATTTGGACAGTGTCAGAAAAATGTGTTGCGAGAAGAGTTGATTGTAAGGAGGTAACAAATTGAGACGTCCTGCTGCCTGTTGTGGTAGTTTCAATGCTTGAACAGTGGAATTGCATTAAGCTACAAACATTTTCTTTCATCATTTTGGGCGGGGGGGGGGGGGGAGAGGGGTGGTGGAGGATGGGAGGTGTCGGCAGGAAGTAGTTTTGTGAAGTTTCGAAATTATATGTAAAGCTTCTTGGAAGTCTTGGAAGTTACTGTCATTCTCAAATATTGCACGAATATAGTCCACGTGATTTGGGCGTGACGAGTTACGCCACTTCAAGACACAAATTCATATTCAGAGCAAACAGAACACCTGGAGATAGGACGTTCATATTCACAGGACGTGTACATTAGTATGTTCTGCAGAAATGATTTACATTTCCGTCACCGCGGTTCATTATGTGTCTGTTCCCTAGTAGGCACAGGATCCGCCATGGGTACTGATGACCTGTTCTATGCGTGGTGGCATCGAAGTGTGTAAGTTGCGAATGGCGTCCTATGATATAGACATCCATGTTGCATTCACCTGGTTTCAGAGTTCAGTTGTGTTGGCTGGCACTGTGTACAGCGCTGCACCCGCCTGCTCACCATGTCCCACACCTTTTAGATTGGCGACAAGTCTGGTGATCTGGCGGGCCAGTGTGAAAGGCTGGCATCCTGCGACAGAAAGACGGCACAATATGTGGCCGTGCCTTGTCTTGCTGAAATTGGAAATTTGTGGGAAGTTGTATGTGACCAAACTGCTGAGGTCATCGGTCCCTAAGCTTACACACTACTTACTCTAACTTAAACTAACTTACGCTAAGGACAACACACACACACCCATGCCCAAGGGAGGACTCGAACCTCCGACGGGGGAGCCACGCGAACCGTGGCAAGGCGTGTCTTGCTGAAAAATAGTGTCTGACGTGTTGTGCAGAAAAGGTATGGCTATAGGTCGCAGGATGTCATTCACGTAGGTCATAATGGTCGCGGTACGCTGAACACGGACCAACTGTGATTTGTGGTTGCACCCAATAGCTCCCCGCACCATAAAGCCTTGAATAGCGCTGTTTGAAATGTGTGAATTCAGTCACTGTGATGCCGCTCTACCTGTCTGCGGCGAACCAAAATGCGGCCATCATTTTCAAACAAACAGAACCTGGATTCGCCCGAAAACTCTATCTCACGCCACTCCTGCCCCACTGATGTCGTTCCGTACACCATTCCCGTCTAGCATGTTTATGCATATTCGTCGAAGGTAGGCGTAGAAGTGGACGGCGCGCACGTAATCCATGCCGTAATAATCGGCGACGGACTGTCACCACTGACAGGATACGATGTGTTCCACTGTTGCGCCAGAGCCGAGGAGGACGCAGATCCGTCCTGCAACCCCATTCGGATGACGTGTCGCTCTTTTCGCGGGATGGTCTGCGTGGTGCGATCTGAGACGTATCTTCGTGTTCTTCGGCCTTGTAACGCCGGAAATGCATAGCCTCCTATTTCCATCTATTGTACTATTTTTTTTCCTTGCTTTGTTACCTCAAGATATGACATTTCTGTCTCTTTGTATATTGTAATTGTTTTACTGTTTGTATATATATATTTATACATTTATGTCGATGTATAATTGGTTTGTTTCGTAAATATTATTTGTATTTTTACGCTGGGTCTTGCCTAGGGAAGACTGCTATCGAACGATTACGTCGATAGGTCGTGTGAAGAATCAAAGTGTGTAGGATCTTTGGTAGTGTTAACTCTGCCGCACGGAGCGCGGGCTGAGCAGAAGGAGTCTGGCTGGAGTAGCGAGTGGAGCAGGTGTGTTGTGTGACGCTCCCGCGAGTTGCCGCGCTTTCGGGGTTTGGCAGCATGTAATTGCGCTCGACTTGCGATGATAGTTTCTGACATGGTGTCGCGGACGGGAAACATTAACTGGCGCACATCAAGAGCCCGTTTCGCCTGGTGACCGTGTCGAGAGGAAGGCGCGCCAACATCCAGCTTCTGCAACAGCGACGGCCGACAATGAGTGACTGTCGCCACCTCCTCGATCGACGGCTTCAAACCTTCAATCAACCAAAAAGGAAGACTGGGAGCACGTAAAGTTTTAGAACTGTATGGCAGACCTCAGCTTTTCAAACTGTACCATTTTCGTAACTATAATTACAGCAACTTAGCATGAACTTTTGTTGCTCATTGTCCCAATTGCATTACCAAGCAGGGTCCCTTCCTTTTCCGAAATGAACCCGAGTGTCGTTGAAATTCAAACGCCAGCATTAAAGTAATATAGCTAACTCGTTTTCACTGCTTTAATTTCAAAGTTCAATTATGGCATTAATAGCTGGCTACAATATTCAGATTACACAAGCACGAATTAAGAGTGCGAGCTTTGTTACCGTATTTTAGCTTGCCTGTGACTGCAGCTCAGCTTGGTACGTACTAAATTTTACTATTGTTAATTGTTCAGAATCATTTAATTCAAGTTCAAAGTTAAATCCCTTCTTTCTAAATTGCGTAGATTCAAGTAACTTTTGAAATGATTGTTGAGGTAGTCCAAGACTAACCGTATTTTACTAAATTTCGATGTGCTTCAGAAAGAAAGCTCACTATTAACTTCAGTCACTAAATTAACTTTCAATTTTCCTGTTTTATTAATTCTTTTGCTAAATTAAGTCAGAGTGTAGCGAAATTTATTACTTCTGACAAACTTTCAGTTTTCACACTACACGTGTCAACCTTCAGTTGCCACGCTTCTAGTACTAATTATATGTGTAATAACCTTTCTTTTTCAGTTACTATAGTAATTGTCCATAGGACTGGCGACCGTAATTTCTCCCAAATCTCAAATATCTAATTACCGCTAGTTAATTGTTAACGTAACGGCTGCACATTTACTTTCTTTATTAACTTTACCCCTTTTCAAAATTAATTTCCACCAGTTTCATTAGCACATTTCCTTTCATTTAGATGTAACCCTTTCCTCCCTCTTTACCGACAGGTTAACTTCGGTGACGATTGCTTTTCCAAAACTCCCATTAGGTACACGCGGTTTCATTTTTCACTGTCATTAAGGTCGGTAAGTGAAGGGGAGGTTACACGTGGCGACCTGGTGACAGGACAATCTTCGGATTTGAGGTTGTTCTGGACACGAATTTTGCATTGTGCAAATCTCGTAACAAAGTACTGGTTACGTACAGGCCGTTACGTCAGCGAGAATAAGTAGTGGGAGTAATCCTAATTATATTTGAGATTTGTCATTTATATTGAAAATTATTAAAATGAGTGAAGGCAACAATTACCAAAATTTGGTAGACTTGGATACGGAACAATCGGTCGAACAGTGGGAAACGCGCACGGCGGTTCCCATTGTTCAGGGGCAGGCGGCTAGCATGAAAGACGCGACTGCCGAAACGCAACAAAGAGCAGAAATGGAATTCCAAACTTTAGAAAATGTTTCGGAATCGGAAGCGAAAATCAAATCTGTACCCCTTGATGATGAATACGGGGGAACATATATAGAGGAACCAGCTACGGAAGTAAAACCGGTAGTCTCCGGGAATTTAACTGATTTATTGAATGTTTTGATTAATGAAATCAAGAGTCAATTGGCAGAAATTATAGCTCTGTCTGCCAAGCAAGAAGCTCAGTCTGCCAAGCAAGAAGCTCAGTCTGAAAAAATTGAACGAATGCTAGACAATCAGAACAAAGCTATTAATGAAACTTCCTGGCAGATTAAAACTGTGTGCCCGACCGAGACTCGAACTCGGGACCTTTGCCTTTCGCGGGCAAGTGCTCTACCAACTGAGCTACCGAAGCACGACTCACGACCGGTACTCACAGCTTTACTTCTGCCAGTACCTCGTCTCCTACCTTCCAAACTTTACAGAAGCTCTCCTGCGAACCTTGCAGAACTAGCACTCCTGAAAGAAAGGATATTGCGGAGACATGGCTTAGCCACAGCCTGGGGGATGTTTCCAGAAAGCTATTAATGTTGTTAACAACAATGTTGGAGTTGTTAATACAAAAGTTGATAAAATCAAAGAAGATATTATTGTAATTAATACCGAAATCGGTAATCTTAAACAGGAAATGATAGGCGTTCAGGCGGAAATTGCGAGCATAAATGCTCGTTTTGATTCCGAAATTAGCAGAATCGAGAAAAGTGTAGGAGAAACAGTTGCTCCGATCATCGAGAATAAGGTGACGGAAGAAATTCAATTAGTGAAAAAAGAGGATCAACAGAAGGTGGAAACTTTAAAGGCTTTAGTGTCCGAAGTAGACACTAAAGTGAGGGAGCAGGCTAATACCTGCGAAGAGAAAAAGAGGGAAGTGGAAACGCTTGCGACAACCACTTGCCAAGTAATTACGAGAGTGTCGGAATTAGAAAAGAAACTTGACGAAAAACAGAGCTATGTGCCAATCTGTGCACATAGTTCGGAATTGTTGACGAAAGAGGAGCGGTTCGACCCCTTGAAAAAAGGCGGTATACACGCGACGGATTTCATTAAAAATTGTGAAAGAGTTTTACCCAGATCATGGACTAATGAGAGAAAAATTAATGCGGTTATTGATGTGCTGGCTGGTATGCCAAGCGTTGGGGCTTAAACCTCAACATTACGAACCTGACTTTTGACGAGTTTAAAAATTTGTTTCTGGCTGAATACTGGTCAGAGCAAAAACAGCAAAGTGTCTGGCGCGAATTTGTCGTATCGAGACCTTTTGATGCGAATTCGCGCGGTTCGATGAGGGAGTTTTGTGAGGGCTGGATCCGCAAGTTGGAATATTTGCGTGATCGCCGCACGGAATCCGAAATAGTCTGGGAACTCTACAAGAAGCTTCCAGATGATACAAAACGCTACGTAGGAAGCATTTACAGGACAATCAATGATTTCCTGGAAAGAGTTGAGGACGAGGACAATTGGCGCAATAATCGCGACAGTGGTAGAGGCCTTGGTAACAACAACGGGTACCACCCCAACCATAACAACGATGACCATGGGAATAATGCATACCGCAGCAATAACAAGAATGGTTCGGACCGTAATAACAATCGGTACAATGCAAATAATAACAGGAATGACAGAAACCAGTATCATACTAACGTGATACGGGCTTCACAGAATAGTAATAACGCCAGAGGGTGTGATCAGCCGCCTCAGCAGCATCCGGGGAGCGTATCTGCTGGGACGAGACAGGGAAACCATTAGCCGCGCCGGTGAGGGGCCGAGCGGGCGTGGAGAAATTTTGGCGGCCCAATAACAGGAGAAAACCCAGGTATCGTCATTATGAAAATTCCGTGTGGAATAATCAACGGCGGGAGTGTGTGCCAGTGTTAGGAGAAAGGAGTGCGCCCACAAGTAGTAGATCAGCTGTATACACGGCAGTAGGTAGTACATTCACTGTCAGTGAGAACAATTTAAGTAGTGTTCCGGAAATCGATTATAAAGTGGCAGCTGTAATACCCACAGCGGAACTGGAGATTGAGTTTAAGAATGATGCGCAATTGTTGAGAGAAGATCAGATGTCGGATAACACGTCCGTCATCGAGCGAGGGGATGCAGAGAGGGATGAGGTCTGGTTAAGGCAGTTCGGTCGCTTATACGACGAACTAAGAGATTATAGGGGTCTGTATGGGAGAAGCGTTTATGGGGAGCGCGTGCAGGATTTGCCGCGTCTCGTCCCGCAGGAAGATAGTGTTTGTGAAGTGATAGAAAGTTCTGGCCCTAACCGGCAGACTTTACCAGAAACAGTTGATGTTAATGGGGAGCACGAGCAAGATTCGTCGTGTTTCGTCCCGCAGGAGTTAGATGTTGAAGTAGTAACGGAAAGTTCTGGCCCTAACCGGCAGACTTTACCGAAAGTTATAGTGGTAGAAGTAGCCGACCCATCCGACGCAAACCTCCAGTTTAAACATTGCGAGACTATTAAGGAGAAAGATTGCGAAAATGATAACCGGACACGATTGGTAGAAAAGCACATAGATTACAGCGTGTATGAGGTTAGAGCTGACATTATACGGTCAGACGATAACAGTGTGGGTTGCGCAGATCTAGAGGAAGTAATTGCAGATACTACTGGGCACATTTCTCCAGGTAGATTGGCAGATGAGATCAATCTGACTAAAGAGGAATCAACGAAGGTGACAATTAGTGAATTGATGGCAAAGCAACAATCACTAGTTGACGAGTTAGAGGAAAAGGTTTCGGTATTGGAGGCGAAGCTACAGACTATGCCTCAGGACAAACGTGTTGAAATTAAAACTGTATGTGAACAGAGGCTGAAAAAGCCGCCAGATAAGCCGGATTTAGGATCAAAGCCGGATGGTTTTTTCTGGAATGACCTGGATATAGACGAGGATTTACTGTGGGAAAATAAAGAAACAGTCGAGGACAAGTGTAGACAGATAGTAGTGTCTGCTAATATGCACGGCCTACAACTAAACGTGTTGATTGACACCGGTGCAGGATTGAGTGCTGTATCTGGGAAAATATTTCAGTTACTGAAAGACAGACCTGGCATCGTAGTTATGCCAGTAACAGGAGTGAAAATTATCGGTGCTACTGGGAAGGCCAGTAAACCGGTCACAAAACAGATTTTTGTCCACTTCAAGATATGTGGGGCACGATTTGAACAAGAGTTTGTCGTCGTGCCAGACTTAACTACGGAAGTTATTATCGGGTTAGATTGGCTATTAAAGTACCGTGCAGTGATTAACTGCGAAAGCAAAACTTTGACATGTATGACACTAGATAAAACAATGGTAGTTAGTTTTGACGAGGCAGGAGACGGTGTGCATAGGCAATACCAGCCTATACACATTGTTAACTGGCCGGATGCTATTGACGTAGGTATGATTTTGAACTACTGTAATGTGAGGAATCTCGGCCTTGACAGAAGTAAAAGTTTAGTGGAAGAGATAATCAAATTCCCTCCACGGATTGACATTAGTATTGGTGTGAAAAAAGATCGTTTGCGAGAAGTAATGAAGCTAAAAGCCGATGCTCGCATACGTCGTCATGACGCTAAAGCGCGTTTTGCTAAGTTTGCAATCGGAGACTTAGTACTTGTAAAAGCTCATGAGAAATCGGGCGAGATAGACCATGAAATCTCTAAATTTAAGTTTGTTTATAATGGACTATATAAAGTCATTGGTATACCTCACACAAATGCTTATTGCTTAGAGTATCCAAGCTCTGGAAAACTATTAGGTATACGGAACATTGTAGACCTGAAATTGTACCAACCTAGGATTGATTAATACCGCAGAATGGGTAATTTGTACAGTATGTAAATATAGAGTGTAAGATTTAAGGATGTGCCATGTTACGATGCTTTTGCCTGACCTAGAGGTCATTAAAGAAGTTGTAATTAATAAGTAATTAATTTTGACTAAATGATTTAAGAGTAACTGATTAGTAATCATCTGAAAAATCCAAGCTGCTAGTTTAAGTTTTCAGCTGAGTCACAGTAGATTAAGGAATGTAAATATGATATTGTAACTTGCTGTAATATTTCATGAATGTGTGTTTTTATTAGTCATTGCCGATGTACTTAGACGCTGTTTTAAGTTTCAGGCTAGTACATGCGTGTCATGATGGACAGTGTTGAGTTATTCATTGTGATAGTATTAAGGGACTCCTTGAGATTACTCGGGAGTGAGTTTATCCTAAAGAATTCAGTGAAACGGACGTTCTGGAAATGCCGTTACACAGGCGAGTGGGATCAAGCGTGCCGCACAGGCGGGCGCAACAATACTTGCGAGGCGAAGCCGCTGTCGGCTGTTGTGCCGCTGTCGGCTCTTGTGCCGCTGTCGGCATTCTTTGTACTTGCGGGTACGGAAGGCGGAATTGTTTTTCTTCTTGGACAGCTGAAAGAATTCTACTGTCAATATTTATGGTTTTTTCGATCTGCTGTATATTATTTTCTTGTTTAGCGTTAGGTGCACACTCATGACGAGAATATTAGTTATGAAAAGTTTATATAAAATGTGTATTCTATGTGATTCATTATTAATTTGCGTATTTTGATATACCTGTTTTTATGACCATGTACTCTGATTACTTTTGTAAAAAGTATTTCATTTCTTGATACTGTTACGGATTTTGACGATTTTGGAATAGCTAAACCATTTTCTATATTTTCTATGAATTTTAATATGTTGTCAACCTGTTTTATTTTGTGCAAGATGACAGAGTGGAATAAGATTAGGAGTATCTCCACTCAATTATTATGGTCTAAAAATCGATTTATGGTTAATTAGACGAATGCTAAATTTTGTTGATGTTTTGAGCATATGCATTTCCGCTGTTTCTTCTTTGGGACATTTTCTGAGTCTGTTTACGTTACACAAACATCCTCAGACAGTGTGGGGCACGTGTAACGCCGGAAATGCATAGCCTCCTATTTCCATCTATTGTACTATTTTTTTTCCTTGCTTTGTTACCTCAAGATATGACATTTCTGTCTCTTTGTATATTGTAATTGTTTTACTGTTTGTATATATATATTTATACATTTATGTCGATGTATAATTGGTTTGTTTCGTAAATATTATTTGTATTTTTACGCTGGGTCTTGCCTAGGGAAGACTGCTATCGAACGATTACGTCAATAGGTCGTGTGAAGAATCAAAGTGTGTAGGATCTTTGGTAGTGTTAACTCTGCCGCACGGAGCGCGGGCTGAGCAGAAGGAGTCTGGCTGGAGTAGCGAGTGGAGCAGGTGTGTTGTGTGACGCTCCCGCGAGTTGCCGCGCTTTCGGGGTTTGGCAGCATGTAATTGCGCTCGACTTGCGATGATAGTTTCTGACATGGTGTCGCGGACGGGAAACATTAACTGGCGCACATCAAGAGCCCGTTTCGCCTGGTGACCGTGTCGAGAGGAAGGCGCGCCAACGTCCAGCTTCTGCAACAGCGACGGCCGACAATGAGTGACTGTCGCCACCTCCTCGATCGATGGCTTCAAACCTTCAATCAACCAACGAGGAAGACTGGGAGCACGTAAAGTTTTAGAACTGTATGGCAGACCTCAGCTTTTCAAACTGTACCATTTTCGTAACTATAATTACAGCAACTTAGCATGAACTTTTGTTGCTCATTGTCCCAATTGCATTACCAAGCAGGGTCCCTTCCTTTTCCGAAATGAACCCGAGTGTCGTTGAAATTCAAACGCCAGCATTAAAGTAATATAGCTAACTCGTTTTCACTGCTTTAATTTCAAAGTTCAATTATGGCATTAATAGCTGGCTACAATATTCAGATTACACAAGCACGAATTAAGAGTGCGAGCTTTGTTACCGTATTTTAGCTTGCCTGTGACTGCAGCTCAGCTTGGTATGTACTAAATTTTACTATTGTTAATTGTTCAGAATCATTTAATTCAAGTTCAAAGTTAAATCCCTTCTTTCTAAATTGCGTAGATTCAAGTAGCTTTTGAAATGATTGTTGAGGTAGTCCAAGACTAACCGTATTTTACTGAATTTCGATGTGCTTCAGAAAGAAAGCTCACTACTAACTTCAGTCACTAAATTAACTTTCGATTTTCCGGTTTTATTAATTCTTTTGCTAAATTAAGTCAGGATGTAGCGAAATTTATTACTTCTGACAAACTTTCAGTTTTCACACTACGCGTGTCAACCTTCAGTTGCCACGCTTCTAGTGCTAATTATATGTGTAATAACCTTTCTTTTTCAGTTACTATAGTAATTGTCCTTAGGACTGGCGACTGTGATTTCCCCCAAATCTCAAATACCTAATTACCGCTAGTTAATTGTTAACGTAACGGCTGCACATTTACTTTCTTTATTAACTTTACCCCTTTTCAAAATTAATTTCCACCAGTTTCATTAGCACATTTCCTTTCATTTAGATGTAACCCTTTCCTCCCTCTTTACCGACAGGTTAACTTCGGTGACGATTGCTTTTCCAAAACTCCCATTAGGTACACGCGGTTTCATTTTTCATTGTCATTAAGGTCGGTAAGTGAAGGGGAGGTTACTTGGCGACAGAGCCAAGGAGGACGCAGATCCGTCCTGCAACCCCATTCGGATGACGTGTCGCTCTTTTCGCGGGATGGTCTGCGTGGTGCGATCTGACACGTATCTTCGTGTTCTTTGGCCTTCCGTGAAACATTCGGCACACAGCCGTTGCGCTGCCGGAACATTTCGTCCCACACGAGCAGAAATTTCCTGGATGGTTGCATTACATTCACTCATACCAGTAATGCGCCCTCTTTCAAACTCACTGATTTGACGGTACTGTTCGTGCGTACGTGTGCGATGCCTCATGCTGTAACCTCCCCCTCACTTATCGACCTTAATGACAGTGAAAAATTAAACCGCATGTACCTAATGGGAATTTGGGAAAAGCAATCGTCACCGAAGTTAATCTGTCGGTAAAGAGGGAGGAAAGGGTTACATCTAAAAGAAGGAAAAGTGCTAATGAAACAGGTGGAAATTAATTTTGAAAAGGGGTAAATTTAATAAAGAAAGTAAATGTGTGGCCGTTACGTTAACAATTAACTAGCGGTAATTAGATATTTGAGATTTGGGGGAAATTACGGTCGCCAGTCCTAAGGACAATTGCTATAGTAACTGAAAAAGAAAGGTTATTACACATATAATTAGCACTAGAAGCGTGGCAACTGAAGGTTGACACGTGCAGTGTGAAAACTGAAAGTTTGTCAGAAGTAATAAATTTCGCTACACTCTGACTTAATTTAGCAAAGGAATTAATAAAACAGGAAAATCGAAAGTTAATTTAGTGACTGAAGTTAATAGTGAGCTTTCTTTCTGAAGCGCATCGAAATTCAGTAAAATACGGTTAGTCTTGGACTACCTCAACAATCATTTCAAAAGCTACTTGAATCTACGCAATTTAGAAATAAGAGATTTAACTTTGAACTTGAATTAAATGATTCTGAACAATTAACAATAGTAAAATTTAGTATGTACTAAGCTGAGCTGCAGTCACAGGTAAGCTAAAATACGGTAATAAAACTCGCACTATTAATTCGTGCTTGTGTAATCTAAATATTGTAGCCAGCTATGAATACTTTAACTAAATTTTGAAATTAAGGCAGTGACATGCTATATTTTTATTTTAATGCTGGCGTTTGAATTTCAACGACACTCGGGTTCATTCCGGAAAAGGAAGGGACCCTGCTTGGTAATGCAATTGGGACAATGAGCAACAAAAGTTCATGCTAAGTTGCTGTAATTATAGTTACGAAAATGGTACAGTTTGAAAAGCTGAGGTCTGCCATACAGTTCTAAAACTTTACGTGCTCCCAGTCTTCCTTTTTGGTTGATTGAAGGTTTGAAGCCGTCGATCGAGGAGGTGGCGACAGTCACTCATTGTCGGCCGTCGCTGTTGCAGAAGCTGGACGTTGGCGCGCCTTCTTCTCGGAACGGTCACCAGACGAAACGGGCTCTTGATGTGCGCCAGCTAATGCTTCCCGTCCGCGACACCATGTCAGAAACTATCATCGCAAGTCGAGCGCAATTACATGCTGCCAAACCCCGAAAGCGCGGCAACTCGCGGGAGCGTCACACAACACACCTGCTCCACTCGCTACTCCAGCCAGACTCCCTCTCTGCTCAGCCCGCGCTCCATGCGACAGAGTTAACACTACCAAAGATGCTACACACTTTGATTCTTCACACGACCTATCGATGTAATCGTTCGATAGCAGTTTTCCCTAGGCAAGACCCAGTGTAAAAATACAAATAATATTTACGAAACAAACCAATTATACATCGACATAAATGCATAAATATATATATACAAATAGTAAAACAATTACAATATACGAAGACACAGAAATGTTATATATTCAGGTAACAAAAATAAGGAAAACAAATTTATAGTACAATAAATGGAAATAGGAGGATATGCATTTCCGGCGTTACAATGCACGGCTGCTCAACCCACACTAGTTTTTTTTTTTTTCTTATGGGACTTAACTGCTAAGGTCATTAGTCCTTAAGCTTACACACTACTTAACCTAAATTATCCTATGGACAAAACCACACACCCATGCCCGAGGAAGGACTCGAACCTCCGCCGGGACCAGTCGCACAGCCCATGACTGCAGCGCCCTAGACCGCTCGGCTAATCCTGTGCGGCCAGACACACTAGTACATTACTTTCTGTTTACCGCCACAACGAGAGCCACAAGAACATTTTACCGGCATGTGGTGTTGCACCTCGATATCAATGTTGACCTTGAACTCTGCGTTCAAATGCTAATTATTGCTGCCGAACATACTAATGTACAAGTCCTGTGAATATAACGCACTATCTCTATTAGTTAAAGGTGTTCTGTTTTTTTCTGAATGTGAGTGCATACACAATTTCAAACAGTATTACTTGGCTTACTGTGTTAAGCATTTAACATATGGTTACACCTCTTAATGAGTAAATTATAGCAGGATATTAAATTTTTAAATTCGGTCAGTTATATGATATACAGAAGATCATGTATTTGTCAGCCCTGAAAGCCTTTGGGTAGACAAATTGCAACAGTGACCAGGTGACCGTGCACCGGTTTATTCGTTTATTAATATAGGGGAGGACAGCATGTTGTTATGTTTCTCGCACGCGTTTTTGGGTGTACTTGTTCCAGGCGGTCTGTGACGTGAAACAAGAGGGCTCGTCACGTTTTATCATGTGCCCCTTAGCGTTTAGTAGACCGATTAGGCATGAGGTATGTCAACGGCATATTTTGTTACCTGAAGATGTTAGTTATGAACGAAACCTGTTGTGCTGTAGCCGGCCGGAGTGGCCGTGCGGTTCTGGGCGCTGCATTCTGGAACCGAGCGACCGCTACGGTCGCAGGTTCGAATCCTCCCTCGGGCATGGATGTGTGTGGTGTCCTTCGGTTAGTTAGATTTAATTAGTTCTAAGTTCTAGGCGACTGATGACCTCAGAAGTTAAGTCGCATAGTGCTCAGAGCCATTTGAACCATTTTGTTGTGCTGTAATAAGCACACATACAATAGAAGCTGTGGTGGTTTTTTTTATTAACATCTACTGATTAATGTTTTGTGAATTTATGTTATCGTTTTTGTTCTGTTGATAGGTTTTTCTTGTCATTGACAATAAATCGGTACAACATAGAAAGGCAGAAAGATTTTCACGTTCTACTAATTCAAATTTAACTACAATAAAACGTTTCTGGATTTCCTCCAGTATAAAGAAAAGTTATGGAAACGAAATTCTTCTACTTCTTCTTTTGTCTTTTTCCCTTTCGTTATATTATCGGCATTTATATGTGGGTTTTGGCCATGTTACTGACAGATGGTGGCCGGGTGAAGTTTCTGACGCCGCGGTTGGGGATCGACTGTGCACGATAAAGTTTACTGTTTGCCCAAATGCGTGGGAACAGGTTCAGTAATGTCTCACCAAACAGGTCGGCTGCGCGCTGTGAGGTATGTTGTCGTCAACAGATCGTCTCCACGCGAGTGTTTTATTTGCTACTTGGAAATGTTTGGTTTGAACTGTTGGTGACACTTTTATCATTAGTCACTTTTTCCGAGTTTTGTGTTGTTACTTAAACGATTCTTCATCCCACATACTGTTTACTAATTGAGTTAGTCACAATTATGAAGCCTTCCAAAACTTAAACAGACAAATAACTTCCAATAGCGTAAATCGGAAAGCTATTACCGAATTATGTGTGAGATCTATGACATTTATTCTCAGAGAAGTTGTCTCCAATGGACACGATATTTCCAGCTAATACGTCACTAACATCGAGCCAGTTGGACTGTTTTGTCGCCATTACCGAAAATGTTAAATTAAGTTCATAGTGTGTTGCAGGAAACTTCTGTCTTAAGCGTAACAAAGAGAAAATGTGATTCTCATAAAAGATTCTTAACTTTACTATCGTGCGCTTTTTCACTGAAAGTAATTTACCACTGCTTTGTGATACACACACATTTTTGTTGGCGGTACTTCCAACTGCTATTGCAATTCTTTTTTATTAGTTATTCAAAATTCATGTTTCGAACACCGATCGGTATATCCCCTTAGCATTTTGTTTGTTGCCTAGCAAAACACGAGGTACATATGAAAAACTATTAACTGAAATCGTAAATGCTTGTGAGGATATGAATATTAAGGTCCAGCTGTAAGTAACTGTGTCTGATTTCAAAGGAGCTATACACAAAGCAGACAGTCTGGTGTGGCCATTTTCGTCAATAATAGGATGTAGAGTTCATTTGACACAGCTCTGTAGTGCCAACTTAACTTGTGTTTTCCTCCGCGCGCAGATGACTTAAAAATTGACATCACCCGCAGTTACCTATTTCGAAAAGTGACCGAAACGCTCAGTTGACCATTCCGAGAGAAGGTAAAACTTTGGGTCTGCGCACAGTTGGGATCACCCGAACGCCATCACCATTTCCTTTCTAAACGGAATTGGCGTACTCCATCTGTCTGCTTCTAGAGTAAATCTCATGTTAAAATGTGGGACCGTTTTTCAAGATATTTGGGTAGTGTGTCTCTTAGGAGGGACGTGGAAATCAGCCTGTTTTTTACCTCGTTTGATGTGGGAAAGCGCCTAAAAACCACATCTTGGCCGGTCGGTTAGTTAATAAGTGCTGCGGATTCGATCCAGAACAGATTCGCCTTCTCGAATCCAGAAAGTGGCAGGTTGATGCGCTTGGCTATCCGGGAAACTTTATTGAAACCACATTAATTCATCGAAAATACATTGTGTGAAGACGGAAGAAATGGCAACGAACTTCAGGGATGAATATTCCAGACAGAGAAACTTAATCACTGCAGTGTCTTTAAAATAAAGGAAAAGAACCTATTTCTTGTTTGAGTCTCATTATTTCCTTAACATCGAATTACGTCTCTTATCTCTCAGAAATTAGAATGTACACCGTTCTTCGCGCCACAGTGTTTAATTTAAAGCCTCATTTAAATACACTGAAGAGCCAAAGAAACTGGCACACCTGCCCAATATCGTTTACGTCCCCTGCGCCTACGCAGAAGTGTCGCAACACGACATAGCATGGAGTCGACTAATGTCTGAGGGAACTGATACAATGAAATCTGCAGGGCTGTCCACAAATCCGAAAGAGTACGACGGGGTGGAGATCTCTTCTGAACAGCACGTTACAAGGCAGCCCAGATACGCTAAATAACATTCATGTCTGGGGAGTTTGGTGGCCAGCGGAAGCATTAAAATCAGAAGAGTGTTCCTCGAGCCACCCTGTAGCAACTCTGCACGTGTAGGGTGTCGCACTGCCCTGCTGTAATTGCCCACGTCCGTCGGAATGCACAACGAACATGAATGGATGCGGGTGATCAGACAGGATGCTTACGTACGTGTCACCTGTCAGAGTCGTATCTAAACGTATCAGGGATCCCATATCACTTCAACCTGCACACGCCCACACTATTAAAGAGCCTCCATCAGCTTGAGCAGCCCCCTACTGACATGCAGGGTCCATGGATTCATGAGATTGTCTCCGTACCCACACGTCCATCCGCTCGATACAATTTGAAACGAGACTCGTCCGACCAGGAAAAACGTTTCCATTCATCAACAATCCAATGTCGCTGTTGATTTGCCCAGGCGAGGCGTAAAGCTTTGTGTCGTGCAGTCATCGAGGGTACCCGAGTGGGCCTTCGGCTCCGTTGAATGGTTCGCACGCTGACACTTGTTGATGGCCCAACACTGAAATCTGCAGCAATAAGAGGAAGGGTCGCAGTTCTGTCACGTTGAACGGTTCTCTTCAGTCTTCGTTGGTCCCGTTCTTGCAGAATCTTTTTCCGGCCGCAGCGATGTCGGAGATTTGATATTTTATCAGATTCCTGACATTCACGGTACATTCGTGAAGTGGTGGTACGGAAAATCCCCACTGCACCGCTACCTCGGAGATGCTAAGTCCCATGGCTCGTGCGCCGACTATAATACCACGTTCAAACTCACTTAAATCTTGATAATCTACCGTTGCAGCAGCATTAATCGATCTAACAACTGTTGTCTTATATAGGCGTTGCCGACCGCAGCGCCGTATCCTGCTTGTTTACATATCTCTGTATTATAATACGCATACGTACACCAGTTTCTTTGGCGCTTCAGTGTATATACTCTATGTAAGAGTGACATTTTCTTTAAAATGACATAAAACAATAACTCAAACGTGCTGTTTTAGTGCCATTTCTCAATCTATGTCTTTTACAGGCGGCAAGGGACTTCATTTCACTTTGCGAAGCTACGTAGTTAAGTGAAACATTGCTGCCAGCTGTCGTCTGATCGCCCAGATTGCATAGAATTTTACATCAAAGGACATTTAGTGACTGATTGTAAAAAGAGCAATAGATAAAGTTAGGTAAAGTTCCGCGTTCTAGCACTAGACGAGCCAATCTGGGCCGACGTCCGAAATGTCGGAATTGGAAGCGTGAGCGCTACAAGGGGAATGCGCGACGCCAAAAAAACCCTGACATATTGCGTCCGTTGCAGAGTATCTAGAGTCCTAAGATGATGATCGCTTATCCCTGCTGTGATCCGGTTTGATCGACGCCTGCAGTTGAGGGTTATCAAGCGCTGCAGTTCAGTTGAGAAATCAGTGTCCAAGCAACGTACCGTGTCACGTAGGGGAACGCCGCACCCATTGGGCAGCCCCTTACCTATGGAGAGTGCACACGGTTTTTGGGCATTGAGACTACTGCCAGAGGCCGCGCCGTAAGTCACCTACCACTTCAGTGCTGCGCTGACATCGCCGCCGCCACGAAGGAGGAGGTCATCGGCATAAGGAGAGCAGCAAAAAGTGTGTACGCTGGATGTCATCGCTGCTAGGCGTTGTCAGTGGCCACAGAGCAGCGGTCCCAAAGCGAGGGCGTACAGTGTGGCTGAGAGGGGACAGACCTGTCTCACCGAGCAGAGAATCAGAACTGGCGGCGTGAGACGGCCGTTGTACTATGTCACGACGCAAAGAAAGAGCATTACTACCTCTACGGTGGCGTCCGGCTACCCCATTTGTCGTAGTACCCCGTCAAAAACACATGGTCAACGACGTCAAAGGCCTGGCTGAAGCCGAGGGAAGCAACGGCCAGAGGTATTTGGCGAGCCCTGGCAATTGCAGCCATTTCACGATACCGACATAGTGCCGTGCGGATTTTATGATCGCCTCCTAACGATGCTTGATCCTGTGATACGTGATGGACCATTCACTTCAGATGCACTGCCAGCAGTCGAGTGAAAATCTTCATGTCACTGTTGAGGAAGGTCAAGGGCCGAAAATCGTAGATCCTGGATCCACATCGTGGTTTATCTATGGGCACGAGCAGTGTTACAAGTAAGGTTCAAAATGGTTGAAATGGCTCTAAGCACTACGGGACTTAACATCTGAGGTCATCAGTCCCGTACACTTAGAACTACGTAAACCTAACTAACCTACGGACATCACACACATCCATGCCCGAGACAGAATTCGAACCTGCGACTTAGCAGCAGCGCGGTTCTGGACTGAAGCGCCTAGAACCGCTCGGCACAGCGGCCGGCTACAAGTAAGGCCCGAAGGGGTTGCACCGTAGGAGTTGCTGGAAATCCGGGTAGAACTCCACAGGGAGGCTGTCGGGTCCCGGCTACTTATGAGCGGCCACCGTCCGTATAGTTTCTAGGACCTCCACCTCCGTTACATCTTCAATCAAATACGTTGCCGCAGCCAGGGGAATCGTGACAAAAGTGAGACGTGTGATCTTCGAGATTACCCCCGCGGATGGCGATGTTCTTAGTATAGCCTAGCGTAGTGGTTGTGAAGAGCTATTCCTATATCTTGGTATCTAGGCGTCGGCCGGCCGTGTGGCCGAGCGGTTCTAGGCGCTTCAATCTGGAACCGCGTGACCGCTACGGTCGCAGGTTCGAATCCTGCCTCGGGCATGGATGTGTGTGATGTCCTTAGATTAGTTAGGTTTAAGTAGTTCTAAGTTCTAGGGGACTGATGACCTCAGATGTTAAGTACCATAGTGCTCAGAGCCATTTGAACCATTTTGAGCCATCTAGGAGTCGCCCATCGTCTGTCGTGACAACGTGGGTCAAACCCTGTCGCCGGCGTCGTCTTTCTGTAGTGACGTAACACATGAACGGTCCTTCCTGAGCCACTCTGTCTTGAATGCGCTTCCTGACGATCGTCACCTGAACGTGGTGGCGTATGAGGATGGTGATCCGGGCCTTGGCGCGATTCACCATAGTCTGCCATACGGAAAATTCCCGTGGAAAGCTGTAATAGCAGTCGTTGGAATGTCACCTCCATGCTGCCACGTCTCTGTCATACACAATCAAGGTCTGTCGGAGGGCAGGCTTGGTGCAGGGTAACGACCACTAAAGATGAGACTGGTAGGCGCCACGCCGGCAACGGCCTTGCCGCAGTGGATACACCGGTTCCCGCGAGATCACCGAAGTTAAGCGCTTTCGGGCGTGGTCGGCACTTGGATGGGTGACCATCCAGGCCGCCTTGCACTGTTGCAATTTTTCGGGGCACACTCAGCCTCGTGATGCCAATTGAGGAGCTACTCGACCGAACAGTAGCGGCTTCGGTCAAGAATACCATCATAACGACCGGGAGAGCAGTTTGCTGACCCCACGCCCCTCCTATCCGCATCCTCCGCTGAGGATGACACGGTGGTCGGATGGTCCCGGTAGGCCACCCGTGGCCTGAAGACGGAGTGCTTTAGGCGCCACGCCGGCGAGTACAGGAGTCCCACATCACCTCTATGAGCCGCCGATATTCCGGAGAAGCGATATGGGCCACATCCAATTTCCATGGACCACAACTGGGCCATACTCTCTGTCAGCCGAGAGTGATAGTACAGATATAGGCCGCGTGGTCGGCAAACGCTGCGGGTCACAGTTTCACAGCTCTCGCTCCCTGACAATTGAACACGAGATGTGCACCCGATCGATGAGTCTAGATGTACGGCTAGTATTGTGTGTGAAGCCACACCGATCACCACGAACGTGTTTCTGCGAGTCGACGAGCTGGAGGTTACTGACAATTGTGGCAAGTTCTACACATGGAGAGTGACATGGTAATTGATCTTTGGGCACTTAGTGCATTTGAAATCCCCTGCCAAGCGGTCCTGCCGTCGAGTAAAGAGAGGCATGACCGCATCAGCGAAGAAGGTCGTTCACGACACTGACCCTATCCACGTGGCGCATAGGTCTGACTCCTTGGATTGCAAGAACCATATCTCTGGCGTCAGGGAGATACTCGTCTTGTTCGGCAAGTATACCTTCGCGGAGGAGGACCGCCACTCCACTTCCAGTGGCAGATGCGTGTGAGACACAAATGTAGGCGAATGGTTGAAATCTTCGACATGCACCTCCTGGAGGAGGGCAATGTCAATGTACGCTGCATTGAGCGTGTCTTGGAGCATAGCCAGTTTATGCCGTGCATGTATGTCATTGACGTTAATTGTTGCTAGGCGGTAAGTCTGTTCGGCCGCCGCTCCAGGAAATTGTTCGCAATAGCGTTTGCAGCCTCCAGGGTCGGCCCCACGAAGCTAGCGATGTAGCCACTGTCTGTATGACAGGATAATACTGGACAGACGGGGAGGCACCTCCGCTATCTGCGCCCACGGGGTACCCTGATTCATCCTCGAAGTCGTCCGCCCAAGAGTCAGTTACAATACTCGGTAGCCACTGAAGAATACTGTCCGTGGAGCGCTCGCGCATGCCCAGCAGCAGAAAGAGGACCGTCGGCGACAGACATAGGTACTGTAGTCGCTGCGACGTCGTTAACAGCGATCGTGTGAGACCCAACTCGCTCTATTTGTTCATGAGACCCAGAAAATATTACATACAGGCTCCCAGGTAGATGCCATTATCCTTGACTTCCGAAAGGCGTTCGATACAGTTCCACACTGTCGCCTGATAAACAAAGTAAGAGCCTACGGGACATCAGACCATCTGTGTGGCTGGATTGATGAGTTTTTAGCAAACAGAACACAGCATGTTGTCCTCAATGTAGAGACGTCTACAGACGTTAAAGTAATCTCTGGCGTGCCACTGGGCTGTGTTATGGGACCACTGCTTTTCACAATATATATAAATGACCTAGTAGATAGTGTCGGAAGTTCCATGCGGCTTTTCGCGGATGATGCTGTAGTATACAGAAAAGTTGTATCATTAGAAAATATCAGCGAAATGCAGGAGGATCTGCAGTGGACAGGCATTTGGTTGCAGGTAGTGGCAACTGACCCTTAACATAGACAAATGTAATGTATTGCGAATAGATAGAAAGAAGAATCCTTTATTGTATGATTATATGATAGTGGAACAAACACTGGTAGCAGTTACTTCTGTAAAATATCTGGGAGTATGTGTAATGAACGATTTGAAGTGGAATGATCGTACAAAATTAATTGTTCGTAAGGCGGGTGCCAGGTTGAGATTCATTGGGAGAGTCCTTAGAAAATGTAGTCCATCAACAAAGGAGGTGGCTTACAAAACACCCGTTCAACCTATACTTGAGTATTGATCATCAATGTGGGATCCGTACCAGGTCGGGTTGACAGAGGAGGTAGAGAAGATCCAAAGAAGAGCGGCGCCTTTCGTCACAGGGTTATTTGGTAAGCGTGATAGCGTTACGGAGATGTTTAGTAAACTCAAGTGGCAGACTCTGCAAGAGAGCCGCTCTGCATCGCGGTGTAGCTTGCTGTCCAGGTTTCGAGAGGATGCGTTCCTGGATGAGGTATCGAATATATTGCTTCCCCCTACTTATACCTCCCGAGGAGATCACGAATGTAAAATCAGAGAGATTCGAGCGCGTACGGAGGCTTTCCGGCATTCGTTCTTCCCGCGAACCATACGCGACTGGAACAGGAAAGGGAGGTAATAACAGTGGCACGTGAAGTGCCCTCCGCCGTACTCCGTTGTGTGGCTTGCGGAGTATAAATGTAGATGTAGAAGAGACAGACGGAATGTGGCGTTAGGGAGAGGCGTAATTCTATCCGAAGCCTGGGTGAAAGAGTCATTTGCGTCATCCAGTGGCGAATCCTCGTCCAGTTCATGTATCAGAAGAATGTAACCGCCAGATAGCGTACCGCGCCGCCTCTTGCGTTTTCGCGGATCGTTGTTCGCGGACATTTGGTTCTTGTCGGAGTGTGGGCGGCAGTCACCCGGCGCTTCCCCCGTCTGGAGAAGGGTAGAAGTCGGTTCAACTCCTGGTTCGATATCCATCTTCTCTTTTCAGGAGTGACTGGTCGTTTTCGCTAGACAGTTCGACGGGAGACAACGTGGAAGGTGTGTGGTCCGCCGGTCTGTCGTCGACCATCGACGGCGGCAGGATTTGTTGGTCCTGCACAAGAATATGGGTCACTTTCGTGGCCGCTGCGATGGTGAGGGGAAGTGGAGTGGGCGTTGCAGGGGTGCAACGTTACCAACTGGCGCCTGAAGTAGTCTGCCGTCCTCGTCTCACAACTGCCAAAAGGCAGATGCGTGTGAGACTCAAGTGTAAGCGAATAGTCCTTTGAAATCTTCGAAATGCACCTCCTGGAGAAGGGCAATGTCAATGTCCGCTGCGTTGAGCATGTCTTAGAGCATAGCCAGTTTCTGCCATGCCGGTCTCCATAGACCGACCCAACTTTCCACATTTTATTTTATTTATTTATTTATTTACTTAGTGTTCCGTGGGACCACATTAAGGAGAAGTCTCCATGGTCATGGAACGAGTCAATACATGAAATTATAACACGATTGTAGAAACAGATAAAATGAAATATAAGAAACATATTCAGGCGACACGTCATTAGTTTAAATAAAGAAATCAAGAATGTAACACTGGAATTTGCTTAATTTTTTAGCTCTTCCAGGGGCTCCTCGACTGAATAGAAGGAGTGAGCCATGAGGAAACTCTTCAGTTTGGACTTAAAAGAGTTTGGGCTACTGCTAAGATTTTTGAGTTCTTGTCGTAGCTTATTGAAAATGGATGCAGCATAATACTGCACTCCTTTCTGCACAAGAGTCAAGGAAGTGCATTCCACATGCAGATTTGATTTCTGCCTAGTATTAACAGAGTGAAAGCTGCTAACTCTTGGGAATAAGCTAATATTGCTAACAGCAAACGACATTAAAGAAAATATATACTGTGAGGGCAATGTCAGAATTCCCAGACTATTGAATAGGGGTCGACAAGAGGTTCTCGAACTTACACCACACATAGCTCGAACAGCCCGTTTTTGAGCCAAAAATACCCTTTTTGAATCAGAAGAATTACCCCAAAGAATAATACCATATGACATAAGCGTATGAAAATATGCGAAGTAGACTACTTTTCGTGTTGAAATGTCACTTATTTCAGATACTGTTCTAATGGTAAATAAAGCGGCAACAGCTTACTATATATCCGTACGCCTAGGAACTTGAACTGTTCCGTCTCGCTTATAACATGCCCATTCTGTCTGATTAAAATATCAGTTCTTGTTGAATTGTGAGTTAGAAACTGTAAAAACTGAGTCTTACTGTGATTTAGCATCAAATTATTTTCCACAAGCCACGAACTTATTTCATGAACTACATTATTTGATAATGTTTCAATATTGCACACAATATCCTTCACTACCAAGCTGGTGTCATCAGCAAACAGAAATATTTTTGAATCACCTGTAATACTAGAAGGCATATCATTTATATAAATAAGAAACAGCAGTGGCCCCAGCACCGATCCTTGGGGAACGCCCCATTTAACAGTGCCCCATTGGGACTGAACATCATTACCACTCTCAATATCGCGGAGAATTACCTTCTGCTTTCTGTTCTTAAAGTAAGAGGCGAACCAATTGTAAGCTAGTCCCCTTACTCCATAATGTTCCGTCTTCTGCACTAATATTTTGTGGTCAACACAGTCAAAAGCCTTCGTTAAATCAAAGAAAACACCTAACGTTCGCAACTTTTTATTTAATCCGTCCAAAACCTCACAGAGAAAAGAGACTATAGCATTTTCAGTTGTTAAGCCATTTCTAAAACCAAACTGTACATTTGACAGCAAATTATGTGAATTTAAATGCTGCAGTAACCTTGTATATACAACCCTCTCGATAACTTTAGCAAACACCGATGGCATAGAAATAGGTCTATAATTATCAACATTATCCCTGTCTCCCTTTTTATAAAGTGGCTTCACTACTGAGTACTTTAATCGGTCAGGAAACCGACCACTCCTAAAGGAAAAGTTACAGATATGGCTAAGTACTGGGCTAACATACATGGAACAATACTTCAGTGTTCTGCTAGATACCCCATCATATCCATGAGAGTTCTTGGTCTTTAGTGATTTAATTATTAACTCAACATGTCACACATCTACCTATTTCTACTCATAGGTTATTGATTGACTTACCCACACTCGTACATATCGTGATCTGTGCGCTCTGGCACAGACTTTCATATGTCCCTTTAGGTTCAAATGGTTCAAATGGCTCTAAGAACTATGGGACTTAAACATCTGAGGTCATCAGTCCCCTAGACTTAGAGCTACTTAAACCCAACTAACCTAAGGACATCACACACATCCATGCCCGAGGCAGTATCCGAACCTGCGACCGTTGCAGCAGCGCGGTTCCAAACGGAAGCGCCTAGAACCGCTCGACCACAGCGGCCTGCTCCCTTTAGGTAGTGCGTCTATAGCTGTAACTGTTAAGTTGAATCTCAGCAATAAATTTCAGTATCTTATTTTCATCATTTCGTGTAACTGTTGACTTAATTTGATATGCTCTCGTTATCTATTCATTAAGACGTATAATCTTATGTTACAAGTTTCATACAGTAAAACAAGTATTACAGTTAGACACCATCTCTTAAACTTGAGAGAGCATAGATCACTGTGCCAAATACTCAGACTTAATTCGTTCAGTATTTGAGAATGAGAGCACATAGTCATTTCCAGAAAACTTTACACATAATTTCAAACCAATAGGAATTTTTTTCTCGCCTACTTGCTTAAAGTCAAATATTTAACACCTTAGTTCATTTGTAAAGTAATCATATGTTTGAAGTTGTTTTATACAGTGGAGTACAATTCTTTAAGGATTCGGGGTTTACTGGTATAAACTAATCTTTCTGGAGAGAGACAACAATATGATGGAATCTAACCTCAATGGCACAGTCAACAAAAAATATATTTTACGTCACAGCACTCAATTATTAATAACTGTTGTACAAACAACAGGTGCCTGATGATGGCAAGTTGCTGCCGAGACGCCCCGTGCCTATATATATTTGAATAAGCATGGATGATACGGAAAAGGTGTTATTTTATTAAGTTTTGATTGCCAACCATCGTGGAATCCAATCAACAGAAAGGCGACAATAGTCTAAAACCAATGTTTCTACTCACTTTCCAGATGGTTGACCAATGGCTGAAGGAATGGAGCTCTGAAACTGTTCGGATCTTAAGCAGACTGCTCTACCTTTCGGGTTTGGAGAATGTAAAAAAAAAAAAAAAGAATTGAAACAAGCAGCAGTGGACAGAGTTGCACTTTGCAACAGTTTTCATACCTTCCCCTCGTGTCAGCTGAGTAGTAGAAGTTTATTTTCTTACTTCATTTTTAAGTGACAGCATTCATTGCTTGTGTGCTGCAGTCCTTTTCTGAAATTACTAAAACTGCTTCGGACAAGTTAGGTATTTTCCAAAGGAGAAAAACTGTTCCAAGGTACAGCATGATCGCCGGCCGGTGTGGCCGTGCGGTTCTAGGCGCTTCAGTCTGGAACCGCGTGACCGCTACGGTCGCAAGTTCGAAACCTGCCTCGGGCAAGGATGTGTGTGATGTCCGTATGCTAGTTAGGTTTAAGTAGTTCTAAGTTCTAGGGGACTGATGACCACAGATGTTAAGTCCCATAGTGCTCAGAGCCATTTGAACAGCATGATCATTTACCTAGGAACAAATATTCTATTCGAATTTAAAAGTGTTGGAATCACAAAAACTGGTCAACATTGTATTTAATTCTTTACGTCTTACGTTACTATCTACTACACGCTAATTATCAGTAAGTGGAATCGAATTAAGAAGCTGTATCATCAAAAACCAGTTACAAATTAAATATTTTGAATTGGAAGCTGTTGGCACCTAACACAAATTTCTATTTTCGAGATAGGAAAACTTGTCAATACATTAAAGAAACATTGTTCGTTTGGAAATATCACGTGTTCCATGGTGAAAGATCTTCGTCTGTTTCAAAGTACAATATGGCGAGGAATGACGAAGTGTGACTTACCATCCACACCTTACGTCACTAGTTTTAAAAATATATAGCTCTGCAACTAACGAATTAACAGTATCCTTCAAATAGCTCAATATAGTACACAGCACTTATATATGTAGAATTGCAATATTTATGAACACTGTACAAGACATAACTTCATGACTCACAAAAACAGAAACAGTAGAAAGTGCCAAAAACTGCTTTTGACGATCTCTAGTGTCTGCTCCCTCATGTGATTCTAAAATCTGTCACTGGATTGATGTAATGACCAGGGGACATCATGTGTTCCTAACTACACTATCCTCCACGTACAACACTCTACCCTACAGTATTTTCGCGCATGTAATCATCCTCTCCGAAAGTCGTAAAAAAATCTCTGACTTTTTCCTGTGTTGAAAGTAGCAACTGCAAGTTACCGATACTTATCAATTGACGCACTGGAAACACACGAGTGCTGTCATCCTTTTATCAGTCCTACAAAAATCTCGAAGGAGCCTCATTTCTTGTTCCTGATTAAAAATATTTACTGGGTGAATATGTGAATTGCATACCTTTATCATACACCATAACTATAAACCACATTTTATACCAGTATTGCGTGAAAACATGCTCCATCCAGCTTCAGTCTCTCCCTCCAGGTGCTTCACCAACTCATCGAATTTACCGCCCCCCTCGTCCACATTAACGCAGCCGCATACGCATACCCTATACATTTCGCAAACTCATCTGGAAAAACTAAATCGTTGTCAAAGTTATATATTTTATGTAAAAAAGATAACTGCGATCATTGTGTCTGTATCAGTCTTTTAGCATACCGATTGCGTTTTCTTCACATTCGTCTGATTTCGGATTTTCTTACAACTTATCCTCAGTTCTAACCTTATTACGAAGTAACTCATCAGTTTATAAGCTAAGTAGCTTCCACATGCCTTACGAACTAAAGCTGGCAGTACCAGAGTCAAGGAATTACTAAGTTGAGGTACTTTAATATTTTAGAAAACTAAGTTTATAGCTCCTTCAGTTAGGTGCTGCCAAATAAAAACTGTTAACCTCACCGCTTCTCCTGTAGTATCTAAAACTGGAATGCTGTCGAACTAAATAAACATGTCCCGCCAACCATACAGCCGTTCACCCTACAGATCTATTTTTAACACAGCTCTAAACCGCCCCTCACCCTCTTCCCTTTCAGTGAAATACTTCCTTGCATTTATGCTTCGTGTCAGATCCAATCCACTCTTCGCTATCTTTCTCCACATATTTGCCTCCTCGTAATCATAGCCTAATATCCGTCCTCTTATATCCCAATCCCAATCCCTTTCCTCCAACCACCCAGTCTTCCACACAACGCATCCCCAATCACCAACACATCAGCGCCATTGCTACACCATTCTGTGGAGCTCACTAGAATCACTTAAGCCTCCTCCTCCAGACCTAGCCTCTCCCGACTCACGTCTGTTCTTTCTTGGTGACGTGCTTCGTTTTCATAGTTTACCTCATCGTAAACTCTCGTTTCTGACAGCAAGAAACAGTTTTTAATATCAATAAGCAATCATGCTTTGAACCATTTTTTACAAGACGTGTAAAAATTTTGATCTTTTTAAAATTTGAAAACTGTGCTTTTCACCGAAGAGCGGAAACTGTAACGCAGTCAGTGTGCCATCGCGGGCGACGGAATGAAATGACATTCAACTATAAAAACAACCCACCACGGCCAAATAAGTAGTAGGTTCAATAAAACAAACCAGTAACGCTGACACGCAGGCTGTGGAAGGTTTTATGCAATATATACTTTACTTTATCCTTGATTCTGTTGTCGTTCCAGCTATTGCGCTATGGATTGCAGCCATGCAATAGTGTGTCTTTATGTAGCCGACGGAAGAATAAGCAAGATTTGCTTTGTTCATCGACGACATGTAGCGTGAAGGTCGAGCTGTTGTATAATGTTGAAAGTCGTTAACAGGTTGTGTATGGTCAAAGTCGTTGGTTACCGATTTGAACTAAGGTATGCCCAGAGCCTGAAGTGCGGACATTATTAATTATTGTGAAGTGTGGCAGTTTACTTACAATGACTTCCATCAATAGCGTACGCAAGTAATCTGAGCATTATTCTTGGTATATAAGTCAGTGATATTAAAAAAGAATCTTGACGATGAGGCACTCCAGCACATTATTCCCCGTGACATTAGTGAAAGAAAATAGGTGAAAATATGTTAATTACTTTATCTCAGCGACTTGCATTAATACGAAATGTAAACGTAGCTGAATCTACCGGTTTAATAAATTGTATAATGAGTTTCTTCCAGTGTACGAAATCGAATGTCATAGATGACTGTCCTCTTTCTTATTTCTTAAACTTTTCAGCAGTTATTGGGATGTGATATAATAATTTGAAAGAAGTATCTCTCTCTCCATCTGCAGCTGTATTCCTGTAACGAGTAATTATTTTTCTTCGCAAAAACGACTGAATTGTCTTATTGTTCATTAAATGACTGTAGTTCCCACTCTTCATGAACAATAGTGTATCTACGGTCACAATTAGTACAGCTCTGTTAATGAAATCCCACCCACCAAATGACTGTTTCCTACCTCGATTAATCGAATTGTTCTTCACATCCTTCTACTGTGTTTGTTCAACCTGCCAGGAGCCTATTATTTATTACTTGACACTACTACGATTCTTATAGACAAAATTTTGCAATTTGTGGAGCCAATTTTCACTGAAATGTTCACAAAATTGTTGAACTTGAGCTACTCTATTTTGGTATTCAGAACTTTTAATATTTTATGCGTTAACGTATTAAGGCAGTCTGGGTCGAATGTTCCTTGCGAAATGCAATTTATAGTATGTGTGGCATTGTTAGACACTAAACTTATGTGTCGGAACATAATTCTAATTCTGACACTGGATTTCGAAGGCAGTGCTCTAAGGCCAAACATCCCTGTCGAGATTCACAGAATGGCGCAAGTTATCAGTTTCAATACGATCCTGTTTTCCATTTCAGTTGGTCCGTAGTTTACACCAGAATGTCGCAGACGGTAGATCACTGCAGCTGATCTGGTTCGAGTCCCGACCCTGCACAAATTCTGTGTCTGCATTGTTCAACTCTGTGTATACGCTGGAAAGAGTATGTGGCGAAACAATGTGGAACCACACACCTTGCACAAAAATTTTTATTTCTTTCAGTGTCTGTATGGTAAAATAGCTGAGTGTAATTCGAGTTGACACAGAGACACATAGCAGTGTTCAGAAGAAGTATTTGTATTTGAGCGGTATTTTTTCAAAGATGCCAATTTTTCTGTAATCCATAATTAATGATACTTGTATTAACGAAATACTAGAAATCCTGACTCGTGAGAGATGATTGTGGGGATGTAGGTGTGTTGTGGCGAAATAAATTTAAAAAATTAAATTTATTGATTTTTTTAAAAGAGAAAAAATTTATGGATACAGAACTGTAACTTTAGAATTTTTGACAGGCTTTTTACGCACTGTATTGACCGGCTTGAATGCGGACAGATTCAGTGCTGCGTGAAATTTACCTGTAATATAATTTACAGTTCCGATTAATAATATTTTTGAATTCTACGTCATTGTTGATTTATTCAGAGTTCTCACGTTAGACGTAGAATTAGTCCTTCTGCCACAATATTAATTCATTAGTCGCCATCGATGTTCTCTTTGTTGACCGTGTGTTTCTTCCTAAGTCGACATCGATTTCCTTCACGAAGACAGTGGAAACAAAGGAATACAATGCTACGTCGCTTTAAATAATTCTCGTAAAACTTAGATACTTCTTACTATTTTTTTTTACAAGACAATAAGACTTGCTCTGCTCGTAGCACAAACCATAAATACTATCAAGATGGCTGCCTTTCCGCACACACCAAAAATTACGTCCATCCCCTACAAGGTAACAATCGAAAGTGTATCTTAACTCCTTCTTGGAGTATGAAACAAAAGAGAATCCAATAAGAACATTACAGAGATTGTATTCTACAGTCCTCTCAATTTAATCTTTGGCCCAGGCTTTAAGGTATTGTATGTCTCTGCGTCGGAATGTCATTACAGTGTCTGAAGGTCACTCTCGTAGGTTCTTTCGAATAATTCGAAAACAGTGGCCTCCAGCGAAAACGTATACCATTTTAGTACATTACGTTTTTTTACAAAACGTTCCTGCTAATTTTTTCTGTAGGACTAATAATTTGTGCGTAGTAAGCGAGAGAGCGAGCATATGAAAATGTTGCGCGTGGTATTTGAAGGCGTTGTGGGTTGCATGAAACCCAGCAGGAGGGCCAGCTCAATCACCCTGTATAAAGTTGAGACTACTTAGAGGTATTACAAGTAGCAGAGCTTCGTATCTCTGTACAGTGCCTCATCTTCTGGTGACGTTTTGTGGGCGTCATTGTATACAGCAGGCGTAAACGTCGGGGGACAAGCCGGTTTTGAGTGCCATCATAATTAGCGGCGGCAGGCACTTATGATTACGTGAGCAACTTTCCTCTGTGCGGCGTGGCCCAGTTTCCTTAATGAGGGATCGCGCACGCGCGTGCTGAGCGGAGCGGGGCCTTACGCGGAACAGGAAAGCTCCTTCCGAGGCGGGCAGCTGACGTAACGCTGGGCCAGACTAATACATAGGCGCGCGGCAAATGAGCGGCCGCCGTGAGCGGCACGAGGAAGTGCCGGGCCGAGAACCTCTCTCCAGTCTGCGCCACAGCGGGCCGGGCTGTTCCCTCAAGGCAGCGCCCACAGTGCCGGGTCAGGCTTACCACGAGTTTGTCAACATCTGAGTAGCCTAGAGCTGTGCTCTGTCACTACATAAATGACGTAGCAGGTGGTAGGATTACCGTTAATGTTGGTAGCACTGGCAGGAAAAGAAACATAAATGAACGTATAAATGAGAAACTGGGAACCAACTGGGAACTGTAACTGTAACTGGGAACCAACTACTCTTTGGATGTTTGTTTTACACGTAATTAGAACTGCACATCATTTAGTGTTCCTCCAGTGTGTATTTTATATCCTTAAGAAAGGAATGAAAGACAAAGCCGCCTGGTAGAATTTCGCACAGAGCATAACTTAATCACAGCTAGAACTTGGTTCAAGAATCATAAAAGAAGGTTGTATACATGGAAGAAGCCTGGAGATACTAGAAGGTCTCAGATAGATTATATAATGGTAAGACAATGATTCAGGAACCAGGTTTTAAGTTGTAAGACATTTCCAGGGGCAGATGTGGACTCTGACCACAATCTATGAACTGTAGATTAAAACTGAAGAAACTGCAAAAAGGTGGGAATTTGAGGAGATGGGACCTGGATAAACTGAAAGAACCAGAGGTTGTAGTGAGTATAAGGGAGACCATTAGGGAACGATTGACAAGAATGGAGGAAAGAAATACAGAAGAAGAATGGGTAGCTTTGAGAGATGAAATAGTGAAGGCAGCAGAGTATCACGTAGGTAAAAAGACGAGGGCTCATAGAAATCTTTGGGTAACAGAAGAGATATTGAATTTAATTGATGAAAGGAGAAAATATAAAAATGCAGTAAATGAAGCAGGAAAAAATGAATACAAACGTCTCAAAAATGAGATCGACAGGAAGTGCAAAATGGCTAAGCAGGGATGGCTAGAGGACAAATGTAAGGATGTAGAGGCGCATATCACTATGGGTAAGATAGATACTGTCTACAGGAAAATTAAAGAGATCTTTGGAGAAAAGAGAACCACTTGCATGAATATCAAGAACTCAGATGGAAACCCAGTTCTAAGCAAAGAAGGGAAAGCAGAAAGGTGGAAGGAGTATATAGAGGGTCTATACAAGGGCGAGTTCTTGAGGACAATATTATAGAAATGGAAGAGGATGTAGATGAAGATGAAATGGGAGATATGATACTACGTGAAGAGTTTGACAGAGCACTGAAAGACCTAAGTCGAAACAAGGCCCCGGGAGTAGATAACATTCCATTTTATAAACAATAAAAATTATTTGACGCCGTAACAAAAGCAGATGCCTTTGATGTAAGTACAGTTTAATACACAAGCATAAAAGTATGTAATTATTGTTGTTATTTTGTACTCAGTTTAATATTCTTCATCGTGTTCAAAGACAAGAGTTTCCTGTTATTACTGATAAATCCGAAAGCTGTTTGTGAATAACAGAAACATGTTTTATATAAGTTCGACAAAGTATTGAAGCGATGTTTGATAAATTTTGTTTCATGGTTTTTTTTCTTAACTTTTAGCTTTTAATCGAGGAAATTGCGTTTTCTAGCGCTGTATGATAAATTTGCATTGTCTTGTTTATTTTTATTACAAAGTCCCTGTGTTTTGCTTTACAAATCAACAACATTTCGAATAAAAACTGAACTGAACATTGTCAGTTTCAGTTTTGCTATAAATAATATTTACTTTTAAGTAACAGACAGGAGGTAACTATGTAGAACAAAGATGGTCCATAGATTTCCCATACCATTATATATCCTCTGTTTCTAGAAGATCTATTGCTTCCAGTTCCTAGGAAAATCTAATAAGACACTAATTGCATACGTAAAGAAGGCGATCGTTATGAGGTAACGCCTACTAGGTATGCAACAACCTAACATACAGGTGACACAGGTATGACCTTAACTGAACAAAACTACTAGGAAAATTACTGTAGTCTACGCTTATGATAGTCTATGGTGGTCCACTATAGTTTAGAGTTTACAAGATACGGTGAACTCAGTGATCTGCCTGCACTGATTATGAAAATTGTTTAAGAGCCTTGTACTTTTACAAGTAATATTTCTGTTTAATACAACGAGTTCCCAATCCATTTCACCTGTGCGGTTGCAACAGGAAACACTGTGATATACTAGTGTAACCATATGGGAACAGCACACCACGTTATATTTAACTGTGACTCGTTTTTGGAATTAGGAAACCAATCGAGATTAACGAACTTGAAAAAAATACGAACGCTGGACGATATCAGGCATTGTCACTAACATCATTCACCAGCTTAGGACAACAGCCAAATCCATCTCATGTCATTCAGTATCACTAAAGAAGCGTGAATGTGAATAACGATGAGCTAATGGCTGACTCTTTTGTTGTCGAAGATATGAATGCGACTGATCTTTTACACAATGTGTGTGTGTGTGTGTGTGTGTGTGTGTGTGTGTGTGTGTGTGTGTTTGTGCCACATAAGGTGGAACCCACACGGCCTCATGAGCCCTACGTTGGCACACCATCTACTTCTACTAGGGCGTGTTGAAAAGTAATGCCTGCGAATGTTTTATGTAAAAACTCATTCAATGGGTATCATTCTGCAGTTTTCTAGTGAGGCTCTGAGTCACGAAACGAAACAGGACGGCCGTTGTTCTCAAAAGAAGAGAAGGTCTGAGATTTTTACCGTGTGTCCTCTCCCTTATTGCCGGCCGTTGTGACGAGCGGTTCTGGAACCGCGCGACCGCTACGGTCGCAGGTTCGAATCCTGCCTCGGGCATGGATGTGTGTGTGATGTTCTTAGGTTAGTTAGGTTTAAGTAGTTCTAAGTTCTAGGGGACTTATGACCTCAGATGTTAAGTCCCATAGTGCTCAGAGTCATTTGCACCTCTACCTTATTATGTTTGTAGCAATGTGGGGCAGAGTGCATTCTGGTTTAGGACAAAGCCGTTTCAAGGAGGTGGCGAGAGATACTTTTTAGTGAGTTAGTTACTTGTTCCATGCATCACATTCACGGTAAATGTAATGTTGTGGAACTGTCAACAGAACAAGCAGAGACCAGTTATATACAACTACGAGGGCGTGCTGGAAAATGCAATAATGCCTCCAAATTTTTTTAGGAGAAAACTTCTATATATTATTAAATAAAAGAAACATGATTAACATTCTGCATATTTATTTTTCATGTCTACACATTTATTTCTCAACATAGTTACACTGACGATGAATACATTTCTCCCGACGAAAGACCAGTTTGTTGACACCGTCACTGTAAAATGTCTGACGGGGCCGTAGCCTTGCCCCTGCTTGCGCCGCCACATCACTATCAAAGTCAAGCAATCAAAGGTGTCTTTTAAGTTTTGCAAACAGATGAAAGTGGAATGGGGCCAAGTCAGGACTGTTTGGAGGAAGATCGATGACGGTGAACCCAAGGCGTCTGACTGTTGCAGATGTCGCAGCGCACGTGCGTGGTCTGGCATTGTAATGCTGAAGGAGACGGTGCTCCATGTGTGGACGAACTCTTCGCATTGGAAACTCGATTGCAGCACGCTGTTTCTCACCCACCGACATAGTTTCGCTACACACCGTCATATTGCACGTGACAATTCGGAGCCGACTAGCGTCAGAAGACTAAATGTGTAGAATGTTAATAACGCTTCTTTTGTTCAAAAAGCAGTTTTTAAATAAGATATTCGAAGACATTACTTTTCAGCACGCCTTCATACTTCATTAACGACGACCGTGAACTGCACGTCGGAGGGAGGTGCACGGTAGATGAACAGCAATACAATGACGTAAAGAGAGCCGATGCTTTTCCGAAACTGTTCACAAATGGAAAGAAGTTTTTGTTACGGCAGGGGTACAATGGTAACGTGTTGTAACGCCATTCCAGAGCATATGCAGTAGAATACATGCACAGTTGTGTCCAAAACTCATGGACGAAAGTAACTTTCACGTGATGTCTCACTGCCAAGCAACATATCTCGATGAAACTTGGACCATACATAGAAAGTATGTATCTCCATCTACATACATACTCCGCAATCCACCATACGGTGCGTGGCGGAGGGTACCTGGCACCACAACTAGCATCTTCTCTCCCTGTTCCACTCCCAAACAGAACGAGGGAAAAATGACTGCCTATGTGCCTCCGTACGAGCCCTAATCTCTCTTATCTTATCTTTGTGGTCTTTCCGCGAAATATAAGTTGGCGGCAGTAAAATTGTACTGCAGTCAGCCTCAAATGCTGGTTCTCTAAATTTCCTCAGTAGCGATTCACGAAAAGAACGCCTCCTTTCCTCCAGAGGCTCCCACCGGAGTTCCTAAAGCATTTCCGTAACACTCGCGTGATGATCAAACCTACCAGTAACAAATCTAGCAGCCCACCTCTGAATTGCTTCTATGTCCTGCCTCAATCCGACCTGATAGGGATCCCAAACGCTCGAGCAGTACTCAAGAATAGGTCGTATTAGTGTTTTATAAGCGGTCTCCTTTACAGATGAACCACATCTTCCCAAAATTCTACCAATGAACCGAAGACGACTATCCGCCTTCCCCACAACTGCCAATTACATGCTTGTCCCACTTCATATCGCTCTGCAATGTTACGCGCAAATATTTAATCGACGTGACTGTGTCAAGCGCTACACTACTAATGGAGTATTCAAACATTACGGGATTCTTTTTCCTATTCATCTGCATTAATTTACATTTATCTATATTTACAGTTAGCTGCCATTCTTTACACCAATGTATGATGACTAACAGAAGGTGACTAACACTTTTTTCGAAACACAATATTTACACTGAAGTCATCAAGATTGATGATGGCGCCCAGGACATTACGAAAGGTCAGACATGGTTCTTAATAGGGTGTATGGTCACCACGGACGACAATGTACACTCTGCAAGTTTCTCCCACGCTGGCCACTAAGGTGGTAAGAAGTTCTTGTGGCAGGGCGTTCCATTGTTCCGCAGCGCGATTGACAGCTGCTGGATGGTCATTGGTGGTTGTGGACGTGGTGCAGTACTTCTCCGCACCACATCCAGTACGTTTTCGATAGCATTTAAGTCGGGGGAACGAGCAGGCTACTTCATTTACCCAATACACTCTCGTTCCAAGAGCGCCTCCTCGGTGCATTACGTGCTCTCATCCCTCGCCATATGACGGTACGTCCAATATTGTCCAACACGATCGTTTTGGCGGTGCAGTTGGTATGGTTTGAGCAGGCAGAATGCTGTATGGGCGCACTCGCCGGTCACCATTACTGTGACACTGTAGTCATACCCCATGTGCATCTTTTCAGGGGTGCATTTGGGCCTGCATTCAACTTTATGGATGACAATGCGCGACCGCATCGAACAGCCCAGGTTGAGGAGTTACTGGCAGTGGCTCTATTATCTCTCTGCCAAATTTATATGAGGGTTGTAACTCAAATAGTGGAAACTATTTATTCACAACCAATACAAAAGAGTTACGTGTCTGCACCTGTTACGTCCTTCAAAGTAGTCACCAGCGTTGTGTAGAACCCGTTGCCAGCGATGTGGAAGGCGTACTATACCGTTTGCAGAGTCTGTTCTGTTGATGGTGCGAATGGAGCCTGTCGAATCTCTGGAACAGTTCTGAAGCGAATGCCACAAAGTGGCTCCTTCATCTTTGGAATCAAATCAAAGTCACAAGGACTTAAGTCCAGGGAGTATGGTGGATGGTATAGTATTTCCCAGTCCCATCGACTGAACAGAGCAGCTACAGCTTGCACTGTATGCGCCCGCGCATTGTCGTGCAAAATGATGGGTGCGTTGCGCAGAGAGTGTCGCCGCTTCTTTCGCGAAGATGGTAGCTGATGATGCTCCAAAAACGAACAGTAGTACTGTGCATTGACGGTCTTCCGTGGAGGAACATAATGCGTTAGATAACACCATCACAGTCGTACACGAGAATCACCATAACTTTCACCATACTGGGGCTCTGATGCACTTTCGACTTTCGCGGCGACTCATAATGACGCCATTCGTAGGACTGGCTTTAAGCTTGGCTCGTACGATGTGGCCCATGTCTCATCCAGTGATACGATACGGCGTAAGTAAGCCTCTCCTTCGCGCTCATAGCGCTCCAAGTGCGTCTGAGCAGCGTCGTAACGCATATATTTCTGCATTTACATCAAGTCATGCGGAATTCCAATCCCAAAGAAATCAGGTGTTGACAGATGTGAAAATTACCGAACTATCAGTTTAATAAGTCACAGCTGCAAAATACTAACACGAATTATTTACAGACGAATGGAAAAACTGGTAGAAGCAGACCTCGGGGAAGATCAGTTTGGATTCCGCACAAATGTTGGAACACGCGAGGCAATACTGACCTTACGACTTACCTTAGAAGAAAGGTTAAGGAAAGCTAAACCTACGTTTCTAGCATTTGTAGACTTTGAGAAAGCTTTTGACAATGTTGTCTGGAATACTCTCTTTCAAATTCTAACGGTGGCAGGGGTAAAATACAGGGAGCGAAAGGCTATTTACAATTTGTACAGAAACCAGATGGCAGTTATAAGAGTCGAGGGACATGAAAGGGAAGCAGTGGTTGGGAATGGAGTGAGACAGGGTTGTAGCCTCTCCTCGATGTTATTCAATCTGTATATTGAGCAAGCAGTAAAGGAAACGAAAGAAAAATTCGGTGTAGGTATTAAAATCCATGGAGAAGAAATAAAAACTTTGAGGTTCGCCGATGACATTGTAATTCTGTCAGAGACAGCAAAGGACTTGGAAGAGCAGTTGAACGGAATGGACAGTGTCTTGAAAGGAGGATATAAGATGAACATCAACAAAAGCAAAACGAGGATAATGGAATGTAGTCGAATTAAGTCGGGTGATGCTGAGGGAATTAGATTAGTAAATGAGACACTTAAAGTAGTAAATGAGTTTTGCTATTTGGGGAGCAAAATAACTGATGATGGTCGAAGTAGAGAGGATATAAAATGTAGACTGGCAATGGCAAGGCAAGCGTTTCTGAAGAAGAGAAATTTGTTAACACCGAGTATAGATTTAAGTGTCAGGAAGTCGTTTCTGAAAGTATATGTATGGAGTGTAGCCATGTATGGAAGTGAAACATGGACAATAAGCAGTTTGGACAAGAAGGGAATAGAAGCTTTCGAAATGTGGTGCTACAGAAGAATGTTGAAGATTAGGTGGGTAGATCACGTAACTAATGAGGAGGTATTGAATAGGATTGAAGAGAAGAGAAGTTTGTGGCACAACTTGACTAGAAAAAGGGATCGGTTGCTAGGACATGTTCTGAGGCATCAAGGGATCACCAATTTAGCATTGGAGGGCAGCGTGGAGGGTAAAAATCGTAGAGGAAGACCAAGAGATGAGTACACTAAGCAGATTCAGAAGGATGTAGGTTGCAGTAGGTACTGGGAGATGAAGGAGCTTGCACAGGATAGATTAGCATGGAGAGCTGCATCAAACCAGTCTCAGGACTGAAGACCACAACAACAACAACATGCGGAACCCATCGTGATGCAATTTTTCACATGCCCAGGCGTTCCTTCAGGATGCGAAGCACATTTGCATGCGCTAATCCAGTTTCGTGGGTGAGCTCACGAATCGTTTGCCGTCGATTACTGTCCAGTAACGCGGCACAGCATGCACTTCTTCTTCAGAGACGCTAGGACGACCTGCCCGATGCATGTCTGCCACAGTTTGGCGACTTTCGTTGAAGGCTTTTCCCAATGTGCCACTTTCCTGTACGGCAGTGCCAATTCCCCGCACGCCTCTTGAAGACCTTGATGACACTGTCGTGTTGTACGACCTCTGGCACATTCAACTTGATCCAACTCCGTTGTTCCTGATTCGAAAACATAGTAACACCGTTACGTTAGACCGCTCGCTCACAAGTGACTGTTTTTCCCTCGATTGTGTGCAAGCCGGTGACGTGGGACGGGCGAGTCCATTTGTTCGGAGGTGAGGTAGGTATGTCAACAACGTGTGCTATCAGCGACAATAGTAGATTCCATTTCATAGTGTCTCCACAGCAGTTTTGCCACTATTTAAGTTCCACCCTAGATATGTGGATAGCAGACCAATCATGTAGAATCACTGTGGTACATTCACCGGCAAATAACAGCGAAATTTCGAGAAAGACAACTAACGGGAAATAAAATTACAATAACGTAAACAACGACTAACCCTGCACCGGCATCGAATAAACGTCAGAGTCTTATTGGGTGCTTTATTATACAGTAATATATAATCAAACGACAAAACGAAGGTAACCTCCATAAAGGAACACATCAGTCGCTGTGGTGGGCTGTGGTGGAACCAGGCAGTTACTTGATCGTCCATCGCTGACGTCATAGCAGAGAAGTGATGGGTGTGTGTCAGTCGGTTGTGTGTAATCAGAGTAGGCCTAATAAGATGAGTCAATGAGAAGACGCGACAGAATTGCAGAAAGTAACTACCTCATTTGGAAGTGACGATGACGACATCTAGAATAAGGCTACCGGTTTGTTGCTGTAAGAACACGGAGTCCCCAACATCTCTAAGAGGAGCAGTGTACCAAATGGAGCCACGTAACAAGGAATGAGAACAGTGGTTGGAAAAACATCCTACCCGATATGGACCGAAGATAAGTGCCACAATTCCTCAATTACAATCAATATCCAACCCGACGGGAACCACTGCTACTAGTGACCGAAGGTCCAACAAAATTATTTTCTGAGCCAATATTGCGAAGGGTTTTGTGTTAGCAGAAGAGCCAACACTGTGCTACGAGTGGAGGCCGACATGCACGCGTTTTAGCTCACGCAGGCTGGCGTGAGGAGGGAAGAACTATACTGACGTGAGGTCTGGAACATGACAAGGAATGAGAATTCAGAAAGCGGACGTAATTAGTTTGATACTTAACTTTAATCCATTAATGATGAACGTCGCTCTTGATGGTACATGATTCACAATATTATCTGTTCAGAATACATTCTTGAAGAAAGTAATTATAGTAACTGAATATGGCGCCTTGCTAGGTCGTAGCAAATGACGTAGCTGAAGGCTATGCTAAACTGTCGTCTCTGCAAATGAGAGCGTATGTAGACAGTGAATCATCGCTAGCAAAGTCGGCTGTACAACTGGGGCGAGTGCTAGGGAGTCTCTCTAGACTAGACCTGCCGTGTGGCGGCGCTCGGTCTGCAATCACTGATAGTGGCGACATGCGGGTCCGACGTATACTATCGGACCGCGGCTGATTTAAAGGCTACCACCTAGCAAGTGTGGTGTCTGGCGGTGACACCACAAAGGGAATTGTATTAAATGGATATTTGGAGTCGGGTACCTTGCAGGAGGCCATTGGTAAGTAAAGCTGCACATTTCCAGTGGGCCAAGTAGCACAGAAATTGGGCAGTAGATATCCAGCTAGAGACGCGTTTTGTGGTCCAACGAGTCGCAATTTTTCCTCTTTTCAAATGACGCAATGTATCGAAACGGCCCAATGAGGCGTGTTACCTGTAATGTGTGAGACTGTTCAGGCTGGAGGTACTTCTGTGATGTTTTGGTGGTGGTTTTTGAAATATTAATTGGGCCCACTCGTTCAGCTCACCATGAACATGTACCAGCATGTTTACTTCAACATTCTCTATGACAAGTGTTATCCTATCTGCTATATCTTCATAACGACTATGCTGTGGACGCCACTGTCTTCTAAGATGTCAAGAGCCGTGCTCACAGGGCTACGCGCACACTTTCTTGGTTTGACGAACACTGCCGCATATCGGCTGCCCCCCTAAACCACCAAATCTTAACTCTAGACAAAATAGATGGGACCTCTTGGAACAGCGGGTGGAATGTAGCAACATCCTCACGACTTGGTAGCTGTACTGAATTTAATCATCAATAAGTGGCTGAAGAAACTGGTGGATTCTCTTTCACGCCAAACTAAGTGTGTGGTATCAAGACTACAAGCAGTGTTAGATGGCAATGGCTTGATGTCTTGTTTTTGTCCTTTGTGCTTATAAATCGAAGAAATATCTCATGTTTAATGGATGGCACCAATGGGATCCTTAAAAAACTGCAGCACATATTCTTACACCAAAATTCTTCGTGAGCAGTCTCAGTCATTCATCTTGAAAACTAGTGCCTAATTAATACGCTTCCGGTGAATGATAATATGGTGGCTAAATGAACATCTGAAGGGCGAAAAAAGGTAAAATCGCATACAAAACGAAAGAAACATAGGAAAAATTCACATAACTCAGGGGTTACAATCAACTGAAGTCTGCCTAGTGGTGTTTTAGAAGACCAGTAAAGAAGCTACGTGATTGAACGGAAAATACGTGAAGAACACCAAGACAACAGTAATATAAGCGGCGATCAAAACGATTCGTTTGAGGGCGTTGCTGCAGGGAATATACGTTGTAGTGATAGTGGAAGTTTCAGAGAAGTTATACCATCACTGATGAGTGCGCATCTTCACGGACCTCTTTAGTGAAATCTTTGAACAACGATTACTGATCATGTTTTTGTGCATTGTATTACAATACGCCTTTTCTACAGCGGGTGTCACCATTTTGAATACTAATGCCGGAAATGGACAACAATGGTGACTTTCCATTGTTTTATTGTTGCCAGCTTAAGGAATGCCAGTTCAGTATATATGTGTATTTCTGAAATAATGCCATCCTGTGTGTCATGAACAGGTGTAGTCGACTCATGTACGTTACAAAAAACATGTTTTGCTGTTATTACTCTGAAAATTACTGTGGGATTGCATTGCATGTAATTGTTGGTGAGACATTTGTAGCGTAGGACAGAGGGCACAAAAAATTTCGCGGGAAGCTTTACTGCAGCGAACTGCTGCATTCTGGAATGTGCGGCTAACAAGCGGAAAATGATGCTACACTTTCAGTAAAGTGGTGTCCTGGAAACCGTGAAATTACGTACAAGTAGACTGTTTTTGATACATCGGAAGAGGGAAAATAAGGATACTATTCATTTGATGTACCCGACTTCATTAAAATTAGCTGCAATCACAAAAAATAATTTCTTCTACAACATTTGGGATCTTAGTATGTCCATGTATATATGTTTATCTTCAACTTCTTATGTAGTGTTGAGCAATAACGGAAAACCCCTGCATCTCTCATGTGGTAAGAAGAAAGCGTAAGAATGTGCTCTAAACAATACAAGTATGTACAAAGACTATTGTTTCAGTAAGGGAAATGGCAGGTAACATGTAGATGGGAGAGGTAAAGAACTCAGAAATAAGTAAAGAACTCAGAACGAACAAGGATTTTTTTGCAACATTTATTCGCCTTGTTATTCGGACAATATTAACAATAATGAAAGGTTGAATTCCTGAGAAAGATAATATTTCAATTAACGCAGAGTTGTTTTGTCTTCTCCCAAAACAGGCGTTGTAAGAGTTGCCATGAAGCTATTAATGAAGGACACACTCAGAATGACATTTCGAGTTACTCTTCTAAATATTCAAAGAAAATTTCGCAACTTTTTATTTGAGTTTCAAATCCCATAAACAGTAAGGAATGAATGTCACCAGAATAGAGAAGTTTCATAACAGTTCTCCGTAATTCAGTAGATGAGTTGATAAAACACCCAATCCACACGTTAACAATGAGTGCATTAACAGTACTAAGTCACAATTCAAAGAACTGAAAACAAATTCATTTGGTTAATAATAAGGAGTTGACATAATGTGACCAGTTTGAGCTTAGCCCAATATCTCTCGGTCCCTCCATTCATCTCACATTAGATACTCTAAAACACACACACCGGGTAAAAATTAAAACCGCATAGCCACAGGATGACAACAACAAAAATGAATTTCAGGTAGCATGCCGAAAGACTTAATAAGGCCTTTGTAGGCCTGATCTGTGAACAGTAGCTGTGGCAGTTTAACACATGAGCGTTTCAAAGGGAACAGTCAATTCAAAACATTAATCTTTCGTGACAGGTTTAATACATTGGCCTTTAGAAAGGAAATACACAAATTAAAATGAGTAATTATTTTTTGACTCAGCATTATTGCGCCAAATAGTAAAAGAACTTCAATTTGGCAAGATATTGCTTTTTACAGGTGGACATAGGAATAACTCTAACATTTTCTGGTAACTCTGAATGCTGATTCACACGGAGGATTAAGACCAACATGACAGTTACTAATCAAAGCTAGAAAGAACGGTTTTCGTGAATCACAACCAATACGTTATTCGCACGTAACAAAAGGTGATCACCGTTTTCTTTCTGAGCTGGACCTTGGCTATCTAGTAAACACTGGCAGGTAGGCAACCACAAATCGTAGCAGCATAAATGGGAAACGTGCTGACTCTGAAGACGCGAATTCCCGATCACAAAGGCAGCGGAAGCAGTAGTTATTCGAATGCCGTAAGGATAATTCTCACAGTTACGGATCACCATCCATAACATGGAGAATGAGACGTCTGTCAACGTTAGTTACTGTGCGTAACAGCAAGAAAATCTCTCAGCAGAGAACGGGACTGTAGTTAAATCTTTTCGGCGAGCAGTTAACGTTGCCTCTTGAGGGATACCTGCAAATCCGTCGCTTTGATACAAAGAAAAGACAAGCTCATTGAGCTACACGTGTTGATACTAAATCGCGCGCGGCTCAGTAAGGATGGTATCTTCTACTTGACACTTCGAACCTAGCCGAAAAATCTTTTCCGTCTTTAGACCTGTGAACACGTTAATTATTCAGAACATTAGTTATTGACCTAAGGATGGAATTTCACGTAGTAAGGATGGTATATGGTACCTCTTGACCACCACAATTTGTGTATTTGCTGTAGTTTACGTAGAAATATCACATCTAGCTAATTCTATATACGCTACATAGGTCTGATAGAGTAAACTGTAATCAAATCATCTGATAGAATGATCGTGCTCTTCAGACAATTGCAACGCTCTTCTTGTACTGTAGCACTGTCAAATTTCCCTCAAAAGTAGTTCAGAGTAGACCAAAATCTAGAAAAAAGGCTATGGATTACTCAAAGAATAAACGATTCATCAAGGGATAAAGTGGTCAGTGCAAGTTCAGTCAGAAGAGAATGTGACAGCAAAACCCTCCTCCTCGCCAACCAGCTGTTTAATGAAAATCGCTGATCGATTTACAACTGTGATACATGGAAAAATAGGTCAGTTTGGTGAAAGCTCACCTAAAGAAGTCGCTGTACAATTATCCTTTCAGAATTGAGTACTGTTCATTTCCTATGGATAAGTTTCCGTTTCTTGGCCCTTCCATCTCTTCCTACAAGGCCCTTAGTAGAGAGAATAATATTAATAACAAAAAGTCCCTCTGTTCACATTGTACAATTATGCAATGATTAATCATCATCATCATCACCATCTTCTTTTCAAGGATTAGGCTGTTCCCATCTTCTAGGTCTTCTAGTATCTGTTTTCCCATTCGGCTTGTTGTTCTGGATATTCTGAGGAATTCTGGGAGCTGGCATTCTCAGGTGTTGTCTCAAATTTTCACGATATTTTTGAATGTTTTGATTCATGCTGAAAATATTTACTTCTGTTCTAATATCTTCGTTTCTAATCATATCTGCACTTGTATAGCTCTTCGTCTTTCTTATGAACCTGATTTCTGCTTTTTGAATCGTACCTCATTGATTCTTTTTTTTTTTTTTTGTGGTAACGCAGCTTTCGCTTCGGGTAGGATAGCACAGGAACCTCCATTACTTTATAGTATTTCATGACGGTTACGTTTTATACTTTTTGGCCCAATGTTCTGCTAATGGTAATCAGGTGCAAAGTCAAAACTTATAACATGGCCTAAATAAGAGATCTGAGACACTTGTTCTATAACTGAATTGTCCAAAACAATTTTTGATCTCACTGGATATTTTTCTCGGAATGACATTATTTTCTTTTGCCAGACATTTTAAATTGTACTTCTTGCGAGTTTGCAGTAATTCGTTTTCCGCCATTTCGTCAGTTTAGGGCCGACAGTTTTTCATCGTCGAAAAGACAGAAGATAGGTAGTATGACACTTCCCGAAACGTCGCGAGATATCAACGCTACCACCCGGCTGGAGACCCGAGAAACCTTCATTAATAGTTTACGCCGGGAAAGCCTACAGTCACATATAAGTCAAAATTTGAACCAAGTAGTTTTGAACTCTCGTTTTTTTTTTAATAGTCGACTGTGAAGAAATAGTCCAGGAATTCTTTTCTATTTGTATGCTTACAATTTAGCCAACACTGAAAATAAGTTCTGTCCAAGCAGTCCAATATGTTTATAAATTGATTTACTCGTGCCCATATATGCACACATTCACGAAAAGTTCTGAATCCGTGGTGACTGTGTGTCAAAAGATCGCTTCGATCGAGGTAATTCATAATGTTCGAACGCAGCAAATGTTTCAAAATCCTACTGAAAATCGACTTCAGTGATATGGATCTGTAATTCATCAGAAAATATCTTCCTTGCGAAAATAGTGAGTGCTGTCTACATTGGTTCTCAAATTGATGAGTTTTTTTGTAAATAAGGCAATTGAAGACAGCCACTGGATATGCAGCGAGAGCGACAAAATGAAGAGCAAAGACGGCTGCGAGTGGTTTTGGTTAACTAATTTGAACTTGCAAAATGAAGCTCATTTTGTGGCCTAAACTGAAAGGTTGCAGTCGACGTGTATTTCCAGTTTTCATTTAGGACAGTGGGACATGGACCTTAAGTGCGAAAAGTTTTCAAAAATTGAGACTTGCTTGGAAAGAAGTGGAGTTGCGCATATTAGTAATCATTAGGAGAGAGAGGAAAACAAATACATGGATTAGACTGCAGTTGATACGTAATATGACTATAATGCAAATGGTATGGTGGTGGGTGGCACATGTAACCAACCGAATGGACGAGGGTGGAAAAAAGAAATTACAAGTATTTGCTGGACTCCCAAAGACATGGTTCAAATGGCTCTGAGCACTATGGGACTTAACATCTGAGGTCATCAGTCCCCTAGAACTTACAACTACTTAAACCTAACTAACCTAAGGACATCACACACATCCATGCCCGAGGCAGGATTCGAACCTGCGACCGTAGCGGTCGCGCGGTTCCAAACTGAAGCGCCTAGAACCGCTCGGCCACTCCGGCCGGCCCGAAAGACATGACTGAGAAGTCAACCTAATGGAAGAAGAGTAGATGACATCATAAAACGGGTAGGAACATGATGAATCCGTATAAATGAAGACTATGTTGTTGTTGTCGTCCGTTGTTATGATGCAAACCCTGGCCTCCTCAAAAATTTATCCACGGAGAAAGAGAGAGGGAGGGGGGGTAAAGATAATAAAATTGCCATTTTTTATATAAATGAATTAGTGAGCTTCGAGATGAATCATGCCATAATAAATAAATTTCACAGGCAAATGAAAGAAGTGATGATATCACCATTTTCTAGAAGTGTAATGAATAAAAACTCTTTACTCCAGGCTCCAGGGAAGGGGAAGAGGGTGGGGGGCAAACACCCTCTCTCGTGGACGCTTATGGCTGCAGATCTCCGTGTTAGTCCATCCTGGGTAAGATTATTCATCTGGAATAACTACTGCATCCCACAACAATTTGAACCTTCTTAGTACAATCAAGCCATGGTCTTCGTCTGCAGTTTTTACCTTCCACACTTCATCCATTTAGCAGTCCCTCAGGATGTGTCCTGCCAACCGATCCTTCCTTCCTCCCACTTCGATTCAGAACACGTTCATTACTTGTGCGTTCCACCCACCTAACCTTCAGTATTTTCCTGTAGCACCACATTTCAAACGCTTCTATGCTTCTGGTGCCTGAAACGTTTCTTGCCCCCGTTTCGCTTTCCTACTTTCAGAGAAAAGCCTTCAGCGAAGAATTTTTAACACTGAAATTTTTATTAGTTATTACATGCTGAAGACCATAGTGCATGGTAAAGGGTAGACGACGTATGACTTCGTTGTCTTTCCCCGTGACCTAAACTAATAAACAGTGCTCGTCTTTCCAGCCGGATGAGTGATGTGACAATTCGGTGAATGTCACTATTATCATTTATATGGAAGGAGGCCTTTGTCCAGCGGTGAATACCAGAAGACTGAATATGATGTCACAATGTGACACTAAAATATGTAGTTATAAAATATAACTTATGGTTTTGGTATGATAGTTGCTTCGTTCATTTTGATAACATTTCTCGCGAAGAAAATCAGCGATCTAGCTAGAATACTTTAAAATGGATTGAAAATAGACTTGACCGCAGTAAAATATTTATTTGCAATGGTAAGCGGTTTCGGTCAGAATGTGAACATCTTCAGACCATTTACACCATGATGACACGCGGTGGCAGTGAACGGAGCAAGTTTTGTGCCTCCGTCAGTTGAGTTTTTTGGAGCCACAACACCTTCTCCGTTCACCACCACCGCCTACCATCAGGGTACAAATGGTCTGAAGATGGTCAGATTTTGACCGAAACCAGTTACCACCATAAATAAATATTTTATTGCGGTCAAGACCGTTTTTAATTCATTTTTGAAATAACTGTTTTTGGTTATACGGATGTATAAAAGAAAATAATAACAGTAGTTCACAATTTGTAATTGGAATTCAAAGACGTAAAAAAGCTGTCACCTAACGCTTGCAGCAAGCCAAAAGACCTACGATAACGCTGCTGTGTCATACGCAGAGATTTTTGCGCCACTGTGGCTCTGAGTGACGTTCTCGATTTATTACATACCAAGTTGCTTATATCTCCAGCCAGACGTTTTATTGTCCTATGCGTAGCTGAGTGGAAATCAACCTTGGAAATTGCCTTCCTTGCTCGTCTAGATTGCGCAACTGGTTGCCACACAGCCGTTATTCACAGCGATGTGGTAAGACGGGGACTAGCTGTAATAGCACTGCCGTTGAGAATGAAGGATTGTAAAAGCGCCGGTTGTGAATTCAGCGCTGGATATGGCTCGGCAACACACCTACAGTGTCGGAGAGTGGCCGGCAAATGTTATGTCAGCGCTGGCCGAGAAATCATGAGCTGGCTATGCAAGAACATAACCAGCACAATCACACTGCAAGCTTATGAACATGATTTGAACAATCATTAGATACTACCGCTTCAAGGTGAAGATAATCATTTTGCTTCATGGCCTTACGCAAACACAACTTTGGGTAACATCTTTCTCAAGTTTGTAATCAAGCTGCTCAGTGTTTGCAAAAAACCTGCCTGTATCCTCGCTTCGTACTAACGGCGTTAACTTTCATCGTCATAGTCTTTTCCTCAATACGAGTGTTTCAAAAAGACTCTTGTCCCGTGCTTCTACTAATATATCTGGAGTTATTGTATTCCCTGATGCAGCTATAGGACATAGTTCTTGAAAGCGGAGGTACATACGAGTGCACGGAGTCTTTCACAACTGCCCTCAAAAATGTCTTTGTAACAAGACATAAAAGAAATCTTGCTGTGCGTAGTTCCAGTCTGGTGAACATTATAGTAAAAACATTTTTCTCTGATAATAGTCTCATGTTCTCGTGTTAGTCGTTCTACTTATTGGTGTTTTAATGTTCCACAGCAAAATTTTGATGTTGAACAAACATTGCGTACTGTAACATTAGTATTGATAACGAAATAATTTTCAGTAACATTTTCAATAACTGTAAAGTAAGAAAGCTATGTTGAACTTTATAGGGAGTTGCAGTAACGAAACAATGTTCCTTTTATAGAAAGCCAGATCCAGAATAATAAGAACACAATATAATAAGAACATAACATATTTCCTACCCCCATGAACCATGGACCTTGCCGCTGGTGGGGAGGCTTGCGTGCCTCAGCGATACAGATGGCCGTACCGTAGGTGCGACCACAACGAAGGGGTATCTGTAGAGAGGCCAGACGCAGCAGCCTTTTCAGCAGTTGCAGGGGCAACAGTCTGGATGATTGACTGATCTGGCCTTGCAACACTAACCAGAACGGCCTTGCTGTGCTGGTACTGCGAACGGCTGAAAGCAAGGGGAAACTACAGCCGTAATTTCTACCGAGGGCATGCAGCATTACTGTATGGTTAAATGATGATGGCGTCGTCTTGGGTAAAATATTCCGGAGGTAAAATAGTCCCCCATTCCGATCTCCGGGCGGGACTACTCAAGAGGACGTCGTTATCAGGAGAAAGAAAACTGGCGTTCTACGGATCGGAGCGTGGAATATCAGATCCCTTAATCGGGCAGGTAGGTTAGAAAATTTAAAAAGTGAAATGGATAGGTTGAAGTCAGATGTAGTGGGAATTAGTGAAGTTCGGTGGCAGGAGGAACAAGACTTTTGGTCAGATGAATACAGGGTTATAAATACAAAATCAAATAGAGGAAATGCAGGAGTAGGTTTCATAATGAATAAAACAATAGGAATGCGGGTAAGCTACTACAAACAGCATAGTGAACGCATTATTGTGGCCAAGATAGTCACGAAGCCCATGCCTACTACAGTAGTACAAGTTTATATACCAACTAGGTCTGCAGATGATGAAGAAATTGATGAAATGTATGATGAGATAAAAGAAATTATTCAGGTAGTGAAGGAAGACGAAAATTTAATAGTCATGGGTGACTGTAATTCGCGAGTAGGAAAAGGGAGAGAAGGAAACATTGTGGGTGAATACGGATTGGCGGAGAGAAATGAAAGAGGAAGCCGTCTGGTAGAATTTTGCACAGAGCATAACTTAATCATACCTAACATTTGGTTCAAGAATCATAAAAGAAGTTTGTATACGTGGAAGCCTGGAGATACTAAAAGGTTTCAGATAGATTATATAATGGTAAGACAGAGATTTAGGAACAGGTTTTAAATTGTAAGACATTTCCAGGGGCAGATGTGGACTCTGACTACAATCTATTGGTTATGAAGTGTAGATTAAAACTGAAGAAACTGCAAAAAGGTGGGAATTTAAGGTGATGGGACCTGGATAAACTGACTATACCAGAGGTTGTACAGAGTTTCAAGGAGAGCATAAGGGAACAACTGACAGGAATGGGGGAAAGAAATACAGTAGAAGATGAATGGGTAGCTCTGAGGGATGAAGTAGTGAAGGCAGCAGAGGATCAAGTAGGGAAAAAGACGACGGCTAATGAAATCCTTGGGTGTCAGAAGAAATATTGAATTCAATTGACGAAAGGAGAAAAAATAAAAACGCAGTAAATGAAGCAGGCAAACAGGAATACAAACGTCTCAAAAATGAGATCGACAGGAAGTGCAAAATGACTAAGCAGGCATGGCTAGAGGACAAATGTCAGGATATAGAGGCTTATCGCACTATAGGTAAGATAGATACTGCCTACAGGAAAATTAAAGAGACCTTTGGAGAAAAGAGAACAACTTGTATGAATATCAAAAGCTCAGATGGAAACCCAGTTCTAAGCAAAGAAGGGAAAGCAGAAAAGGTGGAAAGAGTATATAGAGTGTCTATATATGGGCGATGTACTTGAGGACAATATTATGGAAATGGAAGAGGATGTAGATGAAGATGAAATGGGAGATATGATACTGCGTGAAGAGTTTGACAGAGCACTGAAAGACGTGAGTCGAAACAAGGCCCCGGGAGTAGACAACATTCCATTGGAACTATTGACGGCCTTGGGAGAGCCAGTCCTGACAAAACTCTACCATCTGGTGAGCAAGATGTATGAGACAGGCGAAATACCCTCAGACTTCAAGAAGAATATAATAATTCCAATCTCACAGAAAGTAGTCCGCCGCTCGTGGTCTCGCGGTAGCGTTCTCGCTTCCCGAGCACGGGGTCCCGGGTTCGATTCCCGGCGGGGTCAGGGATTTTCACCTGCCTCGAGATGACTGGGTGTTTGTGTTGTCCTCATCATTTCATCCTCATCCAGGAAAGTGGCGCAATTGGACTGAGCAAAGATTGGGTAAGTGTACGGGCGCTGATAACCACGCTGTTGAGCGCCCCACAAACCAAACATCATCATCATCATCACAGAAAGTAGGTGTTGACAGATGTGAAAATTACCGAACTATCAGTTTAATAAGTCACAGATGTAAAATACGCGAATCCCAAAGAAAGCAGGTGTTGACAGATGTGAAAATTATCGAATTATCAGTTTAATAAGTCAGAGCTGCAAAATACTAACGCGAATTCTTTACGGACTAATGGAAAAACAGGTAGAAGCCGACCTCGACGAAGATCAGTTTGGATTCCGCACAAATGATGGAACACGTGAGGCAATACTGACCCTACGACTTATCTTAGAAAATAGATTAAGGAAAGGCAAACCCACGTTTCTAGCATTTGTAGACTTAGAGACAGCTTTTGACAATATTGACTGGAATACTCTCTTTCAAATTCTAAAGGTGACAGGGGCAAAATACAGGGAGCGAAAGGCTATCATCAATTTATACGGAAACCAGTTGGCAGTTATAAGAGTCGTGGGCATGAAAGGGAAGCAGTGGTTGGAAAGGGAGTGAGACAGGGTTGTAGCCTCTCCCCGATGTTATTCAATCTGTATATTGAGCAAGCAGTAAAGGAATCAAAAGAAAAATTCGGTGTAGGTGTTAAAATCCATGGAGAAGAAATAAAAACTTTGAGGTTCGCCGATGACATTGTAATTCTGTCAGAGACAGCAAAGGACTTGGAAGAGCAGTTGAATGGAATGGACAGTGTCTTGAAAGGAGGATATAAGATGAACATCAACAAAAGCAAAACGAGAATAATGGAATGTAGTCGAATTAAGTCGGGTGATGCTGAGAGAATTAGATTACGAAATGAGACACTTAAAGTAGTAAAGGAGTTTTGCTACTTGGGGAGGAAAATAGCTGATGATGGTCGAAGTAGAGAGGATATAAAATGTTGACTGGCAATGGCAAGGAAAGCGTTTCTGTAGAAGAGAAATTTGTTAACATCGAGTAGAGATTTAAATGTCAGGAAGTCGTTTCTGAAAGTATTTGTATGGAGTGTAGCCATGTATGGAAGTGAAACATGGACGACAAATAGTTTGGACAAGAAGAGAATAGAATCTTTCGAAATGTGGTGCTGCAGAAGAATGCTGAAGATTAGATGGGTAGATCACATAACTAATGAGGAGGTACTGAATAGAATTGGGGTGAAGAGGAGTTTGTGGCACAACTTGACAAGAAGAAGGGACCGGTTGGTAGGACCAGTTCCGAGGCATCAAGGGATCACAAATTTAGCATTGGAGGGCAGCGTGGAGGGTAAAAATTGTAGAGGGAGACCAAGAGATGAATACAGTAAGCAGATTCAGAAGGATGTAGGTTGCAGTAAGTATTGGGAGATGAAGAAGCTTGGACAGGATGGAGTAGCATGGAGAGCTGCATCAGACGAGTCTCAGGACTGAAGACAGCAACAACAACAACAATATATATTATTTTGTAGGAAGTTAATGATCCAAAGAAAGTCACAGCACGGCATCCCTAAAAAGAATTTCAAGGCTCTTTTCGTAGCAACATATTTTATCTCATCCATTTATCAATACATTAGTTGTTACGCGAGCAATAACAAAGAGACCAAGGATGCCATTACAGTTTATTTTTCGCGGAGCAGCAGTTCACCTATTGAAATGTAGATAGGTGAAGGCAAAATGTCAGTCCTTAGCGACAGGCGTAGTCAAGTTTAAGGTGCAGTTACCTTCGTGCTGAAAATATAAGGTGGTGAACTTTATGATGTTTTTATGCGGAGACTGTGCGACGTAGAGAAGAAACAAGCAGCACACTGAAGTGTGCACATGTGAAGGTACCACATTCAAACCTATCTGCACTTACACCCGTTACACCCAGTACATACAGGTGTTGACGAAAATGAGGAAACTCTACGAGAAATACCTGGTGGTTGTAGCTAAACTTTCCGTATTTAACGCGTTATAACAGGGAAACCAAGTACCGTACGAATACCAAACTTGGAAGCATTAATTTCAAGGACATGGGGAAGAGAAATAATGCAGAATCAATTGAACTGAAACACTTTTAATGTGCTGCTACAGTATATCATACCGTTACATACCGGTAATATTACTGCTAAAAAAATGGGCTCAATATGGCGCCCATCAGTGTCCAGAAGAGTCTGCAAGCGCAGGACTGTATTCTGCGCATCAGAACGAAGCATGTCCGTAGGTATGCTGGCTGCCTCTCTCGATATGCTGCGCATCAGATCAGCACATGTGTGTATGTTCCTCTGGTAAACCCTATCCTTCAGGTAGCCCAACAACCAGAAATCGCAGGAAGTGAGATCAGGTGATCCTACCGCCCAAGCATCTGGAAAGGCTCGGCTGATAATTCGATCGTTTCCAAATGTGTTTCGGAGAAGCAGGTGAACTTCACGAGCCATGTGCGATGGGGCCCCATATTGCATGAAAACTGTAATGTTCAATGCGTCTCTGTCCCGCAGGGCGGGTATGACATGCTTGTGAAGCATATCGCAGTAACGCTGGCCAGTCTTTGGTCCTTGAGCACCAACCTGTTCAAAGAAGAATGGGCCGATGATGAACGTAGCCGTGAAGCTACACGTTACGGTGACACGTTCACCATACAGAAGAACTTCATGCACAGTGTCTGGATGTGAAGATCCTTACATCCGGCAATTCTGTGTGTTCACCTCACCCGTCAGAGAAAAATGAGCTTCGTCTGTCCATAGGATGGTCCAGGACAAGCCCTTGTCAACTTCAGCCCTTGCGAAGTCAACACATCGCTGTACGTCCTGTGGTGCAAGGTTCTGTACGATAAGGATCTTGTACGGATACCGTTTGAGAATGGGTCGAAACACCTTCCGTATAGTAAACAAAGGACATTCAAGTGTCGTGACATAGCACGCACACTGCTTGACGATCGGAAATTGTATGCAGCGTTGTCTGCCATAGCAACAGTGATTTAATCAAGCACCTACCGTGCAACGGGTCGTCAGCCTCTTCCTGGAGCGACGCCCAATTCTCCAGTTGATTCGAACTTCACTTCTTTATTATGCTACGCACAGAAGGTGCAGAAAGAGGACCCTTCAGTAATCCTTTCAGACGGCAGTATTTTCGAAGTGCTGCTGCAGCATTACTGTCGTTTTGATGATGGAGCTTCACCAATAATGCCTTGCATCTTTTGTCGGAGCTCATGTTGACACGTCAACAAGTGCAATGCGACTGGTCAGATGTGTGAAACACGATGACTGACGGCACCTGGTGGCCATAGTTGGAACTGGATGGTTGCTCTCTGGCGCATGGAAATCATGCACCCCATACTCTGGGCATTAATATTACCCAATTAAGCACTCGTACGGTAACTAGTATCTATGTTTCAGCGTGTTAAATAGGAGAAGTTTTATTATAGCCACCTGGTGCATGCTTGAACACAACTGCATATGCTAGCCAGACCAGCAGATTGCGCTGTTGTATTTGACCAAAAACGATACCCATGCAATGTCCTCAATACGTTTCAAGTGTCAGAACAGTGCTCTGTGTAGTTGTAAGTGCATTACGTCGAAGCGAAGTGGATTTGAACATGGGGCTCATGTGCCCCCGTGAACCATAGACCTTGCCGTTGGTTGGGAGGCTTGCGTGCCTCAGCGATACAGATAGCCGTACCGTAGGTGCAACCACAACGGAGGGGTATCTGTTGAGAGGCCAGACAAACGTGTGGTTCCTGAAGAGGGGCAGCAGCCTTTTCAGTAGTTGCAGGGCCAACAGTCTGGATGATTGACTGATCTGGCCTTGTAACACTAACCAAAACGGCCTTGCTGTGCTGGTACTGCGAACGGCTGAAAGCAAGGGGAAACTACGGCCGTAATTTTTACCGAGGGCATGCAGCTTTACTGTATGGATAAATGATGATGGCGTCCTCTTGGGTAAAATATTCCGGAGGTAAAATAGTCCCCCATTCCGATCTCCGGGCGGGGACTACTTAAGAGGACGTCGTTATCAGGAGAAAGAAAACTGGCGTTCTACGGATCGGAGCGAGGAATGTCATATCCCTTAATCGGGCAGGTAGGTTAGAAAATTTAAAAAAGGAAATGGATAAGTTGAAGTTAGATATAGTGGGAATTAGTGAAGTTCGGTGGCAGGAGGAACAAGGCTTTTGGTCAGATGAATACAGGGTTATAAATACAAAATCAAATTGAGGTAATGCAGGAGTAGGTTTAATAATGAATAAAACAATAGGAATGCGGGTAAGCTACTACAAACAGCATAGTGAACGCATTATTGTGGCCAAGATAAACACGAAGCCCATGACTACTACAGTAGTACAAGTATATATATACCAACTAGCTCAGCAGACGATGAAGAAATTGATTAAATGTATGATCAGATAAAAGTAATTATTCAGGTAGTGAAGGGAGACGAAAATTTAATAGTCATGGGTGACTGGAATTTGACAGTAGCAAAAGGAAGAGAAGGGAACATAGTTGGTGAATATGGATTGGGGCTAAAAAATTAAAGAGGAAGCCGTCTGGTAGAATTTTGCACAGAGCATAACTTAGTCATAGCTAACACTTGGTTCAAAAATCATGAAAGAAGGTTGTATACATGGAAGAAGCCTGGAGATACTAAAAGGTTTCTGATAGATTATATAATGGTAAGACAGAGATTTAGGAACCAGATTTTAAAATGTAAGACTTTTCCAGGGGCAGATGTGGACTCTGACCACAATCTATTGGTTATAAACTGCAGATTAAAATCGAAGAAACTGTAAAAAGGTGGGAATTTAAGGAGATGGGACCTGGATAAACTGACTAAACCAGAGTTTGCACAGAGTTTCAGTGAGAGCATAAGGAAACAATTGACAAGAACGGGGGAGAGAAACATAGTAGAAGAAGAATGGGTAGCTTTGAGGGATGAAGTAGTGAAGGCAGCAGAGGATCAAGTAGGGAAAAAGACGACGGCTAATGAAATCCTTGGGTGTCAGAAGAAATATTGAATTCAATTGACGAAAGGAGAAAAAATAAAAACGCAGTAAATGAAGCAGGCAAACAGGAATACAAACGTCTCAAAAATGAGATCGACAGGAAGTGCAAAATGACTAAGCAGGCATGGCTAGAGGACAAATGTCAGGATATAGAGGCTTATCGCACTATAGGTAAGATAGATACTGCCTACAGGAAAATTAAAGAGACCTTTGGAGAAAAGAGAACAACTTGTATGAATATCAAAAGCTCAGATGGAAACCCAGTTCTAAGCAAAGACGGGAAAGCAGAAAAGGTGGAAAGAGTATATAGAGTGTCTATATATGGGCGATGTACTTGAGGACAATATTATGGAAATGGAAGAGGATGTAGATGAAGATGAAATGGGAGATATGATACTGCGTGAAGAGTTTGACAGAGCACTGAAAGACCTGAGTCGAAACAAGGCCCCGGGAGTAGACAACATTCCATTGAAACTACTGACGGCCTTGGGAGAGCCAGTCCTGACAAAACTCTACCATCTGGTGAGCAAGATGTATGAAACAGGCGAAATATCCTCAGACTTCAAGAAAAATATAATAATTCCAATCCCAAAGAAATTAGGCGTTGACAGATGTGAAAATTACCAAACTATCAGTTTAATAAGTCACGGCTGCAAAATACTAACGTGAGTTCTTTACAGACGAATGGAAAAACTGGTAGAAGCCTACCTTGGGGAAGATCAGTTTGGATTCCGTAGAAATATGGGGACACATGTGGCAATACTGACCCTACGACTAATTTTAGAAGCTAGATTAAGAAAAGGCAAACCTACTTTTCTAGCATTTGTAGACTTAGAGAAAGCTTTTGACAATGTTGACTGGAATACTCTCTTTCAAATTCTGAAGGCGGCAGGGGTAAAATACAGGGAGCGAAAGGCTATTTACAATTTGTACAGAAACCAGATGGCAGTTATAAGAGTCGAGGGACATGAAAGGAAGCAGTGGTTGGAAAGGGAGTGAGACAGGGTTGTAGCCTCTCCCCGATATTATTCAATCTGTATAGTGAGCAAGCAGTAAAGGAAACAAAAGAAAAAGTTGGAGTAGGTATTAAAATCCATGGAGAAGAAATAAAAACCTTAAGGTTCGCCGATGACATTGCAATTCTGTCAGAGACAGCAAAGGACTTGGAAGAGCAGTTTAACGGAATGGACAGTGTCTTGAATGGAGGATATAAGATGAACATCAACAAAAGCAAAACGAGGATAATGGAATGTAGTCGAATTAAGTCGGGTGATGCTGAGGGAATTAGATTAGGAAATGAGATACTTAAAGTAGTAAATGAGTTTTACTATTTGGGGAGCAAAATAACTGGTGACGGTCGAAGTAGAGAGGATATCAAATGTAGACTGGCTATGGCAAGGAAAGCGTTTCTGAAGAAGAAAAATTTGTTAACATCGGGTATAGATATAAGTGTAGCCATGTATGGAAATGTAACATGGACAATAAGGAGTTTGGACAGGAAGAGAATAGAAGCTTTCGAAATGTGGTGCTACAGATGAATGTTGAAGATTAGGTGGGTAGGTCACGTAACTAATGAGGAGGTATTGAATAGGATTGGGGAGCATAGAAGTTTGTGGCACAACTTGACTAGAAGAAGGGATCGGTTGGTAGGACATGTTCTGAGGCACCAAGGGATCACAAATTTAGCATTGGAGTGTAGCGTGGAGGGTAAAAGTCGTAGAGGGAGACCAAGAGATGAATACACTAAGCAGATTCAGAAGGATGTAGGATGCAGTAGGTACTGTGAGAAGGAGAATCTTGCACAGGGTAGAGTAGCGTGGAGAGCTGCACCAAACCAGTCTCAGGACTGAAGACCACAGCGACAACAACATGTGGTGGGTGCTTCTGTAACCAAGCTTTCCGCAGTGTTTCGTGTTTCAAGAGGCAACGTATCGAAGATTTGTGCTACATATAGGGAAAGCGTAAAAACATCATCTCCTATGACACAACGCGGACTAAAATATGTGTTTTGAGATCATGACACGCGGTCATTGAAGAGGATTGTGACGAAAAATGAGAGGACGACAGCTGCAGAAGTCACTTGCAGGACTGGTTGTCACTCTCGCGAACCCTTGTAACGCCGGAAATGCATATCCTTCAGTTTCCATCAATTGCACTGCAAATATTTTTCCTTATTTTGTTACCTGAAGATATAACATTTCTGTGTCTTTGTATATTGTAATTGTTTTACTATTTGTATATGTTTATGCATTTATGTCGATGTATAATTGGTTTGTTTTGTAAATATTATTTGTATTTTTACGCTGGATTTGGCCTAGGGAAAACTATGCTATCGAACGTTACATCGATAGGTCGTGTGGAGAACGACAGTGTTTAGGATCTGTGGTAGTGTTAACTCTGCCGCGTGGAGCGCGGGCAGAGCGGAGTTTGGCTGGGGTGGTGCAGTGGAGCAGGTGTGTTGTGTGACGCTCCTGCGAGTTGCCGCGGTTCCTGGGTTGGGCAGCATGTAAGTGCGCTCGACTTGCTATGATAGTTTCTGACACGGTGTCGCGGACGGGAAGCATTAGCTGGCGCACATCAGAGCCCGTTTCGCCTGGTGACCGTGTCGAGAAGAAGGCGCGCCAACATCCAGCTTCTGCAACAGCGACGGCCGACGATGAGTGACTGTCGCCACCTCCTCGATGGACGGCTTCAAACCTTCAATCAAGCAACAAGGAAGACTGGAAGCACGTAAAGTTTTAGAACTGTATGACAGACCTCAGCTTTTCAAACTGATCCATTTTCAAAACTAAATGACAGCAACGTATCATGAACCTTTGTTGCTCATTGTCCCAATTGCATTACCAAGCAGGGTCCCTTCCTTTTCCGGAATGAACCCGAGTGTCGTTGAAATTCAAACGCCAGCGTCATTCGATTTCACTGCTTTAATTTCAAAGTTCAGTTAAGGTATTCATAGCTGGCTACAATATTTAGATTACACAGTCACAAATTAAGAGTGTGAGTTTTGTTACCGTATTTTAGCTTACCTGTGACTGCAGCTCAGCTTGGTACGTACTAAATTTTACTATTGTTAATTGTTCAGAATCATTTAATTCAAGATCAAAGTTAAATCTCTTATTTCTAAATTGCATAGATTCAAGTAACTTTTGAAATGATTTTTGAGGTAGTCCAAGACTAACCGTATTTTACTAAATTTCGATGTGCTTCAGAAAGAAAGCTCACTATTAACTTCAGTCACTAAATTAACTTTCAATTTTCCTGTTTTATTAATTCTTTTGCTAAATTAAGCCAGAGTGTAGCGAAATTTATTACTTCTGACAAACTTTCAGTTTTCACACTACACGTGTCAACCTTCAGTTGCCACGCTTCTAGTACTAATTATATGTGTAATAACCTTTCTTTTTCAGTTACTATAGTAATTGTCCATAGGACTGGCGACCGTAATTTCTCCCAAATCTCAAATATCTAATTACCGCTAGTTGATTGTTAACGTAACGACCGCACATTTACTTTCTTTATTAACTTTACCCCTTTTCAAAATTAATTTCCACCAGTTTCATTGGCATTTTTCCTTTCATATAGATGTAACCCTTTCCTCCCTCTTTACCGACAAATTAACTTCGGTGACGATTGCTTTTCCCAAATTTACATTAGGTACACGCGGTTTAATTTTTCACTGTCATTAAGGTGGATAAGTGAGGGGGAGATTACACCCTGACAGCATCAAAACAACATGAAGCGAGCTCCATAAACGGGGAATCGCAAATGGTTCAAATGGCTCTAAGCACTATGGGGCTTAACATCTGAGTTCATCAGTCTATACTTAGAAATACTTAAACCTAAGGACATCATTCACAACCTTGCCCGAGGCAGAATTCGAACCTGCGACCAGAGTAGCCGCGTGGTTCCGGACTGAAGCTCCTAAAACCGCTCGGCCACAGCGGCCGGCTCAGGAAATTGCAGGGCGAGCTGGAATTCCAAAACCATTCATCAGCGATGCAAATGACTGAACCATGAAATCGAGGTGCCGAAGTCATGAAACCTGGACTATGGAGCAATGGAAGAATTTCATTTGATCGGATGGGTCTCGTTTCACAGTTGTTCCCAACGCGTGTTTCGTGAGTTTTGAATGTCAGTGCATTTCCTACACCGTATTCGGGTTGGTAATGTGTCTTTGATGTTTCCTTATTTTCCCATAAGTAGGATGTTTTTAAGTCTGTGACAAACGTCTAGGAGTGACAGATTACGTCTTGGGGAACAAGTTTTGTTAGAGACAAAATGTGTGCGGATACTTGCTACGTCTCTAGCTGTCCTTACGGTATTCACTGGCCCTGGGACAACGAGATTTCACCGAATCGGTCGGATCTTCTGACAAGATGTGCAGCGTAGTACCCACCTCAGTAATGTGATACAGTGATTTCCAACAAGAATGAGTGCTTCGAAGGGAGGAAAATGTTTTTGAAGCGAATCAGTAATTTCAGTTTTGTGCCGTCTACTGTCTTTCGCACAGAGCGGACGACTGGAAAATGAGCAACGCACATTCCATACGAATATGGCAGGGTGCCTACGCTCTGCCACCTCTTAAGGGCATAACGAGAGCAAAAAGATGCTTAGCGTCACCGGGCAGCATCAGCGAACATTTTGTCTCTAACAAAAGTTGTTCCCCAGCACGTCATCTATCTCCCCTACACGTTTGTTTCAAAGAGTTTGAAACACACATTTGTACAAAATAATATGCATAACGTGCAAATGTATAACTACTGTATCCAAATTAAGATGCGTAGTAAGCAAAATACAAATTATGTATAATGTCTACTTAACTCAGAACTTGATTATAAACAATATTTCTAGTTACTTGTCCAGTGCCATTTTTTTACGCATCTCACAGTTTATGACGTCCTACCTCTTGAACTGTGTTTCGTACAACGATATCTTTGTGTAGGTACATTCAGCGTCATATGACGAAAATGTATCTAAAATATTTTACAAACAGAGTTGGTGGCAAGGATCTGTAATTTATTGCAGCTCTGGTTTTCGACTATAGAAACATAGCCATCATCGATGCATTACCGTAGGAGTCATATAGGTATGACCATGTCAGGGCATAAACAAGTGACAACTGATGCTAGCATTAACATGGCAGATATACGCAGTTCCTTAACGTGGACTTTGCTGTCGTGGTCGATTCTTTGCATCTATTTACACAGAACACATTTTAGGAAAGACGCTCAGTTACACACGCAGTGGGGCTTATGAAGAATTTAATAGTACAGTAAATGTATAAGTTTTATACGAATGACAACAAAATGATTCTCTATACAACTATGGGCATGGCTGAAGTTGGAAGGCGTCTTGATACTGTATGAAACAAAAAAAACGATAAATATATTAACATCTGCTAATTACTATTTTAGCAATCATTAAACTAATTGTTATCAACTAAACTGCTGAAATACAGCCAGCGGATGAGTTAATTAACAGTGACGACTGAATCTTCCTCGATACATTCAGCTTTCCGGTCCAATCAACGGTTCTCTGCCCACGAAAAAGATTGAAATGTAACACTGTGGGAGGAGTGCAGTGCTATGGTTCTCGACTTCCATTTAGGAAGGCTGAGATTAAATCTCCGTCCCATCATGCAACTTTAAGATGTGCCAAAGTTTTTTAGGTTAATTCCGGTGTGTTTCTTTTGCTACTTCATTCTATCACCATTAGAGCTTCAGCTCCATCTCTGATTACATTTTTGTCGACGGGACGTTAAACCAAAATATCCCATTCTGTTTGGAAATGTAACTACGTACTTCGATAGCAAAAAAAAAAAAAAAAAAATGTAAGGATGGTTGGGTATTAACGACCGGCCAACCATAAGATCATCAGGTAGGAACGTAAGAGAGAATACACCAGGAACAGGGAATGCAGTCCGGCTGTCTGTTTATAGAAGAACCATTCTCGCGTTTGCCTTAATCGATTTAGAGGAACCACTGAACAACCTTCACCTAAATTATCGGATGGTGGTTTCAACCCTGCTCCTCCAGAATTCGAGACCGGTGTTCTGAACAGTGTGGCATCTCGCAGGGTACGGCTCACAAATCGATTTACTGTGTTGATTGGAAGAACCATTTGCTTCAAGAAGCTGCGCTCTTCATAAGAGAATACAGCTCTTTTGATATCTTTGGTCTTAATAACTAATACACTAAGTGATCAAAAGTATTCGGACACCCCAAAAACATACGTTTTTCATATTAGGTGCATTGTGCTGCCACCTACTGCCAGGTACTCCAAATCAGCGACCTCATTAGTCATTAAACATCGTGAGAGAGCAGAATGTGGCACTGCGCGGAACTCACGGACTTCGAACGTGGTCAGGTGATTGGGTGTCACTTATGTCATACGTCTGTACGTGAGATTTTCACCCTCCTAAACATCCCTAGGTCCACTGTTTCCGATGTGATACTGAAGTAGGAACGTGAAGGGACACGTACAGCACAAAAGCGTGCAGGCCGACCTCGTCTGTTGACTGACAGAGACCGTCGACAGTTGAAGAGGGTCATAATATTTAATGGGCAGGAATCTATCCAGACCATCACAAAGAAATTCCAAACTGCATTAGGATCCACTACAAGTACTATGACAGTTAGGTGGGCGGTGAGAAAACTTGGATTTCATGGTCTAGCAGCTGCTCGTAAGCCGCACATCACGCCGGTAAATGACAAACGACGCCTCGCTTCGTGTAAGGAGTGTAAACATTGGACGACTGAACAGTGGAAAAACCTTGTGTGGAGCGATGAATCACGGTACACAAGGTGGCGATCCGATGGCAGTGGTGGGTATGGCGAATTCCTGGTGAACGTCATCTGCCAGCGTGCGTACTGCCAACAGTAAAATTCGGAGGTGGTGGTGTTACGGTGTGGTCGTGTTTTTCATGGAGGGGGCGTGCACCCCTTGTTGTTTTGCGTGGCAATATTACAGCACAGGCCTACACTAATGTTTTAAGCAGCTTATTGCTTCCCACTGTTGAAGAGCAATTCGTGGATGGCGATTTCATCTATCAACACGATCGAGCACCTGTTCATAATGCACGCCCTGTGGCGGAGTGGTTACACGACAATAACATCCATGTAATGGACTGGCCTGTACAGAGTCCTGACTTGAATACTATAGAACACCTTTGGGATGTTTTGGAAAGCCGACTTCGTACCAGCCCTCACCGACCGACACAAATATCACTCCGCAGTGCAGCACTCCGTGAAGAATGGGCTGCCATTCCCCAAGAAACCTTCCAGCATCTGATTGAATTTTTGCCTGCGAGAGTGGAAGCAATCATCAACGCTAAGGGTGGTCCAACACCATATTGAATTCCAGCATTACCGATGGAGGGCGCCACGAACTTGTAAGTCATATTCAGCCAGGTGTCCGGATAATTATGATCACATAGTGTATCTTGGAATTCTCAATATTCGTAATTCATACATTGTCTTCTGGACACAGAATAAATGGTCGACATTCTGGCTGCAACGGGAGTTTTCAAAACACGTAGAAGATTCTTTTTAAATGATTTCGTATTTGCCATCTACTATACCGTGTCCACTATTGGAATTTCGACCACATGTCATTTTCATGTGGCTACAACTGTAGTCAGTACACAGGGTGTCCCAGGAGGAATGGTCAAATTTCAGGTATGTGATTGAAACGTCATTTGAAGCGGATTAGTCTAGTAAATATGGATCTAAAGTGCATACTTTAAGAGCTATGAGCACTCCATTTTTGATACTGTGGAACAAATTTCTTCTACTGCAAACTCTTTGCTTTCCATATTTTAGGAGGTGGTGGTATGGACAAAAAGAAGAAAAGATATTCAAGTACATATGGGTTCTAAAATGCATATCTTATGAGGCTTTGTTCAGTAGAAGAGACATGTTTCAATATAGCGATGGCGAACAAGTGACCATGGCTCTTCAGGTATGCAGTTTAGAGGCTATGGTTACTGGATATTTCTTCTTGTTTTGGTCCATAGTGCCACGTCGCACGATATGGAAAGCAAAGAGCTTGCACTAGAAGGAATTTTTTTCACAGTATCGAAGATGAAGAAGTGGTCATAGCTCCTAAGGTGTGTATCTTAGAGCCCACTATTACTTTAATTTTCTTGATTCTCATGATCGTTCGCGTCGTATCCCTAAATACTGACCATTCCTCTTGGGACACGATGTGTACATCAAAGTTGGACATACGTGTTTCGCAGTAGCCATCTGGACTAAAAATAAACTAAAAATTACTCACGAACTGCAAACACACAGTAGTCATTATTAGTAAAAAGAATGAAAACGACGTGAGCATTTATTGCTCGTATTAGCCTTCTTCAAGTGCATCGTCTGTGTACAATTAAAACACGCAATAGCATTACCAGAACACGTTATAAAACAAGCAGATCAATGCGGCACAGTTAATTTTACCGGTATGTGCCGGATGGGATAAAAACCACACGAAACTATATTCATGCTTCCTGAACTACATACAAAAAAAGCGAGAATCAACTTCAAACTATTTACTTCATTTTCAAGGACTACTTTTAAGACCTCTATACAAAACCTTTGGTACCTGCCTCGGGCACGGATATGTGTGATGTACTTATGTTAGTTAGGTTTAAGTAGTTCTAAGTCTAGGGGACTGATGACCTCAAATTTGAAGTCCCATAGTGCTTAGAGCCATTTGAACCATTTGAACAACTCAATGTTCAAGAAGATACACGCAGTAACATGCTATGGTTACAAAAGTTCACTAATTTCGCAGTTTTCTGGACTGTCTATAATATGTGATGTATTGCATAATTTAAAGCATAGAATGTAATACTAATCATGGTAAAAAACCATGTTTACATTTGAATATCACTTCATGATCGTACGGAGTTACATTATGCTATGGCATAATTCGTTTGTAAGCAATACGATGAATCAGAAATACACTGACGACCAAAAATCACAACATTAAAGAAAATAAAAAATAATTAATCTAGAGTAATGAAATTTCGGGAATACAATTGTGTAGATAACATATTTAAGTGATTAAGTTGCAGTATCATGTAAGCTTGAGATAACCCATTGCAAATATGAAATTCTGGTACATTAAAAGCCGGTGTAGCAGCCAAGCATGCAAATGTGCATTCATTGCGCTGTACAGGTGCCGGATGTCAGTTTGTGCCATGGCGTTCCATGCCTATTGCACTTGGTCGGTCAATGCAGGGACGGTTAATTCTGTTCGTAGATCATACTACATTTGTCGTCCGATGACGTCCCATATGCGCTCGATTGGAGACAGATCTGGTGATCAAGTAGGCCAAGGCAACATGTCGACACTCTGTAGAGCATGTTGTGTTACAGTAAAGGTATGTGGTCGAGCGTTATCCTGTTGGAAAATACCACTGGAATGCTATTCATGAGTGGCAGCACTGCAAATAGAGTCATCAGATTGACGTACAAATTTGCAGTCCGTTTCCGTGGAATAACCGCAAGAGTGCTCCTCTTGTCGTACGAAACCGCACTTCAGACCGTGGCTTCAGGTGTAGGTCCAGCGTGTTTAGCACACAGACAGGTTGGTTGCACGCCCTCAACTGGTCTCCTTCTGACCAACACACGACCATCACTGGCACCGAGACAGAACTAGCTTTCATCAGAAAATTACAACACACCTCCGCCCTGCCTTCCAATGAGCTCTCGCTTGAAGCTCCTGAAGTCGCAAACGTCTGCGGTCTCGGGACAGTGGAATGTACACTACACAGCATCTGGCTCGGCTCGGAGCTGTCCTTCAAGTAACCGATTTGTAGCACTTCGTTATGTCACTGTGGTGCCAACTGCTGCTCAAACTGCTGCTGCAGTTGCAGTACGATGCGACAGAGCCGGACTCGAACACGATTGTCTTCCCTCTCGGTAGTGCTACGTGGCTGTCCGTAGCCAGGTTTTCTTACGACCCTACATTCTCATGACCACTGCTGTCAGCTATAATGTGCAGTGGCTACATTCATGCCAAGTCTTTCTGCAGTATCGCAGAAGGAACATTCAGCCTGTTGTAGCCCTATGAAACACCCTCATTCAAACTCAATGAGGTTATAAAACGAGAGCTGCAAGTTCGCGCCAAATATAACGCTCTTTCAGACTAGCGTTACTCTCTAGGGGGTATTTAGAAATGTTTAACACTGTGGTTACCTAATGGACAGAGGGTATCGAACAGTAATTTCGTATTTATGGTAATTAATAGAAAACTGAACAGGCTTTGCTCTGGGAGTAACGAAAGTCGAATGGTTCATACAAATGAAACTATAAACGGTCGCGAGCCTAATTAATTAGGCATAATAATTTGAAACAATGTGTTTTAAGAAAAATGAATATGAGTTACTACTCCTTTTGAATAGTGTAATGAATACACACGACTACCGGGTGAATTGAGTAGTGGGTAGCAGTAGTTACTGCTTACACAAATCATCAATCATAGGAAATTTAAAAGTTATTTCACTCGTAGTAATAATGGTTACTGTAGCAATTAATAGCTAACTCAATACTAAGATGTTATTAAAGACCTCACGAGACTAAAATTGGGTGTTACAAGAGTCCTTGTATAATGAACATACAGACTCCACAGATGAGGTTAATAACATTACACAGACACTTTTTAAGCTCACACTTTTATGGAAGTGCTTTAGATTTCTTTAGCAAAAGCAAAATTTAGTTTATCTTTCTCATAACAGAAAAGAATATAGTGAGGACCTATAAACTGTAACTGTCTTTACAGGCGAATTCTGCGACTATTTCAGAAACAAATCGCAATTTGTCAATATTGATTTCTAATCCCACTTGAAACAATTTATATGTTCATACTGTAAAGCAAGCAATTGAAGTAGTAAGTTCAATTAATTTCAGAAAATAGTTCATAGTAATAATCGAAGCAAAATTACTTTCGTGTAAGTTCAATTTGTGTGCCTTATCCATAACCTGAGAAGCAGGTATTTTTACGGTAACACTACACACTTCGGCACTGAACTTCAGCTCATTTAGTACAGAAACAAACCATTAATTAGTTAGAAACAGGATATTCGGTTTCTGCACATGGATGGGACCCTGCATTGGTTTCGTGATCAGGACAATGTTAAGGTTCAAACACGTGTTTATATCACTGGAATTATTATTGGAAAAACACTCACGCAAACATACTAATCCATACTATGATACATATCTGAGTTCCTGACGTCGGCGGAGCAGTGGTGCAATAATGGTGGTAAGCACGTGGCGGCTATTTGGTCTCACATACTTGATGTTGCTCCTTATAAATTCTTCTCGGCGACGTGTTATCCTCGTTTTAGAGCCATTCCATAATAACAAGAGCAACATACGACAGCCGAAACCACATCAAAGGCAATTTCAGTATAAACTGTCTTTCAAATGCCTTATTTGGCACCATCAATATTTACCGTACAACGGCTAGCCACTGATTGCGTAGTGTGCTCATCCAGTATCCGCCCAGATCTACCGCCAAAATCACTTTTTAACTCGCGCCAAGCCACTTCCGTAGCGGAGGGGGTTCCCTACACCTTTTATACTATACAATACAAGGTCCCTAAGAATGAACCAGCATTCAAAGTACAGTTTCTCTTTCTGAACATACATATTTTGCAAAGTTTCATTATGTTTAAACATTATTTTAGTTTCCATAACACATATATTACAAACTTCACTTTCTCTCTGACGATTCAATGACCTTCATTAGTAAAGAACAACTACTTCATAGTTACATATATACAGTTACACAATATAAATTACTTACAATCTATACTGGTGTTACAAGCTGTTGATAATAGCGTCTTTGTCGTTCTCTAGGCATTCTGGACTAACATCAACTCACGATGTCCAGTTTCAACGGTGACTAACGTTCACGACCGTTAGAAAGTATATCTATAGCAAACCTGATTTGCACCCTCATAATGTCGCTACTAGTTCCATTCTTACCCGACTTGTGCCAAATTTGAATAGACATCTTCTTTTAGGTGCAGAAAGACGCCTACCAACCTTCGTTTATGTCGCACTGCTCCTTCTTGGTGTTGCCATTTTTTCCGTCGGAGTATACACAGTGTTCTACTCAAAGTAATGGGAAACACGATGAGAGAGAGTTATTGCAGACAGTTACAAGAAGCATTTATCTAACGTTCGGCATTATTAAATACTGAATTAAAATTGTCCGGAAACCTATTAAACAGGTCTGCTTGTTCATTTCCCATATCTTGAAGCTGAGCGAACTTGTAATAAATGGTACAGTCCGTAACATTTTAGGGTAATATTGCTTTTTGCACGGTACGTAATTTTTGCAGGGGAGTTTGATTCTGTACTGCATGTATCCGTTACTTCCATTTCTATATCTTATTTGATATCTGCAAAAATATTGGGTATACTCTTCATGCAAAAAACGAGCGCTCCAGAAAGGTCGTCAACCTAGTATTTATTACGATCAATCAAAATAAACATGAAAAGTATTTTATAAAGAGAAAATAATATAATGAAACAAATTACTGCAGGAATAAAAACTTTTGTTGATAACATCACAGAGAGCAATTGTTTCTGTATGAATACTGAAAATATGCATCTTTGGTGTAAGACTGTCTTTTTAGGTTGTTGGTGCCATACCGTTTGTTGTGACTGTTAAAATTATGTATCTGAATTGAAGAGCAAAGTTAATGATATTATTTCAGCGTATTTCAAAGTCTGTCATGATAATGTCTGTATTCAAGAGAACATTGAAATAGGCATACAGCAGCAAATAATTAGTTTTCAGTCATTTCACGAAAGAAACCCGGCCCTTTTTATTGGAGAGTAATGGACAGATAATTACAGCTACTGGACTACGGCATGCATCGGAAAAATAAGTACAGACCGACTTTTTATATACATGTATTCAATAAACAAATTTTATGTTGCAAGACAGCGATGATTCACTAAAATTTGATTTTACATATTTTGTCAATAACATCATTGTAAGGAATAGTCGTAAGTCGATGGAGAATACGAAATGATTTTAAAAAATTGACGAGACTCTGTTCCCACAACAAATGCATTTGTGACAACTCCAGTTCTAAGAACTCGTTTCACTTTTCATTCACTATACCGAAAGGCAGAGCGGGATTTAGAGTAATGAAGCCTAGAGTCTCGGGCTTTTCAACCATATATGAGAGGCGATCAATAAGTAATGCGACACATTCTTTTCCCATTTCGGATGAAAAACGTGGAATTTGCTATGGGACGTGGTAGAACATTCCCGCTTCAGCCCCTATAGTTCCATGATGTCCCGACAGGCCGCGGTGCTATACGTCAAAATGCTATACGTGCCTTCAAAATGGCGTCTGTAACAGAGGTGCGTTCCAAGCAAAGAGCTGTCACTGAGTTTCTTTGGGCGGAAAACCAGAGCATCGCAGACATTCATAGGCGCTTGCGGAATGTCTACGCAGAAGTGGTGCTGAACAAAAGCACGGTGAGTCGTTGGGTGAGGCAACAAGGTCACGCAGACCTGAAATGTGTGTGAAATCTAATGGGACGTAACTGCTAAGGTCATCAGTTCCTAAGCTTACACACTACTGAACCTTAATTATCCTAAGGACAAACACCCACACCCATGCCCGAGGGAGGCTCAAAATGGCTCTGAGAACTATGGGACTTAACATCTGAGGTCATCAGTCCCCTAGAACTCAGAACTGCTTAAGCCTAACTAACCTAAGGACATCACAACATCCATGCCCGAGGCAGGATTCGAACCTGAGACCAAAGCGGTCGCACGGTTCCTGACTGAAGCGCCTAGAACCGCTCGGCCATTCCGGCCGGCGCCCGAGGGAGGACTCGAACCTCCGCCGGGACCAGCCGCACAGTCCACGACTGCAGCGCCTTAGACCACTCACCTAATACCGCGCGACCACGCAAACCTGCCAGATCGCTCGCGTGCCGGCCGGCCGCACTACCTGTGACTCCTGCAATGTTGGAACGCGCGGACACTCTGATTCGAGGCGATCGACGGATCACAATCAAACCCCACGCTGTTCAACTGTATGTCTCTGTTGATAGTACTGTGACACTCTTCCACCAGTTGGAGTACTAAAAGCTGTGCGCCTGCTTGTTTGCTGGCCGCCTAACAGAAGACCCTGAAGAGCAACGAAGGGTTCTGTACGGAATTGCTTGCGCGTTACGAGACTGATTGTGACAGTTTTTGCCGAACATCTTCAAAGGCGATGAAACATGCTTTCATCACTTCAAACGGTAGACAAGCGACAATCCATGAAGTGGCGCTGCACCAGCTCTCCAGCGAAGAAAAAGTTCAAAGTCGTACCTTCAGAGGGTGAAGTCATGGCGACCATCTGAAGAGGTTATTCTGTTTGGTGTCCACCCGCACAATGCAACGATCACCTCTGAAGTGTACTATGGTCCAACAGAAAGTTGAAGAAACGACTACCGAGTGTTCGTTGCCACAAAAATGCAAACGAACGTCTCCTTCTCCATGACAACGCAAGGCTTCACGCAAGTCTGCGAACCGAGAGGAGCTTATAAAACTTTCCGGATCTCGCACCTTCCGACAACCATTTGTCTGGCCCAACGAAGGATAGATTAGTGGATGATGGGGAGGGTACTGATGCAACAAGACGTAGGCTCCGACGTCGACCAGCAGAGTGGTCTCATGGCGCCATACAGGGCCTCCCAGTGAAGTGGCGTAAGGCCGTCGCATTGAGCGGAGACAAGTTGAAAAATAGGGTTTTGTAGCGAAAAGAGTGAGGAATAATGGGGTGTACTGGAATCCTGAATAATACTAACCTGCCTTCACAAGAAAAATGTGTTGCATTATTTTACTGAATGTTCCTCATACCCAGCATGTTAGTAGTCGGGGAAACAAAACCCAATTTGGAACATTTGGGAGATGGATTTTCAACATCAGCATTTGCTTACAATCAATGGAAACCAAGGGCTGCAACAATTTCAGTTGGTGTAGTGGTGGATGAAGTCAATAACATACTGTAAATTTTAAACTTTACACATGACTATGTAAGTAGGCTATGTAAGTAGGCTATGTAAGTAGGCTATGTAAGTAGGCTGTTTATGTTTTCTTTTTGGCAACGTTACGTAGCGCTCTGTATGAAAATCACTGGCTGTGCTGTGTGCAATCTGTGGCCAGTTTGCATTGTTGTCAGCCATTGTAGTGTTGGGCAGCTGGATGTGAACAGCGCGTAGCGTTGCGCAGTTGGAGGTGAGCCGCCAGCAGTGGTGGATGTGGGGAGAGAGATGGCGAGTTTTGAAATTTGTAACACTGGATATCATGAACTAATATATATATTATGACTGTTAAGGTAAATACATTGTTTGTTCTCTATTAACATCTTTCAATTGCTAACTATACATATCAGTAGTTAGTGCCTTCTGTAGTTTGAATCTTTTATTTAGCTGGCAGTAGTGGCGCTCGCTGTATTGCAGTAGCTTGAGTAACGAAGATTTTTGTGAGGTAAGTGATTTGTGAAAGGTACAGGTTAATGTTAGTCAGGGCCATTCCTTTGTAGGGATTTCTGAAAGTCAGATTGCGTTGCGCTAAAAAAATATTGTGTGTCAGTTTAAGCACAGTCATGTAAAATTTTTCTAAGGGGACGTTTCAACTACAGTGTTTCGCCCCTCGTGGTCTTGCGGTAGCGTTCTCGCTTCCCGAGCGCGGGGTCCCGGGTTCGATTCCCGGCGGGGTCAGGGATTTTTCCTGCCTCGAGATGACTGGGTGTTGCTGTGTCGTCTTCATCATCATCATTCATCCCCATTACGGTCGGAGGAAGGCAACGGCAAACCACCTCCATTAGGACCTTGCCTAGTAAGGCGGTGCGGGTCTCCCGCATCGTTCCCCTACGCTCTGTAAAGAAGCATGGGACTTCATTTTCATTTCCATCCAGTGTTTCGCAGTTGTAGCAGAATTTTGTGTACAAACTTAGTGCAATGAGGGATTCTCATAGGAGTTATATCGTGTAGTCACGAATATCTTTGCAAAGTACAAGTTACAGAATGCCCGCGAGTGGCGCCTTTCTCTTGCGCAGCCGGCCGAGGCCGCGCGATGCCTCCCGCACACGACAGTCTGCTCCAGGAGTGCACACAGCCAACTGTCGGCCACGCCCTTACAAACTACGATTGCTGCCAAGCAACTCGATTCTCCTGAGTGAAAGGAGAACTTTGCAAGCTTCGAAAGTAACGTGGCGACAGCTAATTAGCATCCAGCACGCGTGGTTATTTTCAGAAATACTGCTACAGATTTTTATATGACGTAAGTATCTAAAATTGGACCGCGGCATGTAAAGTGTAGAGAAAATAGGAACGTTTACCTACCTAATAGCATTCGTCTGGAACGATTTAAGACGAACTGACCACATGAAAGAAGTTGTAGTACCCGCCTGCGTGGACCAGACCATTTCCTTCATATTTCGAAGACGCACTTTTACTTTCCGAGAAAAGATGGTTGGTTGGTTGATTTGAAGAAGGGACCAAACAGTGAGGTCATCACTCCCATCGGAATAGGGAAGGACGGGGAAGGAAGTCGGCCGAGCCCTTTCGAAGGAACCCTATCGGCATTTGCCGAGAATAGATCTTACATTTAAACATCCCATCGCTGACGGAACCGCGGTAGCGCAGTCGTATGATTGATCGAGAGTACGAATGAATTTACAATGAAACAACGAAGTCACTGCTGTGATGATGAATAGTCGGGTCTTCTGCCGCTTGTCCGCCTCCTCTCGAACGATATTTAGACTGTGTGACTCGCTATCTTCTTCAGGTGCTCCCTGGGACTAGTCCTTAGAGAATATTTATTTCATTTTTTATCTTATTCTTTTTAACACTTTCCAATCCTATGCCTGAGGGATACGGGCGGGTCACAGGAGAGCGTTTTCTCTATTGGGGACTTAGCATAACTGGTTTATTTTGAAAATAAAAACACCTTTCAGCCATCTAAATTTCCAATTGTTGCTTTATTGAGCAACCAGTTTCTGCGATATATTACGTCATCTTCAGGCCCCTGTGTACAGACAACAATAGTAACAGTGTGAAATACATAAAAAGAGGGGCAGGTTTCCAGTTTTGTATACAGTGGAAATATGCAGTAACATGTAACAATACTAAACTGTACAGGGATTGACATTAAAGTTACAGATAAATTAAGGAATAAGATAAGAGAAAAGTTGCACTCTGTTTAATATAAACTAGGGAACAAAATATATGTGTCTTGTAAACGTAAAAATAAGCTACTAAAAACGGAGGTTACTACTGCATGTTATGCATAAATAATGCCGATTTAATGCTAATGTCAGTACCTGTGAAACATCTGGAGCATAACAGTTGTAGTCATATGCTGATGACTACAAACTGAAGGTAAATATTTATATGTTGTATTCCAGTAAAACTGAAGGTCAACTCCATAACTATCTGTATCATCATGTTCCATATACTAACAATAACTAATAAAACAAGAGTGTAAAGTTACATCGACGCAATCCATCAAGCACAGATTCATACGGTGCCCTTATTTAATAAAACATTTTTAATTAACCAAACTGTGACTTTAATATAATATACCATAACGAATTCCCGCTAAGCAGTAAGTACCGAAATACACTCCTGGAAATGGAAAAAAGAACACATTGACACCGGTGTGTCAGACCCACCATACTTGCTCCGGACACTGCGAGAGGGCTGTACAAGCAATGATCACACGCACGGCACAGCGGACACACCAGGAACTGCGGTGTTGGCCGTCGAATGGCGCTAGCTGCGCAGCATTTGTGCACCGCCGCCGTCAGTGTCAGCCAGTTTGCCGTGGCATACGGAGCTCCATCGCAGTCTTTAACACTGGTAGCATGCCGCGACAGCGTGGACGTGAACCGTATGTGCAGTTGACGGACTTTGAGCGAGGGCGTATAGTGGGCATGCGGGAGGCCGGGTGGACGTACCGCCGAATTGCTCAACACGTGGGGCGTGAGGTCTCCACAGTACATCGATGTTGTCGCCAGTGGTCGGCGGAAGGTGCACGTGCCCGTCGACCTGGGACCGGGCCGCAGCGACGCACGGATGCACGCCAAGACCGTAGGATCCTACGCAGTGCCGTAGGGGACCGCACCGCCACTTCCCAGCAAATTAGGGACACTGTTGCTCCTGGGGTATCGGCGAGGACCATTCGCAACCGTCTCCATGAAGCTGGGCTACGGTCCCGCACACCATTAGGCCATCTTCCGCTCACGCCCCAACATCGTGCAGCCCGCCTCCAGTGGTGTCGCGACAGGCGTGAATGGAGGGACGAATGGAGACGTGTCGTCTTCAGCGATGAGAGTCGCTTCTGCCTTGGTGCCAATGATGGTCGTATGCGTGTTTGGCGCCGTGCAGGTGAGCGCCACAATCAGGACTGCATACGACCGAGGCATACAGGGCCAACACCCGGCATCATGGTGTGGGGAGCGATCTCCTACACTGGCCGTACACCACTGGTGATCGTCGAGGGGACACTGAATAGTGCACGGTACATCCAAACCGTCATCGAACCCATCGTTCTACCATTCCTAGACCGGCAAGGGAACTTGCTGTTCCAACAGGACAATGCACGTCCGCATGTATCCCGTGCCACCCAACGTCCTCTAGAAGGTGTAAGTCAACTACCCTGGCCAGCAAGATCTCCGGATCTGTCCCCCATTGAGCATGTTTGGGACTGGATGAAGCGTCGTCTCGCGCGGTCTGCACGTCCAGCACGAACGCTGGTCCAACTGAGGCGCCAGGTGGAAATGGCATGGAAAGCCGTTCCACAGGACTACATCCAGCATCTCTACGATCGTCTCCATGGGAGAATAGCAGCCTGCATTGCTGCGAAAGGTGGATATACACTGTACTAGTGCCGACATTGTGCATGCTCTGTTGCCTGTGTCTATGTGCCTGTGGTTCTGTCAGTGTGATCATGTGATGTATCTGACCCCAGGAATGTGTCAATAAAGTTTCCCCTTCCTGGGACAATGAATTCACGGTGTTCTTATTTCAATTTCCAGGAGTGTATATGGAAAAGGTCTTAACCAAAGTTATCATAAAAGTGATAAGTTTGCTGGTTAGTATAGTACCATGACACTTTTTTTTCTGTCACAGGTCACACTTTCCTTTGTCTTCTCCTGCTTAAGGGCTATATGGCATATATAGGTACATGTCTTTGGTTGTTCTAATTGAAATGAATGTCTTTCTAATATACTGCATATGTACTGCAGCACACGTATTTAGAATTACTTTATAGTTTATGGTGTGGTATATCACTCAGCCACAGGCCCGCTTACAAAATGACTTCTCACTTATATGATAAAGTTGGTTATGACCTTTTCCATATATTTCAATACTTGGTGCTTTCACAATGATTTTGTGCTTATAATCTGTCATACGTTTTTAGTCACAATTCTGTGACCATGTTATAGACCATTCTTTGATTTAAATTCTGAGGAAGACACTCCTAGCAGTGTTGAAACCCGGTTAATTCGTTAAAAATAGTGACGGTATATTACACTAGATTCAAAGTTTAGATCATTAAATGGCACCTTATGAATCGGTGATTGATAGATTTCATTGATTTAACGTTGTATTCTTGTTTTATTAGGTATTATTAGTATATGGTACATTATGATACAGATAGTTGGGGGTTGACCTCCAGTAAGTGATTGTGTTTTACAAGTACATGACAACATATAAATAAATATTTTACCTTCACTTTGTACTCATTAGCATATGACACAATTGTTAAGCTCCAGGTACTGACATACTGACATTAGCATTGAACCGTGATTATCCATGGATAACATGCAATATTGACCTCCGTTCCTAGTAGATTGTTTTTACGATTATGTGGCACATATGTTTTGTTCTCTAGTTTATAGTAATACAGTGCGCAACTTTTGTCTTATTTTATTCCTTAATTTAACTTTGATGTTACTCCCTGTACAGTTTGGTTTTGTTATATGTTACTACATACTACCACTGTATATAAGACTTGCCCTCCTCCTGTTATGTATTTCACACTGTTACCGTTGGTGTCTGTACACATCAACCTGAAGATGGCGTAATATACCACCGAAACTGGTTGCTCAACAAAATAACAACTGGAAATTTAGAAGGCTGAAACGTGTTTTGATTCGACATTCTGTACTGAACAGTCGAGGTCCCGCAACCATCTATATAAAGATGGACATAGAGAGGATTATTTTTATTCTTTCACTTTATTTGACAATTTCGCACTTCTAATACTTAAATTTAACTTAAACTGTGGTTCCTGATTACATTATGGGATTTCGTTTGTTAAACTGACGTTTAAATTGTTGATGACGTAGCAACCAGCCACAAATTGGTTTCGGTTACTTTATTCAAGAAGTACCGTTACCGGTTTCGAATTTCTTAGAATTCATCATCAGACCGTTTTTTCATCCTTTCCTCAATACAGATTTTACATTGGTTTCCTGAGAGTTGTTCTATGATATACAATAATTGAAAAATTACAAAATGGTTGCGCTACATATTTGTGTCGGAGTGCAACTTACGTGAAATGTACATCTGGCGTATTTGAATTGGCTGTTTTCTTGTAACTAAATACATCCTCAAGAATGTTTGCATTCTCGCAGTCACAACTGATGTTTAATTGTATCATTATTTGTGCTGACGATTTCGTTAATTTTTGTTACAGTGTGGATATATTCAGACATTTGAGATTTGTTTTCTTGTTGTATAACTTAATATAAAATATAGCAGCATAATGAATCTAAAAATGTAAGCTACGATTACATTTTGTAGAGATGCTTACAAGGAGTTGTTTAGCATGAGGTATGTTTATAATGCATAAATAAATAAAAAGATAAATGAGTGTTTAAATACTTAAAGAATGATAATTAGATGAAAATATAAAACCGTTTCGAGCTTAAATGTTTTGGGGTTTTGTTTCCTCTGGAGTTCTGGATTTATGTTGGATCAATGCCAGACAGTGAGGGTGGTGTTGCTGAGTCTCGGTCTAAAATGTATATTTGTGCCGCATGTTTGGGATCCTGTATTGCGTCTGGTTGTGTTGTTAATTATTTTGTGTATGATTGTTCGTAGTGGGAAGATGTATTTGTATTTTGGTTTGTTTTCGTGTCTGGGGTTAGTTTTGAAGACGTGTGCGAGGTCTGGACGGCTTGTCATTATTCATCGGCCATAACGCATGAGAGTCTGGTCAGAAGCGATGTAACCTCGGCTTCTTCGTATACGTATACTGTGGGAGTTGTGGGGGGAAGTCTTAGCACGCTACATAGAAGTCTTCTTTCTTGCCGGTAGAGTCTTTCGGTCTTTGTGTGAGTCATGCCGGCTAGGGAGACAGAAGCGTATTCGAAAAGTAATTTAACGAAAGTTTTATAGGTGTTTACGGTAGTTTTATCGCTGCGGCCATTGAACTTTCCTTGCACCTGACGTATAAGGAGTTGACTCTATCTGGCTTTGTTTAGCGTCTGTTTTGTGTGCTCGTCTAGGTCGAGGTTTTTTTTCCCAAGGTTACTCCCAGGTATTTTGCTTTGTCCATTAGATTAAGGTTGGTTACCTAAAGCGTGAGTGGGATGTTGTCTGGGCTTTGTTTTGCCTTTACGGGAATGTTTCGGTGTTTGAACAGTAGAAGTTGTGTCTTGTTGGCATTTGATTTGATGCGCCGTTTACGCATCCAGTCCTGTCGTACAGTTAGGTATGTAGTCGTTTCTTGGTTGATAGTGGTCATTGTGGGTCCTGAATACCAGTAAGTAAGCTGTGTCGTCAGCGTAGAGTTGTACTTCTTCATTTGGTCTTGTCGTAGTCGGTATGTCTATGGTGTATAATGAGTACAGTAGTGCGGGAATTATACTGCCTTGAGCCACTCCCTCATGGAGAGAAAACTGGAGTAGGTTTCGTCATTCACATGCACTTACACTTAGCGTTGTCTGTCATGTAGAAGAGCTTTTATAAGTTTTACTGTTTTGGGAGGGAGTCTTGGCTTCAGCCGTTTGTAGAGTAGTCCATCATGCCATATCTTGTCGAATGCTCGCTCAATGTCTAAAAACATAACGAGCGAGCATGGTCCCAGATTTAGGTGTTTAGTTGTGTCGGTGGTGAGTCTGAGGAGTGGGTCATTAGTCAAGTGATGTTTACGAAAGCCAGACTGCAAGTGTGGGATTACTTGTAGTTTGCCAGTATAGCTAGTTAATCTGTCTAATACTATTCTTTCAGATGTTTTCCTGAGTACATTTATTGGGGATATGGGACGGTAGGATTTGGGATCGGTCTTTGTTTTACCTTGTTTGGGTGCCATTATCGTTTTTGTTTTTGTTCACGCTGTGGGGAATGTGATGTACGTTAGGCAGTAGTTGAATGGTAGCGTTAGGAGGGTGGTGATAGTTTGTGTCGGGCATTTTCTGAGAGAAGGTCTCTGGATACCGCTCATCCCTGGGGCTGTGTTCTTGCCTGATATGACGGTGTCTTCGATTTCCTCTCCCGTTATTTCCCTGGTTAGCTCGCAGTCACGTCCGTGGGCCCCGTGAGCATGTTGAGGAGGTCGGGCAGTTCGTCAGAGACTGTTTGCCGAAAATGCTCTTTGAAGAGGTTGTCTTGCGGAAAGCTGTGTGCATCGATCAGTACGTCTTTAAGGGCTTCTGCTATTTCTTTTGGGTTGTGGCGGGGATGCTGTCGATTATTAGTTTGCATTTTCTGTCGGTGTTTTTTTGGCGGTTAGTGTTTCGAGTTTGGTCCAGAATTGAAACCTACCGCTGTGGCCGAGCAGATCTAGGAGCTTCAGTTCGGAACTGCGCTGCTGCTACGGTCGCAGGTTCGAATCCTGCTTCCGTCATGGATGTGTGTGATGTCCTTAGGTTAGTTAGGTTTAAGTAGTTCTAAGTCTAGGGGACTGATGACCTCAGATGTTAAGTCCCACAGTGCTTAGAGCCATTTGAACCATTTTGGTTCAGAATTTACGTCCTTGTCTGTGGTCGAGTTGTTTGCATGTTTCGTCCCATTGTCTTTGTCGATATTCGGAGACTATTCATTTTATTTTTGCGTTCAGTCTGTTCCATAAAGGTTTAAGTTCTTGGCTGTTAGCCCTTGCTATTTTTGTGTGTAGTCATCTTTTTTGTCTGATTAGTGGTAGTACATCTGGTGCTTTCCAGTTTTTGAGTGTTTTGGTTGGTGTGGTGGAGTCGGTGGCTGTCTTTAGAGTGTTCTCGATTTTGTCATTAATCAAGTTCAGTTCAGTGTTTGTGTGAATGTTAGGGGAACTCGTAGTTCGTTGCTGATCGTGCCTTGGTATCTGTCCCAGTCAGCTTTGGTGTGTAGTCGGATGGCGCGGAGGTTTTGCGGAGGTACTGAGAGGTTTATTGGAGTTGTCACGACGAGTATGTGGAGGTGCTGGCTAATAATGCTGTCTCCTACCGTCGCTTCGGTCATGGTGTCAATCAGGGTGGGACTTATTAGGATGTGGCCGCGCAGGGAGTTGCCCATGCACCCTAGGAAGATGTAAGTTGACAACCGTAGTCTTTTCATGTTTTATGTGGTTAGAGTGTTTAGTAGAGCCTCTCCCTTTAGAGTCTTGCCTGCGTTTCCTAGCAGTTCGTGCCTTGTGTTTAGATCCCCCATTAGTATATATTCTTTGAGGGTAACTATGTACCTGAGGAATGCCCTAGTATTTCTGAGTCGGGCTTGACATATAGGCCAACGATTAGTAGTCATTGTTGCCTGGCTCTTGGAATTGTGATCAAGACTGCTTCTATGTTTTGGAATTACATGGGGTTTTCTGTGCTGGTATGGATTTTTTGGTGTATATTGCCACTCCTCCCCTGGCGTGTGGTCGGTGTTTACCATAGAAGTCAATAGTCTCTGTTGAAGTTCATATTACACATTGGTTTTGTCCAGGTCTCCACTATTCCTATGATATCCATGCCATGTCTAGTTATTATGTTGTTCGGTCGGGATTTTTTTGTTCTTGCTGTCATAATCAGTGTTGGCGGGGGAGGGGGGGGGGGGTGGGTGATGACTTTTTTGGGGGTGGTTTTACGTCCTTAGTGCATGTGAGTAGGAATGTTTAACGTTTAGAGATGGTTATGGTCAACTGTTGACTGGTCTGAATGTGTATGAGATCTTTGTAGAAGAAACGCTAGGCTACTTGCCTGATTGCGTTTATTAATTCTCTTTTGCGTCCTAGTGGTAGGGTAGGCAGTGTGAATGTGATGGACTATAGCAAGTTGTTGATGTTCAGGTGTTCATGTTCAAGTGTGGGAGTGTGTGAGCTGTGAGAAAGGGGGGGGGGTTTGTAGAAGGCCGTTTTGTGCTGCTTGTGGGCGTTCCTTGCATTTGAACGACCTTACCGAGTATTATCTTTCGCAACTGTCACAGATGGTAGTAGTTTGTGCGTCTAGTTCGCACGGGGTGAGGTGATGGTCTAGTCTGCAGAGGCAACTTTTTGATGTGGTGGTGTATTTACCCGTGTGGCGGTTGAATTTCTGGCACATCTGCATTGGACCGACTGTGGATTGCTGGGGAGGAGTTCAAGGGTTCTACTCTATGGTGTGCAAGGAAAATATCTACACCGTTTTCCAGTATGAGGTCGATGCGCTGCTGGTTGTTTGATGTTACTCTGAACACTGGACTGAATTTGCTGGTCATACTGGATAGCAACAGCTATGCATTAATTATGTTAAGACCTGCTATGAGTTCGTCTCTTTCGGCGTCAAAGTCACAGTCTTTGGTCGCTGCGCTGAATGTCAGTCTTTGGGTCCTTGTGGTGGGCTGGAGACCTGTCTGCTTACTTTTCGTTCTACAGTCACTTACTTAGGTAGAAACTTACGGACCTGTCCTTGGTGGTAGTTGATGTCATAGTCTCTGTCCGCAGTGAACTTCGCGGTCCTACCGTCTCTAAACACGGTTAGTGAGCCGTTAGAGTCTCTCATGAAGTCACTGGTTTGTAGTGCCAGGCTCTTGTTGGTGTCTTCTCGGGGAGGTTTTTGAAGAAATAGTCACGAGGGTCGGGGTTCTTCTATATTCCGGGTGTTCTTCGCTTCATAGATCATCTGAGGCGTTGGAACTAGTCTGATTTACGGAACGAGGATCCAACGTCGCAGGTTTATGAGCTGCTGGTGTTCGGTCTCTGAGGAAAGGAGGTTTGCTCTGCTTCCAGTGGTATGGCTTTTTCTGTTATTACGTATCATCTGCAGTTCGTCGTGGTAGCGAGTGGGGGAGTTACGTCCAGTCCCACTCTCGGGACTTAACTGCTGGAGGGGTGGTGGGAGGGGCAAACGGTCCTCTGTGTTCCTGAGGGTGGGTTGCACACTTCACCATTGTAGTGGAGTGGCTTGTGGTGTGATGGTGTGAGAAATAGTTCTGTGTGTGGCCGCTCTGAGTAATTCGACGCGTATCCGTATGGTTGTCTCCTTTTCGTGGCCTGAAAAGGTCGAGGTCTCCGCGGGCAGTATCGCCTACTCACTATACGCGTGCGGCTTACGGAGGTGTCACCTGCGGCTCTGGTACCAGGGACCCACTAGTTTGAGGGAGCAGACCTGACTGCCATGTGCCACTACTGTATGATGTGGTTGTGGCCTCCACGTGGTCACAGACGATCCTGTCACTAGGCCATCTACGCGCTAACTGCTGCTGTCGTCTCGCTGTCTGCGGCGCTCGGGCGGTGAGCGACGGAGGGCAGGGGTAAGGACGGGAGGTGTAGCTCGAATAAATTATAGTAGGAAATGCGAAATTATATAATAAATTTAAACTTAAAAATTAAAGTTTATACATTCTGAAAAGTCTTGGAATTCCCGGGACTAAGATCTTGCCAGTAAGGACATCGATAACAGACAAAAATCGACGAGATTGTCGATTCCCAGGATGGATGAACTGCCTTTATACATAATTACATTTGTACAGAACCCTCGGAGAGCGAATCCTACTTGCGCTTGTCCAGGTTTTTTGGCAGCTGTAAACATCCTTTTATTGATGTAATTCACTATCATTATTCTTTATGTATTCATTCAGGTCCATATCCTATTTCTTATCGTTTTATAACAGTTGCACAATGTTATTCAGTATAAGCATTCAGGTGAGGTATATGATCTGTTCTTCCACCTTGGTTTTTATATGGAATGTGCCTTTGGGAATGATTGTCACGAACATTTTGAAGATTTTCGTTAAGTGCGACAAGCTACTTTCTAGTAGTTTTTCTCGCTTATTTCAGGCGAGTAAGGTGTGAAGCCACGACAGAACGACAAACAGAACAGAGGTTGCTGCAAACACTACGTCTGCAGCAGTGATGAAGATAAAAGGAAAGGATCGTTAATACCTAAAGCTGCAACTGATTAACAAAGCTGTTGTTGAACTTTACCAAAGAACATTCTCCAAGACGATGGAAAGCTAGCTCGTCCTTTCATCACCGCTGGTTATGTTTCAAACAGAAGCTGTTTTTTCGGAGAAAATGAAAAGAAATTAATTTAATATGTTATTCAATCAGCCGATATTTACTACGGTTTAACACCAAAAGAAATTTTAAAAAATTCGGCTGGTGACCGTTGAGTGACTAAAACTAAGAATCTGTACGCCGGCATGACTTGTTCTCTGATCTCTGAACTTTTTAAAACAAGACACACACTCAACAAAATGCAAAAAATAAAAAAAATTAATATAACAAGGAACGAATAGTCCCAGATAGTGAAAACGTGGACAATAGTGAATATTTTTGTTTAGTTTGTCTTGAACCATTTTCCGTTAATAAAAATAAGGAAAAATCGGATCCTGCTTATAGGCTGTGAGAAGTGATTGCATGAATTATGTATCCTTGGGCCAAATAACTTTTACTCACGTCAGGACTGTGAGAGTGTACTCGCAAGTGACTAGACTAATATGCGAATTTTCTTAAATATTTACGCGAGTGTACTCGCAAGTGACTAGACTAATATGCGAATTTTCTTAAATATTTACATAAATTATCATTTTACTTTCTAAACTGGTCCTAAATCTGTGTTATTGCTTTATCAGCTTTTTGATTTTCTACTTTTAATACTTTTTTGAATAAATGATTTGTTTCTAGGGCTCTATATGTCAATCAGCAAAACCGAAACCCCTATAGGATCAGTTTTTGTGTGTCTGTCTGTCCGACTGCTACGACCCCTTTTTCTCAGGAACGGTTATTGGTATGAAACTGAAGTTTATTCAGGTATTAAGGCCTACAGCCAATTGGTGGTATGAAAAATTTAGCCTTCCAAGTCAATGTGTTGTGGGTTGGCAGGAGAGCCAACACCGGGTTACTAGAGGAAGCCGAAAGGCACGCGTTTTAGCTCACGCAGGCTGGCGTGAGGTCTGGAACAGGACAAGGAAATTAGAATTTAGAAAACCAGAACAGAAGAGAATCGAAGCCTTTGATATGTGGTGCTACAGAAGAAGGTTGAAAAATTAGGTGGACTGATAAGGTAAGGAACGAGGAGGTTCTCGGCAGAATCGGCAAGGAAGGAAAAGTGTGGAAAATACTAACAAGAAGAAGGGACTGGATCATAGGACACCTGTTAACGCATCAGGGGATAACTTCTATGGTACTAGAAGGAACTGCAGAGGGTGAAAAGCGCAGAAGAAGACGGAGACTGGAATACATCCAGCAAGTAACAGAGGACGCAGGTTGCAAGTACAAAAATATAAATAAGTAAATAAATAAATTCCATTGTGTGGTGTCACCGCCAGACACCACACTTGTTAAGTGGTAGCCTTTAAATCGGCCGCGGTCCGTTAGTATACGTCGGACCCGCGTGTCGCCACTATCAGTGATTGCAGACCGAGCGCCGCCACACCGCAGGTCTAGAGAGACTTCCTAGCACTCGCCCAGTTGTACAACCGACTTTCCTAGCGATGGTTCACTGACAAAATACGCTCTCATTTGCCGAGACGATAGTTAGCATAGCAATCAGCTACGTCATTTGCTACGACCTAGCAAGGCGCCATTACTAGTTACTATTGATATTATGAATCATGTACAGTCAAGAGCGACGCTCATCATTAATGGATTAAAGTTAAGTATTCCACCAGCTACGTATCTTCCGGCTTTTTCCAAATATACCTCCTCCTCTTGTGATTCTAAGAGTATTCCCTATTATTAGCTGAAATTTATTACAGAATTTAATTAGTCTTTCACCTGTCTCATTCCTAGTACCAAAGCCATATTCTCACGTAACTCTTTCTTCTACTCCTTCGGCTACAACAGCATTCCAGTCCCTCATGACCGTTACATTTCCATCTCGCCTTACGTACTGAATATCCGTTCAATATCCTCATATACTTTCTCTGTCTCTTCATCTTCAGCTTGCGACGTCAGCATGTACACCTGAACTATTCTTGTCGATGATGGTTTGCTATCGATTCTCATGAGAACAACCCTATCACTGAACTGTTAACACTAACTCTCCGCCATACCTTCCTGTTCATAACGAATACTACTCTGTTATATCATTCTGCTACTGGTGATGGTAGTACGAGGTGCATTCAAGTTCTAAGGCCTCCGGTTTTTTTTTTCTAATTAACTACTCACTCGAAATCGATGAAACTGGCGTTACTTCTCGACGTAATCGCCCTGCAGACGTACACATTTTTCACAACGCTGACGCCATGATTCCATGGCAGCGGCGAAGCCTTCTTTAGGAGTCTGTTTCGACCACTGGAAAATCGCTGAGGCAATAGCTGCACGGCTGGTGAATGTGCGGCCATGGAGAGTGTCTTTCATTGTTGGAAAAAGCCAAAAGTCACTAGGAGCCAGATCAGGTGAGTAGGGAGCATGAGGAATCACTTCAAAGTTGTTATCACGAAGAAACTGTTGCGTAACGTTAGCTCGATGTGCGGGTGCGTTGTCTTGGTGAAACAACACACGCGCAGCCCTTCCCGGACATTTTTGTTGCAGTGCAGGAAGGAATTTGTTCTTCAAAACATTTTCGTAGGATGCACCTGTTACCGTAGTGCCCTTTGGAACGCAATGGGTAAGGATTACGCCCTCGCTGTCCCAGAACATGGACACCATCATTTTTTCAGCACTGGCAGTTACCCGAAATTTTTTTGGTGGCGGTGAATCTGTGTGCTTCCATTGAGCTGACTGGCGCTTTGTTTCTGGATTGAAAAATGCCATCCACGTCTCATCCATTGTCACAACCGACGAAAAGTAAGTCCCATTCATGCTGTCATTGCGCGTCAACATTGCTTGGCAACATGCCACATGGGCAGCCATGTGGTCGTCCGTCAGCATTCGTGGCACCCACCTGGATGACACTTTTCGCATTTCCAGGTCGTCATGCAGGATTGTGTGCACAGAACCCACAGAAATGCAAATCTGGAGGCGATCTGTTCAACAGTCATTCGGCGATCCCCCCAAACAATTCTCTCCACTTTCTCGATCATGTCGTCAGACCGGCTTGTGCGAGCCCGAAGTTGTTTCGGTTTGTTGTCACACGATGTTCTGCCTTCATTAAACTGTCGCACCCACGAACGCACTTTTCACACATCCATAACTCCATCACCACATGTCTCCTTCAACTTTCGATGAATTTCAATTGGTTTCACACCACGCAAATTCAGAAAATGAATGATTGCACACTGTTCAAGTAAGGAAAACGTCGCCATTTTAAGTATTTAAAACAGTTCTCATTCTCACCGCTGGCGGTAAAATTCCTTCTGCCATACGGTGCTGCCATCTCTGGGACGTATTGACAATGAATGCGGCCTCATTTTTAAAAAATGCACATGTTTCTCTTTCCAGTCCGGAGAAAGAAAAATCGGAGGCCTTAGAACTTGAATGCACCTCGTATACTCTTCTGACCAGAAGCCCTGTCTTCTTTCTATTTCACTTCACTGATACCCACTATATCTAGACTGAGCCTTAGCAATTCTCTTTTCAGATATTCTAGCTTCCCTATCACATTCAAACTTCTGATATTCCTCACCCCGACTTTTGGAACGGTGTCCTTTCGTTGGTCATTCAGTTTTTTGTCATGGTCACCTCTTCTTTGGCAGTATCCTCTCAGAGATCCGAATAGGGGACTAGTCCGGAATCTTTTGCCAATGGAGAGACCATCATGACACTTTTCAACTACAGGACACATTTTTTCTTTGATGCAGTGGTTTCCATTGCCTTCTGCAATGTCATGGCGTTGATCATTGCTGATTCTTCCGCATTTAGGGGCAGTTTCGCACTCAAAGGGCAAGAGTGTACCCTGAACCTCTGTCCACTCGTTCGCCCTCTTTGTCAAGGCCATTGGCAGAACGAGGGTCAAAAGATACGGACACTTAAGCCACATATTTAGATACTTGCATGCTTAGTCATTAAAATATATAGGGCACTTTCTGTTGACCTAGAATCATGAAATTCGACAAATTCGAAGTGCAAGTAAACAAAAAACATGTTTATTTCTCTTTACATCACATAAAATGGTTCAAATGGCTCTGAGCACTATGGGACTTAACAGCTGCGGTCATCAGTCCCCTAGAACTTAGAACTACCTAAACCTAACCAACCTAAGGACATCACACACATCCATGCCCGAGGCAGGATTAGAACCTGCGACCGTAGCAGTCGCACGGTTCCGGACTGCGCGCCGAGAACCGCGAGACCACCGCGGCCGGCTTACATCACATAAAAAATATTTATTTGACCACTTAGTGTCTGTCTCTCTTTATGTTAATAGCCCTTTTTCTCAGGAGCGGGTATGGATACCCAGCTGAAATTAGAGATATTTCAAGGCAATGAAACAACATGTCTTGCTCGCAGCGCGTCGGGTATAGCGGTTCTAGGCACTTCGGTCCGGAACCGCGCGCCTGCTACGGTCGCAGGTTCGAATCCTGCCTCGGGCATGGATGTGTGTGATATTCTTCGGCTAGTTCGGTTCAAGTAGTTCTAAGTCTAGGGGACTGATGGCCTCAGATGTTAAGTCCCATAGTGCTTAAAGCCATTTGAACCATTTTTTTACTAAGGTATACTGTCCACTCGTGGTGCAAAAGCTTAAGCTTCTAAGTCAATGCAATCGAAAGTTATGGCCGTTTACGTCACATATTTCTGTAGTCGCAAACTCAATCATCAAAAACTGTAGGGCGCTTCCCGTTGACCTAGAATTATGAAATTCGACGAGGAATTTCACTTTACAGCTAAATTGAAAAATTCGAAAAGTGTTAATTTGTAATTATATGCTATAAAAAGATTTTTTTTTGTCATTTATTGCCCACGAACGGGTAGAGGTATCAAGTCGAAATTTATGTCAAACACTAAGGTCTGCGGTCCCTTGGTGACGTAAAAAATTTAAGCTTTTAAGCCAATGCGATAAAAATATACTGTCAAATATGTCACATATTTTGATGCTCGTAACTCAACCATCAAAACCTGCACATGAACTACCCATCCGCATGTCGGGTCCAGCGGTTTAACAGTAAAGCGCATGCCTGAAACCCGATAGGTATTGGGATAGAATCTCGGTCGGACCATTACTTTCCTAACCTTCACATCTCAGAGATGAGAGGAGTTGCAAGAAACAACTCATTGTTCGGATTCCATATTAAACTGTAGGTTGGAGGTAATTGGGATAGGATAGGGAAACGCAAGTCGCCAAAGTGACGTGTAATAGAGATACTTGCACAGGCCGTAGAGATACTTGCACAGGCCAATGAACCACACGTAATTATCGTTATTATCTAGATTCATTATTAAGTTTGTACTGAGCTCTCAGAGCGCGAATCCTACTCTTACTTGCGCGATTATTTTACCATCTAAATAACCCGTGACAGGCCGCCCCATTGTCTGTGACAACCAACTTGGTGCTGGGCAGGTTGTCATGAAAGTTTCTTCCACAGGTAAATGCAGCCAAAGATATGTAAGAGGTCCATGACTAAGGAATTTATTGCTGGTGCACTCGAGCAGATGTAATTTCGATGGATTGCTCACGCGCTGCCTGCGATATGTAAGCTATAATAGAATCTCAGACCAGAGAGCAGTGTCGGTTGCAGTAGGAGCAGTGTCGGCAGTAGTGGTGGTAGCTGGTAGTCGGGCGGTTGGGCCGGTCGTGCCTGAGCGATGTAGTATAAGGTAAAAACAGCCGCGCGCATATCTATTTTGATACAACTAAATTTGTACTGTTGTTGTATCAAGTCCCATGTAAATGTTTTTTTAATTCTTTTTTTAAATTCTTTTTTCAAATTCTTCCTTATAAAATTAACTTTTGACAATCATTCATTTGAATTTAAAGAATTTACTAATTTCTCCAATCCATGCTCATCCCGATTATCGTAAAGAAAAATCAGTTGTTTCCTTTTATACATGACAAATCTAGCAGCCAGCATTCCACTGGGCCGCGCCAGAAAAATTCCTTATAGGAGCAGATATATACACGTTATCCGGCGACTTCATTGAGGTAAGAATTTTCAATTTATTCAGAATGATCTTTCAGGGCCATAACATAGCGCGGCTGACGTCCAAATTTACCAGTTTAGATTCACAGTCAGTTTATTAACAGGATCTCCCGTCGGTTCTTAGTAGAACAACATTATAATAAATGAAAACCACCAGTTTGCTTTTGTTCTACAATATTACTTTTATTGTAAACCGGTTTTCGGCTTACAAGGCCATCTTCAGACATTTACTGAGTATTATCGTTATCAGGAAAAAGAAAACTAGCGTTCTACGGATCGGAGCGTGGAATGTCAGATCCCTTAATCGGGCAGGTAGGTTAGAAAATTTAAAAAGGGAAATGGATAGGTTAAAGTTGGATATAGAGGGAATTAGTGAAGTTCGGTGGCAGGAGGAACAAGACTTTTGGGGTAATGCAGGAGTAGGTTTAATAATGAATAAAACAACAGGAATGCGGGTAAGCTATTACAAACAGCACAGCGAAAACATTGTTGTGGCCAAGATAGACACGAAGTCCACGCCTACGACAGTATGTCTATATGCCAACTAGCTCTGCAGATGATGAAGAAATTGAAGAAATGTATGATGAAATAAAAGAAATTATTCAGATAGTGGAGGGAGAAGAAAATTTAATAGTCATGGGTGACTGGAATTCGGTAGTAGGAAAAGGGAGAGAAGGAAACGTAGTAGGTGAATATGTGTTGGTGGTAAGAAATGAAAGAGTAAGCCGTCTGGTGGAATTTTGCACAGAGCACAACTTAATCATAGCTAACACTTGGTTCAAGAATCATAAAAGAAGGTTGTATATATGGAAGAAGCCTGGAGATACTGACAGGTTTCAGATAGATTATATAATGGTAAGACAGAGATTTAGGAACCAGGTTTTAAATTGTAAGACATTTCCAGGGGGGAGGGGGGGGCAGATGTGGACTCTGACCACAATCCATTGGTTATGAACTGTAGATTAAAACTGAAGAAACTGCAAAAAGATGGGAATTTCAGGAGATGGGACCTGGATAAACTGAAAGAACCAGAGGTTGTACAGAGATTCAGGGAGAGCATAAGGGAACAATTGACAAGAATGGGGGAAATAAATACAGTAGAAGAAGAATGGGTAGCTTTGAGGGATGAAGTAGTGAAGGCAGCACAGAATCAAGTAGGTAAAAAGACGAGGGCTAGTAGAAATCATTGGGTGACAGAAGAAATATTGAATTTAATTGACGAACGGAGAAAATATAAAAATGCAGTAAATTAAGCAGGCAAAAAGGAATACAAACGACTCAGAAATGAGATCGACAGGAACAGCAAAATGGCTGAGCAGGCATGGACAGAGGACAAATGTAAGGATGTAGAGGCTTATCTCACTAGGGGTAAGATAGATACTGCCTACAGGAAAAGTAAAGAGACCTTTGGAGAAAAGAGAACGACTTGTATGAATATCAAGAGCTCACATGGAAACCTAGTTCTAAGCAAAGAAGAGAAAGCAGAAAGGTGGAAGGAGTATATAGAGTGTCTATACAAGGGCGATGTACTTGAGGGCAATGTTATAGAAATGGAAGAGGATGTAGATGAAGATGAAATGGGAGATATGATACTGCGTGAAGAGTTTGATAGAGCAGTGAAAGACCTAAGTCGAAACAAGGCCCTGGGAGTAGACAACATTCCATTAGAACTACTGACAGCCTTGGAAGAGCCAGTCCTGGCAAAACTCTACCATCTGCTGAGCAAGATGTATGACACAGGCGAAATACCCTCAGACTTCAAGAAGAATATAATAATTCCAATCTCAAAGAAAGCAGGCGTCGACAGATGTGAAAATTACCGAACTATCAGTTTAATAAGTCAAGGCTGCAAAATACTAACGCGAATTCTTTACAGGCGAATGGAAAAACTGGTAGAAGCGGACCTTGGGGAAGATCAGTTTCGATTCCTCAGAAATAAGGGAACACATGAGGCAATACTGACCCTACGACGTATTTTAGAAGCTAGATTAAGAAAAGGCAAACCTACGTTTCTAGCATTTGTAGACTTAGAGAAAGCTTTTGACAATGTTGACTGGAATACTCTCTTTCAAATTCTAAAGGTATCAGGGGTAAAATAGAGGGAGCGAAAGGCTATTTACAGAAAGGTTATTTACAGAAATCAGATGGCAGTTATAAGAGTCGAGGGACATGAAAGGGAAGCAGTGGTTAGGAAGGGAGTGAGACAGGGGTTAGCCTCTTCCCGATGTTGTTCAATCTGTATATTGAGCAAGCAGTAAAGGAAACAAAAGAAAAATTCGGTGTAGGTATTAAGAAATAAAAACCGTGAGGTTCGCCGATGACATTGTAATTCTGTCAGAGACAGGAAAGGACTTGGAAGAGCAGTTGAACGGAATGGACAGTGTCTTGAAAGGAGGATATAGGATGAACATCAACAAAAGCAAACCGAGGATAATGGAATGTAGTCGAATTAAGTCTGGTGATGCTGAGGGAATTAGATGAGGAAATGATACACTTAAAGTAGTAAAGGAGTTTTGCTATTTGGAGAGCAAAATAACTGATGATGGTCGTAGTAGAGAATATATAAAATGTAGACTGGCAATGGCAAGGAAAGCGTTTCTGAAGAAGAGAAATTTGTTAACATCGAGTATAGACTTAAGTGTCAGGAAGTTGTTTCTGAAAGTATTTGTATGGAGCGTAGCCATGTATGGAAGTGAAACATGGACGATAACTAGTTGGGACAAGAAGATAATAGAAGCTTTCGAAATGTGGTGCTACAGAAGAATGCTGAAAATTAGGTGGGTAGATCACATAACTAATGAGGAGGTACTGAATAGGACTGGGGAGAAGAGGAATTTGAGGCACAACTTGACTAGAAGAAGGGATCGTTTTCTAGGACATGTTCTGAGGCATAAAGGGATCACCAATTTAGTATTGGAGGGCAGCGTGGAGGGTAAAAATCGTAGAGGGAGACCAAGAGATGAATACACTAAGCAGATTCAGAGGGATGTAGGCTGCAGTATGTACTGGGAGATGAAGAAGCTTGCACAGGATAGAGTAGCGTGGCGAGCTGCATCAAACCAGTCTCAGGACTGAAGACCACAACAACAACAACAACATCACCAAAGAAGTTAAATGTTAGCAGACAACATTGGAAGAGAAGTAACACATCTAGACTGATGTAGAAACATACAGTAAGTAACATCTTTGCAATGAAAAAGTAAAAACTGAACTGTATATGAATAACAATGGAGTAGACAGGAAAACCTTTAGCACAAAATAGGAATAGCATGCCTACATAACAGTTTGTATTAACAAACAAAACTAATAAAATAAAATAAAATTAGTACTAGACAAGGCTTCATCAGGAGGTATGAAACATGGAGAGTGATACACAACAAATTGGAAGAAGAGACAATTATCAATGTAAATACAGAATACATAAGGAAATTAAGCAATATCAATAAGATAAACTGAAATAAATAAATGCAGGAAAATGGAGGTGTTTGAGGGAACCTACAGTCTAAGAGTGTGGTGGTACTGCATTTTAACATTAACATTATAATCAAAGCAGTGGCTGTGTAACAGTTATCATTAAATAGATGAGCAAAGTAAAATATGAACAGTATTTGAGACAACTACAAGTGGTGTTAAACATGGACAGTAATACAAGTACCAGTTAAAAGAAAGCCTTAACTATTGAAACTACAGTCTATGTGGAATACAAAGACAACTTCAACAAAACAAAACAACTTAATGAATACAGGAAAATGGGAATGTGTAGGAAGAGAGTGTGTGGGAAGTAATGAACAACAAAGATGGTTATATGAAGTTTAGGAGAGGGGAAGTGTTGAGCTGTGGCTGGTCATTTAGGATGAGATCTGGACTGTGAGCAAGATGTTTGTTAATTTCCAGGGCTTAGAGCAGGTTGAGTTTATGGCCTTTGTTTGCTAAGTGAAGTACATGGGACACTGGCTGGTAGTTGTGACCCTCACTCAGTACATGCTCAGCAAATGCAGAGTCTGAATTCTGCAACCTCCAGCTGCGTTCATGTTCAGCCAGTCTAATTGATATGTCTCTGCCTGACATTTAACATAATACTCAGTAAATGTCTGAAGATGGCCTTGTTGTTGTTGTGGTCTTCAGTCCTGAGACTGGTTTGATGCAGCTCTCCATGCTACTCTATCCTGTGCAAGCTTCTTCATCTCCCAGTACCTACTGCAACCTACATCCTTCTGAATCTGCTTAGTGTATTCATCTCTTGGTCTCCCCCTACGATTTTTACCCTCCACGCTGCCCTCCAATACTAAATTGGTGATCCCTTGATGCCTCAGAACATGTCCTACCAACCGATCCCTTCTTCTGGTCAAGTTGTGCCACAAACTTCTCTTCTCCCCAATCCTATTCAATACTTCCTCATTAGTTATGTTATGTGGCCTTGTAAGCCGAAAACCGGTTTACAATAAAAGTAATATTGTAGAACAAAAGCAAACTGGTGCTTTTCATTTATCACAGTCAGTTAATTATTGAAAGGTTATATATGAGTCACATCTGTTAGTGGGAGGTTAGTCACGTTATTGCGAGGTTACGGAATAATAAACTGTTGGAAGGTTACGCTGAATGTGAATGTTATAACTATTTTTTCTGCTGGGAGGTGAAAATATATATTATGAGATACATACTGGTGAATAAATTTAAGAGATCGGTACCAGTTTCCCACATTTTTTCGAATTGTCATACAAAACTGGGACCGTGGGGTACCATATGAAAGCAGTGTGGCGCTGGCGTTGCTGAGATAAAGTTACGTATTCATATGGGTTGCCCAACACGAGCGGGGGATATAAAAGTCAGCGCAGCTACGTCTGCTCCACAGGACAATAGTGACTGTTGTTGCCTTCCTTGAATAATGTTGTCTTATTTCTGTTTGTTTAGGTGGAATGAGTCAACATCATTGCCTAGGCGTTGGTATGAGATGGAGGATCGTTGATAGGCTTGAGGCAGGGCAGTCCCAAGCCCAGGCTGCAAGAGAATTGAAGAGAATTGGATTTAACACCAAGTGACGTCTCTGATTTGTGGAAGCATTTTGAAACCGATGGTACAGTGACCACAAAACCAGCAAAAGGACGTCTACAGCCCCACAACTCTCTTGTGGACTCACTGCTGCCACAGGAACATAATTTTCCAGGAAGACACTTACCAGAAAGCTCCATGAGACTCGTGTGTGTGTCAGAAAGCCGGCTGTGTGTATCAGAATCATCCCTCCCACAAAAGAGAGCGTTTACAATGGTGCATACAACACAGACAGTAGACACAACTTCAATTGGCTAATGTTCTTTTCACGGATCAGTGCACATTCAGTCTACAACCTAATTCTCGACAAGTCTTCATATGAAGGGAACGTGGGACACGATACAATCCCCGTAACATCAGGGAAAGGGACACGCATGGTGGTGGAGGTGTGCTGATTTGTGCAGGTATCATGCACGACACCCGCACGTGGGTCCATGGGTTCGACATTGATTCCGTGAATGCTCAGAGGTACAGGCGGGGAATCCTAGTGCCCTATGTGCGATATCTCAGGGGTACTGTTTATCCTAAGTTCATTATTATGGTCGACAACGCAAGACCACATAGGGCCTGACTGGTTAATGAATTTCTGCAAAGCGATTATATTCACTGTGTAACTTGGCCGGCTAAATCACCTGACCTGAATCCTACTGAACATGCTTGGGATGCTCTTAGGAGGGCAGCTGGAACACGCCATCCTCCACCCAGAACCATTCAGGAGCGCTCTGGAGGAGGAGTGGCTGCCACTCTCACAGGCACTCCTGAACTCGTTTGTTAACAGTGCTGTCACTCGTGGCTGCTGTATGCCTGTCCGAGGCGACCACACACCGTACTGGCCACGTTTTCACAGCCATTTTGCAACCTGTGATTTGGACCACACTGGACTCATGCTAAACGATGGCGTTTGAATTTTTGTTTTGTAGAAATGATTGTCATCGAATACAGACCCATATCCATACCTTTTTTTCATTCATATCCGTCCAACAGTCTACTACTGACAGAAAGAGAAACCATAAAGAATGCCTCTTCAAAAATTAAAAATCGTAAATCACAACAAGCTTCCCCTGTTCCCCACTCCCCCAGCGCCCATCACCCCACTCCTCACTGTACACTTCCTGCCACTTCCACGTTTGGTGCATGTCGCATTCATGGCGTCGCAATTTTAATGCCCATCAGTGTACGTTTTCTAGTGATTGTTCAAAAGAACGTTTGTCTGACTGTCCATTTGATCGGTTCCGGCTGTATTCCGTTCTCAGATGCCCCAGGCACGCCCGTTGCCCCGCACGGTACAGAACCTGCCGGCTCTCCAGCTTGCATCACGGTGCAGAATGCAGCGCTGGAGGCTAGCTAGCTTAGCGTGGCCGTTCGCCGGGGCCGGCGCGTGCTGAATCGGTTTCGCAGCAGAAGCAGGCGTGGCTGCGCCTTAACGCGGGCGGACCTTTGGCGAGCCGCCTGCAAATGCCAAGGAGCAGCACGTCCGGCGAAAGGTTGTGGATGCGCTCGCACTGCACCTGCCACTTGCCACCCCCCACCAGCCGGCCGAGCTAACGACGTCACGCAGGACACGACGCCGGCGCCGGCGCCACTCGGTTGCCGCTGCCGCTACCGCTTCTCACACAGCCGGTGGCGACGAACCCGCAGTCTGGCGGGGGCATTGGGAACTCACGTTCCCCTGTTTTGCCGTTTGTCATCTTAACTAGTATGATGCGGTCCACCACCAACTCCTCTCCTTTGCCATCCTCTTCGTGACAGTATCAACACATGTCCCTACTTATTGACAATGTTTTTCAGAGGTTCCTCTTCTCGCAGATTCTGCAGGCAATTTTCTCATTAATGAGATTTTCACTCTGCAGCGGAGTGTGCGCTGATATGAAACTTCCTGGCAGATTAAATCTGTGTGCCGGACCGAGACTCGGACTCGGGACCTTTGCTTTTCGCGAGCAAGTGCTCTACCATCTGAGCTACCCAAGCACGACTCACGCCCCGTCCTCACAGCTTTACTTCTGCCAGTACCTCGTCCCCTACCTTCCAAAATTACAGAAACTCTCCTGTGAACCTTGCAGAAGTAGCACTCCTGAAAGAAAGGATATTGCGGAGTTCGAGTCTCGGTCCGGCACACGGTTTTAATCTACCAGGAAGTTTCATATCAGCGCACACTCCGTTGCAGAGTGAAAATCTCATTCTGGAAACATCCCTGAGGCTGTGGCTAAGTCATATCTCCACAATATCCGTTCTTTCAGGAGTGCTAGTTGTGCAAGGTTCGCAGGAGAGCTTCTGTAAAGTTCAGAAGGTAGGAGACAAGATACTGGCTGAAGTAAAGCTATGAGGACGGGGTGTGAGTCGTGCTTGGGTAGCTCAGATGGTAGAGCACTTGCCCGCGGAAGGCAAAGGTCCCGAGTTCGAGTCTCGGTCCTGCACACAGTTTTAATCTGCCAGGAAGTTTCAATTTTCTCATTTCTTAGCAGTCCACCCAGTTTCTAACATCATTCAGTATCATCATATCTCAAACGCTTCGATTCTTTTCCGGTTTTCCAAAAGTCCTTGATTCACTTCCAGACGAATATGTGCCCTAGACGTACAATTCCGTAATTTCCTTTCTGAAATTAAGTATTATGTTTATTATTAGTAGATTTCTTTCTGACAGGAATTCCATCTTTGCCTCTTCTTCTCAAATCCTCGTTCCTTCCGCCGACATGTGTAATTTTATTTGCATAGTAGCAGAATTCCTTCACCTCGTACTTCGTGGTTCCCAGTTTTGATGTTAAGTTTATCACTAATCTTATATTACACCTTACTCTCAACCTTCTGCCGTCTTAATGAGTTTCAGCATCACCTACCCTTGCATTCTCGTACAGTCCAAGATGTCGGTTGTCTTACTGTAAGTCACATTTGACCGATCCCAGAAACATTGACATTTTTGATAGAGGACCAAGATCACATCAACCTTATGTTTTTGAAGTACTCTGCTTATTTTCAAGGAAACATTTCCAAAATACGGCAAGTAGGCTGTCGCCATGAAGACCCTGTCATCATCTCCCTTGTTCTGCCGTTTACATGTATTTAGCCACTCTCTGTAATAGCTGAGATGAATATCTGTTTTTCAGCAAGAGATTTCGGAAGCTGATAACCTGCAAGGGGAGTGTAACACCTCCAAACTGTGTTCCTGGGAAACGGATACATATTTCAGTAAATACGCAGGACGATATGGACTTGTAAATGGCGTGGCGAGGGAGAGGATGAGGCTTTCAAAGCGACAGCCTGTGTACCATATATTGGACTTAGAAATCATTAGGTTAGAATGATCTTTCGTCCTGCTCCAAAAAACTCGGTGCTTCCGAGGTCGATCAGAGAAGACGTAGAGCTGCACAAGGCAGGTGTTCATACCGTTGCGTACGACTGTAGCAAATCGTATATACAGCAAACGAGGCGCACCGTTTAGGAGTCCATTGTGGAACAACAGCGGCATACTCACTTCCTCCAAGCCAATAAATCCACTGCTGCAGAAGGACTGTATTTCGACTGGTCATTGGACGAAATATGAAATTTATACCCCGAACTTCTGGTGCTCCACTGTCAATGAACTGTCTGAGGCTCTTATCAACTGGAATCGTGGTTTGCAGTTCCGATTCTGCATAGAATTCTATACAAGAGAAAAATTTCGTGCTTTGCTGGCGATCCATCTGACATCGTTAAAGTGACTTTTGACTATGGAGGACGCTCTCAACAACGCACAGACTTGCAGCAGAAGTACATGCCTCATCCAACACATGCACAGTAACAAGTTGTTATACAACGCATTCATCCGTAGGGAGCTCAGTGTACAGTAGGGGTCATCCCTCGAATCAGGTCTCTAAGAGACGTTGAGCAGGTGAAGTGGTGACGCTTCTGGTGCAAGAGGCCGAGCTCGGAAGCTGATGTGGATGGCTGTCAGACGCCCTAAAGCGTCAGTGAAACAGCGTTGCCAGGAATCATTTTTATTGCCGTCAATTTTACATTCTCTGGCTGGGCGTAGGAGTGGCGATTCACACCCCTGAGCGCGACGAGGAATGCGGACGCAGCAGCCTCGGCTGTGGCCGTTGTGCAGGTCAGGATCCAGCAGCGATGTCGTGCAGGTGGCCGGGATAGGTGTATGTAGGCAAAAGCCTACCAAGGCTCGACAGCAGGGTTGCGGCCACCCCGGCACTCTCGAAGAGGGGCGTGCTCTTAAGCGGGTGTCAACCGCTTATCATGGATGGAAGGCGTCATGAGGGCGGAAGCCCACGACCCAAATCAGCAATACAGCGTACAGCCAGGGAAGCGGTACTCGGGTGTCGTGCCTAGCCGGCCGCAGTGGCCGTGCGGTTCTAGGCGCTACAGTCTGGAACCGCGAGACCGATACGGTCGCAGGTTCGAATCCTGCCTCGGGCATGGATGTGTGTGATGTCCTTAGGTTAGTTAGGTTTAAATAGTTCTAAGTTCTAGGGGACTGATGACCTCAGAAGTTGAGTCCCATAGTGCTCAGAGCCATTTGAACCATTCTGTCGTGCCTAACAGGCTATAGGCGGTAGTTTGCAGTCGCCGCTTAAATTTTGAATAAAAATTATTAGCAAAGGCGGCCGAAGACTTCTGGCACAAGAAGTCAACCTCATTCTGCAAACGGTGTTCTCAAAGAGGGTGGGGGAGTGGACGAAGTTTCAGGGCACAATCTTGTCCTTCGGATGGGAAACTGCTCCTAAAAAGCAGAAGAACCAGCAACAGTCAACGGTATGAAGATGCAGAATGCAATGGAAACCACAATGTGCGTCTACAGCATATGTGGCCTGTAACTGAAAAAGTTGCATGATGATCTGTCCATTGGCAAAAGATTCTGGAGATTTGGATCCCCGAGAGGGGATGAACGAACACAAGGATAATGTTCTACAAGGCGGAGTGCGGAATGTCAGAAATTTGAACGAGGTAGGGAAGAGAGAAAATCTGAAAAGGGAAATGCGAAGGCTAAATCTGGCTATAGTGGGGTTCAATGAACTGATATGGAAAGAAGGCAAGGATTTCTGGTAAGATAAGTACAGTGTAACATCAACATCAGCAGAAAATGCTACAAGGGGGTACGATTCGTTATGACTAGAAAGGTACGGTAGAAAGTGACCTACTATGAGCAGCTCAGTGATAGAGTTATTCTCATCAGAATCGACAGCAAACACCGACAACGATTGTTCAGGTATACATGCCGACGTCATAAGCAAAAGATGAAGAGATGAGGATATTGAAATGGTAATTTAGTACGCAAAGGGAGATGATAATCTAATACTCATGGGAGATTGGAATGCGGTTTGTAGAGGAAGTAGAAGAAGAAAAGGACATTGTAGAATGTGGGTTTGGTACTGCGAATGAGAGAGGAAAAAGGCTGATTGAGTTTTGCAATACATTTCAGTTAGTAACAGTAAATATTCTGTTCACAAGATGAGGAGGTATACTTGGAAAAGTCCAGCTCATACGGGAAGATTTCAGTTAGATTGAATCATGGTGAGGCAGAGATACCGAAATCTGATATCGGATTGTAAGGCGTACCCAGAAGCAGACGTAGAATCAGATCACAATTTAGTAATGATGAAGAATAAGCTGAAGTTTAAGACACTAATCAAGAAGAATCGATGTGCAAAGAAAAGGCATGCGGAAATACTAAGGAATGAATAGATGCTCTTGAAGTTGTCTGAGGCTACAGATACTGCGATAATGAATAGCTCAGTAGGAAGTACAGTTGAAGAGAAATGGACATCTCTAAAAAGAGCAAACACAAAAGCTGGAAAGAAAAACCTAGGTACAAGGAAGGTAAATGAGTGGAGACCATGGGTAACTGAAGAAATACTTCAGTTGAACGACGAAAAAAGATATTAAAAATGTTCAGGGAGGATCAGAAATACAGAAATAAAAGTCACTTAGCAATGAAATAAATTGGAAGTGTGGGGAACCTAAGGAGAAATGGCTGCATGAACAATGTGAAGAAATCGAAAAAGAAATGATAGTTGGAAGGACTGACTCAGCATATAGAAAAGTCAAAACAGCCTTCGGTGGTATTAAAAGCAAGGGTGGTAACATTAATAATCCAATAGGAATTCCAGTGTTAAATGCAGAGGAAACAGCTGGTCGGTGGAAACAGTGCATTGAGGGCCTGTATGAAGGGCAAACTTGTCTAAGACATGATGGGAGACGAGTCAGGAGTTGACAGGGAAGGGCCGGGAGATACAGTATTAGAATCAGAATTTATATGAACTTTGCACGACTGAAGATCGAATAAGGCATAAAGGACAATGACATTGCAAAGGAATTTTTAAAATCATTGGGGTAATGGCAACAAAACGACAACTCACATTGGTGTGTAGAATGTATGAGACCGACGATATGCCGTTAGACTTTCGGAAAACATCATCCACACAATTCAGAAGATAACAAGAGCCGACAAATGTGAGAATTACCGTACAATCAGCTGAACAGCTCATGCATCCGGGTTGCTGACAAGAATAATATACAGAACAGAAACGAAAAATGAGATGACGATCAGTTTCGCTTTAGGGAAGGTAAATGCAGTGGAGAGGCAGTTCTTCCTTTGCGATTGACAATGGAAGCAAAACTAAAGAAAAATCAAGAAACGTTCATAGGTTTTGTCGACCTGGAAAAAGTGTTCGACAGTGTCAAATGGCGCAAGATATTCGAAATTGTGAGAGAAATGGGTAAGCTATAGGGAAAGACGGATCACATACGGTATACGCAAGAAGCAAGAGGGAACATTAGGGTGGAAGACAAAGTATGGTTTAAGGGAAGCAGTCTTTCGCTCCTACTGTTCGATCTATACATTGAAGAAGTAATGATAGAAATAAAGGAATGGTTCAAGAGTGTAATTAAAATCTAAGGTGAAAGGAGGGACGCAATGCCGTTTTATTCACGCGTTGTCATTGCCTCACTTACCTGTGATCAGTCCGCAGGAGGATGCGAAATAGGAGGAATGAAAATGCATAAGTAACGTTTACCGCCACGGTCACTTTCAAATCTCTTCAAATGGTTCTGAACGATGCCTAGCGGCTCCAACATGTATACAAGAGCAAAAATTGCGGCCGCGTTGCGCTCCAAAAGGGTCAGATCCCATTTAGTGGGGATACAGCTCCACACTATCCTTAGAGAAATGATGAAACGTTGTAGGAAGTCAGCAGCGTCAAAAGTTGTCAAGATGTCTTCTTCTTCCTCATCGCACTGCGAACTGACGTTATGGTTTCCGAAAAGTGTGGGAATCAACTCCCCAGAGAATGGAGTGTTTTCATTGATGCCTTTTATGCCACCGTGTGAGGTCTTTTCGTGCCGATTCTGAGTGGTAGTGCCGGCCGGTGTGGCCGAGCGGTTCTAGGCGCTTCAGTCTGGAACCGCGCGACGGCTACGGTCGCAGGTTCGAATCCTGCCTCGGGCATGGATGTGTGTGATGTCCTTAGGTTAATTAGGTTTAAGAAGTTCTAAGTTCTAGGGGACTGATAAGCTCCGATGTTAAGTCCCATAGTGCTCAGAGCCATTTGAACCGTTTGAGTGTTAGTGTGTGTGCAATGTTTTCCTCCGCCGCTCAGAAGAAAATCGTGTGATTTCAATGCTGGGCGTTGTGGTTGTAACCTCCATCGCAGAGGCGTCAAAAGGAGGGGTGAAGTATGGGTAACAGGGGCTGTGACGACCTTCCAGTCGTGTGACGCGTCAACGGTGGCGTTGGGTAGAATTGTGGTCAAGTTTGGTGCCAATGCGACACAGAAGATTCTGTATCACCTGAAGTAAGGGATATTGGTATGCACCTTATTGCCCACAGGTTTGAAAAGTCAATTTATTTATAAAAGAACATAATAATCAGCAGTTAGATAAGAGGAAGAGTACCGCAGCAGACTTGTAACAACATTCAGTGGTATCCAGCGGACAGCGTTATGCTCCCACTGGAAGTTTTTAGTGTAGGTGTGTTCATAAAAAAAATACACAAATCAAAAAGAGTTTTGTATCACCGCGGTTCCCAGAACTACTGAAGATAGACGTTGACTGTGGATATTGTATCGCAGACACAGTCCCTTTGACTGTTCAGAGATGTCACAAAATCCGCCCAAAGATGTAAACAACAATGCATCAGTAGCGCCTATTAGACGGAGGGGTCCGATAGCCGATCCGTTCCAGTCATTCAACCAGGAAGGAAGTACACGGCTCGTGTTGTCTGTAGTTCGACCATGCCTAGGCGGTCAATACCGCGGTTCGATCGCGTCCGCATTGTTACTTTGTGCCAGGAAGAGCTCTCAACAATGGAAGTGTCCAGGCGTCTCGGAGTGAACCAAAGCGATGTTGTTCGGACATGGAGGAGATACAGAGAGACAGAAACGGTAGATGACATTCCTCGCTCAGGCCGCCCAAGGGCTACTACTGCAGTGGATGACTGCTACCTACGGATTAAAGCCCGGAATAGCCCTGACAGCAACGCCACCATCTAGAAGAATGCTTTTTGTGCGGCCACAGGACGTCGTGCTTCGACTCAAACTGTGCATAATAGGCTGCATTATGCATAACTTCACTCTCGACCTCCATGGCGAGGTCCATCTTTGCAAACACGACACCATGTAGCGTGGTACAGATGGGCCCAACAACGTGCCGAATGGACCTCTCAGGATTGGCATCATGTCCTCTTCACCGATTAGTGTTGCATATGCCTTCAATCGGACAATCGTCGGAGACGTGTTTGGAGGTAACCCGATCAGGCTGAACGCCTTCGACACACTGTCCAGCGTGTGCCGCAAGGTGGAGGTTCGCTGGTGTTTTGGGGTGGCATTATGTGGTGCAGACGTACGCCGCAGGTGGTCATGGAAGGCGCCTAACGCCTGTACGATACGTGAATGCCATCCTCCGACCGACAGTGCAATCATATTGTCAGCACATTGGCGAGGCATTCGTCTTCATGGTCGATTAATTTGCGTCCCCATCGTTCACTTGTTGTGAATGACTTCCTTCAGGATAACGACATCGCTCGACTAGAGTGGCCAGCATGTTCTCCAGACATGTACTCTATCGAACATGCCTGGGATAGATTGAAAAGGGCTGTTTATGGACGACGTGACCCACCAACCACTCTGAGGGATCTACGCCGAATCTGGACCAACAGTGGCTTGATGAACTTATGGATAGTATGCCACGACGAATACAGGCATGCATCAATGCAAGAGGACGTGCTACTGGGCATTAGAGGTACCGGTGTGTACAGAAATGTGGACCACTACCTCTGACGGTCTCGCTGTATGGTGGTACAACATGCAATGCTTGGTTTTCATGAGCAATAAAATGGACGGAAATGATGTTTGTATTGATATCTATTCCAATTTTTTGTACAGGTTCCGGAACTGTCTGAACCGAGGTGATGCAAAACGTTTTTTGATGTGTGTAATAGCCACCCTGTTAATAAAGCTCCCTGGTCGCTTTGGAGCGTTGTAGTGGGTGCAGTACTGGCACCAAGCCTTTGTGATCCTCCGCTACTGGTAGAAGACAAGCAAATGAAGTGGATGATATGTGCCGATCGGTTGCATGGAATGAGTGGAGTAAGGTGTATCGACGTGGAATCGTGACAGAAAGGATCTATTGTGTTTGGACGTGCTAATGCTTACATCGTAAGTAAAGTTAAACGTTTTGTTGGTGTATCAGTGTGCAATGTCCAGCATGTTTACAAGAAATTATGTACTACCTGTGGCCATGTAACATGGCGTAAGAACACGGTCGTAAAAGGTCCTAACCAGCAGGGACTGTAGATCAGTGCCACTCCTGTCAATGTCAAACGGTTTCTTATCCAAGAGGTATCGCAGCTGTCAGAGAGTGCAGGTCTATCTAAGCCAGTTTCAAAGCGAACATTGCGAACAGAACTGCATTTAATGGTCATTTGGTGTCGGGTATTTTGCAAAATTTCATTGCTCACGAAGGCACGTGAAGTTGTATGTCTTCAGTGAGCCAAAGAATACAGAAACCGGACAGTTGTTGATCGGAGGCATGTAGTACGGTCTGATAAACCATGATTTTTCCCTCATTTCAAACGATGCAAAGTGCCGAGCACGCCGATATCCCAGTGAGGCGGTTAACCTCCAATGTGTAAAGGGACCAGCTCACGGCCAAGAGGCTCCCGTGATGTTTTGGTGCTGTTCGTCCAGCCGTGACTGGGGCCCACTCATTCAGGTTAGTGAGAACACGAACTCAGATATTAATTTCAACATTGTCGGTGACGAATTATAACTCTTCTTTCGATGTTTCCGTGATGATTATGCTGCGGACGCTCCTGTCTTCCGATATGTCAATAGCCTAGTTCACATGGCTGCGTGTATGCGACCGTGGTTTAAGGAACCTGTAGGCACCATACCACATCTGGATCATATTTCAGTTCAATAAAGAGTATCTGGCTATTTGAATTGGCTTTCGACAATTATGTTCTTTTTGACACAGAAAGAGCCCACATTTTCTTTTCTTCAAAAACTGTTTATTGATTGGAAGCAAAGACACATTGATAAATGGTTAACAAGTATCTTTGCGTGGCCGTCTCCGCAACAACACAGAAATATTTCCTTTGTAAGTAAATACCGCCTTTTATTACTGCACTGTATTTTATTTCTCCTAGTTGCGCTTCGCCTCTTTTACTTTAAGGCCTCTTCAGTGGGATCTAGAATGATACAGTTTTGCATTGATATGTGTTATCTGCAGCATATAATAAAACTCACTTCTGTCTTTTATGTGAATAAGTGATTACTTGTGTTTCAAATTGGTATTCTCGTTTCCTTTCACCTGGTCACACGCCAGAGGTCGCACGATAACTTCATGTACGAAACATAACCACATTTTCATCTTTCAAACTTTTTCCTTCACAATTTTCATATTTTTGATGAATTTGCATATTGTTTGCACTTATTTTTGTGGCACACTGTTAGTCTTTTGTAATTAGTTCTAGATAGTTGAGATAAAACTGTGATTTAAAGACGTAACTACTCTGAATTCACTATATGTCTCATTCTATTTGGTTTGTTTACATACATGTTTCCAATCTGACTAAGTATATGCTGAAAACTAACGTCTATTAATTTCTGTTACGTTTATATCTGTGCGTGTGTGTGTGTGTGTGTGTGTGTGTGTGTGTGTAAGTGTATATGTAAGGGAGAGATAAAGAGTGTGTAATACACGTATGGATTATTATTATTAGTATCATGTTGGGGGGGGGGGGGGAGAGTGCATACATATGGATTTGTATTTTGCGGTTGTGTATGGATTAGTATTTTGTGTGTGTGTAAAAGAGACAACGAGAGAATATGTACGGTTGTGTGTGTGTGTGTGTGTGTGTGTGTGTGAGAGAGGTTGAGGAGGGGGGAGGAGTGTTGGTAGTTATTCAATGCGAGTAGTAGAATGTTGTATATGAACGTAATATCTCTCAGAGAGTGGTTTTAATTTTGGTGTTCAGCTGATTTGAGTTTTGGTTTAATTGTTTTATGGAGCGTTTCATGGACAAATAAGTGGAAAAAGGTTGGGTGACACTATTATGATAATAATCATCTGTGACCAGATGAGAGGAAACGTAGATGCCAAACAAAAACGCGAAGAACTGTAAGTAATCACTTCTTTATATAAAAGCGAGAAGTGAACGTTTTATACTCTACTAATAGCACATATCAAAACAAACCTGTGTTATTCTAGATCCCCCTGAGGATACCATAAACGAAGCGAAACGCGCCTGGGAGAAATAAAATACGGTGCAGCAAAAAAAGGCGGTTTTTATTTGCAAAACAAATAATCAATGGTTATTCAGTTCAGACCATTGTTCGTCAGTACCATTACTCTATTTTCGAAATTCTGAATTAAAATTTAATAGGTATGACGTAATTAGAAATGCTGTAGAATATTTTTGTTCTTTATTCTCTAAAGAGGCCTATTTGTTTCTCGATTTCCCTTTTTGTTACTTAACTTAGTATTTCGTATTATATTACCAACTGTAGAAATATTTTGAAGTACAACAGCCGGGAGCTAACATTGCCGTCAGATACAATTATTAAAGAAAAAAAAAAAAGAGTTCATATCGTCTTGGAACCAAAGTAAAATATTTAGAGCGACACAAAAATATTCAGAGTGGTCTCGTAACTGAAAAAAAGATTTCGTCAAGAACGCTTGGGATGCTAGGGCTACACTGCGCAACGGCAAACATAGGGCGCTCACCTGAGAAGTGCTCCTGCTGCCACCGCGTTTATGTCGAGAACGGCGCTGTGAAGAATCACGTGTAACGCGCGGGAAATAATAAAGCTCAAAATCAAAGTGGATGTTCTGAGGGGAGAAAAATAGTCGTCCTCCTAAATCAGAATGTGTGCCGCCTTGTAGTTGCGTATTGTTATTACGTTAGATGAAGATTAATAGGTACTCTAGATAAAAGAGACATAGCCTATTTTACAACGTGGGATTGGCGTCAAAGTGATAAGACAACGAGCTGAGGCATCACGCTAGCTAATAACATGAGCAATAACCGATTCAGAAATACACATGCTCTTATGCACAAATAGTTACCTTTCAACTTGGTTAAAAAGTCCACACACAATCATACCTAACCCCACCTCTCTATCTCTGCCAGAATTCAGATAGGAAGTACAAAATATGGACAGCACGACAAATAGTGTAATACCGACTGGTCCCACCTGTAGATCCAAAGAAACCAGGAAAACAAAAAGAAATCACGTAACCATCAAGACCTACGAATTAGCACCAATGTAAAATGACTTGAGAATATGCCTTGAAGATGAAACTAGAGGTGTCTGTTTTATTTACCTACTCAGCTATCAGCAGCGGCTACTGCGTAGATGCAGATGGATGGATGCAGGTGGGTGGATGCTAACCTAGCTCAGTGTTGGCGCACTTAACTGTTCATCACGTACTTGTCTGCCTTCAGCGGCGTCCCAGAATATTTACACAGTATTTCAACAACATGTTTACATGTGTCGTTAAATGCTATTGCGTCACTATCGCTCAAGCAACAGACGTATTAGCCGGCCGGTATGGCCAAGCGGTTAAAGGCGCTACAGTCTGGAACCGCGTGGCCGCTACGGTCGCAGGTTCGAATCCTGCCTCGGTCATGGATGTGTATGATGTCCTAAGGTTTAAGTAGTTCTAAGTTCTAGGGGACTTATGACCTTAGAAGTTAAGTCGCATATTGTTCAGAGCCATTCGTCCAACAGATGGTGGCGAAAAAGAGGACGACGTATAGTGTGGCCTTGGAAACATCTGACTCGATCCTACTTAAAAGGTACGAATCAAACAGTCAGTTTGAGTATCAGTTAATCAAAGCTTATCATGGGAATGCAGACAAAGAGGAAGTACCGTACCACAATCATAACAATGCTAGGAGCTCAACTTTGACTCATTAATTCAACTATATTCCGCATTTAAGTTTTGCAAACATACGGGAAAGCGAATATTAAACACTAAATTCGGGAGGAAACATTGCACAAATATTCAATATCAGGTTTCACATGTGATCAAGCATAGGTGAAATATAAAGCTTACAAAACAATATCGGGAAAGCCATTATAGGGTTGAGACGAGCGAAGGAGAGAAATGCTAGCAGTGACAAGCAAATGTGGAGAACGATGCGTTATTACGTAGCCTGTCGCATTACACAGTCGGCCGCCGGAGGCTACCTTCCGACCGCGTGAATCATATACGTCTCGCGGACGGTAGACGTCATACTCGATTTTCAAAGCCTCTCACTACTCTTCCGAACTGAGTGAAGCTTTAGAGCCAGAGTTTCGTCATCGTGGCGCCTCTCACAAGGCCCTCTGCGGTTGACATTGACTATGTCGACGCTATGTGTTGTTTAGGATACCGACACAAGTGAGGCTGAGTGACAGTGCTGGGTCATATTTGAAGTCGGCTCTACAAGAAAACAACAGACTGTCAGGATATGTAGTATTTTCTGCTGACACCCTAAACCGGCTGTGTTCGTTTCACAAGCGAATTATGATGGGACCAATCATATCTGCTAGGTCTGCTTGGTCCTAAACACCAGCTACCTCCCAGGAAGTCATCAATGTGCTCTTGGCGCCCTTCTTCAAAGCAAGGAGCCTCTCTTACGGTCACCGCCACCTTGGTGGCCAATAATACGAGGCTGCTCGGAGAGTAAGATCTGATGTTCGGAAAGTAAGATCCGATCGGTCTCGAAAAGAAAACCACGGTGAAAATCAAAAACTTTTTATTCGCAACAGTTAGCCACACCTTCCAGCTACCTCTCTAAATAGTCGCCACTCGTTACTTAGACATTTGTCGTAGTGTTGTACAAACTTTCCAGTACCCTTGTCACAGAAAGCAGCCGCCTGTACTTTCCGCCAATTCTCTACGATGGTCTGCCTTACATTGTCTGTACCAAAATGTTGTCTTCGTAGCCAGCGGTTCATGTGAGCTGAGACGAACAACGGAGGGAGCCAATTAAGAGCTATATTGTAGGAGATCAAGCACTTCCCGTCAAAAGCGCTGCAGGAGCGTCTTCATTGCCCCTGCAGAATTCGGCTGAAAATTGTCTTGAAGAAAGAAACGCACGACATTTACGTTATGTGGGCTGCATAGCTTCAGGCGAAATCTCTCACCAGATCCACATACTTGGCGGGAGACGCTGTTGTTGCAGGCATTTCTACGTGATCACTTTGTGCTCTGAACTGAAAAGAGCGACGTGAATCGATCGACAGGCACACTAAAGACACTGCCCAACATATCTGTGCAAAGTTCCATCGGATTTTCACAGCGGTTTCCATTTCGCACCTAATCAGACCTTACTTTCCGAATACGCCTCGTAATTACAGTTTGAAAGGCGTTGCATTAAAATTAAGCTGGCCCACAATTACTCCTACACAGGGTGAATTCTGATACGTAATTTCGGTCTGCCTCTTGTTTCGGGGACAAACAGAAAATCTGAGGGCAAAGTTGTTTATTTATTTTATTTTCTTTGTAATTTATAACTTAATTCCCTCGCAAAATAAGTGTAGTATCAAACACAGAAACTGTATGTTGGTGTACATAAGTTCTCGTTCAAAGTGATACCTATTCAGACCCCTTTCCAAGATTTGCAAATGTGTAATAAGAGTTTAAAAATAGCGCGTAATTTTACGATTTGCCCACGATTTTCTTGTTTTCACTCTCTGGCAACTCAATATGTAGGTGATTACATGTGGAAGCGACGACTTCGTATTGTGCCACGTGGTGACATGTGGACTGCGAAGAAGCCAGGAGTTGACTTTTGCTGGCTTGCTTCCTCGTAACTTAGTAACCTAGAAACTACCCAGGAAAAATACCAATATTTGACAAATTCACTAGCAGCTAGCACTTGCAACGCGTAGGTTAGCCCTGTGACTGCAAAGCCTAAGTCTCGAGAATCGTAGACACTCTTGTCGGAGACTTATGACTACCCCCTGTGTGGTTATGACAAAGACGGGAAAGTTTGGAACATTCATAATCTAAACACAGGGATATGATCTGTGAAGCTTCGTGCAATAAAACCTTAATTGGAGACCTTTATGCCGCATATACCTTCATGACCTCTAATTTTGTCATAACTTCTTGCGAATACGTGAATAGCTTCGTGGGGGATCAAATTGGTCCTCTCATAGCCAAAAGAAGTGACAAACGGAAGAAAAGAAGCAAGTTATTAAGCTGAATAAGCGAAGCTTAGAGCTGAGAAATGCTGATTACAGGGCGGCTGTGACCGCCTCCGGCAGAAGCGACTTGTGCGGAGGCGTGACGTGACCATGGAAGGCGGTGGAGGTATTACGCAAGAGATGCGCCGCGAAACGGTTAATGCAGGCCCAGCGTGAGCTGTATGAAGAGCGGACCATAGCCTTGTCAGAGGCGCTACGCTGCCACGGCCGGCGAGTGCGTTACGTAACACCAACAGATAGCCTACACCTTTTCCAAAGTAAAAGGAAAATCCCAACAACGGGTCTTCTACATGTATCACCAAGTGTCCTCGAACAAGAAGTTTAAGTCGGAGCTGCGTAGTCACTTGGTTCGACGAGAGACTCTACAAGAACAACTCCCATTGTCCATCGTTAACCTGTACTCATTTTTCAGCTCTAGCGGCTTATAGTGATGTACTGATCTGCTTGTAGACTATTGAGAAATCAGCCAAGTCGGAATCCGACACGTATGCCGTATTAACTATTGCTGGTATAGCTTCGGAGTGCCATAATTTTGTTACAGTGCATTCTATGGGATAGGCAACATTTCGTAAATGAAGTACTCGATACAAGGGGATAACTTCACTTTCCGATACGTGTTTCTATTGATATTACGCGATACTGACGGTCACATGCTTCGGAATTAAGAGAAACAATATTCTTTTATTCTTCAGGGCTATCGCCATACAGAGTACGTGAGTGTGACATTTTCCTATAAAAGGCTCGTCATATCATCGTCTATTACTCGTAGATACAGAAGAGGTTCCCAAAAGGAAAGAGAAAGATTTATTTAACTGTTCGCCCTGTAGTTTACTATAAAGTAATCTATTAATACATAATGAAGAAAATGCAGATTTACGAAACTACGAGCGATTTCCTCAAGCTGCTTCGATCAAACCTCATTATCCATTACTTCATTCACGATGTTCTTATTATAATGACATAAGAAATTATATTTAAAACATTTTATTTATCGTAATTAAAATTTAAATGTATAGGAAATGGACATCGCGTAAAATTTCTACGTAACTGAAAGTTATTTGAATGAAGATTATCTCAACTTATTTGAAAGCTCTCACTATCGTCTTTCAAGCAAATGTACTACAATGTACGAGAACTATTTGGTTCAACACATTCGAGTTTACAATGCGTTCTGGTGCTGCGTTAGGTGAAACTTCAGCTCGACTTTTGTCATCATAAATGTTAAACGTTGAGAGATCATGAGTTTTGTAAAATTATTGTGTGTAATGTATATTTTCAAAGCAGTCTGTAAGGAGGTAAAGGCATGTATCACTAGGGATAAGATAGATACTGCCTACAGGAAAATTGAAGAGAGCCTTGGAGAAAGGAGAACAACCTGTATGAATATCAAGAGCTCGGATGGAAAACCAGTCCCAAGCAAAGACGGGAAAGCAGAAAGATGGAAGGAGTCTATACAACGGCGAAGTACTTCAGGGCAATATTGTGGAAATGGAAGAGGACTTAAATAAAGATGAAATGGGAGATATGACACTGCGTGAAGAATTTGACAGAGCACTGAAAGACCTAAGTCAAGAAAAGGCCTCGGAAATAGACAACATTCCATTACAGCTACTGATAGGCTTGGGAGAGCCAGCCATGACAAAACTCTAGCATCTGGTGAGCAAGATGTATGAGACAGGCGAAATACCATCAGACATCAAGAAGAATGTAATAATTCCAATTCCAAAGAAAGCAGATGTCGATAGGTGTGAAAATTACCGAACCATCAGTTTAATAAGTCATGGCTCCAAAATACTAACACGAATTCTTTCCAGACGAATGGAAAAACTGGTAGAAGACGACCTCGGGGAAGATCAGTTTGTATTCCATAGAAATGTTGGAACACGCGTGGTAATAGTGACCCTCCGACTTATCTTAGTAGATACGTTAAGGAAAAGCAAAGCTATGTTTCTAGCATTTGTAGACTGGAGAAAGCTTTTGACAATGTTGACTGGAATACTCTCTTTGAAATTCTGAAGGTGGCAGGGGTCACGTACAGGGAGCGAAAGGCTATTTACAATTTATACAGAAACCAGATGGCAGTTATAAGAGTAGAGGGGAATGAAAGGGAAGCACTGGTTGAGAAGGGAGTGAGACAGGATTGTAGCCTACCCCGATGTTATTCAATCTTTATATTTAACAAGCAGTAAAAGAGATAATTTGGAGTAGGAATTAAAATCGATAGGAAAGAAAAAAACTTTGAGGTTTGCCGATGACATTGTAATTGTCTCAGAGACAGAAAAGGACCTGGAAGAGGAGTTGAACGGAATGGACAGTGTCCTGAAAGGAGGATATAAGATGAACATAAACAAAAGCAAAACGAGGATAATAGAATGTAGGCGAATGAAGTCATGTGATGCAGAGGAAATTAGATTAGGAAATGAGACACTTATAGTAGTAGATGAGTTTTGCTATTTGGGGAGCAAAATAACTGATGATGGTCAAAGTAGGGAGGATGTAAAATGTGGACTGGCTGTGGCAAGGAAAGAAGAGAAATTTGTTAACATCGAGTATAGATTTAAGTGTCAGGAAGTCTCTGTTAAAAGAATTTGTATGGAGTGTAGCCATGTGAAACATGGACGATAAATAGTTTAGACAAGAAGAAAATAGAAGCTTTCGAAATGTGGTGCAACAGAAGAATGTTGAAGATTAGATGGGTAATCACGTAACTAATGTGGAGGTACTGACTAGAATTGGGGAGAACAGGAAATTGTGGCACAACGTGACTAAAGGAAGGGACCGGTTGGTAGCACATTCTGAGGCATTTAGTACTGGAGGGTGCCGTGGAGGGTGAAAATAGTAGAGACAGACCAAGAGATGAATACACTAATGAGATTCAGAAGGATGTAGGTTGCAGTAGTTACTCAGAGATGAAGAAGCTTGTACAGGATAGAGTAGCATGAAGAGTTGTATGACCCAGTCTCTGGACTGAAGACCACAACAACAACCATATGGTGCTGCAGTAGGTACATAAAAACACGACGGTATTCGAATGCAACGTTTATCATAATTTGAGAGCAGTCGGTGGATTTAAGGTTTTGAGCAAACGAACGTGAGATTTTTGCTAACAACGTCTCCTCTTTATGTATTAGATACCATACAGCGCTCTAGTAGGTTTATAGAAACCCGCGCGTATTTGAAATCAAAGCTGTGTCAAAATTTCGAACAAACCGGTGAAGAACTTTAGAACCCTTAAGATTTTGAAAAACGAACATTTACATTTTTATTTGTGTAGATATTCAGCTGCATGTGGAGGTTCTGAAGAATGAAATATAAGTAGTTTACGTAGCTAATTTGGGATGAAAACTTTCGACGTACATTGGTCATACGTTTCCGAAACACACATCCATGAAGGAATACCGCAGCTGAGAATCTGTTGAAACACTTGTAACTAACTTAACATTATTTGCCAACAAACGGCGGACACAACGTTCACTCCGATGCTTGGCTACATTGACAATGTGGACACAAAGGAGAAATCGTGTCATGTACATAAAATAATATCGAGACCAAGATGTGTGAGTTCTCATGATGGTTGTACCCCGACTTCTGGACAATCTTATCAATTGTCCCAGACAGAAACTGAAATTCAATATATGTGGTTGGTGTGTGTGTGTGTGTGTGTGTGTGTGTGTGTGTGTGTGTGTGTGTGTGTGCGTGTGTGTGTGTGTGTGTGTGTGTGTGTGTGTCTGTTTTAGTTGGTTGGTTGATTTGGGGCAAGGGACCAAACTACGAGGTCATCGGTCCCATCGGATAAGGGAAGGGTATGGAAGGAAAATGGGCTGTGTCCTTTTAAAGGAACCATATCGACATTTGACTGAAGCGATTTAGGGAAATCTCGGAAAACCAAAATCAGGAGGGTCGGTCGCTAGGTTGAACCGTAGTCCTCCAGAATGCGATGTGTGTTACTACGTGTGTGTTGCACGTACAATGATTGTGTCTTTAGTGACCTTTGAAATGTCATTAGCAGCTAATTACAGCGAGCGAAAGTAGTGTGTCATGACCTCTAACCTGAAATGAAATTATCGAGCTAGGGGTTGAGGGGAGGCAGTGGTAAGAAACTGGACTGGTATTCGGTAGGACGGCAGATCAAACAGCCTTCCAACCGTCAAGATCTAGGTTTGCTATGATTTCGCTATAGCGGGGAGGTTTTGGGTGGTTCCTTTGGAAGGACCATTTCCTTCCCCAAACTGAGTTCGTGCGCCGTGTCTATTGGTGTGTTCAGGGATGTTAAACCTTCACCTTCCCTTCTTCCTTCACTAAAAATTTAAATAAATTACAACGGTTCTGGCTTACATTGGATTAATCAACTAATATAACGTGCATTGCATGCAACAATAATAATGAAATATAAAATGGAACTGAGTGTGTGACGTGCAAGGAAGCAGACTGAACATACGCTCGTGATTAATTATATTTCAGATGGCTGCAATATTGGAGAGAAAGTGACATCTCATCAAGGAGAATGGAAGAGTTTTCTGTGTCACGTGATCTGGAAGTTATTAGGTCCAGTGCCATTTGAACCATTTTTATGTTCACCATTGAAGAGAACAATAATTCACATAGACAGGAAGTGGCGAGTGGCACTAATAATTTCAAAAGCTTCTTTTCCCAGCTGTGGATAGTCTTCTTTTCTCTTTATCCAGAAGACGTCAGTCTTTTTCGAATTAAATTGCATTTTAAGCATCCCATCAGCTGCTAAATCTGTGTTTCTTTCATCATCTTACTCAGATCAGTCAGGTGTACTGACATATCTAAAGGAGGATTTAGTATCCATCTATAACCGTTGTCAGCTTCAGAGTTCAGCTCTGGAAAGTAACTTACCAGTTTTTCTTTCAAATTATGCAAGCTCTGTATCATTCAAGGAATGTGAGAATTTAGTACCACCGAGTGGTCCACTGCAATTTATTCGACAATCGTCTGAATTCAAGGGAAAGACTCAAACATCATCTTTTGTAAAAACATTGACCACAAACTAAGTTTTACGAGGAATCCTTTGATTTTATCCTTATCTGTTATAATGTTTTCTTCTTTCCCTCGGAGGCTTTTGTTTAAAATATTTAAGTGGTTAAAAAGATCTGTGAGAAATACTAATTTTAATAGGCAAACAGGGTCACAAAACTAATTCGTACATCCAGATTTAGAATCTTGTAAGAACGTTAACAATTCACCTTTTAGTTCCAGAACTCGTGTCAATACCTTTCCTTTGGAAAGTCACCTGACCTCTGTGTGATAAAGGAGATTTTGATGGGGTGAACCCATGTCTTCACGATTGATCCTAAACAGTCGAGTTTGCAATGCTTTACCTTTAATAGAGTTTACAACTTTGATCAACTCTTTAAGCACATCTTTTAAATCAGAAGTTAAAATCGTGGCTTGCCAGAGCTTGTCGATGAAGAAAACAGTGTGTCCACGAAAAATTTGGCATTATTGATTTTAAATTCACGAAGAGCCCACTTTTATTACCAGTCATAGCTTTAGCACCATCACTACAAATGGCGATACATTTTGTCCAACGATCTCGTGATTTCTAAAAACATGTCATACATCACTGGCCAGTAGTGTTCGCAGGGAGCACTTTGCAAAATGAAATGTCTTCCATGATACTTTCATCTGCTTCAATGCCCACAAATACTTTAAACTGAGCACAATCTGAGACATCAGTAGATTCATCAAACTGCAAACCAGAACGTCGGCTCTTTTTTAATTTTTCGACTAACTGTTCTCGAATGTCACCGACCATATCGATTATCTTGCATTCAATGGTATTATCAGAAAGTGGTATGCTTTTTAGCTTGTTTGCGTCTTGCTTACCTAACTTAATTTCAACAATATCCAGGGCAGCTGGCAAAATAAGATTTTCTGCATTTGTATGTGACTTCCCTGCTTTAGCGACTCGGAACGCGACGCGGTAGCTGGCTAGTAATGCTTTCTCGTTGACACTGGTTACCTAAAATCAGATAAAAAAAAGTTGATAAATCAGAAAAACGAATAAAAAAGCAGAAACATTAATAATATTTTCAAACAACAAATAGCATTACTATTTTATTACCTGAATCATGCTGCTGCTGGTTAAGTGTTTTCAGTTTCTTTTCGAAGAAATCCAACGGTCTATCAGCTTCCTTGGAAAGTTTAGTTGAGAGGTGACGCAGAAATTTCTATGGTTTCATACTCTCACGTGACAATACTTCGCCGCAAATTACATATTAAGGTATATTGTTCATACTTCAAATATCTGTCGTCATCTATTTTTTTAAAATTTTGTTTCGCTTCCTCCACTACCACTTGTACCAGACGCGGAGGGCTGCACACATATTTTAAGAAACTTTCCCATTTTGAGCTGGCTCAGAGCGAAGCGCGGACACAATAATCACGTCCGTCCTTGCTGGCGTACTCGGACAGTGACCGAAAACGCGCGAATATGCCCCCGCTGAAACCTTCTCACCCCCACACCTCTACCGCAGCAAAGAATATAATTATATCCCTGCCCGAAGCGCTCTGTGATCTCCTTTCACATTGCATTTGATTTCTCGATCAGTACAGTATCAACAGAAAGAAAATTAAATACGTTGCCTTTGAAATCGCTGACATACTTTTATTATGGTTCTGGGAGTCGCCAGAATACTTCTACTTGCAAAGGGGTCGCGTATTCAAGAAGGTTGAAAAACACGGCCTATGGGACAAAAGGTTAGTCCCAGTTATAACGAAGCTAGGCAAATTCACTACAAATACTCGCTATTCAGATCTAGCAGTACTTTGTCTTTGACTTCTACCGACGCCGAAATGTACTCCGCGTCAGCCAACAGTTCCAAGTGTGCCAATCAGCTTCGTCTACGAATAGCCACCTTATTCACTTGGTGTTGATCTATGTGCTCTGCCATTGCTAGACCTAATGATTCTGGGATTCGAGTCGGAGATACAAAAAGGGGACAGCCTCCAGTATGACTCGATCCTCTTTCTGGGGTTCTCCAAGGGGTGTTGGGTTCGAACCGTGCACTCCAATGAGTCCAGCGGCTGCCCCCATGCCAGAGCCACGCCCTGCTGCAGCAGACATGCCTGTCGCTGGTCTCGCGTCAGCAAGGCCGCTTGGTGGTGCTACCGCGCGAGGCCGCTCGCCTGTACGGCCACATACCGTCGCAGCCAGAGACGCCGCCAGACACCGCCTTGCGTTTTGCTGCGGCACTCTGCTGCCCGCGGTCAGTGCACGCATTCGACTCGACGCCTTCAACCACTGTGCGAGTATCCTGTTAAATAAGGCATATGCCTTTCATGAGAGTCCTATTCATTCCACGACAGCCGAGTCGCAGTTTTTACAACTTAGCTAGTTCTTTACATGTTCCATAGATCATTTGAACGATTCTTTTATCGAAATGATGTAGAACGGGTCAGTTTACAGGATACGCACATAGAATCAATGACAAAATTAATGAACACTTTATCATTTTATTCCTACTCATCAGTAACGGTTTGAAATGGGTAATTTTGCACTTCTATGAAATAAGATTAAATTCTGTGAAGATAGTAGGTTTATGATGATGATGATGAGGTCCCATACTCCGAGGAGCGTAGGGGACGATGCGGGAGCCCACACCGCCGTACTAGGCAAGGTCTTAGCGGAGGTGGTTTGCCATTGCCTTCCTCCGACCGTAATGAGGATGAATGATGAAGATGAAGCCGACACGACAACACCCAGTCATCTCCAGGCAAGGAAAATCCCTGACCCCGCCGGAAATCGAACCCGGGACCCCGGGCGCAAGAAGCGAGAACGCTACCGCAAGACCAAGAGGTTTATATAGAAATGATTCAATGCTTGTAAAATTTGTTGTTTATTTTTACATTATCTTCAGATTGTGCTTAGATGAGTATTATTTTCAAAAGTATCAATGTTTATTGATGGAGTGAACCTGTAACCATCGTCTTCAAGCGATGAAACATCTAATGGTTGTGAAGTTCCTTCGAGCGGCGATGGAAGGGAAGAAGAGATGGATGGAGTGATGGTGGCAGCTAGCGGCACAAGAGATGATTCCGAAGAGCTTTCGGGTTTCGTAACTTAGCTTGAAATGTCAATTTTCTCTTTATTAATGAGATGACGAGGTAGTTTTCTAATGGATGCTACGATTATTCTCAAGAATAGTCTATCATCATCTTGAAACTCCTGCTTTTAGCCAAGCCCTGCAGCAGTTCCAATTCCCCTCGATCTGCGAACTGAGAAGGAAGAGTTGGCAGTAGATGCGTTTCTATAGTACGAGGAAGCAATGGTTTGTAGAGTGTCACGCCCTGTTGCATAAGCATTTTGTCGGTCTTCATCAGATAGCAGTCCTTCAACATTTGCTGGGTCCTGTAGCGGAAGGCTACAAAAAGAGAATCACTCCCTTTCTACATGTCTCAAATAATTTAGTCTGTTGAACAACACCTATTTTCTTCCATGAACTTGGCTCTGCAGAACCTGGTTGCAATTGTTGTTTTCGAACTGTTTTCCAGTACTTATCTCTGACATCTTTCCACCTCTTCTTACACTGCTTACGTAAAACAGAATATGTACGTATTAATAATAATTATGGCCTGTGTTAACAGGTTTCTATTTACAGGACAGAGCTTCCTGTCCCTTGGGTACGGTTTTCGGATATCACCAAGCTACGTAAGCACCATTGTTGGGGAAACATTAGAAGCTACGTGCAAACAATTGGTACTCATCTTTCTGCCTTCTCCATTTAGAGAATCTTTCCGGAAGAGTGCGTAAGATTTCTACACTCTTTGGGATCCCCCTAACTGCTGTGCTGCTATTAATGGGAAACATAAAAGGACACGGTGTCCTAGAAAAAGTGGTTCTCTTTTCTTGAATTACAAATGCCTCTTCTCCATAGTACTTTTGGCATTGGTTGATGCGAACTGTAAATTCGTCGTGATAGACGGTGGTTCATATGAGAATGAAGGGCACAGTGGTGTTATTTAAGAAGTCGGGAATGGGGGGAAATGATCATGAATGGATACGTATTTCCAGCAGATGAATAGTTTTCATTGACTGAAGTCAAGATAGCTTTAGTTATACTTGGCGACGAGGCATTTCGCTTCCGAAACCATATTCTCAAGCCTTACATTCTCTCGGCTCCTCAGCAGGACAAATCAAAATCTACCTTCAACTATAAATTGTCTCGAGTGCTCCGCGTTTCCGAAAATTCTTTCGGACTTTTCTGTCAGGTATTTCGAGTGTTTTACGAAATGTGAATCTACAACATAACATACGTGATGAAATCTTTACAACTTGTTGCTGTCTGCACAATATCCTCAGGGATGTCTATTTAGAAAAAAAGAGGACGACCTTTTTATAAACTTGACCACGACGTGACTTTGCCACAAAACATTAGTCCGTTCCCTCGAACAGGAGGATTCTACCAAGCTGAAGAGTTTCAGGTACGAGATACATTCAGGAATTACTTCTGTGAACCTACAAACCAATGATTACCACCGAGAAACGAATTAAGGTTCATGCAAAGGAAATAACTTTTTGTCACTACTCATAACTACTATTGTTGCCAGTGTTTGGCGACAGAGAGAAGGAAGGTATTCTTCTAGCTACAGAGTTGTAAAATTACGTGTCAGAGTAGGAAAAAATGTGTATATGCCAAAAACTTGCCGTCGTTTTTCATTGCTTCTCCTATCTTCTTCCACACCTTATCCTTTGCCACCACATTTCTGAGCTCTGTATGCTTATAATCTTACAGTACAGAGCATCTCCTCGCATACTGCACTACAGTCGCGGCTCGACTGCCAGACTGCTTCTGCAGTGGCCGAGACGCGACAGTCGTGATGACTTCACGATCGTTGACTGTCGAGCAGTTACAGCGACTGGGGGGGTTAGGGTCCGTTACTTTGCCTAAGAACTATACTGAACTGCCCTGTCGCCGACAGTCGCAGGGAAATAGTACGTTAAGTGACGAGTTACGCCAGAAAATTGTTCTGTACGACGTTATCGAGTGGAAATGTGCAAAATATGTCAGGAGGCTGATACCTTTTGTTTCAAGATTAGCAGTTATACAAACAGCAAATACAGCTAAATTTTATTGTTTGAGGAGGTCAGTAATATGCTTCTTCCAGTTCAAGTTTTCATCAATATGTACACCGAAAAATCTGAAGCATTTTACCATGCTTACTGATTCTTGCTCGAGTGCTACATCAGTTGTTGGTATGATTATTTGTTGTACAGAACTGAGTGTTTTTTTTTCTGAATTTAGGGAGAGTCTATTTTTACAACACCACATAATAATTCTTTGGAAAATATTATTTACCAGCTCTTCTACTGCTATCTCTCTAACAGTATTTTCTATGACATTAGTATTGTCTGCAAAAAGTATCAATTTCGGTTGCTGAATGTTAACTGGAAGGCCATTCACATATATTAAGGAATAGGACTGGACCCAAAATTGAATCTTGTGGGACCGTTTTTGTGATTTTTGTCTGAATTATTCAGCACAACGTTTTGCATTCTGTTTGTCAAGTATGATTCAAACCAGTTGTATGTAAAGCCATCAGTTCCATAAAACTTGAATTTTTCAAGGAGAGGATCATGATCTGCACAATCATAGGCCTTGGAGTGATCACAAATAATACCAACAGGCGATATATTATTTAAGGCTTGTACTGTTTGATGAGTGAGTGTATAAATAGCATTCTCAGTCCGGCAACCTTTTTGGAATCCAAACTGTGATATGCTATGTAAATTGTTTTCACTTAAATATGCGATTACTCATGAGTACATTACTTTTTTGGACAACCATCGCCTTGCAACCTGTATTTGGAGACGGCCAGTCTGGCAATTAACAGCGTTCACACCACCTCCCCATTGCAAATTTCACATCTTGCGAATTGTCAGTCACAACAGTCTCCTTTAGTTTAATTGTTGTTGTGTGTTGCACATTGACTGGTTGTCATTTTTCCCATTTCAAAATATCTCATATAGCTTTAATGTTATCATCTACATTATTAACTACTGGCAGGACGTCCATACTTTTGGATACTTAATGGCTTTCCTTACAATACTGCAGTATATTTTTATAGGATGGAAGTGGATTTGTATCTTGACTTATTCTAGCCTTTATATAAATTTAAATTTTTCTTTTACATCAGATTACTCATTGTTTACATGTGTTTTAAATATTCTGTCTGGCTAATTGTTTAGGAAAGCTACTTTCATATACTGATATACTTTGCTGTGGAATATGTTGAATCTCACATTAGCCTCTCTTTCTGTAATGCAGTTCGTGACGATACACAAAGTGAAACAGCTGAAATTCATAATAATAATCACATTTGGGCGGGTTTGCTGTCGAGTGCTGTTAAGTCAGAAAAATTAAAAATATGCTAACACCACTCATCATTACCAGACAGGCATATATTTGCATGCGACAAGTGGCGTGAGTCCTAGTTCAGTAGTTCGCTCACACTGAAAGAAACTTCCGAGCGCCTCGGCAATAGAGTGATGGTCATCCAAATGCTTGATGGAGCCAGGTCTGCTACCACACCTGGTACGAATATAGTTGTTGTTTATAAGAGACCTTCAAGAGTTTATTGTGAAGAGGAAAAAGAAACGTTGCTGGAAATGGAAGCAACTGGCTGAAAATGTGTCATATCAAGTTAGTTAAAGCGCAAGGAACATCTGTTAAATCTAAGTTAATCCTGAACGTCGAGGCTGAATTCCAGAAGCCTTACTTGAGACATGGTGTGCTCCTGGAAACAGGGTTGGGCACCTGTCAGTGAGCTTTGCTCGGCGTCAATTTTAAGCAGGTTCTCCTCATGGATAATTCCTCACAGGTGCAAAGATAAAAAAAAAAATGTCGTGGACCTGCTGAACTGTATACCTCCTACCCAGCATAATTTCTTTCTAGGTTTACAAAGTGGTTGTGGCAAAATTTCAGACATTGATGAACGATTTGATGAAAGCATGATAACATAAAAATAGTGACATTGTCTGAATTTCCATTTTGTCTTTTTCATTGTTAATTTTTCTTAATATCTCTTGACAACAAATAAAATTTATCTTTTTTGAGTATGGCGTCAACTTTTATTTAAGCTGATTCCCTTTCCCAAATCAGTTTCTTTAACGTAATTATTTTGAAAGTTTGTATTTTGAGGTAATTAAAACCTTTCAACAGCAGATTCTTACTTTGTGAAATTTATATTTACAAGTTATTGCTGTGTCCTAAATTACTCAAGGAAAGTACAATTCTGAACTACAAACTTTAAATTTTCTTTCCTAAGAAAGCTGAACTTTGGATTTACACCTCGTGGCAGCCGATCCATCCATTTCACTAAGAATTAGCAATCTGAAATAAGATAAATCTTTGCATGATAACAAAATAAATGTATACTTTGCAAACTGTATTAAGGGGAGCCGGAACGATGAAAATGACTAAATCAACGTTTTTCGGTTTTTCATTATAAAATTATTTGGAGGTTTCTGAATAAAACAATTCAAGTTTCACCCTTCTAAGTGAATTCTAAGTATGTTTTTTGTCGCTGCATAGTTGACGCGCCCGCGTAAACGGTTGTAGCGACTTGGTGTGTCACCTCTGAAGGCGCCGCCCGCTGGTGGGAAGCAGGGTATCTTTGCGGAATTAAAGAATGTTTTGTTTTCCATTGTTGTATGGATTTATGTCTGTGACAAGTGACTTTTCATATCGGTAAACCGTGTGTGCTGTCTTGTAGAGCTGGCTTTGTGTTGTTTAGCTGTTCAGTTTTGCGTATTTGACGAATTTTGCTCGTACCTGTTTTACGAATTTGGTTTGTGGGTATCGATATGCCCTGTTTCAGCAATAGAGTGTTTAAGAAAAGGCACAATGAGTGGAAGAAGAAATCTTTTGTTGTTTCAAAGGGAGATGCTGCTCAGACTGCTTCACCGACTACTCGAAATGAATGTGATAGAACTTCTTCCAGCAAGAAACAATGTGACAGCAAAGAAAAATTTGAAAACTATGAAAGTGACTGTAATGATGTGAATGAAATAATTAACATTTCCTTGCTCTCTAATATTTTGAAACATAACGTATTATGCCAAGTTTGCAATGAAAGAGGACTGGAATTGAAAATAACTTCACATATTGGTTTTGCATGTAAAAAGTTATTGAAGTGAAACAAATGTGCTGCAGAAGTTTCGTTTTCCAATTCTAACAGTATTCCTAGTAGTTATAATATTGTAAAGAAGGTGTATGCTATAAATGTTAGGCTAGTGTATGGCTTGCGTTGTATTGGCAAGGGCAGTGCTGCAGGGACAATGTTATGTGGAATTATGAACTTGCCAAAACCACCAACCAAGTCTGGATTTTATAATGAAGTGGTGAGATCTTCCGCTGAAGATATTGCTCAAGCAACAATTGAGAAAGCAGTTGAAAAATCTGTGACAGATAATGAAAATTGGTAGCTGTTGCTTTAGATGGATCATGGCAACGTAGAGGTCATAAATGTCTAAATGGAGTTGTGACAGCTACCAGTGGAGACAGTTGTAAAGTAACTGATGTTGCTATTCTCTCAAAACATTGTAGATGTAAGTGCTATACCAAGGAAGAACATAGTGAAAGTTGTGAAGCAAATTTACATGGCACGAGTGGAGTGATGGAACTAGAGGAAGTGACAGCAATTTTTTCCAGATCACAGGAGTGGTATAATGTACGAACCGTGTTAAGCTAGAAGGCCCTACGATAAGGGACAGACATCGACGTCGCCAGAACAGTATAGATCTTACGATAACACTAAAAGGGCCACACCAGCCGCAAGTTTTAGCGTGAGACTTTTTTGCGTCTCTGTTACGTTACAAACCTAAAAAACATTGCCCCACCACGAAAAGTAACCGCTAGGACCAGCCCCCAGCCCATTTTATAAGCTAGAGCCCTCCAGAAGAACAGTATAGATCTTACGATAACACAAAAAGGGTCACACCAGCCGCAAGTTTTAGCGTGAGACTTTTTCGCGTCTCTGTTACGTTGCAAACGTTAAAAACATTGCCCCACCACGAAAAGTAACCGAGCTGCGCCGGCCGCCGCCCCCTGACGAACACCGACAAGGTAATGAACGCATGCAATGCCGCATTTTTGAGCGCATAAGGCTTCACTCAGAACTGCAGAAGTCTCATCTGTTACATCCCCTTTTTACGTAATACTAGTATCGATCGTCAATTGAAGCTCATGATATTCACATTTGCTACATAAGTTAAAATCTGAAACGCAATGATTTGTCTGTTATATAATTATTGAGAAGCCACATCAGCCACTGTAATTTACGACAAGTTAGATAAGTAATTAAAGATAATTGAGGGTCACTGTAGACCATTTTGATAGTTTTCTCTTTTGTGAAACTTAATTTAAACCTAGATTATAGATGTGATATGGCATAGGTCATCCTTCGAGCCATTGTAGAACTTGGAAACCCATTCAGGGAATATTCGTTCACATTTTTGTTATGCAGTTGGTTTTTATCATCCTGTATTAAAACATTTCTTTTTATCAATAGCGCAATTTATAAACAATGTTTTGTGAGTAGAATAAAATTTCCAATGGTAAACTTAATTGCTTTTTCGGCGTTATTTTACCAGCTAACTAAAAATAGGAAAGCCTTGAACCTCTTCCACTAAATTTAGTTAGTATTAAGATTCCTTTACAGGGAGTGCAGTGGAGCTGACGCTGAAATCATTAAGTATTTGGTTATATCATCGCTAGTCTCACTGACCTCTTCTGAACTCTAAAGGTCATGTGTGGTCTAGCGTCTCCCTACCAGCAACAGGTCCCAGATTCAAACTAGTCAATTCCCTAAAAAACACGCTCAGAACGTCGTTGCAAGAAAGTGGTAGGTAGACACGACATAGAACAACAGACAACACGCAGAATGTTAGAACTAGCTATCTAGGAGATGGTGATTCTAAGGGATATAAAGCTGTAGAGGAACTCAAACCTTATGGCAATGAAATTCACATTAAAAACAGGAGTGCATTGGACATTTGCAGAAGGGCATGGGGGCTCGCTTGCGCAAACTAAAGTAGACATTAGGATCCCAGAAGCTTAGTGATGGTAAGACCCTAGGAGGAAGATCCACAGATGAAGCAATTGATAGATTGGAGAGGTGTGCAATTACGCAAAATACAAGAAGCATTGAGCATATGAGGAGAGCAGTATGGGCATTATTTTTATACTGCATCAACAAATGAGCACCCACAACATGCACTGTGCCCCACAGGTGATGACTCATGGTGTAAGTACCAATCAGGAAAGGAATATGCCCATAAAAACAGTTTGCCAAATGCTGTAATTAAGCCCATATTCAAAGAGCTGAATCGCTGGGACCACCATTAACGCTAACAGGTAATGTGAGACTCTGAAAAACTCAAACGGGCAATTCAGAACGGGAGCAGAGGAATGTTGAGCAAGAGCGTACACATTCTCCATGACAACGCTCGCCCACACATCGCTCGGCAAACCGTTGCTCCCCTTCAACACTTTCAGTGGAACATAATCACCCATCCACCCAATAGTACTGACTTGGTGCCCAGCGACTATCACCTGTTCCCTAGGTTAAAAGAACATGTGGCTGGAAGGTGATTCATCTCCGACGACGAGGAGATAGAAGAGGTTCATAACTTTCTGAACAGCATGGCGGGAGCTGGTATGACATGGGCATACAAAAACTGCCACAGCGTCTACAAAAATGCATCGACAGAAATAGTGATTGTGTCGAAAAATAGCTAAATGTTCAAGCTGTAAACTGAAGTAAACCATTGTAGAAATAAACAGGTCTATGTAGTTATAAAAAATAGGAGACCTTACTTTTGGGATTACCCTCAGATGTACGGAAGTGTGAGTCATTACCGTCAGGATTCATACGTTCCCAATACATTGTAGTTGTTTTAATCACAATAGGAACTGCAATACTAGTGACTATGTCATGGAGCATGAGTAAGTACGGGTAATAATTTAGATCTAAAAATGAACGAACGTTACACATTCAGTTCCAGAAATTAAAAACGGGCTAACGTAGACCCTACAAATATTTCTGCGAGGTAAATCACTTATTTTCTGCGTGTCTTAATTTAAAATTTGAGGATGTTTTCGAGACACTTTCACATTAACGTGCCAGAAAGTCTTTCTGAAATGACGCCTCAGCAAAGTGTATTGAAACAGAGACTTGACAATACGATCAAGTGCTGCACAAAACCTAAAAAAAAAAAAAAATACGACGCTTATTCCTTCTTTTCCAACTTGCAAAATAGTATCAGTCACCTGAGCTGTGACACTTGTCGCTAACAAGCGATATAAACTTCGCATGCGTTTATTTCTTGAAACGTTTAAGGTAAATTCAATTCAGGTTATTTAGATTCCTGTGTGCAAGATCCATGGTACGTTTGAGCGATATCTGTCTGTACTAGCAATGGAATGAAGTTCAAAATCTGTAGACTGCCTACGAATAAACCTTACTCATGTCATAGACACATGATTTTAGGAGTCAATATACGCTGGCAAGAAAAATTCTGTTCTGTGCATCTGAATTTTCACCTCATAAATATTTCTGCTCTTTGGTGCTAAACACAATCGAACTAATAATAAATGAAAAGCACCAGTTTGCTTTTGTTCTACAATATTATTTTTATTGCTAACTGGTTTTCGGCTTACAAGGCCATCTTCAGGCATTTATGTAAGCCGAAAACCGGTTAGCAATAAAAATAATATTGTAGAACAAAAGCAAACTGGTGCTTTTCATTTATTATTATAATGTTGTTCTACCAAGAACCGACGGAAGATTCTGTTAATACAATCGAACTATTTTAGCTCCGATAATCACATATGAAACAAGGGTTTGTGAGTGCGTTAGCATCGCTGGCCAGAGAAAACTATTCGTAGTGTTATCTTTGGTGGTTGACAGTGGCAGTTCAGTTCGCTCTTTGAGCCAAGTGTGTTACATCGTGTGTTCTTGTATGTATCAAGATTCTATGAAGCAAAATTCGTTATGTACTTCGTACCACTTTGTCGTCTATCATTCGCTATAGCTAAGTACCGGAGTTCCACAAGTTCACTGGACGTCATTAATGTAACTGTCATTTCCTTGGCTATATGAAAAGCATTTTATTAAATTCAAGTTGCAAGTCATAGAAGCATTTCTTTTACTTCACAAGCAGAAGTAGTGTCACATGTTCAGTTTTATATTACAGCATTTTCACAGCTAAATTTTCTATGTCAGTCAATATCACTGCCTAAAGTTTTGTGAAATAGCAACACTATATTAAAAACCGTACGAAGTCCACAGCTTTCAAGACAATGCAGCTAGTTTGGCACAGTTGTTCAGATATGCTATGCGCGAACACACAGAAGTATTCATGCTTATTGACGTTGTACGTTATTAATTATGAGCAACTGAATATTTTTCCACAAAATGATTACACATGTTCTTCTTTTAAAAAATGTATCAGAACGAAATTAATGCATTTTTGTACAAAATTTGATATACCATTATTGAAAATACCTGTGAAACAGAACTGTGATATCTTCTTTTGCTGGATTTTTACAGTTCTCCAAATATTTGTGAAAAAATACTACAAATTTTAATAATTTTCCTCTTACATAAACGCCTTGCTATTGTATTAAACGAAATTGCCTCCCACGGAATATTTAGCTATAGTACTGACAAGTCGCAGGCCAAATTTAAGTTCTCTAACGTCAGTGGTTTGTGAAGGAAAGGTATAGAAAGTTTCCAAATTGTAAGTTACGGGAAACCTGAATAAAAAATTTGAAATGACTTGTATAAGGCCGTATCTTCTGTGGATGAACTAGTGCAAGCGATATGCGTACCCCTCTTCATCCTCAATGAGTTTTTTCTTTGCTTTACTCTGTTAGTCAATACGATTTTAAGCTGAGTAGCAATAATATCAGCTGTAGCAGTTCTGTTAATAGGTTCCTTTCAGTATCGACAGTGTGAAGGCGTCTGGAACAAATCGTACTCTCTGTAAAGTTGGTAATTTGCCAAGATTATTAAAGTGTATTACACATTACTGGAAACAGGCATGCTGCAGATTGTAGTAATAGATCTTCACACAACAGTCGTAAACTTTACTGCTTTGCAAACCCTCGTAAACAAAGACTACAAAGCAAAGAATGCAAAATCAGCGAAAGTGATTTGCTTGACGTACTGCAGGGACTTCCCGTGCAAAGTGATTGCGCAAAACTGGAAGAAAACGCTACAGAATAATTATGTGAGGAAATACATAACAAAAACAGAACGTGGCTCAGTGCGAGCTTTTGTCGATTATTATTTTTTATCACGGTTACGAGTGGAACTGGAACATAATATTCAGCGACTGAAATGTAGTAAATGAAGTCCCAATAAAAAAAATTCAAAATTTTGGTCGCTTTCACGTACACCTCCTCCCTCCCCCCCCCCACCAAGTCGAAAGAATTGATGAACAGAGTACACATATTAGCGAAATAACTGCGAACAAATTTAGCAGATTGAAATTTCAGTGTATTTTGATGTAATTGCCCCCATAAAATTGGCGTAAATTATAGAGTGGCTCATATTCACGAAAGTCTAACACAGGATACTCATTCAGGAGAGGTGTTACACTGATCTTAATTTCTGCCAGAGCGGCGCTTACTGAGTGCAGTTATTATATCAGACGTTCTGCATGATACATGTTGTGTGTGTTCGAGAATTATCTGAAGCGTGGAGTTTCGCTGAATGATGGCGCGATTGTCTCTTAGATCCAAAGAGCACTGCATTTGCATAACTGTGGGACACTATGTAGTCACAAACACTTAAACAGTGTACTTTCCTCCACCTGAAAAAGTATAGAGAACGGCGGCACAAATGATCACACATATTTTTGGCCTGTGGTAGAATGTCACAGAGATGCTGAAGACACTGAACTGGCAGATTCTTGAAAGTGGACGTAAACTATCCCGAGGAATCCTATTTACAAAGTTTCCAGAATCGACTATAAATGTTGACTGTAGAAATATACTACAACCCTATATGTATTACTAGTGTATGGATCGTGGAGACAAGATCCGATTAATTCCAGTGTTCAGAGAAGCGTTTAAACAGTGAATGGAACGGGAAGAAACCCTAATAACTGGTACAATAAGGAGTACCTTCTACCATGCACTTCGTGATTTGCATGAGGTAGTTACGCTTGCTGTCTGTATTTCTGAACAACGTTAACAGCAATTTGCTTTTTAAGGGCACCTAACATTGCGCACGATTAATACGTAGTTTGAATCACTGCCTATGTATGCCTAGGATGCACTAAAGAGCTTACGTCATTTCAGTGGTTATTATTAATTCTACTTCATGAGCACCTCACAGAGTGAAGACTACAGTATGTGAGTTTTATCTGAAGTAGCCACCTGTTGGCAAGTTAAATTTGCAAGTCATACCATAACAATTATCGAACACTAATTTATTAGAACTTGCTCTAAACTGGTTTGCTTGGCAGTAAATAAATGACAATAACTGATTCGGTGCCCTCAGCAATTCCCATTTACGATTCTGAAAAATCTAGTAGATAATCAATGATGGAGACTCAATTCGTTTACTGGTTTATTGCATAAATGCTTACAAACAGCGTTGGACAAGATATGCAACCACGAAGTGTGTATGTTCATACTACTTATGTCTTGCATAATTACTTATATACGATTAGGTCAGTTTCAAAATTTGTGCCCCAAGAATAACTGTACTACAGCCTTTTTCAGTAAACTCCTCTTGTCTTTAAAAATTATGATACTATTCAGCAAAATAATGAAGAATTAGAGGTATTATTTTTACGAAAAATATATAGAAAACCAACTTGTTTCTGCTGACAAAGCTTTATCTGCTCTGAGATAGGGGCTACCAAACTTTCCTTGGCAATCAGAGCTCAGGTATTATCCGTGTGACAGTGGTGTTTTGGAAGGTGTTGCCTTTTATTCATTTAAATCCCATACTTTGTTTCGAATATCCTGTACGTTTCATACTATCTTTATGCCCCCTTTATCGTACTGCAGTTTCACTGACGAAAATTACTGACTTTCCCTCGCACTATCCTTCCTAGCACCAGAACCTCTTTGCAAAATGCAGTCAAATGGGAGCCGCAGAGGAGCACCTGGATTTTTAAGAATATTCTCACGTTCCTTCCGAGAGAATTTCCCCATCTCGAAGCGTGGGCCGCCAGTGCACATATGCATGAACTTTCTCTCGGCACCTGATCTGTTGCTGTTAAGGTGATAGTGCATCTCTCCACTGAGACGACATCTTTATGAGTCACCTTAACCTTCACAACATTGTTCTCATGTGGCACACTTCCGGCGGCAAGCAATACAGCATTTACTCACGCAGATGGCACTGCATATATTTTTCGCGTATGACATATCGACGTCACGTTTTAGAAAGCTGCGTGTGATCAGCATTTATGATCTTGAAAGCTGCCAAGGAAGACTCTGAATACTGAAACTGTACGTGCTAGATTTCTCTTAGATGGCAAAGATTTGCTTCGATTCTCAGTGAACAGTCTAAATTCAGGAAATACGGGTTTGTACCTGTTACATTTAAACATGAAGCTTATCTTTGTATTGGTTTTAAATTTATATGAAGCTTGTCTTTTTACTGGTTTAAACAGCCATAACCTTCCATTTCAGGGGATTCATTAGGGAAATAGATGTCTGCTGGGTTTTTATTTGCTCTCTGTATGTTTTTGCACTGTCTTTTCGCAATATTTGTTGCTCCTACTCCTCCGTTAGACCAAAAGGGAATAAATACCCTAGGAACTAACATTAATGTCAACAAATGACTACAAATGCAATAATCTTTCGCTGTTACGTTTTACAACAATAGGTATGAAACACATCGTGCTCTAGGGATAACATCTTAGACAACCAATCAAATGTCCTGGGCCACGGGTCATATCACAGCTAGAACTTAAATTTTGAATAAAAATCCTCAGCAATGGCAGCTGAAGACTTCATGCATAAGGAATTATCCTCGTCCCGCTAACGGCCTCATTGAAGAGGGTCGGAGAAGCGAAAAGAGGTTCATGTCAACCTCGTAGACTTACTAAAAATAATCAGATCACTCAGTGGCACTAGTGTAGCTTTCCCGCACTAAACAGGAAGGGAACAACAGCGTGTAAACATGGTTCGTTCGTGTGCTGCTTTCAATTACAATAAGAATGGAAGCAGGAACAAAGATGGAGAGACTGTTACATTCCACAGATTAGTCATTCCTCGTTATTTATTACTTTCTAATAGAATTTTAGACCCACAGCAAATCATTTACTGTGCTCTGATCATTTTGAAGAGAGTTGCTACCTTGAAACTTACGTGAATAGAAGGCAACTAAAGGACGATGCTGTATCTACAATATATGACTTTTCACCTCGTTCGAATAAGGTACAGTATCCTAGAAGTAGCCTAATATATGTGGACATAGGTATTACATTGCGGAAATAAAGTAATAATTATGTAGAATTCTGTGCTTGTATCTTTCCCAAGTTGCTAAGGAAAGAAAACCACGAAATCCAAGAAATGAAGTCGAGGCTGTTCAGAACGTATGTGAAAATGAAATTCCTGTTTCTGTTTACACTGAAGAACACAATTGTTCATTTCCGCCAGCTCCAACTGAATTGAAGGAAAACAACGATCGAATTGTGGAAAGGAAGATAGGCAATATTGTGCCTACAAGAGTAAGTTAAAGACAGTGAGTGGCAAGTGCAAAAGACAGACACAGAAAATATATCAGTTGGCAAATATTTTAGAAGAACTGAAAGCGAAAAACTTAGTTCACGATAAAATAATCTCTCTAATTAGCGCCACTCATAATGACATGTTACTGGAAATATTAGATCAAAGCAGAAACAGAGCCCAACAGTATTCTGAAAAGTTAAAATCTTTTGCCTTAACTTTAAACTTTTATTCTCCAGCTGTCTACTGGTATGGTTGCAGTACATTTAATTTATCATTGCCACATGAAAGTACGTTATGTAGATGGTACAATTCTATTGAAGGTTTGCCAGGATTTACAACAGAAAGATTCGAAATTATAAAAAAGAAAAGGTTGTGAAATCTTCTTATCATTTATTTTCTGCATTAATGTTTGATCAAATGTCAATTAGGAAGTGTATTGAGTGGGATAGGAATGAATTTTGGGTTATGTTAATTTGGGGAGTGTTCCTACTACATCAGGAATAGAGGGAGTTGAATGTAAAGAGGCTTTGGTTATTACGACAGTAGGAGTCAATGACCACAGGAAGACCCCTATAGGGTGTTCCTGCCTATGAGAAGAAGATATTTATTGAAATGGCCACTACAGTGTTACATAAAGTAAATGTGACTATATTAACTGTCACTGATGATGGCCTTTCAATAAATATTGCAATGGCCAAGGAGTTACGTGCAACTACTGCAATTGACGACATGAAGCCCTGTTTCCGTCATCCTGTTTCAGGTAATAACGTGTATATTATTTTCGATCCATGCCACGTGATAAAGTTAATTAGAAATATGTTTTGTACATTTCAGAATTTTGTTGACGAGAGTGGAAGAAAAGTATCTTTACTTTTTATTTATTTATTGTTCCGTGGGACCAAATTAAGGAGAAGCCTCCATAGTCATGGAACGAGTCAATACATGGAATTATAACACGATAGTAGAAACAGATAAAATGAAATATAAGAAACATATTCAGGCGACAAGTCGTAAGTTTAAATAAAGAAAAGCAACAATGTAACACTGGAATTTGCTTAATTTATCAGCTCTTCCAGGAGCTTCTCGACAGAATAGAAGGAGTGAGCCATGAGGAAACTCTTCAGTTTAGACTTGAAAGTGTTTGGGCTACTGCTAAGATTTTTGAGTTCTTGTGGTAGCTTATTGAAAATGGATGCAGCAGAATACTGCACTCCTTTCTGCACAAGAGTCAAGGAAGTGCATTCCACATGCAGATTTGATTTCTGCCTAGTATTAACTGAGTGGAAGCTGCTAACTCTTGGGAGTAAGCTAATATTGCTAACAACAAACGACATTAAAGAAAATATATACTGTGAGGGCAATGTCATAATTCCCATACTATTGAATAGGGGTCGTCAAGAGGCTCTCGAACTTACACAACATATAGCTCGAACAGCCCGTTTTTGAGCCAAAAATACCCTTTTTGAATCAGAAGACTTACCCCAAAAAATAATACCATACGACATAAGCGTATGAAAATATGCGAAGTAGACTACTTTTCGTGTTGAACTATCACTTATTTCAGATACTGTTCTAATGGTAAATGAAGCAGCATTTATTTTCTGAACAAGATCCTGAACATGGGCTTTCCACAACAGATTACTATCTATCCGAACGACTAGGAACTTGAACTGTTCCGTCTCGCTTATAATATGCCCATTCTGTCTGATCAAAATATCGGTTCTTGTTGAATTGTGAGTTATAAACTGTAAAAACTGAGTCTTACTGTGATTTAGCATCAAATTATTGTCCACAAGTCACAAACTTATTTCATGAACTACATTATTTGATACTGTTTCAACATTACACACTAGATCCTTCACCACCAAGCTGGTGTCATCAGCAAATAGAAATATTTTTGAATCACCTGTAATACTAGAAGGCATGTCATTTGTATAACTAAGAAACAGCAGTGGCCCTAGCACCGACCCTTGGGGAACGCCCTACTTAACAGTGCCCCATTGGGACTTAACATCACTACCATTCACAATATTGGGAGAACTACCTTCTGCTTTCTGTTCTTAAAGTAAGAGGCGAACCAGTTGTAAGCTACTCCCTTACTCCATATTGGTCCACCTTCTGCAGTGATATCTTGTGGTCAACACAGTCAAAGAAAACACCAAGCGTTCGCAACCTTTTATTTAATCCGTCCAAAACTTCACAGAGAAAAGAGAATATAGCATTTTCAGTTGTTAAACCATTTCTAAAACCAAACTGTACATTTGACAGCAAATTATGTAAATTTAAATGCTCCAGTAACCTTGTATATACAACCTTCTCGATAACTTTAGCAAACACCGATGGCATAGAAATAGGTCTAAAATTGTCAACATTATCCCTGTTTCCCTTTTTATAAAGTGGCTTCACTACCGAGTACTTTAATTGGTCAGGAAACTGACAACTCCTAAAGGAAAAGTTACAGATATGGCTAAGTACTGGGCTAACATACATAGAATAATACTTCAGTATTCAGCTAGATACCCTGTCATATCCATGAGAGTTCTTGGTCTTTAGTGATTTAATTATTAACTCAATCTCCCTCTTGTCAGTGTCATGGAGGAGTACTTCAGGTAACAGTCTCGGAACACTCTTTTCTAAGAGTGCTGTATGATTCCTTGTTGGGACTAGGTTTCTATTTAGTTCACCTGCTATATTCAGAAAGTGATTATTAAATACTGTACATATATGCGACTTATCAGTAACACGGACATTCCCACTCAGCACTGGTTCTATATCCTCGACCTATCTCTGCAGACCAGACACTTCCTTTACGACTGACCATATGGTTTTAATTTTATACTGAGACTTAGCTATTCTGTCTGCATACCACATACTTTTTGCTTTCCTAATAACATTTTTAAGCACATTGCAATACTGTCTGTAATGGGCAACTGCATTTAGATTTTGACTGTTTCTAACGTTTTGATATAATTGCAACTTTGATCTACAAGATATTCTTATCCCTCTAGTCAGCCACCCAGGCTGCCTGTTTGTGCTAGTACCCTGTTTTGAACGTTCTAACGGAAAGCAACTTTCAAAGGCACGAGAAAAGTCTTGAGAAAAGCGTTATATTTATCGTCTACTGTATCAGCGCTATAAACATCTTGCCACTCTTGTTCCTTGATAAAGTTTACAAAGGTCTCTACAGCAACTGGATCAGCTTTCCTAAACAGCTGATGACTATATTTAACACGTGTTGCAGCACAAATATCTTTTAGAGTTAAAATTTGTGCATCATGATCTGAAAGGCCATTCACCTTTTTGCTAACAGAATACCCTTCTAGTAATGAGGAATGAACAAAAATGTTGTCTATGGTTGTTCTACTGTTCCCTTGCACTCTCGTTGGAAAGAATACGGCTTGCATAAGATTATATGAATTAAGGAGGTCTACCAGCATCCTTTTCCTTGCACAATCACTTATACAATTAATATTGAAGTCACCATATATAACAAACTTTTTGTATTTCCTATAAAGTGAAACAAGCACCTCCTCTAGCTTCAGCAAAAATGTTGTGAAATCGGAGTCTGGGGACCTATAAATAACAACAGTTAGAAGTTTAGCTCCACTAAATTTAACCACACCTGTACAACATTCAAACACCTTTTCAGTGCAGTACTTTGAAACATCAATTGACTCAAATGGAATGCCGTTTTTCACATACATGGCCACTCCCCCACACCGCAAAGAGCTCCTAGAAAAGCCAACCTGTATCCTGGTAAAGGAAGCCTCTGAATTATCTCCTTATTTAAGAAATGTTCAGATATACCAATAATTTCAGAGTTAACATCTATATGCAGTTCACTAACTTGATCTCAAATACCTTGTATATTTTGATGAAATACACTAATTCCCTCATTAGTCGGATACCTAAGCTTTGTAGAAAGTGGTTCCTTTGTTAGAGAGACTTCCCTTAAGCAGGAATGCCTATCAACTGACTTTAGTCTAAAAAAGGTGCAGCTCTAACACCCAATACTACAGGAATTTTCCCATGAGTGATCCCACCACCCCCACCTATGCTGTCACCTATAAGCTTTGCCAACCTCCCCTTCCCATCCCTGTTGAGGTGCAGGCTATGTCTAGTGAAACCCGTCCTGCTGATAGACTCCACCGACACCACTGAAATATGCCCATGCTTTCTGTCATCAGCGCACCCCCAAGTCTCATGTTATTACGCCTGGCGGCTGTATTGAGGCGAGGCCGATTGTGACGCTGAAACAGTTCCACGAAATGCACATTCGTGTTGCCAGTATGAGTGGCTATCTTTTCCAGGTCACCATCTATGTCATACTTCCCATCCCTTCCCAGCCCACCCACTATCACTGCCTGATCGTCTTCAGTAAAATCCCTACATAACTCCCCTATGTTAACAGTCACCTGAGCCAATCCTGCATTAGGCTTCACAATGCTGGTGACCTGGTACTCACTCCCCAACACTTCCTGCAACTGCTGGCCTACACCTCTACCATGAGAACTACCTAACAGCAGAACCTTTTTCTTTCTCTTAGACCTTGCAACTGTCCTAGCCACCGTAACTGCTGAGGTCTGCTGCATACTTCCTACATCTACAGCTACTAGAGATTCCTCTCCACTTGACTCTGACAGTTGGTCATATCTTTTGCAAACACCAATAGTAAAACTATCTGAAAATCTCCTTCTCCTAGCAGATCTCTTGCCAACAGCCAGCTCCCATTCCCTAACCCTTTCTCCCTCCTCATCCTATCTAGCTCCTCCTGTGCGTTTTTCAACTGCACCTGAAGGGCACAGATCTTACGCTCCTGCTCCTCTTTCAACTTACTCTTCCTACATAACCTGCAGTTCTAGGAGAGGATCTCGCCAGAATGCCCACTGACTTCCCTACTGCATTTCCCCCAGTGAAAATACTTCGAACAAGTCTCACACCGCAATCCACTACTCACGAACCTACGGCAAAGCCCACACTTCTCACTCATGGTAAAATTTTACAGTTATTGAAACAAGAAAACTGCTTCATCTAAGTTCCGCTACTACAATAAGAAGTTGTTAAAAACTGACTACAATAATCACAAAATTACTCCTCTACAAGGGAAGTAACTGCTATTATTAACAGTATTAATCAACAACAATCGAGAATATAACAAAAGACTAACACAGAAAGAAAATGAAACGTCTAATGACACAGTAAAGAAACTAAAAACAGTTCCCAAGAAGTTCTTCTGAGATTATTTCACCAAAAAACACCAAGAACACCGGTTGACGACTACTAAAGTTCCTAAAAAAACCACTAAACACAAACAATTAATTAGTACTTAGCTTTCGATGCGCCGCTACAGCTGCAACTGGTCAGCGTGTAATGTAAACACAGGTAAGAGGTTAAGATGCTCGATACGAAACACTCACAAAATATCAGGCCACAACACAAGAAAGGAATAGGTGAATGAAGAAACCACTAATAAGTCACTTATATAGTAAATATTATCACAAAAACCGTTAAAATATGTATCTGAAACCTGAAAATACAAAAAACTTAGAGAGCGATCTCACACGCAGTCACGCGCTTATGACGTCTTGGGAATACATTGAAAAGCTCCATTCTATACAAGAAAAGGAGGGGCTTCGTCTTACAAATAAACTCAAATTATTACATGTTAATTTTGGTGAGCAGAAGTGAAAGCAAAGCTAGCTGTTCAAGTTTTAAGTGCTTTAGTTAGTAGTGACCGACAGTACTTATGCTCTGACTTGAAATTAAAAGAATTTAGAGGGCTAAAAGTATTGCAGACTTCTGTCTTATTTTTGACGAAATTTTTGAAATCTATTGGCTAAGGGATACAAATTACCTACACGTGATACCAATAAAATTATATGGCGCCCTTACCTTGAGAGAGTAGTGTATTGTTTAACACCCCTCTATGATTCAAATGGGAAGATTTTGTGCACAGGTAGCAGAAAGACAGCAATGCTAGGGATTTTAGCACATTATGAAACTGTTAAAGACTGTACAACGATGTAAAAAAGATGAAATATTTGATCGTGTACAAGTTTAGTCAGAATCACGTGGAATTGTACTTTTCTTTAGTTAGGTCTAGATTATGTTGGAAGAACAATTCATCTTACTTCCAACTTAGAGCAGCGTACAGAAATCTTCTTTCAAATGAAGTTAAACGTAAAGCAAGTGCTAATTGTCAGGTTCAAAATAGCATATGACACCTCCCATGGACTGGGAAAAACAAATCGGTTTCACATGATCCAGTAAGATTTATATTAAGAGAAGATACAGCCATACAGAAAGTAATTTGAAGGCTCTGTCTGATAATTATTATGTCATATTACCCCAAAACCTAACTGAATGGCTGGCCGGAGTGGCCGAGCGGTTCTAGGCGCTTCAGTCTGGAACCGCGCGATCGCTACGGTCGCAGGTTCGAATCTTGCCTCGGGCATGGATATCTGTGATGTCCTTAGGTTGGTTAGGTTTAAGTAGTTTTAAGTTCTAGGGGACTGATAGATGTTAAGTCCCATAGTGCTCAGAGCCATTTGAACCATTTTTTGAACCTAACTGAATGTACTAACAATGTGGTAGTTTATATTGCAGGATTTTGTATCAAACATACGGCGAACAAGTTAAACTGCAACACTTCCATACGTAATTTATTTAGTGTAGAACCTTTGCAGCACTCAGGTTCGTTGAGCACCGTGATCATGCCAACAAACAAGTATTTGTACTGCGTGCTGAGGGACAGAGAAACTTACACGGTTGCGAGTTCTGTCATTTAGTAATGTACTTCCAAAAGGCAGTGTGGGCAATGACATAATGTTAAATGTTGTGCAAGTAGTGATGTAGCCAGATTTATTTCCAGAATTGAAAGAGCATTTAACGGAAAATGTTTTCCGCGAGAATCATATTTATATTATTGCAAAAACTGCAGTAAAAGCAATGCGTTAAAATTTGTTGTCACCATATTTCAAATACATGCAAATCCAATTTGCACAGAAAATAATTAGTCAGACGCTGACAAAATCTATTTTATTTCATAATGAGTGATGTATATGACACATAAGATGACAATTTGTTAAAAATAAACTTTTTAACTCTGAAAAAGACCAGTTTTCTTGTACCTTTGGTTGGTTGATTTGGGGGAGGGGACCAAACAGCGAGATCATTAGTCCCATCGGATTAGGGAAGGATGGGGAAGGAAGCTGACCATGCCCTTTCAAAGGAACCATCACAGAATTTGCCAGAAGCGATTTAGCGAAATCACGGGAAAGCTAAATGAGGTTGGCCGGACGCGTGATTGAACCGTCGTCCTCCCGAATGCGAGTCCAGTGTGCTAACCACTGTGCCACCTCACTCGGTCTTGTACCTTTCTAGCTCCTGCTTTTTTACTTTGTGTGTAAGAAATAGCAATGAACCAACCAATAATTATCTTTCTTAGTAATTTTCATTTGCATATGTACAAAATCAAAGCAGTTGTGTTAACTACACAGATTAATGTCTTGAGATTGCTTGTGCCCCTCCTTCACTGAAATCTTGTTCGTGGTGACTGACTGATTTGTAATATAGTCTGAGGTCTAAGCTGGTTTGGAAGGTAATGAATACTAAATAAAGATGGTGGTAAATTGATCTATGGTGTAGCCTGATGTCTGTCAGTGCCATATATCCAAAGCACTTTTGCTGTAAAAAACGCTAGGAGAACAGACAAAAATTGTGACTATAGTTCAATTCTTTTATCTTGGCGGCTCGCGCATGCCCGCCCAGACGCGGGAGATTGCTGCGTTGCCAGTTGCACACGACGCACGCGCCAATAGAAGCAGCGCCATAGTACAGCATAGTGCGCAAGCTTACGTTCAGGCGGGAGGGCGCAGTTCATGAAGTAAAGCCACGACGGCCGCATGAACCCTTTCGCCGCTACAAAGACGTGCTCCCTGCATTCCGCGCTGTGCGCGATTTTGTCACTGCACTGCTCGCCTGTGCAGACACATCGTGTTCCGACTGCTTTGACACTATTTATCATTCGATTCCACAAAAACTATTTGGCCCAAAAATTTGATTTTTACACATCTTCTTGACTGGTACCTTCCCCCCATAAATGACTTAATTTTGTTTCGATGTTCAACGCAGTTATTATGCAGAATTAAATATAGTAAACCATTGCACGAAATTTTGAAGAGTTTGCAGAGGTAAAAGTCCATAGAGTATACTTTCCGTATGGTCGATTTTAGTTGCCACAATGTTGAGAATGAAATGTGGACAAGATACCTAAATTTCATATAAAATTTACTGTATAACAATATCTCATTTAATTTAAATACCACATAGGTGTCGTATGTAATATTGAGAAATATTCCGTCTTTCACGACGGAAACAAAAGTTTTATTTACACTGAGTACGTTTGGCTTTATTTTAAAGCACTTCAGTCAATCAAAAGGAAGTAGACAAAATACATTAAACAAAACTGTGGACTTAAAAAAACATTAGGACTTGAATATACCATCTATCAGTGAAGTGCTCTGAGCTATGTCAAATATAATTTTTGTGTGTGGCACACACAGACATCATTTATTTGCTAAAACACTGATCAGCCAACACAAACGTTGAATATTGTGTTACCGCAGCACAAAACTACGAAAGGTGACTTGGCAATGGAGGAGACAAAATACTGTCCACTGAAGATGCTTCAAAAGAGAGAAACGCGTCTGGTCTAAATAAGTCGCTTATTTCAGTTGCAGAAGAGGAATATATTTCAGTACCATTGGTAAAACTGCGACTGTGGAACAAAAACAAGAAAGAGAACATGAGTACCATTGTGTATGTGCCATAACTTTCATTGATTGAAGTGCTTTAAAATAAAGCCAAACGCGTCCGGTGTAAATAAAACTTTTATTACAGTCGCGAAATACGGAATATTTTTCAAAATTACATACGACACCTATGTGGTACTTAAATTAAATGAGATATTGTTATACAGTAAATTTTATACGAAATTTAGGTATCTTGTCCACATTTCATTCTCAACATTGTGGCAACTAAAATCGACCATACGGAAAGTATACGCTATGGACTTCTACCTCTGCAAGCTCTTCAAAATTTCGTGCAATGGTTTACTCCATTTAATGCTGCATAATAACTGCGTTGAACATCGAAACAAAATTAAGTCATTTATGGGGGGAAGGTATCAGTCAAGAAGATGTGTAAAAATCAAATTTTTGGGCCAAATAGTTTTGTGAAATCGAATGATAAGTGTGTCAAACCAGTGGGAACACGATGTGTCTGCACAGGCGAGCAGTGCAGTGATGACAAAATCGCGCACAGCGCTGAATGCGGGTAGCACGTGTCTGCAGCAGCGAAAGGGTTAATGAAGAGACAAAGCACTAGAAATTTCAAAAAATTGCATTCAAACTAATATAATTCGCGAAGTAAGGCACTTCGATATTGTTTTTAAATACTGAAAACGTTTAGCATCGCACAAGGTTTGAACTCATAACCTTGCACGTAGAAGTCCAACACCTTAACCGCTACGCTAACGCAGCTCGTCCGACGACAGGACCTCTTAATAACTGTAACACGTCACGCAAAATACTGACAAACACGGTTGGTATGACTATGAATTACTCACGCTTCGTCGAAGTACAATAGGAAATAAACAATTACTGCTGTTCTTTATTGCGAAAAAGCGGTTCGTGAGATTGATACAAACACCGTTCCTTGCTATCGCCTGAATTAGGAGGCTTATTGCTTGTTTGGATTAACTAATTAATAGAATATGAAGCAATTCTTCTATAAAAGAAAGTCTGCTATCAAGCCATTGCTTTTGTTATTTATTATTTATTATTTATGACTGAATGTTTCTAAAACTGAAGACACTCGTCCATGCTCTGCACTGCAGTCGAGATCTGGCAACGTCGTTCTCTGTTCATTGGCTGACTGTGTTTTGTGACGTCAGATGCGCAGAACGAACCTAAACTCGGCCGCCAACATGAATGACGCGCACTTCAGTATTTTAGTGCATGTCACGTACATATGTTGTACTTATGCTATAAAAAATTAAAAGGGGACAGAGGGGCAGGAAATACATAACTCTTATCTAAAGTAATATATGAACTGGACTCGCTGAATAATCAGGTAGATAATGTACATTTGAATAGCCCAAATGCAAAAGTCGCTAAATGCATTTTTTGTCGATTTTGAGCTGGGCAACTACCGTATAGACTTTTACAGCGCCGACACGATGGAATAGGTATCAGGCTGCAAAATCTGCTAAAACGGTTGAAATTGGCAGTAGAAAATCGTGTTCAGCTGCAAAATCCGCTAATTGCACGTTGTCTTCCGGTGCAAAGCTCGCTAAATGTCCAAATTTACAAAACCCGCCAGGGTCAATAGGCATGGCCGTCACCGTGCTATGTTCAGATGCAACGAACGCCAACCGACATCAGACTCACCAATCTAGACATTCAAAGCTAGCTTCTAGTTTGTTACCATTCGAACGGTTATTTATCTTATTCGGAGTTAGGTTGGCTGCGCTGTAGCGAACGCGTACGCAACAACTATGCTGTCGCTGCCGATGCCTTTTCAAAATGTACGCCGGTGAACACAGTTCGCCTGATCAGTTAGATGTTTGTTGACGTATTTGTGTGGCTGTTTTGAAGAAAATAAGTGAGTTTTTGGACGGTTGAAATGTAGAAGATGCTACAAACGGTGTGGTAGTGACTGAAGCAGTAGGAATTCTGCAAGAAGTCGAATCCATCGTTGTAGTCGCAAATGACCAGAACCAGACCGAGGCCCGAAAACAGAAGAGGCGTCCTGATCAGTGGAAAATAAGTGATTCCAAAACGTAAGAACATGAAAAATATTATTAAAGAATGTTATGCATTGAGTGCTGTTTTGACACAAATTGTTATGACATACGTGGAAGGATTAGTGAAAGTTACTGGTAACTGGCATTTCCAGGTTCAGAAAGCCAAAAAAAGAAAAAATTCGCGTTCACGAAAAGCAAAAACAATAAAATTTGTCTAGTTCGTGGTGAGCCCTTCTACAACTTTTCAACTGGAGACGAGAAGGGCGTCCTGAAAAAAATTCAGAAAAGGTAATGGCCCAACACCAATCACAGCTGCTGTCATAATTTCAGAAGCCAATCTCGGCAACGTCAAACAGCTTTTGGAGCTTCACTTTGGTGAAGACTGAACGACCAACGACAAACTTAAATTCTACACCGAGGTGTTAGATAAGCAGGAAGGCCCTCCTAGAATCGTTCCTGCCGCTGCCAACCATCTGCAGCGAAAGCGATTTTGAGTTGATGGGCAACATTGAGGTCGATGTAACATAAAATATATTTTCAGCTGTTTTCATTTTCTAGATTTTTTGTCGCTGTTTTAGCTAAGATGCAACTTTCCGCCAGTTTGATTATTTTCTAAAATTTTGTCGATGCTTTACTAAGATGCAGTTTGGAGCTTATTTTATTTTCTACAATATCTTGTGATGTCAAAAACGCGATGGTGTATCTAAAAAAGAAACACCTTATGCTGAACATTCACGTCTATTCTCTTTTTGACGTTAAGTAAGTCAGTTTTTCCTGGCCAATTAATGACACCTTTTCATTTTTATATGCCAGTTTTGTAGAACTTTCTCTTTGAAATAAAACGTATTTGTTTATATTCGTAATAATGAACTTCCACCTTTCTGTCGTTGCTAACATATCACCGAATAGTGGATTTTGCAACCGAATGTTTGTTTTGTAGTTGGATCGAGGCATTTGCAAAACCCGCTAACTGCATAAATCGGGTGCAGAAACCGCTAAGTCAGTAGTTCATTTAATATTTTAATTAATAAAACTTAATCGCAGATTTCAGCCATTAATACTGTGTAATTAATCATTTTTACTTATTTTTAGAAAGGAAATGAAGTCTTTAATTTTAGTAGTCAGGATGGGTCGAAATTTTCGCGATTATCTCAGTTTCGCTTATCATGCAGTTAGCGGCTTTTGCATCTGGGCTACTCATTTAGACTAAAAAGAAAATATAGAAGTATGATGCAGGGATTGCTTGAAAACATACGGAATTTAGGCACCTTACCTGTATTGTCTGGTGGTGTTTGCATGTACTACATGTCAAATATCTAACAAATTGTTGCGTACATAGTCCCTTTGAAACCGAATCTCCATTAGTAACTTACGTGAGAATGAAATGCCTGGTTAAAGTTATAATGGAGCTCAGAGCTATTAAAGTCCACGCAAGCCGAAGGAAAAATTGACATATTGTGGAAAGCGAGGTAGACAAAATCGTAGCACATAAAAATAAGCGCAAAACACCGATCACACCCCACGAAAAATTAAACAGGAACTGAAAGTGGAAAAACATAGTGAATGGTAAAATAATCTCTCTCTCTCTATAGTACTTAAAGCTTAATGCAACTATCCTGAACCGATACTTGTCACACTTTCGTTCCAAATTGTCAAAAAGGAATCATACATCCTTAAACAAGTATCTGTGACTTCGCGTCTTTTGACGTAAATTTAATACGGAAAATTAGGAAACTGACTTCATTTAAGAATAAGTTTAAGACAGATTTGGTTTCTCAGTGAGAATTGTGAAGCCAACATGCTTTGTTTTGTTTTGCAATGCTACTGTTGTGCGACAAATCGTCCAAATTACCAGACCTACAGTTACATTCGTCCCTAGAAATGGCGGCGGCTCCCAGGGATGCAGATTTTCCTCGTCCTGCTACTGGCCTCGTCAAAGAGGATTGGAGAAGCGAAAAGAGGTTCAGGTCACTCTCCGTCCCTTTGTGTGGGAGACTGCCCCAAACATGCAGGAATGATCAATGGCGTGAGGATGTCGAAGGCAAGGGAAACCACTGCATTAAAGATACACAGTGTGTATCCGCAGGACTTGTGGCCTGAAATTGAAGGGAAAAAAAGTCATGATCTCTCCGTTACCAGAATATGAGGGCACACTGAAAAGTAATGTCTCCGCATTTTTTTACACCGTTCTCAATATCGGTTAGGTATACACGCCATTCATATTATTCGGTCGACTATTCTGCTTCGCTGACGCAAGTTGCAACCCTTCGCTGCTAGAGGGTTCGGAACAGTAGCGTATAACATCGGGACGAGTAGCGTAACTACACTGACGGAATAAAATCGCAACATCAAAAGATAATTAATGTAGAGTAATGAAATTTCGGGAATTCATTTATCAAGGTAACATATTTAAGTGATTAACATTACAAGATCACAGGTTAAGCCACTGCAAAAGTGAGATGCTGTTTCATTAATAACCGGTGTAACCGACAGAATGTTGAATACAAAAATGCAAACATACATTCATTGTGTTGTACAGATGGCGGGTGTCAGTTTGTTTGATGGTATTCCATGCCTGTTGCAATTGTCAGGCAATACAGAGACGGTTAATGCTGTTTGTGGATGTCTGGATGTCGCTGGAGTTGTCTCCCGATGATATACCAGAACTGTTCGACTGGAGACAGATATTGTGTTTCAGGAGGCCAAGACAAAATATCGACACTCTGTAGAGCATGATGTGTTACAACAGCGGCATGTGGACGAGCGTTATCCTGTTGGAAAACACTCCCTGTGATGCTGTTCATTGAAATCAGCAAAACAGATCGAATCTCCAAATTTAAGTACAATTTGCGCAGCCATGGTGCATGGGATTACCACGGGAGTGCTCCTGCGGTCATACGAAATCGCACCCCAGACCATAGCTCCAAGTGTAGGTCCAGTGTGTCTGGCACACCGACAGGTTGGTTGCAGGCCCTCAACTAGCCGCCTTCTAACCGGCCACGGCCATCACTGGCGCTGGGCCAGAACCAGCTTTCGTCAGAAAACACAACAGACCTCCATTATACCCTCCAATGAGCTCGCACTTCACACCACTGAAGTCGCAAATGGCGGCGGTTTGGGTCAGTGGAATGCACGCTACAGGGCGAAGCTGCCCTTGATTTAACCGATCTGTAACAGTATGTTGTGTCACTGTGGTGCCAACTGCGGCTCAAATAGGTGTTGTAGATGCAGTAGATGAGGCAGAGCCATACTCCGAACACGATGGTCTTCCCTCCCGGCAGTGCCACATGGCCTTCCGGAGCCCGTCGTCTTTCGACGGTACATCCTAGTGGTCACCACTGCCAGCAATCATGTACAATGCCTACATTCCCGCCAAGTCGCAAAAGGAACATTCAGTTTCTCGTAGCCCTATTATACGACCTCTATCAAACTGAGTAAGATGTTGATAATGGTGTCTCTTTGGTTTAAAGGCATTCTTGACAAACATAAACTCACCACGTCCAATCTCAAAGGTAAGTAACGCTCTCGACCGTTACAGCGTGTATTTAAAGCAAAACTGATTTGCATCCTCATAGCGGCTCTACTAGAGCCAGTATTACGCGACTGGCATGAAATCTGAATGGACATTATAGTCCAGATGTAGAAACAGCTCTACCAACTTTCGTTTATGTCGCACAACTCCTTGGTGCTGCGATTTTTTTTTCACCAGTGGTGACATCGGTTCCCTCCAGATTACCGAAGTTAAGAGTTGTCTGGTTTGGATGGGCGCCCGTCCTATCGGCCGAGTGCTGCTGGCAGGTGGGTTGCACTCAGCCCTTGCGACGCCAATTGAGGAGCTACTTGATTGGAAGTAGCGGATCCAGTCACGAAAAGGCTCCAGTCATGAAAACTGACAGCAGCAGGGAGAGCGGTATGCTGATCACATGCCCCTCCATATCCGCATCCAGTGAGGCCTGTGGGCTGAAGGTAATACGGCGGTCAGTCGGTACTGTTGAGCCATTGCGGCCTGTTCCGACGGAGTTTAGTTTGGTTTTAGTGTATGTCGGTGCCTGAGAAAGAGCGTGCTGAAATCGAGTTTTTAACGGCAAAAAACGTGCCTCCAATTGAAATCCATAGAAGAATGAAAGCCGTGTGCGGCGACGATTGTATCGACATCAGTAATGTATCACGTTAGGTTGTTCGTGCTCGTAATGAAGGCAACGGTGGTGCTAACCTCAACGTGTGTGACAGAGCTCGGAGTGGAAGACGGCGTAAAGCAATCGACAAGACTCATCAGAATCGGATTTCAAAACTTAAAGAACACTGTCGAGGACTTCACTTTGATAGTGATGAAACGGTCCAAGCAAAGGTGAGGTTGTAGCTCCATCAACCAACTCAAACATTCTACAGGGATGGTATCAACAAACCGGTCTCGCGTTGAGAAAAAAGTGTTCGTTGTGAGGGTGACTATGTAGAGAAATAAATTTGTAGACGTGAAGAGTAAAGAAGAAGAATGTTAATAAATTTTGTTGTATTTAGAGGTCTTGAAGAGTTCTCACATAATAAATTTGGAGGCATTACTTTTCAGCACGCCCTCATGTATGTACGTATGTTAACCGGGGACCTAGAAACGCCGGAGAGGCTCCGTCTCCGCCGCAGGCGCAGTGGTGCACAACCCCACGACGACTACCGCAGTCCACTTCACCCTCCGCCGTCCCACACTGAACCACCCAAGGTTATAGGGTTATTGTGCGGTTCTGGACCCCCCCCCCCAGGGAACCTCTTACACCAGACGAGTGTAACCCCTATGTTTGCATGGAAGAGTAATGGTGGTGTAGGGAGCGTACGTGGAGAACTTGTTCGCGCAGCAATCGCCGACATAGTAGCTGAGGCGGAATAAGGTGAACCAGCCCGCATTAGCCGAGGCAGATGGAAAACTGCCTAAAAACCATCCACAGACTGGCTGGCTTACCGGATCTCTACACAAGTCCGCCGGGCGGATTCGTGCCGGGGACCAGGCGCTCCTTCCTGCTCCGGAAAGCCGTGTGTTAAACCGCTCCGCCAACTCATAGTCTGGATTATTCCCGCAGTGGCATCTCTGGAAGGGACTGCCAAGGGGGAGATAACCAACAGACAAAGGCTGATTAACCAATAAGTCGGAGTACAGAATAGAAGAAAGATGAATGTAGTAGGCAAAATACACTCCTGGAAATGGAAAAAAGAACACATTGACACCGGTGTGTCAGACCCACCATACTTGCTCCGGACACTGCGAGAGGGCTGTACAAGCAATGATCACACGCACGGCACAGCGGACACACCAGGAACCGCGGTGTTGGCCGTCGAATGGCGCTAGCTGCGCAGCATTTGTGCACCGCCGCCGTCAGTGTCAGCCAGTTTGCCGTGGCATACGGAGCTCCATCGCAGTCTTTAACACTGGTAGCATGCCGCGACAGCGTGGACGTGAACCGTATGTGCAGTTGACGGACTTTGAGCGAGGGCGTATAGTGGGCATGCGGGAGGCCGGGTGGACGTACCGCCGAATTGCTCAACACGTGGGGCGTGAGGTCTCCACAGTACATCGATGTTGTCGCCAGTGTTCGGTGGAAGGTGCACGTTCCCGTCGACCTGGGACCAGACCGCAGCGACGCACGGATGCACGCCAAGACCGTAGGATCCTACGCAGTGCCGTAGGGGACCCCACCGCCACTTCCCAGCAAATTAGGGACACTGTTGCTCCTGGGGTATCGGCGAGGACCATTCGCAACCGTCTCCATGAAGCTGGGCTACGGTCCCGCACACCGGTAGGCCGTCTTCCGCTCACGCCCCAACATCGTGCAGCCCGCCTCCAGTGGTGTCGCGACAGGCGTGAATGGAGGGACGAGTGGAGACGTGTCGTCTTCAGCGATGAGAGTCGCTTCTGCCTTGGTGCCAATGATGGTCGTATGCGTGTTTGGCGCCGTGCAGGTGAGCGCCACAATCAGGACTGCATACGACCGAGGCACACAGGGCCAACACCAGGCATCATGGTGTGGGGAGTGATCTCCTACACTGGCCGTACATCACTGGTGATCGTCGAGGGGACACTGAATAGTGCACGGTACATCCAAACCGTCATCGAACCCATCGTTCTACCATTCCTAGACCGGCAAGGGAACTTGCTGTTCCAACAGGACAATGCACGTCCGCATGTATCCCGTGCCACCCAACGTGCTCTAGAAGGTGTAAGTCAACTACCCTGGCCAGCAAGATCTCCGGATCTGTCCCCCATTGAGCATGTTTGGGACTGGATGAAGCGTCGTCTCACGCGGTCTGCACGTCCAGCACGAACGCTGGTCCAACTGAGGCGCCAGGTGGAAATGGCATGGCAAGCCGTTCCACAGGACTACATCCAGCATCTCTACGATCGTCTCCATGGGAGAATAGCAGACTGCATTGCTGCGAAAGGTGGATATACACTGTACTAGTGCCGACATTGTGCATGCTCTGTTGCCTGTGTCTATGTGCCTGTGGTTCTGTCAGTGTGATCATGTGATGTATCTGACCCCAGGAATGTGTCAATAAAGTTTCCCCTTCCTGGGACAATGAATTCACGGTGTTCTTATTTCAGTTTCCAGGAGTGTAGAAACTCTGTGATGGGAAATGCTGAGCCAAGTTTAAAGTTTCACCTGAAATGTAACTGAAGAATGTAGGGTAAATCACCCAGTTATTGGCACTTTAAGAACTTATTTGTGGGATAAATTATGTATCCTCAACACTTGCCTTGCTTGAAGTATAAGTATAACACAAAACGTACTAGAATATTAAAGTAACATTATACTACAACTACAAAAGTTGTATACTTCATTTTCCATGTGAAATTAGTTGTTTGAAAATATGAAAAATTTTACCAGTTATTGGCACAATTTTCCATTAGTTGGCATCCCCGTTATACCAGCACCCCCAATTTATATCAACCATAATTATTGTTATTAACATTATTAGTCACAACTAGCTATCACAAGCTCTTCCTAATACTTGGTACTGCAATAGAAGGTAAAACTTAAGAAATAAAAGAAAAATTAAAAATCAATTTCTTAAGTCAGTAAAATTACATAACACTCTACACAAATACAACTATGAATTACAGAAACAACAAATTGAGTTAGATCTCAGTTCGCTTCTTTGTGTGAGCACTATTCCTGAAGAACTGCTATGCCTAGGCCCTCGTGTGCTGCAAGCAGTAAGAATTTATTCCACTGATTCAGAGAAATCACTTTCATCAACAAAATCATCAGTATTGTCAGTATCATGTACCACGTAACAATTATGGCATAAAAAAGATTATCATCTGAATCATCGGTGGTATGTATTTGATGCCCACTGGGGATACATGTAGAGTGGAAAAGTTCGTTATTTGAAGCACATCCACGAAAGTATTTTATTTATTCTTCATGCAACCGCTCGTAGAAGCTGGAGTGTTCTCAACCTCTGAATGCTTAGCTTGGGATGTCAGCTCTGTCGGAATGCTCTTCGTGTTCATCTTTTTCTTAATTTGTTTAGTAGCTTGCTTTTGCATTTTCTGCTCTTCTGTTTCCTGCATTCGTTTTTGTTTCTGTTTCATGGCGTCCCCTTCATTTTTACCTTTTCCTCGTGTAGGTCATTCCACTTCCTTGAGGTTAAAACATACGGGACTCGTTCCACTTGACGCTTTCCTTTCCTTTTTGGTGTTTTTGGCCACAGCTTCGTTTATATAGCTGGTTAGAGTTTTATTTACTATAGGCGTAGGCCTATCTTCTGTATCATCTCTCCCTGATGAACTCTGGCTAGCTTCTTCACTCGCAGCACGTTGTGGAATTGACATGTTCAGATTTTCATCAGGAAGGGAGCCGCTGGCATCTGGCGTGATTTCAGTAACTTCCAGTTCCTTTTCTGGTTTTCATTTTGATAACATTCCCATAGCCGATATAGAAGAAAGAAATCTTCTCCATGAACATTTTTATCACATTCTGTATAGTCTCAAATTTATTTATTTTCTGATCTCCAACAACTCAAACAAAAGTGTCGTATGGAAGAGGCAGGATTTCTGACTTTGTGCTATTGCTGCTAATATTATTGCAATTAGAATCATTCCTATCCAAGCACTTTGAGAAATCAATATTATTGGGGTTCCAGGGGTAGAAACCGGTATCTCTGAAATCATTTTTGTTTTCAAGGTTCATTTTTTCAAGCATATCTTTCAAGATTGCTGCAAAGTCCTCTTTAGTTGTAGCTTTTCCACCGTTGTTTGTTTGCCATGTGAATTCAGCATTCTTCCATTCACTTTTGAGAGATCTGAAGACAGCAGCATCAGGAGGCTGTAATATTCGTATAGAATCGGGATACAAAGATGTCAGAATAATTTTAAGCTCTTCACACAGCTCGCTCAAGTAGTACGTTAAATGGGTTCTATGCCCATCAAGAAAAAAATTACTGGTCGTTGGATGTTATTTTCTTGGAGGTATGGATGAAAACCGTTAGCTATGAATTCGAAGAAAACTTCAAATTTCAGCTATCCATTGTCACTTCTCCCGATGCTCCGTTTTTCAGGAACCTTGCTGATAACACTGATTGGAATTCTCTGATAGGGTAAATTATCATTGGAAGTACATCTTTCCATCTGCCGAGAACGTGTACATGACAATGAGAGTAGCTTTGGTTGGACTTTTCTCCGTAGACATTTTTATAGCCAGTGGGTGCAAGTACAATATCTTTTTTAGGGCGTAGATCAAAATTAGTTTCATCGTCACTGTAAACACTGCTCGGACATGACAGTACATGAAATACATTTTCCTCCTTAAGTTGGTGGTCTGTGGACGTAAACCATCCTCTCATGTCTTGCTCACTAACACGCACTTGCAGCAGTTACATCCTCTGGTGTTCTTTCAGAATCTTCCAGATGCCTATTTAAAAAGGCAGAATAGCATTTGTTACCAGGGGTGTCATCCTTAAAACGATTAGGACATTTATTGTTATTAAGAAATTATCGCATGCTTGCCTGATATCTAGTTTTCGCCATGGGAATCCCTTCCGACCACATTCATAGATCCGCCTGAAAAGATAACTAAGCATATCGTCAGAAATAATGAATCAGTTTGTGAATTGTCAATGAGTCAACATACAGGAGTACCAATACTCACAGAACAAGGGTGCTTTCCTCCTCTTTGCTCAGTATAGACGCTGGCCCATGGGAAGTTTTGGTGTATTTAATACTCAGCCAGAAATGTAATGCTGATCTGGGAATCCCGTACGTTCTGGACGCTGCTTTGAATGAGATGCCTTTCTGTACTTCTTGGAATGCTTTCTGAAGGCTTTCTTCACTGTATGAATCTTTCCTCCTGGAACCAATATTTCATTCAGCTCACTTCTGTAATGAAGAAAGAGATGAAGAGAAATGTTAAAGTTAATGCCGGTTATAAGTTAATAATTTTCCAGCTATTGGTACCTAATTTTCCAGTTATTGGCACACAATTTTCTAGCTGTTGGGACTGAGCCATTTACTGGTTACAGTTGTTATTTGAATTTGCTGTTTTTGCAGATACATTTATTTTCCATGAATGAATGAATTTTTCTCTGAAAGTGAATGAATGCAAAATGCAGTTGTTGGCACCTGGTGCTAGTTATTAGAATGAAATTACAGTGAAATGAATATCCATTGCTGCATATAGGCGTTGATGTAAGACAACTGGGACAGGTGAAAATGTGTTCCCAGACTAGGACTCGAACACGGGATCTCCTGCTTACATGGCAGACGGTCTATCCATATTTTTTTTTAATCTCATTTTGTTCGTTTTAGTTCGTTGCATCTGCTCGTGGCGGACGTCGCAAGACACCCGTTTCATTTCGTCGGTGATCCATTAACTCAGCTTTTATTTATATGAGCGAACACACAGAGGATAGTGCGACTGCAGGGATTTATCTCTGGCACGCCTCCCGTGAGACCCACATTCCCAACTTAGTGCCCCGCACTATATTCATAGTGCCCCTGCCCATTATACTCAATACTCGCGGCTTGGCTGCCGATTCCCGTAAGAGTTCGGGCACTGTTTGTGCATCGGCACAGAAGAAGGTGGTCAAATGGCCGGTGAGCCTCAACTATGTATATGAAGATGGTATCTTTTCTTTCGGCCATGTATATAATTATTAGAATGTATATAATATGTATATAATGTAAGTATATAATTATTATGTATATAATTATTAGAATTACAGGCTTTGCAAAATACAGTTATTGGCGCAGCTTAAACTTCTATACTTTTGAAGTTAGAATGTTTGAATGTATTCCAGTAACTCCATACTGATTTTATTTGATAACCACGGTATCATAATTTTGAAATATGAGATGTCCGGCCACCCGGTTAGCCGAGCGGTCTAATGCAGGGCTTTCCGGAGTGGGCAAGGGCGCCTGGTCCCCGGCACGAATCCGCCCAGCAGACTGGTGTCGGGATCCGGTGCGTCTGGTGTGAGACGTTCCCTGCGGGGGGGGGGGGGGGGGGGGGGTCCAGAACCGCACAATAACCCTATAACCCTGGGTGGTTCAGTGTGGAACGGCGGGGGTGTGAAGTGGACTGCGGTAGTCGTCGTGGGGATGTGGACCACTGCGGCTGCGGCGGGGACAGAGCCTTTCCGTCGTTTCTAGGTCCCCAGTTAACACACGTACATACATGATGGCGTGCTGGAAAGTAATGGCTCCATATTTATTATGTGAGAACTCTTCAAGACCTCTAAATACAACAAACTTTATTAACATTCTTCTTCTTTACTCTTCACGTCGGCCGGCCGAAGTGGCCGTGCGGTTCTAGGCGCTGCAGTCTGGAACCGCGAGACCGCTACGGTCGCAGGTTCGAATCCTGCCTCGGGCATGGATGTGTGTGATGTCCTTAGGTTAGTTAGGTTTAACTAGTTCTGCGTTCTAGGGGACTAATGACCTCAGAAGTTGAGTCCCATAGTGCTCAGGGCCATTTGAACCATTCTTCACGTCGACATATTTATTTTTCTACATAGTCACTCTCACAACGAACACCTTTTTCTCAACGAGAGACCGGTTTGTTGATACCATCACTGTAGAATGTTTGAGTTTGTTGATGGAGCTACAGCCTCACCTCTGCTTGGACCGTTTCATCACTATCAAAGTGAAGTCCTAGACAGTGTTCTTGAAGTACGCGAAAACCACCATTACTCTACCACTCAAACATAGGGGTTACTCTCGTCTGGTGTGAGACGTTCTGTGGGGGGGTCCACCGGGGACCGAACCGCACAATAACCCTGGGTTCGGTGTGGAGCGGCGTAGGGGTGAAGTGGACTGCGGTAGTCGTCGTGGGGTTGTGGTCCACTGCGGCTGCGGCGGGGACGGAGCCTCTCCGTCGTTTCTAAGTCCCCGGTTAACATACAATACAATACAATATGAGATGTCCACACAATTACAGCACTTCATATACGGCAGCATTTCTAAACTTACCTCTTAGAAAATCCTTTCTGGCACAGGGAACTTCACAACAATCGTCCTGATGTCAGCTTCCCGCCATACCAATTCCCAGAAGGCGTTGAAACAAATGCAGCGCAACAAGCGAAAACAAAAGTCTTCATCTGTTTCTAAAATAGCACTACCAACTTAAAAATTTCGTTATAATACAATGTTTGTTAGCAAGGTGCTAATTACTGGTGGGGTGCCAATAACAGGGTCGTTTACCCTAAGTGATTTTGAATTGAAATTCAGCCAATCGTGCTGTAATGATTACAGAGAGAAAAGCGTGGAAAGAAATAAAGCTTGTAACTAGTCAGTGAATGGTCCGATCAGAAGTATTAGAACAAAAACGATAATGTGAGAATTCTCTTTACCCACTGGTTTCGATTCATATTAATGGAAATTCCAAAAAGTATTCCACAGCTTCGAGATGTTTCAATGATTCATAGCCATACATAATAATTGAAAAACGATTCAACATGCTCATATACATAGATGACCCGGATTTCTGTTCCGTGATCCACGACAATGCCATTTCAATGACACGTAAATAATGGCCATAAATCATATCTGCCGATGTAAATTACGATATAAATACGAGGTCGCTAGGTGTACACACACACACCCACACACACACACAAAATGTTCAAATGTGTGTGAAATCTTATGGGACTTACCGGCTAAGGTCATCAGTCCCTAATCTTACACACTACTTAATCTAAATTATCCTAAGGACAAACTCACACACCCATGCCCGAGGGAGTACTCGAACCTCCGCCGGGACCAGCTGCACACACACACACACACACACACACACACACACACACACACACACGACCGGTTTCAAGCCAAAGCAACACAAGCCGCCGGTTGGGGTGTCAAGCTGCGAAGGCCCCAAAGGCAAATGCAGGATTTGTATAAAAGTTGCATCACAATTAGTAGCGAAAAGAGATAGATTAAAGTGTACGATGGAAAAGTTGGGAAGGAGGGCGTCAAATGAAAAGCCGCTTGTATGGGAATATCTTCTCCAACCATTCCCGACGGGAAGTGTTGGTGCAAACTGAAGCTAAACACGGAGTGACAGCACGTAATAAATACCCACTTGATGGTACACGATCTAATGTTGGTTTACTCCCTCTCATTCTTCGTTTTCTCTTGCACTTTTTGGAAATTCAGTGATTAGAGCTACCAAGATCGGTAAGATAATCCTGCCACATAGAATTCAGAGAGGGCTAGTTGCTACACTGTTTATTATAAACCTTCAAAGAAACTGTCGCAGCTATGTAATAGAACGGAAGCTATAGTGATTTCCGTTGTCACTCTAAATGTTAAGTGTAAACTTGTCAGGACTTAATAAGACACTTTACCATAGCTTCGTGCATCATCGCACACACCGATTGTCTTTAAGAGAATAATAGATGAGTAAATTTCTCTCTCAGCCTACAGAGAGATCCAAATGTTGAAACAAGTCCACGTTACGTGGTGAAAGAGTAGTTTAATGAATAACAATAGTCGGTATACAGGAAGAAAAAAACCAATACCCTTGGACAACATCAGCGAAGGTACTGTGCCCCCTGTTTCCACGTTTAAAACTCAAAAGTAATAGAGCGCATACAACCGATTCTGATGTTGTCAGGAGATAAATGTTACGCGTGGACAGTTAATAATAGTAATAGAACAGTCTCTAAGTTACAGCTGGTATTTAACATGTGTGAATGCATAGCTTGTGAGACCCTAAGTTGTTGTGATGTTGGATCAATCTCGAGTGTGTTCAATAAAATTCAGCAGTACAGCCGTGTATTTTATATAACAACTAGGTGACAAACCAAGAATTTGTCGGGTATTAATTTTGCCAATTGTTGTTAGAAGCAAAAAACAACTTGAACTGTGTTTGTAGTGTAATATCGAAAAACTTCCGTTTCTATTTATTCGTGAAAACACCTTTGGTAACAGTCGTACAAAGAAGTATGTACAACCTACTGATATTTAAGTACAGTCGCTTCGTGTGTATACGACGCGATTTTGTTAACGCTTTATCGAAACGCCTCTTCGTGGCTCTATAGACTGCTATTGTTTTCGCTTACAGCCGTTTGCGCTTCGCCCTTGGAAGCTGTCAAAAGCGCTGCCAGGTGCCTGTGATTTCCGTAAGATGTCTCGACTGTAGGAGTGTCTAAATAGTAAAAAATAAATTTATTAAAATTTCATGCATGATGCGAACTATTTTCAAGCATTTTAGTGTTTATTACATCATATCTACTATGTCTCGTACAATGATGTATTTGAGTAGGTACATTCAGCGGCATATGCGGATACCGTCTGCGGAATACGTTGCGAATAAGTTAGTAGCGAGGGAAGAATAAACTTCAACGTCATGAACGATGCGGCAGTTTTTCACGCATCTTAGTGTTTATGACGTCATATCTACTAAACTATGACAGATAGGTGGTTCTTGCCGCGCAGCGGTTGTTGGGATAGGTGTACCAACAACGTTGGTTAAATTTTCTCATTTTTAGACAGCCGAAGGGCGATCTGTTTAATAGTTAAAAACCATTCAACAGCCAAGATCGCATAAAATATTTTTCATTTAAAACAGGCAGTATCAACAGACTATGCTGTTATCTTCAGGTCTATAAGAAATTACATGTACATGGAATATGTCACGTAAGTTAGGATATGATACTTCATATAAATGTTTTTGATTGGTATTATAAAAGCCGAAAATTGACCTGTGTATTTACATACCTCAAAAGTTTTTAAAAATATTTTAGCGATGACAAACCTTTTATGAAGTGCTATTTTTATCCTCTTGACATATTGTGTGTGACGTCAGCGTAAAATGAACACGTTTTAGAACAAAAAGATTTTAAGGTATGTAAATGTACAGAGACACTTCGGTTTTTATAATACCAATGAAGAACTTTCATATCAAATGTTACATCTTAACTTATGAGATATATTCCATGTATATGCAATTTCTTACAGACCTGAAAATGATAGCATAGTCTGTTGAAACCGGTTGTCTTAAATGAAAAAATATTTTAAGCCACCTTGGCTGTAGAATGGTTTTAACAAGTTTGGTTAGTCGGCCGTGTGGTTTAGGAGGAGATGTGGAACACACACACGCACACACAAACGCGCGCACACACACACACACACACACACACGCAAACGCACTCACACAGACACAGACACACACACACACACACACACACACACACACACACACACACATATATATATATATATATATATATATATATATACAGGCACACATACGTTCATTTTTATGATTGAATGGACTTCTAACCTTGCTAAAAGCTGTTCAACATCATCAAACAAAATATTTCTGGAATACCATACGATGGTAATACTCGTAATAATAATAAATACCATAATCTCAAAAAAATATGTTTGCAATCCACACCCATGTGTGGTAATTTGAAAAGTAATCATCTAGTGATGAAACACTTTTTACTCTTTATCGATATTTACATTCCTAATATATATTATAGTGGTTTAAAATTACATAGTGACTTCTCAGTCACTCCGTATACAGGGTGTTACAAAAAGGTACGACCAAACTTTCAGGAAACATTCCTCACACACAAAGAAAGAAAATATGTTATGTGGACATGTGTCCGGAAACGCTTACTTTCCATGTTAGAGCTCATTTTATTACTTCTCTTCAAATCACGTTAATCATGGAATGGAAACACACAGCAACAGAACGTACCAACGTGACTTCAAACACTTTGTTACAGGAAATGTTAAAAATGTCCTCCGTTAGCGAGGATACATGCATCCACCTTCCGTCGCATGGAATCCCTGATGCGCTGATGCAGCCCTGGAGAATGGCGTATTGTATCACAGCCGTCCACAATACGAGCACTAGCTTGATGCTAGTACTGTAGAGCAATGAGTCGCATGTCAACACAGGCACCGAAGTCAACATTACCTTTCTTCAATTGGGCCAACTGGCGGTGAATCGAGGAAGTACAGTACATACTGACGAAAATAAAATGAGCTCTAACATGGAAATTATGCGTTTCCGGACACATGTCCACATAACATCTTTTCTTTATTTGTGTGTGAGGAATGTTTCCTGAAACTTTGGCAGTACCTTTTTGTGACATCCTGTATATTGGTTCAACTGTAGTTGTCTGCCCGCGAAACGTCCGGCATTCGTGCTCGAAACTGGGTACTTCAGTTCATTTACACGAGGTGTAGTGTGGTACTTTAAAACAAACACTGTCGCGACCCTTTTCTGGAGTCCCTCCGTTCGTAGTATGCGAAATGTAACTCGCAAACGGACACACACATGGTTCGCCGTGGAAACGAGGCGCTAGGTGCACGTACAACTCAGCGAGCCACTATACTGTTACCGGGGCAAGTATTACCTCGCAGAAACACGGTTACACAATCTGCAATCCTTTTTCCACGCTCCGCCGCTGGCCTCGACTCGCATCGTGCAACGCTTCTTCCAGAACCGTTTAACAGGGCATCTTCAGCACACACAGAGTAGCCGGCCCAAGGCATTACGTTGCGGCAGCCCATTCCAGCTTTCACCACTAGGGAGGTCAACGGGGAACGGTTCACGGCTAACGCTTCACCATCTTTGCGGGGTTATCATTAAGCACTACCGTGAATACGAGGCCGAAATTTATTGACGGAAGCGTAACAGCCGCTGTAACAGGTTAGCCTTTGGCGATCATAATTTTGGCTTCGGACTGAACCTTGACATTAGTTTCCAATCAGCAGGAATCTTACACAGGCTGCTAATTATCGCGGGATCTGAGGTACGTGACTGAAACATCATTCAGAATGACCTACGGCTAGCTCAAATTGAAGAATTGATGGAACAAAAATCCGCTTCAGTTGCAAGTTCCGGTTTCAGAAGCTTAAAGCTGCGTCGTGAGATACCACGAAAAAGTTACAAAATCATAAATGTGTGGCAGTCGGGCCAGTCAGTCACGAGGGATCAAACCCAACCCAAACAACGCAAGGGTGCCTTTCGTTTGGGCAGTTGTTCGACTGCATCAGTCGTCTGTATTTTAGCGTCACAGCCACTAACAACATTTGCACTATTGATTAGAAGAGCGGCTTACCGTATAAGACACATGCGTATTCTCATATGTTCAGCTTCACCCCACTGCATTATATGCGATATGATGATGACAACAAGACTACCGAAAATTTGTAGAATGCACGGGTCCCACAAATACGTTACCTGTACTGAGTTCTCAGTATAACATTTTTGACTCCGGTTACCAGCCGGCCGCTGTGGCCGTGCGGTTTTAGGCGCTTTAGTCCGGAACCGCGCTGCTGCTCCGGTCGCAGGTTCGAATCCTGCCTCAGGCATGGATGTGTGTGATGTCCTTAGGTTAGTTCGGTTTAAGTAGTTCTGAGTGTAGGGGACTGATGACCTCAGATGTTAAGTCCCATAGTGCTTACAGCCATTTGAACCATTTTCTCCGGTTACCCAGAACGAACCCCCAGAAGCTCTGAAGTAAATTAGAAAGGCACCGCACAAGAAATCGTTGATAGAACAAGACTTAACATCGCCACAGAGAAGTACATTATTGAAATTAAAGTATTAAGTTCTTCAGCGCTGTTCAGAGAAAATTTGAATCAATGACACATGACACTGAGAATTTTATTCGGTCCAACACGGTAGGAAGATTCGCTTTTGGATCTTGGAAAAATAATTAAACGGTCAAATTGTAACCAAATAGCAAATATTGCTGTATTAATCACGTACAGCGTTTTGTGGAAAATGACGAAGGAAGCTCAATTACAGCTCACGTTGCCTGTGCCTTGATTAGCATAGTCAAAAATAGTTCAAATGACTCTGAGCACTATGGGACTCAACTGCTGAGGTCATTAGTCCCCTAGAACTTAGAACTAGTTAAACCTAACTAACCTAAGGACATCACAAACATCCATGCCCGAGGCAGGATTCGAACCTGCGACCGTAGCGGTCTTGGGGTTCCAGACTGCAGCGCCTTTAACCGCACGGCCACTTCGGCCGGCGATTAGCATAGTCCATAAATGTTATTCACTGTCTAAGCCTTCAAATAACAGACATCGGTTCCACAGATGAAGTATTTTTTATGTTTAATAGCACAAAAGAACTCATTTGTGCGTCGGCAAAGCTGCCTATGTTGTTTTACGTAGTTAGTTATTTGGTCTGAAAGAAAAAGAATCCTTTATCTAACATCAGCTCTTCTTGTGGGGCGTCTCTCACATCATTATTAATATCCATTACCAACTAAAGTCACTCGGTTGTGGTTCACCGTCCAGTTACATTAATGTGACCACCTGTCAAAACCCTTAATAACCAACCTTAGCAGCAGGAAGGGAGTCAGTGTGGATCCGGAAAGTACAGAAAACGATGTAGAGCCCTGCCACGGTCAGCTGCGCTAGGTTTCTCGGCTGAGGATCCATGGTGTGAACAGCCCGATCGAGGTGGTCTCGCAGATACTCGATTTGATTGGAATCCTGGAAGTCTGGAAGTAAGGGGAGTACGGTAATCTCATACTGGTGCTCCTCGAACCATGCACGTACAAGGCCAGCTGTATGACACATTGCATTGTCCCGCTGGTAGATGCCAACGTGCCGCGAAAACAAGCTTCATGTAGGGGACGGGGATGCTGGGGGCGTGGTAATTGTCCCCAAGAATAAATGCATACTTGGTTGATCACTGTGCCTGGAACACAAGATCACCCAGGGAGTGCACGAAAACATTCCCCAGGCCATAATGCTCTTTCCTCAGGCGTGGATACTTCGCTTTCAGACGTTTCACGCCGTCCGATGGAGCATAAAATGTGATTCATCTGAAAAGCCCACCTGTCGCCACCAGTGGATGTCCAGCTGCGGTACTGGTGTGCAAATTCCAGCCTTTATCGACGATGAACAGCAGTCAGACTGGGTGGATGAACTGGACAACTGCTGCAGAGGCAAACACACACCAAGATTCGCTGAACGGTCGTTGAGAAGACGCTGTTGGTAGCCCCATGGTTCATCTGGGTACGCAGTTAGTCAACAATTGCACGTCTTCTCGCGCGAAGGCATCTCTCGCCATCATCAATGGCCCGTTGTGCGCCACAGTTGCCCCGGCGCCGGTTTTCGAATCAAAATGGTCCAAATGGCTCTGAGCAGTATGGGATTTAACATCTGAGGTCATCACTCCCCTAGAACTTAGAACTACTTAAACCTAACTAACCTAAGGACATCACACACGTCCACGGCCGAAGCAGGATTCGAACCTGCGACCGTAGCAGTCGCGCGGTTCCGGACTGAAGCGTCTAGAACCGCTTGGTCACCGCGGCCGGCCCTGTTTTGGATAGCGCTATTTTGCCATGTACGATATACGAGTACTTTAACCACGGCGGCTTGCTGACAGTTTATAAACTTCGCCGTTTCTGACACTCTTCCACCCTTGGCCTGAAAACCAATGATTATGCCCCTTAGAATGTCAGATTAATCGCTCCGTTTTCACGTTACAACATAGACTGCACTGTTTTCCGGGTCTCCCCCCCTCCCCCCTACCGACACCATTCATGTACCATCCACTGATAGTGCTTTCACCTGCCGTCAGTGAGTGGTTATTGCACGTTGAGGTCAAACATAGGCGGTGGTCACATTAATGTGACTGCACTGTATATAAGAACACTTTTCATCTTTGAACAGGTACAGTTCTTCCCTCTTGACTTGGTGCCATTTCACTTCTCTTTCTAAAGGTCGTTTGCAATAAATGAAAGCTTTTGTATTCACAGAAAGTAGGAGCATAACAGAACGTTACCAGGAAGCGAATACTATGCCACATATATTCGTAGCTGAGTGGAAGTGACCTGCTTACACACTAGTTACAAACTCATCACAGGGCAATATCTGTAAAACAAAATCCTTCGGCAGCACATGGAAATGGAAATGCCGTGTGGCTAGGGGCTCTCGGCGTGTAGATCGTTTGCCGGGTGCCAGTCTTTCGAGTTGACACCACTTCAGCGACTTGCGTGCGGATGGGGATGAAATGATGATAAGGACAACACAACACCCAGTCCCTGAGCGAAGAAAATCTCCGACCCAGCCGGGAATCGAACCCCGTCTATTAGGCATGACATTACCACTCAGCTACCAGGGGCTCGGCAACACACGAGAAACACAAGCGACCATACATTAAATTAGTGTACATCGAAATGAACTCGGCTTTGACTTGCAGTGAAGGCGCAGCATTGCTGTAAAGTTTTTAACCCTAGCCTGAAAAGCAAATAAGTACTAACTCGTCTAACTGAAGTTCAGTATGTCCTGCGGTTTAGAGAGTTAAGTTCAGTTTCTTAACAGGTAAACGCTTTGATTATCACTTTGACTATTGTTCGAATAACGTTAGACACTCGGCGTAAAATTGTCCGACGACTTGAACTGGTTGCACTGTAGATAACTTGTAGGCAACCGTAGAACTGAAGAAACGTTGGAAAATGATGGTAACTGCCGTGCAACTGTACGAAAACTACTCGAGTGTCGGCGTGTGGTCATTTAAATTAAGTACTCGGCGTATGAATGTCTTCCTATGAACTCCGTGACGAATGCATAAAATAATACCTGGTTTCAGCGCTGTCGATGGTGGCAGGCGCAACTGTTGGCGGTTGAGTTGCCTATCTGAATATCTTGAGCAGAAGCATAAAGTAATTCCTGGTATGAGCGCCATGTAGGAGGCGACTAACCGTATCATATGTGAGACGCTACGCTGTCACGGCCTGGTGTGTGGCACTTCTGACGATAACGTTGAGTCCGCGACTGGCGGAGACACAGCAGAAGGTAACCACTGTAACGTCCAGGTCTTAGTCACTGCCATGCGCCTCCGTACCGAGGTATGACTATGTGATCCAAAGTATCCGGAGACTCCAAAAACATACGTTTTTCATATTAGGTACATTGTACTGTCTCATATTGCCAGGTACTCCATATCAGCGACCTCAGTAGTCATTAGACAGCGTGAGATAGCTGAATGGGGCGCTCCGCGGAACTCACGAACTTCGAATGTGGTCAGGTGATTGGGTGTCACTTGTGTCATACGCCTGTGTGCGAGACTGCCGCACTCCTAAAGATCCCTAGGTCCACTGTTTCCGATGTGATAGTGAAGTGAACACGTGAAGGGACACGTACAGCACTAAAGCGTACAGGCTGACCTCGTTTGTTGGCTGAGAAAGACAGCCGACAGTTGAAGAGGATCCTAATGTGTAATATACAGACATCTAGCCAGACCAACACACAGAAATTCCAAACTGCATCAGGATCCACTGCAAGCACTATGACAGTTAGGCGGGAGGTGAGAAAACTTGGATTTCGTGGTCGAACGGTTGCTCATAAGCCACATATCACGACGGTAAATGCCAAACGACGCCTCGTTTGGTGTAAGGAGCGTAAACACTGAACGACTGAACAGTGGAAAAACGTTGTGTCGAATGACTAATCATGGTACACAACGTGGCGATCCGACAGCAAGGTGTGGGTATGGCGAATACCCGGCCAACGTCATCTGCCAACGTGTGTAGTGCCAACAGTAAAACTCGGAGGCGGTGGTGTTTGGTGTAGTCGTGTTTTCAATAGAGGGGGCCTGCAACCCTTGTTGTATTGCGTGACACTAACACAGCACAGGCTTACACTGATGTGTTAAGCACCTTCTTGCTTCCCACTGTTGAAGAGCAATTCGGAGATGGCGATTGCATCTTTCAACACGATCGAGCACCTGTTCATAATGCACGGCCTGTGGTGGAGTGGTTACACGACAATAACATCCCTGTACTGGACTAGCCTGCACAGAGCCCTGAAAGACAGACTTCGATACCACTCCTCAATGCGGCACTCCATGAAGAATGGTCTGACATTCCCCAAGAAACCTTCCAGCACCTGACTGAACGTATGCGTGCGAGAGTGGAGGCTGTCATCAAGGCTAAGAGTGGGCCAACACCATACTGAATTCCAGCATTACCGATGGAGGGCGCCACGAAGTTGTAAGTCATTTTCATCCAAGTTTCCGGATACTCTTGATCACAAAGTGTATAATAAGGACCCCAGTCTATCGCAGATTTTTGGAAGGTCTTCTTGCATCAAAAAAGTTTTTAAAAAGTAATGAAAAATAAAAAAGCCCGCGCTGTAGTTCAGCGTGTTCGGTAATAACATAACTGAGTGAAGTATTCAAGGACAAAGTTGAAGAGGTGTCACAAGATGTAAACACCAACAAAATACCGAGAGGGAAAAAAAGAGGTCATTAACGAACGCCTGTGTGATGACATTCTACTTGGAGGTGCGCCGGTTCGAATGCTGTTGGCGGATGAAATTTTCAATGCAGCTCTTTGGCCGGCAAGGAGAGAAGAGCTGGGGGCGTAAAGTGCCTGATCACCAGTCTTTGCGCCAGTGTCCTAAATTACTGTATTACTGTATATTGCTAAGCTCTCCGCAGTTCAAATGGTTCTGAACACTATGGGACTCAACTGCTGTGGTCATCAGTCCCCTAGAACTTATAACTACTTAAACCTAACTAATCTAAGGACATCACACACATCCATGCCCGAGGCAGGATTCGAACCTGCGACTGTAGCGGTCACGCGGTTCCAGACTGTAGCACCTAGAACCGCTCGGCCACTACGGCCGGCTCTCCGCAGTGTCTCATGGATTGTATACATGTGACACTGTCGGTGGTGATCGTACGTCGGCAGTCCCCTTGGTGCAATCAAGAGGAGTAGGCCACGTGCCAGCAACGGGTTTCATCCTTTTCCTCCTCTCGTCATCTCCATACAACAAAAACATAACACTACACTATACATGCATCCATTACACCAACATCTACACTCATCAAGTACACGTACGACGCAACTGTCACATATCCCCAAGAAAGGGGGTCAATGAACGCGGGGGAAGATCACAACCCATCCGACAGGCGGCAGAAGCCATCCCGTGGGATTTCCTAGCCAACAATGCTACGTGATAATTACACTATGGTTGAATTTAAAAACATAAAACGGGATGGAAAAAATAGTACTAAGTGAGCTAGATTATCATAAACATAAATTCAAATACACTGGCCATTAAAATTGCAACACCACGAAGATGACGTGCTATAGACGCGAAATTTAACCGACAGGAAGAAGATGCTTTGATATGCAAATGATTAGCTTTTCAGAGCATTCACACAAGGTTGGCGTCGGCGGCGACACCTACAACGTGCTGACATGAGGAAAGTTTCCAACCCATTTCTCGTACACAAACAGCACTTGACCGGTGTTGCCTGGTGAAATGTTGCTGTGGTGCCTCGTGTAAGGAGCAGAAATGCGTACCATCACGTTTCCGACTTTGCTAAAGGTCGGATTGTAGCCTATCGCGATTGCGGTTTATCGTATCACGACATTGCTGCTCGCGTTGGTCGAGATCCAATGACTGTTAGCAGAATATGGAATCGGTGGGATCAGGAGGGTAATACGGAACGCCGTGCTGGAACACAACGGCCTCGTATCACTAGCAGTCGAGATGACAGGCATCTTATCCGCGTGGTTGTAATGATCGTGCAGCCACGTCTCGATCACTGAGTCAACAGATGGGGACGTTTGCAAGACAACAACCATCTGCACGAACAGTTCGACGTCGTTTGCAGCAGCATGGACTATCAACTCGCAGACTATGGCTGCGGTTACCCTTGACGCTGCATCACAGACAGGAGCGCCTGCGATGGTGTACTCAACGACGAACCTGGGTGCACGAATGGCAAAACGTCATTTTTTTTGGATGAACCCAGGTTCTGTTTACAGCATCATGATGGTCGCATCCGTGTTACGTGACATCGCGGTGAACGCACATTGGAAGCGTGTATTCGTCATTACCATACTGGCGTATCATCCGGCGTTATGACATGGGGTGCCATTGGTTACACGTCTCGGTCACCTCTTGTTCGCATTGACGGCACTTTGAACAGTGGACGTTACATTTCAGATGTGTTACGACCCGTGGCTCTACCCTTCGTTCGATCCTTGCGAAACCCTACATTTCAGCAGGATAATGCACGACCGCATGTTGCAGATCCTGTACAGGCCTTTCTGGATGCAGAAAATGTTCGACTGCTGCCCTGGCCACCACATTCTCCAGATCTCTCACCAACTGAAAACGTCTGGTCAATGGTGGCCGAGCAACTGGCTCGTCACAATACATCAATCACTACTCTTGATGAACTGTGCAATCGTGTTGAAGCTGAATGGGCAGCTGTACCTGTAGACGCCATCCAAGATCTGTCTGACTCAATGCCCAGGCGTATCAAGGCCGTTATTACGGCCAGAGGTGGTTGTTCTGGGTACTGATTTCTCAGGATCTATGCACCCAAATTGCGTGAAAATGTAATCACATGTCAGTTCTAGTATAATATATTTGTCCAATGAATACCCGTTTATCATCTGCATTTCTTCTTGGTGTAGCAAATTTTAACGGCCAGTAGTGTAAATAACTGGCATACTTTTTGACTCTGAGTACTTACTTCGCTTAGCAGCCTACAGCGCTCTACAGTGTATGAAGGTGTTACCTAGGCGAGTCTTGTTAACAATAAAAAGCAAACAACGTCTTCCGGCAAATGTGTGGCACAAGTTCGTTAAAATCTACAACAGGCCGAAGTAGATCTCAATATATAAATAAAACTGTTGTGTCATTTTGCATCACGTAAATATGTTTATGAATGACGAATTTAGGCAAACAGATTTTCAAATGTTTAACAATACATAATATGTTATGTCAATGATCGATTGTTTCCAGAGCTTTAATGCTAATAAAATGCAAATCAGTATAATTATTTTCAATTTAAAACTGAAGTCGGTTAATTGTCCCCCTCTCCCACACTCAAAAAAAAAAAAAAATCGTCGACATTGTAGCTGTGAGTCCCTTGAAAACGCTGGTTCCATTGAATATGCTACGTGAATGAAGTCCTCCGACGCGCTCCGGAAACGCTACTAACCAGCAACGTAATTAGCTGTTTTTTCATACTGCACCAATTCATAAGTAAAATTTCTTTCAGAATTTCATCGTTAACTCTGCATAAAAATCAAAAATTTCGAGTGTTTTTATACATTGCAGTACAGCCAACGAAGAGCGAGGCACCTCACACATAGAAAACTTTACGAACAAGTGGCGAACCACACAGAAAAACGTACTGGAAAATGGGAATCATTTTCCGAAACGTGTCGTGCAAAATACAAAGACAAAATCGTGACTGGTAGCAGAAAAATTTTACAAACACAAAATGTATCTCATTAGATACTTCAGCTTTCATTTACTTTCAGACCTTCTAGCATACAGCTAACCTAATAATTATAGTCATATTTAGTCTAACGAAGAGAGTGACGATAAACTTACCGATTCTCCCCGTGAAAATACGGGGCATCTGAAAAGGCTGTGATCAACTGATCAATAATTTATGAAATATTGTATTAACAGAACATTAGAATGACCGAAACATGATACCGAATAAATGCACTCTGCATCAGACCAGTCTTATTAACACTACAAGTGAACTGCACCTAAACATCCTTCATAATACTAGAATTTTGTTTGTATTTTTCACCTGAGTGAATTTGCTTACACAACTGCTAATTGCATGACAATCTATCGTACAAGTCTGAACATGAAATGCTTGGATTACACCTGAGAATCATTGGATTGGAAGTTGTACTATCTAAAACATTTGTTTTATCACATAACCAATACTGATCCATTTTTGAAAACGAATGCTGAATTTTTTGCATTAGACCCAGGGATGCACAGAGAAAGATCTATAAGTTTAGACAGTAGTTTAACTATTATGCATTTTTCCTTCAACACTTTAATTAGTGTAACTCATTTATTATGCACTTCTTCCTTCAAACCATTCCAGTTAATTTCTCAACTGCAATAGTTCCGATAATACAGTAGTCATCAAACTGTTCTGCACTATTGATTTCCATATTGCTTGCTTTCTGACTCAATGGTATCTTGGTTCTATGTCACTCCATTGTAGCTCCTTTTCTAGAATAGTCGAACAGAGTGTATTTATAACCTGAAAACTGCTTTCCCCTGTAGTCAAATATTAAAGTGCCGCATTATAGAATGAATGAACATAAAAATAAAAATCTCTGTGAGCAGCTTGATCATCGTTTACGATCCCTTCAACATAGATTTAATATTAAAAATTAACAAAATTGCTTTATTTGCTGTTTGTTTACCTTTTTATGAGTAATTCATAACAAGATATTGTCTCTACAAGGCAGACACTCTGATTTTCTGTTTCTCGAAAGTTTGTTTCACACACATTGATCTTACTATGAGCATACCACAACTATAACTCCCGTTCCTCATTGTTGAAAGTAATCGCGAAGATGAGGACAACCGGATTCGGAAAGGAAAAATGATTTTAGAGCAGGATATAAATTGAAACTTCTTTCAAAAGCAAGAAGCAATGCCAACCATCTTGTATTGTAGTTACTCAACAATTGACAGTATCTGAAATTTATAAAATGACGGAAGCCTTTGAATCTTTCCATCCGTACAGAATAAGTAGGAAAATACTGTAAATTCTACAGATGATGTTCTCTCTATCAACTGGCAGCTTTCCAATGGCTGTTTCCACACTGTTGTCGACGATGTGTGCTATGCGACCCACACCTATAAAGATTACCTGTTTTCTCTGTCACACATAATGTTCGTACTGTCAGCAGAAAAACACACAGGACTGACATCGCATGTTCAGATATTAGATTAGAAGTTTCATTTTCAGTAGAAATAAGTTCCAATATTTTATGCACCCCACTTTCTGAAATGAAATATTTAACTAATACTGGGAGAAACTTTATCGGTTTACGATTGCTGGTATCAATGGATAAACTTACAAAGTTTACATGATCAAGATCTTCTTTAAGAAGTTTTTCCAGCGATGAGTTGATACGTTATTAATAATAGCTTCTGCTTTGTTTCGGTTACAACTAAACTTGACATCACAGAGCTTTTTAAAGACATTCTTTGCGCAACAAATGGAACTGTAGCTATAATTATGACACTATGTGTGCTAATTCTCCTTCAGCTGCAGCCATTGTAGCCTCTTCGTTTCCTGGAATTTCAAAAATTACGATTATACTGTTGCTGAGTTCTATCTTGGTGCAAATTGAAGCTCATAACTGTAACATGTGTGGTTCTCACGAACAGAGTAGACGTTAATGAAATATTTTAAAGCAATTACGGTGGCACACCAGGTCGAAACTCAAAGATATCTTTCGTTATTTTAATCAATGTAAAAGGTCTGTAATCTTGAATATTAAGAATTTGATTTCATCATAATCCTTTAATAAAGCATGTTTATGCTGGCAAAGTTTTATATTTTTAAATGTAAGCAAGATTTATTGATTTATCATGCTGTACAATATCCAAATTCCCGTCACGTGCAATAGATAAAGTGGCATTGCAAAGTGTTACAGTGAATTCCATAACTAAGCTTCCCTCTTCGAGGATAGGATATCTTTTCTTTAAGTTGGAAGGAAAGGTGCATTTGCGTTTAGGAATAATAACTTAGTTCAGCACGCTAATCAACGACAAGAAATGACAAAAAAGTTTACAAGAAAATACGGAACCTATGAACGTCCCAGGAAAAATTCTGTGGACGAGGGACACACAAAAAAAGGGAACTGTCCCGTTTTTTACGGGACTAATGGCACACTTAACTATGTGGGAGACCTGTATCAAAAACAGTTAAACAATTAGCAGCAGCAGACATAAGCAGCAGAATATATTGGCCAGAAATGGAACAATATAAGGAAAGTAATAACGAAGGCTGCTGATGTATCATAGGATAAGAAGAGAAAGATAGACAGAAAGAGGGCCGCAAAATCTGGGTATTTGGCCATGTAACTCAAACATAAAGCTTATCTCGATTACCCTAACAATCCGAAGAACATTATTATATTTAGAAACAGAAGAGGGATGTTGCTAGAAAGGTGGTAAAAGATGTCCACCAAGAATGCTGGGAAGTCAAGCTAGCCCACAAGACAGTGAAAGAGCTTGACAAAACACACAGAGAAACGGTACAGATAACAAACACAGAGCAGCGCCAATATGTGGAACACTACGAATCCCTTTGCTACGCAGACAGAAACAACGGAAATCGAAAATATGGGGGGATTTTACTAAAAGAAGGCGCACTGCAGAAAACGACCCCTGAATAGTCATTTAGGTACAAATAAGGGACAAAATGGGTCACATGGACATGTGGCCGGAAATACGTTCTATGGGAAGTACACGCCTTGCCTGTAAAGCTAAAAGTTTTTTGACAGTGTAGGTGTCAGCGATTGATAGCACACATGAGATCACACCAAGCCTACGGGAATGCTCTGTGTTTTAGTGATTTAGCATCACACTCATAAGGGTAGTTAGCTGGAGCACCATCATGATGCAGTAACCATATCACTCTTCGTGCCCCAAAGACACTTCTTCCAGCAGGGGAGGTGAGGTCACCGGCAGCAAGGCAGACGTGCCTCGCCTGTGAAGCGTTTTGAAGGACGACTGGTCCCACAGAGCGGTCGCCAATAAACCCCCCCCCCCTCACACTGAGACTGAACCGGTGTTCATGTTTCACTGCCACCATGCCGTGGGAATTCTTCTTAGTCCACAGATGGCTGTTGTGAAGATTGAAGATACAGCCTTCGTAAAGGTAGCATCATCTGTGACTAGGATGGCTGACAGAAACTCGACCACCGTGGTTGCCTCTGCGACGAACTAGCAACAAAATCTTCGCCGCGGAGGCAAGTCTGTAGTTAATAAGGCCTGCATGGGTTGTATGTGTAACGAATAGTGGCAGCTGTCGTGTTGAATGTTTCACACCGTCGTCTGTCGTACGTCATGCTGGTGGACCACCTGCCTGCTGCTTATCAGTGTTGCCAAATTAGCTTTTTTAGAGCTAACTCTTGCTTCTTTTTGATACCATTTAGCTGGCAAATGAGTGATTTAGTCGTCTTCCAGTAGTATGGATTTTTTCACAATCGTTTGGCTTCTTTTCTAGACTTTTTCTTGACTACAGGAAAGCATTAAAATCAATGTTTATTGAAGGAAAATTATTTACATTGAACTAATACTTCAAAACACACCTCAATATTCCATACAATGTGTTGTCAGACTGAATTAAAAAGCGCAACGAAGCAAACTAAAGCTGTGTTGGCGTGTCTTGCGGGTTCGTCCGCATACACATCCACCGTTGAAGCCATTACTGGAAACGCTGTTCCATTGAAGCTGATATCAGCGAAGTACCGAATTTTCACAATAATGAAGGAAGCTGTTCTAAGCAAAGAAGCCTTTGATTTATGCAGCATGAATCAGAAATTGCACACTTCACAGTTGTTATCAAAGTTGTGCCAGCAACTGAACTGAGGAGAGGAACAGCTTACTTCTACTCAGCGCGGTAGCTTTATAAGTATAAGAAATAATGTGAAATTACAGTGCAGATTTTGTAAAGTTCATCCTGTAAGTACCTAACAGAAACATTATTTCTATTTTTATTGTGATAAAAAGAAAGCAATGAAAAAGAAACTGACATGAAGATAGTTATTTAAATACACATTTGCCTCAAAATATCGAGTTTTTAAAAATGGGCTGGTATTTTATATGCATGTCACAGAAATAAAATCTAAAATTGTTATACGGCAATCGAATTACAAGTGCATCAATAAAGCATTTCTCTAACGAGATATGCACAAGACGAGCCTCTAAATTTTTATCATTTTGTGCTTTCCGGAAACTTCACATTTTTAAATGTCTATACATTTTGTCTGTGACTATTAAAGTCATTAAAAAGAAACGTCGTACACGCAATTAACATATGACGCAAAATCGCGAGGAACATTTATTTCCTGAAGTTTTTGGAAACTTATTTGTACACTTGATACGAGTAACTTATTTTTCAAGAACATGAAAGAAGAAAAAAATCCATGAACTTAATATCACCATTGATTACATTTTCGATTGTCTGTGTATAACATTTGACCCAATTGTTCTTCACAAAGCTGGGCTTATCTAACTATATGTACCTTACCGCATCTTCATATGCATCCCTCCTTCTTAAATACCTTACGCAGTGTAACACTGCAAAAACAAAACTACACAATTATACACCTCGTTTTATTTCAAATTTTTGGAGAGTTGGCAACACTGGTGCTGATACCGGAGTCACTGTCAAAGATCTTTTTCCTCCATCTTCAAGTAGGTGTACTTCCCTGGGAACGCATTTCCAGCCACATGTCAATGCTACCTGCTCTGCTCTGTATTCTCTCATGGATCGTTTCCTGCAGTTCGTCCCCAGTTAGCAAAATCACTCTGTGTAGACTCGCGAGATGTGTACGATTCACCAGAGAAAGAGTGACGGTGGCTGTTGGTGGCGAAAAAGGAAAGCTAATGACATGAACAACATCGATAAATGAACTCATATTATATGTACGAATTGCCAGTAGAAGGGGCGACTATGGGTCACACTACACAGGATACAGGGCATTCACTAGGATTCTGAAGAGCACAAAATGTTTATTAATTGAAGAACATGAAAAGCAAACGGTTTTCTGTAGAGGAAGATCGACAACAGATGCCGTACTTGTGATGAAACAGGTCAATGAAAAACATGCATTTATCATTTATTAAACTGGAAATAGTCTTTTGTAAAGTTTAGTAGCTAAAATCTGTGAATAGTAATGAAGTCCATAGATAATTCATTCCATTCAATAAACACCTTAAGAAGCTTACAACAGCCACGTTAGATACAAATGGAAAGCTGACAGCATTTTTCATCGCTAATCGCTAACAAGACATCAGTTCTGGGACATTGGTGCAGCACTTCACAAACACATTTTAATATAAATATTACACATCTGGATAACCAAGTTTAACGCAGGTATTAGAGTGGGCGAAAAGACTGCTCTGCATTACTATATGTTTTATACGCAGACAATGGCACAGCTTAAAGACAGAAAGAGAATGGCGTACAGAAAGGTATTTATTTACCTTGTGTCTAAGCAAAATAGCTGAAAACTACAATACGACCATATCCAAAAAGAAAACTAAAACGATGCCTTGTATATATGAGAGTGAAAGTAGTGGTGAACAATATAGTAGATGAAAATGTCAGTCACTTTAATTGTCTGGGATGTAGTAACACATACAAGTATGATTAAGATATAGAGAAGCAAGTAGCAAAATTTGGAAAAATGTATGAAACAATGAAGGGGTATTTTAGAAACAAGACACAAAAAATAACACGAATGGAGTTCTGTAAAATAAATGGCCATTCCCACATATCACTTCGGACGTTGAGTCGTGGGTCATTTACAAACGACAGGAAAGGAAGATCTAGGCAGCAGAAAAGTAATTTCTTAGGGTTGTGAAAGTATGTACAAGTGTATACCATTAAGAAATAGTGACAGTAAGAAGGAATTTAAAACATTTAACGCAAGAAGTAAAACTGAAGGTAATAGACGAAAATGGAACGAATATCTCTACATAATGAACAGTACCAGACTGCATTACAAAGTCATAAATTATAAATCTGGTAGGCCGGATGTCAGAAATTATAAGCCGGCAGGCCGAAGATGTCTGGGAAGACTATGTAAGTGCAGAAGAAGAAGAAGAAAAAGAAGAAGAAGAGTTCCTAACATGCTGTTAAGGCTCATTCTGACCACCCAATTTGCTGAATCGTATGTCATAAATAGATAGTGCTGCAGATTAACAACGCGTTGTGGTGGTGGTGAGGGAGGACGGGATGGCAGGGTCGGGAACAGGCGAACTGTGTGTTCTTAACGTGCAGTGTGGTAGTATCCATAATAGTGACCTCGATCAACGTTTTTTACCTGACACAACGACCAATCCGTATGAATTGGTACGTGGTTTCAGCTACGAAAATCTGCGGCTGGCTTCCTAGTTTTGCTTCAGAAAAACTACACTTAGACACAAAAGAGGATATATACGATAGGTATATATACATCGCTTGAGTAACGACTGCATTCATTTCTTAAAGTTTACAAAACTATTTCAGTTATCTACATGCAAATATTGATACGGAAGGCTTGGAGGTTTTGCTACATTGCAAGACAACAAGTAACACTGATTTCTGACGGCTACGTTGTCTGTGTGCTAGAGACACATGGTGTAGTAAATACCGGAATTCTGCACACACAGCTATTTATTTTTATCCATAACACTGCGAACCTGAACGTCGTCTTGATTTCTTTCTTGAGGAAAGTAGTACTTACACATGTCTAATTATTTTCACTTCTCGGTCTTCCCTTTGAGGTTTTTCTTTTTTCTTTTTTTTTGTAGAAAATGGAAAATGTGCCATAGCCTCAGCAGTTGATAATTTCATTCTGAAAATCAATTCAGATATCGCTGCTAAAGGCTTTAATACCTCTGTCTTAAAAGGAGCCAAACCACTTGCTGGGCTGAGCAATGTATGTTGTATGTCTCTTCGAAAGGCTCACCTTGCAAATTCAAAATAGAAATAATGAAAAGAGAATCGTAAGGCACAGACAGACAGTGCGTCGAAAATCTTAACGTATATCCGGGTGCCACTCTTCAGAAGAAAAAGTATTATATTCAACAGCACTTTCCGCGTGGTCTTCCCCGAAGGTTCAGGTTTTTTTACTGCTAAATCACGGGTGCCGCTTCGTTTCGTTCTTCAACTAATTTTATAATGTGGTTTATTACGACGCCAAAGAGAAACGCGTAGCAACGTAAGCCAGTTGTGGTGACATTTGACATTTACTTCTGCAGTACTGGTTTCCTCTTCATTCAGAAGCCGAGTGACAAAGCTTCCACAAGAGCATTTAATTTAAGCAGTAAGTTTCTAGGAAGCTGTGGATCACAAGATACAATCTTCTCCCAACGGTGTCGCTTCCAAACTTCTATACCCTTTGCAAAATTAGAAAAATCGACCCCGCTCGCGAAAACCTTCCAATTAAAAAAATATCCATAAGGACAGAGTGTGACGATTAGTCTACATCTACATGAAAACTTAAATCTTTCCCTGCGAGCTCCGAGTTCTCTTATTTAATTAGGATGGTCATTTATCTCTATGTAGATGGAATTCAACAAAATATTTTCTCCTCTTCATAGTGAAAAGATCTAGCCGTAACGAAAAATGTCTTTAATGATTTCCATCCCAGTTCTCGTATCATAGGTATATATGCGTCTATATCTATACTCCGCAAGCCACCTTAACAGCGTGTGGAGGAGGATGCAGTACTTCGTTCATCACTGCCAGGTCCCCCCCCCTCCCCCCTCCTGTTTCAGTAGCGAATGGTTCACGGGAAGAACGATTGTTATAAAATCTTGGTGTCACCTCGAATCTCTCTCGGCTGTTTCGTGGTAGTAACCTATAGACTGATCTGCTCCTATTCGAAATTTTTCATTTTCTTTTGTCAACCATATGTGATGAGGATCTTATATCTTACAGCAATACTACAGAAGAGACCGGAAAAAAGCAAAGTAAACAGTTTCTTCAGCAGATTTGTTGCATCTTCTAAGTGATCTGCTAATAAAACGAAGTTGTTGGTTTGAATTCCCCACAACGTTTTCTAAGTGATGAAGCCAAATCGTTAAAGCCAGAGCAGTTGCTGAGTTGAACAAGAACTTTGGGGGAGAATTGACGGTGCTCTTCATTAGTCAGATGTGAACGAGGGAAACCAAGGAATATCTGTCTCATAACGGCCACACCCAGTTCCAAATAGTCTCTGCATATTAGCGAACGCAACCCGCTGTAACGTTAGCTTATTCTGTGAAACTACTGGGCCGGGGAATCTGCTTTAGCCAAGGCTTATACTACGACTTCGCTATCAGTATTACACATTTAATTTAGTAATTCTAAGCCGCAAGTTTCACATTTTAGTCAGGAGAGGTGGCTCAGTGAATGAAGAACTGGACTCGTGTCCAGAAAAGTGAGATTCAAACGGCCGTTGAGTCATCCAGGTAAAATTTATCGTGGTTCTCCAAATAGTCTGAGACCAGTTCAAGGAGCTTCCTTTCAAAAACAATCTCCTCCTCTGTTCTTGTCGTTTGCGAGCTTGAGCTCCGTCTTTGATGACATGGTCGTCGATGTTACATTACATTCCAGTCCCTGTCTTCTTAAATCCTAGATTCGTAGTATAAGATAACTCACTTTTATACTGATTGAGCACAGTTTGTAAGGTAATTATGTAATTATAGATGTACACGGGAGTGGAACACCAGTTACATATGTAAACATGATTTAGTGTGTAAGTTGCTAGTAATGAGAATGAACATATGTCAACACGAATTATACTGTCCCGTTGATTATATTTATGTGGAGCTGTGGCTAAACAAATATTCGCTTTTTTTAAAGTAACCTCGTCTTCACGGACACAATATATAATGGTACACAGTGAAACTTGGCGCTTTTATTTTCTAACTTGCTTACTGAGAATCGATACTACCTCTACTACTGGGTGAGGCCCATAACTTGTATGCATTAACAGTTCTTCTTTCAGCCCCGAAATCATATCATTGAAATGAATCAACCGTTAATCTGCGCAACAGAATCTCTCTGTGTACGTATCCCGCACCTGGCAGACGCATGCAGCGATACACTTATCTCTTATGCTGAAAGGAGGACCATTTATGTGACAGGTAAGTGCAATGTCATCGATAAAAGTTGTCTGTGCCCTTTCATGAACAACAACCAACATTAACCACACTAACTTTCGTTACTCTTGAAGCATTTTATCAGCATTCACCTCCTGAACCAGAGATACGGTGTCAGAATTGCTGAAACATGAAATTCTTTGTGCACCACATACACTTTTGTCTTTGTTAGGCTGGTCAGAGTGTAGGTAATGAGTATTTCCGATGGCTGGGTAACACAGGTACAAATTCGGGGTGAACAGACAGTTTCTGTCTAACGTTGAGACCGAGAGGACTTTTCCTGATGAGCTGCCCTGAAAGCTGTAAGTAACGCGGTCTCCCCTTTTCTTACACAAAGTTGCTATTACTTTACGTATCGGTTGATTTTGAAGACACAATTTACATCTACGTCTGCATCAATACTCTGTAAATAACATTTAAGTGCATGGCAGAGGGTTCTTCGAACCATCTACATGCTGTTTCTGTATCATTCCACTCTCTAACAGCACGTAAGAAAGTTGTACACTTGCATATTTCTGTAAAAGTTCTGAATGGTCTCCTTTTATTACGATGATAGTAAAATATTTTCACATTCAAAGGAGAAAGTGGTGACTGAAATTACGTGAAAATATCTTACCACAACGGAAAGCGCCTTTATTTTAACGATTGACACCCCAACTTGCTTATCATTTCTGTGACACTCTCTCCCCTGCACAATACGAACTGCCCTGATCTGGAATTTTTCAGTGTCCTCCGTCAACCCTATCTGCTAAAGATCCCATACCGCACAGTAATACTCTAGCAGAGGACGAAAAACTTTAATGTAGGCAGTCTCTTTAGTAGACTTGTTGCATAAGTTTTCTGTCACAATGAAACGCAGTCTTTGGTCCTCACAATATTAGCTATGTGATCGTTGCAGTTTAAGCTGTTTGTAATTGAATTTCCTTAGTATTTTATCGTGTAGCCGAGATTTAACAGACTTCTTTTCGTACTGATGTGGATGACGTCACTCTTTTCCGTATTCAAAGACAGTTGCCACTTTTCGCACCTTACAGATGCACTGTGTAAGATATCTTGAAATTGAGTTTGTTCTTCGGATGGCTTTACTAAACGGTAATTGATAACATTATTTGCAAACAATTTCAAGGGGGCTGCTCCGATCGTCTCCTAAATCATTTAGGCCATGTAGATTAGGAACTGCAGAGGGCCTATAACACTTCTTGAGGGACGCCAGATTTGTTTTACTCGATGATTTTCCGTCAATTACTACACTCTGCTACCTTTCTGACGGCAAATCACGAATCCAGTCGCACAACTGAACCGATATTTCATAGGCACGCTATTTGATTAGAAGTCTCTTATGAAGAACGGCGTCAAAAGCTTTCTGAATCTAGAAATATTGAATCAATTTTAGGACACCTGTCGATAGCACTCATCACGTCCTTCGAATAAAGAGGTAGTTGTGTTTCACAAGAGCAATTTATCCTGAATGCGTGCTGGCTCTGTATTAATAGACCGTTACCTTCGAGGTAATTCATACACGAACACAGTATATGTTCCAAAATCCCACTGAAAATCTGCGACAGTGCTAAGGGTCTGTAATTCACCGGATTACACGGACGTTCTTGTTTCCTCTGTACTTCTTCACATTTTCACATGCCCATTCTCAATATTATAATCATTGTAAGAGTTCGCGACACTTTCATCTTGGTAACCCGCCGTCACGCGTTTTCTGCCTTCCAGTTTTCGGCCATGTGTCTACTTACCTTGTGACTAGACCCCTATTGCGTTTATGTTCGTCTCAATACAGATTAATCTGAAAGCGTAGTTGCTGATAACGCACACCCACTTCATAACCTGGCAATCCTATGACTACCTCTTCTCAAGGTCACGATTTCGTCTTCTGTAATGGATTCCATTAGTGCTTTGTACTCGTACCAGTGCATACACCTGGAACCCAAATAATCTTTTGTCAGCATAAGAGGAAAATTGCTCGTTGCGTAAGTTTCTGATACGCAGTACATGTCTACAGAGAGATTCCGTTACGCAAATTAACTGTTGCTTCATTTCGGGGTTATAAGAAGAACAGTTAATGCATGTAAGTTATGGGCCTCAACCAGTAGTAGAGGTAGTGTCGGTACTCAATACACAAATGAAAGTAAGACAGTTCCATTCAATTGCCAGTAAGAAACCAAGTAAACAAGTAAATGTGCAAAAGTTTCAACAGCATTCTAGAACAGTTCAAGAAAAATGACATGGTATTTAAAATGAATTAACATTTGGTTAAACTGCTCATATCACTAGAGCTTATCACAGTCGGTTTGCTTAGTACATCTCTTTGCAATGCTTTTGGTCTGATTTCAGAAATGGCACACTAACGTATTCATCATCATCATCAGCCAATTCAATCATTAAATGATGTGGCCTCTTCGAGTCGTGGATTCAGGTAGGCTTTCAGAAGTTTTCTCCAAGTGGGACGGTCTTGGGCAGTTCTCTGCCAGGTGTTACCAGCGATCTTCTTGATGTCTTTGTCCCATCTGTCTGGTGGCCTTCCTCTAGGCCTCCGGTGCTCTCTCGGACTCCACTCCAGTACTAGCTTCGTCCATCTGTTGTCTTTTCTTCTTGCGACGTGGCCAGCCGACTGCCATTTCAAGGAACCTACTCTCTCTAAGATGTCATTAACCCTCGTCACAGACCGGATGTCATCTGCCCTTTTCCTGTCCTTTCTTGTATAGCCCAGCATTGATCTCTCCATAGCTCTCTGTGCTGTCCTAAGTTTCCCTTTTGTGAATGAGTTCAGTGTCCATGTCTCGCATCCGTACGTCATCACAGGAAGAATGCATTGATCAAATACTGCTTTCTTCAGATTTACTGGCATTTTTGATCTGGGGCGGCCTGGAAATTATATCGCCAATCCGTTCCGAAGCAAGCGTGGCGATTATGCTTCTCACCTTCGAGTTATGTTGTGTGACACTAACGTATTAGTGTCTAATAATTGTGTTTGGCTCTGGTGAGTATTCAGCCGTGGCAGATCTGCTGTGCCCATAAACTGAAATTTACTGTAGTAAACTTACACGTAGAGAAAGAAAATTACTCGCCAACTGAGCGTAAGTGTTCATTAGAATTCCCACAATGACATCTCTATCTCAGTATCGTCCACAAAAGAAAGCTATAGCAAGCCAAATCTGCGTTTTAATTCCCTCAATCCAGGTATTTGTTATAAATATCGTTGCAACAATTGACTTCATATAATGATCATACAGTATAGCATTAAATATACACTCATCATTGTGTGCAGCCCTTTCCTAATCGTTATTTCCTCATACGTTGTCAAAACGGGTCCTGCGCTGCCGGCTGACGTGGCTTAAGAAAACGGACTACCTGACTACCGCAGCACGAGAATGAGTGGCAAAATTGCTCTTACCGTGGGATAAGTATGAAGGGAGATGCAGACACTACTCGGGTTATAAGAAACAGACCACATACAAGGAATCTCGGAACGACGCGAATAAGGCGGTTGGATATCACAAATTGAAGGTAAAATGGAAATGAGCGTTTGGCGTCATTGGCCGAGAGGCGCCTTGCGGGGCAGGTCCGGCCACCTGCTCGCCGTATGGGGATGAAATGAAGATGAAGACAGCACAACACCCAGTCCCTGAGAGGAGAAAATCTCCGACCCAGTCGGGAATAGAACCCGGGCCCCTTAGGGCGGCAATCCGTCACGCTGACCACTTTTACTTTTATTTTACTCGTTGTATTTGGTCGAAGCGGAAGTCACATGACATCCATTGAAGTTCATTGTTGGTCTTTTCACTCAGTTTTTTTTATTACAGAGACATGCCAGGTCTCAAACCAAACACGCTGAGCTACCGTGCCGGCATCCACTCAGCTATCGAGAGGGACTTTGTCTAGTGCTGGTACATAGCAGTAGAACCGACTATCAACCTAGTGGCGGCATACTGGCGTCGACGGTCGATGTATAGTCGCAACTGCAGGTTGCCATCGTAATTCCTATGCATCAGTTATCGTGACTTGCGAGCAGCGAGACTGTCAACGGTTTTACTAGACAAAATAGGCAGCTTCCCCATAACTTCTAAGGTAACACTCCGGTAAAATACTGCAACATGGCTCATATGCTGCAAGTCCAAGTCGAGGTCAAAGCAGGAGACTGCCTGTGCAAACCATACAAGACGCGTGTTGCCTGTAGAACAACATCCTCCAAACTGTCAGCGAGTGATTGCTATAGAAAACCTCAGTACTCAAAACAAAACAGTTACTGTTCAAAGGGGCACTATTTTTTACAGTCAACCTGATTCCACTTCACAGCTCTTGGGAAGGCTACGCGGGCGCATTAGGTTGTCAGACACTGACGGCTTCTCAGTGCTGATAGTGCCTCATATTTCCGTGTGCGAGGCAGCGTTCAGGTTGCGACGAAGGGCTTAATTCCAACAGAAAACGCCATCTTGGCGAAAATTACTAATTTTCTAATGGAAGTGAACAATAATTTGCAAAACAGATGGTAAAATCTCTTTGCACCTATACATCATTAACAGCTATTTAGTACCTCTCGTTTGCCCTTGCACCACACACAAAATTAACAATAAAAGTTAAATTTTCAATAACAAATTCAATTTTACACGTAATTTCTGGTCATAAGGTTTTGGATGTTCTAATTACCCTAATTAATCAATATTTAATGAATTCCAAGTCCTCTAGAGAGTATGCCATTAAAGTGTGTCATTTTTATAGCACCACGAGTCGCTATTCCGTAATTGGCCAGCGAAGTGTGCTAAAGATACAACTTAACGCATTTTCCTCGTCAGAATCGGACCAAACTATTTCAAATTGGTAATTCAACACTCAGGATAACAAAGATTTACAATATCGCTCTGTACAAAGGTCAGATTTTTCTGACCCGCCAGGTTTCTTCTGTCTTGACAGATGTTATTCCTTCCTTGTATCATGAGTTACCACTCCACGTAAGTCTTGCTATTCGGTGAGATAAATTTCGAGGTCCAGTAAGTTGCCCTAGCACTTTCGTCATGATAGAACAGTGTTCTCTTCAAAATCTTCCATGAATATCCTAAAAATGGCCAGTGATGATGGAGAGCTTATTCCTTTGCCATGGCCCATTTCGTAGTTCAGTGTTTTCGAAAATACATGAAGTAAGTATTAATAAAAACGTGTCGGAAAAACTCGATAGTGTCAGGTGTAGGGGGGCGACTATAAGATCCAACGCGTCTGCTATTCCTACCAGACTGTCAGGTTTGAACGGTTTGTCAAAAGTACATAAAGATGCCATACCAATCAGACCACTGGTCAGTGACACTGGTTCTGCTGCCTACAGTATGACGAAATCCCGAACTACTGACGACGATTTCAATCGGCCTGTGTGTGACTATAATAGGCTTATTCATAACTCTATTTTCTGACATGTAAAATAGCATACAGTTAGCTTTGAAGGCGTGATCTCATTATTCACTAACAAGGGGGTTTCTTGAGCTCTACTTTACTTTCTTCGAATATATGGTATCTGGAAGTCAGTGTCTGAACATCTGAAAAACATTCAAAAAAATCGGTTTCGAATATTTCTGAGCTCTGTTAAGTATAAAAGTACAATACATTACGGACATCTGAAGAGTGCTGTCTGTTGTTCAGAGCGTGGCATACTAGCCCAGGGATCACAAAGTGGCTGGTTCGTATTTCTTACACTTGTTTGAATTCCATATTTATTACAAAATTGTTAAGGCTTTCGTGGCCACTTGTTGACAAACTGCCTATTGACTTCTGTCTGGGTTTCCTCAGCCGACGTTCATCTAATGATTTTTCTGACGTTTCGCCAGCACGAGTGGCTGGCATTGTCAAAGCTTCACCCTCCATTGCCGGTGGTTAACTGGAGCCGAGCTCGCGGCCGCAGACTATATGTACCTGGGGCGCCAACGTCCGAGGCTTCTCGGCGGTCATTTCCGGTGCGGTTCTCCTCTTGCTACCTGCGACGGTCGTTCGCTGCAGTACGGGAAGCCAAGATCCGTTTACCTTAAGGCTTTCCTCTTTCTTGTTGAAACTGTTAGCGTGTTTTTTGTATTTCTACAGCTTCTCTGAACAAGCACGTGTGATAGTGCTTCTCTAGAGCCAGAACTTTCGTGTCGGCGAATTTTATTACGTGGTCGGTCTCATTCAGTGCGTGCTCTGCCACAGCCGATTTCTCCATCTGCCCCAACTTGCAATGTCGCTTATGCTCCTTAATCCTGGTGTTAATTGATCGTGCAGTCATTCCGACATAAACTTTTCCGCATGTGCATGGTATACGGTACATTCCCGACATTGTAAGTGGGTCTCTTTTCTCCTTCGCCGATCTAAGACACTCTTTGATCTTCCTTGTCGGTTTGAAAATCGTCTTTACGCCATGTTTGCGCAACGTACGGCTGATTCCGTCCGTCACTCTGGAAATGTATGGCAGAAAGGCCGTACCCGACATTTCTTTTTGTGGTTCCTTACTTCGCCGAGTGTTTGGCTCTGTTGCACTTCTAATGTAATTTGTGGAGTACCCATTGCTTCTCAGAACAGTTTCCAGGTGTTGCATTTCTCGTTTGAGGTGTTGCAGCTCACATATTCGTCCTGCTCTCGTTACGAGCGTACTATATCATGCCTCTTTTCTGGCTTGGGTGGTGGTTTGACAGTTTGTGCAGGTATCGGTCCGTGTGTGTCGGTTTTCGATACATGCTGTGTCCCAGGTTTTCGTCGTCCCTTGTGAAGAGCACATCTAGAAATGGCAGTTTCTTGTCCTTTTCTACTTCCATCGTAAATGTTATGTTGGCATGGAGGTTGTTGAAGTGTCTTAGGAAGTCACCGAGCTGTTCTTCACCATGGCTCCACTCCACGAAAGTATCATCGACGTACCTGTACCACACCTTATGTTTGCAAGTCGCCAAGTGCAGTGCTTGTGCTTCGAATTGTTCCATGAAGACGTTGGCCACCACTGGACTAAGAGGACTACCCATGGCGACGCCTTCCAGCTGTTCGTATAAATCGCCATTCCACGTGAAATAGCTCGTGGTGACACATGCATGGAAGAGCTTTTTGATGTCTTGCGGCAGAATAGAACCGATGTGCTCCAGAGCGTCACTGAGTGGCACTTTCGTAAACAACGAAACAACATCAAAGCTGACCACGATATCGTTTGGTGCAAGTTTCAATTTCTTCAGCTTCTCAATGAAATGTCCTGAGTCCTTTATGTATGTGTCGGTCTTCCCCACGTGTGGCTGGTGCAGAGAGGCCAAATGTTTTGCCAGTTTATACGTCGGTGAGCCAGGAGCGCTAACGATCGGTCTCGGTGGAACGTTGTTCTTATGAATCTTCCCGTACTGCAGCGAACGACCGTCGCAGGTAGCAAGAAGAGAACCGTACCGGAAATGACCGCCGAGAAGCCCTCGGACGTTGGCGCGCCAGGTACGTCTAGTCTGCGGCCGCGAGCTGGGCTCCAGTTCACCATCGGCAATGGAGGGTGAAGCTTTGAAAATGCCAGCCACTCGTGCTGGCTAAACGTCAGAAAAATCATTAGATGAACGTCGGACGAAGAAGCCGAGACAGAAGCCAATAGGCAGTTTGTCGATATTTATTATCAAAATGGCTCAAATGGCTCTGAGCACTATGAGACTCAACATCTTAGGTCATAAGTCCCCTAGAACTTAGAACTACTTAAACCTAACTAACCTAAGCACATCACACACACCCATACCCGAGGCAGGATTCGAACCTGCGACCGTAGCAGTCCCGCGGTTCCGGACTGCAGCGCCAGAACCGCACGGCCACCGCGGCCGGCGATTTATTATCAAATTGAAATGTTAAGTATCAAATACCGAATTATATTAAAAAAGATTTTTTTTATTTTTAGTTGCTTATTGCATGGAAATGCAAGTATTCATAACAAATTTAAATTTAGTTCAGAAATCTGAAATGGGGCTTCGTTAAACGGAAAAATTATATCATAAGATTTGGTTAAAAGGATATTCACAACTGAGCTTCATGGTAGAATCAAATAGTTCATCGCTTCAGTTATAGATAGTTTTATTGGTTCAATGTCAAGACGGTGCCGGACGATTATAAGCGTATCTCAATGTCTACAAGAATCGCGAGACGCATGGCCACCGCAGACTGAACACTAGGGTGCAGACAGGTGGCAGCCACACGTGAAACCGATATCCATACCCGAAAGAGGATTTTATGTTCTATTTAATGCTTCGCATTTAGGTACCAAAACTTTAGTTATTGTAAAATTCACATTTCCACATCACTGGTAACTGAAAATAAAAATGTTATTTTTATTAAACATTATGGTAATATTTGGTAAATAACGTTTCAAGTTCGTGATAAATATAGAAGTGAAATAAAATTGAATAAAAAGTAATACTATTATCATGACTCAAACTAGTGACTTCGTGATTAGGAAATTAAAATACTATGCACTCAGTTGCAGGTAGGTTTGTCGAAAATGCTAGAAATGTTTTACACCTAACAGCTCTTGGAAATATTCAAAGCCGACTTTTTTCAAATGTTTTTGAGAAATGCGGCGTATTGCTTTAGTAACTCGTATCAGGCGCTGACTCTCAAAGCAGAACAGTATAAAGGAAATCAATAAGTGCTACTTGCAGAATGCTAGTGGCAGACACGTCACTATCAAACTTTTACATGACATTTCGATGACCTCGTAATTTCTGTTGTGCGTCAAATACTATGAAGTGACTGGTGACATAGACAGGTGCTTGTGAGTTAACGAGCATTGCGCTCTCATTTAAGTATATGGCCGAAAGAGCGAGCCTTCAGGAATTGTGAAACGAACCCTGCCGTCCAGGACCGGATGACACAAAGGGCGCGGATTCACCACGAGATGGGGAACCTCACAGGCGCCTATTGTCTATTGAGGCCCTTAGCGCTGTAGTGCGAGAGTGAGACAGACGAGAACCTACATCATAGGGAAACCCAGTAGAAGGCTTTGTGGCCCAGGAGACGTAGCAGTGTTAAATATGGCGGACCTAAGATTAGCCTTAAAGGGAAACATTTATGAACTATTTAGTTCTGTAGTAATGCAGGGAATGAAGCCACAGTAAATTTAATCTGCCATCTTCCATAAATTTTCATGGTGATCCCAATAAAACTCGAATATTGATCATATCTATAATAGTTTAGGATTTACTGTTAAAGTGAAATTAACAAGTTTTGTAACGAAGACCTGAAGGCTAAAATCTGAACGCTTTGGTCGATCTTAACGATCGACATTTCATACAGAAGTGCATCATTAAAACGACAAACGTTGTAAAAATGAACTAGGTGACCTTATTATTTTAAAAGATATGGTAAATTTAAATTATCAGTATTTTCAGTTGAGCATCAGATAATCATTTCCTCCACATAAAACATATTGAACGATGACAGGATGACACATTATTGAATCATTAGGTAATAGAATATTTGTTGTAGAGTTTAGTGCATAATAGTTACTTTGTTCTTTATTCATTGATCAGAAAGCACATTGGTGCAAGGCCACTGGCCCTGGCATTCAAAGATAAGAATAAAATTGTATTGTTTTTATGTAAAATAATTTAACGTTTATTATGTAATGGATATTATTGCTACTTTATTTAGAACGTGAATGTCCTCAAGCATTGATCATTTAAATACGCTAAAATGTAAAGTAATGTAGAATAAACTGTGGCCAATCGTATGGACAGCTTCAGGAAAGGGAACTGCTCTAGTCAGTTGAGGGGGGATGTTCGGCGCGCGGTAAACGCGGCCGGGGACGGGCAGACGGACAGTTCGGATTGAGGCGCGAACGCGGACAGTCGGTTTTTAGGCAGCTACGAGGTGAAACGACTTAGAAAATTCCGCGTTGTGTGGTATCGCGGGACGTAGTCTCTGACTGGTGAGCAGCCGCCCGCCTGGTCTGAACTTTTACAAAGTTAACGAGTTGAGTATCGAACTTGTAATTCGCGTTGAGATTGTGAATGATCGAACTGTGTCAAATGGATATGCGCTCGAGTGTAACAGTAACTCTAAATAGGACCACTTTCGCTATTAGTTTGCTTTCTGAATGAACATTATCCTAACAAAATCGCAACTGTGTGGTCTACATCATTTATGGGTCGTTAATTTAGTCCCCGATATTATTATTACTGTTATTATATGTTATATTAACTCTTTATTTTGCAGACTTGCCTTCAGCCAGACAATTTAGCCAAAGGGTCACGAGTGTCTAATTTAGGGCGTGTAATGCGACACGAGCGGTTCAACCCCTAGACGATTTTGAGGCAAGACATTTCAACGAAGGCCGGCCGCGGTGGCCGTGCGGTTCTGGCGCTGCAGTCTGGAACCGCGGGACTGCTACGGTCGCAGGTTCGAATCCTGCCTCGGGCATGGGTGTGGGTGATGTCCTTAGGTTAGTTAGGTTTAAGTAGTTCTACGTTCTAGGGGACTTATGACCTAAGATGTTGAGTCCCATAGTACTCAGAGCCATTTGAACCATTTCGACGAAGAGGAACTGCATGTGAGCCCGAACATCTTTGGGATGTTAGCTCGCATGCTCTAGTCGTAGTTAACTTCGTCGTAGAAGACTCTGAGGAAGGTTCATGAAACGTCCAAACTATTTTTATCCATGTTCAACTATGCGTCGTTAATATGGCCTTAAGGAATGGACACTCTGAACCAGTTTCTTGATCCACATGAATTCTATGCATAACAGCATCACGTTTAAGATGGAAGCAGGGAAAGAAAGTTACAAGTTGTTTGTGTGGAAATCCGACAGTGGTTTGAGCTACGCAGTGTACAGGAAACCGGTACATACAGATCTGTATGTAAAAGAAGGCAGTTTCTGCGGTACGGACGGCGTCTTCGTCGACCGCACCCGGCGAGCCGCCTGCTACACACACACACACACACACACACACACACACACACACACACACACATACACACACAGGTGAGCTGAAGACGGCACATGTGAAACTCCCGCCATTGCGCCGACAACGAGTGCGCTCTCCAATCGCTCTTTCTCTGATGGGTGGCGCCAAGCGTCCATGCCACCAGAGGACGTCGTATTCACATGACCTCATTGTATGTCACTCTGATTGGCCGGTGCTTCTTTTTAAGCGGACGCGCTCAGAGATTTGCCCCCAGCTCAGACAATCTTTAGACTTGTATCAACCTAAGTACGCAGGAAGATTGCAGGAGGAAAATACACCGACGTAGCACAACGCAACTAAGTATCGCTACATGCCAATAACTTATCGGATTGTTTCACCATTGAAGGATACCTGTTTCTGTCAAGATCATTACCCTCAACTGTGCACTAATCATCAGCCACATCATTACGACCAGCTACCTAACAACCGGTACGTCCAACTTTGGCACTGCAGCGGCGACGCGTCTTGGCATGGAAGCAATGAGGCCTTGGTAAGTCGCTGGAGGGAACTGACACCACGTTTGCGACACAAATCACATAATTACCGTAAATTATGGAGAAGGCAAGGTGAGTTCTGATGCCACGTTCAATCGCGTCCCAGAAGTGTTCGATCGGGTTCAGATCTGGCGGCTTGGGGCCAGCACGTCAATTGGGAGTCGCCATTGTGAACGTCAAACCACTCCATCACACTCCTGACCTTGTGACATGGCGCACAATCTCGATGAAAAATGCCACTGCCGCCCGGAAACATGATCTTCATGAAGGTTCAAATGGTTCAAATGGCTCCGAGCACTATGGGACTTAACTTCTGAGGTGATCAGTCCCCTAGAACTTAGAACTACTTAAACCTAGCTAACCTAAGGACATCACACACTTCACGCCCGAGGAAGGATTCGAACCTGCGACCGTAGCGGTCTCGCGGTTCCAGACTGTAGCGCCTAGAACCTCTCGGCCACTCCGGCCGGACGTCATGAAGGGGTGTATATAGTCAGCAACCAATGTACGATAATCCTTGGCCGTCCCGTCATAGTGTCATGCACGAGCTCCGCTGGTCCTATGGATGCCCATGTGAATGTTTCCCAGACCATAGTGGAGCCGCCAGCTTATCTCCGTCCCACAGTATAGGTGTCAAGGAGCTGTTCCCCAGGAAGACGTCGGGTTCGTGCCCTCCCATCGGCATGATGAAGAAAGTATCGGAATTCATCAGACCATGCAACGCTCTGCCACTGGATCAAAATCCAGTGCTGATGGTAAAGTGCGCATTTCCGTCGTAGCTGACGATGTTGTGATGTTAACATTGGCACATGCATGGGTCGTCGGCTGCGGAGGCCCATCGTTAGGAGTGTCTGGTGCACTGTGTATTCAGACACACTTGTACTCTGCTCAGCATTAAAGTTTGACGTTAGTTCCGCCACAGTTCTCCGCCTGTGCTGTTTTACCAGTCTGCCCAGCCTATGACATCCGACATGTGTAACAAGAGGTGACCACCCGACCCCACGACATCTGGATATGGTTTCACCTTAGTTTCGCCACGTGTTGAAGACGCTCACCACAGCACTCCTTGAAGACCCGACAAGTCGTTCAGTTTCTTAAATGCTCGTGCTGAGCCTTCGGGCCATCACTATCTGCCCTCCGCGGATTCTCCATTCTACACACGGGCAACAAGGTTACTGATACTACATGCACCGTGCTTGTTTCTGGCTAGCAGTCATTCCAAGCCAGATGACGCTGCTATCGCCTGGACGGGTTTATATCGATAATAGGTCGTCGGTCGTAAAGTTCTTGCTGATCAGTGTATACAGGGTGATTATAATTAAAGTTCCAGTTTCAAAACGCTGCAGAAAGAGAACCACTAAATTACGTCAAGTTTGAACAGCATACTATTGACGCAGCGGAACACGTCATAGAACAAAAAAAAGACAAATAGTTGATATGCACACCAACAGCGTGGCTCGCGGCTGTTCTTCAGTTTGTGTTCGAGACGCCCATCATGACTGTCTGCATGACTGATTGCGCGCTGCCGGTAAAGCTCTTTAACAAGAACGGCGACTGTGCGCCAATAGCTCTGCAGAAGTTCCAGGCAGTCAAGGTATGGAAAAAGACACTGGTCCGATGTCTGCAAAGGGTCTGGAGAAAATGGTTTCAAAATTCGAAAAGATGGGTTCTTTTGAAGTGCAGTGTGGTAGAATGGCTTGGTTCAAATGGCTCTGAGCACTATGGGACTTAACATCTATGGTCATCAGTCCCCTAGAACTTAGACCTACTTAAGCCTAACTAACCTAAGGACATCACACAACACCCAGTCATCACGCAGTGTGGTAGAGGGAGGAAAGCAGTTGATCCGACGCCTGTCGAAGATGTGGCCACTGCAGTGCAGGAGGGATCGAGCGGTAGTGTACAAACATGAAGCGCACGGGGAATTGTTTGAACGTCAACGGAAAAGCCACACGCACATCAGCCGGTATCACTTCATTCTGTAAAGGTGACTATGTTGTGCGGGCTGACGACATCCTTTATCGTACGGCTGTAATTTTTCGATGAGATCAGTCCTGGGGGACCTATTAAATATAAAGTCTCTGGTAAACCTTATAAGAGTCGTTAGCGCACCAACTCTTCAGCAGCTTGGATGTGTGGATAGGATCATTTTTATGCACAACGTTGTTCATCCTCACGTTGCACAGTCAGTGAAGTGGCTGCTGCAGAGGCAGTTCGGTAATGCTAGAATTCTCAACAGCCATTTCCCTACAGCCCGGCCGTCCAATCACCTGTTCTTAATCCCGCGGTATCGGTCGCCATCCATTCGGCCGCACTTTGCAATACACGCGCCGGCAGTCATGCCGCCGCGTTTCCTTCAGCCGCCCCCGCGACATGAGGGCGCTGCTGCGAACGCTTATGCCGCTGTCAATGATATGCAGGCATCCCTCCTCTCCAGTGCTCCAGCGGCGGTTCTACTTACACTATGGGATCAAACGTATCCGGACACCTGGCTGAAAATGACTTAAAAGTTTGTGGCGCTCTCCATCAGTAATGCTGGAGTTCAATATGGTGTTGGCCCACCCTTAGCGCTGATGACAGCCTCCACTCTCGAAGGCATACGTTGAATCAGGTGCTGGAAGGTTTCTTGGGGAATGTCAGCTCATTCTTCATGGAGTACTGCACTGAGGGGTGGTATCGATGTCTGTCGGTGAGGCCTGGCACGGAGTCGGCCTTCCAAAACATCCCAAAGGTATTCTATACCTGTACGTATCAGGTCAGGACTCTGTGCAGGCCAGTCGATTATAGGCATGTTATTGTCGTGTAACCAATCCACCACAGGCCGTGCGTTATGAATACGTGCTCGATTGTGTTGAAAGATACAATCGTCATCTCCGAATTGCTCTTAAACAGTGGGAAGCAAGAAGGTGCTTAAAACATCAGTGTAGGCCTGTGCTGTGTTACTGTCACGCAAAACAACAAGGTTTGCAAGCCCCCTCCATGAAAAACACGACTACATCATAACACCACAGTCTGTTGGTACTACACACGATGACAGATGACGTTCACCGGGCATTCGTCATACCCACACCCTGCCATCACATTGTGTACCGTGATTGGTTACTACATACAACGTGTTTTCACTGTTCAGTCGTCCAATGTTTACGCTCCTTACACCAAGCGAGGCATCGTTTGGCATTTATCGGCATCATATGTGGCTTATGAGCACCCGCTCGACAGTGAAATCCAAGTTTTCTCACCTCCCACCTAACTGTCATAGTACTTTCAGTGGATCCTGATGCAGTTTAGAATTCCTGTGTGATGGTCTGGATAGATGTCTGCCTATTACACACCCTCTTCAATGGTTCTAATGGCTCTGAGCACTATGGGACTTAGCATCTCAGGTCATCAGTCCCCTAGAACTTAGAACTACTTAGAACTGCAGTAGCAGACAAATTGCGCGAGAATCGGGAATCTCAAAACCTTCGGTGCTGAGAATGCTACACCAACATCGAATGCACCCGTACCATATTTCTATGCACCGGGAATTGCATGGCGACGACTTTGAACATCGTTTACAGTTCTGCCCCTGGGCACGAGAGAAATTAACACGATGACAGATTTTTTTGCACGCGTTCTATTCAGCGACGAAGCGTCATTCACCAACAGCGGTAACGTAAACCGGTATAATGTGCACTATTGGGCAACGGGAAATCCACGATGATTGCGACAAGTGGAACATCAGCGACCTTGGCGGGTTAATGTATGGTGCGGCATTATGGGAGGAAGGATAATTGGCCCCCATTTTACCGATGGCAATCTAAATGGTGCAATGTATGCTGATTTCCGATGTTACTACAAGATGTTTCACTGCATGACAAAATGGCGATGTACTTCCAACATGATGGACGTCCGGCACTTAGCTCGCGTGCGCTTGAAGCGGCATTGAATAAGATATTTCATGACAGGTGGATTGGTCGTCGATTGGCCCGCAAATTCACCGGATCTGACGTCCCCGGATTTCTTTCTGTGGGGAAAGTTGAAGGATATTTGCTATCGTGATCCACCGACAACACATGACAACATGCGCCAGCGCATTGTCAATGAATGTAGGAAAATTACTCGCTGTTGAGAGGAATGTCATTACACGTATTGGCAAATGCATTGAGGTTGACGGACATCGTTTTGAGCATTTACTGCATTAATGTGATATTTACAGGTAATCACGCTGTAACAGCATGCGTTCTCAGAAATGATAATTTCACAAAGGTACATGTATGACATTTTATTTTCCTTTATTGTGATTTCATTCTCCTGTCCCATATGGGCAGGGGAAGGCTGTCAGGGGCACAATCCGCCGCACTTCAGTGACATGACAACTGAGACAAGAATAAAATGTTACATATATAAGGCAATAAAAAAGGGGAACATAAAACACAGTAAGGGGAGATAATGGAGGTAAAAATACACTAACATGGAGACTTTCATGGGGGGACAATTAAAAAAGTCGCCATAAAGTTAAAAAAAACACAGTTGTCGATTCTTTAAACACAAAGAAGACACTGAAGGCACATGCACAGGTTAAAAGTCGGCCACAGTATTAAAAAACTACAGAACAACACACTTAAAACCCACTTGGAGCACACACAATGAAGAATAAAACCGCCAGGTGGGACCTGCTGAGGGAGAGGCTGGAGAGGATGGAGAACGAGGGGAGAGCAAGGAGCAGCAAGGGAGGCGGCAGGATGAAGAGAGTAGAGGCGTCAGCGGGTACACTAAGAGGCAGGAGACTGGTGGGGTAGGAGACGAAGAGGGAAGACAAGGCAGGAGGGAGCACAGAGACACTGAAGGGGAGCACAAGAGAGGGAGGGGGAATAGGAGGGGAAAGCCACTCAGGGGAAGGGAGGGGGGAAGAGGGAGCCCTGAGGAGGAGGCAGGAAGACGTTAGAGTTGGTAGGAAGGGTAGATGTCAGGGCGAAGCTCATCATCCGGGAGGGGTTGATGGTGAAAGTTGTGTTGGGAAAGGAGGCAGAGGGTGTGGAGATGGAGAGAGGGTGGGACACAACGGTAAAGGTGCGGCAACGGGTTGGGAGTGGAAAGGAAGGGAGACATCAGCTGGTGAGGGGGATCAATGCGGCGGACAATATATAGTGTGCGGATGTGTTCAAGCAAAAAGAGAAGCTGGGGGAAGGGGATGAGGTTGTAGAGGATGCGCGAGAGGTACGGAAGGTGGATGCAGAAGGCGAGGTGGAGTGCATGGCGTTCGAGGATTTGGAGGGATTTATAGAACTTGGGAGGGGCGGAAATCCAAGATACACTGGCATTACAGAGGATGGGGCAGATCAAGGATTTGTAGGTATGAAGGATGGTGGAAGGATGCAGACCCCATGTCTGGCCGGAGTTTCAGGAGGCAGATTCTGTTGTGAACTTTGTTTTGGATGGTAAGGAGATGGGGAGTCCAGATGAGGTGGCGGTCGAGAGTGAGGTCAAGGTATTTGAGGGTAGGAGTGAAGTAGATAGGACGACCATAAATGGTGAGGTAGAAATCTTGGAGATGGAAGGAGAGGGTGGTGCGGACTGTGATGATCTCCTGCGTCTTGGAGGGGTTGATATGGAGGAACTACTGGTTGCACCAAGCGGTCAATTGGTCAAGGTGGGTTTGTAGGGTACGTTGGGACCGTTGAAAGGTAGGATAAAAGGCTAGGAAGGCGGTGTCATCAGCAGACTGGAGAAGATGAACAGGCGGGGGATGTTTGGGCATATCAGCAGTGTACAGGAGATAGAGGAAAGGGGAAAGGACAGAGCCTCCGGGCACGCCGGCAGAGGGATAGAAAATACAGGAGTGGGAATTGTGGATAGTCACATAGGAGGGACAAAGGGAGAGGAAGGAAGCAATGAGATGGACGAAGTTGATGGGATGAGCATAGGTCTGGAATTTGAAGAGGAGCCCTGTATGCCAGACATGGTCATAGGCGTTCTGGAGATCAAGGGAAACAAAGATAGCAGAGCGACGGGAGTTAAGATGGAGGGAAAGAAGATTGGTAAGGGTAAGGAGCTGGTCGTCAGCGGAGAAGGAAGGCTGGGAGCACATTGGGTAAGGGGAAGGAGGTGGTGCTGGTTAAGATGGCGGTGAATATGGTGAGAGAGGATGGTCTCAAAGACCTTACTGAACACGGAGGTGAGGCAGATGGGACGATAGGAAGTGGTATCAGAGGGGGGGTTTGTTGGGTTTAGGGAACAGCACGACATGGGAAGTATTCCACAGCTTAGGGTAAAATCCAGTGGAGAGGAAGACATTGTACAGGGTAGCAAGGACGGTCAGGAAGGATGGGTGGGATTCCTTGAAGTGGCGGTAGGTGACGCCATCATGACCAGAGGCAGTGTTGCGTTTGGAGCGGAGGACAAGTGTGACGTCGTGTGTGGTGATGGGAGTGTTGCATGTATCACATTAGAACAACCGAAATAAAATGTTCAAACGTATCTACGTTCTGTATTTTAATTTAAAAAACTTACCTGTTAGCAACTGTTCGTCTAAAATTGTGAGCCATACGTTTGTGACTATTACAGCTCCATCTATCAGAAAGCGAAAAAAGTGGTCCAACTAAAACATTCATATTCTTTACGTACTACATGAATTTGTAATAAAAAATGGGGGTTCCTATTTAAAAAAAAAACGCAGTTGATATCAGTTTGACCTATGGCAGCGCCATCTAGCGGGCCAACCCTAGCGCCATCTGGTTTCCCCCTTCAAGCTAGACAAGTTTAGTTCTTTGTAGTTTTTTCGTTTGAAGCCTATTTCGCGAGAGATTTCGTCCGGTCACGATCAATGGACCACCCTGTATAATGGAGTTTTCTGCAGTTCGTTAACTATTTCTTGCAGTTATTAAATGAGTTATTACGTTATAAAGCTCAAGAGCTGGCGCTGTCAGCTGTCTACAACACGGAAGAAGCCTGGCTCAAGTGTAACACGCTGGCAATATTTATGTCGATTTCATCATCTCCACTATCAAAGGCTGGGATAATGTTCGCAGCTTGAGGTATCAGATGCGGCAGTCTCAGCTCCTTTGTAAGGTGACTATAATTTCGCAGCTTATAAGCAATCATCCTCATACTTTGCCATGATCTACAAATACAGTTAGGTATCATGTGATAGATTGTACATCGTATATATGAATATATAAAGGAGACTGATGTTATCTCGTATGCCTTGTAAAGAATTGTTAACGCTTATTGCATGAAAGGTGACGGAGTGTCTTTATTATCAGAATGGCGTAATGAATGATTGCCTACACTAGTAGAGGTAGGAGCGACAGTAGAAATGAAATGGCAGGCGGAACTCAAGACCTGGGTCGAAGGCCCACACATGTGTATTGGTCCTGCTTAAACACATTAAGTAGTAAGACGGTCGTTGGGATACCTGAGCGCTGGAGCACAATGGACTTGCGGCTGGGCGGTATTGTAGCCGGATGGGAAGGGTTATACCTCGGAAACTACGAAAATCTTGGACGCAGCTGAGAGGAACGAAGAAGCATCACCTTGGAAATAACGCAGGCTGGGTTATTTCCGCGGATTTTTACTCAGAAGCGTACCATTGTACGAGTATAGGTTTTTCCTCGCAAACTTTCCGCGCTGGACGACAAAAGACTAAAATATGGTTGGTCGGCGTTCGGAAGAATCTGTAGAGAGGGAGAATATTCCGTGGTATCGGGAATATGATTCGTTTTCGGAATTACGATGGTGGGGAGCCGAGCCTTGCTGGGAAACCATCGGTGGAGAGACATGGTCTTCTGTTTTGGGCGCCTGTATATGACGGTCTCTCAGTATCAACTTTGTTGGTACAGACGGACTTGCTGTCTTTGCTCTCAGTAGAGTTTATACACTCCTGGAAATTGAAATAAGAACACCGTGAATTCATTGTCCCAGGAAGGGGAAACTTTATTGACACATTCCTGGGGTCAGATACATCACATGATCACACTGACAGAACCACAGGCACATAGACACAGGCAACAGAGCATGCACAATGTCGGCACTAGTACAGTGTATATCCACCTTTCGCAGCAATGCAGGCTGCTATTCTCCCATGGAGACGATCGTAGAGATGCTGGATGTAGTCCTGTGGAACGGCTTGCCATGCCATTTCCACCTGGCGCCTCAGTTGGACCAGCGTTCGTGCTGGACGTGCAGACCGCGTGAGACGACGCTTCATCCAGTCCCAAACATGCTCAATGGGGGACAGATCCGGAGATCTTGTTGGCCAGGGTAGTTGACTTACACCTTCTAGAGCACGTTGGGTGGCACGGGATACATGCGGACGTGCATTGTCCTGTTGGAACAGCAAGTTCCCTTGCCGGTCTAGGAATGGTAGAACGATGGGTTCGATGACGGTTTGGATGTACCATGCACTATTCAGTGTCCCCTCGACGATCACCAGTGGTGTACGGCCAGTGTAGGAGATCGCTCCCCACACCATGATGCCGGGTGTTGGCCCTGTGTGCCTCGGTCGTATGCAGTCCTGATTGTGGCGCTCACCTGCACGGCGCCAAACACGCATACGACCATCATTGGCACCAAGACAGAAGCGACTCTCATCGCTGAAGACGACACGTCTCCATTCGTCCCTCCATTCACGCCTGTCGCGACACCACTGGAGGCGGGCTGCACGATGTTGGGGCGTGAGCGGAAGACGGCCTAACGGTGTGCGGGACCGTAGCCCAGCTTCATGGAGACGGTTGCGAATGGTCAAAAGCCGATACCCCAGCAGCAACAGTGTCCCTAATTTGCTGGGAAGTGGCGGTGCGGTCCCCTACGGCACTGCGTAGGATCCTACGGTCTTGGCGTGCATCCGTGCGTCGCTGCGGTCCGGTCCCAGGTCGACGGGCACGAGCACCTTCCGCCGACCACTGGCGACAACATCGATGTACTTGGAGACCTCACGCCCCACGTGTTGAGCAATTCGGCGGTACGTTCACCCGGCCTCCCGCATGCCCACTATACGCCCTCGCTCAAAGTCCGTCAACCGCACATACGGTTCACATCCACGCTGTCGCGGCATGCTACCAGTGTTAAAGACTGCGATGGAGCTCCGTATGCCACGGCAAACTGGCTGACACTGACGGCGGCGGTGCACAAATGCTGCGCAGCTAGCGCCATTCGACGGCCAACACCGCGGTTCCTGGTGTGTCCGCTGTGCCGTGCGTGTGATCATTGCCTGTACAGCCCTCTCGCAGTGTCCGGAGCAAGTATGGTGGGTCTGACACACCGGTGTCAATGTGTTCTTTTTTCCATTTCCAGGAGTGTAGTTAGAACAGTTAGGCACTGTACTGCTGCGAACCTATACGATTCTGGACTCCTCCTCCGGGTTGGAAGTCGTCGTTGAGTCCGCAGCGTTCAGTAATTGAGAGCACTTCTTCTGCCTATACTTCGGTTGAGACGTTATCTGAACTCCGTCGTGGTGGCTGGGAGTTGGCGTTTCTCGTCTGTAGAACACAGAGAGGAGAAGACAGTATTAGAGTATATTAGCCAGAGGACCACCTTATGCCACCCTGCCGCCGTTGGATAAGCAGCTGCAGCAGCAAGTCGTATACTCCTAGCTCACTCATTTGTTACATAGTTTAATTCTTAATTTCTTTGCGTGTTTTTGATACTTGCATTGTTTAATTCATTAATTTCGGGCGTATTATAGTATTTGAGAGTTGTAGCATTGCGTTTTAGTACCTGAATAGTGTAAATTCGCGTAGTCGTCTGTCATCTGTTTTTGTTTTGAACGGCCAGTGTCGGTTGGTCACAGTCAGTGTGCTCCCTGCCGCCGTTGGATAAGCAGCTGCAGCAGCAAGTAGTATACTCCTAGCTCATTCATTTGTTACATGGTTTAATTCTTAATTTCTTTGCGTGTTTTTGGTACTTGCATTGTTTAATTCATAAATTTCGGGCGTATTATAGTATTTGAGAGTTGTAGCATTGCGTTTTAGTACCTGAATAGTGTAAATTCGCGTAGTCGTCTGTCATCTGTTTTTGTTTTGAACGGCCAGTGTCGGTTGGTCACAGTCAGTGTGCTCCCTGCCGCCGTTGGATAAGCAGCTGCAGCAGCAAGTCGTATACTCCTAGCTCACTCATTTGTTACATAGTTTAATTCTTAATTTCTTTGCGTGTTTTTGGTACTTGCATTGTTTAATTCATAAATTTCGGGCGTATTATAGTATTTGAGAGTTGTAGCATTGCGTTTTGGTACTCGAATAGTGTTAAATCGCGTAGTCTCCTTCCGCCGCCGAGCAGTGTGTCAGAAGTGCACAAGTGGCAGCATTACTGCATTTACTAGGCAATCTTGTAGTTTAATAACCGTTTCAATTTTGTGTCGTTTTGTTTGCGCTCTCTGTAGATTAGTTCAGACGTTCTTTGCACAACAGTTTTTAGCATGGATAGGAACTGCAACTGCTGTGTTCGGATGCAGGCTGAGTTGGCATCCCTTCGCTCCCAGCTTCAGGCAGTGTTGGCTTCGGTCACACAGCTTGAGGCTGTTGCCAATGGGCATCACTGTGGGGGTCCGGATGGGGGTTTGTCGGGGACGGCCAGCTCGTCCCACGCATCCCCCGATCGGACTACGACTGTGGTTGCCCGGGATACTGCCCGCATTGAGGCTGATCCCTCACCTGTGGTAGAGTGGGAGGTCGTCTCAAGGTGTGGCAGGGGGCGAAAGACATTCCGGAGGGCTGAACGGAAGGCCTCTCCAGTTTGTCTGACGAACCGGTTTCAGGCTCTCTCTCAGGCTGATACTGATCTTCGGCCTGACATGTCTGCTTGTCCTGTTCCAGAGGTTGCCCCTCAGTCTGCAAGATCCGGGCAGTCGCAGAGGGTGGGCTTACTGGTAGTTGGGAGCTCCAACGTCAGGCGCGTAATGGGGCCCCTTAGGGATATGGCAGCAAGGGAGGGGAAGAAAACCAAAGTGCACTCCGTGTGCATACCGGGGGGAGTCATTCCAGATGTGGAAAGGGTCCTTCCGGATGCCATGAAGGGTACAGGGTGCACCCATCTGCAGGTGGTCGCTCATGTCGGCACCAATGATGTGTGTCGCTATGGATCGGAGGAAATCCTCTCTGGCTTCCGGCGGCTATCTGATTTGGTGAAGACTGCCAGTCTCGCTAGCGGGATGAAAGCAGAGCTCACCACCTGCAGCATCGTCGACAGGACTGACTGCGGACCTTTGGTACAGAGCCGAGTGGAGGGTCTGAATCAGAGGCTGAGACGGTTCTGCGACCGTGTGGGCTGCAGATTCCTCGACTTGCGCCATAGGGTGGTGGGGTTTCGGGTTCCGCTGGATAGGTCAGGAGTCCACTACACGCAACAAGCGGCTACACGGGTAGCAGGGGTTGTGTGGCGTGGGCTGGGCGGTTTTTTAGGTTAGATGGCCTCGGGCAAGTGCAGAAAGGGCAACAGCCTCAACGGGTGCGGGGCAAAGTCAGGACATGCGGGGACCAAGCAGCAATCGGTATTGTAATTGTAAACTGTCGAAGCTGCGTTGGTAAAGTACCGGAACTTCAAGCGCTGATAGAAAGCACCGAAGCTGAAATCGTTATAGGTACAGAAAGCTGGCTGAAGCCAGAGATAAATTCTGCCGAAATTTTTACAAAGGCACAGACGGTGTTTAGAAAGGATAGATTGCATGCAACCGGTGGTGGAGTGTTCGTCGCTGTTAGTAGTAGTTTATCCTGTAGTGAAGTAGAAGTGGATAGTTCCTGTGAATTATTATGGGTGGAGGTTACACTCAACAACCGAGCTAGGTTAATAATTGGCTCCTTTTACCGACCCCCCGACTCAGCAGCATTAGTGGCAGAACAACTGAGAGAAAATTTGGAATACATTTCACATAAATTTTCTCAGCATGTTATGGTCTTAGGTGGAGATTTCAATTTACCAGGTATAGACTGGGACACTCAGATGTTTAGGACGGGTGGTAGGGACAGAGCATCGAGTGACATTATACTGAGTGCACTATCCGAAAATTACCTCGAGCAATTAAACAGAGAACCGACTCGTGGAGAAAACATCTTGGACCTACTGATAACAAACAGACCCAAACTTTTCGACTCTGTAAGTGCAGAACAGGGAATCAGTGATCATAAGGCCGTTGCAGCATCCCTGAATATGGAAGTTAATAGAAATATAAAAAAAGGGAGGAAGGTTTATCTGTTTAGCAAGAGTAATAGAAGGCAGATTTCAGACTACCTAACAGATCAAAACGAAAATTTCTGTTCCGACACTGACAATGTTGAGTGTTTATGGAAAAAGTTCAAGGCAATCGTAAAATGCGTTTTAGACAGGTACGTGCCGAGTAAAACTGTGAGGGACGGGAAAAACCCACCGTGGTACAACAACAAAGTTAGGAAACTACTGCGAAAGCAAAGAGAGCTTCACTCCAAGTTTAAACGCAGCCAAAACCTCTCAGACAAACAGAAGCTAAACGATGTCAAAGTTAGCGTAAGGAGGGCTATGCGTGAAGCGTTCAGTGAATTCGAAAGTAAAATACTAGGTACCGACTTGACAGAAAATCCTAGGAAGTTCTGGTCTTACGTTAAATCAGTAAGTGGCTCGAAACATCATGTCCAGACACTCCGGGATAATGATGGCATTGAAACAGAGGATGACAAGCGTAAAGCTGAAATACTAAACACCTTTTTCCAAAGCTGTTTCACAGAGGAAGACCGCACTGCAGTTCCTTCTCTAAATCCTCGCACCAACGAAAAAATGGCTGACATCGAAATAAGTGTCCAAGGAATAGAAAAGCAACTGGAATCACTCAACAGAGGAAAGTCCACTGGACCTGACGGGATACCAATTCGAGTCTACACAGAGTACGCGAAAGAACTTGCCCCCCTTCTAACAGCCGTGTACCGCAAGTCTCTAGAGGAACAGAAGGTTCCAAATGATTGGAAAAGAGCACAGGTAGTCCCAGTCTTCAAGAAGGGTCGTCGAGCAGATGCGCAAAACTATAGACCTATATCTCTGACGTCGATCTGTTGTAGAATTTTAGAACATGTGTTTCGCTCGAGTATCATGTCGTTTTTGGAAACTCAGAATCTACTATGTAGGAATCAACATGGATTCCGGAAACAGCGATCGTGTGAAACCCAACTCGCTTTATTTGTTCATGAGACCCAGAAAATATTAGATACAGGCTCCCAGGTAGATGCTATTTTTCTTGACTTCCGGAAGGCGTTCGATACAGTTCCGCACTGTCGCCTGATAAACAAAGTAAGAGCCTACGGAATATCAGACCAGCTGTGTGGCTGGATTGAAGAGTTTTTAGCAAACAGAACACAGCATGTTGTTATCAACGGAGAGACGTCTACAGACATTAAAGTAACCTCTGGCGTGCCACAGGGGAGTGTTATGGGACCATTGCTTTTCACAATATATATAAATGACCTAGTAGATAGTGTCGGAAGTTCCATGCGGCTTTTCGCGGATGATGCTGTAGTATACAGAGAAGTTGCAGCATTAGAAAATTGTAGCGAAATGCAAGAAGATCTGCAGCGGATAGGCACTTGGTGCAGGGAGTGGCAACTGACCCTTAACATAGACAAATGTAATGTATTGCGAATACATAGAAAGAAGGATCCTTTATTGTATGATTATATGATAGTGGAACAAACACTGGTAGCAGTTACTTCTGTAAAATATCTGGGAGTATGCGTGCGGAACGATTTGAAGTGGAATGATCATATAAAATTAATTGTTGGTAAGGCGGGTACCAGGTTGAGATTCATTGGGAGAGTCCTTAGAAAATGTAGTCCATCAACAAAGGAGGTGGCTTACAAAACACTCGTTCGACCTATACTTGAGTATTGCTCATCAGTGTGGGATCCGTACCAGATCGGGTTGACGGAGGAGATAGAGAAGATCCAAAGGAGAGCGGCGCGTTTCGTCACAGGGTTATTTCGTAACCGTGATAGCGTTCGGAGATGTTTAACAAACTCAAGTGGCAGACTCTGCAAGAGAGGCGCTCTGCATCGCGGTGTAGCTTGCTCGCCAGGTTTAGAGAGGGTGCGTTTCTGGATGAGGTATCGAATATATTGCTTCCCCCTACTTATACCTCCCGAGGAGATCACGAATGTAAAATTAGAGAGATTAGAGCGCGCACAGAGGCTTTCAGACAGTCGTTCTTCCCGCGAACTATACGCGACTGGAACAGGAAAGGGAGATAATTACAGTGGCACGTAAAGTGCCCTCCGCCACACACCGTTGGGTGGCTTGCGGAGTATAAATGTAGATGTAGATGTAGATGTAGTGTTTGAAAGAGTTTATTTGTGGCTGGAGGTCTTCCATCGTCACATACATGCACGAGAAATAGCACGCCGACGCACCAGATGCAGTACATACGGTGATATCGCAAACTGCTTCGGCTTATTAGGACTATAAAGCTGAATCTAGTACCTTCCGCCGCGGAAGCCGAACGCGCGCCAGAACAAATGGACGTGGTCAGCCCATAGAGAGTAGAGGGGGGGGGGGGGCTAATGAACAACTTACCAAAAACACTGACCGGTGGGGTGTGACCGTGATGGTGTGTAAGGGTCACTTTTTTCCTAGGTTTCCTTGAATATTCGAAAACCACGTCATCTAATGAAAATGTTTAACAACAAAATATTACACTAATTAAATTGCGTACAGAGAAGGCCTTATTCATATTTTCTCTAGTGCTAACAGTTTCTGTGTAGGAGGGGATTCAAAAATGGCAATTATTAAAAATACTGTTTTAATGGCATAGCATTGATGTTTGCCGGCCGGTGTGGCCAAGCGGTTCTAGGCGCTTCAGTCTGGAGCCGCGCGACTGCTACGGTCGCAGGTTCGAATCCTGCCTCGGGCACGGATGTGTGTGATGTCCTTAGGATAGTTAGGTTTAAGTAGTTCTAAGTTCTAGGGGATTGATGATCTCAGATGTTAAGTCCCATAGTGCTTAGAGTCATTTGAACCATTGATGTTTATTGTTAACTAACTTGGGTTAAGAACAAATATTAAATTCGTGTATCATGCCTAAGAGCATTAGAACTGTTTAAAGGGAAAAATTCTCTTCTGGGGATGTAAGAGGGTAGAATGGTGGGGGTGGAGGTTAGAAACGCGAGGGAAGGTAAGTCGACGGGTTGTCATTATCCACTTCCCATCGCTTTAGGTCATTAAAATTAATATCAAGAGGGCAATTCGCCATTCTCTCTACCGCACTACATCACAAACAGCAACTACAGGGTATTTCACAAATGTTATTCATACCCTTCCGCAGCTAGCCTTACGAATCACTGGTGACACAGTGTGTAGACATTCCCGTGTGTGGAGGGGGTGTTTATTCTACAAAAAGTGTTTTAACACTGCACTGGATGCAGATATAGATTGCAAAGAATACAGACTCAAGAAAAACACATGGACAGATTCTACATAAATCTCTGCACACTGCTCTTGGAAAAACGAGTTTCTCCACTACGAACACTGCTCGCTTCTCAGTTTTCAGACGGACTGTACCTCCCCAACATTTTCTGTCCAGTTCTCTTATGTAAGTAGACAAAATAACTTAAATGAGCTCATGTTTATATAGTGGAGTTATTTTCACTTTATTGGTTCAAATGGCTCTGAGCACTATGGAACTTAAATTCTGAGGTCATCAGTCCCCTAGAACTTAGAACTACTTAAACCTAACTAACCTAAGGACATCACACATATCCATGCCCGAAGCAGGATTCGAACCTGCGACCCTAGCGGTCACGCGGTTCCAGGCTGTAGCGCCTAGAACAGCTCACTTTATGAAGTGAGTACTTATTTGCAGTTGTTAAGAGTGCTTTTACGTAAAATACTCGTACGTCCCTATAAACAATGGCTGAGAGGTGCTTAATTCTAAAGTGTGATGTTCTGAGTGACGTATGTTGTGTTGGTGGGAAAGGCGGAATTAAAGAATAACGAGAAAGTGTCTGAATTTCCGTCACCATTAATTGCATTACGGGTGGATTGTGTAAATTTCTTCTATTCAGGAATTCCTGGCACTTGAAGAGTGGAGCCACCCATCACACCTCCACAGTGTATCTCGCAAGAGGTTTGGCAAGACGTACCATGGAACACGACTGTTCATGTTTAAATCCAGGACAGTAATCTGCAGTAACGCATTGGTTAACTTTTGTTCCAAAAGCTGAAATTACGCAACAGCTAGGTGATCTGCTGTTACAGAAGGAACCAATTTAAGACTTTGGTTCTCTTCAGGGTCCAAGATGCTACTCCAGGTGGGTGTAAAATGAATGTGCGCAGCGAAAATAATAAACGCCAAAATGATGATTTGGCCCAGTCTGACTACCCCCTGAAGCAGATCTTAGGATCTCTTAATTCCATAAATTACAATCTAAACATAAGTGTATGTTATAGACTTCTTAAAAAATGCCGAAACCATAAATATTGATAATTCAATCAATTACCAAGAAGTAGCAATTTCGTTAGAAAAATTATATAATAGACCAACATTACAATAATGATAACTATTTATTTATTTTTAGCACTATTAGCAGTAGTTAAAATCACTAGTATTAACCAGGGGCCTACTCGTAAAATAAGATAATTTTCTAAATAATAAACCCTTACGATTAAGAGATCCTTTAATTAAAATTATTAACAACTGTTTAGTTGATTTACCTACACCAACCAATATTTCATTTTGATGAAATTTTGGGTTCGAATCCTGCCTCGGGCATGCATATGTGTGATGTCCTTAGGTTAGTTAGGTTTAAGTAGTTGTAAGTTCTAGGGGACTGATGACCACAGATGTTAAGTCCCATAGTGCTCAGAGCCATTTGAACCAATAAAGTGAAAATAACTCCACTATATAAACATGAGCCCTCTATGAACGAATTTTTCCTCCAGTCGACATTGTTTGGTCTTTGGTGTCTGGGCTAAAAGTTAATCAATGAAAGTAGTCTAACTAAGGTGATTTTCTTGAATATGTGTTTCCTAATGTGTAATCTGCAATGTGAGAAATCATATAGAATGAAATGCTTAAAAGATTCAAAACTGATTTCGGTATCCCTCCAAAACATGGACCCATTCAAAAAAAGCACATCACCGCAATTTTCTATTTATTACAACAAGGCACGGTAACTATAAACTCTGAAGGTATTAGTATGACAATCAGTAGCTTTTTCTTTTTTTTTTTCATTGTTTGATTAGCTACATCGGGTAAATTGAATAATGTGACTGAGATGTGGCGAATTAAAACTGCTATGACTTTCAGTTATATTTTGAACTTTTTTGGGCTTAAATTAAAATTTGTGATTGTCATGCTGTCATTCACAAGTAACGTGGAATTTTTTTTTTTACTTTAAATCTAAAAGCTGCACTATCTAAGTGAAAGCAGTGGACATGTAGGTTACCATTCCATTTTCTTTCACACTCTTGTAGGAGTTACCCAAGCAATTTACGCAGCTCACACGTAAATGTTAGTGACAAGTAAACTTGCAGTTTCTTACTTTGTACACTACGCGCCACTGCATTTGCGTAACGTGACCACACTACATAGTTTGTCCAACTTTTCTTGAGACAATGCCCTCTTGTACCGCTCGGAATTCGTCAATAGAATTTGGCAGTTTTCGTGACGCTGGCCGCCGTGCTTGCCAACCTATGCCACGTGACGCTTAAGTGGCAGTGATCCAGACGTTATGCTACCGTCTGCTTGACCTTGAACTGTGACATTAATTTAATTTCATTTCATATTCATCGCTACTAATAAGTATAGCATGCGAGTATGTACGTCAACGTAAAGCACTTTCGCGGAACCTTGTTACTTCCTTGCGTAAATTCTATCACACCAAGCGGTCAGATCGTAGAGCGAGCTGTAAATGTTGTCAGCACTGCCGGAGATTTCGCCCCACAACATTGCACTGAACAAGCTACACTATTATTGGCTTACATCAGGGAAAAAAATCCACGATAATGGATCTACGTGATGTCGCCGTATTCTACAGTTTCCTTCACCATGTTCTCAATTTTTTCTGTTTTTCAGATGGACATAATTTAAAAATACTCTCAGAACTGCGTGTTTTAAGGCATAATTTCTAGGTGTGTAACATCAGGGAAAGGATCGGTAGTCCGCTTGAACTACTACCGAAATGAAATCGGAATCGAAAGCAAAATTATGTATTTAGCTATAGCAAACTTTAGAATGTCTTTTTCGCCTCTTCCTCCCTCACACAGCAGGCCTTGTGGACGTGATAATTACATCTCTGTAATTAATTGAACAATGAAACATTCCATTCGTATACAACCCATTCAGTAGAGAACATATGAAGTCACATATTTTTCCCTAAAGGGGTCTGTCTTCCAAAGCATTACTCCTGTTCTTAATACATTTAAGAGACCACCAGAAACTGAAAATTTATGATTTATGTGATGACGCCTGAGACTAATATTGAATAGAAGATACAAAATTTACATTTACTGTTATGTAAGGTTAGCATGATTAAACTACCGTAATTGTTTAATAATACTTCACTGTCACAAATGTAAATAAAAAGCGTAAGGTGAGATATCGCTTGAGGTGAACTGGACAAACAATTCAGTCCCAGTTATGAAGTACCGCAACTCCGATCTTGCTGTACTTGCGACTAAGGGTTATAAGACATCCACAGACTGTATTCGTCGTTTAACCCTCATATAAACAAACACATATCGATGATTCGTCAGTGATCCTGTTACACATTCACCGCATGTCGTTACGCCATTGGTAATAAGATCAGCATATGTACTACGAATTTTTTTCAGGTGGGCACGAGACTTTAAAATTCAATTTTTTTGACATTAATGAAGCGGTTAGTTTAGAAACATGTCATTCCTTAAGACCTAAAATGAACAGATGGCACAAAAAACTTATTAAATCACGAAGGATGGACGGTTATTCACTCAATGAATGAATAAAAGTTCTGTATTCGTGATGCCACGGAGGGCCAGTTCCCCCTGTTGCCTCCCCTTGTGGGCACCTGTGGGTATACGGTTGTACACCACTACGAATGAAACTCTGAGACATCATTAAAAACGTTCAGGTTTTTAGTAATTACTGTGTTGTTTAAGCCATGCGTCTTTCAAGTTTTAGTGACCGCAAACGCTATACTTCCGCTCCACAGACATCGAAAGAAGACGATGTAAGTTGTCAGTGCTAAGTTAAACTTCGGCCTGTATGGGCATGAGGTGCAGAGAAAGCTCGTTGGAGAATTTTTTCCCCTCTTTGAGAAGGGACGTAATAAGGGAATGTTATCTGTCTGCTACACAATGATGCTACTTCAGGCGAGTGCTCGCAGATAATCAGCAGCTGTGATATATATTACATACGCGTATTAACAATTTTATGTGAAAGGATGTCAAATAGTTGTTCATGTTCAAACACAATCTTTATGACATTTCTCTTTCAGTTGACACACACATCGTGAGTCCAGTTATGAAGTACCGCAACTCCGATCTTGCTGTAAGTGCGGCGAAGGGTTGTAAAACTTCCCCAGACTGTATTCGTCGTTTAACCCTCATACAAGCAAACAGATATCGATGACTGGTCAGTGATCCTATCGCACAGCCACCGCATGTTGTTACGCCATTGGTAATAAGTCCAGCATATGTACTACGAAATTTTTCCAGGGGTCACGAGACTTTAAAATTCCAATTTGTTGACATAAATGAGTCGGCCAGGTTATGGAAATGTCATTCCTTAGGAACTGGAATGAACAGATGGCAGCAGTCATAAACATAAGACAGTTTAAACAAAGTGCACAGTCATGTACCGATAAAAAGTGGGGAGTGGAAGCTCAACGTAGCATCAATAACTTACAGACATCGCGCTACTATTCGCTAGTGCTAAACTTTGTAATGTAACAGCTGTTGTTAGTGTTCAACAAGCAAAATTTAATTCCATATTCGTAACAACTGCGCTGTCCAGTCAGATAGTTATGACCACCTGTCAAAAGCCGGAATAACCACCTTTTGCAGCGCGGACCGCTGCGAGGCGAGAAGGAAGAGAGTCAATGAGGCTCAGGACCGATGTGGCGCCATGCCGACTCCTGTGCCTGGCCAGCAGGGCAAGGTTTCACGGTTGAGGATACGTGGCGCTAGCAGCCCGATCGGGGTGATCCCACAGATATGCGACTGGGTTTAAATCCAGGGACTCTGGGGGCCAGGGCAGTACGGTTAACTCATCCTGGTACTCTACGAACCACGCACGTACACTGTGAGCTGTGTGACACGTTGCATTGTCCTGCTGGTGGATGCCATCAGGCCAAGGGAAAAAAGGAACTGTATCTAGGGGCGGACATGGTCCCCAAGGAGAGATGCGTCCTTATGTTGATACATTGTGCCTTCCACAATCAAGAGGTCAGCCAAGGAATGCCACGAAAACATTCCCCAGACCCCAACACTCCCTCCTCCGACATGGACCCTTCCGACGATTGTTCCAGGTAGTTTGCTTTCAGACGTTTCGGAGCAGAAAACCTCATTCATCTGAAAATGCCACCTGTCGCCACTCAGTGGACGTCTTGTTGCGGTACTGTAGTGAAAATCACCATTCATCGCCAGTGAATGCAGTCAGTATGGGTTCCTGAACTGGGCGTCTGCTGCGGAGGACCATACGCAACAATGTCCGCTGAACGGTCTTTGATGAGGCACTGATGGTAGCCCCGTGGTTCATCTGCGTGGTCAGCTGCTCAACAGCCTCACGTCTACGAGGTGGAATCCAAAATTTTCGGGGCTGGTGCTGCCACCTGGAAAGTAGGTGTAGTAGATCTTTGCACCGCTAGGTGGCGAGAGCTGCATATCTAATGAGTGAGTGTGCGGAGTGGTATTTAGCTGGGAGGACGTGTTGCGTGTCCACAGTGATTTCTGCAATACTCTGTGCTTGGAGTGTGGCAATTTTACGATGGATCCGCGAACAGAACAGTGCGTGTGTATCAAATTCTGTGCGAATCTTGAGAAAAGTGCTATGGAGACCCTTGCAATGATTCAATAAGTGTTTGGGGGACAGAGCATGAGCCGTACGCGTGTGTTTGAGTGGCATGCTAGGTTCAGGGCCGGCCGTACAGACGTCGAAAGTGATGCTCACACTCGAAGGCCCGTTAGCTGCACAAAGCCAGACATTGCTGCCAAACTTCAACAATTTGTTCGTGCAGTTAGATGTCGAACCATTCAAGACCTTACAGAAGAAGTGGGTATTGGTTGTGGGACATGTCAACGATTGTTGACTGATGAATTGGCCGGCCGGTGTGGCCGAGCGGTTCTAGGCGCTTCAGCCTGGAACCGTGCGACCCCTACGGTCGCTGGTCCGTATCCTGCCTCGGGCATGGATGTGTGTGATGTCATTAGGTTAGTTAGGTTTAAGTAGTTCTAAGTTCTAGGGGACTGATGACCTCAGATGTTAAGTCCCATAGTGCTCAGAGCCATTTGAACCATCTGAACTGATGAATTGGGCATGCATCGTGTGGCCACAAAATTTGTGCCAAGGGCCTTGACTGCCGATCAGAAGGCACAGCGTGTTGAAGCGTGCTCGGACCTTCGTCACACCACATCTGATGATCCAACCTACTTGCCGCGGGTTATCACCGGCGACGATAGCTGGATTTACGATTATGATCCAGAGACAAAGCAACAATGGCCCCAGTGGAAGAGCCCAGAGCCTCCAAAAAAAAAAAAAAAAAAAAGCGAGAGAGGTGAAGAGCAAAGTGAACGGCATGATCATCGTTTTCTTTGATACCAAGGGAATTATTCACAAAGAATTCGTCCCAGCTAACCAAACAGTGAATTCCACATACTACTGTGACGTTTTACGACGGCTCCGTGAAAACGTGCGGCGGCGACGGCCCGAACTTTGGTGTCAAGGGAACTGTCTGCTGCATCACCACAACTCGCCCTGTCACACATCCTTGCTCACCAGAACCATTTTGGCAAAAAAACAACATGGTAGTTGTACCCCACCCACCGTACTCGCCACCTTGCGAGTTCGCGCTATTCCCAAAACTGAAAATCAAGTTGAAAGGCCGTCGGTTCGACTCTCTATAGAGGATTCAAGAAGCATCGCTGGCGGTGATAAACACCCCGAAAGAACAGGACTTCCAGAAAACGTCTGACAGCGGCAGAAGCGCTGGGACCGGTGTGTACGTGCGTATGGGAACTACTTCGAGGGTGATGGTGAACATTAGTAGGTTTTCAGCAGATGGCAGCACCAGTCCTGAAAATTTTGGATAGCACCTCGGATTCGCCCGCACACATCTGCACAGCCGTCGTTCTCCCCTGTCATCTATGGCCCATGGTATAGCACAGTTGCTTCGGCGCCAGTTTTGTATAAGAGCCATTTTGCCACACACAGTATACCTTAACCACTGCAGCACTCGGACAGTTAACAAACTTAACAGTTTAGGAAATGCTTCCACCCTTGGCTCGAAAGCCAATGATCATGGCCTTTGGGACGTCAGTAAATCTTTCCGTTTGCGCATTACGACAAAGACGGCATAGTTTTTCGCGTCCTTCGACATGCTTTATATATCCTCCACTGCTAGTACTGACGCCTGCCGTCTGTGAGTGGTTACTGCAGGCTGACGATGAACATAGTCAGTTGTCAAATTAATGTGACTGGACGACGTAATAACTGTCGTATTTTAGCGTGAGTGCGCCATCTATTGGTAACACGTTCGTTAATTTTATCTCCATGCCGTTTCCCCCTGCGTCAATAGTATGCTGTTCAAATTTGACGTCATTCTGAGGATTCAAGAAGCATCGCTGGTGGTGATAAACACCCCGAAAGAACAGGACTTCCAGAAAACGTTTGACAGTGGCAGAAGCGCTGGGACCGGTGTGTACGTGCGGATGGGAACTACTTCGAGGGTGATGGTGAACATTAGTAGGTTTTCAGCAGATGGCAGCACCAGTCCTGAAAATTTTGGATAGCACCTCGGATTCGCCCGCATACATCTGCACAGCCGTCGTTCTCCCCTGTCATCTATGGCCCATGGTATAGCACAGTTGCTTCGGCGCCAGTTTTGTATAAGAGCCATTTTGCCACACACAGTATACCTTAACCACTGCAGCACTCGGACAGTTAACAAACTTAACAGTTTAGGAAATGCTTCCACCCTTGGCTCGAAAGCCAATGATCATGGCCTTTGGGACGTCAGTAAATCTTTCCGTTTGCGCATTACGACAAAGACGGCATAGTTTTTCGCGTCCTTCGACATGCTTTATATATCCTCCACTGCTAGTACTGACGCCTGCCGTCTGTGAGTGGTTACTGCAGGCTGACGATGAACATAGTCAGTTGTCAAATTAATGTGACTGGACGACGTAATAACTGTCGTATTTTAGCGTGAGTGCGCCATCTATTGGTAACACGTTCGTTAATTTTATCTCCATGCCGTTTCCCCCTGCGTCAATAGTATGCTGTTCAAATTTGACGTCATTCTGAGGATTCAAGAAGCATCGCTGGTGGTGATAAACACCCCGAAAGAACAGGACTTCCAGAAAACGTCTGACAGTGGCAGAAGCGCTGGGACCGGTGTGTACGTGCGTATGGGAACTACTTCGAGGGTGATGGTGAACATTAGTAGGTTTTCAGCAGATGGCAGCACCAGTCCTGAAAATTTTGGATAGCACCTCGGATTCGCCCGCACACATCTGCACAGCCGTCGTTCTCCCCTGTCATCTATGGCCCATGGTATAGCACAGTTGCTTCGGCGCCAGTTTTGTATAAGAGCCATTTTGCCACACACAGTATACCTTAACCACTGCAGCACTCGGACAGTTAACAAACTTAACAGTTTAGGAAATGCTTCCACCCTTGGCTCGAAAGCCAATGATCATGGCCTTTGGGACGTCAGTAAATCTTTCCGTTTGCGCATTACGACAAAGACGGCATAGTTTTTCGCGTCCTTCGACATGCTTTATATATCCTCCACTGCTAGTACTGACGCCTGCCGTCTGTGAGTGGTTACTGCAGGCTGACGATGAACATAGTCAGTTGTCAAATTAATGTGACTGGACGACGTAATAACTGTCGTATTTTAGCGTGAGTGCGCCATCTATTGGTAACACGTTCGTTAATTTTATCTCCATGCCGTTTCCCCCTGCGTCAATAGTATGCTGTTCAAATTTGACGTCATTCTGAGGATTCAAGAAGCATCGCTGGTGGTGATAAACACCCCGAAAGAACAGGACTTCCAGAAAACGTTTGACAGTGGCAGAAGCGCTGGGACCGGTGTGTACGTGCGGATGGGAACTACTTCGAGGGTGATGGTGACCATTAGTAGGTTTTCAGCAGATGGCAGCACCAGTCCTGAAAATTTTGGATAGCACCTCGGATTCGCCCGCATACATCTGCACAGCCGTCGTTCACCCCTGTCATCTATGGCCCATGGTATAGCACAGTTGCTTCGTCGCCAGTTTTGTATAAGAGCCATTTTGCCACACACAGTATACTTTAACCACTGCAGCACTGGGACAGCTAACAAACTTAACAGTTTAGGAAATGCTTCCACCATTGGCTCGAAAGCCAATGATCATGGCCTTTGGGACGTCAGTAAATATTTCCGCCGGCCGCGGTGGCCAAGCGGTTCTAGGCGCTCAGTCCGGAACCGCGAGACTGCTACGGTCACAGGTTCGAATCCTGCCTCGGGCATGGATTTGTGTGATGTCCTTAGGCTAGTTAGGTTTAAGTAGTTCTAAGTTCTAGGGGACTGATGACCACAGATGTTAAGTCACATAGTGCTCAGAGCCATTTGAACCATTTTGAAATCTTTCCGTTTGCGCATTACGACAAAGACGGCACAGTTTTCCGCGTCCTCCGACATGCTTTATATATCCTTCACTGCTAGTACTGACGCCTGCCGTCTGTGAGTGGTTATTGCAGGCTGACGATGAACATTGACAGTTGTCAAATTAATGTGACTGGACCACGTAGTAACTGTCGTATTTTAGCGTGAGTGCGCCATCTATTGGTAACACGTTCGTTAATTTTATCTCCATGGCGTTTCCCCCTGCGTCAATAGCATGCTGTTCAAATTTGACGTCATTCTGAGCAGTGGTTCCCTTTCTACAGCGTTTTGAAACTGTAACTTTAATTATAGACACCCCGTGTATCTAAATATTATGTGCAACTGCAAAGTTTCCTGTATCTCAGTTATTAACTATACATTTTGTAAATAAACTGCTTGCTGTGTTATCTTTTTGTACATGTTTGATTGTGTTTCTTGGCCGCCTCAGTAAGCGTCACGTGTGTGTCCACTACCCAACACAGACGCTTTTCTTCCTGATTTCCCGAAATAAAAATTAAAATTTTTATAGCATGTGTACAGGCAGTGTGGATAAAAAACTGCAAGAAGTTAAATCTGCGGTCGAATGTGAAGAAAGATGCAAACTCTTTGAACCAATAGTGAAAAAGGAGATCCACAGCAATCAATCCATTCTGCGGCAGTGCCCCAGCAAGACAAAACGTTTGCTAGGCAATTATGGGGCTAGGTCAATGTTGTGTCCACCGCTGCAAATGAAGGAAACGTTATCGTCAGTGAAAGGCGATTTTGCTTTGACAGCCATCTGTTGAGTTCAACGCAGCGCCTCTAAATGATACGGTACTTTAGAAAAGTCTGCGGTAGTGGAATACAGCTTCACGAGAAGAAATAAGATCAGCTTTGGCGAAACCGCTATCACTTCCCAGGCATCGTCTTGGCAGGATGCTGTAGTAATAGCAGCATTAGAAACTCGCATGCGCTCCGGTACATCCGAGTTAGGAGAATAATAATGGAATAACAAGGGATTCTGGGGATGGCCTCTGCAGACGGAACATCAACAACGAACAAAAATAATATTCTTGGTGTCCATTTCTGCATCAAAAATTTAGTATGCCACAAGCCAGTATGCTGCGTCGGTTTTAGCCCCAAGCAACAAAGGCCGCCGTTTGGGGAGCCAAGCTGAGAGGCGCACCAGACGAGACACAGCCGTATGTTTCTTATATAAGATATATCACCATCAGCATTGCTCGCTTTTGACACTGATGAGAAGAATGAAGGAAAGGTGGTAGATTGGGGGGTGGGGGGGGAGAGGGTGCGAAATGATAAGTCGCTTGTGTGTGAAAGTGTTCTCGAACCTGCCTGCCTGTGTACGAGTCACACATCGATTTTAGCATTCAGTCATCTGTACGTCACAAGTTAATAAAACTAATGAAAAGCAGTGGAAGGGCTTAAGAAACATAGTGACATTGGTTTACTTCCTCTTGTTCCCTCAAAATGGTTCAAATGGCTCTGAGCACTATGGGACTCAACATCTTAGGTCATAAGTCCCCTAGAACTTAGAACTACTTAAATCTAACTAACCTAAGGACATTACACACACCCATGCCCGAGGCAGGATTCGAACCTGCGACCGTAGTAGTCCCGCGGTTCCGGACTGCAGCGCCAGAACCGCTAGACCTCTTGTTCCCTAATTTGGTACACGTTGACATAGAATTCGTGACTTCCCTATTAAAACTACGCTGAACAAAATTTCGAGCTTTGTACCTAACTGAGAAAACAGGTTTTGGTCAATATCGTACGTATATAAATACTCATAGTTCATAAAGTACAGGAACCGATTACGAGCACGTATCTCCGCTAAGACAACACGTCTTGACCAATACGTAGAAAACATGCATGCAGCAGAACTGCGCAAAATGAAATATAAATACACTTACCTTGTTCAGCTTCCCGTCAGATCACTGAAGTTAAGCGCTGTCGGGCGTGGCCGGCACTTGGATGGGTGACCATCCGGGCCACCATGCGTTGTCGCCATTTTTCGGCGTGCACTCAGCCTCGTGTGCCAATTGAGGAGCTACTCGACCGAATAGTAGTGGCTCCGGTCAAAGAAAACCATCCTAACGACCGTGAGAGCTGTGTGCTGACCACACGCCCCTCCTATCCGCATCCTTGTCTGAGGATGACACGGCGGTCGGATGGTCCCGATGGGCCACTTGTGGCCTGAAGATGGAGCGCTACCTTATTCAGCAAGTTGTGCTGAAAAAATGAGAACTAAGCTTTGGTGAAGTGGTTAGGACGCAACAGTTCCTACAAAACATAGATTAATTTGTAATATATCTGACTAACTTATACCACGCTGCGTCGCTCGCGCGGACTGTATGGCATGCAGAGATTATTTTGTTTTCATTTCATCGAATTTTATGTTGTTCACGCACTGCGGCACCTTCTATGCTTTCCATGCTATATAAGCCATATAAGCATGGTCTTTTCCAAATGCACTTCTGACCAAAAAGCGATTCTGATAACTGGAATCCAAACATTTTGTTAATCATGCCTTGTGAGTTCTTTTGCAGATATTTCCATAGCATCTTCCATCCTCTAACAAATGTTTTGTTACATCTAACCAAGAAATGAAGTACCAATTTTCATAAATTTACCTTTAAATTTTTTTAATCTAGCGAAATATTTTCTTAAGAGTTTGCATCCCCTATGGCTCTCCCTAAGGGGTTGAATTTTCAGAAACACTTTAACACTTTTTTTTTTATTTTCTAACCGAGAAGTCAAGTACCCAACTGTCATAGCTGTTGCCTTAAAAATATTTTAATAGTTCTTTAGTGATTAATTTCTCCCAAAAAAAAGTTTTTTCCGAGTATTTTACCCCCTCAGTGATTGAATTTGCAAAAATGCTGACACACGGAGACTGAGAAACCAAACACCAGCTTTCGTAATTCTAGCCTCAAAATTCCCTTAATAGTGACATACTATCAAAATGCCTTTCATCCCCTATTTCGCTACCTCTAGCAGTGGAATTTCGGACAATCCCTTCTTAAACGATGCAGTATAAGACGCACGCCCACTCCAAACTTCGGGTTTCTTTCCTTAGCGGTTTGGGTTGGGTGATGGTGAGTCATCCTGACCCTGTTCCCATCCCCCCCCCCCTCCCTTAGGGATAGAATTTCCAAAAACAGTCAAACACATATATTTTTTTTCATCTCTAACCGAGAACCCAAAGGCGAATTTTCAAAGATTTATCTTCAAACATGCTTTCGCAATGAAATATTTTCCTAATCCCTTGTTTCACCCCCTTAGGGTTACAATTTCCAAAAGCGGTCACATGCTTATGTTTCATTTCTAACAGAGAAGCCAAATACATTTAGCATTCGTACATTTAGCATCAAAATGCTTCCACAATGAAATATTTCTCTAGAAACTTTCATCCCCCATTTTATCCCTATAGGATTTGAATTTCCAAAAACAATGAAACACGTTTTTCTAATTTCTAACTGAGAACTCAAATTTAAATTTTCATAGATTTAGCTTTGAAAATGCTTTCATAGTAAAATTTTTCATTAAAAATATAATCAACTTTTTCACCCCCTTAGGATTGGAATTTCAAAAAATCTCTTCTTAAAGGACGCCTACGTGTAAGATACATAACTTCTACAAAATTAAAGTTTCTATTCTTAACGGATTCGGCTGTGCGATGATGAGTCAGTCATTCAGGACATTGGGCATTTTATAGCGCCTAAACTGTCCAATTTTCGATTGCCTGTGTGTGTGTGTGTGTGTGTGTTTGTTTTCGTCTTTCATGTCTGAGTGCGTAATCTCAATGCCAATATCAGTTGATAGTACACCTTTAATAACTTTTCTTGACCACACTTTTTATAATTTACAAAATCACTTAATAAGTAATAGAAAGTGTGGTCAAGAGATCAGAAAAACTATTAAAGTATATACAAATGGACACTTCGTCCCACAGCATTTTCATGCAAATTTCACCTGAAGGCACACCGATTTGTTTCCTTGTTTGTCAATATTTTTCTAATGAAGTTAGCATTTGATGTGTGTCGATGTGACTAAATCGATGTTTAAACGCTAAAAAGTTCTTGATAGCTCCCACTTTTATTTCTGTGAATTTCTTTCTCTTTTGTATGTCTGTTTGGCAATATTCATAAGTATTACGTTATTTCTCTATATAGCCTCAACGCGAAAAAATTCTCCATTTCAACAGGGGAGTTCACTGACTGATCATTAATGTAATATTACTTTTCAGAAGAACCAATCATTTTAACGCCGTGGAAGCTAACCGGCGTTACTTCTAGTAGACAGAGATTCGCTTACCCCATCACGCCCATGTAATACAATTTTACGCTCATACTGCGCGGCTTTTGACGTTATAACCATCTGTTTGCATATCTACTCCCTGTCCCACTTCGTTTCACTTTTGCCATATTCCGAACGAAGGTGATGGTGTGGTTCAGAATGCCCGTTGCCTACGGACCATTGCTAAATAAATAGTCCGTCTAACTTTTCCTACAATTATTCGAGCAAGCGAACAATGTATCACACTCGCAATCACTCGCGGACACGCTAAAGCGGTTGAACAAAGAAACAAGTTTTAGGTATTGCTAAAAGCGTCAGTCACTTGTGTTATTAAACTGACTTTCACAGTTTACTTATCTGGTTACTTGCAATGGTGGTTCTGCATGGGGTTCACCGGCAACTTTCACACATTACTTGGACTTTAGGTAACTGACGCCTTCTCCGTTTATCGTAAGCTGTAGTGCCACAACTCCGATCGTTCACAATCATTCTATGCTCTCTTGTTTCTATCACAGTCACTAATATTTCTATTATTCATTATATAACTGGATGTAGTTCCCCGTTATTTACATTCATATTGTCCAACGAACTTCAAACACATGTTTTTTTTTTAAAGTTAGATAAGCAGTTTCAGACTACTTTCTTTTGGCACGAGATTCACCAAAGCTAATATAGAAATTCACGGAGTTCCCAAATAAAGTCATTTGCACATTTACCGCCACAGTATGCCAGGGAGTACTAGCTGGTTCCACAACGAGATTTTCACTCTGCAGTGGAGTGTGCGCTAATATGAAACTTCCTGGCAGATTAAAACTGTGTGCCGGACCGAGACTCGAACTTGGGACCTTTGCCTTACGCGGGCAAGTGCTCTACCATCTGAGCTACCTCCTCACAGGTTTAGTTCTGCCAGTACCTCGTTGGTGGTGCACTTGCTCGCAAAAGGCAAAGGTCCCGAGTATGAGTCTCGGTACCGTACACAGTTTTAATCTGCCAGGAAGTTTCATACTAGCTGGTTGTTGTATGGACACCATTAGTTATAATTTGTAGGGATAGGTTTCTATTTGCGTTTTTGGAAAACGTAGAATGACAGTGCGGTGCAAATGTCGAAGTTTGGCGGGAAAGGTGTTAAGGTTTGATGGGGATTGTGTACGGATTTTTTTTTTGCGTGGTTAGAGAGGTAGATGTGTTTTTCAAATCCTCTGTTGATTTATCTTGCTTATCCGTCATTGTTGGGAATGCTGTACATGAGAAAATACTTTCGAGATATATTGTGCCAGCTAAGGAATGAGAAAGAACTGTTTCGAAAAAAGGCTCTCAATAGCTATGGAAAATTCAGCCAGAATTGTTCAACACGTGCTCCAGTTCGTAGGCTTCAATGCAATCAACCTTAAAGTTGCTTTTACGTTTCCTCGATAACCATTACACGAAGACAGTGAGACGCCTGTGAAGATGGAATTTTCCGCGACGTGTTTATATTGGGAATATATTTTGCAGTTCCCGAGAAAACAGGTTTTGGTTGAATTAATTTTTGAACCGGGTGTGGAGTTATGTTTTTCAGGAGAAGTGTGTTTGGGAATAGTTGATGACAGCTGAAAAGTGGGAACGGAAGGTGTTCTAAGTGTCCAGTCTGACATTTGCCAGGAGACACAGTAATTCTCTTTGAACATAACTGATTTGTATCCAAAAAACTGAGAAGGTATTCTGATACCACAGAATTGTGCTGCACACCGCATCTACACAAAATAAAAAATACTTGATTAAAAACTTTCTAAGTGCCATTACCAGGAAACGGACTGGTTGTAAGTGCCAATAAGTAATCTTTTACAAATTGATTCTTACAAAGAAGAAAATAGCACCAACCGTTCTTAAAAATGTTCTTTATTTACACAAATAGCGCTGTTATCGCTTTCGATACGACAGGTTCATTTGCAGACGGCTATTCACTTTTATGTTACATTTGTCGTTGTTTATATTAGTTGTTGGAAAAAAGCCAGCTAATGTAAACAACGATAAATATATAACGAGCGATCAAACAGTTTCTTCTTTATGGCATTGCCGCAGCATATGTGCAACGTTGGGCGACTCCTGTACTGGTATATAAACACCGACATGTAGGCAATGGACTAGTGTGACATTCTTGTCCTTCTTACTTGCGGGTGGTAAATGCGAAAATGAACTATGGCGACGTTATTACCAAATATGTCCAAAGAATACCATGAAACGTCCCCTTAGAAAATTATCAGTGACTGTGCTTAAACTGACACACAATATTTTTAGCGCAACTAAATCTGACTTTTAATAATCCCTACAAAAGAATGGCCCTGACTAACAATAACCTATACCTTTCATGAATCACTTACCTCACAAAAATCTTCGTTACTCAAACTACGGCAATACAGCGAGCGCCAATACTGCCAGCTAAATAAAAGATTCTAACTACTGAAGGCACTAACTACTGATAGGCATAGTTAGCAAATGAAAGATTTTGATAAAGAACAAACAACGTATTTACCTTAACAGTGTTCCAAAGTCATAGTATATATCAGTTCATGACATCCATTCTTACAAATTTACTGTCTCTGATGGACACACGTCCAGATCATCCGCTCTCAAAACTCCGCCATCTCTCTCCCCAGCACTGCTGGCGGCTCACCTCCAACTGCGCAACGCTACGCACTGTTAACAGCCAACTGCCCAACACTACAATAGCCAACAACAATGCAAACCAGCCACAGACTACACACAGCACAGCCAGTGATTTTCATACCGAGCGCTACGTGGCATTACCAATAAAAAAAACTATACAGCCTGCTTAAATAGCCTCCATGCTCTCCACAAAAAATTTTACAAATAGTTTTGGGCCGTGGCCAATACAGATTTGAAAAATTTTTTCATAATTACAATAACAAAGAAATCAAATGCACACACTTATTGATACAATGTTGGTCAAAAGCTAAAATTTTCTTACAGTCCATAAAGACAGTCCTTATCATCCATCACAGTAAAATTGCAGTTTTTTTTTCTCAAAGTCTGAGCAGTAAAAGAAAATGCACACGGAAGTAGTGGATTTCCATGCAGTCTTGAAGAAGTATTGTTGTCCTTCCAACGGAAAGACAGTGCGACTCTTGACACGCAGACAGGTAATGGGCCACAACAGAGCAAACCCACCGCAGAGTCAGTCGAAGTTTTGAAGAATATTGGTAGGTACAGAGTAGACCCACTGTAGTCCTGGTAGAGATTACGTTAGTGGTGGGCCACCAGAGGTGCAGACCCACTGCAGTCCTTGTGAGACAGCCAGCAGCCATCTGTTGCGACTGTCCAGGTGCACAATCACCATTGAAGATTCTTGCAGACAATATAGCAAGTCCATGAGCCACCACTTGTGCACTCACAATTTTTTTTTGAAACGTCCTTAGAACCAGCAATGCTGTTAACCAGTCCCTTGCTGAATTATTAACACACGTGCCAGCAGTAACAGTCCCAATTTCTCATATACTGTGCGTACATTATGACCAACAGGAACGAGTGCAGTGAAATTAAACTTAATTTGAAGAACTGATGTCTATACAATTATAAATTTACAACATAAGAATACAATTACAAAGGTACAAAATACATCATTAAAGAACATAACAGCACAGATAACATTTGTAGTAACACAGGCTTTACAAAAGGATAGAAATAAACATATACATCAGTGTTACAGGAATTATGACATAAGTAAATATATAGAATAGTGAGAATAGTTTTCGAAGCATTAATTTCACACATGAGCATTGAAACAGAATAGAATTAATAATGTCTAAACATCTTTACAAAGTAAATAACATATTATTAATGCAAATTATATTTGAGGATAACAGTATTCCTCATCATAGTGAATGTAGCTTAGCACTAGAAAAATTCTACAACATAAATCTTATTAGCTAAACACATAAAGACAGGAAAAACACAAATACTCAAGGGTACACAAACACCTAGTGGAATAATAGAAAAGGAAAGGACAGGGTTCGTTTTCAGTGTAACATTTGGTATTGCAGTCCAACCCAAAACTTCATTCCATAGATCTTTCCTCTTATTTCAACATTTACACCTACCAAAAAAAAAAAAAAAAAAAAAAAAAAAAGGGCAAAGCTAGCAGCTGTAAATCTAAATTAGCAAATCAATTGCAATGCACATGAAACGTAGCCTTAGAAAAATTAATGAATGATTGTGCTGATAAACATCTTACGTTATTTGTTTTTCAAACAGCTGAGCAAAACTGAACGTACTCATACATTCACTAAACTGACACACAATATTTTTAGCGCAACGCAATCCGACTTCCAATAATCCCTACAAAAGAATGGCCCTGACTAACAATAACCTATACCTTTCATAAATCACTTACCTCACAAAAATCTTCGTTATTCGAACTACTGCAATACGGCGAGCGCCAATACTGCCAGCTAAATAAAAGATTCTAACTACTGAAGGCACTAACTACTGACAGGCATAGTTAGCAAATGAAAGATTTTGATAGAGAACGAACAATGTATTTACCTTAATAGTGTTCAAAAGTCATAATATATATAGCAGTTCATGATATCCAGTCTTACAAATTTATTGTCTCTAATGGACACACTTCCAGATCATCCGCTCTCATAACTCCGCCATCTCTGTCCCCACCACTGCTGGCGGCTCACCTCCAACTGCGCAACGCTACGCGCTGTTAACAGCCAACTGCCCAACACTACAATAGCCAACAACAATGCAAACCAGCCACAGACTGCACACAGCACAGCCAGTGATTTTCATACAGAGCGCTACGTGGCGTTACCAATAAAAAAACCTATACAGCCTACTTACATATTGCAATAAGAGGAAAGATCTATGGAATGAAGTTTTGGGTTTGACTGCAGTACCAAATGTTACACTGAAAACGAATTCTGTACTTTCCTTTTTGTATTATTACGCTACGTGTTTGTGTATCCTTGTGTATTTGTGTTTTTCCTGTCTTAATGTGTTTAGCTAATAAGATTTATGTTGTAGAATTTTTCTTGTACTAAGCGACATTCACTATGATGAGGAATACAGTTATCCTCAAATATAATTTGCATTAATAATATGTTATTTACTTTGTAAAAATGTTTAAACATTATTAGTTTTGTTCTGTTTCAATGCTCATGTGTGAAATTAATGCTTCGAAAACTATTCTCATTATTTTCTATATTTACTTATGTCATAATTCCTGTAGCACTGACGTATATGTTTATTTCTATTCTTTTGTGAAGCCTGTGTTACTACAAATGTTATCTGTACTGTTATGTTCTTTAATGATGTATTTTGTACCTTTGTAATTGTATTCTTACGTTGTAAATTTATAATTGTATAGACACCAGTTCTTCAAATTAAGTTTAATTTCACCGCACACGTTTCTGTTGGTCATAATATATGCACAGTAAATGAGACGTTGGGACTGTTAGTGCTGGCACGTGTGTTAATAATTCAGCAAGGTACTGGTAAACATCATTGCTGGTTCTAAGGACGTTTCAAAAAAAAATTTTTTTGTGAGTGCACAAGTAATGGTTCATGGACTTGCTATATTGTCCACAAGACTCTTCAATGGTGATTGTGCACCTGGACAGTCGCAACAGATGGCTGCTGGCCGTCTCTACAAGGACTGCAGTGGGTCTGCACCTCTGGTGGCCCGCCACTACCGTAATCTCTACCAGGACTACAGTGGGACTGCTCTGTGACGACCTACCTACCAATATTCTTCAAAACTTTGACTGACTCTGCGGTGGGTTTGCTCTGTTGTGGCCCATTACCTGTCTGCATGTCAAGAGTCAGCACTGTCTTTCCGTTGGAAGGACAACAATACTTCTTCAAGACTGCATGGAAATCCACTACTTCCGTGTGCATTTTCTCTTACTGCTCAGACTTTGAGAAAAAAAACTGCAATTTTACTGTGATGGATGATAAGGACTGTCTTTATGGACTGTGAGAAAATTTTAGCTTTTGACGAACATTGTATCAATAAGTGTGTGCATTTGATTTCTTTGTTATTGTAATTATGAAAAAATTTTTCAAATCTGTATTGGCCTCAGCCCAAAACTACTTGTAAAATTTTTTGTGGGGAGCATGAGGGCTATTTAAGCAAGCTGTATAGGTTTTTTTATTGGTAACGCCACGTAGCGCTTGGTATGAAAATCACTGGCTGTGCTGTGTGCAGTCTGTGGCTGGTTTGCATTGTTGTTGGCTATTGTAGTGTTGGGCAGTTGGCTGTTAACAGTGCGTAGCGTTGCGCAGTAGGAGGTGAGCCCCCAGCAGTGGTGGATGTGGGGAGAGAAATGGCGGAGATTTGAGAGCGGATGATCTGGACGTGTGTCCATCAGAGACAGTAAATTCGTAAGACTGGATGTCATGAACTGATATATATATATATATATATATATATATATATATATATATATATATATATATATATAATGACTTTTGGACACTATTAAGGTAAATACATCGTTTGTTCTCTATCAAAATCTTTCATTTGCTAACTGTGCCTATCAGTAGTTAGTGCCTTCAGTAGTTAGAATCTTTTATTTAGCTGGAGTATTGGCGCTCGCCGTATTGCAGTAGTTCGAATAACGAAGATTTTTGTGAGGCAAGTGATTCATGAAAGGTATAGGTTATTGTTAGTCAGGGCCATTCTTTTGTAGGGATTATTGAAAGTCGGATTGCGTTGCGCTAAAAATATTGTGTGTCAGTTTAGTGAATGTCTGAGTACGTTCAGTTTTGCTCAGCTGTATGAAAAACAAATAACGTAAGATGTTTATCAGTACAATCATTCATTAATTTTTCTAAGGGGTCATTTCAACCAACGTGCTGTTAGTTTTTGCTCGGTTAACGAAGGACAAACACATGTAGACATCCATCGGAGCATGAAGAACGTGTTTGCAGCAGCATGTCTGTCGAAAGCCATCGTTGTGGAATGGAGCGCCAAGTTCCGTTCTGGTCGCGGTTCGATACCAGGCGTCGATCGATGTGGGAGGCCAGCCTCATACATTGCGGACGAGTTTGTTTGTTGTTTGAGATCAGCTGAAGAGTGGGAGCGCGACACTTTCTGAGTGCCATTTTTTCACGGCCTTCGAACGGAAACATTTTGATCGCCCAACTGCAAGCAGCCGTCTCAAGATGAATCTGTCGGGTCTAAATCGGTAAGGGCACTCTTTGTGTAAATAAGCAGCATTATTAACACTGGCAAGATGCTGTTTTCTTTTTTGCAGAAATCAGCTTTATGTACACAGCCATGGTCACAGAAATGTCAGTTTTCGACAAAATAGCAGGAAGAAAATTATTGTTCCAGATGCCATTAATGCTGAGCCACTACGTTTTATTTGTGACAATACAGGCAGTGAAATACAGCGTTAGGTTTTTAACTAGTTGAATTGTAGTCAATAAAACCACTTCTCATATGTTTTAGATTTTGGAACTGCAGAGAAAAGCACAGCTTCGCACAAAGACCATGCGCCATCTACTATTGAATGTTAGAAAGACTTTCGTCATAGTTTGCCACTCGTATCAAGATGAGGGTCATGAAGCAGAGTTCCGAGAACACAACAGCACTAAAAATGCGTTTAGTGAAAATATGGCACATAGAAAGTGTTTCACTTCCACTCTTCAGTTGATGGCAAACAACGTTGAGGACAAGCATGCAGCGTAGGGGAAAGTTAAGGATTACGGGACACTTCTTTATAACGATGATGTGCCGATGGCGATGGCAAGGCGGTGTACGGTCTGCGACACGGGCATTCGATAGAAAATGTACGAAGTTATAAAGCTAATTATGGTTCTAAGATACCGTTTCGGTTCTTCTTTCCTCATTTACTTCTTAAATGAGAGCAGGCTGCTTAGGATGAAGCCAATGATGGAGCTGATTACCTCTTCTTTAGACCTAAACGGCGGGGTTACATGTTAAGAAAATACAGAAAGCAGTTATTATAATTTCAATCACGCACGTGGTATTAAAAGACTACGATAACAGAACTACACATCCTCTACGACAGTGAACAACGTGTAACAAAACTTGCAGCGAAATATATTGTCAGAACAGCTCGAAATATATTGTCAGAACAGCTCGATGTCAGGAATGCACTAATCCCCAACGATCATTTGATTACAAAATCAGCAATGAGAATAGTACCTTAGCATTAACATATATTCGTACAAATGTAAAACGGAGTACCTTAGCATTAACATATATTCGTACAAATGTAAAACGGTTTATTTATTTATTTGGATGTGTGGCGGTGGGACTTATAGTCCCGTACCACCCTCTGACAGTGATAGTACTACATAAGTCAGGCAGAAAATTTTGCCTAACATGGGCAGGTGAAGGTGATATGTTACAATACAGCATCACGGTCTTACTGTGTTGGTGAGGCAGTAAATTTTCACAGGGCAGTGACTGATGAGTATCGCAGCGGCTATATTTTATCAACAGCACTAATTAACTGCGAGAATTGAAAGGTTCCATTTTGTGGTGTCACAGCTATAACGATAACGGCTCATTGCCGAGTTATCTTCAGATCAATCTAAACTGTTGTTCAGTATGTGACACTCATTACACATTGTCGTATTTTTTTTATATAGCTAAGTCGCCCTAGTTAAAACAAAAAAATCCAAAGTTGAAAATCTTAGTTGGTTATGTAAATGTTCATTATTAACGTGGAATGTTGTTACAGTGTTCACATTATTTATTAACGTTGTCAATTTACATAATCGAGACTTTCACTTTAAGACTTTTTGTTGAAGTAGGGCGACCGTGTGTAATGAGTGTCACACACAGAGCAATATTGTACATTGATGTGAAGACGGCTGGGTAATGAACCGAAACCGTTAATCAGTAAAAAAAAATGTAATCTTGCGTAGGATTTTTATCTAGACATGTTTTAAAATCAGCAGACCGCATGTCCCCCACCATTGACTATGTCAAAGAATAAAAGCTGGTTTCGGCGTTTTGCTGTTATCAAACGTACCCGTCCAGATGACACAATAGGTATAATATTGTTATTTGCGTATATGTTAGTTATTACGTCTATATATGATATTGCGCTTATGTCGTATCTGGTATAACGTGGTCCATATCGCATCTTGGGGCGTAAGTATTGGTCGTCTTTCTCTTATGTTATGATCGCGTTATTTCTACATACTTTTGTTTGCGGTATCTCGATAAAACTATTTTCTACACCTCCGGCTCCAGCGTTGCTGTATGCTTACAATGGAAATTATATTTCGCGGACAGTCAGTGAGTAATAGACGCATCACTAATGAGTACACTCAATGTCCGGATATAGTATTTTTTGTTATTACGTAAATAATGTTCTGTAGTCTGTAGTGAAAATTTATCTTTTTTCTTTTATAATGCCAATAAAACTTTGCACGTATTTTTTATGTTTAAAATCTGTTTCGAGTCTAAATTTCCATTTCCTCCTAAATGTTCATTGTATGTCCTTTGGACACTTCGTGCATAATTTTTGGGGCATTTTCTATATTTTCGCCCTTAGGTTTTTCGCTTTTAAATCCAAGTAAAACATGGATTAGTTGCAGTCGCAGTCGCAGTTTAGTGTATGTTCGTTATATGTAATTCCGAAATTCCTATCTGTTTGTCAGTTATAAAATTCATTGCAGTTGTCACAACAAAGTTTTTTGACGCCTGGATTTGGAAATGTTGAAATGTTACCTTTTGGTGATCGTGCTTTGGTCTTCAAGTTGTTACTCGTACGAAATGCTAATATTATTTTTGTTTTCTTCGTCTTATTCGATATTTGTCCTATGCAAGGTGCTGTGACATAAGTAGGCCTTTTGTGATTTTTATTCTGTTTTTAATGTTATTTCTTTAAGTACGTTATCTCTTTTGGGTTTTGTATGTTGTTCATATGCCTTGAGTACAGTTTTAGAGCTGAAGTTACTTTGTTGTGCTGCGTACGTATTTAATTTCGTACCACGTCGCTATCGAGCGGTAACTTAAAATCTCCGTTAATCATTGATTATGCGTATTTACGCGAAGTTGGGTCACAAGGCTTTTTATTTATCATAATGTCGATGGTAGGTTTTATATATTTCTAATTGGTGGTGGCTGTTTTTGTTGCACATTTTTTGGTCTAAAATGTTTACGAATTTGTTTTTTTTCCATATGAATTGTAAATTTTATGTTAGGAAGCAAGGTGCTTAGTTGACGATGGACCATTTGTATGTCTTTCTAGTCTGCATCTACTGATAGTAGTCTGTCACCCACATAGGTGTGGTAGTAGATAATTTTATTTAAAACTGGCCAGTTTCAATTGAAGAATTTTTCGCCCAGCGTATTAATGAATATGTTTTCTGTTCTATCTGACTGTGGTAAATTTTATTTTCCAATGCGGAATAGTTCTGAGATGAAGTAAATTGTAATACATTCATTACTTCGTAAGTTTCGATTGCAGATACTTTCTTTTCTTTGTGATCTCTGTTTTTTGCTGAGACTAGAGTATTTATGTATAAATTGGTTATGTCAAATGAAATGAATTTTTCAGACTGGGAGAGTTGTATGTCTTTTTTATTCTGCACTAACATTCTGCAGTTTTTTGTATCGTGTGTTTTTTATTATATGTGTAAAGTGTATTTATCAATTTTTGCCTAAGAGTTATGTTGGAATCTCTAGACAGTTCATTATTGGACGAATTGGAATCAGTTCTTTACATATTTTTGGTTACGTACAAAAATATTAGGTTTGGATATGAAATCAACAGAAAGTAAAGGAAGCTTATGTGAAGTGACTGCTGGAAAATGAGAAGGAGTCGAAAAGGGAACGATCGTAAGGCCGGATTCAGCATATATGAAGTCAAAATATGTTTCGAAAAACTTTAAAGAAGATACGTTAACATTAAGAGTGTAAAAGGAATTCCACTGTAAAGTGCAGAGGAGAGTGTAAATAGGTTGGAAGAGAACACTGAGGACCTCTGTCACCAGTTGAAACTCCATAACAATATGGTTGGAGACGAGAAGGCGGTCAATTTGAAACACCTAGGGCATGCAGTGTTAGATTAGGAGTTTGTGAGAGTTTCTGAAGACTTGCGATCAAACAACCCGACTATTACGCAAATATTAAGTTATTAGTCTGTTACTAAGCACGCCTGTGTCGATACGGTAGAAGCGGTACAGTAAGCGTCTTCAAAACAGCGTTCATTTTTGTGCGATGTGCAAGAATAAATATACATTTATTTGTATATTGCAGATACAGTTAAGCTCTGCTGCTGTGGGTGGAATAATACAAAAAAAAAAACCAACGTTTTTGGTCAAATTATTAATAATCATTAAATACCTGTCGAGGGTAAGTAGGTACGTCATCCGGTGATGATATTTATCTGAATCACATTTCCGCTTTTAAAGATTGTGTAGATAGCCGGAAAAGATGTAACGATGATCACTACTGGAAAATGCCACATAATTTCCAGAAACCGACAATCAAATTCGGAATCCGTTTTTTGGTGTCGAGCTAACATGTTATACTTGAATCGAATTTGATAGCATGATCAAATACCGCTTTTTTGAGGGTCGGTTGTTATACACAAATAGTGTCTGTAACTTAGCTGTCCTATTTCGTCTGCACGAAGAACGGAGGTCTCAGTACTTTCTGAATGTTTTTCACAAAGAGACAACGATTTATTTGTGAATGCCAGTGTGTACACATAAGGTGAAGAATGCTGCGTAAAAACTGTTATATTAATTCACTTAAATGACATACAATGGGGAAAAGGTGTGAAGTGATCACCGATGAAAGTTTTGGAGACCTGGAGTGATAGAACATATGCGAATGAGTCAGTGCACATTCATATTACAGACCACTGTGCGCAAAATTAACGAATGTTTTGATACTAGCCACTGATTCTGTATGAGAGTCTTTGTCACTAATGGAGACAGTGAATACAGCACACAAAAAATTAGTCAGCTCTGCAGAATATTGCCAAGCGTTTCGATATTTCAAATGAATAAAATATATAATCATTTATGTATCTCTTTCCATCTAATAAACATAAAATATGGTTTTCTTCAAGTAAATAAATCTAATGAATAACTTTACGCTCAGTTGAACGTTTCTCTTCTTTCACTCAACATTAATAAACATTTCTAAAAGCAAGTAGGAATCGGACAACTTCCGCACGTTAAGAAAAAAAGGTTAAGTATTTATGTGAGAGTGAACATTTGCTCTGGAAGAGAGAATTCCATCTGCAGTCCGGAACCGCGGGACTGCTACGGTCGCAGGTTCGAATCCTGCCTCGGGCATGGATGTGTGTGATGTCCTTAGGTTAGTTAGGTTTAAGTAGTTCTAAGTTCTAGGGGACTTATGACCTAAGATGTTGAGTCCCATAGTGCTCAGAGCCATTTTGAAGAGAATTCCATAGCTGGAATCGTATTTTCTGGATACATACTGGAAAGTGTCTACATCACGAAAAGCAGGTATGTTGTGGAATCGGTTTGTGAGCCTCATGTAAATACAATGGATGGAAGCAGAATCGGTGGATCATACCTGACAGTAAATAAGAACGAACAGCTTGCGACCGAATCTCTGTCACTCTTGATGTGACATAGATCAAAAGACTGAACACCTTTTCTACACAATGATTGGTAACGGAAGCAATCAAATTGATAAATCATCATACCCAATCGATGTCCAACGAGGATGTTGCCCAATTGAAGACATGTGCTTTCACGTGTAAAGCATTACAATGGCTTATTCGTACTCGTTTCTGCTTTATGCATCATAATTCACTTCTTGCATGTGTATCTACCACAAAGCTCATTGCGTTAAATCGAGGTCATTATATATGCATTAATATTTATGACAGATTATAATACTGGATATGTTTCAGTGAAACGGTTTCCTCTTTCTGATTACAGGCGTGGACGCTATATTTATCTGCTACTGCTGTGAGAACATCGCCCAGCTATGCAAATCAGCTTGGCAAGTAATGAGTTGGAACTGTGCAGTTAAGATCTTTGATGCTAGTTTTTTACACCTGTGTATTTAATCTCCGTTTCACCTCTCACCCGTTTTTCTAAATAAAGAGTTTGCGAACTCAGGATACCCCTCATTACAGTTCATTGATCCCAGTAAACTTCCCGCTAAGGGTCATGAATAGTAGAGAGTAAAGGACTTTTTGTTAGAACATAATATTCACTTCAAATAAATATATGCAGCGGGCTTGAATTATCATCACGATTTGCTGTACTGGTCGGTCAACTATGGTATTTAATTACCATCTAAAGGATAATCTCTCCTCATCGACCAGGATCTGACTCTCACTAATTCACGATTATGATGATAGGAATGTGTCGGTTACCTTTGCTGCAGGGTTCTCGCAATTTGGTGAGACAATTACACCAGTCTAATTTGGGCGGATCAGTTTTGATTTAGATATAAGCAAAGATAGTCGTTATTTGCATATCAGATGAAATCGGTGTTCAGAAAAAAACAATCTAAGACGGAGCTGGGGCATCTATAGATCAAGAAGAAGTCCTCCGCAATTTATCGTGAAGTGAAAATAATGTATGTGGTAGTCCATGAAGAGCTTGTACAGTCCAAGAAGATCTTGTAGAGAGCTTGGAACATGAATAATTGCAGCACAGTACATGTACCCATTAACGTCTTTTATTGTTGTCAACATTTCTTTTTAAAAATAATAAAAATCGTGAACGAAATCCTAGGACTAAAAGCTCTCAGCGAAGACGCATAGAATGAGCATTTAGATGTACACAACGAATCTTATCCAACATACGACTACCCCAAAAATCACGTAATTATGGTTCAGCATACGAGTAAGGTTTGCCTGTAAGAGGCCTTCAGAAAGTAATTACATTTAATGTAATTACATAGCCGGTACATGCAAAACTCGCTCAAAATTATCATGTACTCTGTACATGCGTTTCATAGGCATCTTAATAATTTGTTTTACACATCTGGAATGAACTTTAGGCTTTTAAAAGATATAACCGTATTTCTCTTTTTTGTGACAAGTACCACAGCTCAGAAGTTGCTATTTTTTATTATTGGAAAAGAAGGGATATCTACTGTTATCTTTAAGTTTCGTACATAACTTTATCCTATTAGTGCATATTTGTTTTCATAAATTATGTTGCAGCGGCATTGCGAAATGACTTCCTAGTACGCCAGACTGCAAGTGTCACGATAAACACCAGATTGGGAGCTATGGTATGCAGTAAATTATTCCAGTCTTACTTTCTACATGGTTGACCACAAGAAATAGTAAATTTTCAGTTGGCCACCATACTAAGATGTAAATCTACTCCCTCTACCGCCTCTCATCGGACTTACGTAGTACGTTATTCAGCTCCGTATGGAACATTGGCGTGTGCAGAGCGTTGAAGAAATCCAATACGCAATGTAGTGTTGAATAAATCATTATTTTCGTGCTCCATGCGGAATGATAATATCCAGACGGATAAAACAAAGGGGAAGAACGCGTTCCGTAGTCAATATGAAGCATAAGGGACGTGAACGCACAGTTGGAACGCTAGAAAATACTGATGAGTTCTTGTGTATCTGCAGCGAAGCCCACAGCGAATTATGTGTTGCCATTCCAGAACATTACAAAACCCTTGCGCGTCTTTCCAGAGGACTGTGAAACAGAATTTATAAATTCATCTTCGGAAATTACAAGTGGCTCAACAGTGACTGCCGAGAGACAAAGCTAGCAGGCGTCATTTCTGCAAGACTTTACCGGACGGAAATGACCAAGATGACGGATTTCTGACAAATCTTGCGATATCTGATGATGATGCAAACTATCACCCGAATGGGTTTTCTAATAAACAAAACTTTATATATTATTCGGACAAAAACCCGCAGATCATTCTTGAAAAGGCCCACCGAGGCCCACATTTTTTGAAGACAACAGCTACCGACCAGTGAGTGAGGGTCAGTGAGTGTCCAAGCGGTATGCGACCATGATTAGGAATTTCTTCGTTCCATAACTTCAGGGACATTGCAGTCTAAACGTGATATGGTTTCAGCAAGATGGAGTTACAGCCCATTCATTAATGGTTACACTGAGGCGCCAGTTACCACATCGATTACTTTCGCGATTCGGTGATATCCCATGGCCGGCGAGATCTGATCTTTCAGGTCCTGATTTTTTCTGTGTTGTCATACCAAGAACAAAGTTTTTTCATGGCGATTCCACAACAATGATGAGCTGAAAGCCGCAATCCGGGAAGAGTTAGAGGCCTCTTCTCAAGGAGTGACTGTGAACTAATGAGAGTCACCAGTGATGGAAGCCATTTGTGTGATGCAGTTTTTAAGAAATAAACTTGTTTTTGACTTTTCAGCAATGGCAATGTGTACAAAATAGTTATCCGTAAATTATACTTACCCAGAATGTGATAAGCTCCATAATAAGCAAACGAAAATTTTCTGCTTTCCATGGATACCCTGTACTTGCTTACATATGTTTATTCTCCCTTCATTCTCAGAGAAGGTAAAGTATTTATCGCACATAGTCATTACCCATGTCATAGATACTAGTACTACACTTCCCTATTGTAACTACTCGAAAATAAGCATGATGGTTTGGAGATCTGTATAAGCCGGAGGTAGTGATTCAAACTGTCACATATAAATTTTATCTCTAGAGAAAGTTGCTCTAAACGTGGATACATTCAGTATAATAACCGGTGGTAGGCCTACAATCTGAAACAACAGAATTTACCTATCAACTGCCTCGTAAGTACAGGTATATGGCTACGAAGTCACATATGTCAGCTCTACGGTTTTATGCATTCCTTCCACGGCGTCTTCGATATTAATCAACTCATAAAGACCTCTCATTAATATGGTAAGTATAATTACGCCTTTGTGGTGCTTAACTATGAAAAGTAACATTTTCTCCTTTGATTAACTGCATGTTTATCAGCAAGAATCAGCACCATTATTGTTATTAATAAATAAATGTATGAAAAAAGTATAAATACGCGGCAGATTAAAGATTACGTCTTAATTCTAAATATAAATAATAGTGTCATACAAGGGCGATGTACTTGAGGACAATATCATGGAAATGGAAGAGGATGTAGATGAAGATGAAATGGGAGATACGATACTGCGTGAAGAGTTTGACAGAGCACTGAAAGACCTGAGTCGAAACAAGGCCCCCGGAGTAGACAACATTCCAGTAGAACTACTGACGGCCTTGGGAGAGCCAGTCCTGACAAAATTCTACCATCTGGTGAGCAAGATGTATGAAACAGGCGAAATACCCTCAGACTTCAAGAAGAATGTAATAATTCCAATCCCAAAGAAAGCAGGTGTTGACAGATGTGAAAATTACCGAACTATCAGTTTAATAAGCCACAGCTGCAAAATACTAACACGAATTCTTTACAGACGAATGGAAAAACTAGTAGAAGCCGACCTCGGGGAAGATCAGTTTGGATTCCGTAGAAATACTGGAACACGTGAGGCAATACTGACCTTACGACTTATCTTAGAAGAAAGATTAAGGAAAGGCAAACCTAAGTTTCTAGCATTTGTAGACTTAGAGAAAGCTTTTGACAATGTTGACTGGAATACTCTCTTTCAAATTCTAAAGGTGGCAGGGGTAAAATACAGGGAGCGAAAGGCTATTTACAATTTATACAGAAACCAGATGGCAGTTATAAGAGTCGAGGGGCATGAGAGGGAAGCAGCGGTTGGCAAGGGAGTGAGACAGGGTTGTAGCCTCTCCCCGATGTTATTCAATCTGTATATTGAGCAAGCAGTAAAGGAAACAAAAGAAAAATTTGGAGTAGGTATTAAAATCCATGGAGAAGAAATAAAAACTTTGAGGTTCGCCGATGACATTGTAATTCTGTCAGAGACAGCAAAGGACTTGGAAGAGCAGTTGAACGGAATGGATGGTGTCTTGAAGGGAGGATATAAGATGAACATCAACAAAAGCAAAACGAGGATAATGGAATGTAGTCGAATTAAGTCGGGTGATGCTGAGGGTATTAGATTAGGAAATGAGACACTTGAAGTAGTAAAGGAGTTTTGCTATTTGGGGAGCAAAATAACTGATGATGGTCGAAGTAGAGAGGATATAAAATGTAGACTGGCAATGGCAAGGAAAGCGTTTCTGAAGAAGAGAAATTTGTTAACATCGAGTATAGATTTAAGCGTCAGAAAGTCATTTCTGAAAGTATTTGTATGGAGTGTAGCCATGTATGGATGTGAAACATGGACGGTAAATAGTTTGGACAAGAAGAGAATAGAAGCTTTTGAAATGTGGTGCTACAGAAGAATGCTGAAGATTAGATGGGTAGATCACATAACTAATGAGGAAGTATTGAATAGGATTGGGGAGAAGAGAAGTTTGTGGCACAACTTGACCAGAAGAAGGGATCGGTTGGTAGGACATGTTCTGAGGCATCAAGGGATCACCAATTTAGTATTGGAAGGCAGCGTGGAGGGTAAAAATCGTAGGGGGAGACCAAGAGATGAGTACACTAAGCAGATTCAGAAGGATGTAGGTTGCAGTAGGTACTGGGAGATGAAGAAGCTTGCACAGGATAGAGTAGCATGGAGAGCTGCATCAAACCAGTCTCAGGGCTGAAGACAACAACAACAACAACAGTGTCATACCAGTATCACGTGGCTCTTCCCGTTTGACACTGACCACAAGCACAGTTCTCTATGCTCAGTCCATAGATATCCGTACCTTACGCAGAGACGTCAAAGATTTAACATTCGAAAGAGAAGGTGTAGTGAACATGGGTTCACATGTTCACTGATCACCATAAAAAGAATTGCATCCTGAAGGACAAGGCAAATTGCGATAACTGTTGGAATGCACCACTCACACGAAATGATTTCAAGTTCAGTATTTGAGGGATCGAAAACTGCTCTGAGAGCAAAGGAAAACCAAAATATGCTATTATTTCATACCTCTGCAAAATTTGTGATGTACTGTGTTCATAGAATAAACGTGAAGTAGACATTACACCAAGAATGCTTCTGCGTTTGATGAACTCCCATTGGATTTCGTTTCACTTGCAGCGGAAGCCAAGCCGTCTCGAGTACAGTCACGTACGATAATAAGGACACTTTAGCGTTACTCGCGCATCGACTGAGCGATAATACAGTACAACAGCTTTATCGGCGCATTTAAATGGGACAATGATGACCAGTCAGCTGTTCCAACTACCTTGCAATGATGTGAACAGTTGCAGTTACGACATAAAAAGGGACAAGTAGGGAAACAATATAGCTTCGATTATCATTTAATTGTTACAAAGAATGAAATAATATTCGGCAAAACTCCAAAAGTACCACACGCTTCTTAGAGAATCAGACGGAAAGCATAACATACTCTCGTTCTTAGCTACTGTAATTAAAAATAAACATAATTAAAATTTCTGACTTAAACACAGTGTAATTTTTCTGAGCGAGAGAAGTTTGACGCAAAAGCGTATTGCAGGGATTTCACCGTATAGTTAAATACTGAAGCCACTGAAGGTATTACAGTCAATCGTCTGATAATCTCCCACTTTCTTCCATATTTGAATCCGAAGCATACATTTCAGTACAGGAACTGTCATCTACTACAATGGTAACAAGTCGATCAACAACAGAATCCACGAAGCCAACCTACCGCCACATTTTCTGCTCTTCCATTATGACGTGCCGTTCTGTATCCCGACAGCGATCGGCAGTGACGTGAGACGTAACTTCGTGCATTAGCTCTAGTACATCTAGTAGCTTACATATCTTGTTATTTCTCACAACAAACCCCTTCATTTGGCTCCAGACCAGTTCTGTTGGGTTCACGTTACAGTAGTACGCCGACAACCATAAAAATGCAGCATTTGAATGGTGTTCTCAGTACTGTGAAAGTTATTGTTGTCCATGTTTCCACGGGGTGTATCATTCTGGCTCTTTATTTCGACTATACCACAGATGTGAGACTATGTAGTCCAAATAAAAAGTACTCGTTTTTTCATTTTTGTCCTAAAAATTTAATTTTTGTTTTCTTAATTTAAACAACCTTTATTAATAATTTTTTAAATAAAATATCGATAGTTAAGAATTTATATTTTCAATGAAAACTGTAATTTTAAAGCAAAAAGACGTGCTTTTTTAATCAAAACGCTGACTAGATATGTGTTAATTAGCATACATTTGATGATTTTTACATTGAAAGATGTAGGTATTCAAACTGAACGAAAAAAAGAACAGCCATGCCAGATTTGAGCTTTGATCAAACGATTACCATACTACACCACCACCGATTCAGCTATGCAATCCGTATTTGAAAGAACTACTAACACGAGATCTGAGCCCTCAATCAATGGATTATTGTATTTCAACACTACCGATTCAGCTATGCATCCCGTATTCTAACTTCCGTAAAAACAATTCTTCGGAAAATTTCAACGCTGAAATAAGTTAGAAAAACGGGTTTCACGCAACTTTTTAATGGTATTCCACGCGCCTGTTTCACTATGGAGCACAACGTAGCGCCATATATTTTCACAGTAAGTGACAACAACCAGAACATAACAGTACCTCCCGGGCCTGTACATGATTTTTGAAATAAAAATTGCGTAGCTAAAATACGATTAAGAAAAATGTTGATGGCCGTTAATACATCAGAGTATCTTAAAGTTTAATTTACAGTAACGCAGTGACATGATATCCAATACACTGTGGCTTCAGCTGCCAGGAACTGCAGTCATGTGTATCATTTGTGCGAGTGTGTGTGTGTGTGTGTGTCGCCTATTTTCAGAATAGGCTTTGTTGAACGAAAACTTATTTTGTGACAGTCTTTTTGTTGTGCCTATCTGCGACTCAACATCTCCGCTATATGGCGAGTAGCAACTATCCTTTTCATAATTTAAATACATTCCATTCTGGATTTTCTACTGTATATTAATTAATGTATACAATTTCAATGAAATTGTGAAAATTTTAAATAAATTGTCAAAAGTGTTCGACATGCACGAGCTATTTACCATGCTACTTCAGCCAGTATTTCGGGCACCAGTGTGACGCAAATTTTCGCTATGGAAAATGAACTGATACGTTTAGCAGCGGTAGCAGTAGAGCTGCAGAAAACAGGAGATTTCATCTGTTAACCTTGGAACGATTTGTTTGTGTGGTGTTGAGATACATTATAGAATACACTAACTTTTTCATTAGCACCAAGTGTGTTGTAAACACCTTTCCAGTCTGTATTTCACAAATACATCTTAATATACTCCATTTCGTTTGCAGTTTAACTACAAGTATTTGAACAATAACTCTCGATGTGTCTCCAAAGTTGTTATTGAGACCAATGAAGCTATTTCTCACAGTTTGTTGTAAATTGTGCAAGGGACACACAGATTATAAGAAAAGGTAAGGACCTGAGGTATAACACGTAACCACTAAAAAGATTTGAATTAAAATCTTCGCTTAGCAGCACCTCATTGTGGGGGAAGTTATAAATTTCAGTAAAGAATTAACTTGTTTCGTATATACTAAAACCTAGGCGTCCTCTATATTCAGATTATTTCTATTAACATCCTTGAATGTCTTCCTCTAAATCTCCATGAACTATGGTCCTTGCTGAGGCAGGGGTGGCTTGCGTGCGTCAAGTTATCTGTGGAGAGGCCAGGTTAACTTATGGGTTCGTTTGTTGCAGGGGTGACTGATTTACTTGACTTTGTAGTCTCAGTCAGTATGGATATGTTGTGCTGCTACTGTTTACAGCTGAAAGCAAGTGGAAATACAGCCGTTATTTTTCCCCACACACATCAAAAAAAGTTTTGCGTCACCCCAGTTCCCAGAATTCCTGAAGACAGACGTTGACTGTGGATATTGTATCACAGACACAGTTCCTATACTGTTCAGAGATGTCACTAAACCCGCCTAAAGATGTAAACAACCATGCATGAGCAGCGCCTATTAGATGGAGAGGGTCCGACAGCCAATCAGTTCCAGCCATTCCACCAGGAAGGAGGTTCCCGGCTCGTGTTGCCTGTGGTTCAGCCATGCCTAGACGGTCAATACCGCTGTTCGATCGCGTGCGCATTGTTATTTTGTGCCAGGAAGCGCTCTCAACAAGGGAAGTGTCCAGGCGTTTCAGAGTGAATCAAAGATACAGAGAGAGACAGGAACTATCGATGACATGCCTCACTAAGGCCGCCCATAGACTACCACTGCAGTGGATGACCGCTACCTACGGATTATGGCTCGGAGGAACCCTGACAGCAACGCCACCATGTCGAATAATGCATTTCGTGCAGCCACAGGACGTGGTGTTACGACTCCAACTGTGCGCAGTATGCTGCATGATGCGCAACTTCACTCCCGACGTCCATGGCGACGTCCATCTTTGCAACCACGACACAATGCAGCGCGGTACAGATGGGCCCAACAACATACCGAATGGGCTGCTCAGGACTGGCATCACATTCTCTTCACCGACGAGTGTCGCATGTGCGTTTATCGCGACACCCGTCGGAGACGTGTTTGGATGCAACTCGGTCAGGCTGCACGCCTTAGACATACTGTCCAGCGAGTGCAGCAAGGTGGAGGTTCCCTCCTGTTTTGGGGTGGTATTATGTGGGGCTGATGTACACCGCTGGTGGTCATGGAAGGCGCCGTAACGGCTGTACGATACGTGAATGCCATCCTCCGACCGATAGTGCAACCATATTGTCAGCATATTGACGAGGCTTTCGCCTTGATGGACGACAATTCGTGCCCCCATCGTGCACATCTTGTGAATGACTTCTTTCAGGATAACGACATCGCTCGACTAGAGTGGCCAGCATGTTCGCCAGATATGAACTCTATCGAACATGCCTGGGATACATTGAAAAGAACTGTTTATGGACTACGTGACCCACCAACCACTCTACGCCGGATCACCGTTGCGGAGTGGGACAATCTGGACCAACAGTACCTTGATGAAGTTGTGGATAGTATTGCATGACGAATAGAGGCATGCATCAATGCATGAGGACGTGCTACTGGGTATTAGAGGTGCCGGTGTGTACAGCAGTCTGGACCACCACCTCTGAAGGTCTCGCTGTATGGGGGTACAACATGCAATGTGTGGTTTTCATAAGCAATAAAAAGGGCAGAAATTGTGTTTATGTTGATCTCTACTCTAATTTTTTGTACAGGTTCCGAAACTCTCGGAACCGAGGTGATGCAAAACTTTTTTTGATGTGTGTATTACTAAATGATAGTGGAATCTGGAGCGAAATAATCTGGTGGTAAAATAGTAATAGCGTCGAATGTTAGTTATCTTACTGCGTAAACTGACTAGAGAATTTAAAAAAGGGAAATGAATAGATTGAAGTTAGATATAGCTGCGATGAGTGAAGTTCCTTGGGAAGAGGTATAGGACTTTTCGTCAAAAGAGTCAGAGCTATAAGATCAAAATCAGATAGGGCTAATGCAGGAGTAGTAAGGGATACGCGAATCTAATATGAACAGTATAACGAAGACATTTCCGTAACCAAGATAGACACGAACTCAACGTCCACTACAGTAGCATAAGTTTACAGGCGAATGAGTATCGCAGATGACGAAGGAATTGATACAAATTGGGACGAAATAAAGGAAATTATTCAGATAGTTAAGGGAGATGAAAAGTTAGTTGTGATGGTAGACTAGAACTCAATAGTAGAGAAATAAAGAGAATGAAAAAGTAGCTGAACAATATGGAGTAGGGGAAAGGAAAGAACGAGGAAATCGCTTTATTTTACTCAGAATATTTTTAAACATCGCCAATACTTGTTTTAAGAATCATGAAAGAAGTTGGTGTATGTGGAAGAGATCCGAAGGCAATGGAAGGTTTCAAATAGATTACGTAATAGTAAGACATATATCGAAACCAGACCTCGCTGAAAATTAGTTTGAGTTCCCGAGAAATGTAGGAACACTCGAGGCAGTTCTGACTCTGCGACATACACTATCTAATTAAAGTATCTAGAGACCTATAAAGTGGACATAATGGGGTGGTGAGAACAACTGTCTTTCTCCTCTACGGCGACTTGAACTATGCTGGGGACGTTTGCAGTGAGGTTTTTGTACGTCTGGAGGAATTCTTCAAGAACCGAAAACAGAGTAGCTAGTGACGTTGGATGCTGGGATCTGGAGCGAAACCGAGGCTACAATTCACCCCATTGGTGTTTCATTGGTTTGAGGTCGGAACTCTGTACAGGTCAGTCCATTTCAGGAACGTTAGTATCCACAGCCTATTGTCTCAGAGATAGTTTTATGACAGGGTGCATTGACATTTTGATACACTTATCGTCCTTGAACTGTTTGTCTGCTGTATGCAGTACACAACGCAGTGAAATGTGTTCTCGTCCTTCCAAATTTAGCGTTTTCTTACGCGGAATAAGGGGACTACACGATAACCACGAAAAATGTCTCCATACCGTAACACAGCCACCTCCGTACGGCCGGCCGGTGTGGCCGAACGGTTCTAGGCACTTCAGTATGGGACCGCCCGACCGCTACAGTCGCAGGTTCGAATCTTGCCTCGGGCATGGATGTGTGTGATGTCCTTAGGTTAGCTAGGTTTAAGTAGTTCTAAGTTCTAGGGGACTGATAACCTCAGATGTTAAGTCCCATAGTGCTCAGAGCCGTTTGGACCATTTATTTGAACCTGTTCCGTACTTCCTTGTTGGAACTACTGGAGACGGCAGCTAACGTCCTCTAGGCACCCGCGAAACCCAAACCCAAACCCTTACATCGCATAACCACAGGGTATAGTGTGATTCATCTCTACAAATCACTCGTTTACATCCACTGACCAGTGGCGTCACTGTTTCCTCCACTTCAAGCGTCATTTAGCACTGACTACATAGAGTCTTGTGACCAACTGCCCTCCGCAGTGCTCGATGATGCCTGTTTGTCAGTACATGGGCTCTGCCTGGTCTTGGTTTAGCTGTGCTTGTTCCTTCGCGTTCTCACATCACAATCACATTACTAACAGCCGAGTCGGGCATGTTTAGAAGGGTAGAAATGTCCCTGATGGATTTGCTACTCAAGTGATGTCCAATAACTCGTTCACATTGTCACTGGTGTCTCGTGTCCGACCCGTTCTGCCGTCACTGCTTCTCTACTGACAACACAGTACACCCCGCCTCCATTCATACTGGCGGGCCCTACTCTCGTGACGCCTAGTGGTCTTTTCTGCATCTCATAGGGGTGGCCGGATTTTTTTGATGGATAATGTATCTTAGAAAGCAGGATAAAGAAAGGCAAACCTACGTTTATAGTGCACTACTGGCCATTAAAATTGCTACACCATGAAGATGTGCTACAGGGGCGAAATATAACCGATAGGAAGAAGATGCTGTGATACGCAAGTGATTAGTTTTTCAGAGCATTCACACAAGGTAGGCGCCGGTGGCGACACATACAAGGTGCTGACATGAGGAACGTTTCCAACCGATTTCTCATAAACAAACAGCAGTTGACCGGCGTTGCCTGGTGAAACATTGTTGTGATGCCTTGTGTAAGGTGAAGAGATGTGCACCATCACGTTTCCGACTTAAATAAAGTCGGATTGTAGCCTATCGTGATTGCGGTTTATCGTATTGCGACGTCGCTGCTCGCGTTGGTCGAGATCCAATGACTGATAGTAGAATATGGAATCGGTGGGTTCAGGAGGGTAATACGGAACGCCGTGCTGGAACCCAACGGCCTCGTATCACTAGCAGTCGAGACGACAGGCATCTTATCCGCATGGCTGTAACGGATCGTACGGCCACGTCTCGATCCCTGAGTCAACAGATGGGGACGTTTGCAAGACAACAACCATCTGCACAAACAGTTCGACGACGTTTGCAGCAGCATGGACTATCAGCTCGGAGACCATTGCCGCGGTTACCCTTGACGCTGCATCACAGACAGGAGCACCTGCGATGGTGTACTCAACGACGAACCTGGGTGGCAAAACGTCATTTTTTCGGATGAACCAAGGTTCTGTTTACAGCTTCATGATGGTCGCATCCGTGTTTGGCGACATCGCTGTGAACGCACACTGGAAGCGTGTATCCGTCATCGCCATACTGGCGTATCACCCGGCGTGATGGTATGGGATGCCATTGGTTACACGTCTCGGTCATCTCTTGTTCACATTGACGGCACTTTGAACAGTGGACATTACATTTCAGATGTGTTACGACCCGTGGCTATACCCTAACTCGATCCCTGCGAAACCCTACATTTCAGCAGGATAACGCACGACAGCATGTTGCAGGTCCTGTACGGGCCTTTCTGGATACAGAAAATGTTCGACTGCTGCCCTGGCCACCACATTCTCCAGATCTCTCACCAACTGAAAATGTCTGGTCAATGGTGGCCGAGCAACTGGCTCCTCACAATACGCGAGTCACTACTCTTGATGAACTATGAACTGTTGTATCGTGTTGTTGCTGCATGGGCAGCTGTACCTGTACACGCCATCCAAGCTCTGTTTGACTCAATGCCCAGTCGTATCAAGGCCGTTATTACGGCCAGAGGTGGTTGTTCTGGGTACTGATTTCTCAGGATCTATGCACCCAAATTGTGTGAAAATGTAATCACACATCAGTTCTAGTATAATATATTTGTCCAATGAATACCCGTTCATCATCTGCATTTCTTGTTGGTGTAGCACTTTTAATGGCCAGTAGTGTATTTATAGATTTGAGAAAAACTTGCACTACGTTGACTGCAATAGGCTGTTTCATATTTGGAAGGCCTTTTTTCCGTTTTTTCAAAATATCTCAGTTTCATTTGCTCCTATCGCTTTAACGTCTAGTTTATTTTTTAAAGAGCACAAAGTTCTCTACAAATTTGATTCTTGCCATGTTTTCTACTCCCAATATCTAAGGCGCAACAGCGCCTCAAAAAATACCAATTTTTCAAATTTTGAGCATAGTGGCAAGATACCTTATTTTTGAACACTATTTTTTCTGTTTCTGTTTGTGTAGTATAAATACATTATACATCATGTTATATGTTGGAATTTAGCACCTCACTTTCAAGTATTCAATTTCTCTGTATGCAACATGAGGATTGCTGGGCACCCAACTATTGTGATTCTGAATTTCAACACACACACACACACACACACACACACACACACACACACACACACACGTGGTCTCGCGGTAGCGTTCTCGCTTCCCGAGCACGGGGTCCCGGGTTCGATTCCCGGCGGGGTCAGGGATTTTCACCTGCCTCGAGATGACTGGGTGTTTGTGTTGTCCTCATCATTTCATCATCATCCAGGAAAGTGGCGAAATTGGACTGAGCAAAGATTGGGTACTTGTACGGGCGCTGATAACCACGCAGTTGAGCGCCCCACAAACCAAACATCATCATCATCATCACACACACACAAACACACACACACACACACACACACGCACACAAAATAAATTGTCTCAGGAAACTGAACTATTATTAGCCGCAATAGGCAACCTAATTAGGTAGGTAATTATTCTTGTGTATAAAAGCCACACAGTTGACATTAAAAATAAGTAGCTTTATTACAATTAAAATGCATTGTCAGTTACTAAAAATGTTGGCAGTTCTGGGTGTGTAATACTTGTAATATCGCACATTAGCGCACTTGAGACAGATGTGAGCATCACTTCTGACGTTTTGATGGGCCAGGTTCCTCATTGTCACCAGAAATACCTTGGGTTACGGATTCAGGGTCTGTACCTAGAGTTGATCCCAGATTGACCTCTTCTTTAAACAGCGAGTCAGCCTCAGCAAGTTCGTTGATTTCGTCAGCGGTTTCCTCAACATCCTTCATAACATCTTCTTCACTGTCTTCGTATAAAAATTTTGGCACGTTTTCACAGTTGACCCCAATACATTTCTTGCAAATTGAAGAACATTTCAAACCTGCTTTTCTGCAGGAGCACGCTCCGCCACAGTTCATCTTGCATGAGCTTGAAACAATGTGAAGAAGTGCTTCAGGTGCTGGATCTTGGCTCATTGTAACGGGTATTGGACCGTGGTCACTGTGATTCCAGCCCCATTTCTCAGGAGGTTTCCAGTTTCCCATCCAACTTTGGACTTGTTGGTAAGTCCGCAAAGAATGATGTTGTGCAGCATCTAGCGTAGGTGGCAACCGTGCAAGATTCAGTTTGATTTTTGTGGCAGACTTGGCGAATAGCTGGTACCGCAAATGGTCTAGTGTGTGGGAACTGCTGACACCTCCACTATACAATGCGATAGTAACCCGTTCTGTTGCTGTTATTATTTCTTCACGGGTAGCATGTGGTTCATTGAACGTGCAAAGCGCTGAGGTTAGGTGATCATTTTTCGCAACAATATTGCAACACTTAATTTTTCCTTGACCAAAAAAAGCGGATGGTGTATCACATCTGCTAAAGGCGTGACTGAACAGAATATATTCACTGTCAAACTTGTAAGATGCAGTGGACAAGCACTCCTGCATTTCCTCTTCCTGGCTTTAAGAAAAATAAGTTTTCAATGCCTTGCCCCAAACTGGTCATGAGCACAAGCAGGTCAACATCTTCTCCTACATCTACATCTACATCTACATCCATACTCCGCAAGCCACCTGACGGTGTGTGGCGGAGGGTACCTTCAGTACCTCTATCGGTTCTCCCTTCTATTCCAGTCTCGTATTGTTCGTGGAAAGAAGGATTGTCGGTATGCCTCTGTGTGGGCTCTAATCTCTCTGATTTTATCCTCATGGTCTCTTCGCGAGATATACGTAGGAGGGAGCAATATACTGCTTGACTCTTCGGTGAAAGTATGTTCTCGAAACTTTGACAAAAGCCCGTACCGAGCTACTGAGCGTCTCTCCTGCAGAGTCTTCCACTGGAGTTTATCTATCATCTCCGTAACGCTTTCGCGATTACTAAATGATCCTGTAACGAAGCGCGCTGCTCTCTGTTGGATCTTCTCTATATCTTCTATCAACCCTATCTGGTACGGATCCCACACTGCTGAGCAGTATTCAAGCAGTGGGCGAACAAGCGTACTGTAACCTACTTCCTTTGTTTTCGGATTGCATTTCCTTAGGATTCTTCCAATGAATCTCAGTCTGGCATCTGCTTTACCGACGATTAACAATATATAATCATTCCATTTTAAATCACTCTTAATGCGTACTCCCAGATAATTTATGGAATTAACTGCTTCCAGTTGCTGACCTGCTATTTTGTAGCTAAATGATAAAGGATTTATCTTTCTGTGTATTCGCAGCACATTACATTTGTCTACATTGAGATTGAATTGCCATTCCCTGCACCATGCGTCAATTCGCTGCAGATCCCCCTGCATTTCAGTACAATTTTCCATTGTTACAACCTCTCGATACACCACAGCATCATCTGCAAAAAGCCTCAGTGAACTTCCGATGTCATCCACCAGGTCACGTCCCTTCTTGTGAATAGCAACGGTCCTATGACACTCCCCTGCGGCACACCTGAAATCACTCTTACTTCGGAAGACTTCTCTCCATTGAGAATGACATGCTGCGTCCTGTTATCTAGGAACTCCTCAATCCAATCACACAATTGGTCTGATAGTCCATTTGCTCTCACTTTGTTCATTAAACGACTGTGGGGAACTGTATCGAACGCCTTGCGGAAGTCAAGAAACACGGCATCTACCTGTGAACCCGTGTCTATGGCCCTCTGAGTCTCATGGACGAATAGCGCGAGCTGGGTTTCACATGACCGTCTTTTTCGAAACCCATGCTGATTCCTACAGAGTAGATTTCTAGTCTCCAGAAAAGTCATTATACTCGAACACAATACGTGTTCCAAAATTCTACAACTGATCGACGTTAGAGATATAGGTCTATAGTTCTGCACATCTGTTCGACGTCCCTTCTTGAAAACGGGGATGACCTGTGCCTTTTTCCAATCCTTTGGAACGCTACGCTCTTCTAGAGACCTACGGTACACCGCTGCAAGAAGGGGGGCAAGTTAATTCGCGTACTCTGTGTAAAATTGAACTGGTATCCCATCAGGTCCAGAGGCCTTTCCCCTTTTGAGCGATTTTAACTGTTTCTCTATCCCTCAGTCGTCTGTTTCGATATCTACCATTTTGTCATCTGTGCGACAATCTAGAGAAGGAACTACAGTGCAATCTTCCTCTGTGAAACAACTTTGGAAAAAGACATTTAGTATTTCGGCCTTTAGTCTGTCATCCTCTGTTTCAGAACCATTTTGGTCACAGAGTGTCTGGACATTTTGTTTTGATCCACCTACCGCTTTGACATAAGACGAAAATTTCTTAGGATTTTCTGCCAAGTCAGTACATAGAACTTTACTTTCGAATTCATTGAACGCCTCTCGCATATCCCTCCTCACACTACATTTCGCTTCGCGTAATTTTTGTTTGTCTGCAAGGCTTTGGCTATGTTTATGTTTGCTGTGAAGTTCCCTTTGCTTCCGCAGCAGTTTTCTAACTCGGTTGTTGTACCACGGTGGCTCTTTTCCATCTCTTACGATCTTGCTTAGCACATACTCATCTAACACATAATGTACGACGGTTTTGAACTTTGTCCACTGATCCTCAACACTATCTGTACTTGAGACAAAACTTTTGTGTTGAGCCAACAGGTACTCTGAAATCTGCTTTTTGTCACTTTTTCTAAACAGAAAAATCTTCCTACCCTTTTTAATATTCCTATTTACGTCTGAAATCATCGATGCCGTAACCGCTTTATGATCGCTGATTCCCTGTTCTGCGTTAACATTATCAAATAGTTCGGGTCTGTTTGTCACCAGAAGGTCTAATATGTTATCGCCACGAGTCGGTTCTCTGTTTAACTGCTCAAGGTAGTTTTCAGATAAAGCACTTAAAAAAATTTCACGGGATTCTTTGTCCCTGCCACCCGTTATGAACGTTTGAGTCTCCCAGTCTATATCCGGCAAATTAAAATCTCCACCCAGAACTATAACATGGTGGGGAAATCTACTCGAAATATTTTCCATATTATCCTTCAGGTGCTCAGCCACAACAGCTGCTGAGCCAGAGGGCCTATAGAGACTTCCAATTACCATGTCTGAGCCTGCTTTAACCGTGACCTTCACCCAAATCATTTCACATTTCGGATCTCCGTCAATTTCCTTCGATACTATTGCACTTCTTATCGCTATAAACACGCCTCCCCCTTCACTGTCCAGCCTGTCTCTGCGGTATACATTCCAATGTATACAATGTATACAATGACAACACTTCCAAAATCTTTGATTATTGAAATGACAGATGTTACAATCATAACGTCAGCATCTTCTTGTGCCTGGTGCACTTCAACGCTACTCTCCAGAAATTCCTTTTTAAGAAGTGTGATTAAACGCATCTTGTTTCGTTCGTTGTACAAGAACTTGTCCTGAGGGACTTGCTTCACCATCTCTGATTCAACCACAACGTCAACCGAAGAATGTTTTTTGGACCCACGAATCCTCTCAGCACTCTTTGTGCTACATTTGTCTCCCTCACATGGATCCCCTTCAAATACAATAGCAACCAAATTGACGTTGCAGGTAAGAAACATAGCTTTGGGCTGTTGACTTGACGCAAACATTTCGAGTCCAAGTCACTTTGTGGATAAGGTACCCTCCATCAAAATTTCGTTTGGCATATGGCAGTCTTAACTGCTTGGTTAAAAAGTCATCAGAATTCCCTTTTCCACATAAGAAGCATTTCTCTTTGAACTTGAACTGACCTTTTTCCTGCAACCGACGTAGTACGCCTGTTGGTTCCTGAGGATGTCGAAGGCTAGCTGCTATCATTCTCTCATTAATGTACTTCTTGTAGCATGCTTCATGCACCATCACTTCACTGAGCGTTTTCAAAAAACGGGTGTGAGCAGACTCCCCGCGTTTAGCACTACAATCGATAAGTGTGCTCAGTCCTTTCTTTTTCAAATTGCATCCATCACTCACCACAGTTTTTTCGCAAATGAAACAAAAATTCATGGCAGACATACTCATTTTCAGCACCACAACATATACTGAATGGAAGCGACTCCAAACTGTAGGACCCTTATTGTTGTGTGCTAATAGCTGTCAGCGCGCTGTATACAATCACTTGAGATAATTGCCCTCCGCCCGCCAAAGAATAAATACTCTTTAGTCCGCTAAAGAACAATTCCTACATACTTTTTCTTATAACTGATCATTAATGTCAATCAACTGTAGAAAATGTACGGCACCTGCATGCAATCGTATTACATATTGTAACAGAAATAAACTTCACGCAATCCGACGTGAATGTGTTCGTAGTTATTGAATATGATGCTGTTTGTCCTGGCCCTGCAGCAGAGTGAGGTGGTAAATTCCATTGAATAACATGATGAGTAATATGTTTTTACCACACAAATAGAAACTGAAATAACAGTGTTCAAAAATTAGGTAATTTGCCACTTTCCCGAAATTTGAAAAATTGGTATTTTTTGACACGCTGTAGCGCCTTAGATATTGGGAGTAGAAAAAAATGGTAAAAATCAAATTTGTAGAGAATTTTGTGCTCTTTAAAAAAGAAAATAGACGTCAAAGCGATAGGAGCAAATGAAACTGAGATATTTTGAAAAAAACTGAAAAAAAGTCCGAAATTTTCGAAGTTTTTTGACTGCAGAAAGTTTTCCCAAGAGAAAGTTTGTTGGCAAAACTTGGTTTCCTAACCTTTCCAACAATATGAACGAGTTAAAAAAATAAAATCTTCTACCCCACAGGTACAGGCTTTTTTTCTGACAGTTTCACTGGACTACGTATCTGAAAAAGAGGAATTTATTAACATCTAATGCAACTTAAAGTCCAAGGATTTCTTCTATGGAGATATTTGTCTAGAAAATATTCTTGTAGGTAATTGAAACATGGACGATAATTAATTCAGACGAAAAGAAAGTAGTAACTTTTGAAACGTGGTGCTACAGAAGAATGCTGAACATTAAACGAGTTGTTCTAATAACTAATGAGAAGATACTGAGCCGAATTAGTGAAAAAAATTTAATCTGCAGTTCATAACCAATATTTTATGGTCAGAGTACACATCTGCTCCTGGAAATGTCTTACAGTATAAAATGTGATTTCGAAATCTCCCTCTTATTATTATACACCGACGAAAAAAAAGTACTTGCAACACCAAGAAGGAGCTATGCTACATAATTGAAAGTTGGTGGGCGTGTTTCTACACCTGAAAGATGATGTCTATTCAAATTTCGCGCCAGTCGCGTAAAAGTGGCTCTAGTAGCGCCACTATTAGGATGCAAATCAGGTATGCTTTAAATACACACTCTAACGGTCATGAGCATTATTTACCTTTGAGACTGGACGCTGTGAGCTGATGTTAGCCAAGAATCCCTTTAAGGCGATAAAGACGCCATAATCAACACCTTACTGAGTGTGAACGAGGTCATGCAATTGGGTTATGCGAAGCTGGATGCTCCTTCAGCGATATTGCAGAAAGACCTGACGAGAATGTAGCCACTGTACATGACTGCTGGCAGTGGTGGTCACGAAAATGCACGGTCGCAAGAAGACCGGGCTCCGGATGGCTTGTGGCACTACCGAGAGAGAAGACCGTCGTGCTCGACGTATGGGTCTGTCGCATTGTAGTGCATCTGTAGCAGCAATATGAGCAGCAGTTAGCACTGTAGTGACACAACGAACTGTTGCAAGCCATTTATCTCAAGGAAAGCTCCAAACCAGATTCCTTGCCGGCCGGTGTGGCCGAGCAGTTCTAGGCGCTTCAGTCTGGAACCGTGCGACCGCTACGGTCGCACGTTAGAATCCTGCCTCGGACATGGATGTGTGTGATGTCCTTAGGTTAGTTAGGTTTAAGTAGTTCTAAGTTCTAGGGGACTGATGACCTCAGCAGTTAAGTCCCATAGTGCTCAGAGCCATTTGAACCAAGCCAGATTCCCTATAGCGTGCATTCCAATAACCCTATACCACCGTCAATTGCGGCTTCAGTAGTGTCGAGCGACAGCTCATTGGAGGACAGGGTGGAGGTCTACCGGGTTTTCTGTTGAAACCTGGTTTTGTATTGGTACCAGTGATGGCCGTAAATTTGTTAGAAGGAGCCCAGCTGAGGGCTTGCAACCATCCTGTCTGCGTGTTAGACACATTGGCCCTATACCTGGAGTCTGGGGTGCGATTTCGTATGACAACAGGAGCATCCTCGTGGCATCCCATCCACCCTAACTGGAAAATTCTGCGTCAGTCTGATGATTCGAACTGTTGAATTCCCATTTATGAACAACATTCTGGGAGTGTTTTCCAACAGGAGAACGATCGCCCACAAACCGCTGTTGTAACCCAAGATGCTCTACAGTGTGTTGACAGCGTTGGCCTGCTCGATCGCCGGTACTGCCTCCACTCGAGAACATATGGGACATCATCGGATGACAACTCCTGCGTCATCTACAAACAGCATGAACCTTGCGTGATTGACTGACCAAGTGTAACATGGAACTCTATTCTATCAGGCGACTTTATCTAACATTCCCTCCCTCTTCCCCTTCTGCCCCCTCGTTCTTCCTCTCCTATTTTTCCTTCTCTTCCTTTCCCTGTCATCGAATCACTGTCACTTTTGTGTTGATAATCCCTCACTCATCTGACAAAAATTCCTTTTATTTCTTCCACCGCACTTCACTAATGCCCGTTTTTTTTTTTGGTCATCAGTCTACTGACTGGTTTGATGCGGCCCGCCACGAATTCCTTCCCCGTGCTAACCTCTTCATCTCAGAGTAGCACTTGCAACCTACGTCCTCAATTATTTGCTTGACGTATTCCAATCTCTGTCTTCCTCTACAGTTTTTGCCCTCTACAGCTCCCTCTAGTACCATGGAAGTCATTCCCTCATGTCTTAGCAGATGTCCTATCATCCTGTCCCTTCTCCTTATCAGTGTTTTCCACATATTACTTTCCTCTCCGATTCTGCGTAGAACCTCCTCATTCCTTACCTTATCAGTCCACCTAACTTTCAACATTCGTCTATAGCACCACATCACAAATGCTTCGATTCTCTTCTGTTCCGGTTTTCCCACAGTCCATGTTTCACTACCATACAATGCTGTACTCCAGACGTACATCCTCAGAAATTTCTTCCTCTAATTAAGGCCGGTATTTGATATTAGTAGACTTCTCTTGGCCAGAAATGCCTTTTTTGCCATAGCGAGTCTGCTTTTGATGTCCTCCTTGCTCCGTCCGTCATTGGTTATTTTACTGCCTAGGTAGCAGAATTCCTTAACTTCATTGACTTCGTGACCATCAATCCTGATGTTAAATTTCTCGCTGTTCTCATTTCTACTACTTCTCATTACCTTCGTCTTTCTCCGATTTACTCTCAAACCATACTGTGTACTCATTAGACTGTTCATTCCGTTCAGCAGACCATTTAATTCTTCTTCACTTTCACTCAGGATAGCAATGTCATCAGCGAATCGTATCATCGATATCCTTTCACCTTGTATTTTAATTCCACTCCTGAACCTTTCTTTTATTTCCATCATTGCTTCCTCGATGTACAGATTGAAGAGTAGGGGCGAAAGGCTACAGCCTTGTCTTACACCCTTCTTAATACGAGCACTTCGTTCTTGATCGTCCACTCTTATTATTCCCTCTTGGTTGTTGTACATATTGTATATGACCCGTCTCTCCCTATAGCTTACCCCTACTTTTTTCAGAATCTCGAACAGCTCGCACCATTTTATATTGTCGAACGCTTTTTCCAGGTCGACAAATCCTATGAAAGTGTCTTGATTTTTATTTAGCCTTGCTTCCATTATTAGCCGTAGCGTCAGAATTGCCTCTCTCGTCCCTTTACTTTTCCTAAAGCCAAACTGATCGTCACCTAGCGCATTCTCAATTTTCTTTTCCATTCTTCTGTATACTAATGCCCACTGGGTCTAATTTCAACCTATTCGCTTCCCTTTTTACATTCTCTAACCTACCTACTCGATTAAGGAACTGACATTCCACGCTTCGACCCCGTAGAATGACACTTTGATTTTGATGATGACCATATGCTCCTTAGTAGTCCACGCCCGGAGATACGAATGGGAGACCATCAATTAACCATACAGTAGAGCTTCATTCCGTCAGCAAAAAATTAACGATGCTTGTTTCCCCTTGCGTTGGTAGTACCAACACAGCAAGATGCTGTTGGCTCATGTTACAAGGCCCTATCAGTCAGGCTATTGCTCTCCAACAACTAAAAAAGTTCTGCTTCATTTCAGGAATGAAGGGGTAGTCTAGCATCTCTGCAGCTACCCTTCCGGTGTGGTTGAACCCACGGTGCGGCTACCTGTATCGTTGATGCAGACTAACAATCCCACCTCGGCGAGATTCATGGTTAACGCGGCACGAGCCGTCGCTTGGGGCATCAAGCCGAGAGGGGCGTCACAGGCGCCACAACTGTAAATACTTCTATACAGGACGTGTCGCAAATAGTAGAGAAAACTAACATTGGTGAAAGTGTACTAGGGAAAAGTGGTTGAGGCCGGATGGTTGGTGTGTGTGTGTAAGTGGTGGTGGGGGGGGGGGGGCGGAGGGGGGGGGGGGTGCCAAGTGATGTCACTCGTATCGAAAAATGTTCTGGAACCGACCATGGTTTCATGGGGATTTTTGGCATAACCTGACTAAAAGAATGAATCATCAGTATGGTAATTCAGGGAAGTATGAGGCTAAAATATCGAGAGGGACGCTAAGGAATGAATACGGTAAGTAGGTTGAAATGGGTTAAGTTGTAGTAGATTTTAGAGAGATGAAGATTGTGGCACAATATAGAATAGCGTGGAGAGTTCCATCTACATCTACATCCATACTCCGCAAGCCACCTGACGGTGTGTGGCGGAGAGTACCTAGAGTACCCCTATCGGTTCTCCCCTCTATTCCAGTCTCGTATTGTTCGTGGAAAGAAAGATTATCGGTATGCCTCAGTGTGGACTCTGATCTCTCTGATTTTATCCACATGGTCTCTTCACGAGATATACGTAGGAGGGAGCAATATGCTGCTTGACTCCTCGGTGAAGGTATGTTCTCGAAACTTCAACAAAAGCCCGTACCGAGCTACTGAGTGTCTCTCTTGCAGAGTTTTCCACTGGAGTTTGTCTATCATCTCCGTAACGCTTTCGTGATTACTAAATGATCCTGTAACGAAGCGCGCTGCTCTCTGTTGGATCTTCTCTATCTCTCCTATCAACCCTATCTGGTACAGACCCACACCGGTGAGCAGTATTCAAGCAGTGGACGAACAAGTGTACTGTAACCTACTTCCTTTGTTTTCGGACTGCATTTCCTTAGGATTCTTCCAATGAATCTCAGTCTGGCATCAGCTTCACCGACGATTAATTTTATATGGTCATTCCATTTTAAATCACTCCTGATGCCTACTCCCAGATAGTTCATATAGCTGACCTGCTATATTGTAGCTAATGTGATAAAGGATCTGTCTTTCTATGTATTTGTGGCACATTAAAGTTATCTGCACTGAGATTCAATTGTCATTCCCTGCACCATGCGTCAATTCGTTGCAGATCCTCCTGCATTTCGGTACAATTTTCCATTGTTACACTATCTAAATATACTACAGCATCATCCGCAAATGCCTCAGCGAGCTTCCGATGTTATCCACAAGGTCATTTATATATATTGTGAATAGCAACGGTCCTACGACA